>NC_136433.1:240588190-242016523 GCF_052849685.1 Lactuca virosa
AATACTTTCATAAATGATTAACTTGTAACTCAACACATTTAATTTCACTTTTAGATTCTTGATGATGTCGCAACAACCTAAGCCAATTCTCCTATAAGTTAAAAAAATAAAAATAAAAAGGTTGAGAGTTTAATGCATATAACTCTACCTTGAACTACCATAAATGGGTTATACATTTAGGATCTAATCAACATACGATAGCTTCTGAGTCACTCCTTCATGACACGGTTGATGTGTCTAAACTTAATCTTCTTGTAAAACATACTAATAGATATTCTTCTAAACTTGAAAAATTACGAATATACAATTGTCAAATTTTGACTCCACTTGATGTCATTGTTGTTCCATATTATCTTGATAGTGAAGGGTTTTGAGCATTCTAACACTACTATGATGTACATGCAACCCTATAAACCTTGGATCTATGTTTTCTCTATTATACATGCAAATATTCAATATTCCAAGGTTTCATCCTAACTAGCATGATATGAAGCAACTATACTACAAAAGCCTAGTTAGATGACATACCTTTTGATGTAGCTTGAAGTCTAGAACTTTAAGACCTTAGCCCCAATAGTGTGGAAGCCTCAAGTGGAATCACAAATCACCAAAAACGCCTTGGAAAACTTGAGAGAATAGCACGCACTTCTAGAAATCGGCCCACCCTTTGTACTCACACACTAGTGCCAATTTCAAGTGCCAAGGACCTCTTTATATAGTATGGAGGATTAGGGTTACATTCATGTAAACCCTAATACCCATGACCTTTCATTTCCATAGGATCTTGGGGTCAAAAAAACTCCATTGACTATCCGTGCAAGCTTAGCCCAACCTAAATGAACTTGGCCCATTCCATATATATACAAGAGTCCATATTTAATTAGTTCCTTTTTATCACTAAATTAATTCTAAATTAATTCTTGATCAATACTAATTAAATAATATGATTCCATATTAATATATTAGAACTTATAATATATTAATATAAATCATAAACATACTATTCTCAAAAGACTATCAGAATAAATTGTTCCGGTGAAGTGCAACCCAAATGGACCATGCCAAATCTGGTCAAGTACATACCAATTATACTTATGGACTTAGACACTAATCCAACAGTCTCCCACTTGCATAAGTCTAAAACTATTATGTGTATAACTCTGCAACCCGACTAGCAATCGTAGCTCTTAAAGCCGTTGTCGAACTCTGACCTTAGTCAATGACTTGTCCATTAGATAAGGGATCATATATTCCTCCATTCTAGATATCATATGGACTAAGACATGGATTATCATCATTCTCTCTGTCCATTTGTTGTTTTCCGATTTCCGATTTATGACGACCGACTAATTGAACAAATCAAATCAGTCCAGGCTTGGCCAAGCACTTCGGGGTGTCATCACTAAATCATCGAGGGGCCCACAGATATCGCTTTTATCCCTTTAAGGGTAAAAGGAATGGATAAACTTCAACTCATATACATGTTCTACTACTTGTTGAATCATACACAAAGGCACGTTTTATAACATCGAGTTACCAATGCATTTTCGTACAATCAATGTAGAACCAACTCATAGGCAGCAACTAATATCTCTAGGTTTGAAGAATATAAGATATTATCGTCTCATGATCACTCATGATAAAATCCATGAAGTGAGTCAAATGAGTGTGGGTTTAATCCAATACTCAGAACTTATGAGCACTCATGAATGTTGTAGCAACTCTTGCTATGTCCAATACCTTGGGCATCTACAAACCAGCTTCATGACAGTCTTGCCTTAATACCTACTTCCAACGTATTATCGACTGTGGATGGTTTGAATAACTTAGTCATTCAGGAAGAACGACCTAGTTATTCTGGAAGTCAAAACATGCAAAGTGAAACACAAGAATAATCGAATCCAATATGGTCTCAGAACTTATGAATATAAATAGAACACCTTTTATTTATCACCAAATTGATTACACATTATTCATTGCATACTGTTTCAAATTACCAACTTTATACTTGAATCAAAACAATAGTCATGCTATGCTCCAAGCATGCACACTATGTTTATCCAAACAATAGTCATGCCATACACCAAATATGCACACTATGTTTGTCCAAACATTAGTTATGCCATACACTAGGTATGCACACTAAGTTTGTCTATGATCTTTTACTTTATGAAATAGATCGATTGAACATAATTCCAATGATTCTCCAAATCCTTATCGTAAATGTAAGAATTCCAAATTCCTACTATTTACCGAAATCTGTTAGATTTTAAACTTATATGCACTGATCCTCTTGTAATGATTATGCACAAAGTCACAAAGACTTGTCAACAGTCATTACAGGGTATTCCAATGGAGATCATTCCATGGAAACGAAGTCTCAAATTCATAGTGCATTGCTTTGAACATCCTTCTTGCATTAAGTTTCCTAATCGTACACAAATTTAATGAATAACTTCCACCTATGGGAATATTTCCATATTCTCATTTTGACTATCACTTCTGAACAAGAGTTGCCTCTTTTCAGAATATGTCAATATGGTCCTCTCCAAAAATTCACACCATACTTCCAACTGCCCCTGAGCAACCAATCTTTGGTAAACCTTAGATTGTCCTCAACAATTGCTTAATCAAATTAGTCATATCTAGTTCTAGTACTTTTTCCCTCTTAATGCTCTAGGCATTTGGAAAAATTTAGAACAGATGAATATTATAGAACATGCAATCGACCCTATATCTGAAGCATATGGGACACGATTCATGATGTCTCACATAAAGACATGATACTAGACCAGTCTTTTGCTATAATATTTCTATTTCTATTTGTCATGTTCTCATAATTTAGATTATGAAAAGGGATGTCGTAATCATAATCAAATTTTAGAACACAAATAATGTTCCCATATATAGAAGTTCCTTATGTTGAACCATTCCAACATAACATTCATATATATACTTGACTAAATTTGATTAAAATCTCAATCTAAGCTTTTAGAATTGAAATGAAGTATAATTTCCTCTTCCTTAATTATAGCAAAACAACTTTTCCTAATTGAACTTTTGTTTTTCTATAATTAACATTGCCAACTTGCAACACTTATTATAATTATCATACTCCCACTTGCATGATGATTATTAGCATCACACTTATGCTCCCACTAGCTTTGACATGTACTCAGAAATCAGCTGGACTTCTAGAAATCAATACTTTATTGACTTTCTTACCAAAGTTCAGATTCCTGATGCGAGATGCTTTGATAAAACTTTATCAAAATCATACACCTTTCCTTAGATAGCACACATGTATGTCTAAACAATTTCAGAACTATGAAAAGGGATGTCGTAATCATATTCTCAATTGTTTAGACCTTTGCCATTCCTCACAAGTCCATGTTAGTGTGCCGGTTAACCACACACGCTCCACTAACGACTTTGAGAATGCAAATATCACAAATGCTATCTACTTAAAATCTACTTAGTGAAAGCGTTTCCTCACCATCATTTTCATGAATCGGAGAGAAACCTTATGACACTTAGATTTTATGGTGTATGTGTTCCTTTCCATGTGAATTTGTCAAAACCATAATCACAAGACACGGTTAGTGACAAATCCAAACTCATATGGATTGAACTTGTGCAATCTTAAATTCTTGCCACCTGGCATCACAAGGGCCTGCCATTGCTTCCATGTTGTTATGCAACCAATTGAGAACTCTCAGAACTCATATGCAAAGCCAACTTTAACTAGAATGGGCACAGAAATATGAATATGTCAATACGATAGGTTATAATCCTCAAGTCGTGTGCTAGTAATAAACTACAGTTTTTATTCTTGATTAGATCTTGAAACTCTTTTAGGATCTTTTAGACTCCCACTGTCCTCTTGACATATAAGACTCTCTTGCCAAGGACCATTCTTTGACAAACAAATATTCAAGAGATAGTGCGGACTCTGATCAAGACAAACACTCCACACAATTAGCCTTAGTTGGTCTTTGTTTTATCCATAACATCACAACTTACCAATTTCAAATGTACAAGAGTAGGACACATTTTACTCTTACATTTGACAAGTGTTATAAACCTTTTTAAGATTATGTCACTCAAGTTACCATCTTGGAGTATTACTCTAAGACTCAATTTTGGAACGAAGTATGATTCATCTTTAGATTTAACCAATTCAACAATTCACGATTCCTCTTCTTAGTCAAACACATGCACTAAGATGTCCTTAGAGAATCAATTGTGATATGGTTTCATAATCATTAAGATGATCATAAACATGATACTAAAGTACTCTCCCATCTTTTCAGATTTGAGAAACTTTTTATCTTTCTGCCTAATTTGATTCTTCTCAATCGTTCTTCCATACACTGAAACTTTTCCAATGTTACAGAATTATACTTAAACTTGTAAGTATAACCATATTTACTAAACTTTAGTAAATCATGACGAATAGCCTTATCGATGTTTGTGGTGGACTTGACCAGTGCACAAGAATGTGTACTCGATCCCTTAGTCCTTCACTTGACTCACATATCCATGTGAACAAGGAACTAGTCTTAATTTTCCAAAGATAAAAATTCTCATTCACCATACAATACAACTTGCATAATTCCAAGTTCCTATCCAACTGAAACTTGGTTGATGAGAATCTTTCCTTATTTGGTAAATTATGACACTACCACAAACGAAAGAATCAAATCCATTTCCCAATATTGCTATTAACGGAATCATATAAGCAACAATTTTTCACAAATGCCATTGTAAGGATGCTTAAAATAAATAAAAATGAAACTTTTCTTTTATTTAAAACTTGCGGAAAAACTTATCCTTACAGTGCAAATGCATATGAAAACAATGTTGTTATCTATTCCTAAGCAATCTATCATAACTCTTAAGCAGCAGCTCAAAAATTCTGATCACCGAACCATGCGATCGAAATCCATCTTCGCGATCAAAATCAGCTTACTCTTCTTTAAGCTTCCTCTCTTTTCTTTGATTCTTAAAACTTCAACATGTGACCCCGTCACATCATGTAATAAGAATCTCCAAATAGGAACTTAATAGAGTTAGATAGTGGACTTACCTGAAGTAGAGTCAAACTTTTTGACTTGACCAACCTTATGATCTTTAGGTAAATAGGGAAGCTTTGCAACCAATGCCCCTTCCTTTGGCAATATAAGCATATGGACTCTTTGGGAATGGTACACGAGACTGTCTCAGACTTAGCCTTTCTCTTTACCATTTGGTCAACCGAGTTGACTATGGCCGATCCCTTTCCATTGGGAAGAGAAAGCTTTTCTGGATTTTCAATGTTACCATTGTCAATGTCCATGGAAGTTTGGGAAGTTGATCTTCTAATCAAATTTGCTTTACCAGTGCTCCAAATCATTGTTGATTCAGCATCACCTAGCAAATAGATAAGATCATTAAGGATCATGTCATAGTCTATTTCATAGTAGTCCAAAAGGAAACTCACTATGTGACTTAGAAAGTGATTGAACAACCAACTTTCTCAAGACTTTGACACCCAACTCTCCCGGCTTGTCAATATGTGACTTCATCTCCAATATGTGAGCACACATAGACCTTGCTTGCCAATAGGGCTTGAGCGACCTTGACCTATTCAAGAACTTGTGGGTTAGGGAGAATAATTAGAGGAGGTGAAGGAAGAGAAGTATGATTTCCATGAACCAACCATGGGACATCATCTTCATTAGGAAAGCTTGTTCCTAGGGATTTGGGAAGATCATAGTTTTCTGAACCAGACATCTACAATGGGAGATATTCAAGTTAGTTGATTTAAGTCCTTAATATAACACCCAATATGAAATATTAAGGCTAGGACCCAACACAATACTTTTATAACTTGGAAGAGGGATGTCGTAATCCAAGCTATAAAATATTTGAAGGTAGGCGAATGACGATTCACCAGTTTTCACCATGAAAAACGAAATAGAAATATTAGGTTTTAATTGGATTTGAAACTCCTAGATCTTTTGAGATTCATTGAACTTTTCAATGACATGTTTCAATCTCGATTGTGCCCTCTCAAGTTTTGTGACTAGGATGCCGAGGATCACAAAACAAGGTGTGAATAACCATGCAAATATACTTGGTACCCTTAATATTTATCACTTAATCGATGTGTCCGTTAACCACACGCGCTCCACCGATCCTATGATAAACATTAAGTTACCCTTTGCCTACCTTGTTAAATCCAGGTTAGTGTACCGGTTAACCACACACGCTCCACTGACGATTTAAGCAAAGTGCAAATTGTAATTTCATGGGTTAGCACCAAATTCACATTTTCCTAAAGTAACTAAGATTGGGAATTTATAAAAGGTTTAGTTACTTTATATTTATCATTATACTTATAATGAAAATTATAGTCCTTGTCCTACCCGTTCGGCTAACGACCCTCCACCAGTCAAGGAAGCGGTGGGTGAGAGTGGACACCCATTAAACTCCCATTTTATAGGAATTAACCTTATACCCCCCTTATAGACCGGTTTCGTGAATGAGGCCTACTAACGGTAAGACTGACTTGCTCTTATATATATATATATATATATATATATATATATATATATATATATTATTAACTTATAATACTATAAAGTATAAGGGTTGAATTTTAACTTTTAAAACTCTAGAGTTTGGAATTAAAGTGTGTGTGAGACTTTACAAATTCCAAAACTTGAGGGCAAGTTTTGAACTATTCAAAAACTTTTGGATTTTCATAACTTATGAGTTTAATTAAAGTTTTAAAAACTTTAATGAAGAGATTCTTGAACATCCATAACTTGAGGACAAGTTATTGAGTTCATAAAACAAAAAGACTCTTCAATTTTGTAACTTATGCATTTTAATGGATCGTTAAAAGAAATGACTTTTGGTAATCCATAACTTGAGGACAAATTATGGACTCCATTAAAATACATTTAGATCAACAATTAAATAACAAACAATTTTTGCAAATAATTCCTATGATCTACCAAAACTCATAAGTGTATGAACAATCATATCAACAATTTCAAGAATCACATAAACACACAAAAAGCTTGAAATTTTGATAAAACTTTGAAATTGGTTTACCATAATCATTACCACATCAAAAAAAATTTTATAGGTCCAGAACAGTTTAAGGTAATTATTCTAGACCAATTCCAATCTTAAAACTCGAAGATATGCTGTCAGGGGGTCCAACTCGTCGAGTGAATGAACCAACTCGACGAGTTGGATGAATTTAGGCATGGACTCGTCGAGTCCCTTAATGGACTCGGTGAGTCAGCTGTCCAGACAGCATACAAACTTCGATTTTCAGCAATTTGCATCAAGTGTAAAAGAAAACAAGCCTAGGCTCTGATACCACTAAAGGGTTTTGAGCATTCTAACACTCCTATGGTGTACATGCAACCCTATAAACCATGGATCTATGTTTTCTCTATTATACATGCAAATATTCAATATTCCAAGGTTTCATCCTAACTAACATGATATGAAGCAACTATACTACAAAAGTCTAGTTAGATGATATACCTTTTGATGTAGTTTGAAGTCTTGAACTTTAAGAGCTTAGCCCCAATAGTGTTGAAGCCTCAAGTGGAATCACAAATCACCAAAAACACCTTGGAAAACTTGAGAGAATAGCAAGCACTTCTAGAAATCGGCCCACCCTTTGTACTCACACACTAGTGCCAATTTCAAGTGCCAAGGACCTCTTTATATAGTATGGAGGATTAGGGTTACATTCATGTAAACCCTAATACCCATGACCTTTCATTTCCATAGGATCCATGGGTCAAAAAACTCCATGGACTATCCATGCAAGCTTAGCCCAACCTAAATGATCTTGGCCCATTCCATATATATACAAGAGTCCATATTTAATTAGTTCCTTTTGATCACTAAATTAATTCTAAATTAATTCTTGATCAATACTAATGAAATAATATGATTCCATATTAATATATTAGAACTTATAATATATTAATATAAATCATAAACATACTATTCTCAAAAGACTATCCATATAAATTGTTCTGGTGAAGTGCAACCCAAATGGACCATGCCAAATCGGGTCAAGTACATACTAATTATAGTTATGGACTTAGACACTAATCCAACAGATAGTGTCCCTTCAGTTAATATCTTGGAGGCCTTTATTATCTCGAATGAGATTATGGAGAATTGTTGGGAATCGGGAGGCCTTTATTTTCTTGTTAGTGTCCCTTCAGTTAATATCATGGGTCATGAAAACTAGGCTCATTTTTTTGTGTCTAAACTGACTTGGCACAATACATTTGGCCATCCGGTTGATCAAGAAATAAATACCTTGAAAGATAAACTTAAGGTTACAAATAATCCTTTACCTCCTTGTGACATGTCACAAAAATAAAACAAACTAGGGAATCCTTTCCCATAAGTCAACATATAACTTCTAAGTGAGGTGAGCTAGTTTACTTAGATGTTTATGGCCCATATAGAGTGGCTACTATGCAAAGATTTAGGTTTTTTTTTACAACTGTAGATGATTATACAAGGGAAACGTAAGTTTATATTTTAAAATATAAGGATGAGGTGTATAATTGTTTTACTGTTTTTACAAAACCTTTACCAAATGAGTTGTGAACTAATATTAAGACTGTGAGATCTGATAATGGAACATAATTAAAAATAATCGAATAAAATTGTTTTGTGAAAATAGTGGTATTTTGCACCAAACATCTTGTTTTCATACTCCACAACAAAATGGTGTTGTGGCGAGGAAATATACATATATTCTTTATGTGGCTCAATCCTTGTTGTTCCAATCATCTATTTCTTTAAAATTTTGGGGTGATGCATTTTTAACTTTTGTTTTTCTAATAAATAGAATCCAAACTTGTTTTTTGAATGGTGAATCACCATATGAGTTGATATTTAAAAGATGACCTAATTTTGATAACCTTAGAATATTTGGTTGTTTGTATTTTTCTACTAAACTTAATAATTTTGATAATTTTTTTAAAGAGCTAAGAAGTTTGAACTTCTTGGCTATTTAGCTGAAAAGAAAGGTTACAAAATTTTAAATCTTGATTCAAATTTTGGTTTTTGTATTCAAGGATGTTAAATTCTATAGATCAATTTCTCCATTCAAATTTGAAGTCCTCTCCTATTGACAAGCCTTCTAATGTCGCTAATCCTTCGGATCCCGTTTCATAAGACTATTCCTAGTGAGTCAATTGATGTAACTCATAGTCTAGATGATTTGAGAGTTATCCATCAACTGTTAACTACTCTTTGATTGATAATGATAATAAATGTTTTGTTTTAAATCTTTAAAAAGCTATTGAACCAAAGACATATGATAAGGCTGTCTTGAACCCTGATTGGGTTAAGGCCATGAATGAAGAGATTGAAGTTCTCTATCGAAATAGTGCATAGGAAATAACTAATTTGCCTTCAAATAAAAAAGCAATAGGTTAGAGTTAGGTCTATAAAATCAAATATCAATCTGATGAACATTTGAAAGATATAAGGCTTGTTTAGTTGCTAGAGGTTATAATCAAAGAGAGAGGGTTGACTATGAGGAAAACTTTTTTCTTGTAAACTGTCATTATTAGAATTGGCATAACTCTTATTGTTAATAATTTTTTGCCTCTTTATCAGTATGATATTAATAATGACTTCCTTTATTGTGACTTACTGAGGATGTGTTTGTCATTATCTCAAGGGCATCACCCTAAAGGAGACACAAGAGTTTGTAAACTATTAAAGTCTTGGTATGGACTTAAACACTCACTTGGGAAGTAGAATGAAAAATTATGTTCATCTCTTTTTAGCTTTAGATTTCAACAAAGTGTATGCGATTATTCAATATTCGTTAGAACCAAAAGTGATTATGTTGTTATATTATTAATTTATGGCGATGATATAATTTTAACTGGTAATAATAAGGATTGGATAAACAAATTTAAGAATTTTCAAAATCTTATTTTTTATCAAAGATCTGGGAAAACTGAACTACTTTTTGGGAATATAAGTCATAGATGTTAATAATGTTGTTTGTTTAAATCAAATAAAATATTGTGTGTAGTTACTTCAAGAATTCGGTATGCTTAGGTGCAAATCTATTAAAACACCTTTGATAGTCAACTTAGTTGTTAGTCATGATGGTGGTGATAAATATGATAATTATCTTGTAAATATAACAGAATTTCAAAAGTTGATTGGAAAGCCTATCTATCTAACTGTTACCGAGCCAGATATATCTTACTTAGTCCAGATTCTATGTTAATATATAGACAAACCCCGAAAATCTCACTTGAATAGTATGTTTAGACTTATTAGATATCTAAAGGGTAGTCCTGGAAAAGGAGTGTTAATAAATAAAACCAATAATCTAAACTTAACGAGATTTGTTGATGCTGATTCGACAAAGTGTTTAGCTACTAGCAGATCTTTTACTAGCTACTTAATTTACTTTGGGAATTCTCATATTATTTGGAAGAGTAAGAAACAAAGCATAGTTTATAGGTTTTCCATTGAATTCGATATTAAGCTTTTGCTACTATTACATGTGAAATAATATGGATATTAAAAAATTTAAAAGATAAGAAAATAAACAAATTAACTCTAGTAAATGTGTTTTGTAATAATGATTCTGCAATCGATTTGTTTGAAATTATGTTATCCAAGAAGTTGGTGTGGACTTTGTTAGAGAAAATGTATCTGATGGAATTTTGAAAATTATAAAAATTTATTAATCTTAACAAAATGTAGATATTTTGACAAATCATTCATTTCATGCCAACATGAAATTTTAACCACTAGTCTTGGAGTCTTTGATCCATTTTATAAATAATAGATAAAATGTTAAATTTGAGAGAGGATGTTCAAAGATGGTTTTGCGTTACAAACTTAACATTTTTCTCTTCGTCGAAGTGTATGTAGTTTGTGTATTGTACATTTGTTGGTTTATTTGCAGTAATATTGGTAGAAAGGGTTGTGATGTTGTGATATGTTGATACTTGTGGACTGTTGTGTATATCGATAGCTTACTTTGGTTATAACACATAGATCATGGATAGATACATAGATGGGTGTGACCAGGTATATACACATATATATATATATATATATATATATATATATATATATATATATATATATATATATATATATATATATATATATATATATATATATATATATATGAGGGTTCAATTGAGAAAAAAAAAAGGTTGAAATGAGGGAATCATTCTCAGCCAATCATTTAATCTAAGCATAAAAAGACACGGTGGCAAACGTGTAAATATTATAATAACCTTCAATCTCAAATACGTAACTGTAGAGAATTATATAACAGTTCAAACTCATTCCTAATCGATCGTTCATCATCTAAATTTCTCCTCCAACCTTCAACAATCATCCAGATTTCTTCAATTAAACCATCATCAACGTCATCCAGTGTTAATCAATCATCGATCTTCGTCAATAACAGTTTATCAACACCATTCCACAGTTGACAACAAAAATTCGTTTTTGGTTCTTTTAATCCAACCTTCAATTTTGCTTGAATACGATCAGATCTTCAACATCTACGATTAATTATATTCCCAGCATCATTAGATCAACATCATCGATTGTAACACCCTGTTCGGAAAAGCATTCATTTATGGAACCAGAAGTCAAGGCTAGGGGTGTTTTGGTCATTTATGGGTTTTGAATTTTATTCGAGAAGGTTTCGGGCCGGGGTGTGTTGTTAGAAGCATAGGGCTTCTCGCCATCTTTCCGTAGATATAAAGTTGATCGGAAACGGATCTAGAACGAAGGAGTTATGACACTTTGAAGATTTTGGCAATAATGGCCCTTATGGAGAAAAGTTCGCATGGAAGGCCATGCATGCAATTTGGAACGCGCGTGGGTACGCCCAGCGTAATGGAGCAAGTGATCGCGGGTGCGGGGAGGCGTACGCCCAGCGTACGAGAGGTACGCCCAACGTACGCTTAGAGTCTTAAAACCCTATTTTAGGGTGTGCCACTATATAAGGAACATAATGGCTCCAACCCTAGCCCCCCTTATTAGCATCCCTAACTTCAGAGAAACCCTAAAACGCCCCAACCCTTCATTTTGTGAGATCTTGACCTTGGGAAGCTTAGTTTGGTGGTTTAAAGCTTGGAAGAGAAAAGAAGAAGAGTGGCAAGGAGGAACCTTGGAGGCCAGAGCTTATAGATCTGAGATAACATCATCTTCTGGAACACTTTGAAGTTCGGGAAGCCGAAGGGTCAGCAGTTCGGGAATTTCCAATCAGCAGCCAGAGGAGTGTCAGCAGAGTTCAGCAGTGCGAGGTGAGTTCCCTTCCAGTAGGAACGGCTCTACGACCACAATGCCGGCCCGTTTAGTTAGTAGTAGTTCCGGACTACGATCCGATGCAGTAGTTCAGTATGCTTGGTGTCTTTGTGATACAGGCATGGTATGTGTTATGTGTTCCGGACTATGGTCCGATGCAGTATGCAGTATATGTGTTCATATTATATGCTATGTCATGCTATGTTCAGTCAGTTCCGGACTTCGGTCCGATGCAGTGGGCAAGGCCCTAGTTAGTTCCGGACTTCGGTATGATGCAATGGGCAAGGCCCTAGTTAGTTCCAGACTTCGGTCTGATGCAGTGGGCAAGGCCCTAGTTAGTTCGGACTTCGGTCCGATGCAGTGGGCAAGGCCCTAGTCAGTTCCGGACTTCGGTCCGATGCAGTGGGCAAGGCCCTAGTCAGTTCCGGACTTCGGTCCGATGCAGTGGGAAAGGCCTAGTATGTGCTTTATATGTTATTGTATGGTATGTGGTAGTTGGGGAGACTCACTAAGCTTCGTGCTTACAGTTTTCAGTTTTGGTTTCAGGTACTCAGTTTTCAAATGAGGAGCTCGGGAAGATTGCAGTGCACACACCATTTGTTCAGCCTGGGATGTTTATACTCTGATATACATCACAATTGCTATATTATTCTGAGATACATTGTTGTGATTTTTCTATGACGTATGATGACTATGGTTTTGTTACTGATTTAAAACGAAATTTTCAGACTGTATTTTTTGGATGTTACAAGTTGGTATCAGAGCCTTGGTTTGAGGGATTCGGGCACACTCTCGGGTGTGTCTGAACTCAAACTAAGGAAGTGGTATAAAGTTTTCAAGAGAAAAACCATGTTTACAAAAGGATTTTGAGAAAAGAAAATGATTTTAGAAAAAGTATAAAGAAAAGATTTTTAGAAAAAGCGAAAAGAATTTTGAAAAGAGAAAAGGGTGTGGTGCATGCAATCAGCCGAGCTCGAGTAAGTACTCCCAAATTACCCATACAATTTCATGTTATGATATGATTATTAACTTTATCAGGACAGCATGCTAGATTAGGACTAAGGATCTAGAGAGGATGCCTTATGTTCCTGTTATATGTGTTCAACTTTATGAGAACTGCATGCTAGTACAGATTAGTCAGTATGATAGCCAGAGTAGTAGATGCTTGATTATGTGTACTCGATGCTCGAATGTTGCTTGCTTTGTGCTTTTAGGAGTCTTAGCTATCTTTCACTAAGTAGTAAACGAATATGTTACGTTGCATTTTGCAAGGACTAAATAATTTTAGAAGGTTAAGTCTAGCTCTATTTCGCAGCTCTTGTCTGAGTCCAACCGTTGTAGAGTAGGATCTCTCATTCGAAGAATTATCTAGTCTGAGTAATATGTAATAGTATTCGCAAGCTAGTTAGGGGAAGAAAGCAGGGACTTCTTATGCAGCTGATGGCGGAGAGTAGGTTGGTGATTACCCTGGGGCAAGCCTAGGATGAGTTTAGTATTAGATCAGCAGTAGTAGTAGAAGGGACTTGGTGGAGTCAAGGCAGTTCTTGAGGAAAGTACGGATAGATGTGGAAGGTAGTATGGGCCCGTACTACTGAAAGCAGAGGATCCGTATTCGAATCAAGGAAGGCTGAGATGAATCCAGGAAACTTGTAGTGTGTGAGATCCCTCGAGTTTTGATGAGCATTGTGATGTTAGTGATGGTATATTACCGAGTATAGTGGCGCTACGTGCTAGACCAGATGGTAGTTCTGGCGTCGACGAGGGATCAGGCTCGGACTCTGTAGCCGGGCAGCTTGATGGTCAGATGAGGGAGTCCATTCCATCTGAGAGTACGCGCAGTATCATTGATCAGACTCCTTTGATCTTCACTGTGATCAAGGAGATCATTTTAGAAATTCGTGACGAGAGGCCGAGTGCACTCTGCACTGAGATAGCAGTCATGATAGGGACGCATACATTGATGTTTCGGGAGTTCAGAGCTTGTGAATATTTAGATTTTCATGGGGGTTAGGGACCCTATTGTTAGCAGCAGATGGTTGCCAGATGTCGCCAACACTTTTGTGCCAGACATTGTCTCGAAAGGAGACAAGATCTGACTTACTTCCTGTCTCCTGAGGGATAGAGCACGAGATTGATAGGAAGAGGTTGGTAGTGAGTTGAGTGATGATGCAGTTGATGCTGTGTCATGAGATGACTTTTAGATCAGATTCTGGGCAGAGTGTGCCCGAACGATTGAGGCGCAGCAGTTGGCGAATGAGTCGTTAGATCTCCACCAGACGACTGAAACTATGGCAGAGGTCACTGCCAAGTCTCGGAAAAGAGCTTATATGGTACCACAGTATGCAGCAGATGAGGAAATGAAGAAGGTAAGTTATTAGAACATATTGTAGAATGATAGCAGGGAGATCATGAGTATCTCGGGGTACAAGACCCTGAATGATATGACTTCTTGGACTTGAGAATGAGGTATGGACTTGGAGCACATTGGTAAGAGGGAATCTGATTAGTTGCTTATATTGAGGGGTCTCGGGAGGAGACCCTAGATTTTGGATCAACTTTTGAGAGACCAGCAGGGTTAGATTCAGTACAACACTTGCGGGAAACTACACAAGGGAGCCTTTCGTTCCAAGGGTTTGAGTAAGTGTGACTCTGGGTTATCCTTGGTTTGTGTTTGAATTATACTTCCAAGAAATGGCATATGCCAATTGCATACCGAGAATTATTAACGGATAGCGAAAGATCATTTCCCAAATTGCGGGTTTGGGAGAGTACAGTGTCAACTTGGTTTATTCCAAGGCCGAGGAGCAGCACGAGAAGCACCTGAGGTAGGGGCTAGAGACTTTGAGGAGGGAGAGAACTTTTGCAAGGTACTCCAAATGTGAGCTCTGGTTGCGCGAGGTGTAATTTCTTGGGCACCTTTTCAATCATAAGGGTATCCTAGTCGTTCTGGCCAAGATGGAGGCCGTGACGCAGAGGGAGATTCTGAGGTCTCCAATTGAGATTCGGAGCTTCCTGGGTTTAGCGGATTGTTACCGGAGATTTATTCGGTTTCTTGGAGGTGGTGTAATCTTTTGGACTGGCTAGTATTGAAACACTAGCAATGGTAAGCGTGGTTTCAGCAGATTGGGCATATAATAGTAAGAAGGATTGAGAATCCTTCAAGTAGTGTGTTCTGTAAGACATTAGTTGAATCAAAGTGGGGGAGGATCATCCAAGGATTCAGAAGTAGGAGCAGTTTTGAAACTGGGATAAGTTTCGCATCTCTGGTTGGAAGGAAGACAGCTCAAGCGGCTGTATGATTGAGGATAGTGTGAGATGGAAGTTTAGAAAAACTTTCCAATAAGGAGATTGCGTTCCCGTGATGTTGCTAGCAAGCCTTAGTGAATCAGTCTGGGGATCCCAGTCAGGACATGGGTTCAGTTTTGGATGTTAGGTCGCGTGTATGCTCGACGTCAGATGTGTTCGGATTAATAATCAACGAATGAGATAGTGTTAGAGTGTTGTAAGTCTGCGGGTGTAGCCGTAACATTCACTAGCAGCCAGATAGTGTTAGAGTGTTGTAAGTCTGCGGGTGTAGCCGTAGCATTCACTAGCAGCCAGATAGTGTTTGAGTGTTGTAAGTCTGCGGGTGTAGTTGTAGCATTCACTAGCAGCCAGATAGTGATAGAGTGTTGTAAGTCTGCGGGTGTAGCCATAGCATTCACTAGGTTGGTAGATAGCATGAGTGCGTTGTTAGGACGTGGAGAGGACAGTAGTGCCCACCAGTTCGGGTGTAACAGTGAAGATATGGAAATCCACGGAGTGGATTTCGGAATTACCCAGACGGATTAGATCTGATTAAGCCAGTGATGAGACTGTAGAATCGCCACTACAGCTAAGAGAGCAAGGAAGCAGTGGACTGCTTAAGGTCCTCATGACATAAGGCTACCAATGATCATGTAGCAATCACTTTTAGCCTTGGGTTTGGTGACGTCAAGATTCGACGTATGGACTCGATCAGTTAGAGCAGAAAGTTATTAGAGCCTCAGTGGCATGGTAACTAGTGGCAACTAGTTCCAGAGAAGGATTTCATTCGGAAGTTGTGTGAGGCGACTAAGTGGGAGTCTTTTGACGCCGCAGACGGGCTAGAACCCAGTATTTCAGAAGCCTGACGAATGAATTGAGACCGGGAAGGTCTCGATCGATTTTGGAAAGCGGACCTGTAACAACATGCTATTTCAGGCAGTTCAGTGTTCAGTGTTTTAGGCAGTTCAGTATTTCAGGCAGTTCAGTGTTCAGTGTTTCAGGCAGTTCAGTATTTCAGGTAGTTCAGTGTTCAGTGTTTCAGGCAGATCAGTGTTTCAGACAGTTTTGGGCCTCCAGCAGTAATGGTATTTGAGGATCTCATGTATGGTAAGCGTAACAGATTGTTGAGTAATGCTAAGTCACCCACTTCGGGGTTCATCTATAATGATTCAGTATGAGTGGTCTGTTAGGGATTCAGATCATCTAGAGACAACGAATTTCAGATAGAGTACATGTGATCTTGTTGCGAGGCCCGTAGGATTATAGCAGCGCAGGTGGGACCTGGTAAGGACCTTAGGGTCAAGATAGGGGATCGAGGATCCCAGGACTTGTAGCGCCAGAGTGGCAGAGTAGATAGAGCAGTTTAGATAGCCGAAGTTCTTTCGGAAGTCGTTGGGAGCGACTAAGAGATTGTGCTGGGTGTAGTAACCGGTGGGAGTCCGGTAACCCAGATAATGACAGATTAGTTGGGACCAGGGTGGTCTCAGTTAATCTGGAAGGCGGATAAGGGACAGCAGAATTTTCAGTTAGTGGTGGTAATGATAAGAGAAGTAGGGTATGAGGCAGCTAGTGACCGAGAAGTGCTACGCCTCTCGCAGCAACGTTGAATAATCTCATAGGGAAGGATTTGACCCTGTTGCGCAGCTCTCGTATGAGTTTAACTATTGCAGGGATGAATCTTTTACTCGAAGGATTATCTGATCCATTCGCTGGGATGGGTGCTTAACACTAAGTTATAGTAGTATGAAGTATTCAGTGAGTACCGGCAGTAGTGACCAGCACTGGGAGTGGCTGGAGTAATGGATACCGTGAGGGGTATGTCCTTCACGACAATAGAGGAGGTGGTTGATTATGGAACGTTGCCTTGGGAAGGCCAGAAAACGCACCAGGAAAAGAGGGGTGAATCCCTAGGATGTTCAGCATAAGTACACGGGGAGTACCGAAAGGATTGCCGGTTTAGTAAGTTGTGTTCTCAGGAATGGCGGGATTAGAGTGGACCCGAGGTTATTATCTACAAGGACTAGTTTTAGCCGGAATGACCGGGCATAAGGCCATTGGAGACAGTCCTCTGAGGATTTGGTTGAGCAGGTGAAACGAGTATCGGACAGGAAGGCTGTGAGTAGATTGCAGAATAGTTGGCCATAGCAGACTTCGAGGACGAAGTCTAGTTTAAGTGGGGGAGAGTTGTAACACCCTGTTCGGAAAAAACATTCATTTATGGAACCAGAAGTCAAGGCTAGGGGTGTTTTGGTCATTTATGGGTTTTGAGTTTTATTCGAGAAGGTTTCGGGCCGGGGTGTGTTGTTAGAAGCATAGGCCTTCTCGCCATCTTTCCGTAGATATAAAGTTGATCGGAAACGGATCTAGAACGAAAGAGTTATGACACTTTGAAGATTTTGGCAATAATGGCCCTTATGGAGAAAAGTTCGCATGGAAGGCCATGCATGTAATTTGGAACGCGCGTGGGTACGCCCAGCGTAATGGAGCAAGTGAACACGGGTGCGGGGAGGCGTACGCCTAGCGTACGAGAGGTAAACCCAACGTACGCTCAGAGTCTTAAAACCCTATTTTTAGGGTGTGCCACTATATAAGGAACATAATGGCTCCAACCCTAGCCCCCCTTATTAGCCTCCCCAACTTCAGAGAAACCCTAGAACGCCCCAACCCTTCATTTTGTGAGATCTTGGCCTTGGGAAGCTTAGTTTGGTGGTTTAAAGCTTGGAAGAGAAAGGAAGAAGAGTGGCAAGGAGGAACCTTGGAGGCCAGAGCTTTCTGAGATAACATCATCTTCTGGAACACTTTGAAGTTCGGGAAGCCGAAGGGTCAGCAGTTCGGGAATTTCCAATCAGCAACCAGAGGAGTGTCATCAGAGTTCAGCAGTGCGAGGAGTTCCCTTCCAGTAGGAACGGCTCTACGGCCACAATGCCGACCCGTTTAGTTAGTAGTAGTTCCGGACTACGGTCCGATGCAGTAGTTCAGTATGCTTGGTGTCTTTGTGATACATGCATGGTATGTGTTAGGTGTTCCGGACTATGGTCTGATGCAGTATGCAGTATATGTGTTCATATTATATGCTATTTCATGCTATGTTCAGTCAGTTCCGGACTTCGGTCCGATGCAGTGGGCAAGGCCCTAGTTAGTTCCGGACTTCGGTCCGATGCAGTGGGCAAGGCCCTAGTCAGTTCCGGACTTCGGTCCGATGCAGTGGGCAAGGCCCTAGTCAGTTCCGGACTTCGGTCCGATGCAGTGGGCAAGGCCCAGTATGTGCTTTATATGTTATTGTATGGTATGTGGTAGTTGGGGAGACTCACTAAGCTTCGTGCTTATAGTTTTCAGTTTTGGTTTCAGGTACTCAGTTTTCAAATGAGGAGCTCGGGAAGATTGCAGTGCACACACCATTTGTTCAGTCTGGGATGTTTATACTCTGATATACATGACAGTTGCTATATTATTCTGAGATACATTGTTGTGATTTTTCTATGACGTATGATCACTATGGTTTTATTACTGATTTAAAACGAAATTTTCAGACTGTATTTTTGGGATGTTACATCGATAATCAACAAAAAATCCACTTCATATCATTCATTCAACATCGATCATCAAATAAAACTTAAAAATTAAGGTTAGAAAAAGATCAAATCGTTTTTTTTTTTTTTGAAAAATTTCATATAATTCTCTATCAATCTACTATTTTGTAAGATTTAAATAGTCAAAGTATCATGTTTTTAACATTTTTAAAAAAGTTAACTTGTATGCACTCCAACTGTTTGATGAAATGCGTCAACTAAATTACCACGTTATATTCACATATGAGTATGTTCTCTCACCTGCATCAGTATATGATTATTAAAACAGAAAACAAATATGCTAGTCTGTATGTTATTCATATGTGAATAACATATAAAATTTATATATATTTGTGAAAACACCTTCTAATATTCATATGTGAATATACTGTGTAATATTCATAAATGAATATATCATCTAATATTCACAAGTGAATATACTATGTAATATTCACATATGAAAATATCATCTAATATTCATAAGTAAATATACCATTTAATATTCACAAGTGAATATACTATGTAATATTTACAAGTGAATACATCATCTAATATTTAAATATGAATATACTATGTTTATTATATGATATATCCATATATGAATGATACTTAAATTGTAAAAGAAAAAATTAATCATACTTTTTATTCATAAGTGAATAACGAATGTACTGTAGTAAAAACCTGATAAATTTTATTCACTTATGAATAACGATAGCTGAAAATATAAAAAAAGTAACTTTTTTATTTTATCTTAAAACTATATCAATATGGATGTCTATTTGTAGAGAATAAAAAATCATGAATTTTGGTATATTTAAAATCATTTTTCGATAAAAATAGCTTCTTAAAAATTAAAAAAACGATAAAAAAAAATTATGTTTTTTCTATATATAAAGGTAATCATTAGCATAGTTTAAGGAAACATGTTTTGTTGGGAAACACATGTCTATTCATTTCTCATTTCTGCTGGTACAACGGAGGCTTTTACAGCAAAAATAAATGAGTGACTGAGAATGATTTTTTATTCTCAACCTTTTTTATTTTCTCAATTAAACTTACATTTATCTCTCTCTCTCTCTCTATATATATATATATATATATATATATATATATATATATATATATATATTGGTCGAAGGAGTGCAAAGGGATTATAATTTTTCACGGATATTTTCTCCACAACACTCTTTCTTCTCGCGTTCTTCATCTGGAGTAGTTAGGGTTTCATACCCGTGTTCCTTTTTTGTCTCGAGTTTATCAATCAGGTTTTGAGTGTTTGTTATTGAGTGTAGATTGCATATCTTTCCCCTGTAGTGAGGTTATATTCTGTTTTCGATGTATCAAATTGGTTCTTACTAAAAAGGGTTGTTTAAGTTGGAATTATTGTGTTCATACCTTTTTTACAATATTTAGAAGAAGACAAGATTAACCAAAGTGGGATCCAAAGGTGTTCGTACACTTTTGTAGGGCTTTCTAAACACCAGATTATTATGAAATTCCTATTTACTTAGCATCTTTTACTACTTACAAGAGGACAAAATTAAGCAAAGTCGGATCCAAAGGTTTTCGTACACTTTTGCACTTTTATAGAGTTTTCTATTTTATCAACTCCAAGCACATGCAGTATTTGTAGCAAAACAAGTCATGTAACATGCAAGTAACAACAGTATATACTAGTAGAATACAAGTCTTGAAAGCACAATATACAAACAACTCCACATTCTTACCACTCGTAATTAAGACCACATGGAGTACAGCCTCCTTTCTCTTTTTCTAAAAACACGTGGACTCCATCTATTAGAAAAAGAAGACCTCAACTCCAGAGAAAGGAAGAGATTCTGTAGTCAGTGGGGTCTGACTTTGACCACTATGATATGAAATTGACAACAAAAAGAATGCAATATAAAGATACCCACTAAACCTTACTCCAAGACTAGTAAATTAAGATAAAATAATGTTTTGTTTATTTCGCAAGTTTATTACATAAACCGGAAGCAATATATATCATTCATTTTTGTAAAAAAGTATTACTTTTGCAAAAGTAATACTTTCTTCGTAAGAAAATAACTATTATGATACTTCGTATAATCATTTTGTAATGAGGCATGAGCAGTTTTAATTATGAATCTGCGTACAATATCATCACATTGACCTATAAAAGGTTTCTATGCATAGATAATTCGTTTATGGGCAATGTATAAAGTTTGATCAACTTTGCGTAACATTAAAAGATGAGGGGCTGTAATTAAAATTCTTAAAAGGAAAAAGATCCCGTATCCTCTCCATTGACCATTTCCCTACAAAAAGTCTTTAAAATCTCAACTTTTGCCTATAAAAGTACTGCTGCATATTCTCATGGATCCGTTTACTCAAAATCTTAATGTTTGTATGAGTTGGTGCCCAATTAAATCCTCCCTTCTTCTTTTCTTTTCTTATGAATGAATGAGTTGGACAATATGCTATATATTTTAGCAATTTATCAGTCTCTTAGTTTATTCTTTTAACCTCATGTCAACTTATAGGATTCGAATTTGGAACGAATTATGTTAAAGCTTCTAATTATCAAGTGATCACTACTAAATCGCTTTGAACGTGGTTTCTTAAAAGTTATAACTTGGCTAATTGAAGAATGTGAGAGTAAATGTTCGATTACAAAAGAATAATAATGTATATACCTTCATCAAATTTTTTTATTGTTGTAAGTTTGATCATGGAATATATAATGTCAGCTCTGATTTGATAAAGAAAATCGGTTAATAAAAAAGGCTCAGGGACCATGAAGTGAATATGTTCTTCAGGGGATAAATCTATTTCAACTAAAAATATAGTTGAAAACCAATATTGGAAATTAATTAATAAATTTTAATGTCAACTCTTTCGATCATAGTAGGACCAATTCTGAAAATTAATCTTTATTGTGATCATAAGATTCAATTAGAATCGTAAAATCTTATCATGACTAGATCATGTGTTTTTATTCTTTATTCTTATGTCTCGTCTTTAGTTTTCTAAACTTAATGAAATTTGTTATTTTTCCTCAAAATATCTATGGGAAACTTAAAACTTAATTCATTCAGCTTGAAATTGAGCCTTCTAATTTGTTCATTTAACTTGAATAGAGCATTATAGATTGAAAGAAGTCTATTGAAAATGGTGTCCAATATTAATAACTGTCCTGATAATATTTCTAATAATAGTAGTGTCTTTTAGGGCTGACCTCATGAAACAAATAGCGTTAAGCGAATAGAAAATATAAGTTGTTAATTTATTAAGGAATTAATAAATTAGTTAAAAATTATTTTGTTAATTAATTAATTAAAGGGCTTGAATATTAATTAATCCAAAAGATTAATTGAAATATTTCATAAGCTCCTTCAGAGCTTCATATGGACGGTTTTAACTACATTTCCAAATAGGCATAAGGCAACTTTCAGATAAGATAAATATAAACATGAAGAGTTTTGTATCTTTTAGGATTTCATCAGCAGCCTATAAATAAACTTCTAGGGGTCAAACCCTAGCTGCTGATTTTGTCACATTTTTGT
Source organism: Lactuca virosa (assembly GCF_052849685.1). Classification (NCBI taxonomy): domain Eukaryota; kingdom Viridiplantae; phylum Streptophyta; class Magnoliopsida; order Asterales; family Asteraceae; genus Lactuca; species Lactuca virosa. Next base: position 240,610,932 of record NC_136433.1, read on the forward strand.
CCATACTCTATCTCTATCTCTCTCTCCTCGGACGAAATGCATAATTTAATACCATAACCCTTTACCCTTAATGTATATTAATTGTTTTTTTAATTTCATAACCCATTAACCCTAAAACAAATGAATTAATATGATAACCCTTAAGCCCTAACACGTACGACTTAATGCCATAACCATTTAACAATAACCCATATGAATTAATTCCCTAACCCTTTAACCCTAACCGATATGACTTAATGGAATTACCCTTTAACCCGAACCAATATAACTTAGTGCATAACACCTTAACTGTAACCCGTATGACCCAATGTCATAACGCTTACCCCTAACCCATATGACTTAATGACATAATCGTTTAACCGTAACCAATATGAGTTAATGCCATAACATATACACCCTACCCATATGACTTAATGCCACAACCATATAACCCTAACTCATATGACTAAATGCAATAACCCATTAACCCTAACCGATATGACTTAATTCCAAAACCCTTTAACTCTAACTCATATGACTTAATACAATAAACCTTTAATCCTAACCAATATGTATTAACGCGATAACACTTTAACCCAAAAACATATGACTTAATGTCATAACCATTTAACCCAAACCCATATTACTTAATGTCATAACCCTATTACAATCACTCATATAACTTAATGTCATAACCCTTTAACCCTAACCTATATGACTTAATGACATAAAACCCTTTAACCCCTACACATATGACTTAATGTCATAACCCTTTAACCCTAACCCATATAAGTTAATGTCATGACCTTTTACGATAACCCATATGACTTAATGCCAAAACCATTTTGTTGAAAAATGTTTTTGTATGTGACCTTGTATGTGACCATCACTGAAATAAGACGAACTGTTTTTGTATTATCTAACAAATATTATCAGTTATTTCAGGTTGCATAAATTCGTGATCAAAACGGAAAATACGAAAACACGCGAATGACAGAAAACGCATAGACGAGAAAATTTAGCTGTGCGGCTAAACAGTTTCAACAATATATATATATATATATATATATATATATATATACGTACATATGTATGTATTATATATATGTATGTATTATATATGTATATATGTATTATATATATATGTTTTGTGTGAAAAGTCAACAATGTTGAATAGTCTACAAAGAAAGGTCAACAAAGCAAAGGAAAGGAGAAGCAAAACCCCATCCCACGTTTTTGCTACTAGCTCCTACTACAACTTGCAGCCATTACTCTTTCACAACAACTCAAGTAGATGAAGATATTTGTTTTGAAGTATATGTATACGTGAGTATGTATGTGTGTGTGTGTGTGTGTGTTCATTTGTTATTTTGTAACACTTCCTACAAACACCACATACTCCCAAGAACATCACCATCTTCATCTTCTTCAAGAACAAGATAAATCCCTGGAGAAAGTGAAGAACACAAAGATCAAACAACAATGAAGTGAAGAACACCAAGATCATCAACAAGCTAAATGAAGAACACCATCAACCATCTTCATCTTCTTCATTGAAACTCAAGGTTCTTCATCTTCACCACCTTTGTTCATCACACCATTCACCACAAAACACTTCTCTTACATCAAAACTACCAAAAACACAACCATGAAACACCCCAAAACCTTCTGCATCAAGATCAACAACAAAACCCATCACTATTCATCATCATCTTCATAGAAATTTCATCACCATCACCACCTTATATCAACCTCCTTCCAACCTTTAAACAACCTAGAAAACATCCTCAAAACACCATAACACCATTACCTTAGCCAAAACATCACAAACAAAACTTACCTTCAAATCACAAAAATCCCGAAACTCACTCTTGTGTGAACACGACCCGTGTTCAGCATGCCTTATATCAGACACGGCCCGTGTACTCATCTGTTTGCCTCTTTACTTCAACACGGTCCGTGTTATTCCAAGCCGAAATCCAACACGGCCCGTGTTCAGGATCATCATCAAGAAAACCCTCCTAAAGCTTCATACACGACCCGTGTTACTTGTGCCTTATCTTACACGACCCGTGTGCATGCTTTTACCCAAAATACCTCAAATACAAATACATAAACTCATGTATTTTGTACTTTTATGTAAACACTTGTTTTACATAAAAACCGAGCTTTGAATGAACTTTTTGTTACTTATCAAATACCGGATTGATCTTTGAACAAATATCGACCAGTCGTTCCAAGAGTCCCAATATCGACCAGTCATTCAAAGAGTCCCAATATCGACCAGTCATTCCAAGAGTCCAAATATCGACCAGTCGTTCCATCAGTCCAGTTCAGTCAATTTATTGACGAACCTACTTGATATATATTTATATACTTATATACTTTGTTATAGCTTTATGTCATTTAAATACGGTCATTTATATTACTTATAGCTTTACGTCATTTAAATACAGTCATTTATATTATTTATAGCTTTACGTCATTTAAATACAGTCATTTATATTATTATAGCTTTCAGTCATTTATAGCTTTCATATTTATACTTATTCCGCAATTATTATTCTTTATATATATCTACATCTTATATCTTAAACTTATATATCTGTCACACAGTAACTGGTAACCGAGCCTTTTGTTGTGGTGATCAAATTTTTATATTTCCAACAATCGGTATCTGAGCTGATATAAAAGGAATAATATCCAACAATTGGTATCAGAGCTTGTGTGATTTACTTTGAAATTTTTGTCGAAAACTTTTGGTCAGCGTTATAAACCTTCCGTAAGCTTTTCTTTAAAAATTTCATTTTAATATCACTTGTTCAAAATCCTTTCAAAAATTTCAAAAAAAATGTCTTTGGCTAATTACTCCAACATGAACTCTGTCTCCATTGCAAATAGCTTAGGATCTGGTTCACGGGCACCCATACTTATTCCTGAAGAGTATAATTCGTGGGTTGGCCGTATGAATCTTCATCTTAACGCTATAAATGAAGATATCTGGAAATGCGTAGAAGGAACATATATTACTCCAGAAAATATGGCTACCCTTGCTACAAATCAAGCCACTCAAACCGAAATCATAAGAAAGTTGGAACTCCAAGCCAAAAAGGAACTTGTGTCTGGAATACCTCACAGTATTCTAAGTCAAATGGATGACATTATACTGTTAACCGCAAATCAAATTTGGGAAAATTTGAAAAATCGTTTTTGTGGAAATAAAAGAATTATCGGAAACAAAAGAACATTTGTTTTGAATGAATTCGATAATTTCAAAATGCTTTCATCAGAAACCATCCATGATGCTCACGCTAGGTTCAATCTTATTATGGTCAAAATGAACAATTTGGGTATCAAAAAGACACAACACGAGATAAATCTCAAGTTTTTAAACAATCTTTTCGAAAGCTGGAAAATGGTTAAACTCATTATTCAGGGAAATCCAGCCATTCATACAGAAAATTTGTACAATTTTTATGGAGAACTTCAATCGTATGAATCCTCGATTGACCCACCAACCACTACAGCTTTTGGAGGACCACTTGCTCTTGTGTCCACAACTTCACAAAACCAAACACCTTTCAATGATCAAAACTTCAATCATTTTAATCAGGCTACATCTTTTCAAAACCAAGCCTTCCAGTCTGATTCGAATGATGAAGCAGACTATCAACAATTGTGTGCGCTGGTTGCAAACACAAATCTCCAGAGATTTCTCCCAAATCATGGTCAATCAAATTTTAGACCAAACTTTCAAAATAGACCATCTTTTGGACAAAATAACTCAGGTTTTCAACCTAGACCTTACTTTGGACAAAATTCTCAAAGACCTTCCTTCCCTAACAACTCAAACCAAGGTTTTCAAAACCAGGGATTTCAAAACAATCCCAACTCAGGTCATAATAATAATCCAAACAACAGTTTTCAGAATCAAAACAGAGGTTTCCAAAATCAAGGTTACAACAATCAAAACAATGGCTTTCAAAACAACCAAAATTTTGGATTCCAACAAAACCATTCTCAGCCTTCCTAACAAACCCAAACTTAAGCACCTGAAAGACTTCCGGTTAAGAGTCAAAAGGATGAAAGTGATGAACAAGTGATCATTTGTCACAACTACAAAGGAACAAATCACTATGCCAGAGAATGTCGAGCCAAAAACAAAACCAAAATCAAAGACTCATCATACTATGCTCAAAGAGCCGATGAACTGAAGAAACTGGAAAACCAAGAAAAACAAAGAGCATTGATGGCAATCCATGAACCAAGTGTGGAATACTGGCCAACTTCTGATGACGAAGCTGACAATGAACCAACACAATTAAACTTCTGCTTCGTAGCTGGTGTTGATATACCTTCAAGAGCTCCCAACGTCATAGAGCAGGTATGGTCTATGATCTCTGAACTTGGTTTTTCCAAAACAATTTTTGAGTCCCACATAACCAAAATTGAGAAAAGTCTGGAAGCTGATCTCAAAACATATCATGACACAATGGTCAATTTTGATATTTGCAAATCTGAGTTACAAACCTTGCAACTCAAATTTGGAGAATCAACAAGAACAAAAAGCAAATTGGAAAGAGACATTGAAAGAAAATCAGAAGATTATAATCACATCTTGGAGCAATTAAATCAGACCCTAATTCAGAAAAGGGATTTGGAACTAAAAAATCAGTCAGTCATTTCTTCTGAAATAAAAGATGTTTTAGAAATGGAAATCCTTCAGTTGAAACAAGACTTTCAAGAATCAACTGATAAATACAATATTTTAAATGAAAAACTGACTAATTCTTTAAAACAAATTAATTCTCTTAAAACTGAGAATAAACGACTGATATGGAATATGGATTCTATCAAAGTTGCTAGAAAACTAAGTGATGATATTTTCACCAAGGCAAACACCTTAGGAACTGGCAAAATTGATACGAATTACAGACCAGGAATTGGAAGAGAATCCTTTGAAATTGAACAAGCAAAACAGGAAAACATGACGAATTGTGAAAACTCTGAATCCACTCTACCAGATCTTTTCACATCTGTTAATGAGCAAGATTCAGATGACGAAACAGTTATCAACTGTAGCCCAGATGATACTGCTTTCACTGTTTCCAAAAAGTCTTTCAAAAGAGTTGTAAATTCTGAAACAGACTCTGCTAGTTCTTTAACTCACCAAATCAAACATACCGACGGAACCACTAAACATAAAAACCTTTTGAATGGAGAAAATTCCTCTTATGAGATGGTAGTACTTCTGTAACAACTGCTTTTCCTATAATGAGTTCATCAATTGTTAGGAAAACTAGTCTGGGACAAAAATACTCCAAGAAACAACAAACAAGCAAAAAATCCATTCAAGTCACCAAAACCCCACTTATCAAGCCAAACATTTTCAAAAATCAACCAAAGAAACCAGTTCAACCCTACGTCATACCTCATAAACAGGTTTCCAAACAAAAACCAAAACATTTTCGAAAACCTTTTGAAAACCGCTTTTAAGATATCACTTTTCATCATTCAAGGAACTTTCAAAAACCATCACATCAGAAAGCTTCAAACCATCATCATCAAAAAGCTTTTCAAAACCGCCTATCACATCCCAGATATGAAGAAAACTTTTCAAACAAACCTTCACATCTAGGATATCTTTCACCAAATCACAAATCTTATCAACCCACAAGTTTTCAAAAACAAATCACATTTTGGGTAAACTTGATAAATCAAATCAAACCTCAACCATTCCATCATCATAAACCAAACTCTTACAACAACGCGAAGTTAAATGCTAATAGATATTCATTAAGCAAAGCACCCAAAATAACAACTGACAAACCAGGACCCATTCAGATTTGGGTACCTAAACTTTCTGTCTGATTGCAGGTACTTAATGTTGGAGAACCCAATGATGATACATGATATATTAATAGTGGTTGCTCCAAGCATATGACAGGAAACCGGAACTACTTACGTGACTTCAAACCTACACAAACCAATCAAGATGTTACCTTCGGCAACAACATGACACAAAAAATCAAGGGTTATGGAAACATAACAAATGGTAATTTCACCATAAAGAAAGTTGCCTTCGTCGATGACCTGAAACACAACCTCATCAGTGTTTCTCATCTGTGTGATAACAATCTTGAAGTTTTGTTCACCAAACAACGAAGCTTGATCATGGACGCCAAAACCAAAGATGTTATAGTTGATTCTGACCGTGCCAGAAATATGTATCCACTTGACATGGATCTTATCCATGGTAAACCCGATATATGTCTGCTATCTAAAGCCCCAGCAGATATTAGTTGGTTATGGCACCGCCGCCTTTCCCATCTAAACTTTGGGTACATCAACAAATTGATCGGCGATGATCTTGTTCGAGGGCTACCACTTTTGAAGCTTGATAACGAAACTCTTTGTGCCGCATGTGAAAAAGGATACTTTCCAAATCCACTCACAAAAGCATCTCAGAATCTAGTGTATCCGAACCACTAGAATTGTTGCATATAGACCTTTGTGGCCCTGCCAAAACCCAAACCATACACGGGAAGAAGTACATTCTTGTTGTCGTTGATGGTTTCTCGCGCTTTACTTGGGTCTTTTTCTTAAGACTAAAATCAGAACCACCTGAAGAGATGATCAACCTAATCAAAAAAATCGAGCTCAAACTCAAACGACCTATTCGAAGAATCCGAAGTGATAATGGTTTAGAGTTCAAAAACAAGACTCTAGACTCATTTCTCAAAGACAAAGGAATTGAACATAACTTCTCAGCCCCATACACTCCACAACAGAACGGTGTTGTCGAAAGAAGGAACCGAACTCTATGTGAAGCTGCAATATCAATGCTTATATTCGCTGATCTGCCACAATACTTCTGGGCAGAAGCAATAGCCACAACTTGCTACACTCAAAATCGTTCCTTAATCCATAAACATCTTCATAAAACACCATATGAAGTCATTAACAACCGAAAACCCAACATCAAATTTTTCCATATTTTTGGTTGTCGATGCTTTGTAAAGAACAATAAAGATCACCTTTCAAAATTTGAATCAAGTTCGGACGAAGGAATTTTCCTTGGTTACTCGTTTTCTTCAGCTGCTTATCGAGTACTGAACAAACGTACTAGAGTAATTTAGGAAAGTACCAATGTTCATTTTGATGAATTTTATATAAGGAAATTGGATCGTGAACACTTTGGATCTAAAATGATTGATAATATTTTTCAAAATCCAATTCAACAAACACCTTCTCCTGACATAGACATTGAAATCGATCTTGATTTACTTTTTGAACAACCAAAAACCGCTTACAATTCTAAACTTCTAACTACTTCAATTGATCCTACAGGAACAGCGACTGAAGGAACTCCACAAACAAACCAAAATGATGTAGATCAATTTGAGGGGGAACTACCAACACATACTTCCTCTTTGGAACAAACACCAAATCCTCCTTTGAACACCCCATCCCCAAATAGCCAAAACAATCCCGATGCATCATTTATGGGGGAACCTTCAATCTTATTCCAAGATGAAACACCCGGAGAAGAACAATGGGATAGTGAAACTCCAATTATTATAGCGGAAGAGAATCACTTAATAAAGTGGACCAAAAATCATCCTACAGACCAAATCATCGGAGATCCCAACTCAGGCATTCAGACTAGAGCCGCATCCACAAATGAATGTTTATTTGGAGCCTTCTTATCCATGACTGAACCCAAAACCATACATTCTGCTATAAAAGCTCCAGACTGGGTAAAAGCTATGCAAGAAGAGCTAGCAGAATTTGAAAGAAACGACGTATGGAATCTTGTTCCTACTCCACCCGATGTTATGTTATAGGTTCAAGATGGGTATACAGAAACAAGACTGACGATTAAGGAATCATTTGTCGAAACAAGGCACGTCTTGTAGTCAAAGGATATTCACAGCAAGAAGAAATCGACTACGATGAAACATATGCTCTAGTTGCTAGAATTGAAGCAATTCGCATCTTTCTTGCATATGCTGCACATAAGAAGTTCAAAGTATTCCAAATGGATGTTAAATGTGCATTCCTACACGGAGAGATAGATCGCGAAGTATACATCCAACAACCACCAGGTTTCGAAGATCCCAAATTTCCAGATCACAGCTTTAAATTGCAGAAAGCTGTCTATGGCTTGAAACAAGCACCCCGAGCCTGGTATGCTACGTTGTCAACCTTTCTCGAAGAATCAGGTTTTAAAAGAGGTTCAATCGATCAAACCCTCTTTCGTAAAATCTTTAATAAACATCTGTTAATCGTACAAATATATGTTTATGACATTATTTTCAGTTCTATTGATGAATCTTTAAGTGTTAAGTTTGCAGATTTAATGAAGAGCAAATTTGAAATGAGCATGATTGGGGAGATGACTACTTTTCTCGGACTTCAAATCAAACAGTCAACTGATGGCATTTTCATCAACCAAGAGAATTATGTCAAAAACCTACTCACTCGCTTTTCAATGGACAAATCCAATACCGCAAAAACCCCAATGGCCTTTGGATACAAAATCGATGCAGACTTAAATGTCAAACCCGTTGACCAGAAAAGATATCGTGGAATGATCGGATCACTCTTATACCTCATTGCCAGCAGACTGTGACATCCCCAATTTCTCGGCCAGAAAAGACCGATTTGTTTATGCTTTGTTTTATAAATCAGAGTAATCCTTTAAAGAAAACGGTTGCAGAATTTGTTCCCAAACAAGATATGATAAAACTTTATCAAAACATTTCTCAAAGAGAATGTACTTTTCATTAAATAATAAAATCTCGGGATGTCATGTTCCGATACAGACCAAAAGCATAAACAGTATAAAATAGACCTTACAACAGTTATTTATAACTACTGATCTATAATCCAAAATCCCTCGTCATCGTCCAACTATGCTCTTTTTCCACTGCCTGTAATACAGAAAAACTGAGTGGGCCAGGCTTGGGAGCCTGGTGAGCATATAGGGTTTTCAACCCACAATAATATAATTATTATATTTAATCATCAAACAATCAACCCAATTACCCATCCCCATTATCTTCTTTATTTCTTAAGGTTTTACCCTAAGAATCAACTATCCTTCATTCATTCATTCCTAAGGATTGACCTAAGGAATTGGCACAAAATCCATTGCTACATAAGGCGCATCTACCAACTTTATCCTTTAAGCGCCTCTGCCAGGATTACGACATTCACTATTAGGCGCACCTGGCGACATTATCCTTTAAGCGCATCTGGCAGGATTATCCTATAAGAGCATCTGTTAGTATTATGACATTCTCTAATTGGTGCATCTACCAATATTATTCTTAAGCGCATCTGCTAGTATTATGACATTCTCTAATTGGTGCATCTACCAATATTATTCTTAAGCGCATCTGCTAGTATTATGACATTCTCTAATTGGTGCATCTACCAATATTATTCTTAAGCGCATCTTACATACCTCATCATTTTATCACATACCAACTATCTCATCTACCCATGTTCTACCTAACATATTAGTAGATATAAAATACATATACAGTTTAACTCATTTAAAAACCATATAAAACATCCATTCCACACTTATCTCAAATAAACAACAGTATATAAACACATAGCACGTATTTCATAGCAAATACTTCATATCTATGTGTTAGAAGAAAGTAACTACACACTCACACAAAACATATACTTAATACCTCCAAACAATACTTGTATTAAAATCGTATTTTAAAAGGGACTATACACTCACACATATAAACAACAATATATATAAACACATATCACGTATTTCATAGCAAATACTTAATATTTATGTGTTAGAAGAAAGTAACCACACACTCACTTGATCAGAAGATGATCGGACAGCACTACGGCTTGTAGAAGTAGTATTCTTTGGTGAAACCGGGAGATCTTCACAAAAACCGGGTTTCTCGTGGGCAGAGCTTCGGCTCGGAAACTCTTTTCTTCTCGGGATCTTCGGTGCTTCGGGAATCGCTTCGGGTCTCGGGAATGATACCGGGGCTTCGGGGGGTTAAAATAGGGCTTAGAGACAGTATCGGGAGTGGGAGAGTAAGAGATGAGCAACCAAACTCGGCTGCCCCTTGAATTCTATTTATAGGGCAAAAATGCTAGGTTCACCTCGTGAACCATATATGTTCACCTCGTGAGTTTCTAATATTCACCTCGTGAGCTCGATACGTCATTGCGTTCGTCATGGCCACTTGCCCTGGAAGACGTCCATCATCTGTTCACCTCGTGGGTCACTAATGCTCACCTCGTGAACTGGCTCACCTCGTGAGTTTCTAATATTCACCTCGTGAGCTCTGACACAGCCTTGGGGTTCACGCCCCGAACTTCAAAAATTCATAACTTTCGCATACGAGCTCTGTTTTCTACGTTTTTTATATCCACGCGTAGGTGAGATTATGTTCTACAACTCTCGTTTAGACTCCATCGGCTAATTTTGACTTTATTTTTATTATATTATTTTTAGTAGGCCGGGACAGGAAAACTCCGTTATAAATTCATAACTTCTTCATCCGACGTCCGTTTTCGTCTGTCTTTTTACCGTTGCACTACCATTGACGAGATCTTCAATTCTCGTTTAGATTGTTTCGGCTAAAAACCGCTCGATCTCAAATCGAGTATTCGGGCTGCACACTGCTAAGTCAAAACTTCGGAAAATCATAACTTCCTCATACGAAGTCAGATTTGGGCGTTCTTTTTATGCACGCTCTCGATTTAACGAACTCTACAACATTTGTTTAGATCACTAAGGTTAAATATCGCTCTATCGTAAATTCATATTTTACGTCATTCAGCGTCGTGCCGGTTCTGTCGCGAAACTTCGACATGTCATAACTTCTTCGTTATAATTCGGATTTCGGCATTCTGTATATATTCGGAAACCTCGTTTCAACTACTACAACATTATCCATAGATATCGAGCTTATCTAACTTTTCATTTTGACGCTTATTTTTATTCTTAATTCAATTAAGACACACAATTAAGCACAAAACACAAAATACTCAAATAATACACTTCTATTATTTCAAAATGAGTTACAAAGGTTAACCTAGACTACTATATCAACATTAATGACAAGCCCAGAAACACAGGTGTTACACAGACCTGACATCATGTTTTCTACATGTGTCTGTGCTAGATACCAAGCAAATCCTATGGAATCCCATGTAGTTGCTGTGAAACGCATCTTCAAATACCTTAAAGGCACTCCCAAACTTGGCCTTTGGTATCCAGCTAAATCCGATTTTCAGTTGAACGCTTTCACCGACTCAGAGTACGGAGGATGCAAGCTAGATAGGAAGAGTACATCTGGTAGTTGTCAATTCCTAGGAGGTAGACTAGTGAGTTGGACTTCAAAGAAACAGACTTGTGTGTCCACATCAACAACAGAAGCTGAATATGTCGTTGCCGTCAGCTGTTGTTCACAAGTCATATGGATGCAAACTCAATTGCGTGACTATGGCTTCAAAATCTCACAAATTCCCATATTTTGTGACTCAACCAGTGCAATTGCCATTTCTCACAATCCCGTTCACCATTCCATGACAAAGCACATCGACATTCGATATCACTTTATCAAAGACAACATTCAAAAGGGTCATATCGAACTACACTTCATCAACTCCGAAGATCAAATTGTCGATGTCTTCACTAAGGCTCTCGATGAAACAAAGTTTCAATACTTCCTAGGCCGTCTAGGAATGTTAAATCCAGATAACATCCATCCTTAAACTTTTACTTTTTGTTTGTACAAAAGTGTGTTTACTTTCATTCAAAAAGAAAATTCAAAAACAATTAAAAATTGCTTTCTTTTCAAAAATACCAAAAACATTCAAATAACCAATATTTTCAAAAACATTCAGATAAACAAATCTTCAAAAAGAAAATAAAAGACTTACCCTAATAAGCTTTTATAGAACCTTGTGATTAATCATCTCTTGACTTAATTTTTAGATGCTTATGCTCGATGAAGATTTTAAGTCATATTGATTCTCAATTGGAGTGAAGGTTCAAATCTCCTACTTTTCATAATGTATATAACTTTATTTCCTTCGATTTCATTTCATTATTGACAATTTTAAACAATCAAGGGACATAAGGTTAGGAGGTTCAGATGAAAACAAAAACCCATGTGAGAATTTGTGCCTCATCAATCTATATCACTGTGGAATTCATTTCTTGTGAGCTTAGGTGTGTCACTATTGCTTATAAGGTATACCCGATTATACCTTGTCACGGTCTCATTTTTGCTTAGATATCCAAATGACCAGGGACGATACATTCACTTCTTACATACTAGACAAACTGTCTTTTATGCCACCAATCCCTACCTAGATATAAGCCAACCAAAAATGAAGTCTTGAGATCCCGTGATCCATCAACAAGAAAAGACGGAACGAAAAGGATTTCAACAATCACTTATCAAAGAAAAACAAAGATCTATCCACATCCAATTGTCAAGGACGAATCAAGATAAAGACGAATCAACAAAAAAAAACAAAATCATTCACCGAAGAAATACCAAAGAAAACAAAAATATTCTACATTTGGTATTTTCAAACAAACTTTTCAACCAAATGGTTATTTCAAAACAAACATCATAAGATCTCGTGATATGTTTTTAACCATTTTTCACAAAAGCAGATATCTTAATCCTGCAAGACAGATACTCTCAAAAACCCAATTTTCTCAAATGTAGCAAGTTCTCAATGCTAAAACAAAATATCCTTTTACAAAAATCGATATTGATCAACAAACAGAATACCATCAAAGAAGAAGCTACAACAACATTGGATTTCCCGGGATATTGTAGCCTTCATCACTGAAGATTCTTAGATGCAAACTGCACTATGAAAATTGCTAAACCCCTCTACATGTATTTCCCGACGGAGAGAGAGTGAACTTTAATGGCATGAATGAAGAAACCCGCTGAGTAATTTCGAAACCAGTCTTATGTGATTGATTATCTAATAATGAGACTAAGTGACTTTCAGGAAAAGCATAGCTGAACACCTCCAATATGAGTATGAGTCGTCAGAGAGAGATATCACTCATTTTTAGTGATCATTAACTTGTTCTGCTGCCAGAACAACCAAATACCCAAGTGAAGTGTGAGCTATACCTATGAGCGTTCATCTGAATCGACCTGTTAGACCACTTGTCGTCGTTAATAATGCTATAAAATCTTAGGAAATTTCTTTAGATACATATAAGGCTACCCTTTGATAACCGAACCCGAGACTTTGATTCGGAAACAAATTTCTGAAAATCTTTTACATAGGATATGTTAAACCAAGTCACAAACTTTCAAATCGATTACTATGGTTTTATATATATCTTATCTATTGACAAATCTTTTATCTCAAATCTTCAAAAGTTAAACTGTCAATATGATTATATCATACCTGTCCTTATTTCAGCAATGTGTTTTGTATGTGACCTTGTATGTGACCATCACTGAAATAAGACGAACTGTTTTTGTATTATCTAACAAATATTATCAGTTATTTCAGGTTGCATAAATTCGTGATCAAAACGGAAAATACGAAAACACGTGAATGACAGAAAACGCATAGACGAGAAAATTTAGCTGTGCGGCTAAACAGTTTCAACAATATATATATATATATATATATATATATATATATATATATATATATATATATATATATATATATATATATACGTACATATGTATGTATTATATATATATATATATATGTATGTATTATATATGTATATATGTATTATATATATATATATATATATATATATATATATATATATATATATATATATATATATATATATATATATATGTTTTGTGTGAAAATTCAACAATGTTGAATAGTCTACAAAGAAAGGTCAACAAAGCAAAGGAAATGAGAAGCAAAACCCCATCCCACGTTTTTGGTACTAGCTCCTACTACAACCTGCAGCCATTACTCTTTCACAACAACTCAAGTAGATGAAGATATTTGTTTTGAAGTATATGTATACGTGAGTATGTATGTGTGTGTGTGTGTTCATTTGTTATTTTGTAACACTTCCTACAAACACCAAATACTCCCAAGAACATCACCATCTTCATCTTCTGCAAGAACAAGATAAATCCCTGGAGAAAGTGAAGAACACAAAGATCAAACAACAATGAAGTGAAGAACACCAAGATCATCAACAAGCTAAATGAAGAACACCATCAACCATCTTCATCTTCTTCATTGAAACTCAAGGTTCTTCATCTTCACCACCTTTGTTCATCACACCATTCACCACAAAACACTTCTCTTACATCAAAACTACCAAAAACACAACCATGAAACACCCCAAAACCTTCTGCATCAAGATCAACAACAAAACCAATCACTATTCATCATCATCTTCATAGAAATTTCATCACCATCACCACCTTATATCAACCTCCTTCCAACCTCTAAACAACCTAGAAAACATCCTCAAAACACCAAAACACCATTACCTTAGCCAAAACATCAGAAACAAAACTTACCTTCAAATCACAAAAATCCCGAAACTGACTCCTGCGTGAACACGGCCCGTGTTCAGCATGTCTTATATCAGACACGGCCCGTGTACTCATCTGTTTGCCTCTGTACTTCAACACGGCCCGTGTTAATCCAAGCCTAAATCCAACACGGCCTGTGTTCAGGATCATCATCAAGAAAACCCTCGAAAACCCTCCTAAAGCTTCCTACACGACCCGTGTTACTTGTGCCTTATCTTACACGACCCGTGTGCATGTTTTTACCCAAAATACCTCAAATACAAATACATAAACTCATGTATTTTGTACTTTTATGTAAACACTTGTTTTACATAAAAACCGAGCTTTGAATGAACTTTTTGTTACTTATCAAATACCGGATTGATCTTTGAATAAATATCGACCAGTCGTTCAAAGAGTCCCAATATCGACCGGTCATTCAAAGAGTCCCAATATCGACCAGTCATTCCAAGAGTCCCAATATCGACCAGTCATTCCAAGAGTCCAAATATCAACCAGTCGTTCCATCAGTCCAGTCCAGTCAATTTATTGACGAACCTACTTGATATATATTTATATACTTATATACTTTGTTATAGCTTTATGTCATTTAAATGCAGTCATTTATATTACTTATAGCTTTACGTCATTTAAATACAGTCATTTATATTATTTATAGCTTTACGTCATTTAAATACAATCATTTATATTATTATAGCTTTCAGTCATTTATAGCTTTCATATGTATACTTATTCCACAATTATTATTCTTTATATATATCTACATCTTATATCTTAAACTTATATATCTGTCACACAGTAACTGGTAACCGAGCCTTTTGTTGTGGTGATCAGATTTTTATATTTCCAACAATCGGTATCTGAGCTGATATAAAAGGAATAATATCCAACACATTTAACCTCAAAACATATGACTTAGTGCCAAAACCCTTTAACCCTAATCCATTCGGCTCAATACTATAACCTTTTAACCCTAACGCATATGACTTAATGTCATAACCCTTTACCCCTAACCTATACGATTTAATGCCATAACCCTTACACACTTTAACCTATGTAACTTAATGCCACAACCCCTTAACCCTAACCCATATGACTTAATGACATAACCCTTTAACCCTAACCGGTATGATTGTATCCTATAGCCCTTTATCCCTAGCACATATGAATTATTCCCATTACCCTTTCACACTAATCCATATGACTTGATGCCATAACCCTATAACCCTAACCCATATAACTTAGTGCCTTCACCGTTTAACGATAACCCATATGGCTTAATACCATAACTCTTTGATAACCTTGACCAATATGACTTAACGCCATACTCTTTAACCCCAACAAATATGACTTAATTCTATAACCATTTAACCCCAACTCATATGACTCAATGCCATAACGCTTTAACCCAAACGCATATGACTTAATTCCAAAACCATTTAACCCTATCCGATATGACTTAATACCATCACCATTTAACCCCAACCCATATAACATAGTTTCAAAACACTATACCCCTAACCTATATGACTTAATATCATAACCCTTACACACTAACCTATATGAATTAATGTAATGCCCGTGTTTCTAGGTTAGGCATTAATATCGACATAATAGTCTAGGTTAACCTTTGTAACTCATTTAGAAGAAATGAAAAGGAATTATGTGAATATTATGTGAAAATTATGTGTTTTATGCTTTATTATTAGGATTTAATTAATTAAGAGTAAAAATGAGCGTCGAAAATAAATATTAGATAAAGCCGATATTTATTAAGAAAGTTGTAGTGGTCGTGACAAGGATTACGGATATATAAGAATGCCAAAATCCGAGTTATAACGAAGAAGTTATGACCGGTCGAAGTTTCGCGACAAAACCGGCACGGTGCCGAATGTCGTAAAAAGTGAGTTTTTGATAAACTACTTTTTAGCCTTAATGATCTAAACAAAAGTCGTAGTGTTCGTTAAACCGAGAGTATGTATAAAAAGAACATCCAAATCTGACTTCGTATGAGGAAGTTATGATTTTTCTAAGTTTCGGCTTAGCAGTAGACAGCTAAAAACTCGAATTTTAGATCGAGATATTTTTAGCCGACACGACCTAAACGAGAATCGAAGGTGTAGTAAATAGTAGTACAACGGTAAAAAGACAGACGGAAACGGACGTCGGATGACGAAGTTATGAATTTTTAACGGATTTCCTGTCCCAGTCTGTTAAAAATAATAATATAAAAATTAAATTCAAAATTAGCCGACGAAGTCTAAACAAAAGTTGTAGAGCGTAATTTTACCTACGCGTGCATATAAAGAACGTCAAAAACGGAGCTCGTGTGCGAAAGTTATGGATTTTAGAAGTTTTTGCACAAAAATCGAGAAATTTCGCGTAGGTGGACTTCGGCCACGTCACCCTTGCTCAAAACGTGCCACGTGTCCGAACTGCTGAGTCACCCGAGGCCACCTGGCGAGACGTGTCGCCTGCCCTCGCGTCCGAACTTCGGTCCACTAAAAATCCGATGCGTGTCCTTTATCGCATGTCCGATCTTCGCACCAAGTGCCACGAACCCCTCCTCCTCGGACTAGACCTCGGTCCAATCAGCGATCAGCAGCGAGACCCTCGCACGTGCGAGCCATGTGCTGCCCCTTCGGATCTGCTGCCACGTGGCTTCTTTCCAACCGTCCGATTAGCAGTCTCCCCCTATAAATAGAAGGCTCGCGAGCCTTCCCGGGTAATTTTGGAAAATTGCCCCTTTTCACCCATTTTTCAATATTTTCACCATTTTAACATCCCCCGAAGCCCCGGTATCGATTATAGCACCCGAAACACGTCCCAAAGTGCCCGAAGACCCAGAAAATTTATCTTTTCGGTTTTGAAGCCCAACCCTCGCAAAGCCCGGTTTCTCAATAAACTCCCGGTTTTATTAGACACGATCGTTTTAGGAAACGAAGTGCTGCCCGATTATCATTAAATCAGGTGAGTGTGTAGTTACTTTCACCTTACACATAGATATGAAGTATTTTATATAAAATACGTGTTGTGTGAATATATATTGTTTGTTTATTTGAGATGGATGTTGAAGGAATGATTTATACAGGTTTTTAAATAATTTAAACTGTATATGTATTTTTATCTACAAAATTGTTGGGCAAAACATGGGTAGATGAAATAGTGGGTGTGTGATAAAAGGTGAGTTGGATAAATGAGATGATCAATGATATAGATCATGAGTTGAGAGTGAGTGGTGAAATATGAGAGAATCACTTACCCAAACGTGGCCCCAGTCATTCAGCAGAGTATGGATGACAACCATGGACTATTCTAGATGATCTGTGGAACACTAGCAGGCTCGCAACCTGTAAGTGTGTGAACTATATGTTCATCAGCTGTACTCTAAAAACCCATTGATATGTATTGCGGGGGGGATTCCCGTGAGAAATATTGTCGATAAATAAGAGCTATGGACTTAGCACATGGCGACGATGTGACTTCGTGCCTATTTGGCATAAATTGCTGAGGGAAAGCAATGTTGTCACCCCGATGTTTGTCTTATTTGACATAAATTGCTGAGGAAAGCAATGTTGTCACCTTATTGGTTGTTTTATGTTAGGTTGTTTTGTTTGACATAAATTGCTGAGGAAAGCAGTGTTTTCACCCCGATGGTTGCCTTATTTGACATAAATTGTTGAGGAACCCCCGAAGCAATGTTGTCACCCCTAGTGAAAATCCTTAGGCTAGGTCCCTTGTGATAGTTGTTTTAGGGACGTAAAGTGAGGATAATGAGAATGGGTAGTTAGGGTTATTTATGGTTGATGAAACTAATAAATTTATTGTTGATTGAGAACTTAATAAGTTTATTATTTATTGTGGGTTGAAAACCGTATATGCTCACCAGGCTCCCAAGCCTGACCCACTCAGCTTTTTATATTCCAGGTAGTGGACCCCGAGCATAGTCGGATGATGATGAGTGATATTTGGACTATAGGTCAGTAGTTGTAAATAACTGTTGTAAGGCTTATAATGTCTTGTTTATGCTTTTGATCTGTATCGGAACATGACATCCCGAGGTTTTGATATGAAATAAAAATATATATTTCTTAAAGAAAGGTTTTGATAAACTTTTATCATGTTTTGTTTTGGGAACAAATTCCGCAACATCTTTTAAAAGGATTACTCTGATTTTATTTTAAAAAGCATAAAATGAATCGGTCTTTTCTGGCCGAGAAATTAGGGGATGTCACAGTTGGTATCAGGGCATTAGTTTAAGCGAACTAAGAAATTGTAGGATTTCTAGACTTAAACTTAGAATGCTAAGTGATGATTGTGAGATGAGTGTCTACCATATTTTAGACACGAGCACTAGTTTATTTTAGGAAAGATGCCTAAAATGCTTTTATGTGCTAAATGCTATATGTTTGTCATATATGCCATTATTTGTTCGGATCTATGGTCTGTTGCCGACCGGATCTGGAAACCTTATGTGTGTAGGATTCTAAGCGTATGATTACGAGATTAGAACTAACATGTAAACGTTTCAAAGTGATAAGGAGATTTATACGTCTATCGTAAATAAAACTTTCCTATCTTAAGTTCTCGCCCAGTACACCGAACGTCTGCTTGGGTGTACAAAACATTATGGTGAAGACTCGTAGAGAATTGAATAGATGGAGGAAATAAAACGCTTATGATAGTGAATGATACCTATCAAAAGATATCGTAAGAGTGGTGTCTTGCCTTTAGAATATGTCTGATAAAATAACGGAACGTTTAGAGGGGTACGGTACGTCTGAAGTACACCTTCGATTGGCAGGATGATGGAATGATTGGTGTAATTCTTGAAGTTGTCCCATCGTCTGGAATTTCCATCACCAACCAAGTTGAAGTAGGATTGATGATTGAAGATACGCATGGAAGAAGTCCTAGTAGAGTCTAGGAAAATTTTATGATTAATTGGACACATTCGTATGTGTTAAATTGTTTTGTGATTTTAGGACTTGGGGACTGCGAGACAGTACTTGGGACGAGTATGAGTAGGTGTGAATAGTAGTAGAGATCTATACTACTGGAAGCAGAGGACTCACACTTGGATCAGGGAAAGTCACAAGGTTACCAAGGAACTAGTAATTGATTCCGTCTTATTCTAGTCTGTCGTTACCATCGTTTCGGTAATGACTAAGAAGATGATTGTTATTCCGACCCTAGTGGTCATATCAAATTGAGTCCGACTACGATGGTTTTGTTACGTGGTTCAGAGAACCAAGTTCGATGTAGCCGTTGACTTAAGCTAAATTAAAGTAAAGGATGATCAAAGCGATCAATAGAAGTATCACACTCATTGTTGAAGAAGTTGGTAGGTAGAAATGATACATGTTGAACTGTGATTGTATCACATTAGAACATGAAGGAAGGTATAGTTTGTACCGAAATTTGTCCCTAGGAGATCTGAGTCTAAGTAGTGCATTATACGATGAGAGATCATTAGAACATGACCCATCGGTCTGTTACAATGAATGAAGGAAAATACTTATTCTAAGAAGAAGAAGGAGTCCTCAATAAGGATTTTTTTGTAACTCGAAGGTTACGATTGAAAGTCCTATGAAGATCTGAAGCTTTTTAGGATTAGTTGGATATTACCGAAGGTTTATCCAAGGCTTTTCTTCGATCGCGACTCCATTGACAGCTTTGACCCACAAAGGAGCTGTTTATACTTGGAATGAAAAGCATAAGGAAGTTTTTGAGAAGTTAAAGAAGAAGTTGTGTGAAGCACCGATTCTTTCGTTACCTGAAGGAGTTGATGACTTCACAGTTTATAGTGATGCCTCTGGAGTTGGGTTAGCTTGTGTTTTGACCCAAAGGGATAAAGTGATAGCGTATGCATCGAGGCAATTGAAAGAGCATGAAAGGAACTACCCCACTCATGATCTAGAGTTGGCAGCGGTAGTATTCGCCTTAAAGATATGGAGGCACTATCTTTATGGCATTAAATGCAAACTTTTCATTGATCATAAGAGTCTTCAATATCTCTTTAATCAGAAGGAATTGAACACGAGGCAACGACGCTGGCTAGAGTTACTCAAGGACTACGACTGTGAGATACTTTACCACCCTGGTAAAGCAAATGTTGTTGCTAATGCTCTCAGTCGGAAGGTAAATCTTGAAAAGAAAAGGCCAATAGCGTTGAGGATTGAAGTTGTCTCGACCATTGTGAAAAGTATAAAGAAAGCTCAAGAAGAAGCTTTAGCGAAAAATGACAGAAAGGAAGAACGTTTGGGATAAAACGTTGGTGTTTGATACAAACGGTCAAGGACTGAAGGTATTCAAAAATAGGATTTGGGTACCTAAGACGGGAGGAGTAAGATATCTTCTGATGAAAGAAGCTCACAAGACCATGTACTCGATTCATCCCGGCGGTACAATAATGTATATGTTAGATTAGTGTCTAAGTCCGTAACTATATTTGATATGTACTTGATCCGAGTGTGCATGGTCCTTTTGGGTTGCCTTCACCAAAGCAACTTGACAAGGTAATTTGATATGAGAGAGAAGATATTATGGTTTATTAATATATTATAAGAATAATATATTAAAGGAGAAATCATATTTATTTAATTAGTATTAGTCATAAATTAATTAGGAATTAATTTGGTGACTAAAAGAGATTAATTAAATAAAGGGGTATAAACTGTCAAATGTGTGATAGTTGAGTTTTGGGCTGGGAAACCCAAAGGAATAAGGAGGAACGAAATTATGATGAGGGATCATCATATTTTCGTCCAAGGGCCTCATTCTAGAAGGTTCCTTGGGCTGCTTGGTGGCTAAGCTGTCCATTAGGGTTTAGACTGAAACCCTAGCACCCTACAGTATAAATAGATGCCCTATGCTTCAATTTTCGACCACTTGATTCCAAAAGAAACCCTAGGGCCGAAAATTAGTATCCTCCCTCTCTCTCTTAATTGCCTTCTTGCTTCAAGGTGTTTGTGAGCCATTAGAGGCACTACAATTGTGGTGCTTGCTTTCAAGAGTTCAAGAGATCAAGGAAACTAGTTGTTATTGCAATATAACAACAATGGTATGTCTACTATACTTCTATATGATTTTCGAAAATAATAGAAGCATGCTAGGGTTTATTTTGTGTTCATATAGTTGTATGTCTTATAGTGAAAACATAGATCCAATTAGGGTTGTATGCACACATAGGATTGTTTGTATAAAACCTATCTGTGGTATCAGAGCCAGGTTTTTTGTTTTCAATTGGATTTGATACATATTATGAATTTGACAAATTAGGGTTTATGGCAAGTAAACCCTAAGGCTTGGTTGATTTTCGCAAATTAGGGTTGCAAAACCCTAGTTGGCGATTTTGATAGGGTTCTTAAAACCCTTTTGCCTAGCCTCCTATTTTCGAAATTAGGGTTATGAAACCCTAGGGATTTCGAAAATCCCTTGCCCCCCAAGACAAGATCCCAAGATTTTAGGGATTTGGATATTGCTATCTTTGTGATTATCAATTTAATTGTTTAAACTAGATAATTGAAGATCTTGTATTATCCTTTCCATATATTTCACAATCTAGGGGATTTAAAGGATTTGGTAAATTAATAGTTTAATTTCATGATAATCCTTCATGATTTAATATTTTAAATTAATTGTTTAATTTTGATAATTATTAAATCAAAGATTTTTTGGTGTTTAAAATTTTAAATTAAATGGTCTAATTTTCGAAAATTTTAAATACAATTAAGACACTAGTATTTTGAAATGTTTTAAAATGCACCCTTATACAATTATGATATTATAAGATTAATTATTATATATATGTATAAGAATAAGCTAGTCTTATCGCTAGTAGGCCTCATTCACGAAGCCAGTCTATAAGGTGGGTATAAGGTTGCTGCCTATAAAATGGCGCTTAATGGATGTACACTCACATCTACCGCTTGCTTGACTGGTGGAGGATCGTTAGCCGAACGGATGGGATAGGGCACTTAATTCCTCATTATAAGTATAATGGAAATATTAAAGTAACTACATTGTTTTACAAATTCCCACTCTTAGTTACTTTAGGGTAAAATGTGAAAATGATGCTATTCCATGGAATTACACTTTGTACCCCTGTCAAACGTTAGTGGAGCGTGCGTGGTTAACCAGCACACTAATTTGGGATTGACATTGGTGACAAAGGGTGGCTCGATGTCTTATCATAGATCAATGGAGCGTGCGTGGCTAACCAGCACATTGATTAGGTGATGAAAACATTGAGTGCACCACGTTGATTCGCATGGTTATTCACAAACTTGTTTGCGATCCTCGGCATCCCAGTCGCAAATTTGAAGTGCATATCGAGATTTAAACATGCCATTGAAATGTTCAATGAATCTCAAAAGAAATTTAGGAATTTTCAAATACATTTAAAACTTAACCTCTTTCGTTTTTCATGGTGAAAATTAGTGAATCGTCATTCACTTACCTTCAAATTATTTACTTTTAGATTACGGCATCCCTTTTCTAAGTTGTAAATAATGTTGTTGGATCCTAGCCCTAATTTATCATTTGGGTGTTTAATTGGGGATTCATTCTAATCAAACTTTGTTCCTTTCTATTTCAGATGTCAAACGCAAACGCGAACAACAACTCTTCTGGGTCATTCTCGTTGATGAACCTATGTCAGAAAGTGACATTTGATGGCTCGAACTTCAACGAGTGGATGAGATACATTCGCATGATAACTTGTTACGAGGACAAAGAATATGTCCTAGACGGGAAGCTAGAAAAGATCAACCCAGAAGAAGCTACTCCTGAAGAGATGGCCGCCTTTGAGGCCCACGAGCGTGATGCAACGAAAGTTCATTGCATCATGTTGGCCACCATGAACCTCGAACTCCAAAAGTCCTATGAGGACATGTATCCATATGAGATGCACCAAGATTTGCTGGACAGGTACCACCAGAGCGCGAGGCAAGAGCGCTATGAGATCATCACCAACATGATCACCGCTAAGATGGGGAGTGGAGAATCCCTAACTGCTCATTTGCAAAGAATGCAAAGATATGTTGATCGTCTTCTCAAACTTAATGTTAAGTTTGATGAGGATTTGGCTATCGACATCATCCTCCACTCCTTGCCTCCCTGCTACAGCCAGTTCAGAATGACCTACCACATGAATAAGGAAGAGGTCACCCTAAGTAAGCTTCAAGGGCTCCTGAGGACAGCTGAGAGCAACCTCAAGGACAAATCTATTGCATCATCCTCTAATGTAGCTGCTCCTGTGTTGGCAATTGGCCAAGGAAAGGGAAAGAAGAGGAAGGCTCCTTCCAAGAGCCACCATAAGGGTAAGACTCAAGATGGTTCCTCTTCTAGTGGGACCAAAGCAGGTTCTATTAAGCCCTCTTCTGACCCCAAGGAAGCAGAGTGCTTCTATTGCCACCAGAAGGGCCACTGGAAACGAAGCTGCCCTAAATATCTGCAAGATATTAAGGATGGGAAGATAAAGCCCACCTTCGCAGGTATGTATTTAATTAAATCTAATAACTCATCATTTGCTACTTCATGGGTTCTTGATACAGGGTGTGGTTACCACATTTGTTCTGATATGCAGGGCCTAAAAAGAAGTAGGGAAGTGGAGCATGGAAGGATAAGCTTGATCATGGGAAACAAGAAGTCTTCACCAGTAACCAAGATCGGAGTTTATTCCTTAGTGTTGAGTAATGGGTTAGGACTAGATTTAAATAATTGTTGCTATTCGCCAGATATGGCAAGGAACATCATTTCTTTTCATGGTTTGTTTAGACAAGGTTTCAGATATTCATTTGATAATAGTAATGGTTCTATTAATGCTTATTTGAATGGTGTCTTTTATTTCAATGCATTACCTTGTAATGGGATTTATGAATCTGTGTTAGTTATTGACAATTTAGGAAATGATGTTTTGAATATTGATTCGTCCACAAGTTTGGACAAAGCATGCTTGTGGCATTGTCGCCTTGGCCATGTTAACAAGATACGCATAGCCCAACTCCAAAAGGATGGAGTATTGGAGTCATTCGACCTTAGGGACGATGACGTGTGTGAGTCTTGTTTGCTTGGGAAGATGACCAAGTCACCCTTTACTGGCACATGTGAAAGGGGTGAGGGTATATTGGATCTCATACATACAGATGTATGTGGACCCTTTAGATCCACCACAAGGGACGCTTGTCGCTTCTACGTGACTTTTACAGATGATTATAGCAGATATGGATATATCTACTTAATCAAGCAGAAGTCAGAAACCTTTGAAAAGTTCAAAGAATTCAAGAATGAAGTGGAGAATCAGTTGGGCAGGAAAATCAAGATGCTTCGATCTGATCGAGGGGGAGAGTACCTAAGTCTTGAGTTTCACGACTATCTAAAAGAGTGTGAAATAGTTTCACAATTGACGCCTCCTAGAACGCCACAATTGAATGGTGTGGCTGAGAGACGTAATCGAACCTTGTTGGACATGGTTCGCTCTATGATGAGTCGTGCTTCGTTACCAATCTCATTCTGGGGGTATGCCTTGGAGACTGCCGCCCATATCCTTAACTTAGTTCCCACCAAGAAGGTTACCAAAACACCTCACGAGATGTGGACAGGAAAAGCTCCCTCGTTAGCACATATCAAGGTTTGGGGTTGTGAAGCTTTCGTAAGACGAGAGACTCACGATAAGCTAGAACCTCGTAGTGAGAAGTGTTACTTCATTGGCTATCCACAGAAGTCTTTTGGTTATCTCTTCTATAGACCAAATGAAAATGTTGTCTTTGTTGCTAGGAGAGGGGTTTTCAGAGAAAGAGAACTCATAAGCCAAGGAGACAGTGGGAGTCAGATTGACCTTGAAGAGCTTCAAGAGTCAGGAGAAGAAGGAACCTCTGACACTGGCGTTCAAGATGAGGAGGAAACTCCTGTTGAACCAATTGACCAGTCCTTACCTCTTAGACGTTCAAGTAGAGTTATTGTTCCACCCCAGTTTTATGGTTTCCATATTACTACTGACGGGGATACGTTTATTAGTGATAGTACACTAGTAAATCTGGACGAACCTAACAGCTACAAGGAAGCCATGGCAGGCCCAGAGTCTGCTAAATGGAAAGAGGCAATGGACAGCGAGATTCAGTCCATGTATGACAACCAAGTTTGGAATTTGGTTGATAATGTACCAGGTCGTAAGACAGTCGGGTGCAAGTGGATCTTCAAGAAGAAGACAGACATGGATGGGAAAGTGCACACTTATAAAGCGCGATTGGTCGCGAAGGGCTTTACTCAAACTCCTGGAGTTGACTATGATGAGACCTTCTCACCAGTTGCGAAAATAAAGTCTATTAGGGTAATGCTTGCAATAGCTGCGTTTCATGATTATGAAATCTGGCAGATGGACGTAAAAACCGCTTTCCTAAATGGGAAGCTGGCTGAGGATGTTTACATGAATCAGCCAGAGGGTTTTGTCAATGCGAAGCATCCTAATAGAGTGTGCAAGCTTGAGAAATCCATTTATGGATTAAAGCAAGCATCTCGCAGATGGAATCTTTGTTTTGACGAGAAGGTCAAAGAGTTTGGTTTTCTGCGAAATGAAGATGAGTCATGTGTATATGTCAAGGCCAGTGGGAGTATAATGAGCTTTCTCGTATTGTATGTCGATGACATACTACTCATAGGAAACGACATCCCAACATTACAGGAGGTCAAGTCCTGGCTTGGGAAGTGTTTCGCTATGAAGGACCTCGGAGAGGCAGCATATATTCTGGGAATAAGGATAGTGAGAGGCAGAAGCAAAAGACTGATAGGACTCAGTCAGGATACATACTTGGAAAAGGTACTAAAACGTTTTAGTATGGAAAATTCCAAGAAAGGGGAGTTACCAATCCAATGCAATACCAAACTGAGTAAGACTCAGAGCCCGAGTACAGAGACAGAGATAGCTGATATGAGCCGAGTACCTTACGCTTCCGCAGTTGGCTCGATTATGTACGCTATGACTTGTACTCGCCCTGATGTGGCTTTCGCTTTGAGCATGGTCAGCAGATATCAAGGGAACCCTGGTAGGGCACATTGGATTGCTGTCAAGAATATTCTTAAGTACCTACGAAGGACCAAGGAATGGTTTCTAGTCCACGGTGGGAGTGATGACTTAAGGGTGCGAGGGTACAGTGACGCTAGTTTCCAGACAGATCGGGATAATTACCGATCACAGTCGGGCTGGGTCTTCACCCTGAATGGAGGAGCAATGACTTGGAAAAGTTCCAAGCAAGAAACCGTAGCTGATTCAACGTGCGAATCAGAGTACATTGCGGCAAGCGAGGCGTCAAAGGAGGGTATATGGTTGAAGAACTTCATTGGAGACCTTGGAGTTGTGCCATCCATAAAGGAGCCCATGGAAATTTTCTGTGATAATGAAGGAGCGGTTGCCTTGACTAAGGAACCAAGGGATCATGGCAGATCTCGACATATCGACAGGAAATACCATTTTATTAGACATCGGGTAGAAGAGGGACTCCTCGTTGTGAAGAGGGTATCGTCGGAAGATAACCCAGCAGATCCCCTTACGAAGGGACTGAGTAGGGTTAAGCATTTGCAGCACGCTAGGAGCGTAGGGCTAAAGGACGATATTAGTTTAGATTAGATAGGTAGGAAACTTGTAATGGATGATCTTATATTCAACATTTGATGATTAAATAAAGGTGTGTTATTTATAAGAAAGTTTCTATCTTGTGTTGATTATTTATCTATTGTTTCAATTTTGCATGTTTTGACTTCCTGAATAATAAGATTATTCGAACAGTCCACAATCGCTCATATATTGGAAGTAGATATGAAGGAAGATTGTCATAAATTTGTTTGTAGATTGTCTGAAAAGTTTTTAGACATAGCAAAGGTTTGCTGCAAAATTTATGAGTGCTTATGAAATTTGTATTGAGCATTGGAATAGACCCGCACTTGCTGGCATCGCTTCATGAATGTTATCACGAGTGATCGCAAGATGATAATATCATATAATCTTTAAACCTAGAGATATGGTTATTGTTTGCTAGTTGATTATACATTGATGATGCAAAAACGCATCAGTAACTTGATGTTATAAAATGCATTATTGTGTGTGGCTTAGCTAGTAAATGATAAAAGCATATAAGTCGACGTTTTCTGTTCCTTTTTTTCTATGAGAATAAAAGCGATATCTTGGCCACTTGATGATTTGGTTTGACTTATGTGCCGGGCCCGGTCAGGATGAAGTTGATGTGTTCAACTGAGTTCTATGTCGAACAAATCGGAGATCGAGAAACAAAATGCTGAACAGTAAGTATTGTTAGCATGATATCTAGAACAGAGGATTATACGATCCCTTATCTGAAGGACAGATTATTGGTCAGAGTTGACAGCGGCTATTGAAAGCTACGATTGCTAATCGGATACGGAAGTCATATGTGAGATATAGTTACTAGACTTATCCAAGTGGGAGACTGTTAGATTAGTGTCTAAGTCCGTAACTATATTTGATATGTACTTGATCCGAGTGTGCATGGTCCTTTTGGGTTGCCTTCACCAAAGCAACTTGACAAGGTAATTTGATATGAGAGAGAAGATATTATGGTTTATTAATATATTATAAGAATAATATATTAAAGGAGAAATCATATTTATTTAATTAGTATTAGTCATAAATTAATTAGGAATTAATTTGGTGACTAAAAGAGATTAATTAAATAAAGGGGTATAAACTGTCAAATGTGTGATAGTTGAGTTTTGGGCTGGGAAACCCAAAGGAATAAGGAGGAACGAAATTATGATGAGGGATCATCATATTTTCGTCCAAGGGCCTCATTCCAGAAGGTTCCTTGGGCTGCTTGGTGGCTAAGCTGTCCATTAGGGTTTAGACTGAAACCCTAGCACCCTACAGTATAAATAGATGCTCTATGCTTCAATTTTCAACCACTTGATTCCAAGAGAAACCCTAGGGCCGAAAATTAGTATCCTCCCTCTCTCTCTTAATTGCCTTCTTGCTTCAAGGTGTTTGTGAGCCATTAGAGGCACTACAATTGTGGTGCTTGCTTTCAAGAGTTCAAGAGATCAAGGAAACTAGTTGTTATTGCAATATAACAACAATGGTATGTCTACTATACTTCTATATGATTTTCGAAAATAATAGAAGCATGCCAGGGTTTATTTTGTGTTCATATAGTTGTATGTCTTATAGTGAAAACATAGATCCAATTAGGGTTGTATGCACACATAGGATTGTTTGTATAAAACCTATCAGTATATGGATCTAAAACCCTATTACTGGTGGCCGACGATGAAGCTCGATGTTGCTAAGTATGTGGCCGAGTGTGTAACATGTGCTAGGGTTAAGGCACAACATCAGAAACCGTATGGGAGTTTAGAACCTTTACCTGTACCCATGGGTAAATGGGAAGATATCACTATGGATTTTGTAACTAAACTGCCCAGAACAAGGAACGGTCACGACATGATTTGGGTAGTCGTTGATCACTTCACTAAGAGTGCGCATTTCATAGCAGCCAACGAGAAATGGTCTATGGATAAACTTGCGAATTCTTATGTGAAGGAAATTGTGAGGCTTCACGGTGTTCCGTTAACGATTATATCAGATCGTGATAACCATTTTACCTCAAGGTTTTGGAGGAGTCTATAAGAGGAATTGGGTACCAAGTTGTGTTTGAATACAACTTACCATCCGCAAACCTATGGTCAGAGCGAACGAACAATTCAAACATTGAAGGATATGCTGAGAACATGTACCCTGGAATTTCAAGGTAACTGGGATGAACACTTACCTCTAGTAGAATTTTCCTATAATGATAGTTTCCACTCGAACATCAAGATGGCACCTTATCACGCTTTGTATGGAGAAAAGTGTCGAACGCCATCATGTTGGCTAGAAACTGGGGAAAAGCAGTTTATGGGACCTGAAATAGTCCATTAGACTGCTGAAAAGTTGAAAGTGATTAGAGAAAGGATGTTAGCAGCTCAAGATCGACAAAAGAGCTATGCTGACAAGAAAAGACAACCGATATCATTCAAAGTTGGAGATTCGGTTTTACTTAAAGTCTCGCCGTGGAAGGGACTTATAAGATTTGGTAGAAGGGGAAAGTTGAGTCCAAGTTTTATTGGACCATTTAAAGTTCTTCAAATGATCGGGAATCAAGCTTACAAGCTAGAATTACCGGGAGAACTAGATGGTATTCATAATACCTTTCATGTGTGTTATTTGAGAAAGTTCACGGGAGATGTGCCCGACATAATTCCCATTTCTAAATTAAGGTTGGATAAAAACATGAGGTTGATTGAAAAACCTAAGGCAATCGTTGACCGTAAGACTAAGAAGTTGTGACGCAAAATGGTCGATTTAGTGCTTGTGCGTTGGAAACATACGAATGGGCCAAATCTCACCTGGGAAAAAACGGAGAGTGACATGATGAGTCGCTACCCATAGTTGTTTGTCGATGTGTGATTCCGGGGACAGAATCATCCTAAGGGGGAGAGAATTGTAATGCCCGTGTTTCTAGGCTAGGAATTAATATCGACATAATAGTCTAGGTTAACCTTTGTAACTCATTTAGAAGAAATGAAAAGGAATTATGTGAATATTATGTGTTTTATGCTTAATTATTAGGATTTAATTAATTAAGAGTAAAAATGAGCGTCGAAAATAAATATTAGATAAAGCCGATATTTATTAAGTTGTAGTGGTCGTGACAAGGATTACGGATATATAAAGAATGCCGAAATCCGAGTTATAACGAAGAAGTTATGACCGGTCGAAGTTTCGCGACAAAACCGGCACCGTGCCGAATGTCGTAAAACGTGAGTTTTTGATAAACTACTTTTTAGCCTTAGTGATCTAAACGAAAGTCGTAGTGTTCGTTAAACCGAGAGTATGTATAAAAAGAACGTCCAAATCTGACTTCGTATGAGGAAGTTATGATTTTTCTAAGTTTCGGCTTAGCAGTAGACAGCTAAAAACTCGAATTTTAGATCGAGTGATTTTTATCTGATATGACTTAATACCATTACTCTTAACGCATATAACATAGTGTCTTAACCCTTTACCGCTAACCTACATGACTTAATGCGTTAACCCTTACAAAAAAACCTATGTGACTTAATGACATAACCCTGTAACCATAACCCACAAGACTTAATAACATAACCCTTTAACTCTAACCTATATGAGTTAATGCCATTATCCATTAACCATAACCCATATGACTTAATGACATAACTTTTTGACACTAACCCGTATGACTTATTACCATAACCCTTACAAGCTAATCCATATGATTTAATGACATAACGCTTTGACACTAACCCATATAACCTAACGTCATAACTCGTTAAGCTTAACCCGTATGGCCTAATGTCATAACCCTTACACCCTCACCCACATGACTTAATGCAACAACCCTTTACCCCGATCACATTTGAGTTAATGACATAACTCTTTAACCCAAACCGATGTGAATCAATGACATTACCCTTTAATCCTAACCCATATAACTTAATGTCATAATCCTTTACACCTAATGTATATGAATTACTTATTAATGTCATATGGAGCTAAATGGTATGCTAAAAACTACCAAATCAAGTATGATGAAAACTCGTTGCTCAAGTTCCACCAATCATATCTTAGTCATTGGTCATGGTGTCACTAAAAGGAAGACATTTTTTCAACCCAGATGAAAGAGAAAGGCCAAGGTTGGACAGTCTAACCAAGGTCTCAAGAGAAAAATTGATTCTAAGATAGCTCCCACCAAGGACCCAAATGAGGCCATTTGTGTCTACTGCCAGCAAAAGAGGAATTAGAAACGTAGCTAACCGTATGGGGAGTTTGGAACCTCAAGTATGTTTATGATTGAACTCCATAGTACAACAACTTTTAATTCTTGGGTCCTTGATACATGCCGTGGTACTCATATTTGCGTTGATATGCAAGGTCTAATGGAAAGTAGGAAGCTACAGTATGGGGAGCTCAACCTAATTATGGGAAATAGATGCACTGTTGTTGTTACAAGGGTTGGGGAGTATGAGCTCATTCTGACTAGTGGTGTTTCAATTAAATTATAAGATTGTTGTTACTCGCCAGAAATGGCACAAAACATTATTTCATTTTACACATTGATTAAGGATGGTTTCCGTTTTGCATTTTATAATGATAATGGAAGTTTTTTGGTTTACATGCATTATTGTTTTTACTTTAAAGCTAGTCCTTGTAATGATATATATATATATATATATATATATATATATATATATATATATATATATATATATATATATATATATATATATATATATATATATATATATATATATATATATATAACGCTAGGTTCATGTGTTTCTTATATTTATTGTGTGTTAGAATGCACCAATAGGAATTTAGTAATATTAAATAATTATTTAATTAAATAAAAATAAATATTAAATGATTTCCATAATTTTATGTACATTAAATAATATCCATAATTATAATTCTCTTTTTTATGGAAAGTAGTTAAATTCGTCATTAATGTTAGCAATAACATTCTTTCAGAATGAATTCGCAATTAGGTTTTCATGTATGAGTTCGTGTTTTGTTTATGGAGTCACTCACTTAAAATACAACAAAGTTGCATGAAATATGAAAAACGAGAGTGTATTCTACTAGAATACACTCTTATTTTGTTAGAATATACTCTCATTCTTCTATAATAAACTCTAATTCTACTAGAATACACTTTTGTTCTCCATGTTCTAGGCAACTTTGTTGTATTTTAAGTGAGTGAGTCATGAAACAAAATACAAACCAATACATGAAAAACTAGATGCGACTTCATTCTGAAAGAATATTATTGCTGATATTAATGACGGATTT
Source organism: Lactuca virosa (assembly GCF_052849685.1). Classification (NCBI taxonomy): domain Eukaryota; kingdom Viridiplantae; phylum Streptophyta; class Magnoliopsida; order Asterales; family Asteraceae; genus Lactuca; species Lactuca virosa. Next base: position 240,643,353 of record NC_136433.1, read on the forward strand.
AATTGGTTTCCATAAAAAATGAATTATAATTATGGATATCATTTAATATACATGTACTTATGGAAATCATTTAATATCTATCTTTATTTTATTAAATAATAATTTAATTTTTACTAAATTCTTATTGGTGCATTCTAGCACACAATAAATGTGAGAAACATTTGAACCTAGCTCTCTCTCTCTCTCTCTCTATATATATATATATATATATATATATATATATATATATATATATATGTATGTATACGAAAATGTTGTTTATGTATGTAAGAATGATAATGTAATATTAAATGTTGATTCCACCTAAAGTGTATTGGATAAATTGTGTTTGTAGCATTTTGTGAATCTTGCTTACTTGTCAAGATGACAAAACAATCGTTCATAAGAAGCTATGAAAGGGGCAAGGATTTATTGGATCTTATCCATACTGATGTGTTTCGACTATTCAGATCCGCCACAAGGCACGGTGAATGATACTTTGTTACATTTAAATGTAGATATGCCTATATTTATTTGATTAAACATAAGTTAGAAAATTTTAACTTGTTCCAAGAGTTTCAAAATGAAGTTGAGAATCAACTGGGCGAAAAGATCAAGATGCTCTGATCTAATAGGGGCGGAGAATATCTAAGTCTTTAATTCTACGATCATATTAGGAATTGTGGAATAGTATCATAGTTGTCTCTTCCCACAACACCACATCTTAATGGTGTTACTGAGAGAATATAGCGAACATTGTTAGATATGGTTCAATCCATGATGTGTCAAGCTACACTTCCAATAAGTTTTTGGGGTTATGCCTCAAAGACAACCACCCATATCATAAACCTTGTACCAGTTATGAAGGTTCCATAGACACCCTGTAATATATGGTGTAGGGATCTCCCATTACTATGTGAAATTTTGGGGTTGTGAAGTCTTTGTTCATCGTGAGGCCCATGAAAAACTAGAACCCAAATAAAAAAAGTGTTACTCTCTTGGATCTTTCCATAAGTCTGTTAGATACTTGTTTTACAGGACTTCTAAGAACAAGGTGTTTGTGCCTCGAAGGGGACTCTTACTTGAAAAGGAGATAATATCTAAAGAAGCTAATGGGAGCCAAATTGATCTTGAAGAGATTCAAGAATCAAGAAACGAAGATCCTATAGTCGACACTAGCACTCAACTAAAGGTTGAAACAATTGTTGAGGAAACTGGCGTATCGCCACCTTATCTTCACAGATCTAATAGAGTTTGTCTCCTTCCTAAGTTTTATGATTTTCATATTACTACAAATACGACATGCTAGTTAGTGATATAACACTAGTGAGTATCAATAAGCCATCCAACTATAAGGAATCGATGGCGGTCCCAGAGGAAGCAAAATGGAAAGAGAGCATGGAGAGAGGGAGAGAGAGATTTATTCCATGTATGATAACCAAGTTTGGAATTTGGTTGATCCTACACATGGGCTTAAAACCATTGGGTGTAAGTGGATATTCATGAAAAATACCGGCATGTATGGGAATGTACACACGTTTAGGGCTAAACTGGTCGCAAAGGATTATACTCAAACTCAAGGGATTGATTATGAAGAAACTTTCTCATCGGTGGCTAAGATCAAATATATTAGGATATTTTTTTCCAAATATGTATTTTATGATTACGAAGTATGACAAATAAATGTAAAAAACCATTTCCTTACCGGAAAACTTACAAAGAATGTGTATATGACAAAACCATATGGTTTTTATACACTCTCTATACCAAAATAAAGTACATAAGTTGAAGAGATCCAACTATGGAATCAAACAAGCACCTTGCAGCTGGAATATTTGTTTTCATGAAAAGCTCAGAGTTTGGATTTTCAAGGAGTGAAGATGACTCATGTGTTTATGTCAAATCTAGTGGGAGTGTTGTAGTCTTCCTGGTGTTGTATGTTGATGACATACTACTTATAGGAAACGATATCCTAATGTTGCAAAGTGTGAAGACTTGGCTTGGAAAATGCTTCGTTATGAAGGACTTAAGAGATGAAACATATATATACTTGGTATAAGAATCTATAGGGATAGATCAAAAAGTATAATTGCACTTAGCCAAAGTACATACTTGGATAACATCTTGAAGAAATTCAAGATGCATGACTCCAAGAAAGGGTTTGTACCCATGTAACATGGCATAAAATTTAGTAAAGATCAATATCAGAATTGGACATAATGGGTCGAGTTCCATATGCTTATGCTATAGGATCGATAATGTATTCCATGACATATACTCCACCTGATGTCTTGTATACATTGAGCGTGGTGAGTCGTTATAAGGACTGATGTGTAATTGATGGTCTATAAAATATACTTGAAAATCATTCCTTTGGAAAATGGTGCCAAAAAAACTTTATGTGTAATAGATATAGACTTGTAAATACAAATCTAGCTTTATATTTATAATTCCTAACAAACCAAGCTGACTATCTACAATAGGCAGTGTACCTGATCAATGACAGTATAGCTTAGGAAGTAAGGGTGTTGAACACATGTGAAATATAAATGTACTAACATATAAGTATCTTTTTATTAATCAATCTCAAAATAAAGCAATTAAAGGGGAATAACTGTCACTCAAATATAATAGAAAATAAATAATCAAATAACAACTAATCTAATCAACCATGGCTAACTGCATAGTTAACATAATCTGAAGGTACTCACATTTATATTTAATCCATCGTAGTTCAATTAATTAATATCATTTAAATGATATTTGTAAGTTATCCACCAATTCCTAAATTGATTAATTCAATGCTAATATCATTATTCCTATGATACTAATTTTTCTACCAACAAGGATAGCTCCCCTAGACTCAGCCTATTCGTTCACATTATACAATGACTTAACAAATATGTTTAGTCACAGGGTTAGTGGCAACCTCTCAAATTGTCCAAGTTATTGGATTAATCACAAATATTAATCTCAATTCTATTATGTTTAACCTAGTCATAGATAATCAATTACATAAACATGACAAAATAATTATATATCAATATTCATGGATCTTTAGTCAAGCATTAACATAATAGATTAAATAACTCTCAATACCAAATATCAATCAATCAAATAAACTAGGGTTTCACAAATAACAAATACTTATAAAGGGTTTAATCCCAAATCTCCACAAGAGCATTGTTGGATTAGTGTCTAAGGCTATAACTATATTTGGTAAGTACTTGACCCGGTTATGCATGGTCCTTTTGGGTTGCCTTCACCATAGCAACTTGACAGGATGATTTGTTAAGAGAGAAGAAATATTATGAGAATAATATATTGAGGAAACAATAATATTATTTGATTAATATAAGTCATATATTAATTGAGAATTAATTTGGTGACTTAAAGAGGTTAATTGAATAAAGGGGCATAAATTGTCAAATGTGTGATAGTTGTATTTTGGGCTATGTATCCTTATGGATATTAGGGTGAACGAAATTTAGGGGCTTGGGAACCTTAATTTCGTCCAAGCCTATGATCTAGAAGGATCTTGGATTGCTTAGGGCCTAAGTCATTCAATTAGGGTTAAAGGAGAAACCCTAATAGCTCATAGTATAAATAGGACCCTTGGGATGGAGAAATTGACACTCTTGCAAGCCAAGGAACCCTAGGGCCGATTTCTATCCCTCCTCCCTCTCTCTCAAGATCATCTTCTTGCTATTTGGTGTTTGTAAGCCATTAGAGGAGTGACAATTGTGACTCTAAGCTCCAAGAAGAAGAAGTATCAAGCAAGTAATTCAAGGTATTCTTTTAGATCTGATTTCATATGATTAGATTCAATATATTACATTAGATCTAGTATTGCAAGTCTTGGATTCAATGCATGTTCAATTAGAGAAACCTAGATCCAAGCAATTAGGGTTTGCATGTGCACATAGGAAAGTTCTTATGGCTCAAACCCATCAGTGGTATCAGAGCTTTGATTGATTTCTATTGAATTGATGCATTGGTTGATTGCTTGTTGCTTACAAAATTCGATTTTTGTGATTCTGACTGCTGTACTCGGCGAGTTCCCCTGTGGAATCGGCGAGTAGATCCAACTCGGCGAGTCCATAGAGGTACTCGGCGAGTTCGAGCGTCAGAAGGAGGAAGTTTCGGGATTTCTTGCTGTTTTACTTGAGGATACTTGCCTTAACTGTTTTGGGTCATTAAAATCCGATTTTAATCATATATATGAGTATATTCTTGACCTAACAAAAGATAATTGCCAATTAGTTGAATAATAATTTCCTTATATGATAATTGTTGATTATTTGAATTGAATTGGTAAATTGTTTTGCAAGTAATGTTAAGTAAGATCAAATTGAGATAATCTAATTTGTTGATTTATATTATTTGCTATTTGATCCTTATGTTTTGAAAAGTTCAAAAACTTGTCCTCAAGTTTTGAAATTTATATTTTGTGATTAAATGTTTAATTTGAATAATTTAAATTTCAAATCCCTAGAATTTTACAAGTTTAGAATTCAACCCTATACTATTATATTATTACAAGCTTAATATATATATATGTATAATTTAAAATGCTAGTCTTACCGTTAGTAGGCCTCATTCACGAAGCCAGTCTATAAGGTGGGTATAAGGTTGCTGCCTATAAAATGGCGCTTAATGGGTGTACATTCACACCCACCGCTTGCTTGACTGGTGGAGGGTCGTTAGCCGAACGGGTAGGATAGGGCAAACCTCCTCTCATTAATAAGTATAATGAATCTATATAAAGTAACTAAACATATTTTATAAAATTCCCAATATTAGTTACTTTAGGAAAAGTGAATTGATGCAATCCCATGAAATTACACTTTGTACCCTCGCTAAGACATTAATGGAGCGCGTGTGGTTAACCGGCACATTAATTGGGTTCTAAGCAAAGGTGGCAAAGGGTGACTCATTGTTTGTTATAGTTCAATGGAGCGTGTGTGGTTAACCAGCACATTGAATAGGTAACTGTAACAGTGGGGGCACCTTGTACATTTGCATGGTTATTCACACCCACTTTGTGATCCTCGGCATCCCAGTCACAAACGAGAGGGGCATATCGAGATTTAAACATGTCATTGAAAGGTTCAATGAATCTCAATGAAATATAGGAATTCTCAATACATTTAAAACTTAAAGCTTATGTTTTTCATGGTGAAGAATTAGTGAATCGTCATTCACTTACCTCCAAATTATTTGCATATTGGATTACGGCATCCCTTTTCTAATGTGTAAATAATGTTGTTGGGTCCTAGCCCTAATTTTCTTTTTTGGGTGTTAATTAGGGACTTAATCTAATCAAACTTTTTTCTTTCTATTTGTAGATGTCTAACGCAAACAACGCAGCTGCTAGCTCATTTCCTCTAATGAGCCTTTGTCAAAAAGTGACATTCGATGGAACGAACTTTAGCGAATGGATAAGATACATTCGCACAATCGTGCGTTACGAGGACAAAGATTATGTTCTCGATGAGAAGCTCGAAAAGATCAATCCAGAAACTGCTACTCCTGAAGAAATGGCTGTCTTTGAGAACCATGAGCGTGATGCAACGAAGGTCCATTGCATCATGATAGCCACAATGAACTCAGAATTCCAAAAGTCCTATGAGGACATGTATCCTTATGAGATGCATCTAGACTTGATGGAGAGGTATCACCAAAGCGCGAGGCAAGAACGCTATGAGATCATAACGAATATGATTACTGCTAAAATGGGAAGTGGAGAGTCTCTTACTGTGCACTTGCAAAAGATGCAAAGGTATGTTGATCGTCTTCGCAAGTTGAATGTCAACTTTGGGGAAGATTTGGCTATCGACATTGTTCTTCACTCCTTGCCCTCATGCTACAACCAATTCAGGATGACCTACCACATGAACAAGGAAGAGGTCACCCTAAGCAAACTCCAAGGGCTCCTGAGGACTGCTGAGAGCAACTTCAAGGACAAGTCTGTTGCACCAACTCCCAATCCACCCGTTGCTCCTGTTTTGGCTATTGGACAGGGAACGGGCAAGAAGAGGAAGGCTTTTTCAAAGAACCACCACAAAGGAAAGTCCCAAAATGGTTTCTCTTCTAGTGGGACCAAGGTTGATCCTGCTAAGCCCAACCCAAACCCAAAGGAGGCAGAGTGCCACCATTGCCACAAAATAGGGCATTGGAAGAGAAGCTGCCCGGAATATCTGCAAGCCATCAAGGATGGGAAGATCAAGCCATCCTTTGCAGGTATTTACACAATTAAATCTAATGATTCATCTCATGCTATTTCTTGGGTTCTTGATACAGGGTGTGGTTACCACATTTGTTCTGATTTGCAGGGACTAGGAAGAAATAGGGATGTGGAGCTTGGAAGAATAAATCTGATCATGGGAAACAGAAGAACGTCGCCTGTCACCAAGATTGGAGTGTATTCTTTAGAGCTTAGAAATGGTTTGAATTTAGAATTAAATAATTGTTGCTACTCGCCAGATATGGCAAGAAACATCATTTCTTTTCATGGTTTATTTAGACAAGGATTTAGATATTCGTTTAATAATGAGAATGGTTCGATTTATGCTTATCTAAATGGTGTTTTATATTTTGAAGCAATGCCTTGTAATGGAATTTATGAAACTGTTATGGTTGTAGATAACCTAGGAAATGATGTGTTGTGTATGGATTCTTCCAATGGTATGGATAAAGCATCCTTGTGGCATTGTCGTCTTGGACATGTCAACAAGAAGCGCATAGCCCAACTCCAAAAGGATGGAGTGTTGGAGTCGTTCGACCTTAGGGAAGATGACACGTGCGAATCTTGTTTACTTGGAAAGATGACCAAGTCACCCTTCACTGGCACTTGTGCGAGGGGTGAGGGTTTATTGGATCTCATACATACAGATGTATGTGGACCCTTTAGATCCACCACAAGGGATGCAAATCGCTTCTATGTGACTTTCACAGATGATCATAGCAGATATGGGTATATCTACTTAATCAAGCACAAGTCAGAAACCTTTGAAAAGTTCAAAGAGTTTAAACAAGAAGTGGAGAATCAATTGGGCAGGAAAATCAAGATGCTTCGATCTGATCGAGGTGGAGAGTACCTAAGTCTTGAATTCCACGACTACCTCAAGGAATGTGGAATAGTTTTCACAATTGACGCCACCTAGGACACCACAATTGAATGGTGTAGCTGAGAGGCGTAATCGAACCTTACTAGACATGGTTCGTTCCATGATGAGTCGTGCTTCACTACCTATCTCATTCTGGGGGTATGCCTTAGAGACTGCCGCCCATATCCTTAATTTAGTACCCACAAAGAAGGTTGCCAAAACACCTCACGAGATGTGGACAGGGAAAGCTCCCTCGTTGGCAGATATCAAGGTTTGGGGCTGTGAAGTTTTCGTAAGACGAGAAACTCACGACAAGCTCGAACCTCGTAGTGAGCGATGTATATTCATCGGCTACCCACATAAATCCTTTGGATATCTCTTCTATAGGCCGAGTGACAATGTTGTCTTCGTTGCGAGGAGAGGGGTTTTCCGAGAGCGAGAACTCATAAGCCAAGGAGACAGTGGGAGGCAAGTCGATCTTGAAGAAATTCAAGAATCTAGAGATGAAGGAACCTCTAACACTGGCGCTCAACCCGAGGAGGAAACTCCAGTTGAACCAATTGACGAGTCCTTACCTCTTAGACGTTCCGAAAGAGTTAGAGTTCAACCCCAGTTTTATGGTTTTCATATTACTACCGAAGGGGACACGTATATTAGTGATGGTACACTAATAAATCTAGATGAACCTAATAGCTATAAGGAAGCCATGGCAGGCCCAGAGTCTGTAAAATGGAAAGAGGCGATGGACAGCGAGATTCAGTCCATGTATGACAACCAAGTTTGGAATTTGGTTGACAATGTACCAGGTCGTAAGACGGTCGGGTGCAAGTGGATCTTCAAGAAGAAGACCGACGTGGATGGGAACGTGCACACTTATAAGGCGCGATTGGTTGCGAAGGGTTTCACTCAGACTCCTGGAGTTGACTACGACGAAACCTTCTCACCAGTTGCGAAGATAAAGTCTATTAGGGTGATGCTAGCCATTGCAGCATTTCATGACTATGAAATATGGCAAATGGATGTAAAAACCGCTTTCCTTAATGGGAAGTTGGCTGAGGATGTTTACATGGCTCAGCCAGAGGGTTTTGTCGATCCAACGCATCCCAATAGAGTGTGTAAGCTTGAAAAGTCCATTTATGGGCTTACGCAAGCGTCTCGCAGATGGAATCTTTGCTTCGATGAGAAAGTCAAAGAGTTTGGATTTGTACGAAGTGAAGATGAATCATGTGTATATGTCAAGGCCAGTGGGAGTATAGTTAGCTTTCTCGTTTTGTATGTCGATGACATACTGCTCATAGGAAACAACGTCCCGACTCTGCAGGAGGTTAAGTCCTGGCTCGGGAAGTGTTTCGCTATGAAGGACCTCGGAGAGGCTTCTTATATTTTAGGAATAAGGATAGTGAGAGAACGAAGTAAGAGACTAATAGGACTTAGTCAGAATACTTACTTGGATAGGGTACTAAAACGTTTTAGTATGGAAAACTCGAAAAAGGGAGAACTACCGATACAGAGTAATGCCAAATTGAGTAAGACTCAAAGCCCGAGTACAGAAGCCGAGATAGCTGAGATGAGCCGAATACCCTATGCTTCCGCAGTTGGCTCAATCATGTACGCTATGACTTGTACTCGCCCTGATGTGGCATTTGCTTTGAGCATGGTCAGTAGATATCAAGGGAACCCGGGCAGAGCTCATTGGATTGCGGTCAAGAATATACTTAAGTACCTTCGGAGGACCAATGAATGGTTTTTAGTCCTCGGAGGGAGTGATGACTTAAAGGTGCGAGGGTATAGTGATGCCAGTTTTCAGACCGACAGGGACAACTACCGTTCGCAGTCGGGCTGGGTCTTTACCCTTAATGGGGGAGCGTTGACTTGGAAAAGTTCCAAGCAAGAAACAGTAGCTGATTCAATGTGCGAGTCAGAGTACATTGCAGCGAGCGAAGCGTCAAAGGAGGCTATGTGGTTGAAGAACTTCATTGGTGATCTTGGAGTTGTGCCTACCATAAAGGAGCCTATGGAAATTTTCTGTGATAATGAAGGAGCGGTTGCCTTGACCAAGGAACCGAGGGATCATGGTAGATCTCGACATATCGACAGAAAATATCATTTTATTAGACATCGAGTAGAAGAAGGACACCTCGTGGTAAAGAGGGTATCGTCAGAGGATAACCCATCAGATCCGCTTACGAAGGGACTTAGCTGGGTTAAGCATTTGCAGCACGCTAGGAGCATTGGGCTAAAGGACGATATTAGTTTAGATTAGATGGTTTGGAAACGTGTAATAGATAAATGTAATTGACATTTAATGATTAAATAAAGGAGTATTATTTATAAGTAAAGCTACTGTCTTATGTTAATTGTTTAACTATTGTTTCATTTTGCATGTTTTGACTTCCTGAATAATTAATTATTTGATAATTATCGAATTATTCGAATAGTCCACAGTCGTTCATATGTTGGAAGTAGGTATGAATGAAGACTGTCATGAATTGGTGTGTAGATTGTCTAAAGTGTATTAGACATAGCAAAGGTTTGCTACAACGTTCATGAGTGCTTATGAACTTGATTTGAGCATTGGAATAAACCCGCACTTGTTGGAATCACTTCATGGAATTTATCACGAGTGATCACAAGATGGTAATATCATATAGTATTAAAACCTAGATATATGGTTTATTGTTTGTTAATTGGTTATGCATTGATAATGCGCAAACGCATCAGTAACTTGATGTTATAAAACGTATTGTTGTGTGTAATTTGATTAGTGGATAGTAAATGCATATAAGTCAAAGTTTATCTGTTCCTTTTATCCTAAGAGGGTAAAAGCGATATCAGGGCCCCTCGATGATTTGATTTGACTTATGTGCCAGGCCCGGTCAGAACTAAATTGATGTGTTCGATTAAGTTCTATGTCAAATGAATCTGAGATCGAGAAACAAATTGCAGGACAATAAGTATGACCATGTTCCATGTAAATGTCCGCACGATATCTAGAACAGAGGATTATACGATCCCTTATCTAAAGGACAGGATATTGATAAGATCAGAGTTGACAGCGTCTTTGAGAGCTACGATTGCTAATCGGATTATATTTGCATATATAGTTACTAGACTTATCCAAGTGGGAGACTGTTGGATTAGTGTCTAAGGCTATAACTATATTTGGTAAGTACTTGACCCGGTTATGCATGGTCCTTTTGGGTTGCCTTCACCATAGCAACTTGACAGGATGATTTGTTAAGAGAGAAGAAATATTATGAGAATAATATATTGAGGAAATAATAATATTATTTGATTAATATAAGTCATATATTAATTGAGAATTAATTTGGTGACTTAAAGAGGTTAATTGAATAAAGGGGCATAAACTGTCAAATGTGTGATAGTTGTATTTTGGGCTATGTATCCTTATGGATATTAGGGTGAACGAAATTTAGGGGCTTGGGAACCTTAATTTCGTCCAAGCCTATGATCTAGAAGGATCTTGGATTGCTTAGGGCCTAAGTCATTCAATTAGGGTTAAAGGAGAAACCCTAATAGCTCATAGTATAAATAGGACCCTTGGGATGGAGAAATTGACACTCTTGCAAGCCAAGGAACCCTAGGGCCGATTTCTATCCCTCTTCCCTCTCTCTCAAGATCATCTTCTTGCTATTTGGTGTTTGTAAGCCATTAGAGGAGTGACAACTGTGACTCTAAGCTCCAAGAAGAAGAAGTATCAAGCAAGTAATTCAAGGTATTCTTTTAGATCTGATTTCATATGATTAGATTCAATATATTACATTAGATCTAGTATTGCAAGTCTTGGATTCAATGCATGTTCAATTAGAGAAACCTAGATCCAAGCAATTAGGGTTTGCATGTGCACATAGGAAAGTTCTTATGGCTAAAACCCATCAAGCATAACAATAAATTAGCTAAATAATTCTAGACAGGAAACTTGACTAGTTGATAACCAAATGATTTCTTCTATTGATCTTTAAATTTCTGCTTCTATATCATCCTGTTGACTGATATAGCCTTTTAGACTCTCATTAAGGCCTCTTTGGACGTTTTCTGACCCTCTAAGGTTTCTGGGAATTTGCCTACTAATGTGTTTCATATGTTGGAAGAATTTTGGGTTTTATACATAGTTTTCTATGACCGACTTATATTGCAACACGAAAAACATTTCTCGGTGAGATCTTGTAACGCCCGCAGATTCAGGTTAGTCAATTTAGAGACAATAAGCGTCAAAAATGACTTTTTGATAGAAATTTATGTAGAGCAAATAATCTAAACCAAGTTATGGTATATGTCATAAGGATTTCGTACATATAAAGAACGCTGAAATCTGACTTATAACGAAGAAGTTATGACCCGTCGAAGTTTTTGTGGCAAAACTGGCACGACTCCGCGTATCGTAAAAAGTAAACTTTGGACGAAATACTTTTTAGCTTTAGAAATCTAAACAAAAGTCGTAGTATACGTTAAACCGAGAACGTACATAAAAAGAACGTCCAAATCTGACTTTGTTTGAGGAAGTTTTATTTTTCTAAGATTTATCCTAGCAGTACACAACCCGAAAATCGAATTTTAGACCGATCGATTTTTTTGCTGACACAACCTAAACAAGAACTAAAGATCTTGTTAATGGGAGCTCAGTGATATAAAGACAGTCGAAAACGAACGTTGGATGATAAATTTATGAATTTTTAATGGACTTTAACTGTCTAAGCCTGTTAAAATATAAATATTAGACTAAAACTTAGCAATAATAATGCTAGGTTACGTCAAAGGAAAAGACAGTTGCTAGAAGCGAAGCGATGCCCAAATTTCAAGTAGTCACTTTAACAAGTGAGTGCATAGTCCCTTTCATGAACATGATTTTAATACAAGTATTAATAAAAGTATTAAATATATGTTGCAAGTTTATATGTTAGTTATATGTGAGTTATATGCTTATTATCTGGAAATATGTGTTATATGTATATTTGATGATATACGCTATGCGAACCATACATGGTTCTATATGTGTTGAGATGTATCTACATGATAATAATTATAGAAGTATTATAAATGAGAAGATAAATGTATGTTAATACTTTATACTCTATATAAAATATTACACTAAATTAGGATAATGTTGCCGAAACAGAGTTAGTATTGAAAGTTGATTATAAGCATTGTACGCTTGCTTAGTGATGAAATAAGACTTAAAAGAGATGCTTAGTTCAACTAAGTTTAGATATTGGGTAGTATCTGATTAAGGGTAAGTGTGTGATCAGAATAGAGAGTAGAAACTTTATTCAAGGAGATTGATAATCGATGGAGTATATCCTACATACAAAAGTACTTTCTTTATACCAAGTCTTCTTCAAAGCTTTGTGTCTTAGGTGTTGCTTGTGTCGGGGTAATATTATGTTCTAGGGTACAAGTCCTACTCATACCAGGGTACTATAATGTGCCAGAAGTACTATTATATACAAAGTCCTTTTTTTGACACTATTGTATGTCGGGGTACAGGAGCATACGGGAGTACTTTATTAGTATTTCCCCATACTTTTTCTTTTGATGAACGTTGTGTGTCAGCGTTTCCTTTCACGAAGTAATTTAGGGGACTTCGTAGACTGCCTAATAGAGTGTTTCAGTAATAGACCACTACCAGGTATGTCTGATGTTGAATTGCCGGATAGGGTGAGTCTGGGGGTAAAATACCTCACGGTGTCAGACCACTGTTAGGCACAATTATCTAGATAACCAGCCCTGACTTAATTGTCTTGTTGTTTTTACGAACGGATGTTCATGGTTAAACTTGTTCCGCTCCCCTCATTTGATGTATTTATTGATCCTCATTTGCTGCCAGGGAATTTCCGAAGCAACGTCGTCAGTTTGTTGTTAACATTGATCCTTTAGGCTAGATCTTGTAAGATCATTGTATAGGATCTGTGCGTGGGAATCGACAAGATGGGATAAATTGTTTTAGAGATACGATATATCTGTGTTAATGATAATAGTTGGATTTGCAGGTTTGAGATATACATTATTATCACATTGTGGGATTGAAATCCCTATGTACTCACCAGGTTTCCTAACCTGACCCACTCAGTTTATTGTACCACAGGTGGCTATATGAAAGATACATACTGCTGAGAGATTTAAGGAGTATTAGGCCACTAGTTTAATTACTGTAAGGCTTGTAATATTTCGTTATGCTTATGTTTCTATATTGACTATGACATCCCACTATTTTAATATAAATAAAATACATTTCTTCGGAAATACTTTGATAATATCATTATCATGTTTTCTTGGAACAACTTCCGCAATATTATTCTTCAAAAAAGGATACTGTGATTTTTAAATAAGCATAAGCAAATCGGTCTTTTCTGGACATGAAAATGGGGATGTCACAGTTGGTATTAGAGCATTAGTTTAAGCGAACTAGGAGTAAGGATTTATTTCTAGACTTAAACTTAGAATGCTAAGTGATGATTGTGAGATGAGTGTCTTCTATATTTAGGAAGTATGCCCGAATAGACACGAGCACTAGCTTATTTAGGGAAGATGCCTGAATTGCTTTTATGTGCTAAATGATTTATGCTATAATATGCCTTATAGGCTCTATGATGATATTAGATCTATGGTCTATTGCCAACCAGATCTGGAAATTTTATGTGTTCAAATTTCTAAACATTTAATTACGGTATTAGGACTGGCATGTAACTTTTCAAAGTGATAAGGAGATTTATATGTCTATCGTAAATAAAGCTTTCCCTATCTTAATTCTCGTCGCTATACACTGAACATCTGCTAGAGTGTATTGATCGAAATGGTGAGAACTCGCAATGGATTAGGAAATGCTAATGGAAACCAACAGCCTGAACCACGAGTGATTGAGCGTGCACCAGAGGTAGCAGCTGCACCTGAGCCAATTACAATGGCAGGAATACAAGCAATGATTCGGCTATGATGTCCGAACAAATGGACGAGATGAGACAATGTTTCTTAATAATAGGGATGACCCTACTATACCCATTGGGCAACCTGAACTGCACATCGAACAGTCGGAAGAAGGGAATTATAGTAGAACCGTTAATCAAGCTGAACCGTCAGTGCTTAGAAGAAATAGCCAAGATGAAGGAATTGAAAGGAACGAATGCAAGTATAAAGACTTCACGACTTGCAAACCATCAACTTTTACTGGGAAAGAAGATCCATTCGGAGTTATGGATTGGATCTCTGAAATGGAGCTAACTTTCATAATGTGTGGTTTCAAGGGCAAGCTACACACCACTTATGTTGTGAGTCAGTTTAGGGGTGAGGTTGTTCGTTGGTGGAACACCTTGGGAAAGACCATAAGCCCCAATGAGCCACTACAACTGACATGGGCACAATTCTTCTAGAACTAGAGAACCAGTTTCTGACATTGAAAAAGGGCAACATGTCCATTGATGAGTATACCAATGCCTTCACAAACAAGATGGAGTTTGCTTTGTGCATCGTCCTTGACGAGCTAAAGAAAATCAGTAAGTATACAAAGGGACTACCATGGGAGTGCACTGTACCAGTACAACAGAAACCTGCTCTTGAGGCGGTCATCTGGGTTGCTAAGTCTGTTGAAAAAATGATCAAAGGCAGAACCGCCAATAAGGTTGAAGTTGACGATAAGAGGAAGTTTGAGGGGTCTTCAAGATCTGAAAAGAAAAATAGGTTCCTGAAGTCTGACACCAACAACAAGAGGTATGGGGATAGCAATGAAGAAAAGTGGTGTGACAAGTGCAAAAGGAAGCACATTGGGAGATGCTTTAAAGAGGTGACCTTCTTCAAATGCGGGAAGACTGGTCACTATGACAACGAATGCATGACCAAGAGAGAATTCTACTTTAAGTGTGGTTAAGAAGGACACTTCAAGCAAGACTGCCCAAAAAGGGAAGGAGCTACAAAGCCAAACACACCACCGAAGCCGAAGGCAAGAGCATTCCAAATGATCCTTAATGAAGCAGGCGAGGATGCAAGGGATTAGAAGTAAGGATCTATAAATCCAAAGATCGAGATATAAAGAAGCCATATAGATAGTATCATGTGGTGTAGCCTAATATAAGAGGCATAGTATAGGGTGAACTTAAATATATATGTAATCGTTTCAATAAATAATATAAACCTTATTTATGTTATCGATGCATTAAATGACTATGTGAAATTCTTGAATGGTGACTTGGAGAACTGAGAGGCAATACTTGGGACGAGTATGAGTAGGTTTGAAAGGTAGTAGAGGCCTATACTATCGGAAGCACATGACTCGCACTTGGATCAGGGAAAGTGACAAGGTTACCAAGGCGCTAGTAATTGATTCTTTTTTGTTCATGTCTGTCGTTACCATCGTTTCGGTAATGACTAAGAAGATGATTATTATTCCGACCCTAGTGCTCATATCAAATTGAGTCCGACTAAGATATGTATTGTATGTGGTTCAGAGAACCATGTTTGATGTAGCGTCCAACTTAAGCCAGAAGATTGAAGTGAAAGATAATCGAAGCAATCAATAGTAGTATTGTGATCGTTGTTAAAGTAAGAAGATTGTAGCTAGAAATGCTACATGCTAGAATGTGATTATATCACATTAGAACATGAAGGAAGGTATATTCCATTATGGAATTCGACTCAAAAATACCTGAGTCTAAGCATTGCATCATACGATGAAACGTCATTAGAACATGACCCATCGATATGTTATGATAATTGAAGTAAAGAACATATCCTAAGTTAAGTCTGTTAAGAAAGAGTAAGAGTCACCAATAAAGATTGAGTCTGTAACTCGAAGGTTACAGTTGAAAGTCGAACATAGTATGAAGAGCGGGTGTAAGATTGAGCACCGTCAATAGTCAAGAAGTCTAAGAGTTAGATACTCATTTGAAAGAACATAAGAGTTACGTTTATTACCTAGGATGAAAATATAACATACGGAGTCATTATACAAGCCCTGCTTTGTTGATGATTTCGGGACGTAATCATCCTAAGGGGGAGATAATTATAACGCCCGCAGATTCAGGCTAGTCAATTTAGAGTAAATAATATTAAGCAAGTTACAGTATATGTCACAAGGATTTTCTACATATAAAGAACGTTGAAATCTGACTTATAACGAAGAAGTTATGACCCGTCGAAGTTTTTGCGGCAAAACCGGCACAGCTCTACGTATCGTAAAAAGTAAATTTTTGATGAAATAATTTTTAGCTTTAGAAATCTTAACGAAAGTCATAGTATACGTTAAACCGATAACGTACATAAAAAGAACATCCAAATCTGACTTAGTTTGAGGAAGTTATGATTTTTCTAAGATTTAGCACAGAAGTGCACAGCCCGTAAACCGAATTTTAGACCGATCAATTTTTAGCCGACACAACCTACGAGAATTGAAGATCTCGTTAATAGGAGCTCAATGATATAAATACAGTCTAAAACGGACGTCGGATGATGAAGTTATGAATTTTTAACAGACTTTAACTGTCTAAGCCTATTAAAATATAAATTTAAAAATAAAGTAAAAATTAGCCGATGGAGTCTTAAGGAAAGTTGTAGATCACATAACTAACTACGTGTGGATATAAAGAACGTCAAAAACAGAGCTCGTATGCGAAAGTTACGGAATTTAGAAGATAATTAATGTTTGGGATTAACCAGCGAGTGACATGTGGCAAGATCTGGGCCACACTTTCTTCCCCATGGCTTGGCATCTGATCGCGACATGTGGCATGAGAACGCCCAGCGTAGCTCGAAGTATGCCCAACATACTGAGTACGCCCAACGTACCCTTACGTACGCCCAGCGTACGCGAGTATGCTGCCAACATATAAATAAAGCTCGTTTCTCCTCATTTCTCCACATCAATCTCATCCATTTCCCTCCCAAACACCACCAAACTCTGCAGCCGTGGTTGGCTCCCACGCATCATCTTCTCCGCTTCAGCCCAAATTCCGCCGCGGTCACGCTGTTGTTGCCTTCGACCATCGCCTGTCGCCGAGAAGGTGGTTGCGGTGGCGTTTTCTTTATTTTTATGTGAGCTATTGTTTCAGAATTGTTCATGTCGTGGGTTGTGGGTGTCATCACGTGTGTATGGTGTGTGTGTCCAGTTAGGGCGTCGAGGGAGTATGCATTCATCCTTTTGATGCGTGAGGATGGCCAGAAATCACGAAAAGACCACCATGGCTGCCAACCATGGTGGCTGCCACCACTCTTTCTTTTCCGCCACCAACAGCCACCGTGGGTGGGTGGCTGTGTGTGAGTATTAGGGTACCATTTCATGTATTTTGGGTTGTGATGTTGTTGAGATGTAATCTTGGCCAGAAAACTGAGAAGATAACCACCATGGCCGCCAGCCATGGTGGCTGCCGCCATCTACCACCATCGGCCACCACAAGGGTGGTTGTGTGTGTGTTCATGTTAGTTAGTGTGTGTGTTTATTTTTGGATTAACGCATTGTAATTGTAATTAGCAAAAAGAATAATGAAAAGAAACTCAAACCACCACCGTAAGGAGGTGGCCGCCGCTGTGAGCCGCCGTTGACCACCACTACCCGAGGTGGTAGTGGATGGTGCGCGAATAGCAAAACCCTAATTGACCTAATGAGGCCCTAATGGGCTTAAAGATTTAGTTTTGGGCCTATTGGGCTATGATTGGGTGGGAAACCCTAATTAGGGTTTAGAAAACCCTAATTTTGGATATGTGGGCCTTGGACTTATTGGGACCCACATTTGGGCCATTAGAATGGAATTATGAATTGCACCCAATCACACCATATGATTTATCTAGTAGAATGATGGACTTAATGGATTAAGTCCTTAATAGGTTAAGTGAGAAACACTTAACCCTAATTGTCATTTTATGTGAAACCCTAATTTCACTTGGGCCTTCAGTTGGGCCTTTATATTGGGCTTTGGTGATTGGGCCAATAATGGGCCATTCAAGAACAATCATATGGACTAGAATAATTTAATGGGCTTTAGGGTAAGGCCCATGTAAGGGGTTTGGGCCCAATTTGGAAAATTAGGCCATGGATGGGCCATAGTTTGGGCCTTGATGATTATATGATATTGGGCCATTAGAATGTCAAGTTTTGGACCAAAAATAAATGGTTGGGCCTTAAGGAAAGACCATGTGGAGGTTTGGGCCCAATTTGGAAAATTGGGCCATAGTTGGGCCTTGGTTCACTATTAGACTTTTGGGCCTTTGGATTGGGCCTTGGGCTTGAGTCAAGCTAAGTTAGGGGTAAAGTAGCCTTTTACCCCAAGCATGGATTTATGGATATGTGTCGGGGACCCAATTATTAATTGGGTGTTATTTTGATGTTGACAGATTCTAGAATCTGTCATCCAGCAGCTAGGGCTTTGTCTGCGGGACTTCAGCAGTGCGAGGTGAGTCCTCTTCCAGTAGGAACGAGTCTAAGGCACCAATGTCGGCCCGTGTAGTTTATATGTTCTTGATAGGAACACGGAGTATGGGCGGGGCCTGTATCTCATTATTAGTTGAGTGTGGGCGGGGCCCGTATCAATTTATTACCAGAGTATAGATATCAGTCAGCTTGTTGGATTGCTATACTTGTTGTCTGTGTGATACTTGTATGTGTTTGTTTATATATGTGAGTGTGGGTGGGGCCCGTATCTCATTATTAGCTGAGTGTGGGCGTGGACCGTATCTCATTATTATTTGAGTATGGTTATTGGTATCATGGTAGGTTGTGTATTTGTTATCTGTGTGATACTTGTATATGTTTGTTTATGTATGTGAGTGTGGGCGGGGCCCGTATCTCCTAGTTAGTGGAGTGTGTGCGGGGTCCGTATCTCCTAGTCAGCGGAGTGTGGGCGGGGCCCGTATCTCCTAGTCAGCGGAGTGTGGGCGGGGCTCGTATCTCCTAGTTGTTGGATTAGGTGTCTAAGCCCATAACTATAATTGGTATGTACTTGACCCGAGAGTAGCATGGTCCATTTGGGTTGCATATCATCAGGACAATTTGTTAGGATGGACTTTTGATAAGAGGTTATTTATGGTTTATTAATATATTATAAGTTCTAATATATTAATATGAAGTCATATGATTTAATTAGTATTGATCAAGAATTAGTTTGGAATTAATTTAGTGATCAAAAGAGACTAATTAAATCAATGGGGACTAATTGTGTAAATTAGTTATATTTATATGTTGGGCTTATGATCCATGTTGGACTTAGTTTATGTATGGATACATAAAGAGTTGGGCCACATGAACCATGGATTATAAACCCATGGGTATGGGATTAGGGTTTACCCATGACCTTTGGAATCCCACATATAAATATGTTACTCCATAGCCAAAATCACTACTCATGTATTCTTGGAGATTATGGACGATTTTGGTGGCTAGGGTTATCTCTCAAAATGTCATCCTTTGTCCTAGATGTGTTGTGATTCCATTTGAGGCATTCACACTATTGGTGCTAAGTTCTTAAAGGCCAAATACATCATGTATAGCAAGCTACAACCAAAGGTATGTTATCTAACTTGTTTTATTACCCAAGTATCAAAGTTTTGTATGCTAGTTAGGGTAATACCTTGGAAAAAGAAAGTTTGCATGTATAATAGAGAAAACATAGATCCAAGGTATTTAGGGTTGCGTGTACACCTTAGGATTGTTAGAATGCTCAAAACCCAACACTAGTTAGCAGAGTGTGGGTGGGGCCCGAATCTCCTTGAGTGTGGGTGGGGACCGTATCTCTCAGTAGCATGATTATGTGTATGGTATGTGGTAGTTTGGGGAGACTCACTAAGCTTCGTGCTTACGGTTTTCAGTTTTGGTTTCAGGTACTTCGGTTTTCAAAAGAGGAGCTCGGGATGATTGCAGTGCACACCATCTGTTTCAGCCTAGGATGTTTATACTCTGATATATTTGACAGTTGTTATGATATTTTGAGATACACCGTTTATGATTTTTATGTGTTGTTTGATGAGTATGGTTTTATTAATGATTTAAAACAAAAATTTTAGACTGTATTTTTGGGATGTTTCAAGTTGGTATCAGAGCCTTGGTTTGAGGGATTCGGGCACACTTTCGGGTGTGTCTGAACTCAAACTAAGGAATTGGTACAGAAATTTTCAAAAGGAAAATGAATTTTTGTAAAAAGGATTTTGAGAAAAGAAAAGAGTTTTAGAAAAAGCGAAAAGAAATTTGAAAAAGAAAAGAACTTTGAAAAGAGAAAAGGGTGTGGTGCATGCAATCAGCCGAGCTCAAGTAAGTACTCCCAAATTACCCATACAAGTTTCTGTTATGATATGTTTATCAGCTTTATGAGAACTGCATGCTAGATTAGGACTAAGGATCCAGGGAGGATGCCTTATGTGCCTGTTATATGTGTATCAGCTTTATGAACTGCATGCTAGTACAGATTAGTCAGTATGATGGCCTGATTAGTATATGATTGATTACGTGTGCTCAATGCTCGAATGCTTCTTGCTTTGTGCTTTTAGGAGTTCTAGTTATCTTTTACTAACTAGAAAACGAATATGTTAAGTTACATATTGCGAGGACTAAATAATTTCATAAGGTTAGGTTTAGCCTTATTTCGCAGCTCTCATTTGAGTCTAACCGTTGTAGGGTAGAACCTCTCATTCGAAGAATTATCTAGTATTAGTGATATGTAATGGTATTTGTGAGCTAGTTAGGGGGTAACAGGGACTTCTTAGGCAGCTGATGGCGGAGAGTGGGATGGTGATTACCCTAGGGCAAGCCTAGGATGAGAGCAGTGTTGGGAGCAGTAGTAGTAGTAAGGGACTTGGTGGAGTCGAGGCAATCCTTGAGGAAAGTACGGATAGATGTGGAAGGTAGTATGGGCCCGTACTACTAAAAGAAGAGGATCCGTACTCGATTCAAGGAGGGCTGAGATAAAGTCGGGGAACTTGTAGTGCGTGTGTGATCCCTCGATAGTGATGAGTATTCTGATGGTTGTTATGTTATGATGCAATATGGTGACGCCACGAGGTGGACAAGTGGGAAGTTTAGGTGTCGGTGAGGGATCAGGCTCGGGCTCTGGAGCCGGACAACTCGATGAGCAGATGAGGGAGTTGATTTCAGCTGGGATTACCCGTAGTGTTTTGGAGCAGACGCTTGTAATCCTTGGTTCAGTCAAGAAGGTCGGTTATACACCTTGTCTTCAGGAGAGTCTAGCACATGATTGCATCACTTTGGAGGTTTCGCGTGCCCTATGAGAGGAGTTACCCAACATCATTGGGCGTGTCACTGATAGAGTGGTCGCCAGGCTCGAGGGACGGACCTCAGTTATTCAGGCGGTTGACGGGATGGTCGAGGTAACTCAGGAGGAGAAGATTGGTTTGGATGGACACCTGGGGAAGAGGAAGCGGGAACATGGTCTGAGTCGACAAACCGAGCAGTTGGGTGCGGCTGCAGCAGGAGTCAAAAACCCGAGGGGTCGTGACAGTTCTACAAAGGACGAAGGGGTACAAAAGGATGTTCGTAGCAGGTCTAAGTGTGGAAGGTGCGGGTGGAAGGGTCACAATCGCCAAGAATGCACGTTGGAGGTAGAGTTGTGCCATCGTTGTCATCAGCCTAGTCACATCTGTCACACCCCCAAACCGAAATGGCGGAAACATTCGGGGGTGGAGGACGTCATGTATAGTATCACAAAAATTGCATCATAGTAATCAAAGTAAACACAACCATTACATTGATTAAGTAAAGTGTTTACATCTGTTTGATTCATAATTATATACATCAAAAGTATAACAAAAGTAAAAGAAGTGACTCTATACGCTCCGTCTTCTCAAAATCTGTGTGTTGTACCTGTCTACTGATTTCTTGAGGATACAAGAAATTTTTGAAAGAGTATCAGCATAAAGCTGGTGAGTTCATAAGCATGTTTTGTAAGGAAAATCTGTTAATGAATCAATGAAAATATTTGTATGTTCCCATGAAAATCCATTATTTTCTAACATGTGTATTTTTGTTACTGAATCTCATAATGTCTTAGTTCATATGTCTAGTTACCATTGAATGTGTTGTGCATTGTTTTTTTGAATGGGAAATTCCCTTTTTACATGAAAAACCCTGGCTATCACCAGTATGTATAGTAAGTTCGGAATACTCTGAAAACTCTAATATGTATAGTAGTTCTATTACTTTATAATAAAACTAATTGAAGTTATTACCATCCATACATTAATCGTATATTCTTAGTACCAAATTTATGAATTGTTATAACCATACTTGAACATTGAATTGCCTGAACGACGTTCTTCAGGTGTCGGAATCGAAATGACTTTGTCACCCAGGCCTGCCGGCCTAATTGTAGCTAACAGTTATGGTGCGGGATTGTCAATCCCGTATAGATCTATACACAAACTCACGTTCTCCCGCAAGGAGACTCTGGTTATAATCTCAGGACTTTTGTTAGTACTTAAGTAAGTACGCGAAGAATGCTCACTCATAAAATGCTATACTAACGATTAGATGTAGAATAAATTGAATCCTTTGAATTTAACTAGTTGAGTATATGTCTCATAAACTATACTCTATATAGCTTATATGTTTGATCACATTGAATCTTTGTTTGCACATTGATAAAATAATTGTTCCATAGACTATACCTATTATAGTTTATATGTTTGTTAATGCATTCCATTCATGTTTTACATTGAAAACTCTATGATTATGTTCAAAACTTCCCTTATGCTCAGTACAATACAAAAGGGATAAAGTATCTAAATATTTTATAAAAGTATGGAAACTGTAAGGTTGTATCAGTTCTAAGTGTATTGAAATCCTTTTTGTATAATTTCACAAGATCAATGATGTTTAGCTTGTATTCCCCCTGAAAACGTTAAAACAGTAAAGGTGTAGGGGTATGAACTCACTGTTAGTTGCGTGAAAGTGTTGGACAACGAAACTGGGAATGAAGACCCTCGATTTGATGTACGCGGCACTCAACGGGATCCTAATAACAATTAATACATATATGTATTTTATTAGCGAAACCCTTTATTATAGTGTTGGAAAAACACTTGTAATTGGCTTAGGAATGTTACCGAGACTCCATCGAGGTGGAAAAGTGGGTTTGCGTCCAAGATTCACGGTGTGAAAGAGTTTGCGGTCGTGAAGGGTTTCCGGCTGTGAACTGTTCTCGGTCGTGAACAGCCCCTTGAAGGGTTTACGGCCGTGAATGGTGTTCTTGAAGGATTTATGAATCTTTGAAGGGTTTACGACCGTAAACGGGTTTACGGCCTTTGAAGATTTGAAGATTTGAAGGGTGTAAGGTCGTAAACTCAAGAACAATGATGTTGGATTCGATGAAAAACGCGTTTTAGATGCTCCAAAACAACCTCCAAAGGTGATTCTTGATGATTTTCGGATGAAAAGAGGGTGTTTTGGTGTTTACGGTTGAGAGGTTACAGAGAGAATGAGAGAGTTTTCGTCCAAAAAAGTTCAAATGAAGGTGGGAGTCCCGTATTTATAGGCCGGGTGTATGGTCAGTGGTGGGGGCCACCTGTCGTTGGCCGTAAACGGGTTTTCGGCCGTAAACGGGTTTACGGCTGTGAACATCACTCAGGCCGAAAACTATCGACTTTTCAAAGGAAACTCAAGTTTTTCGCGTGATTTTGGTTCCGACTCATATATAAAATTCAATTATATAACTAAATGATTTTCCAAACCAAAGGAATTTGACGGAACTAAAATAAAATTCAATTTTTATTAACGGAAATCGGTTAATGGTAACGGAAAAAAGGTTCGGGTTGTCACAACATCAGGGCGAATTGCCCCCGTATAGTGGTTGGGACTGTAGAGGATTCATCACAGCTACTTCTGCAAGAAGTCAAGATCGAGCCGCAATAGATCGCTGATATGTAATTTGAATTCCCCTATTTGTAATAAAAATATGGTGTAATTACTCTTAAGCAGTTGTATCGTTTTAGAATCTCACTAAGTTTTGAGTAAGTGGACCTAGGGGTTTATTTTCCTGTTTGTGTTTGAATTATATTTTCAAGAGATGTCATATGCTAATTGCATATCGAGATTTATTAGCGGATAGCGATAGATCTTTTCCCAATTGCGGGATTGGGATAACACATCGTCATCTTGGTTTATTCCAAGACTGAGCAGCATCACGAGAAGCACCTGAGGGAGGTGCTAGATACTCTGAGGAGGGAGAGACTTTTTGCAAAGTTCTCCAAATGTGAGTTCTGGTTGCGCGAGGAGCAATTTCTTGAGCACCTTGTCAACCAAAAGGGTATACTGGTCAATCCGGCCAAGATAGAGGCCGTTATGTAGTGGGGGATTCTGAGGTCTCCAGATGAGATTCGGAGTTTCCTAGGTCTAGCGGGTTATTATCGGAGATTTATTCGGGAATTCTCCAAGATTGCAGTTTCGTTGACTCGACTGACCAATAAGTCGGTGACCTTTCTCTGGGGGCCCGAGCAGCAGGCAGCCTTCGAGACTCTCAGACAGCGGTTGTGCGAGGCATCGATTCTCACCTTGCCAGAGGGTGTAGATGATTTCGTGGTTTACTGTGACGCTTCGACCACGGACATGAGTGCGATACTGTTGCAGTAGGGTCACGTGATAGCAGGCCTTAGGGAATCAGGTTGGGAATTCCAATCAGGAGATGAGTTCAGTTTGGGATGATAGATCGTGTGTATGCTGGGCGTTGGATGTGTACGGATTAGTAATCAGCGACTGAGATAGTGTGAAAAAGTGTTGTAAGTCTGCGGGTGTAGCCGTAGCATTCACTAGTAGCTAGATATTGTTAGAGTGTTGTAAGTCTGCGGGTGTAGCCGTAGCATTCACTAGCAGCTAGATAATGTTAGGGTGTTGTAAGTCTGCGGGTGTAGCTGTAACATTTACAAGGTTGGCAGATAGTGCTAGAGTGTTGTAAGTCTGCACATGTAGCTGTAGCATTCACTAGGTTAGTAGATAGCACGAGTGTGTTGTTAGAACACGGAAGGAACAGTGGTACCCACCAGTTCGGGTGCAGCAGTGAGGGCGTGACAAATCCACAGGTTGGTTTACGGGTTTTCCCCAGATGAATTAGACCTATTTGAGCGAGTGATAAGACCGTAGGAACATCACTGCAGTCAGGGGATCAAGGAAGCGATGGACCGGTTAAGGTCGTTTGTGATATAAGGCTACCCTTGTTCAGGTAGAATTCACTTTTAGCATTGGGTTTGGGTGATGTCAGAATCCGAGGTATGGACCCGATCAGTTAGATCAAAAAATTATTAGAGCCAGAGTGGCAAGATAACTAGTGGTAATTATTGACAGAAGAGGATTGTGTTTGAAAGTCGTGTGGGGCCGACTGTGTGGGAGTTCTTTTAGTTCAGCAGCAGGGCCGGAATCCGGTATTTCAGATGACTAACAAATGGATTGAGACCAGGAAGGTCTTGGTAGATTTTGGGAAAGCAGCCATGTAGCAGCATGTTGTTTCAGGCAGTTCAGTGTTTCAGGCAGATCAGTGCTTCAGATAGTTTTGGGTCTCAAGCAGTAATGGTATTTTAGGATTCAGCTATAATGATTCTATATGGGCAGTCTGTCAGGGAGTCAGCCCATATCAAGACTTTGAATTTCAGATTGAGTAGTGTGATCCTGTTGCAAGGAATTCGTTCATCTTCGGGTTTTAGAACCTTGCGAGGGATAGTTTTGGTTGCCTTGGGAAGGCTGGGGTTATGTTCGGGGTTGTGGCCGAGTTGCTCAAGTTGTATGGCGTATCAGGAATAGTAACGAAGGATTTCGAGGACGAAATCTAATTTAAGTGGGGGAGAGTTGTAACACCCCGTTTATTAAATAAATAAACAAGATTAAATAAACTAAATAAATAAATGAACCCCGGGATGAGAAATATATTTTTATATTATTTGTTCGAGCCCTAAATCCATAAAAATTAAGGGATGTTAGCCATGGGAGTTAATTGTCATAAATTTTGGAATTGTGGGGGTTAAGTGTAAATTTTGGAGCTACTTTGTAAAGATTTTCGATGGCAAGGGCTAAAGTGTAAGTTTTGGAGTAAAATTGAAAACAAAATTGTGAGGTGGGGCCAAAGTTGGATATTTGGATCGAAGTTTGGAGGAACACGGGATATAACCGGTAACCTCTTTACCCTACTGTTACATTGCAAACCCATGCACATTCTTTCCTAGCCGCCACCATCTTCTTCTCCACCCTCCCAGCCGTCATCCCCTCGCCACCACCGAAGAATCACCGGAGCAGCCATCGACCTGGTTTCGTCGCCGGTGAAGACAAAGAGTCACGAGGAGATCGTAAATCGCAGTTCGTGGGAGTTGTTGCTGTTCGTGGTTGGATCGCACGCATCCTCTTCTCCACTTCAGCCCAAAGTCCGTCGTCGTCACGCTGTTGTTTCCTTCGACCATCGCCTGTCACTGAGAAGGTGGTTGCGGTGGCGTTTTCTTTATTTTTATGTGAGCTATTGTTTCAGAATTGTTCATGTCGTGGGTTGTGGGTGTCATCCCGTGTGTATGGTGTGTGTTTGTCCAGTTAGGGCAACAAGGGAGTATGCGTTCATCCGTTTGATGCGTGAGGATGTCCGGAAATCACGAAAAGGCCACCATGGCTACCAACCATTGTGGCTGCCACCACTCTTTCTTTTCCGCCACCAACAGCCACCGTGGGTGGATGGCTGTGTGTGAGTATTAGGGTGCCATTGCTTGTAGTTTAGGTTGTGATGTTGTTGAGATGTAATCTTGGCCGGAAAACTGAGAAGATAACCACCATGGCCGCCAGCCATGGTGGCTGCCGCCATCTACCACCATCGGCCACCACAAGGGTGGTTGTATGTGTGTTCATGTTAGTTAGTGTGTGTGTTTATTTTTGGATTAACGCATTGTAATTGTAATTAGCAAAAAGAATAATGAAAAGAAACTCAAACCACCACCGTAAGGTGCTGGCCGCCGCTGTGAGCCGCCGTTGACCTCCACTACCCGAGGTGGTAGTGGGTGGTGCGCGAATAGCAAAACCCTAATTGACCTAATGAGACCCTAATGGGCTTAAAGATTTAGTTTTGGGCCTATTGGGCTATGATTGGGTGGGAAACCCTAATTAGGGTTTAGAAAACCCTAATTTTGGATATATGGGCCTTGGACTTATTGGGACCCACATTTGGGCCATTGGAATGGAATTGTGAATTGCACCCAATCACACCATACGATTTATCTAGTAGAATGATGGACTTAATGGATTAAGTCCTTAATGGGTTAAGTGAGAAACACTTAACCCTAATTGTCTTTTTATGTGAAACCCTAATTTCACTTGGGCCTTAAGTTGGGTCTTTATATTGGGCTTTGGTGATTGGGCCATTTAAGAACAATCATATGGACTAGACTAACTTAATGGGCTTTATGGTAAGGCCCATGTAAGGGGTTTGGGCCCAATTTGGAAAATTGGGCCATAGTTTGGGCCTTGATGGTTATATGATATTGGGCCATTAGAATGCCAAGTGTTGGACCAAGAATAAATGGTTGGGCCTTAAGGAAAGACCATGTAGAGGTTTGGGCCCAATTTGGAAAATTAGGCCATAGTTGGGCCTTGGTTCACTATTAGACTTTTGGGCCTTTGGATTGGGCCTTGGGCTTGAGTCAAGCTAAGTTAGGGGTAAAGTAGTCTTTTACCCCAAGCATAGATTTATGGATATGTGTCGGGGACCCAATTATAAATTGGGTGTTATTTTGATGTTGACAGATTTGGGAATCTGTCATCCAGCAACTAGGGTTTTGTCTGCGGGACTTCAGCAGTGCGAGGTGAGTCCTCTTCCAGTAGGAACGAGTCTAAGGCACCAATGTCGGCCCGTGTAGTTTATATGTTCTTGATAGGAACACGGAGTATGGGCGGGGCCCGTATCTCATTATTAGTTGAGTGTGGGCGGGGCCCGTATCAATTTATTACCAGAGTATAGATATCAGTCAGCTTGTTGGATTGCTATGCTTGTTGTCTGCATGATACTTGTATGTGTTTGTTTATATATGTGAGTATGGGCGGGGCCCGTATCTCATTATTAGCTGAGCGTGGGCGGGGCCCGTATCTCATTATTATTTGAGTATGGTTATTGGTATCATGGTAGGTTGTGTATTTGTTATCTGTGTGATACTTGTATGTGTTTGTTTATGTATGTGAGTGTGGGCGGGGCCTGTATCTCCTAGTCAGCGGAGTGTGGGCAGGGCCCGTATCTCGTAGTCAGCGGAGTGTGGGCGGGGCCTGTATCTCGTAGTCAGCGGAGTGTGGGTGGGGCCCGTATCTCTTAGTTAGCGGAGTGTAGGCGGGGCCCGAATCTCCTTGAGTGTGGGTGGGGCCTGTATCTCTCAGTAGCATGATTATGTGTATGGTATGTGGTAGTTTGGGGAGACTCACTAAGCTTCGTGCTTACGGTTTTTCAGTTTTGGTCTCAGGTACTTCGGTTTTCAAAAGAGGAGCTCGGGATGATTGCAGTGCACACCATCTGTTTCAGCCTGGGATGTTTATACTCTGATATATTTAACAGTTGTTATGATATCTTGATATACACCGTTTATAATTTTTATGTTTTGTTTGATGACTATGGTTTTATTAATGATTTAAAACGAAATTTTTAGACTGTATTTTTGGGATGTTTCAAGTCTGATGTGGTCAGCACAAATCACTATCAGGAAACATAATCTAGAACACTGAGAATGACCTTTTTCCAAGTCTCAAGTGCATACAAATATCTTGTAGAACAATGTAATATTTTATCTCTTCTCTAAGAGCTATATCTTGTTTTTAACTAGAGTTTGGCAATTGCGTTGGATGACACACTCTCTGTTGATTATATGAAAGTATTAGATCTCATATAGTTGATGATTTGTCTAAGTAGAAGACTGTTGGAAATAGTGTCCAAAGCCATAACTATTATACATCTAATAATAACAGGGTCCTTTTGGGTTACCCTTAAGACCCAATTGAGCAATTAAAAAACAAAATTAATTTGAGAGAAATTAATTTCATAATTTATCATCTTATGATAAATTAATTAGAAGCTAATTTAGAATTAATTAATTATAGGGACTAGTCGTTAACTAATTAAAAGGTTTAATTAATTGGAACAATTTAAAGGTGATTTCAGCAAAAAGGGATCAAACCATAGTTACCCATTCCTTGTTCCCAAAATCTGCACCCCACCCCTCCCTTGCATCCCTCATTGGCAACGCAACACACTCCCATTAGGATTTGTCTTTGGCTATTTATTCCCCACTCCAAGTTGTTGTCTTATCATTTGGTTGGTGATCTTAGGTGCGATTCCATTAGAGGAATTCTAGTTTGGATCATTAGCATCCAATCAAAGTAGCAAGAACAAGATTGCAAGCAAGGAGATATTTGGCCAATAAAGAGGCATGTAATCCTCATCTTTCTTGTAGTTGAAATATGTGCATGAACAAAAGAACCTTGTAGGTTTAGTTTGAACATATGACTAGAATTATATTATGATTTTGTTGCCATAGATGATTTGTTAGTGTAACATCCATAAAATTCAAGCCAATTTAAAAAAAAATCCAACCATTCAGAAACCATTAATTATTACAAAGTCTTTTCAAAACAGTTTCATGTCAGAGTATCCCAGAAATCAAAATCATAAAATGTGAGGAGGTGCACGATCAAGCATTCGCCTTCCCGCGATCATCTGAAGTACCTGAAACGAAATCAACAACTGTAAGCCCGAAGCTTAGTGAGTTCCCCCAAAATACCAACGCCATACAAACCAGAACAATATCATAACAAGCAGCATGCATATTAAGAGTCTACAGTATGACTGGTCCGCCCTCACCGGGCCTTCAGTCTACCTGGTCCACTCTCAGAGTCTTCAGAATGACTGGACACCCCTCACCGGGCCTTCAGTCTATCTGGCCCACTCTCAGAACCTGCAGCATGTATGGTCTGCCCTTTCGAGCCTTCAGCCTGTCTGGACCATTCTCCGGGCCTTCGGCCTGACTAGTACGCCCTACCGGGTCTGCAGTCTATCCGGGCCACCCTGGGTACGTTGGCCTAGAGCAGAAAGCAGGACCGCCTCAACCCACCTCCAATCATACAAATAACACATAATATCATACGATAGCTAACACGTATAGATAATCATACAGATCTAACAGATCACTAATCATATCATCATCCTATATACCAGGATTCCGATCTAATAGATCATTAAACATAACATCATCCTATAACCAGGATACAGATCTAACAGATCACTAACATAGCATCATCCTATAACCAGGATACAGATCTAACAGATCACTAACATAACATCATCCTATAACCAGGATACAATCCAAAAGGGACGACCTTGGTGCCTTAGACCCTGTTGATATAGTGAGAAGAACTCACCTCGCAAGTAACGCTGGATGATAATGCCAATTCCCCCAAACATAGCGCCAAACTCCAACACCTACAACCATCATAGGACCAATTCTATCAAAACCCAAATTACCAAAATATCCTTAAAGTCAAACTTGGTCAACCCTGGTCAAAGTCAACAGTCAAGGTCAACATTCCTTGTTGATCCAACTCGTCGAGTGCATCTAGTAACTCGTCGAGTGCATCTAGCAACTCGTCGAGTTCCTTCAGGACTCAGAAAACCGGGAGAAACCCTAACTAACTCGTCGAGTTATCTCATCAACTCGGCGAGTCCATTTAGAATCTAGAAAGCGGGAAAAAACCGACTCAACTCGTCAAGTTGGCTATGTAACTCGCCGAGTCCATGCAGTGTCCAGAAGATTAGGGATAACCCTAACCAACTCGTCGAGTTGTTTATGCAAATTGTCGAGTTCCTTCAACCTTTTCCTCATTCAGACGCTTTTAAGCGAAACCAATGCTCCAAACTGTAGATCTAACCTCCTAGGGTGTAGTTACCACGTAAAGTTGCTAACTTTACGTGCATGCAAGGCCTCAAGAGGATAAAACACCCAAAACTAGTCTTAGGAAGAGGTTTAGGGCATGGAGAAAGGCCGAGACTAGATAAAGCCGATAACTTTATGACTATGGGGCCTAGAGGAGTCCAGATCTGAAGTTACAACTTCAAATCATGCTCAACATCTGAAAATGGATCCAAAGTGGGCTAAAAAGACCCTAAACTCTTGAATGGATAGATCTAACAAGAATATGATCAAGGTAATGACTTTTTACCTTCAAAAGGTTGCTACAAATGAGTAGATGCCGGATCTATAAGCTCCTTCTCGTTCCAAGCTCTTAAATCTTCGATTTTATTCAAGAAATGCACCAAACACACACTCTTTAGCCTTACACACACTCAAAATGGAAGGTTAGCTTGATTAGGGTTTGTTTCTGGACGATAAGGTGGTAAGGGAGGCTGGAGAGAGGACTTAAGCTCCTTTAAATAGGATGCAAACCCTAAAAATTAGAGTTTTCACATCCAGTTTCAACTCGTCGAATTGGGTCCTCCAACTCGTCGAGTAGGTTCTAAAGTTCACGCGGCCATCTCGGTCTCTACACGATGAGTTGGAGCCTCCCAACTCGTCGAGTTCTAAGGCAAAATGCATAAAATCCTTAAAATTTTATTCTTGAAAATCGGGATGTTACAGTTAGTGTGTTCAAAACCTTTCCGTAATAAAGATAAAGTTTAGATTAAAATTTGTGAAAAAAATTTGATTAAATTGTTGATGCTATAGAGAAAAATTAAAATGCATAAACATACACTATAATTTTCGAGAAACTGCAACTACCATTAATAGAAAAAGTTGTGTTATGTTTATAAATGATTTGTTAATACTAACATACATTCATTCAAAGGTAATCTTAATAAAAATCTAAACCTTTTGGTTAAAGTGTATATATATATATATATATATATATATATATATATATATATATATATATATATATATATATATATATATGTATGTGTGTGTAAAAGATCATTTGAGATGGAAATAATTTGTGAGAACATGAAACCAATTTTCTTTAGTGTAATAATCTAATATTCTAGTGGTCGTAAAAAATATAATATGCATAATATTCTAACATTATATGTTTTACAATATTTCAATAAAAAATGTGTTTATAATATTATTTTAGAATATTAGAATATTTCACATATTATATTTTTATGAACACTTGAACTTTAAAATATTTCAACTTTTATATATATATATATATATATATATATATATATATATATATATATATATGTTTCATAGTTCTCTGGGGAACACATGTTCAGGTGAGACGTTTAAAATCATCAAAGTTTGGCAATTCTTTACAAAAAAATCCGATTGCTCATTCAAAATAGTCTGATTTCAAAATGAAATTTATAATAAATTTTTAGATTAACTTATCTAATAATAAATTAGTTATTTTTTTAATGTTTGACGGAATTTTTTTATAATGTAACTTAGAAATTAACTTATTAAAATCTCATTATTTAAATCAACTTATCAAAAATTCATGATTCGAGTCGATAAGTACTTATAATATTTTTATATCAAAACACTTAAAATAACTTATTACCGTTGTCCAACCGTAATAAGTAAATAAAATATTTCAAAAAAAAAAAAAAAACTTATAAACTAGCTTAAAAGCATGTTTGATAAACTAGTTCATAGCTCAAGTTAAAAGTTATAGTTTTTATTTATATATAAATGCTTGAAAAAAATAGTTTGATGCTTTTAAAATATGTAAAATTAAATTATTTCATCAATGATCAATCATTGAATTTAAACATGGAACGTCTATTTATCTATAAACTAGGCTCAAGACCAATAAACAATAATATATCGTTATATATTGAAATTTCTACTCTACGTGACAAAAACCTAGCTATGACCTATGAATAGAAAAAGGCAAAACTGCAAATATATATATATATATATATATATATATATATATATATATATATATATATATATATATAATTTGAAAATTGTCACTTTGGTTTAAAAAGTTTTAGGCTAGCACAGTTGGTCCAAAATTGTCATTTTGTTGCAAGTTTAGTCATTTTTTAAAAAAATAATTAAGATGCCATATTTATCCTTGCTATTTTCTTTTTTCTTTTTTTTATTTACTTTGACATTCTCCTAAATAATAACACCAAAAAATAACCACCCTACTCCCATCTACTCACCGTTCTCCAACTAACCCACCATACCTAACCTTTAACACACTAACTTTATAATTATCACACAAACACACACACACATACACACACTCTCTCTCTCTCTCTCTCTCATTCTCCCTCTCCCTCTCTCTTCAATGTCGTCGGACCTCGACAACTACCAGACCGTCACCGCCACCATTAGTCGGACCACCACTTCTTGTCAGAACCCTAGCATTTTCTGGCGTCGAATTCGTCTGTGCCACCCATTTTTTTGCCATATACAAGACTTGTATACCATATTTGTATGTCACAAGATATTTTCTTCATCAGCAAGAAGAGTTTGGATGGGTCGTTCATCACCGGCTCTAAGTTACCTTTGTTTGTGGGTCGAGTTTATTCCACCTCTGTCTATGGTAAAGCGAGAATGGAGATGAAGTGGGCGAAGTGAGACATCGCCACCATCTTTTTACAAACTCTAGCACCACCTCTGCCTCTAAAACCACTAGTAATACCTTTCTTTGATCTATGTTTCACCACTACCACCAATCTAACCACCACTACGGGGACATGATGAACACGACGGACAGATCTAGACCTGTTTTGCTCCAGTGATTGGTTCCTTGTTGCTGGAAACCTCAGTCACCGGAATAGTTTCCTCTGCAAACCTCTTTCGATCTTCATCTTCAAAAACCATTCTCATATCGTTAAAACCTTCTAGCTGTCGGACCCTTCTTCTTTGCTATTAGAAAACATCTATGGCGATGAAATCATCTCCTCGCCCTAAACCTCGGTCACCAGAATAGTCATCGTAATCAGATAGTGGTGTTGTTTCCTTTTTCTGAATGAGTGTGAGAAAGAGAGAAGGTGGGGTAATAATACGTATAGATTTTTCTTTATTCCCTTTTTAGTTATTATAATATAAAAAAACATAAAATGAAAATATAAATGACAAAATCGTCATTTTAAAGAAACTCAAAATAAAATGGACCAAACTCGCAACAAAATAAAATATTTTGACTGGTGGTAGTAGTCAAAACATTTTTGGACCAAAATGACAATTTTCAGTTAGCCAAGGGGAACATTTTTACAGCTTTGTCTAGAAAAAATTACCAATTGGATGACAATTGTTCATTGCGTGGGGGGACAGTATAACGAAAATGTATTTAAAAGTGGGTGAATATTTAAAAATTTTGGACTATTTAAATTATTTTTATCAGTTGGAATTTGTGAGTTTGGACGCCAACTTTTTGTCGTTGGCACCTTGTCGTTGACAACAAGAAAGGAAACAACGTGATGTTTGTCCTGGGCAAACACCATTCCAACTAGGTCTGGAATTGGTAGGTACCAATTCATTTTTTCACTAAACCGTATACCGTACCAATTTTAGTTGGTACAAAAATATTCAACCACTGTCTTACCAAGTATAGTTGGTACCAATTTGTTTGGCTACCAATAAGTTTGGTTGGTACATGTTGATAATGGTATATACCACCATATATGTGGGTTTTGTGAATGGCGATTTTTGTTTTCTTTAACTTTGTGAAATTTCAATGGGGGGGGGGGGGGGTTTGTGAATAAAAGTTTTCTAATGGTTGAGATTGAAAATTCATTCCAAATGATATTATTAATTTCTATAACGAGTTTATAAGTTAAAGCAGTGGAGGAATATTGAACACGCCAATATAAGTTTAGGACTTTAAACTTTACTAATTCAGTAGCTAAAGTCAAAGCTCGTAAACCATAAGCACCAAACATACTAACATTTTGGACGCGCTTTGTAACACCCTGTTTCGATTCGATCCATAGTTCGGGGTCGTGACCCGAAGATCAATTATCATAAGGCTTCGGGATTTAGGTAAATAGAGGCTTAGACCGATTTGGGCGAGGATAATGTAGATTATGTGATCCAAGAGTTCGGTTTGTGTTTTGGATCCCAAGGGTATAATCGTAAAAGTGATGGTTTTGGCCTTTAATGAATTAAGGATTTTAGTTGGAGGTGTTTTAAGTCAAATTAATTAGATATGGTTGTAGAGCTCTTCAGTACCTTTCTGTGGATATAAAGGTCGTTGAAATCGGACTTGAAACGAAGAAGTTATGACCGTTAGAAGTTTGGAGGAATTTAGGTGTAGCCTAGTACACTGGGTGTACTGGGCAAGGCAGGTCGCGAAGGCTTAACCTGGTATATTGGGCATACCAGCCGTACGCTGGGCATACACAACTAGGATCCAAACCCTAATTTTATAGTTTTGAGCCCTATTTAACCTCCTTAACTTCCCCAAACCCTGATTTCTTTCATCCTCCATCCTCTCTAACCCTAATATCAAAACCCTAGCCCCATTTATAAGGCCCTTGAGTTTTTTAGTGCTTTGGAGTGTTCTTGGTGCATCTTAGAGAAGGAGGAGCTCATTGAAGAACTGTTGGTTGCATTGAAGCTTGTAGATCCAGACATTCTTCAACTTGATCTTTCTTCTGGATGTATAAAGTTTGAATCTTGTTGAAGAATTTGTTAGATCTAGCTAGATTTGGATGTTATGAGCTTTTGGTCACTTTAGTGCATAAAGTTTAGATATTGAAAGTTTGTGGCCTTGCGATGGATAAAGTTGGAAAATTTATCCATCTAAACATCATTTTAATTCAGATCTAAAGGTTAGGAGCTAGGACTTAATGGATTAAGTAAGAAAGATGCACTTTTGGTCCCTTGAAACATAAAATACTAGATCTTGGTTGTTGGGACCATTCTAATGGATAAAGTTAGAAACTTTATCCATCATGGAGCTTTTAGGAACTATAAAAATGTGATTTTGGACCTCCTATCCCTTCGATGCAAGAGTTAAGATGTCTTAATGGATAAATAAGTTAGGGTTCTAGATTTTGGACCTTTTCTACCCATGGAAAGTCATAAAGGTGGAAACTTTATGGCTTAAGTCGATGTTTTGGGATTAGATTTGAGTTTGGACGTTTTGGTCTTAAGCATTAAGTCCTAAAATGAGAAATGGTCACTAGTGGGGTATGTTGGGCGTACATATGCGTATGCTCATGCATGTCTTTCGGATCTCATGTTGTGGCGAGTTGTACCTTAAGCATCAATGAGTAGTACGCGGGGCGTACGAGTCTGGTACACGGTGCATACTCACAAGGTTCTCTTTTTGGGCCTTTTGGGCCTTGCATCTTTTGGGAGTTGGGCGATGAGTTGTCGGGTCAGATATGGGAAGGGTAAAATAGTCTCTTACACATTGTAATGATAGAAATGAACTGGACCTTGGATTATGGGTAATTATCTTAATTATTGACTAGGGATAATTTGGTTGTATTCAGTGTGAGGAAGCCGGTAGCAACAAGACGTGTGTTTCGGTTATCTCGGATTGAGGTGAGTTTCCTCACAGTGTATGGTGGGTCGAAGGCATTAACGTCGGCCCATGGATTACTGTTATTAGTATGCTTGCTGCATGTGTGACTCTTACATGTGTTGTATATGTTTGTATGTATATCGGGTGGGGCCCGATGCCGGGCGGGGCCTGATGAGTGTGTTGAACATGGCCCATCGCAAGTTACTAACAGATATGTACCGGGAGGTGCCCGATGGATGGCGGGCAAGGCCCATTATATGTATGATATGTATGGTATGTGGAATTTTGGGGAACTCACTAAGCTTTGTGCTTACAGTTTTATGGTTATGGTTTCCGGTACTTCCGGTTCGAAAAGTAAGGGACCGGCTTGATCGCAGCGCATCCACCCATGTTTCTGCACTTTGTGATTTTGGGATTGTACTCTTATAACTATTTTTACTTTGATATTCTTTTGAATGATTGAAAAGGATAAATGGTTTTTATGGTTGAATTAAAAATGAAAATTTTACCTTATAACTTTTGGGGATGTTACAAGTTGGTATCAGAGCCTTGGTTTGAAGGATTTGGACACACTCTCGGGTGTGACATAACTCGAACTAAGGAATTGATAATCTTTTAAAAGAAAAACAATTTCTAAAAGGATTTTTATATAGAAAACGGGGGTGTGATGCGTGCAATCATCCGAGCTCAAGTAAGTGATTCCCAGAATACCCATACATGTTTGTTATGATATATGTTATGAGAATTTCATGCTAGAATAGGGCTAAGGATCTTCTCAGGATTTCATTATTAGGAAAGATTCCTTTATATGTCTGTTGTTTGAGCTTTTAGAATTGCATGCTAGTATGGATTTCAGATGATTGGGATAAAATGGTCTGATTAGGTGATGCGCTGGTTAGTTTTCTGATGCACGAATGCTACTTGCTTTCTTCTTTGTGGAACCCTTAATGATGTGAGTTAACCATTGAGTGAAAATGTTAAGTTACATGTTGCAAAGGTTAAATAATCTCAGAGTGACGGATTTGGATCTATTGTGCAGCTCTTGTTTGAGTCTAACCGTTGTAGGGATTGATTATTTTACTCGAACGATTATCTAAGCTTTGTTTCATGTGATTGTATTCATGAAAAAGTTAGCTGACATTAGTGGGAGTTCTTCAGCAGGTGATGGCAGAGTGAGGTTAGGAACCTAGGAGAGCCTAAGAAGTACTTTAGTGGGTTGGTTGAGCTGTTTAGCAAGTACTTAGAGTAGCAATTTGAGAAGGTGATTTGGATGATTCGGGATAACTCTTGAGGAAAATATGGATAGGTGTGGAAGGTAGTATTGGGCCCATACTACTAAAAGCATATGATCTATACTCGAATCGTGGGGAGTCATGGAGTATGTTTTTATTGTTGTATGGTTGCTTATCAGAATGGTGAAGAGTACTCATGGCGTAGGGTATGGTTCAGGCTCAGGTTCTGGCACCGAGCCGATGGATGAGCGGATGTGGGAGTTCGTATCCTCGGATATCACCCGCAGTATTTTGGAGCAAATTCCGGTGATTTCGGTACGATCAAGGATGGGATCATGGAGATTATGTATGAGCTTCAGGACGCGTACCGTACTGGGATTATGGAATTGTTGGATGAGCGACTCGGGCCTTTCGGGCCGAGATTGCGGTAGGAGAGTTGGGAGCGCGGACTCCCTCATTTTGGGAGTTCAAGGCTTGTTGAGCTCCAGATTTCCTTAGGGTGAAGGACCCCATTGCAAGCCGCCGATGGATCCCTGACATGGAGAATGCTCAGCAGAAAAGCTTATGCCAGTAGTGCATTGGGATATGTGGCTGATGTGGTCAGGTCTTGGGAGGAGTTGCACTAGAAATTGAGGTGCAACAATTGGCGAAGGAAGTTTTAGGACCTTCGTCAGGCTACTAAGACTATGGTAGAGATCAATGCCAAGTTTTAGTAAAGGGCTTTGTTGGTTTCGCAATATGCGGCGGACGAGGAAATGAAGAAGCTGAGGTATCATGATATGTTGAGAGATGACATCAGGGAGTTTGTGAGCTTGTCAGGATGAAAGTGTGACATCCCCAATTTCACGGTCAGAAAAGACCGGTTTAATTTATGCTTTTAAAATAATTTCAAAGTAATCATTTGATTAAAAGTGTTGCGGAATATGTTCCCAGAAAAATATGATAAATATGTTATCAAATCATTTCCGAAGAAATGTTTTCTATCCACTTAAACCATTGGGATGTCATTGTCAATACAAAAACATAAGCATAAACAAAACTTACATCCATTTACACTAGTGATCTACTTCTCTTTTAATCTCTCAGTGTAAAGCAACTTCGTATCGATACCTGTGATACAATTAAACTGAGTGGGTCAGGCATGGGAGCCTGGTGAGCGTATAGGGTTTTCAACCCACAATAAATAATAAACTTATTAAGTTCTCAATCAACAATAAATTTATTAATTTCATCAACCAAAATATCCCTAATTACCCATTCCCATTATCCTCACTTTACGTCCCTAAAACAACTATCACAAGGGACCTAGCCTAAGGATTTTCACAAGGGGTGACAGCATTGCTTTCCTCAGCAATTTATGTCAAACAAGACATCCTAACATAAAACAACCTATAAAGTGACAACATTGCTTCCTTCTGCAATATATGTCAAATAAGACAAACATCGGGGTGACAACATTGCTTTCCTTCAGCAATTTGTGTCAAATAGGCACGAAGTCACATCGTCGCCATGTGATAAGACCATAGCTCTTATATATCGACATTATTTCCCACAGGAGTCCCCCCCCCCCCCCCGCAATACATGTCAGTGGGTTTTCCATATGCTATGTCCATAGCTCTTATTCATCGACGGTATTTCCCACGGGAGTTTCCCCCTCTGCAATGCATGTCAATGGGTTTTCCATATGCTAAGTCCATAGCTCTTATTTATCGACGGTATTTCCCACAGGAGTTTCCCCCCGCAATACATGTCAATGGGTTTTTACAGTACAACTGATGAACATATAGCCCATCCACTTACAGGTTGCAAGCCTGCTAGTGTTTGACAGGCCGTCTAGAATAGTCCATGGTTGTCATCCATACTCTGCTGAATGACGGGGGCCAAAGTTTGGGTAAGGGATTTTCTCATATTGCACCACTCACGCCAACGTTTGGGTATGGCTTTTCTCATATTTCACCACTCACTCTCAACTCATGATCTATATCACTGATCATCTCATCAATCCAACTCACCTTTCATCACACACCCACTATTTGACTCATGATCTATATCACTGACTCATGAAGCTCGTCCGATCACTTCATAAAAGAAACAAAGACTCCAAAGCTCTTCAAAATAAAAGTATAGGGAAAAATACTAATAAAGTACTCATGTACGCTCCCGTACCCTGACACGTAATAGTGTCAAAAAGAAGCACTAACGGATGAACATATGGTTCAAAAACACCTAATGAACATATAGTTCGAGAACACTTTATGAACATATAGTTCAAACGTACCTACCGATTACAACTCTGCTAACGTTCCACTGGACTATCTAAAATAGTCTGTGGCCGTTGTCTATACTCTGCTAGATGACTAGATCATCTTAAACATCGATATCTATCATCACTTTTATTTCATCACACATCATCTAATTTATCTACTCATGTTTTACCCAACATATTTGTAGATAAAAAAATACATACACAGTTTAAAACTTGTATAAAACATCTATTCAACAGTCACCTTAATTAAACAATTAATATAATTACACATAGCACGTATTTTAAAGAAAATACTTCATATATATGTGTAAGGTGAAAGTGACTACACACTCACATGATTTAACGATAATCGGGCAGCACTTCGTTGCCTAAAACGATCGTTTCTAATAAAACCGGAAGTTTTATTGAGAAACCGGGCTCTGCGAGGGTCGGGCTTCGAAACCGAAAAAATAAATTTCTCGGGCTTCTCGGGCGCTCCGGGACGTGTTCCGGACATTGGAAATGATCTCGGGGCATCGGGGGATGTGAAAATGGCTAAAATATTGAAAAAGGGGCCAAAATTGCCAATTTTCCAACTTTAGCCGGGAGGGTTCGCACCCTCCCATTTATAGTGTCCGAAGCTGCTGATCCAAGGGCTGAGAAAGAGACACGCAACAGCAGATCCGAAGAAGGCAGCACCTGCTCGCACGTGGGTTGCGCATGCGAGGCCTCTCTGGCAGCCTCTGATTGGACCGAAGTCCGGATCCGAGGAGGGGAGGCTCGTGGCTTCTACAAAGGTTCGGACGCACGAGGGAAGGGGCACGCGCCGCTTTCTCACCGGACCACTTCGGATGACTCAGCAGCTCGGATGACTCAGCAGTATTCCCGACACACGTCGGATGCGAGGCGAGGACACGTGGCCGAAGTCCACGTATGCGAGATTTCTCGGTTTTGGGGATTTTTTTCTCGATTTTCGCGCCAAAACTTCTAAAATCCATAACTTTCGCATACGAGCTCCGTTTTTGACGTTCTTTATATGCACGCGTAGGTAAAATTACGCTCTACAACTTTCATTTAGACTTCGTCGACTAATTTTGATTTTAATTTTTATATTATTATTTTTAACAGACCGGGACAGGAAATCCGTTAAAAATTCATAACTTCTTCATCCGACGTCCGTTTTCGTCTGTCTTTTTACCGTTGTGCTACTATTGACGAGACCTTCGATCCTCGTTTAGGTCGTGTCGGCTAAAAATCGCTCGATCTAAAATTCGAGTTTTTAGCTGTGTACTGCTAAGCTGAAACTTCGAAAAATCATAACTTCTTCATACGAAGTCAGATTTAGGCGTTCTTTTTATACCTACTCTCGGTTTAACGAACACTACGACTTTTGTTTAGATCACTAAGGCTAAAAAGTAGTTTATCAAAAACTCACTTTTTACGACATTCGGCACCGTGCCGGTTTGATGTGAAACTTCGACAGGTCATAACTTCTTCGTTATAACTCGGATTTCAGTATTCTTTATATATCCGTAATCCTTGTCACGCCCACTACAAGTTTCTTAATAGATATCGGCTTTATCTAATATTTATTTTGGACGCTTATTTTTATTCTT
This sequence comes from Lactuca virosa, assembly GCF_052849685.1. Taxonomy (NCBI): domain Eukaryota; kingdom Viridiplantae; phylum Streptophyta; class Magnoliopsida; order Asterales; family Asteraceae; genus Lactuca; species Lactuca virosa. The sequence continues at coordinate 240,684,965 of NC_136433.1, forward strand.
ACTTAATTAAACCCTAATAATTAAGCATAAAACACATAATTCACATAATTCCTTTTCATTTCTTCTAAATGAGTTACAAAGGTTAACCTAGACCATTATGTCAATATTAATGCCTAGCCTAGAAACACGGGCGTTACAACTCTCTCCCCCTTAGAATGATTCCGACCCCGAAATCACATATCAGCAAACAAATACGTGTAGCGACTCATCATGTCACTCTCCGTTTCCCAGGTGAGATTTGGCCTATTCGTATGTTTCCAACGCACAAGCACTAAATCGACCATTTTTACATCACAACTTCTTAGTCTTACGGTCAACGATTGCATCAGGTTCTTCAATCAACCTCTTGTTTTCATCCAACCTTAATTTAGAAATGGAAATTATGTCGGGCACATCTCCCATAAATTTTCTCAAATAACACACATAAAAGGTATTATGAATACCCTACAGTTCTTCCGGTAATTCTAGCTTGTAAGCTTGATTTCCGATCCTCTGAAGAACTTTAGATGGTCCAATAAACCTTGGACTCAATTTTCCCCTCTTACCAAATCTTATAAGTCCCTTCCACGGCGAGACTTTAAGTAAAACCGAATCTCCAATTTCAAATGATATCGGTTGTCTTTTCTTGTCAGCATAGCTCCTTTGACGATTCTTGAGCAGCTAACATCCTTTCCCTAATCACCTTCAACTTTTCAGCAGTCTGATGGACTATTTCAGGTCCCACAAACTGCTTTTTCCCAGCTTCCAGTCAACATGACGGCGTTCAACACTTTTCTCCATACAAAGCGTGATAAGGTGCCATCTAGATGTTCGAGTGGAAACTATCATTATAGGAAAATTCTACTAGAGGTAAGTGTTTACCCCACTTACATTGGAATTCTAGGGTACATGCTCTCAGCATATCCTCCAATGTTTGAATTGTTCGTTCGCTCTGACCATCGGTTTGGGGATGGTAAATTGTATTCAAACACAACTTGGTACCCAATTCCTCTTATAGACTCCTCCAAAACCTTGAGGTAAAACGGCTGTCACGATCTGATACAATCGTTAACGAAACACCATGAAGCCTCATAATTTCCTTCACGTAAGAATTCGCAAGTTTATCCATAGACCATTTCTAGTTGGCTATTATGAAATGCGCACTCTTAGTGAAGCGATCAACGACCACCCAAATCATGTCGTGACCGTTCCTTGTTCTGGGCAGTTTAGTCACAAAATCCATAGTCATACCTTCCCATTTACCGATGGGTACAGGTAAAGGTTCTAAACTCCCATACGATTTCTGATGTTGTGCCTTAACCCTAGCACATGTTACACACTCGACCACATACTTAGTAACATCGAGCTTCATCGTCGGCCATCAGTAATAGGGTTTAAGATCCCTATACTTTTTTATACTGCCGGGATGAATCGAGTACATGGTCTTGTGAGCTTCTTTTATCAGAAGATCTCTTACTCCTCCCATCTTAGGTACCCAAATCCTACCTTTGAATACCTTCAGTCCTTGACCGTTTGTATCAAACACCAACGTTTTATCCCAAACGTTCCTCCTTTCGGTCCTTTTTCCTCTAAAGCTTCCTCCTGAGCTTTCTTTTATACTTTCCACAATTGTACAGACAACTTCAATTCTCAACGCTCTTGGCCTCTTCCTTTCAAGATTCACCTTCCGACTGAGAGCATTAGCAACAACATTTGCTTTACCAGGGTGGTAAAGTATCTCACAGTCGTAGTCCTTGAGTAACTCTAGCCAGCGTCGTTTCCTCATGTTCAGTTCCTTTTGATTAAAGAGATATTGAAGACTCTTATGATCAGTGAAAAGTTTGCATTTAGTACCATAAAGATAGTGCGTCCCTATCTTTAAGGAAAATACTACCACTGCCAACTCCAGATCTTGAGTGGGGTAGTTCTTTTCATGCTCCTTCAATTGCCTCAATGCATACGCTATCACTTTATCCCTTTGGGTCAGAACACAACCTAACCCAACTTCTTTAACAACGAACGCGATACTTCTATTGATCGCTTTGATCATCCTTTAATTCAATTCGGCTTAAGTCAACTGCTACATCGAACTTGGTTCTCTGAACCACGTAACAAACTCATCGTAGTCGGACTCAATTTGATATGACCAATAGGGTCGGAATAACAATCATCTTCTTAGTCATTACCGAAATGATGGTAATGACAGACTAGAATAAGACGGAATCAATTACGAGTTCCTTGGTAACCTTGTGACTTTCCCTGATCCAAGTGTGAGTCATGTGCTTCCAGTAGTATAGATCTCTACCACTATTCACACCTACTCATACTCGTCCCAAGTACTGTCTCGCAGTCCCAGAGTCCTAAAATCACAAAACAATTTAACACATACGAATGTGTCCAATTAATTATAAAATTTTCCTAGACTCTACTAGGACTTCCTCCATGCGTATCTTCAATCGTCAATTCTACTTCAACTTGGTTGGTGATGGAAATTCCAGACGATGGGACAACTCCAAGAATTATACCAATCATTCCATCATCCTGCCAATCAAAGGTGTACTTCAGGCGTACCGTACCCCTCTAAACGTTCTGTTATTTTATTAGACATATTCTAAAGGCAAGATACCACTCTTATGATATCTTCTGATAGGTATCATTCACTATCATAAGCTTTTCATTTCCTCCATCTACTCAATTCTGTACGAGTCTTCACCATAACGTTTTGTACACCCAAGCAGACGTTCGGTGTACTGGGCGAGAATTTAAGATAGGAAAGCTTTATTTACGATAGACGTATAAATCTCCTTATCACTTCGAAACATTTACATGTTAGTTCTAATATCGTATTCATACGTTTAGAATCCTACACACATAAAGTTTCCAGATCCGGTCGGCAACAGACCATAGATCCGAACAAATAATGGCATATATGGCAAACATATAGCATTTAGCACATAAAAGCATTTTAGGCATCTTTCCTAAAATAAACTAGTGCTTGTGTCTAAAATATGGTAGACACTCATCTCACAATCATCACTTAGCATTCTAAGTTTAAGTCTAGAAATCCTACAAATTTCTTAGTTCGCTTAAACTAATGCTCTGATACCAACTGTGACATCCCCAATTTCACGGCCAGATAAGATCGGTTTAAATTATTCTTTTAAAATAATTTCAGAGTAATCATTTGATTAAAAGTGCTGCGGAATTTGTTCCCAGAAAAATATGATAAATATGTTATCAAATCATTTCCGAAGAAATGTTTTCTATCCACTTAAACCATTGGGATGTCATTGTCAATACAAAAACATAAGCATAAACAAAACTTACATCCATTTACACTAGTGATCTACTTCTCTTTTAATCTCTCAGTGTAAAGCAACTTCGTATCGATACCTGTGATACAATTAAACTGAGTGGGTCAGGCTTGGGAGCCTGCTGAGCGTATAGGGTTTTCAACCCACAATAAATAATAAACTTATTAATTTCTCAATCAACAATAAATTTATTAATTTCATCAACCAAAATATCCCTAATTACCCATTCCCATTATCCTCACTTTACATCCCTAAAAAAACTATCACAAGGGACCTAGCCTAAGGATTTTCACAAGGGGTGACAACATTGCTTTCCTCAGCAATTTATGTCAAACAAGACATCCTAACATAAAACAACCTATAAAGTGACAACATTGCTTCCTTCAGCAATATATGTCAAATAAGACAAACATCGGGGTGACAACATTGCTTTCCTTCAGCAATTTGTGTCAAATAGGCACAAAGTCACATCATCGCCATGTGATAAGTCCATAGCTCTTATATATCGACAGTATTTGCCACGGGAGTCCCCCCTCCCCCCCCCCCCCCCGCAATACATGTCAGTGGGTTTTCCATATGCTATGTCCATAACTCTTATTCATCGACGGTATTTCCCACGGGAGTTTCCCCCTCCGCAATACATGTCAATGGGTTTTCCATATGCTAAGTCCATAGCTCTTATTTATCGACGGTATTTCCCAAGGGAGTTTCCCCCCGCAATACATGTCAATGGGTTTTTAGAGTACAGTTGATGAACATATAGTCCATCCACTTACAGGTTGCAAGTCTGCTAGTGTTCCACAGACTATCTAGAATAGTCCATGGTTGTCATCCATACTCTGCTGAATGACGGGGGCCAACGTTTGGGTAAGGAATTTTCTCATATTGCACCATTCACGCCAACATTTGGGTATGGCTTTTCTCATATTTCACCACTCACTCTCAACTCATGATCTATATCACTGATCATCTCATCAATCCAACTCACCTTTCATCACACACCCACTATTTGACTCATGATCTATATCACTGACTCATGAAGCTCGTCCGATCACTTCATAAAAGAAACAAAGACTCCAAAGCTCTTCAAAATAAAAGTATAGGGAAAAATACTAATAAAGTACTCATGTACGCTCCCGTACCCTGACACGTAATAGTGTCAAAAAGAAGAACTAACGGATGAACATATGGTTCAAAAACACCTAATGAACATATAGTTCGAGAACACTTTATGAACATATAGTTCAAACGTACCTACCGATTATAAGTCTGCTAACGTTCCACTGGACTATCTAAAATAGTCTGTGGCCGTTGTCTATACTCTGCTAGATGACTAGATCATCTTAAACATCGATATCTCTCATCACTTTTATTTCATCACACATCATCTAATTTATCTACTCATGTTTTACCCAACATATTTGTAGATAAAAAAATACATACACAGTTTAAAACTTGTATAAAACATCTATTCAACAGTCACTTTAATTAAACAATTAATATAATTACACATAGCACGTATTTTAAAGAAAATACTTCATATATATGTGTAAGGTGAAAGTGACTACACACTCACATGATATAACGATAACCGGGCAGCACTTCGTTGCCTAAAACGATCGTTTCTAATAAAACCGAGAGTTTTATTGAGAAACCGGCCTCTGCGAGGGTCGGGCTTCGAAACCGAAAAAATAAATTTCCCGGGATTCTCGGGCGCTCCGGGACGTGTTCCGGGCGTTGGAAATGATCTCGGGGCATCGGGCGATGTGAAAATGGCTAAAATATTGAAAAATGGCCAAAATTGCCAATTTTCCTACTTTAGTCGGGAGGGTTCGCACCCTCCCATTTATAGTGTCCGAAGCTGCTGATCCAAGGGCTGAGAAAGAGACACGCAGCAGCAGATCCGAAGAAGGCAGCACCTGCTCGCACGTGGGTTGCGCATGCGAGGCCTCTCTGGCAGCCTCTGATTGGACCGAAGTCCGGATCCGAGGAGGGGAGGCTCATGGCTTATGCGAAGGTTCGGACGCACGAGGGAAGGGGCACGCGCCGCCTTCTCACCGGACCACTTCGGATGACTCAGCAGTATTCCGGACACGCGTCGGATGCGAGGCGAGGACACGTGGCCGAAGTCCACGTATGCGAGATTTCTCGGTTTTGGGGATTTTTTCTCGATTTTCGCGCCAAAACTTCTAAAATCCATAACTTTCGCATACGAGCTCCGTTTTTGACGTTCTTTATATGCACGCGTAGGTAAAATTATGCTCTACAACTTTCATTTAGACTTCGTCAGCTAATTTTGATTTTAATTTTTATATTATTATTTTTAACAGACCGGGACAGGAAATCCGTTAAAAATTCATAACTTCTTCATCCGACGTCCGTTTTCGTCTGTCTTTTTACCGTTGTGCTACTATTGACGAGACCTTCGATCCTCGTTTAGGTCGTGTCGGCTAAAAATCGCTCGATCTAAAATTCGAGTTTTTAGCTGTCTACTGCTAAGCTAAAACTTCGAAAAATCATAACAAAAAGTAGTTTATCAAAAACTCACTTTTTACGATATTCGGCACCGTGCCGGTTTGTCGTGAAACTTCGACAGGTCATAACTTCTTCGTTATAACTCGGATTTCAGTATTCTTTATATATCCGTAATCCTTGTCACGCCCACTACAAGTTTCTTAATAGATATCGGCTTTATCTAATATTTATTTTGGACGCTTATTTTTATTCTTACTTAATTAAACCCTAATAATTAAGCATAAAACACATAATTCACATAATTCCTTTTCATTTCTTCTAAATGAGTTACAAAGGTTAACCTATATCATTATGTGAATATTAATGCCTAGCCTAGAAACACGGGCGTTACAGAAAGACCCTGAATGATACATGATTGCTAGAGCCCGAGAGCGGGATATTGATTTAGAGCACCTCGGGAAGAGGAATTCAGAGCAGATTCAGATTGGAGTGGACCAGGTGAAGAGGCCCACGACTCAAGATTCGCGTTTGATAAGCCATAAGGGTCGGGATGTTGTGCCAAGTGTCGGAGGACCATGAGGGAGACTGTCAGGAGATAGGGCGGATGTTTCAATTACGGTCAGATGGGTCATTTCAGTAGGGATTGCCCTTGATGATCGGTTCTCATGTGGTTTCACTACAATCATGTGGGCCACAAGAAGGCCAATTGTCCGACGCTGATGAGTGAAGCAGTGAGGACACCTGCTCCAGCAACTTTGAGGATCACCGATGGTCGTGAAGGCAGCGCGAAAGCCTTAACAGTGAGGAGCCGAGCATTACAACTTCATTCGGGAGAGGTCAGAGTTTCATTTGATGCTATCGCGGGTATGTTATCTTTTGTTTCCTCGTGCCTTGTTATTTATATATGTGCTTGTATGTGTAAGGCATTATCCTTGATTTAGTTTCTGTTTCATTCTGCATGCTGAGTGTTATCAGTGGGGAATGTCTTGTTGAGCTGGGTTTAGGTTGTCAGGCATTTTGTTGTGGGCCGTTGGTGGAAGCGAATTTGGGGTACGCTTGGAAGATCAGTAGTCGGATCTATGTGTTATTTCAACAATGGGACAGAGGAAGTTGTAGTGAAAGCTTGTTTGACTATTGGAATTCAAGATAGATGTGGGGTGTAAGGAATTGATCTGGATTTGAGTGCAAGAGAGTTATCGCATGGCCGATATTCTCAAGACGTGGGGGTGGTCCTTGCATCAGAAGCTTGAGGAAAATATCTCATGGAAGTTTGTTGTCCCCTCTTGGGACAACGAAGTCAGGATTCAGAAGTACTTATGTCACTCAGTATGGATGGCAGCTATTTATTGAAAGACTCTTGGGTCCGATCGTTACCGTTACTAGAGAAGGAGTGGCAGCGAGTGGGTGATGATGTTGGGCGCATGGGTTTGTTCAGAAACTAGAATTATCAAGGGAATTTCAAATTGTATTGGTTGAAGATGTTTAGAACGCATAAATCCTTCGGTAAGTGAAATGTTAGGTTGGTGATCCATCAGTTCTGGTAAATGGGTTCATTATCCGTTATCTTTAATAAGGTTGGAAAAGTGTAGATAAATCCATGTGGGGGAGAACTGTTTTAATTTCGGGGACAGAATCAGGTGCGGAACTAGGAGGAGTTCCACATCCTAGTCGAGAGGGAAGTCAGTTCAATTGGAAATCTGGATATAGGTTGCACAAGGTTGAGGTTCAGAAACTTTCAATGATAGGGTGGCACATTCGTAGCGATGCATAGTAGATATGTGGTTGGATCCAGGTTGAGGGTTGTGTTAGAGCCTCTCTGCCTATTCTTGTCCAATGAAGGCATTGGGGTTCAAAGTATGACCCGAACACCTGGTTGGGATGCATTCAATGTGGTTTGAATCATGTTTGATTATGGATTGGTATGGTAGATGGAGAGCAAGCCCGAGATTCGGGCTCATGGATGATATGGGAGTGTTGTAAGGCTACGGGGTAGCTGTAGCATACACAAGCTTGATAGGCTATCGGGGAAGTGTTGTAAGTCTGCGATGTAGTCATAGCATTCACCAGAATGAGGTAGGCCATCGTATGAGTGGTTGTTGGGCTAAAGGAGGATCAACGCATGTGTGGGTCGAGGCGGGCAGTATTGTCGGATGAACACTCTTTGTTTAGTATGAGGACCGTTGGATCTGAGGCGATGTTGAGCCTGTACAGCACTCGATTGGGTGAGACCCTTGGGTAAGGCCCACTTGATTGTGCAAATTGGGTGAGACCCATGGGCGAGACCCATTTGGTTATAATAGTGTGGATGAGACCCGGTGGAAATTGGCTTGAGCGAGGTATTGGATCATGTTTAGAGTTGGATGACTCTGTGGTCAGTGGTTGGCATCTGTGTGGTGGTTAGGCCAGGGTAGCCCTTATTAGTTAGACTCTTAGTCGGAGCCTTGTGGTCGGACCAGGTATGAGACTATCAGTCTTAGTATTCGATTAGGGTTTCATATCTCGGTTTAGTGGAAGGTCAATGTGGAATCAGAATATTTCGGATAGAATCCAAGTGTAAATATTTGGATTTTGAGATGTGAGTTATGATTCGGTTTGGCTCAAAAGGGATGAGACTCGTTTTGGGAATCGCCCTTGTTTATATGAAGATATTTTCAACAGCAAGGTATGGTCAAGGATTCTTCTTGCCAAGGGTATCAGTTAGATAATTTAGGATTAGAAGGATGTCATTGAGTTCAAATTACAGATCGAGGTCCTATTGATTGTGTTTCGGAATGGTTCTGCCTATGTGGAGGTCAGATAAAGTTTTGGGGTTTCGGGATTATAGTAGAAAAGTGTTAGATTTTCCGTATTATAAAAGTTAGTGGATCGATAATTCAATCTCCATCAGAGCGTGTGGGTCCTGTCATGATTGGGTTTCAATGGTAACGATGGAAGGACGTTGTAATTATGAGTCAACCTTTTCGTTAAAGAAGGGTTCGAGAGGAATTGGATGTATCGTCTGATTGCCTTGAAAGTAGTAAGGAGTGATTTCGAGGACGAAATCTAATTTAAGTGGGGGAGAGTTATAACACCCCGTTTCGAGTCGTTCCATAGTTCAGGGCCATGACCCAAAGATTAATTATCATAAGGCTTTGGGCTTTAGGGAAAGAGAGGTTTAGACCCGTTTGGATTAGGGTAATGTAGATTATGTGATTGAAGAGTCCGGTTTGTGTTTTAGAGCTCAAGGGTATAATGGTAAAATTGATGGTTCGGGCATTTCATGAATTAAGGATTTTAGTTCGAGGTGTTTTAAGTCAAAAGTAATTAGATAGGGTTGTAGAGCTCTTTTTTGTGGATATAAAGATCGTCGAAATCAGAGTTGAAACGAACATGTTATGACCATTGGAAGTTTGGATGGATTTACGTGTAGCCTAGTACGTTGGGCGTACAAGGCAACGCAGATCGTGAAGCTTTAACCTAGTACGTTGGGCGTACGCGACAAGGACCGAAACCCTAATTTCGGGGTTTTGAGCCCTGTTTAAGCTCCTTCACTTACTCAAACCCTTATTTCTTTCAGCCTCCATCCTCTCTAACCCTATCTGTATGTATAATATCCTTGAGTTTTTGAGTTCTTTGGAGTGTTCTTGGTGCATCTTGGAGAAGGAGGAGCTCATTGAAGAAGTGTTGGTTGCATTGAAGCTTCTAGATCAAAAACCTTGTTCACCTTGATCTTTCTTCTAGAGGTATAAAGTTTGAATCTTTTTGATGTATTTGTTATATCTAGCTAGATTTGGATGTTATGAGCTTTTGGTCACTTTAGTGCATAAAGTTTAGATCTTGAAAGTTTGTGACCTTGTTATGGATAAAGTTGGAAACTTTATCCATCTAAACATCATTTTGATTTAGATCTAAAGGTTGGGAGCTTGGACTTAATGGATTAAGTAAGAAAAAAGCACAAATGGTCCCTTGAAACTTAAAAGACTAGATCTTGGTTGTTGGGACCATTCTAATGGATAAAGTTGGAAACTTTATACATTGTGGACCTTTAGGAACCATAAAAATGTTATCTTGGACCTCATATTTCTTCGATGCAAGAGTTATGATGTCTTAATGGATAAATAAGTTAGGGTTTTAGCTTTTGGACCTTTTCTAGCCAAGGAAAGTCATAAAGGTGGAAACTTTATGACTTAAGTCGACGTTTTGAGATTAGATTTGAATTTGGACGTGTTGGTCTTAAGCATTAAGTCCTAAAAGAAGAAATGGTCACCAAGGGGGTACGCTGGGCGTACATATGCGTAAGCGCAACGTAATGCATGTCTTTCCAATTTCATGTTGTGGCGATTTGTACCTTAAGCATCAACGAGCAATATGTAGGGCGTACGAGTCTGGTACGTGGGGAGTAATCACAAGGTTCTATTTTGGGCCTTGGTTCTTTTGGGAGTTGGGCCATGAGTTGTTGGATCAGATATGGGAAATGTAAAATGGTCTTTTACATATTGTAATGATAGAAATGAATTGAACCTTGGACTATGGGGAATTATCTTTATTATTGACTAGGGATAGTTTGGTTGTATTCAGTGTGAGGAAACCTGTAGCAGTAGTACGTGTGTTTCAGTTATCTCGGATTGAGGTGAGTCTCGTTACAGTGTATGGCGGGTCGAATGCACCAATGTCGGCCCATGGGTTATTGTTATTAGTATGCTAGCTGTCTGTGTGACTCTTGCATATGTTGTATGTGTTTGTATGTATACCGGGCGGGGCCTGATGAGTGTATTGGGTGGGGCCCATATCATGTTACTAACAGATCTGTATCGGACGGGGCCCGACAGATGGCGGGCAAGGCCCATTATATGTATGATATGTATGGTATGTGGTATTTTGGGGTACACTGGGCGTACATATGCGTACGCTCAGTGTAATGCATGTCTTTCCAATTTCATGTTGTGGCGATTTGTACCTTAAGCATCAATGAGCAATATGTAGGGCGTACGAGTCTGGTACGTGGGGAGTAATCACAAGGTTCTATTTTGGGCCTTGGGTCTTTTTGGAGTTGGGCCATGAGTTGTTGGATCAGATATGGGAAATGTAAAATGGTCTTTTACATATTGTAATGATAGAAATGAATTGAACCTTGGACTATGGGGAATTATCTTTATTATTGACTAGGGATAGTTTGGTTGTGTTCAGTGTGAGGAAACCTGTAGCAGTAGTACGTGTGTTTCAGTTATCTCGGATTGAGGTGAGTCTCGTTACAGTGTATGGCGGGTCGAATGCACCAATGTCGGCCCATGGGTTATTGTTATTAGTATGCTAGCTGTCTGTGTGACTCTTGCATCTGTTGTATGTGTTTGTATGTATACCGGGCGGGGCCTGATGAGTGTGTTGGGTGGGGCCCATATCATGTTACTAACAGATCTGTATCGGACGGGGCCCGACAGATGGCGGGCAAGGCCCATTATATGTATGATACGTATGGTATGTGGTATTTTGGGGTACGCTGGGCGTACATATGCGTACGCTCAGTGTAATGCATGTCTTTCCAATTTCATGTTGTGGCGATTTGTACCTTAAGCATCAATGAGCAATATGTAGGGCGTACGAGTCTGGTACGTGGGGAGTAATCACAAGGTTCTATTTTGGGCCTTGGGTCTTTTGGGAGTTGGGCCATGAGTTGTTGGATCAGATATGGGAAATGTAAAATGGTCTTTTACATATTGTAATGATAGAAATGAATTGAACCTTGGACTATGGGGAATTATCTTTATTATTGACTAGGGATAGTTTGGTTGTGTTCAGTATGAGGAAACCTGTAGCAGTAGTACGTGTGTTTCAGTTATCTCGGATTGAGGTGAGTCTCGTTACAGTGTATGGCGGGTCGAATGCACCAATGTCGGCCCATGGGTTATTGTTATTAGTATGCTAGCTGTCTGTGTGACTCTTGCATATGTTGTATGTGTTTGTATGTATACCGGGCGGGGCCTGATGAGTGTGTTGGGTGGGGCCCATATCATGTTACTAACAGATCTGTATCGGACGGGGCCCGACAGATGGGGGCAAGGCCCATTATATGTATGATATGTATGGTATGTGGTATTTTGGGGTACGCTGGGCGTACATATGCGTACGCTCAGTGTAATTCATGTCTTTCCAATTTCATGTTGTGGCGATTTGTACCTTAAGCATCAATGAGCAATATGTAGGGCGTACGAGTCTGCTACGTGGGGAGTAATCACAAGGTTCTATTTTGGGCCTTGGGTCTTTTGGGAGTTGGGCCATGAGTTGTTGGATCAGATATGGGAAAGGTAAAATGGTCTTTTACATATTGTAATGATAGAAATGAATTGAAACTTGGATTATGGGGAATTATCTTTATTATTGACTAGGGATAGTTTGGTTGTGTTCAGTGTGAGGAAACCTCTAGGAGTAGTACGTGTGTTTTAGTTATCTCGGATTGAGGTGAGTCTCCTCACAGTCTATGGCGGGTCGAATGCACCAATGCCTGCCCATGGATTGTTATTATTAGTATGCTAGTTGTCTGTCTGACTCTTACATATGTTGTATGTGTTTGTATGTATACCGGGCGGGGCCTGATGAGTGTGTTGGGTGGGGCCCATCGCATGTTACTAACATATCTGTATCGGACGGGGTCTGATGGATGGCGGCCAAGGCCCATTATATGTGTGATATGTGTAGTATGTGGTATTTTGGGAAACTCACTATGCGTTGTGCTTACAGTTTTATGGTTATGGTTTCATGTACTTCCAGTTCGAAATGGAAGTTCCCAGCTTGATCGCAGCGCATTCACCAATGTTTCCGCACTTTGTGATTTTGGGATTGTACTCTGATAACTATTTTTATTTTGATATGCTTTTGAATGACTAAAAAGAATAAATGGTGTTTATGGTTGAATTAAAAATAAAATTTTTACCTTATAATTTTTGGGGATGTTACACGTTTATATGCGGACAGTCACCCAGGGTAGTTGCAATGTGATGTAAGTTACATTATTAGCCTACTCATTTACGTACTATGTTCGACTAACATCACTTACTTAACTGCAAATATTTTTAATTGGCAGCACATCGTGTTGTGGATCTCATTGTTGGTAGAGCGTAGACTGGATGACGCTCGATGGACGGTCGCACCGACAACTTTCAACACTCATACATTTGACTGGGGTGACATGGCTGACATATCCGTTAACCCTGCTTGGGCAGAATGTGATACGGTATAATTGTGTTTCGATTACATTACCTAAGTATGTATGTATTATAATGTTATTTAGTGTTTATTTATTTCTAACCTTTTTTGTAGCTTTACATCCCAATCAATATTCAAATTGCTCACTGGTTTTTGGGTGATTTGAATTTGAATTTGAAGACATTCCAAATGACTACTTTTCAGAAACGGAGTATTGGTTTATCGGTATGCGAGCCAGCATTCACATACTGTTAGTGGGTATTAACTACTGGGGTACCGAACCAAGTGATTCAATCCCACTTGAGAGTTTTAACATGACCCTCGAAAAGGCGCCACAAGTACCACAACAAATTGAGAGTATAGGGGATTGTGGGTGTTTTGTGTTGGTTCCTAGAAGCGTTGATCACCGGGAAGTCGTATTCTATAGACGGTCAAAGCAGTCCGAGGATTGCGAGCCCGCATCCACAGAATGCTAGTGGGCATCATCTACTGGGGTACCGAACCAAGTGATTCAATCTTACTTGAGAGTTTCAACATGACCCTCGAAAAGGCGCCACAAGTACCACAACAGATTCAGAGTAGAGGTGATTGTGAGGTGTTTTTGTGTTAGTTCTTAGAAGCGTTTATCACCAGGAAGTCGTATTCTATAGACGGTCAAAGCAGTCCATGGGCTATGTCATATCGTAAAAGAGTGTCAGAAATATTTTGGTGTATAAGGAATAAGATGATTTGAACATTATAATATTACTTCAAACAAATCTCTTTAGTTTATAAATTTATTTGGTTTTTGTTGATTTTAAGATTACCAATTGCATTTTAGATATTATATAAACAAAACTGCTAAAAAAAATTTATATAAAAAATGATACGAAAAACGTTCCAGAACTGTGGTCCAGAATCATACTCCAATGTTTCGAATGCCTGTCTGAAATGAGATATACATCGTATAAAGGGAAATTGAGTCATCTAACGCTTACAAAAACTCAAGTAAAATGTATTCCGGAACAATGGTTCGAAATCATACTCCGAAATTCCAGAGACCTCTCCGAAACCATATGTTCCGGAGAATATGGTTACTTAAAATAAATAAATAAATAAATAAAAATAAAAGACTTTGGCAAATTTTGTCAAAGATATTATTTTTAAGGGTTAGATTATTTGATTACCCTATATATATATATATATATATATATATATATATATATATATATATATATATATATATATATATATATATATATATATATAACCAAATAGTTGCTGCTTGCGAAACAAAATAAATGAGAACAAATTGGAATTCTATAATTTTCTAACATTAATATATCTATAATATCCAAATTTCTATAATTTTCTAACATTAATATATCTACAATATCTTTTGTACAATGTATAACTCTTTAAATTTTAAACATAGGTTTCAATATTTGTCTTTGAAATAGATTTATAGTTTATCAGTAAGTTAACATGTTTAATTTTCTAACCTTTATAAAAAATTGTTTTTTTAAGAAAAGAAAATATAAGAATCATAATATAAGAATATAGATATTAATTAATTAAGTAATTAAAAATAGAACTAATAACAAATAATAATATAGATATTAAAAAATTAAAAATGAATTAAATTATATAAGTTGATTGATTAGACAGTTTTGAAAACCAAATAATAAAAACCGTAAAAAATGGATTTTTTTAGCACAATACAGCCCTTTAATAATCTATTCATGACCCTTTTTTTTTGGAAAGGGAACTTCCCTAACGAGGGTTTCCGGTCCAGCTTTCGCGCACCGACTAATCCCCCGCTGCAAACATGAGGCTTTGTCTCATGCCCTGGAGTCACTGCAGACGAACCTCCATGACCACAAGGGCTGAGTGGTGCCAGGATTTGAACATGAGTCAATAGGTTATTCATGACCTTTTGCAATTGGGAAATCGCTTTTCTGGTTTTTTTGAAGTTTTGTTTTTAACAAAACTGCTTTTGTTCACAAAAATATCATGTTAAAAAAAAATTAAAAAAAAAAGAAAAAACATCATAAATGATCCCTGTGGTTTCCCAAAATCTGAAGTTTAGTCCCCGTGGTTTAAAAACGTCATAGATGGTCTCTGTGCTTTCAAAACTTTTGACGATTGGTCATTATTGCTAACTCCGTTAAGTTTTGTCCGTTAACTGAAGGGCATTTTCGTCATTTCACTACCACAGGCACGATTTATGATGTTTTTTCTAGAAATCAGTTTTGAAGAAATATTTTAGTTTTGGGTAGGATCTGTCATTAGAACAAACTGCAAGGACCGAATCTGTTAAGATTGCAAACCCGATTGTCTTCTTCCTAGTAGATCGATTTAATGACTGTATGCATTCTTCACCATTTTAGAAGCCTATAATTTGATTCCTTTGAAATGTCAATTGATCCCTACCCTAAATAAACAATTTTCTGTCTGTTACGAGTTGCTCCCCACCCATTTGAGCCTCAAAACCGAGTGAACCGAAAAGAAGAAGTTACGATCCATAGGCTAAGGTGAAGTGTGTGTAATTGTTTCAGCTCGTTTTCTAGTGGGATTACAGATCAAACATCAGTTGAAACGTTCCAGTTCAACCAACACGGTTTACAGATGAGCATTGAGGGTGAGTGAGAGTGCCACTAAGGCCTGTTGAGAGTATGTATGTGTGTGTTTTACTATTTTTGTGTGCTTTATTGTGTGTGTGTCGCCAATGATAAAAGCAAAGAGAATCAATGAAGCTCTTGTTGGCGTCTGAGGCTACCATGAGATCTGGTGAAGGGGAAGAAAGACCGAGAAGGAAGAAGAAAAAGAAGTCAGAAGGAAGGAAGTTGTCATCGTCAGTTGGTCACCAGTCGGAGCACCCATCGGAGTCAATAACAGAGATTCGAAAGAGAAAGGAGGGTGCTAGGTCTCGCCTCCGAAATACCCTTTCACAGTGCACTGGAAGTGCTCGATGAAATGCCTGAGATAATCTGCAACTTAATTGAAGGTTTTTAATCCAAACAAATCAGGAGGGACATGGTTATATTGTCGAAAATACCCTTTCCCAATTACTTCACAATGCATTGGAAGTGCTCGCCTGTAGAGTGTGCCCTGTGGTTGAAGAAGAAGAAGAAGAATAAGGAGGGACAGGGGATGTTGACTTCATCTGTCGGGTTAAATACTTGCAATCGACTTCAAATGAACCATGGATTTGTTTGTTAAATCTTCAAAATATTGGGTTATTGTGGTTTGATTTGGTGTATTTTGTGTGCGAGAGAACTTGGAGTTGAGGATATACAATGGCGGGTTACTTTTTGGAGAGAGAGAGAGAGAGAGAGAGAGAGAGAGACCTTTTATATATTAAATAATTATATTTAAATTTTTCTTAGAAAACATCATAAATGGTCCTTGTGATAGTGAAATGACGAAAATGCCCTTCGGTTAACGGACAAAACTTAACGGAGTTAGCAATAAGGACCAATCATCAAAAGTTTTGAAAGCACATGGACCATGTATGACGTTTTTAAACCATAGGGACTAAACTTCAGATTTTAGAAAACCACAGGGACCATTTATGATGTTTTTTCAAAAAAAAAACACACACACACGAAAGTATGATCGCTTTCTTACAATGTACCCAATAAAAAAATAGACAAAATTGCAAAAATGGTCCCTGTGGTATGCATTTTTTTGGGGTTTTAGTCAAAACATCGACTTTTTTGGATCGGTGGTCCTTATGAGCTAGTTTGCTTGTACTTTTGGTCCCTCAAAAAACTGAAAAGACTAAAGTACCCTTGAGGTATTTCTTTTTCATTTTTCTTTCATTTGTTATCTATTTTTATAATTAAAAAATTAAGAAATCTCTCTCTCTCTCTCTCTCTATGTGTGTGTGTGGTTGTGTAGGATTCCAAACACCCTCCTTGTCGCTTCGTCGATAAGGGCCACCGAACCCCCTCCCATGCGTATTTCGCTAACAGATCAGTCAAGAGGTGGCCGGAAATATCTCATCGCCACCGACTGTCTTCACCCTCCTTCTATCCATTCTGTCGACTGAATCACCCAAACACCCCCTTTTCCTTTCTTGGTTGTTGCTCGTCTATTACAGCAGCCCAAGCACCCTTTCTCGTCATCTTCTGAACCACTGACTACAACGATCGTCTCCGTCTTCCTCCCTTTGCAAATTATCGCCGGAGGATTGCTTCCTTCCACCCATTGACCACCACTACTGATGTTGAGAATCTCCGGTCCACCACCTGCTGCTGCCGTCATTAGTAAGCTCTCGCCGTCTCGGTCTCTTTAACTTCACCAGCGCGATTTCAGTTGTGTCCTTCATTTCGTCGATTGAAGACAACTGATAACGAATCGCAAAATTGCCTCTTCCCTTGACCTACAACTCAAGATGGACTGATAGAAGGTGAACTGTTCAAATAGGATAGGATTATTGATGATTCATTAAAGAATACAAAAGGAGACGATGAAGAATCAAATAGGATATGATTAGGTGGAAAAGGGTGAAATTTAGATGGAGGTGTGATACCTCATCAAGCCATGATCGATGCAATTAGGGCAAAGAGGGAGAGACTACGACAATCACGGGCTGCTGCCCCTGATTACATAACATTGGATGGAGGGAGTAATCATCGTGAAGCTGAAGGTCTGAGTGATAAGGAGCCATAATTTCAAGGAAGAATTGCCTTGATTGGGAGAAATTAAGGCTAAGAAGGGTGTTTTTTGACTTTTTCTTATTAATGTGAGAAAGGAGAATGAAGGCGGCAATGAGAGAGAGAGAGAGAGAGAGAGAGAGAGAGAGAGAGAGAGAGAGAGAGAGTTTTCTTAATTTTTTAATTATAAAAATAGATAACAAATGAAAGAAAAATGAAAAAGAAATACCTCAAGGGTATTTTAGTCTTTTCAGTTTTTCGAGGGACCAAAACTACAAGCAAACCAACTCATAAGGACCACCGATCCAAAAAAGTCGAGGTTTGGACTAAAACCCTAAAAAAATGCATACCACAGGGACCATTTTTGTAATTTTGTCTAAAAAATATACTAAACGGCATATATATAAGTTAATTTGCATTGCTATTTACTTTTACCACCTAAATATTCATAAACAGTAAAAATGGTTGCATTCTAATGAAGTTGTTGCTTTCGCTTTCAATAACTAATGCGAAGTACATGGTAGTGTTTCCTTGATAAATTTCATTCCGTAAACGATTTTGTTTCTCATGAATTGGATATGTCTTCTTAAATTAATAAATTTGTATCATACGGTATTACTTTATATCCAGATTAAAAAATAGTATCAACCTTGTTTGTATATCTTGAAAATTTTAAACAAGATTTTATATTCGAGTATTATAAGATGTCTAGGGTTAATTAAAAAAAAAAATCATATATCCGGACTATAACGGGATAACAATTAAACAAGATAGAATTGCAAAATTGGTCTTTGTAGTTTTTCAAAAATTAGTATTTTGGTCCATAATGTTTTGAAGTTGCACCGGTCATTCGAAATAAAAATTTTATTGTAGGTTTTGTCCAAAACTATTTGAAAATATTTCAAATAACGGATTTTCCCTTTTAATTTTTTATTTATTTTATTTTATTTATAACAATCAAAGAAAAAGCTAAAATAAAATCTTTGTGTGTGTGTGTTTGTGTGTACTACCAACAATCAATAATACATGGATGAAAAAGAAATGAGAGAAAGAGAGTTCTTCATCAACAAATGGCTCAAGAACATCAAATTAGATACACGAAACTCAGAAATCACAATTTCATCTCTACTCTCAATAGTTACCCCACCATGGATGATTCCCCCATCTCTGACACCACTACAAAGAATAAATACTTCATATCTACAAGATGCGAAAATGACTCTGGAGGGTAACTAACTGTTGAGTTTGTTCTCATTTGGTCTCTTTTCTTTTTTTGTACCCAATATACCATCGAACTTGTTGTTTGTGTTCACCATAACCCTTTTGACCGACTTTTGACCGGCTATCACCTGTTATAGCTAGTTAAAGGGTTATGGTGAACACAAACAACAAGTTCGATGGTATAGTGGATATAAAAAAAGGAAAGGGACCAAATGAGAACAAACTCAACAGTTGGTTACCCTCCTTAGTCATTTTCCCCAAAATGTTAAATGAAATTAAAGCTAAAAAAGTATCAAAGACTTCAACCTTCTTAGGCCATAACGTACATGAAGAGAGTTTTGGAGGGGTAGCTTCATCAAAACATGGTCTATGATATGCTCACTGTGGTTAGCTGTCAACAACTCTTGGCAAAAGGATGTGACTATATATGAGAGGTATATTTATCAGCATAAACGTTTACCTCGTGCTATATTATGGTGATGTGTCTGCAAAAAGCTGCATGATCTTGTACATATTGATGTTGTATCTTATCCCATGAATTCGATCTTAAATCCATGTAAACTAAAAAATCACAACACTTATGATTCTACTCGTTTATAGACTTGTCCAGAATCCATGATACGATAAATCATTTGATAGGAAATGTAAATGTAGTCATGAAATCCACCTACTTAATCAAGATTCCCCTAATAAATATTCAAGTGCATTACAAAGTTGTACATGTATGAATAATGTTCTTTCGTGGGTTATGTTTTGAAGAGAAGCAAGAATGAATCTCAAAAAGTCATTAATATGAGCAGGAGATGACGTGGGATTTTCTATAATGAGTAAAGGGAAAATGACTTAGGAGGGTAACCAACTGTTTAGTTTGTTCTCATTTAATACCTTTCCTTTTTTTGTACCCAATATACTATCGAACTTGTTGTTTGTGTTCACCATAACCCTTTGATCGGCTATCACAGGTGATAGTCGGTCAAAAGGGTTTTGGTCAACACAAACAACAAGTTCAATGGTATATTGGATACAAAAAAAAGGAAAGGGACCAAATAAGAACTAACTCAATAGTTAGTTGCCCTCCAGAGTCGTTTTCCCCTACAAGATTTAGGGATTGGGATGCATTGCTCCATACTTTCCTTCAATTCTCCGTAATCTCACGTATTTTTCACCAAATTTCTCTCTTAACAGCAAAACCCATATTAATAACACCCTTCGTTATCTTCTGTAACACCTATAAAAATTGAGCCAATTAAAACATTTTAATTCATTCAAAAACCATTAAGTTCATACATCTCGTTTTCAAAATAGTTTAAACATCAGAGTATCCCCCAGAACCATATTACATAAATCATAAAACATGAGGAGCGGTACGATCACGCATTCGCCTTGCCACGATCTCCTGAAGTACCTGAAACAATACACTAAAACTGTAAGTCCGAAAGCTTAGTGAGTTACCCCCAAAATACCAACCGCACATAAACATACTCATAACATATCACAAAGAGAACAGCCATGCACATCGGGTCTACTGTGTGACTGGTCCGCCGGCACCGGGCCTTCAGTCCACCTGGTCCACCCTCCGAGTCTAGCCATGTACATCGAGTCTACAGTGTGATTGGTCCGCCCGCACCGGGCCTTCAATCCACCTGGTCCACTCTCTGAGTCTACAGTATGACTGGTCCGCCCACACCGGGCCTTCAGTCGGCCTGGTCCACTCTCCGAGCCTCGGCACGTCTGGCCCGCCCTCTTGGGGCCTTCAGCCTATCCGGACCGCTCGTTGGGCCTTCGGAATATCCGGTCCGCCCTGGGTATGTTGGCCTACAGCACAAAGCAGGACCCACCTCAACCCAACCCCCGTCAAATAACAATGTGCACATAAAACAATTAATCACATAACAAAGCCTTAACCAGACTATCAGTGTAACAGATCACATAGCATATAAACATCCTAACCAGGATTCCGACCTAACCGGTCACTAGCATAGCATTACCCTATATACCGGGTACCGACCTTAACCAGGTCACTAACATAACATTACCCTATATACCGGGTACCGACCTTAACCAGGTCACTATCATAACACCATCCTAAATACCAGGATGGAGATCTAGCAAAGCAATAACATAACAACAATACCCGGATTTCCATCCGATAAAGGGCCGACCTTGATGCCGTAGACCCTGTCGATATAGTGAGGATAACTCACCTGCAATTGCCGACTGAAGAGATACGACCAAGCTGCTCCGACCACCGACACGAACTTCACCACAACACACTACCAAGGAACCAATACCAAAATTACCAAAATACCCTTGGAAGTCAAACTGGTCAACTCTTGGTCAAAGTCAAAGTCCTCAGTCAAAGTCAACCTTCCTGGTTGATTCTACTCCCCGAGTCAACCCGTCGACTCGTCGAGTTCCTATACTCAGAAACTCCCATAACACGACTCAACTCGCCGAGTCGCCCCAAGACTCGTCGAGTCCAACGATCTCCGAGTCCCATCCTGCTTAACTCACAGAGTCGTCCCTCGACTCACCTATTCGAGGCTTAACCAGAAGAGGTTAGGGTTCCGCGACCAGACTCGCCGAGTCCAAGAACAGACTCGCCGAGTCCAAGGCAATCTTCAACAGACTCGCCGAGTTGTTCTTCCAACTCGCCGAGTCCATGCACATGTTCATACAACTCGTCGAGTACACCCATGTGACTCGCCGAGTCTCCTCAGTTCTCAATCCATACAGAGGCATTTCGAGCCATGCAGGGGCTCCAATCCATAGATCCACTCTTTTACAGCCTAACCCTCACATAAAGTTGCAAACTTTATGTGACACTAAGGAGATATAAGCCCAAAACACTCTAGGGCTAGGGTTTATGACAAAGGGGCTTCACCACTAACTTTTAGACAGGAGCTTTATGACATTATGGACCATCACAAGCCTAGATCTGAAGTAGCAACCTCAGATCTAAACTCCAAACCCGAAATAGATCTCAAACAAGCTAAGAAACTCCAAATCAACCACCAAGGATGAACCCGAAAAGCAAATAGCTTAAGATAATGGCTCCTTACCTCTGAGATGTGCCCAAACTGATGTAGATTCCAGATCTACACAAGCCCCTTGATGCTAGCCTCTAATTTCTCAAGCTCCTTCCACCAAATTCCTCTTCCAAGCTCCAATCTCCTCAACAGTGGAGTCTCACACGAAAATTAGGGTTTCTGGATCTAAAAAGGGTAGCAAAGAGGCTGAGGGTGGGTTATAATGTGCTTTATATAGGGCACAACCCCCGGGATTAGGGTTTTCTCTCTTCAGCACCAACTCGTCGAGTCCAAGCCGCCGACTCGGCGAGTTGGCCACTTAACCCGCGACAGATTCCCGCTCCGACTCGGCGAGTAAGCGGACCTACTCGTCGAGTCCCTTTCCTAAATTTACACTTTAAGTCCCTCAATAGCACCTCTGGAATTTGGGGTGTTATAACTCTCCCCCACTTAAATTAGGCTTCGTCCTCGAAGCCTACTGCAGTATACGCTTCAGAACAAACCCCTTGCACTACAGACTCCGATTTCTCAATCAACTCATGCTCTTACAAACCCTACTTCTGCATCTCTCTTAAAATGGCTCATTCTCACGTGGCATCCTTGCCACTACTCCAAGCCGATCATCGGCCTTTCAACTCAATAGCACCACGAATTAACCACAAATCACCCGATAATACTAACCCTTCATATCAGGGACACACCTTCGCGCCCTGCGAACGCTAGATACCACAAACACCCACTGAGCTCTGCCAAGACACTAATCCATCTTCCTTCGCCCAAAAGTGGCGATAACCCTGATAACTTGCAACCTGGAACGAATCCTGTTCCACCCTCTGGTTCTATCCCTTACGCGCTGACAGGATACTGCATCCCTCAGCTCCCATAACCCATCAACCAAATATATCGCGTAACCACTCGTACCTGGCCCAATCAGCCTTGGGCTGGAATACCAAACACACCAGGTCCAATCAATCATAGGGTCCGGTCATCCTCATGATGGATTACCCCAGATTGGAAATACCTCCACATACATAACTCAAGCCTACAACCATACTCGGAACTAAGGACCTTGTCCTTGCGTCACCCTCGAACCCTTCGGTTCGACACAACGGAGTGCAACCCCCTCACACCTCCCTATCATGATCTCTAGGTCCTTGACCTCCGACTGTAATATCCTTATACAATCCTCAACACCGGTCCAGACTACTCCCGAGTCTGTTAACCGGCTATCTCACCTTCATCTGTCCCAATCTCCAATCTGGAACCACTTTCCTCCTCCTCTTCCAAGGAGACTGAAAACATGCCTGCGCATCATCCAACATTGCCACAACCTCAACGGGCATCCAACCCGTATGTGCTTCCATATATCTGGTACAATCCCAGTGCTTACTACCAAGCACTTTCGATCATCCATTTACTCCACTGCCTTCCTTTCACAGGACCCAAACTCCTTCCGAAGCTACATACCTTCCCTTTCCAGGAAGTCTACTCAACAACCCTTACCGCACCTATAAGTGCCACAGAGCTAAACTCCACTCTACACTATCCATGTAGAGCAACTGCTATTCTCGAACTCCCATATACTCCGAATCCGATCACATAACTAACAAGGCCCACGTACGGCCTCCAGCCAACTTCATCATCATGATCAATACTTGGGGCCAGACCATATCAATTACTATTGCATGGCGACACAGTCACTCATTCTCCGCATACAGATCTACTAACACATACAGAGTCTTCAGCATGACTGGACCGCCTTTCCAGGCCTTCAGCCTATCTGGACCACTCTCAGAACCTTCAGCATGTCTGGGCCGCCCTCCTGGGCCTTCAGTCTGTCTGGACCGTTCCCCGAGCCTTCGGTCTGACTGGTACGCCTTCTGGCCATCAGTCTATCCGGACCGCTCAAAACTGTCGTATGTCACCTTGAACCATCCTTCCCGGGAATCTCTCCCATGCAGTCTGTTCTAGCCCTCTTGGGGTTCCGAACTCTAGTTCCGTTCCCGGAATCCTTTCCATGGCCTAAACCCAGGCCTCACATCAACCAACTACCTCACCTGAAACCATGGTCTGTTCACTGCCCCACTTGTCTATCACTTGCTCCAATCATGTCACACTCTCGACTAACAACACTGATAAATCTAAGCAGCTAACCAACCCTGGATACTTGCTGTTTCACCGGAGAATTTTCCAATTCTCCCCACTTAGTGTACCAACTACTAACTTCCGCTGACAAACCGTCATAACTCGATCGACCT
Source organism: Lactuca virosa (assembly GCF_052849685.1). Classification (NCBI taxonomy): domain Eukaryota; kingdom Viridiplantae; phylum Streptophyta; class Magnoliopsida; order Asterales; family Asteraceae; genus Lactuca; species Lactuca virosa. The sequence goes on from NC_136433.1 coordinate 240,709,060, forward strand.
TACTTGATAAAGTTTCCCCTCTTTTCCCGAAACTAAATCCCTCCGGAGTGAGCAATCTCCGCAGAACACTCTCCTGACATCGCACATCCCGAACTCCAAGAAAGTTCGAATCCCAACTGAACACTTCTTGCATCGCAGTTGCTATTCCTAGCAACGAGATCGTATATCCAATCTTCCGATCACCTATCCTCTTGGATGCTAACCGACTACAACCCCTAACTACTAAGATCCTCAATCATACCATGATTCAGGCGAAAAAGGCGAACAGATTTACCATACCACATAATCAACAAGATAACAAGATATCAAAATGGAAACATACCTGCAGCTGCATCCGGCTCTGCCCTGACCTCCTCTGCTGTAAGCTGGAAAGCGCGTCCCTGGGACCTCGGAGGCTCCGCTCCACCCTGACCCCCGGCCAATAATCCTCAAAGTGGCCGGTGTTGGAGCCTGCACCGGTCTTGCAACAAGCTGTGGACAGTTGGCCCTCATGTGACCAACCTGATGGCAGTGATAACAAATCCTCACATCCTGAACCGGGGCCGACTGACGGCAATCCCTCGCATAATTCCCCTCTCTCCCGCACTTGCGACATGTACCACCAGACCTACAAACTCTGGGATGACCCTTCCCACACTTCTCACAAGTGTGGCTGCTCTGACCTCCAACCCTAGAGTCAACGGTTTTGGACCGTTTCGGCGCCGGCTGCGACTGCACTGGGGCCTGCCTCTGCTCTCGTAACTGCAACTCCATCTCTAACTCCTGCCGCCTGGCGGCCTCCTGCAGCTCTAACAAGGTATCACACCTCTGCGTGGACACAAACTGCCTGATGTCCCTCTTGAACATACTCAGATATCGGGACATCTGACCCTGCTCCGAAGCAAACTCCGGGCAAAACATCGCCCTCTCAGTGAACATCCTGGTGATCTACGTCACCGACTCTGAATCATGCTTCAGCTCCAGGAACTCCTGAGCCAACCTCTCTCTCTCAACCCGTGGAACATAACGAGTGATGAACATCTCCCGGAACTGATCCCAAGTAACCGCAGCCCGCTGCGCATCCGAATAAGATCCCGTAGTCAACCTCCACCAATCCTTTGCCCCGAGCCTCAAAAGGTTCAGAGCACACCTCACCCTCTGATCAGCAGGGCATGAACACGTGAAGAAACAGCCCTCTACATCTGACAACCATCTCATAGCAATGATCGGATCCTGAACTCCATCGAAAGTAGGGGGCTTCGTATTATCGAAGTCGCGATACTGAAAACCTCGACCGGTTCCTCCCCCTGCCGCTGTTACAGCCGTTGTAGCTGCCGCGGCAGCCGCCTCTGCAAGAGCTGCATAGCGCTCATCAAAGTACTCAACGATGGCTGTCTTGATCGACCCAAACATCTCTGGCAACTCAGCCCTGAACATGGCAGCAACCTCACCATGCAGGATCTCACGAATCCTGGCATCCAACTCACCCGTACTCATCTGACCAATGACCTCGGGTGGTACTTGTCCATCCTGACCACCCTCTCCTGATCCCGATCCCGAACCGGATCCTGCCCCGAAACGTCTCGTAATCGCCATATTGCAATACCCAACAAGACCCTTAGACACATCACATACCCGCCCGGGGAACTATCTCATAACCGATACCCTAGAGAGTTGTGACTTCCTTGATACACGTATGGGACCTGTGCTTTCAGTAGTACGGGCCCATACTACCTTCCACACCTACCCATATTTGTCTCAAGTATCACCACACCACTCTAACCATATACACACACACGGCGAGCGCTCAATCCTCACTCCTAGAGGAAAGCTGAATATCTCATTTAAGGAAAACCCTAGGCTAGTAAGCATCACATAATCAGGCAATTCTATCAGGCAATTCCTGAAATTCTCTAGCCTAGTACTAGCATGTTGTTCTAACATATCACATAATCAAATAACTTGTATGGTATTTTGGGGTCTACTTACTGGCTCTGGCTGATCGTACCCTCTGCATCCTCCTTTACTTATTTTGAAAACCTTTTGAAAACCATTTTGAAAATCCCTCCTTGATTTGAGACTGGATTCACATGAATGTTCCTCCAATTCACTCAAACCAAGGCTCTGATACCAACTTGTAACACCCATAAAAATTGAGCCAATTAAAACATTTTAATTCATTCAAAAGCCATTAAGTTCATACATCTCGTTTTCAAAATAGTTTAAACATCAGAGTATCCCCCAGAAGCATATTACATAAATCATAAAACATGAGGAGCTGTACGATCACGCCTTCGCCTTGCCACGATCTCCTGAAGTACTTGAAACAATACACTAAAACTGTAAGCCTGAAAGCTTAGTGAGTTACCCCCAAAATACCAACCACACATAAACATACTCATAACATATCACAAAGAGAACAGCCATGCACATCCGGTCTACTGTGTGACTGGTCTGCCGACACCGGGCCTTCAGTCCACCTGGTCCACCCTCCGAGTCTAGCCATGTACATCGAGTCTACAGTGTGATTGGTCCGCCCGTACCGGGCCTTCAATCCACCTGGTCCACTCTCTGAGTCTACAGTATGACTGGTCCGCCCACACCGGGCCTTCAGTTGGCCTGGTCCACTCTCCGAGCCTCGACACGTCTGGCCCGCCCTCTTGGGGCCTTCAGCCTATCCGGACCGCTCGTTGGGCCTTCGGAATATCCGGTCCGCCCTGGGTATGTTGGCCTACAGCACAAAGCAGGACCCACCTCAACCCAACCCCCGTCAAAAAACCATGTGCACATAAAACAATTAATCACATAACAAATCCTTAACCAGACTATCAGTCTAACAGATCACATAGCATATCAACATCCTAACCCAGATTCCGACCTAACCGGTCACTAGCATAGCATTACCCTATATACCGGGTACCGACCTTAACCAGGTCACTAACATAACATTACCCTATATACCGGGTACCGACCTTAACCAGGTCACTATCATAACACCATCCTAAATACCAGGATGGAGATCTAGCAAAGCAATAACATAACAACAATACCCAGATTTCCATCTGATAAAGGGCCGACCTTGGTGCCGTAGACCCTGTCGATATAGTGATGATTGATGGGTTTTGCGCATTCTAACACTCCTAACTGTACATGCAACCCTAAATACCTTGGATCTATGTTTTCTCTATTATACATGCAATTATGAACTTTCCAAGGTATTACCCTATCTAGCATACAATACTTGATACTTGGGTAATCAAATGGATAGAATACATACCTTTGTTTGATGTAGCTTGTATCCATGAAGCTTGAGTGCCTAGTGCCCCAAGTGTGACACCTCAAATGGTTCACACAACACCAAATGCACATGGAATGACTTGAGAGAAATGGAACACTCCTTGAAATCGTCTAGCCCTCATATTCACACATTAGTGCACGATTTCTTGAGCCATGGGATTCTTTTATATGGTGGCTATTAGGGTTACACCATATAACTCATAACTTTACCCATTCCTTATGCTCCATGGATTTTAACCTCCATGGAGTATCCATGGGTCACCCCATGGACTTAGTCCAACATAAGGAATCTTGGATCACAAGCCCACATATATAAGAGTGAATGATTTACACAATCAACCCATATATTTAATTAGTCTCCTTTTGATCACTTAATTAATTCCAAATTAATTCTTGATCAATACTAATTAAATAACCTTATTAATATATTAGAACTTATAATATATTAACCAACCTTAAGTGTTATTTCTCTCATTATAGTCTATCCAAATGCATGATGTCATGCAACCCAAATGGACCATGCCGGGTCGGGTCAAGTCTTACCAATTATAGTTATGGACTTAGACATTAATCCAACAGTCTCCCACTTGGATAAGTCTAAAACTATTATTGCGTATGACTTCAGAAACCGATCGGCAATCGTAGCTCTCAAAAGCTTCTGTCGAACTCTGACCTTGTCGATGAACTCTGACCTTTATCAATGACTTGTCCATTAGATAAGGGATCATATATTCCTCCATTCTAGATATCAGATGGACTGAGACATGGATTATCAATCATTCTCTTTGTCCATTTGTTGTTTCCCGATTTCCGATTCATGATGACTGACTGATTGAACAAATCAAATCAGTCCTGGCTTCGCCAAGCACTCACATGTATCATCTTTAAATCATCGAGGGGCCCACAGATATCGCTTTTATCCCGAAGGTAAAAGGAATGGATAAACTTCGACTCATATGGCTTGTTCTACTACTTGTTGAATCATACACAAAGGCACGTTTTATAACATCGAGTTACCGAATGCGTTTTCGTGCAATCAATGTACAACCAACTCATAGTAACAACTCATATCTCTAGGTTTGAAGAATATAAGATATTATCGTCTCATGATCACTCTTGATAAAATCCATGAAGTGATTCAAATGAGCGCGAGTTGAATCCAATACTCAGAACTTATGAGCACTCATGAGTGTTGTAGCACCACTTTGTCCACCAACTTGGACCTCTACAAACCAACCCATGACAGTCTTGATTCATATCTACTTCCAACATATGACCGACTGTGGATGGTTTGAATAACTTAATCATTCAGGAAGAGCGACTTAGTTATTCTGGAAGTCAAAACATGCAAAGTGAAACACAAGAATAAATGAATCAAATATGGTATCAAACCCTATGAATATAAATAAACACTTTTATTTATCACCATACTGATTACTCATTATTCATTGTTTCGGTTTTATCAACTTTATACTTGAATTAAAAACACTAGTTGTCCCATGCTCCAAGCATGTACACTATGTTTTTCTTAAACAATAGCTTTGCCATACACCAAGTATGCACTCTATGTTTGTCTATGATCCTTACTTTGTGAAATAAACCAATTGAACATAATTTCAATGATTCTAATTTCACACTCCCAAATCCTTATCGAAAAATGTGAGAATTTCAAATTCCTATCATTTATCGAAATCTGTTTAGATTTTAAACTTATATGCACTGACCCTCCTGTAATGAATATGTACAAAGTCACAAAGACTTGTCAACAGTCATTATAAGGTATTCCAATGGAGATCAACTCCATGGAAACTAAGTCTCATATTCAAATTACATTGCTTTGGACATGCTTCTTGCATTAAGTTTTCTAATCTTACACAGATAACTTCCACCTATGGAGACAACTCCATATTCTCATTTTGACTATCACTTCTGAATAAGAGATGCCTCTTTTCAGAATATGTCAATATGGTCCTTCCAAATTTAGCACTATACTCCCTGAGCAACCAATCTTTGGTAAACCTCAGATTGTCCTCGACAATTGCTTAATCATTTTAGTCATATCCAATTCTAGACCTTTTCCCTTCTTAATGCCTCTGGGCATTTGGAAAAATTTAGAAATGACAAATATTATAGCACATGCAACCAATCTTTGGTAGACCAGTCTTTTGCTACAATATTTTTATTTGCCATGTTTTCAAAATTTGACTATGAAGAGGGATGCTGTAATCATAATCGAATTTTGAGAACGCAATATATAGAATTTCCTTAAGTTGAACCAATCCAACATGAAATTCATATATATATTCTTGACTAAAGATGATTAAGGTCTCAATCTAAGCCTTTAGAACTGAAATGAAGTATATCCTCTTCCTTAATTATAGCAAAACAACTTTTTCAATCCCTGCAGCCTCACGAATTGAAACTTTTGTTTTCTATAATTAACATTGCTAACTTTCAACACTAACAATAATTATCATGCTCCCACTAACATGATGATTATTAGCATAACACTTATGCTCCCACTAGCTTTGACATGTACTCAGAAATCAGCTGGACTTCTAGAAATCAATACTTTATTGACTTCCTTACCAAAGTTCAGATTTCTGATACGAGATGCTTTGATAAAACTTTATCAAAATCATACACCTTTCCTTAGATAGCATGCATGTGTGTCTAAACAATTTCAGAACTATGAAAAGGGATGCCGTAATCATAGTCTCAATTGTTTAGACCTTTTGCCATCTGCTTCAAATCTACTTGGTGGAAGTGTTTCCTCACCATCATTTTCATGAATCGGAGAGAAACCTTATGACCCTTAGATTTTATGGTGTATGTGTTCTTATCCATGTGAATCGTCAAAACCATAGTCACAAGACAAGGATAATGACAAATCCAAACTCATATGGATTGAACTTATGCAATCTTAACTTCTTGCCACCTGGCAGTACAGGGCCTGCCATTGCTTCCAAGTTGTTATGAAACCAATTGAGAACTTTCAGAACTCCTATGCAAAGCCAACTTTAACTGGAATGGGCATAGAATATGTCAACATGATAGGTTATAAACCTCAAGTCGTGTGCTAGTGAAGAACCTCAGGTTTTATTCTTGATTAGTTCTTGAAATTCTTTTTAGGATCTTTAAGACTCCCACTGTCCTCTTGACATATAAGACTATCTTGCCAAATATTCAAGAGATAGTGCGGATTCTTTATCAAGACAAACACTTCACACAATTGGCCTTAGTTGGTCTTTGTTTAATCCAAAACATCACAACTTACCAACTTCAAATGTACAAGAGTAGGACACTTTTACTCTTACATTTGACAAGTGTTATAAACCTTTCTTTAAGATATGTCACTCAACTTATAGTCTTGGAGTATGACTCTAAGACTTGTTTTGAAACGAAGTATGACTCATCTTCTTGATTTAACCATTTCAACAATTCATGACTCCTCTTCTTAGTCATAAGAATGCACTAAGATGTCCTTAGAAGACCAATTGTGATGTGGTTCTTTAATCATTAAGATGATCACAAAACATGATAGTAAAGTACTCTCTCATCTTTTCAGATTTGAGAAACTTTTATCTGTCTGCCTAATTTGATTCTTCCCATTCGTTCTGCCATACATTGAGACTTTTCCAATGTTTCAGAATTATACTTAAACTTGTAAGTATAACCATATTTACTAAAATTTAGTAAATCATGACGAATAGTCTTAACGAGCTTTGTGGTGGACTTGACCAGTGCACAAGAATGTGTACTCGATCCCTTTAGTCCTTAACTTGACTCATACATCCATGTGAACAAGTCTTAATTTTCCAATGCTTGAAAGTTCTTATTCATCATACTATTCAACTTGCATGATTCCAAGTTTCTATCCAACTGAAGCCTTGGGAATGAGAATCTTTCCTTATTTGGTAAATTATGACACTACCACAAACGAAAGAATCAAGTCCATTTTTTTTCAAATATTGCAATCAATGGAATCATATAAACAACCATTTTTCACAAATGCCACTTGTAAGGATATTTAAAATAAATATAAAATTAAAAACTTTTATTTTATTTCAAAACTTTGCGGAAAAAACTTATCCTTATAGTGCAAATGCATACGGAAAAACTTGTTGTTATCTATTCCTAAGCAATATATCATAACTCCTAAGTAACAACTTCAAAATTCTGATGCGATCGAAATCCACCTACGCGATCAGAATCAGCATATACTTCCTTTAAGCTTTCTCTCTATTCTTTGATTCTTAAAACATCAACATGTGACCCAGTCACATCATGTAATGAGGATCTTAGAATAGAAACTTAACAGAGTTAGATTATGGGCTCTACCTGAAGTAGAGTCAGACTTATTGACTTTAACATCCTTAGGTAAACTTGGTAGCTTTGCAATCAACGCCCCTTCCTTTGGCAAAATAAACATATGGACCCTTTGGTAATGGGACTATCTCAGACTTAGCCTTTCTCCTTACCATTTGGTCAACCGGGTTGACTATGGCCAATCCCTTTCCATTGGGAAGAGAATGCTTTTTCTGGATTTCCAGTGTCACCATTGTCATTGTCCATAAAGTTTTTGGGAAGTTGATCTTCTAATCAAATTTGCTTTACTATCGTTCCAAATCATTGCTGATTCAGCAGCACCAAGCAAATAGATATGATCATTAAGGTTCATGTCATAGTCTGTTTCATAGTAGTCCCAAAGGAACTCACTATGTGACTTAGAAAGTGATTGAACATCCAACTTTCTCAAGACTTTGACACCCAACTCTCCCATCTTGTCAATATGTGACTTCATCTCTAAGATGTGATCACACATAGACCTTGCTTGCCATTAGGGCTTGAGTGACCTTGAACTTGTGGGTTATGGAGAATAATTGGAGGAGGTGGAGGAAGTAAAGTTCCAAGAGATTTGGGAAGATCATAGATGTCTGAACTAGACATCTTTTGGGAGATATTCAAGATAGTTGATCTAAAGTCCTTAATATAACACCCAATATGAAATATTAAGGCTAGGATCCAACAACCTATTTATAACTGGAAGAGGGATGCCGTAATCCGAGTTATAAAATAGTTGAAGGTAGGTAAATGACGATTTACCAATTTCCACCATGAAAAACGAAATAATGTAATTAGGTTTTTAATTGGATTTGAAACTCCTAGATCTTTTGAGATTCATTGAACTTTTCAATGACATGTTTCAATCTCGAGTGTGCCCTTCAGGTTTTGTGACTGGGATGCCGAGGATCACAAAACAAGGTGTGAAGTAACCATTCAAATATACTTGGTACCCTTAATATTTACCCCTCAATCGATGTGCCGGTTAACCACACGAGCTCCACCGATACTATGATAAATATTAAGTTACCCTTTGCCTACTTTGTTAAATCCAGGTTAGTGTGCCGGTTAACCACACACGCTCCACTAACGGCTTAAACAAAGTGCAAAGTGTAATTTCATGGATTAGCACCTTATTCACATTTTCCTAAGTAACTAAGATTGAGAATTTATAAGTGTTTAGTTACTAAGTATTTATCATTAATACTTTTAATGAAGGGAGAATTATAGTCCTTGTCCTACCCGTTCGGCTAACGACCCTCCACCAGTCAAGGAAGCGGTGGGTGAGAGTGGACACCCATTAAACTGCCATTTTATAGGCAGTAACCTTATACCCCCCTTATAGACCGACTTCGTGAATGAGGCCTACTAACGGTAAGACTGACTTGCTCTTATACATATATTTATTATTAACTTATAATACTATAAAGTATAAGGGTTGAATTTTAACTTTTAAAATTCTAAGGGCTAACTTGGAATTAAAGTATTCATGGGGAAAACTTTACAAATTCCAAAACTTGAGGGCAAGTTTTGAAAATATTCAAAACTAATTAATTCCATAACTTATGTGTTTAAAGTAGTTTTAATTAAAAAAAAACTCTTCAAGTTCCATAACTTGAGGACAAGTTATGGAAGACTTTAAACTAATAAAAGAATGTAACTTTTCTTTATTTTTGTAACTTATGGAACTAATTAAGGTTACACATTTTATCATTTAATGAAGTGACTCTTGAACCTCCATAACTTGAGGACAAGTTATGGAGTCATAAAACCATTTAATGAGGACAAGACTCTTCATTTTTGTAACCATTGCCAACTTTTTATGAGTTTTATGAAACTTAAATGTGACTTTTCATATAACTTGAGGACAAGTTACAAAAACACATTTTAGAATCAACTCTTAGATTAAAATGGATTGAAAACACATAATCAATTAACTTTTCTATTAATCTAATAAACTCATATGAACAAAGATAATTCACATCAAATTTTTTTCAAGTAATTAGCATAACTTTTAAACTAATACAATTCGATTTTTCAGCTAATTTTGCAAGTATAAAAAGAAAACAAGCCTTGGCTCTGATACCACTGATGGGTTTTGCGCATTCTAACACTCCTAAGTGTACATGCAACCCTAAATACCTTGGATCTATGTTTTCTCTATTATACATGCAATTATGAACTTTCCAAGGTATTACCCTATCTAGCATACAATACTTGATACTTGGGTAATCAAATGGATAGAATACATACCTTTGTTTGATGTAGCTTGTCTCCATGAAGCTTGAGTGCCTAGTGCCCCAAGTGTGACACCTCAAATGGTTCACACAACACCAAATGCACATGGAATGACTTGAGAGAAATGGAACACTCCTTGAAATCGTCTAGCCCTCATATTCACACATTAGTGCACGATTTCTTGAGCCATGGGATTCTTTTATATGGTGGCTATTAGGGTTACACCATGTAACTCATAACTTTACCCATTCCTTATGCTCCATGGATTTTAACCTCCAAGGAGTATCCATGGGTCACCCCATGGACTTAGTCCAACATAAGGAATCTTGGATCACAAGCCCACATATATAAGAATGAATGATTTACACAATCAACCCATATATTTAATTAGTCTCCTTTTGATCACTTAATTAATTCCAAATTAATTCTTGATCAATACTAATTAAATAACCTTATTAATATATTAGAACTTATAATATATTAACCAACCTTAAGTGTTATTTCTCTCATTATAGTCTATCCAAATGCATGATGCCATGCAACCCAAATGGACCATGCCGGGTCGGGTCAAGTCTTACCAATTATAGTTATGGACTTAGACATTAATCCAACAATGATAACTCACCTGCAATTGCCGACTGAAGAGATACGACCAAGCTGCTCCGACCACCGACACGAACTTCACCACAACACACTACCAAGGAACCAATACCAAAATTACCAAAATACCCTTGGAAGTCAAACTGGTCAACTTTTGGTCAAAGTCAAAGTCCTCAGTCAAAGTCAACCTTCCTGGTTGATTCTACTCGCCGAGTCAACCCGTCGACTCGTCGAGTTCCTATACTCAGAAACTCCCATAACACGACTCAACTCGCCGAGTCGCCCCAAGACTCGTCGAGTCCAACGATCTCCGATTCCCATCCTGCTTAACTCACAGAGTCGTCCCTCGACTCACCTATTCGAGGCTTAACCAGAAGACGTTAGGGTTCCGCGACCAGACTCGCCGAGTCCAAGAACAGACTCGCCGAGTCCAAGGCAATCTTCAACAGACTCGCCGAGTTATTCTTCCAACTCGCCGAGTCCATGCACATGTTCATATAACTCGTCGAGTACACCCATGTGACTCGCCGAGTATCCTCAGTTCTCAATCCACACAGAGGCTTTTCGAGCCATCCAGGGGCTCCAATCCATAGATCCACTCTTCTACAGCCTAACCCTCACATAAAGTTGCAAACTTTACGTGACACTAAGGAGATATAAGCCCAAAACACTCTAGGGCTAGGGTTTATGACAAAGGGGCTTCACCACTAACTCTTAGACAGGAGCTTTATGACATTATGGACCATCACAAGCCTAGATCTGAAGTAGCAACCTCAGATCTAAACTCCAAACCCGAAATAGATCTCAAACAAGCTAAGGAACTCCAAATCAACTACCAAGGATGAACCCAAAAAGGAAATAGCTTAAGATAATGGCTCCTTACCTCTGAGATGTGCCCAAACTGATGTAGATTCCAGATCTACACAAGCCCCTTGATGCTAGCCTCTAATTTCTCAAGCTCCTTCCACCAAATTCCTCTTCCAAGCTCCAATCTCCTCAACAGTGGAGTCTCACACGAAAATTAGGGTTTCTGGATCTAAAAAGGGTAGCAAAGAGGCTGATGGTGGGTTATAATGTGCTTTATATAGGGCACAACCCCCGGGATTAGGGTTTTCTCTCTTCAGCACCAACTCGTCGAGTCCAAGCCGCCGACTCGGCGAGTTGGCCACTTAACCCGCGACAGATTCCCGCTCCGACTCGGCGAGTAAGCGGACCTACTCGTCGAGTCCCTTTCCTAAATTTACACTTTAAGTCCCTCAATAGCACCTCTGGGATTTGGGGTGTTACATCTTCCTCACTGTTAATTCACCCTAATTGCCAGCTACAAGACTAGGGTTTTCACTTTTGCTATATAATAAAGGAATTGAATTCAAGTGCAGTTGTTTTATCTCTTTAAGTAGTTGAAGTGTTCATCGCAAAACCTTAGATTACTAATTTAATCAAAAGTTGTAGCATAATGCTTTCTCTCTCTCTCTCTCTCTCTCTCTCTCTCTCTTAGGTTTTGGATTTTGTTTGGCGTAATTAGGGCTTATGGAGGTTTAGAAATAAAGAAAAGCACCATTATTCTTCTCTCCTCTCTTCTTTTTCTTGCTTTTTTTCTTTAGATTATTAGAAAAAAATGGAGAAGTACGAGCTTGTAAATGATATAGGATCTAGGAACTTCGGAGTTGCGAGGTTGGATATGTTAATTTGTACTAAAATGTGAGCAAGCTGCTTGGTTTTAGATGCTTGAGAGAGAAATTAGTTTGCCCAGGGTCTAGCATCCCATAAACGATCGTTGCATATTTGTTTGGAACTGGAACCCAGATCCATTGCATCTAAAGCCCAGTATGAATTGATTCAAGAAGGAGTGGGTATCCCCTTTTCTTTACTTGTTTACATCTTTCCTGGTGCAATCATTAATAAAAAAAAAGAGAAATATGATGGTTGATTCGGAGGGATGGAGCTCCAAAATTAATCAGAAGTGGTTGTAGGTGGCCGATGGAGCTTCTGGGTTTTAATTGAAAAGGGTTCCAGATGGCCTCCCTTCTTCTACTATACATGATCATGGTATTAAACAAAAGTGTAAAGATGGTTACAAATGGAGCTCCTGGTTTTCAATCAATTTCGGAGAAAGAGAAGAGGAAATAAGAAGAAAAAGAAGAAGAAATATTTTTCTTGGTAAAAAAATATATAGATCTGGGGAGGGGGGGGGGATAAGAGAGAGAGGTGTTTATTTTAGTTTTTCTGAATTTTATAAATAAAAGATAATAAGAAAAACAAAATTAAAAGGGCAAATCTGTCATTTGAAATATTTTCAAACAGTTTTGGACCAAAGCTGCTATTAAGTTCTTATTTTGGACTACTAGTACAACTCCAAAACTTTTTAGATCAAATTCCCATGTAACACTTGTACCCTGGTATGTACCTTATGCCCCTTTTATTTTTGGAGTTGTGCATTATAGTCCCTGAAGTAGTACGCTTAGCGTACTGGTTGAAAAGCCAGTACGCGGGGGGGGGGGGGGGGGGGTACCACTTGGTACGCTTAGAGTATTGAGTTGATGGTGAGTCGGGACCCAAGTCACGTACGCTGGGCGTATGTATGCGTACGTTGGGCGTATGTGGACTTTAATGAAACCCTAGTTAGGGGTTTTGCACGCTATATAAACATCCTTATTCATTAGGGATGGCCTCCTCACCAGCCTCTAAAGCCCCAAAACCCTAGAAACGAGTCTTAGCCTCCATTGTTGAGTGTTTGAGCCCTTGGAGAGAATTTGGTGTTCATTTTGTGCATTTTGAAGGTGTTGGAGAACCTTGAAGTTGCTTAGCTTGGAGAGAAGGTCTTGGATCTAGAATCGCCACCCTTTTTGCAAAGCTTTTGAGGTATCAAGTTCTCATCTTGACTTCTAGTTGTTTAGATCTCTTTTTGGGATGATTTGTCATGCTTTTGGCCATTGTTGGGTGGATTGTTGAGTTAAGACGTCCTAAGGACTTATCCTTTCAGACCTAGGTTTATCATGGGCTCCTTAAGCATAAAGGTGCCAACTTTATGGAGTATAGGGCCTCATGCATGCATTAAGTCCCTTATTAAGTCCTTGTTGAGCTTAAGAGCTTCATTTAGCCATACATGGACGTAAAGTTAGAAACTTTATGTGGTAATCCAGCTCAAGGAAGTCAGATTTACATTCTGGAGTGAAGTCTTAATGGGTTAACAACTGAAATTAGAAGGTGGCTAAACTGGAAGAGTATGCAAGCCTGTCCGCGCAACATACAAGCCCTTGAGTCAGTACGCTTAGCGTACAAGCTGAGTACGCCCCGCATACTCAGTCAGGTGGCTTTGCGATTTTTAGTCTTTGAGTATGGGCAATGTTTTGGGCTTAGAAGGTTGGGGTTTAGTTGGTCCATCTGAATTTGGGAGTTTTGGGCCAGGAACATTATTGGGCCTTGGGTTAAGGCCTATGATAAGGGATTGGGCCCAATTGGAAATTGGGCCTTGGTGGATTATTTGACTTTTGGGCCTTTTAGATTGTGAGATTGAGCCTTAGTCTTGGACCAATCTAGGTTAGGGAAAAATGGTCTTTTTACCACAAGTATGGATTTATGGTTATGATTGGAACCCAAATGTTAATAGGATTTTATTTGATATTGATAGCTTGGGGATTTGTCGGACCAGCAGCCAGGGATTATCCGTTTGATTTAGCAGTGCAAGGTGAGTTTCCTCACTGGGTTTAAATGCTCGAAGGCACCAATGTCGGCCCATGATTATGCTATGTTAGTATGCTAGCTGCCTGCATGACTCTTGCATGCATTATGTGCTTATATGCTTACTGGGCAGGGCCCGATGATCATTTTGTATGCTATGTATCCTTGTGATTATTGCATGAGTATGTGTTTACTTCATATATTATATATGTTATATGTATGCTGCGCGGGGCCCAATCTGTTTACCGAGCGGGGCCCGATGACGGGCGGGGCCCATTCTATGTTATTATGTATGGTATGTGGTATTTTGGGGAACTTCCTAAGCTTTGTCCTTACGGTTTTCGGTTTATGTTTCATGTACTTTTGTTTCCAAGGGGAAGAGCTCGGGTTGACTGCATCGCACACCACATGGATTCCACTTTCGAGATATCACTCTGATTGTTATGATGTTGAGATACTATTTTCATTTGAGTTGTATGGATAATGTTTTTGGAATACCGTTTTATTTAAATTAAAAATGAAATTTTTGGATCCTATTTTTGGGACGTTACAAGTTGGTATCAGAGCTTTGGTTTGAGGGATTCGGGCACACTCTTGGGTGTGTCCGAACTCAAACTGGAGATTTGGTAAATTTTTTCAAAAAGAAATATATTTTTAAGAAAAAGGTTTTTCTAAAATAAGACGGCGTGTGGTGCATGCAATCAACCGAGCTCAAGTAAGTTTTCCCAAAATACCCATACATGTTATCTATTATGCTTTGATCTGTAAATCTGTGAATCGCATGCTAGTTAGGGCTAAGGATATGCTCAGTTTTTGCATGATAGAATGCTAGGAGATATGCCTTTGTATGCCTATTGTATGAGCTTGTAGAATTGCATGCTAGTACTGATTAGTCAGTGATAGGGTGGCTTGATTAGGCAATGTTTGAACTTGTTTACTTGATGCCCGAATGCTGCTTGCTTTGTGCTTTATAGGAGCTCTAACTAGCTTTATCTAACTAGTAAGCATATATGCTAAGTTACATATTATGATAACTAAATAATTTGAGAAGGCTAGGTTTTAACTCTATTGTGCAGCTCTTGTCTGAGTCCAACCGTTGTAATGTGATACCTCTCATTCGAAGAATTATCTGGTTTTTATAATATGTAATTGTATTCGTGAGCTAGTTAGAGGAAGTTAGCAGGAGTTCCTTCTGCAGCTGATGGCGGAGAGTGGAGTGGAGTTTTCCCAAGGAAAACCTAGGACGAGATCTAATGTTGGGAGCCTTATCTGAGAGGGATAATTATATAGATACAAAGTGACTTGGTGGAGTCAAGGCAATCCTTGAGGAAAGTACGGATAGATGTGGAAGGTAGTATGGGCCTGTACTACTGAAAATAGAGGATCCGTACTCGATTCAAGGAGGGCTGCGATGAAACCAGGGAACTTGTGGAGTTTGTGATTCCCTTAATATATATATTTTGATGCGTATTATGAAGGTTTATGATATGTGTGAAATGTACTAGTTTTAATCCTAACTAACTTAAACAAAAACAAACACATTGTAGGCAGTATACCTATCGATTAGCACTTTAGTGAAGGTTAGTAGGGTATCGAACATAGGGAATGGTAAACAATTAAAATTACTATTAATATTATCTAACTTAAACAATGAATTAAAGAGGGGGGTTTCTTCTCTAGTTTTACGAGACTAGAAACTTAAGCAATTACTTAAACACTTAGAGAGAACAATTAACGACTAAAAAGAGGAACAAAAGACAACTAGATTCAATAATATTAAAGAGACTTCCGTTTAGATTCAATTCACTTATTCCTATGGTTGATTTTGTGGCAAGTGTAATGGATTAATATATCATCAATTACCGATTTCTAATGTGATTAGGTTCATGTTCACTATTATTAATCCTTTAGCAAACAAATCAATTCAAGCAGTGATCAAGTGATTAAACTAAAGAGTTTACTAGTGTTCAATTCGAATCAAGCAAGACTTGTAATAGTAGTTACTTAAATTGGTTGGTTCAATTAATTTATATATGGTTGGTCATCATCTATAACTCACACATTAACGTACTTATTTTCTAGTTAACCCTAGGTTATGTTCACAACACTAGGCTTATAATCTTGTTTTCACAAAATCATAAGAGGTTAGCAATCAAGAAAGATGTTCATGCAATCTCAATAACTCATTAATCAAAAGAAAATAATTGTCATTAACACATAAGGTTCTTTTAACAAGATTAACATGATAAATAATCAAATCAATATAATCCAAAGCCACTAAATTAAACCATAATCATAAGACCCTCTACTCTAAATGAAAGTAGAGTGTTCAGCCCATGTATTTATTAGAAGCAATCATAAAAACGAAATTCATCAATGGAAACTTAATGTAAACAAAGGAATTAAGTAATTTACTAATAATTTTTGCCTTAGATCTCTTCAACTCAAACCCTCTAGTCGAATTCTGAAATCCACAGCTCCTAGGGATGTCTCTGGCCTCCAAAAGTCGCTAAAAACTCCAAGCATTCGTTAGGGTTTTGAACAGAAATGATCCTTAAATAGATTCTGAAAATCGGTGCAACACATCGTGTTCATTGACTCAACACGTCGTGTTGATCATTAAAAACGTGTGTACGACAAGGCACTATTTTGTTGGGATTTTCCAAATAAACACGTCGTGTTGGTGAGGGTAACACGTCGTGTTCTTCTGCATTTTCGTCTTTTTTCTTCAAAATCCAAGATCCAAGCTCCCAATTGCCAATTCCGCTTCCTTTTCCTTCCGAGCATGTCTTTGTTGCTGAAAATGAAATTTTAAACTAATTAAGTATCTTTTGTTCAATATTTGAGACAAAAACAACATAAAGTATTAAGATAATTCATGAATTATATGACTAAATATGCCCATATCAAAATACCCCACACTTGACTTTTGCTTGCCCCCAAGCAAAACTGAATTTTAGCACACTAATACCATATAAGACAATCCCAATTGAACCCAACCATTATGCTAAGACCGCAACCCATGCATTTGTGTCTAATTTTTCCTAAGGACCCCCTAATCCTAAATACTCACAATCTTTATAAACACTCGCCCACTATTTCCGAACAACGCTCATTTTATGCATCCCTCCGAATCCATCCGTAGAAAATTTCTTAATCTCAAGGTATATTTGGTTAAACACCCGAGCATACATATGAAAAAATAACCTAGAAAAGAAAATTACAAATAAAATAAAATTAAAACTTTTTCTTTGATTCTTTTACACTTTGTAGCTCTTCTTCATGTCTTCATACTTGTAGATTCTTTCAAACATTTCAGCAATTTTTTTTTCAAAAGCACTTTTTTCACTCAAATCTAAAAAAAACCTAAAAAAACATATGCTTACGCAAGGGGTTTTAACTTCAACCTTTATTGATTAAAGGCATTAGTCTTAGTGTGCAATGACTACTTAAGCTTTCCTAGATACATTTCAAGTACACGATGCTAAACATGTTGTGTCCCTCAAACTAAGCAAGGTTATGTTTTTATTCCATGATTTCACTAGAATAAAGGAGGCCACAAATGCACTATAACATACATTGGCTCAAGTAAACATTTAGGTCCTCAAAGAATCATCAAACACAATACTAGCATGGAATCCTAATTGCTTTACCATAACTTTCTAAATTAACCTAGCAATTTTTTATGTTCAAAATTTTTTAAAATTATACCTAGGATTCTAATGTAACTAATGTAACCAACCCCTACCCCGCACTTATTTTATGCAATGTCCCCATTGCGTGCTATGCTTAAAAAAATAACAAGTAAAAAGGGAGAAAAAGAACGGACTCCCCTGGGATAGTAGTGGCGAGGTTGATAATTCTTCTTTTTAGCTCCTGCTTCAGCTGAATTTGGCATGGGAACAGCTCATCCATGCCTTGGGTGTCAAACGTCTCGTGTGGTTGACATCTCGTAATGTACTGGAAAAAGCTTCTTGGAACGCCTCGAAATGGACTTCATAAATGTGAATAATGCCCGCCTTGAATAGGATAAAGTCAATGACTCAAGAAAATTGACTAAACTAGTAACACGTCGAGTTTTAATGGGATACACGCCGTGTTGAATTTTTATTCAGACATAAATCACATTTTTCTTCTGGAACACGCCGTGTTGTTGTATGACCACGACTTGTTTAATGTTTAGAACATGAAATTTTTACTCCTTCTCTAACAACGATTCTTTGGTTCACAAAGCGTATTAATGCAATGCACCTTTTGTGTCTTCTGTAACGTGATCCATTTCTTACAATTATATTCACCGGACTCTCTCAAAATCTTCTAATCTCTCGTTAACGACTCGGCCCATCACTTGTTCCTCTCACGCTTTAAATACTCGTTCTATTCTCAACCTAACTTCTGCAAATATCGAAAAAAAACTACATAATAAAAGGAAAACAAACATTAAATTTAAATTCCTACATTACCCCCTAATTACTATAAGTTTCAAAACAACCAAACCAACCTACCAAACAAAATAAAACAAACAAAAAGAAAATTGTCTTAAACACTTCAAACACAAATAAAGAAAATGGATAATTAATCCTCGTCTTCTCCCCCGGCACCACTCTCGCCAGCTCCACCTTGCCTTTCCCGCCATAACTCTTCCCAACTCGGGTTGTACAGAAATGTTGGATGAGTATCGGGCCGCTGGATATTCATTTGGTGCATCATAAAGTCCAAAGTCATGTTTGGATGATTCACACCATGTGCCAAATTGTCTTGAAACTGAATCATAGCCAAATTGTAGGGGTCCATGGGCATTTCGTCCTCCACGGGAATAATCGGCGGCTCCTCACGAACTTCCGCAGGTCGTGGCCTAACTCTTCTCCCAGGTTGCTCCGGCACCACCATCTCATCATCATTGGGGATAGAAAAATTACCCCCTCCATTGTCCTCCACAATCCTTGCCCGTTTGTAGAGAAAATGACTAAAAGGACGTGTGTGCATCATAGTCAAAAAGCTTCCATCTCCTCTCTCAAATAATCCATACGACCTCGCTAATTTGGTTACCAACATACCACCGCAAATAGGTGACCCCTTTCTAAAAACTTTTCTAAACAATATGGTATGTTGCAAAATACTTTTTCATGTTGATTGTGCTTGCAATGAACTGGTGAATGAGTCGGTGGATTGGTGACCGGATGTCACCCTCTTGGGCCACCGAAGGTATATGCACTCCATTAGCAATTGTGGTCCACCAGTTTGTCCCATTAACACCCTCAGGGAACTCAGTGTGACAATGTTCCAAAAATGTACCAAATGCTTCAGTCATGGCTTCCGACCGGTTGTAGATATCCAACCTCCACGCCAACACAGCTACATTGCATTCCCTTCTTTCACCTCCCAAAAATAAAGTCAAGTTTTCTGGGTCAAACGCGTCATTTCCCCCTCTAAAGTGAACAGTAGCATAAAATTCCAAGCAAAATTCCTTCTAAATCGGTTCCTATAACTGAAATAGCCTCCTCCAACTGGTGCATGTTATCCTCACCCCATCATCCATAAAAATCTTGGTCATATATCGGTTCATAGCCTCAACCAATCCAACCTGCTCAATCCATACCGAGTTCACTTCATTGGCAAGGATAAAATTCTTTTTTCTTCAGCTTTTCCAACTTATTCTGCCATTCAGCAAGAACACTTTGAGAAACAACCTCCGGAAAGTTATACCAAGGAAATTCCCCTTGTTCTCTTGGAGCTTGTTGGCCTCTTTGTCCCCGCCTCTTCTTTCCTGCACAAACAAACAACACAAGAAACAACCAAATACCAAAAGACGTTAAAAATGTTTTTTTAGCAAATATGGGCTTTCTGAACATCAAACATGTCGTGTTGTATGAACAACACGCCATGTTCTATGAACACTTCGACTGTTAACCTCTGATTCGAACCCATATCAACCAAATTAACTTAAAACAACTTCAGGGGTTTTCTTAGAAGACTAAAATATGCATTTAGACACAACAAAACCCGGTTGAAACACCCTAATTAAAACAAAATTGGAACCCTAGAAATTTATGCAAAGTTCAAAAATCGGGCTTATCATCCAAATCAAATACAAAACACAGAAAAACGTTAACTTTAACAGATTAAGGGGTTAAAAATCTTACCTTTTTGTGTGGAAATCGAAATAGAATCGAAGGATTTGAAGATTGATGTTCTTGGAGCAAACTCGACATGTTCTTGGGGGTAGTGGGTGAAAAGTGAAATAATTTAGCCATTTAGGGTTAAAGAAACCCTTTCGACTGAGTTTAAAAATTATGTATTTTCGGTAACTGAAAAGGAAACACGTCGTGTTAGGGCACCCCAACACGTCGTGTTGAAACGGGTTTCTGAAAAAAAAATCGCGAAAATTTTCCCAAATACGGTGTGTGAACAGCTCATACACGCCGTGTTGAGTGTTCAGAACAAAAAAAAATTATGTTTTTCACAAAAAGGTTTTACCACACCCCACACTTAAGCCTTACTTGCCCTCAAGCAACATTTGAATTATTTGAAGACTAAGACTAAAAATCCTTAACAAAACACTATGAAATAAAGGGAATAAAAAACAAAAATGAAAAGAAAGGAAAAGGAAAAGGAAAAGGAAAGCAAACTCAAACGACGGGTTGCCTCCCGCAAGTGGTTCTTTTTGAGGAGTCTTAAGTGGACTCCTTCCTGCTCTACGTTGTAGCGGCTGGAAGCAGAACTTCCTTCTTCACTTTTTGTTCTTTCCATTTTCTTTTATAAGCTTGAACTTTTCTTTTGTATGCCTTTTTTGTGTCTTCTTTTTTATTTTTAGTGGCGTTTTCCTCATATTTTTGCTTCATTTCCTTACCTCTTCAAATAAGGTTTGTCTTTTCTTCTTCTTTTTGTTGTCTTTCCATTTCCACTTCCATCTTATCTATCTCGAACTCCTTTTTATTTACCCCTTCATCCTCACTTGCAATCAACGTTTCTTTCTCACTTTCTTTATATGCTTGAGAATCTGATGGTTCAAGGGTAAAAACTTCAAAAGTTGTGGAAACTAAGGCGCGAGGTTTGGTTCGCTTTACTTTCCTTTCTCGATGCTTCTCCCAAATTCTCCATTCTTCGTCCATATTTTGTAATTCATCGGTTGGCTGGAATACCTCCACTTTCTGGTCAATCATGTGCAAGCCAAAGGAAATATTAATGTCCTTATTGTCTATGTTTTTCCAGCCATGGTATTCTTTCATTTTTTTTAAACTCTCTGTCTGGTTTTGGACAGGATCAAGAGTAACTTTTACCAGGTTTTGCTTATTTTTATCTAAAACATCATGCTCCATTAAGGTTTTGAGATTTAACCCCGTTTGCTGATCATTTACCACTGCGTGTTCATTAAGAAAACATGTCGTGTTGTCTTCAGTTGTTTCATCATATCACGAATTTTGGCCTGAACACGCCGAGGTTGTATCCTCAACACGATGTGTCTCTTCTTCAGAGTCTCTTTTACATTCTTCACCTGTACATCCTTCAATTAATTTCTCCAGCTCTTGTAGGTCTTTTTGAGCATCAAAGTCCCCCTCTGAATAGAACGTAAATTCCCTTGATTTGTTTTCTTGCCAACTTGCTAGTTCCTTTTCTAACAATTCATCAACCATATCCACCGAGTAAATCACATCATCACTAGACCTTGAATGCTTCAATGTTCGATTAACTCCAAAGGCTACTGAATCATCTCCACCCAGAGAGTAAGTTTGGACTCTCGCACGTCTACTATAGCACAAGCGGTGCTTAGAAACAGTATTCCAAGGATGATCGGGACTTGATGATTTTCATCCATATCTAACACAATAAAATCTACTAGAAAGACGAATTTATCAACCTTCACCAATAGATCCTCACATATCCCTCTTGGGAATGCCACCTTCTTGTTGGCTAGATTAATCACCATTCGAATTGGTCTCGGCTCCGGTAGGTTCAATTTCTTGAAGAAGGAATAAGGTATAAGAGTCACACTAGCTCCCGAATCGGCCAATGCATAACTTGTAGCCAAATTCCCAAATTGACATGGAAAAATTAGACTTCCCGGATCCCCCATCTTATTTGGAAGTTTTTTTAACATAGCAGCTGAGCAATTTTCGTTCAGAATTACTTTCGATGCTTCCCCCATCTTCCTTCTATTTGTGAGGAGATCCTTTAGGAACCTTGCATACTTTGGCATTTGATTCATCGCCTCAATGAATGGAATGTTGATTTGGAGGGCCTTGATATGCTCCAAAAACTTTTTATACTCTTCATTTTATCTGTCTTATATAGCTCGGCCCGGGAATGGCAATGGAGGTTGATATGGCTTAATCGGAGGGCTTTTATGTTCTTCAAACAATAAACACAGCGTGTGTTTCTTCTCAGCACGCCGTTTTGGGGCTTCAGACTACGATTCTCGGTTCTCTTTTTCCACTTCCTGCGCACCCTTCGGATCTTCGCTCGATATAGGTGTTAAGGGAGTGAAAATTTTCCCACTCCTAGTTGTTACTACATTTATATTCGCGACTCTTGGGTTTTGCTCGGTGTTGCTTGGAAGTCCGCCCAGTGACCTTTCGTTGAATTGTTTTGCACGTTGCCCGAGTTGCTTTTCGATGTTGAGGATTAAAGCTTGCTGATTCCTTATAAGGGCTTGCTGATCTCTCATCATAGCTTGTTGGTCTTTTATTGCCGCATCCATTTCATTATGTATCTTCTTTAATGCGGATGCAAAACGAATGAACATGTCTTCAAGATCTGTCTTCTTTTCTTGTACCGACTCTTTTTTTTGATAAAACCCTCTCGTCTTTTGCTTGTATTTTTCCTCCTTCGCCTTCTTGTACTCGTCATAGGGTAGCCATTCCTTCTTAGGTTTTCTCCAATCTTCATCGTACCTATCCCCGCTTGAATAACACACTTGATCTTTTCCGTTTCCATTCTTGTCCATGTCATAATATTTGGTAAAGTGAGGCCCGTTACAGTTATCGCACTCCACACGGATGGCATGGATGGATTGGTCCATCTCTGTCATCCTATGATCCATGTTATCCAACTTAGCCATCATTGCCGCCATATCATCTGAAACTAAGTTCACCGTTCCTCCAGTTGAGTCGTTTCTTGGGTTATGATATTCTCTTGAGTGTTTAGAGAATTCTTCAATCAAACTTTTGATGACAGCTGGTGCTTTCTTCGTGAGTGGTCCTTCGGGGTCAAGGAGCTATCTGTTTGTAACATTCACTCCATCATAGAAGATGGAAACCTCTTGTTGCACATTCAGGTCATTTTGGGGACAGTTTCTCAGTAAACCTTTGTACCTCTCCCATGCTTCATAAAGTGACTCGCCTCCTTGCTGTTCGAAATTTGCGATTGCTTTCTTTAATTTTGAGACCTTCGAGGGAGGGCATAATTGCTCTATAAACTCTTCACGCAGCTTGGACCATGTTGTAATAGATCTTGGAGGTAGTGCCTTCAACCAATCATTCGCGTCTCACTTGAACGTAACCGGTAGCATTCTAAGTAATACAGTCTCGCGAGGCACATTCAGCAAGCTGAAGTAGTCGGCTATGTCGTTGACATCGTCAATGTGTTTATTGGCATCTTCGTGATACTTCCCGTAGAATGGGATTTCCTTCAGTTAAATGAGGATGTGACCCTTCAATTCAAAGTTTGCAGTCGCTGGAATGGCGGGTTGAACAATACCTGGTCCGGTATCCTCATGAATCTTCTTCTTGTACTCCTCCATGGTTATATCTGCAATATTCACCATCTCTTCTTCTGGTTTGGGTGACTTGGGTGTTCCGGGCTCGTGATCCGTTGTCTTTTCTTCTTGAGTTTTCTCGAAGCTTTCACAACTGCTTGATTCCCCAATTGCTTTGCCTTTCTTTTTGTGCAAGATGGATTCTGGATCTTCCAACGGTGGTACTACAGTAGAATTAGAGCTCTGGGCCATAAACTAACAGAAACCAAAGAAAAAGTTACGTTTAAAATAAAAAAAAACGATAAAAACAAAAACCAGAAATATGACAAACACGCCATGTTCAGGATTGACCACGACGTGTTCAATCGCCAAAACAAAAAAAAAACAGATACGAAAATCAGGACAGAAAAACTGTAACTTTATATGAGATAAATCTCACACAAAGGATCGATAACACTAGAAAATAAAATTTACTATTTAGAACCGTTCCCCGACAACCGCCCCGAAAACTTGATACATGTGAAATGTACTAGTTTTAATCCTAACTAACTTAAACAAAAACAAACACACAGTAGGCAGTGTACCTATCGATTAGCAGTTTAGTGAAGGTAACTAGGGTATCGAACACAAGGAACGGTAAACAATTAAAATTACTACTAATATTTTCTAATTTAAACAATGAATTAAAGAAGGGTTTTTTCTCTAGTTTTGCAAGACTAGAAACTTAAGCAATTACTTAAACACTTAGCAAGAACAATTAATGACTAAAAAGAGGAACAAAAGACAACTAGATTCAGTAATATTAAAGAGACTTCGGTTTAGATTCAATTCACTTATTCATATGGTTGATTTCGTGGAAAGTGTAATGGATTAATATATCATCAATTACCGATTTCTAATGTGATTAGGTTCATGTTCACTATTACTAATCCTTTAGCAAACAAATCAATTCAAGCAGTGATCAAGTGATTAAACTAAAAAGTTTACTAGTGATCAATTCGAATCAAGCAAGACTTGTAATAGTAGTTAATTAAATCGGTTGGTTAAATTAACTTATATATGGTTGGTCATCATATATAACTCACACATTAACATACTTATTTTCTAGTTAACCTTAGGTTATGTTCACAACACTAGGCTTATAATCTTCTTTTCACAAAATCATAAGAGGTTAGCAATCAAGAAAGATGTTCATGCAATCTCAATAACTCATCAATCAATAAAAAATAATTGTCATTAACACATAAGGTTCTTTTAACAACCTTAATATGATAAATAATCAAATCAATATAATCCAAAGCCACTAAAGCAAACCATAATCATAAGATCTTCTACTCTAAACGAAAGTAGGGTGTTTAGCCCATGACTTTTGCAGAAACACTCATAAAACGAAATTCATCAATGCAAACATAATGTAAACAAAGGAATTAAGTAAGTTACTAATAATTTTTGCCTTAGATCTGTTCAATTCAAACCCTCTAGGCGAATTCTGAAATCCACAACTCCTAGGGATGTCTTTGGCCTCCAAAAGTCGCTAAAACTCCAAACATTCGTTAGGTTTTTGAACAGAAACGATCCTTAAATGGATTCTAAAAATCGGTGCAACACGTCGTGTTCATGGACTTAACACGTCGTGTTGATCATTAAAAACGCGTGTACGACAAGGCATTATTTTGTCGGGATTTTCCAATAAACATGTTGTGTTGGTGAGGGTAACACGTCGTGTTCTTCTGCATTTTCATCTTCTTTCTTCGAAATCCAAGATCCAAGCTTCCAATTTCCAATTCCGCTTCCTTTTCCTTCTAAGCATATCTTTGTTGTTGAAAATGAAATTTTAAACTAATTAAGTATCTTTTGTTCAATATTTGAGACAAAACAACATACAATATTAAGATAATTCATGAATTATATGACTAAATATGCCCATATCAGTTTATATGGTCTTTTTTCAATATGGTGACAGTGAGAGGCAGACCTGTTGGCAGTTCTGGTGCTGGTGAGGGTTCGGGCTTAGGTTCTGGAGTCGAGTAGCTTGATGACCAGACGAGGGAGTTAAACATGTTCATACGAAGTTGGTATTACCATATATCGTGTTTAATCTGAATGGTCCATTAGTGTGAACTAATTCCAACAAATATTGACATCATCTAATGATGTTTATCTATCTTGATAAAAAAGATTTGAATTTATCATAAGACTCGTGATCAAATAATATCCAAAATCGAATCCAACTGGAAACTTGGTAATGATGGGTTTTATGTACTCTAACATTCCTATGGTGAACATACAACCCTAATGCTTTGGATCTAAGTTTTCTCTAATTATACATCCAAAATTGTTTTTCCAAAGCATAAAGCCTAAACTAGCATGCAAGGCAACATTTGAATCATAAAAAACAGTTAGAGGATTACCTTGTGTAGTAGCTTGCTTGTCTTTGACCTTTAGGAGGCTAGCACCTCAAGTGTGATGCCTTAAATGTCTTATAACAAACCAAGAACAAGAGAATAGACTTGAGAGACAAGCTTGGGAGCTCAAAATCGGCTAGCCACTACTTTAGCATCCATGAGTGCCGATTTTAGGTGTTAGGGACTTCTTTTTTATCTTAGGATTACAACCATGCAAACCCTAATGACTCTTCATATTACTTAAGAATGTTCTTTTCCGCAGTCAAGTGAGTTTTACCAGGGTTTCCTTGATATTTGTGATGGGTTTTACATAAAATAACATCCTATGTGCTCATGCAAACCCTAAAGCTTGGGTCTAGGCTTCTCTATTGTACATGCAATTCATCCAAGTCTTGCAAACCCTAGATCTAGTGTATATAATTCGAAATTAGTATAACAAAACAGATCTAGGTGATTACCGTGATTGTTGATTGTAGATCTTAAAGCCTTGAGAACTTTAGCAGCTCAAATGTTGTGCCTCTAATGAATCACAAACACCAAAAGCAATTGGATGAAACAAGAGAGAGAGGGGATAGGAGAAATTCGGCTCTAAGACTTATAGGGTTAGGTGTAGCCGAATTCTCATGCCCAAGGGGTTCTTATATACCAAATATAGTTTGGTGAAGGCAACCCAAAAGGACCATGCACAACCAGGCCAAGTACATACCAAATATAGTTATGGACTTAGACACTAATCCAACAGTCTCCCACTTGAATAAGTCTAATAACTATCAATGCAAATGCAAATTCTGGATCTGATTAGCAATCGCAGTTCTCAAAACTCTTGATCTTATCAATAACTTGACCTTAAGATAAGGGATCGTATAATCCTCTGTTCTAGATATCGTGCGGACAATTACATGGGACATAGTCATACTTATTGTCCAGCTGTTTGTTTCTCGATCTCCGATTCATTTTACATAGAAGTCAATTGAACACATCAATTCAGTCCTGACCGGGCCCAACACATAAGTCAAATCAAATTTTCGAGGGACCCTGATATCGCTTTTACCCTCTTAGGATAAAAGGAACAAATAAACTTCGACTTATATGCATTTACTATCCACTAATCAAATCATACACAACAATGCGTTTTATAACATCAAATTACTGATGCGTTTATGCATTATCAATGCACAACTAATTAGCAAACAACAAACCATATATCTATGTTTTAAGACCATATGACATTATCGTCTTGCGATCACTTGTGATAAATTCCATGAAGTGATTCCAGCAAGCGCGGGTCTAATCCAATGCTCAAATCAAACTCATAAGCACTCATGAACGTTGTAGCAAACCTTTTCTATGTCTAATACACTTTAGACAATATACACACCAATTCATGACAATCTTCTTTCATACTTACTCCCAAAGTATGAACGACTTTGGAACATTCGAATAATCTTATTATTCAGGAAGTCAAAACATGCAAAATGAAACAATAGGTAAATAATTAACATAAGACAGTAACTTTACTTATAAATAATACTCTTTTATTTAATCATCAAATGTCAATTACATTAACTATTACATGTTTCTAAACTATCTAATCTAAACTAATATCATCCTTCAGCCCGATGCTCCTAGCGTGTAGCAAGTGCTTAACCCTACTCAGTCCCTTCGTAAGGGGATCTGCTGGGTTATCCTCTGACGATACCCTCTTCACTACGAGGAGTCCTTCTTCCACCCGATGTCGAATAAAGTGATATTTTCTGTCGATATGTCGAGATCTGCCATGATCCCTAGGTTCCTTGGTCAAGGCAACCACTCCTTCATTATCATAGAAAATTTCCATGGGCTCCTTTATGGCTGGCATAACTCCAAGGTCTCCAATGAAGTTCTTCAACCATATTGCCTCCTTTGACGCTTCGCTCGCAGCTATATACTATGATTCGCACGTTGAATCAGCTACGGTCTCCTGCTTGGAACTTTTCCAAGTCACTGCTCCTCCATTCAAGGTAAAGACCTAGCTCGACTGCGAACGGCAGTTGTCCCTGTCGGTTTGAAAACTGGCGTCACTATACCCTCGCACCCATAAGTCATCACTCCCACCGAGGACTAGAAACCATTCCTTGGTCCTCCGAAGGTACTTAAGAATATTCTGGACTGCGGTCCAATGTGCTTTGCCAGGGTTCCCCTGATATCTGCTGACCATGCTCAAGGCGAAGGCCACATCAGGGCGAGTACAAGTCATAGCATACATAATTGAGCCAACTGCGGAAGCGTATGGTACTCAACTCATTTCTGCTATCTCGACTTCGGTACTCGGGCTTTGAGTCTTACTCAACTTGGCATTACTTTGGATTAGTAACTCCCCTTTCTTTGAATTCTCCATACTAAAATGTTTTATTACCTTGTCCAAATAACTATTCTGACTAAGTCCTATTAGTCTCTTACTTTTGTTTCTCACAATCCTTATACCCAAAATATAGCCAGCCTCTCCGAGGTCCTTCATTGCGAAGCACTTCCCAAGCTAGGATTTAACTTCCTTCAGGGTTGAGATGTCGTTTCCTATGAGTAGTATGTCATCGACATACAATACGAGGAAGCTTACTATACTCCCACTGGCTTTGACATATACACATTATTCATCCTCGCTTCGTAGAAAACCAAACTCTTTGAATTTCTCATCGAAACAAAGATTCCATTTGCGAGATGCTTGTTTTAGTCCATAAATAGACTTTTCAAGCTTACACACTCTATTGGGATGCTTCGCACTGACAAAACCCTCTGGCTGAGCCATGTAAACATCCTCAGCCAAATTCCCGTTAAGGAAGGCGGTTTTGACGTCTATTTGCCATATTTCATAGTCATGAAATGCAGCAATGGCCAACATTACCCTGATAGACTTTATTTTCGCAACTGGTGAGAAGGTTTCATCATAGCCAACTCCAGGAGTTTGAGTGAAACCCTTCGCAACTAATCGCGCCTTATAGGTGTGTACATTTCCATCCATGTCGGTCTTCTTCTTGAAGATCCACTTGCACCCGACCATCTTACGACCTGGCACATTGTCAACCAAATTCCAAACTTGGTTGTCATACATGGACTGAATCTCACTGTCCATAGCCTCTTTCCATTTCGCAGACTCCAGGCCTGTCATGGCTTCCTTATAGCTGTTAGGTTCGTCCAGATTTACTAGTGTACTATCACTAATGAACGTATCCCCTTCTGTAGTAATATGAAAACCATCAAACTGGGGTTGAACACTAACTCTTTCAGAACGTCTAAGAGGTAAGGACTCGTCAATCGGTTCAATTGGAGTTTCCTCCTCGGGTTGAGCGCCAGTGTTGGAGGTTCCTTCATCGCTCGACTCTTGAAGATCTTCGAGGTTGATTTGCCTCATACTGTCCCCTTGGCTTATGAGTTCTCGCTCTCGAAAAACCCCTCTCCTCGGAACGAAGACAACATTGTCACTCGGTCTATAGAAGAGATATCCAAAGGACTTCTGTGGGTAGCCGATGAAAATACATCGATCACTATGAGGTTCGAGCTTGTCGTGAGTCTCTCGTCTTACGAAATCCTCACAACCCTAAACCTTGATGTGTGCCAATGAGGGAGTTTTCCTTGTCCACATATCGTGAGGTGTTTTGGCAACCTTCTTCGTAGGGACTAAGTTAAGGATATGGGCGGCACTCTCTAAGGCATACCCCCAGAATGAGATAGGTAGTGAAGCACGACTCATCATGGAACGAACCATGTCTAGCAAGGTTCGATTACGCCTCTCAGCCACTCCATTCAACTGTGGTGTCCTAGGTGGTGTTAATTGCGAAACAATTCTGCATTCCTTGAGGTAGTCGTGGAATTCAAGACTTAGGTACTCTCCACCTTGATATGATCGAAGCATCTTGATTTTCCTGCCCAACTGATTCTCCACTTCTTGTTTAAACTCTTTGAACTTTTCAAAGGTTTCTGACTTATGCCTGATTAAGTAGATATAACCATATCTGCTATAATCATCGGTAAAAGTTACGTAGAAGCGACACGCATCCCTTGTGGTGGATCTAAATGGTCCACATACATCTGTATGTATGAGGTCCAATAAACCCTCACCCCTCGCACAAGTGCCAGTGAAGGGTGACTTGGTTATCTTTCCAAGTAAACAAGATTCACACACGTCATCGTCCTTAAGGTCGAATGACTCCAACACTCCATCCTTTTGGAGTTGGGCTATGCGTTTCTTGTTGACATGTCCAAGACGACAATGCCACAAGCATGCTTCATCCAAATCATTGGAAGAATCAATACACAACACATCATTTCCTAGATTGTCTACAACCATCACAGTTTCATATATTCCATTACAAGGCAATGCCTCAAAATAGAAAACACCATTAAGATAAGCATTAATATAACCCTTTTCATTATCAAATGAATATCTAATACCAGGTCTATACAAACCATGAAATGAAATGATGTTTCTTGTTATATCTGGCGAATAGCAATAATTATTTAAATCTAATCCTAATCCACTACTTAGCATTAAAGAGTAAACTCCGATCTTGGTAACAGGCGACGATCTTCTGTTCCCCATGATCAAATTTATCTTCCCATGCTCCACATCCCTATTTCATCTTAGGCCCTGCAAATCAGAACAAATATGAAAACCACATCCTGTATCAAGAACCCAAGAAATAGCATGCGATGAATCATTAGATTTAATAGTGTAAATACCTGCGTAGGATGGCTTGATCTTCCCATCCTTGATTGCTTGCAGATATTCTGGGCAGCTTCGTTTCCAATGCCCTATCTTGTGGCAGTAGTGGCACTCTGCCTCCTTGGGGTTTGAGTTGGGTTTAGCAGAACCAACTTTGGTTCCACTAGAAGAGGTGCCATCTTGAGACTTTCCCTTGTGGTGGCTCTTTGAGGGAGCCTTCCTCTTCTTACCCTTCCCTTTCCCAATTCCCAAGACTAGGACAGCAGTAGGAGTTGAAGATGGTGCAACAGATTTATCTTTGAGGTTGCTCTCAGCAGTCCTCAACAGTCCTTCAAGCTTGCTCAAGGTGACCTCCTCCTTGTTCATGTGGTAGGTCATGCGGAACTGGCTATAGCAGGGAGGCAAGGAATGAAGGATGATGTAAATTTCCAGCTCTTCATCAAAGTTCACATTCAACTTTAGCAGGCGATCGACATATCTCTGCATCTTTTGCAGATGAGCAGTAAGGGACTCTCCATTACCTATTTTGGTAGTGATCATCGAAGTGATGATCTCGTACCTTTCTTGCCTAGCGCTTTGGTGGTACCGGTCCAGCAGATCCTGATGCATTTCATAGGGGTACATACTCTTTGTCCTCGTAGCGAGTGACCATTCGAATGTTGCGGATCCAATCATTAAAATTGGATCCGTCAAATATCACTCTCCCACACAAGTTCACGAGTGAGAACGAGCCAGAGGAAGTTGAACCAGAAGCGTTGTTGTTATTGACGTTCGATATCTGAAAAGGAAAAAGAACAAAGTTTGATTAGAAATGAATCCCCAAATAAACACCCAAATGAGAAATTAGGGCTAGGATCCAACAACATTATTTATAAATTAGAAGAGGGATGCCGTAATCTAACAAGTAAATAATTTGAAGGTAAGTGAATGACGATTCACTAATTTTCCACCATGAAAAACAAATTAAAGCTAAGTTTTAAATGTATTGAAAACTCCTAGATCTTTTGAGATTCATTGAACTTTTCAATGGCACGTTTAAATCTCGATATGCCCCTCAAGTTTGTGATTGGATGCCGAGGATCATAAAGCGGGTGTGAATAACCATGCAAATGTACATGGTTCCCTCGTTGTTACAGTCACCTATTCGATGTGTCGGTTAACCACACGCTCCATCGAACTATGACAAACAATGAGTCGCCCTTTGCCACCTTTGCTTAGAACCCAATTAGTGTGTCAGTTAACCACACACGCTCCACTAACGTCTTAGCAAGGGTACAAAGTGTGATTTCATGGAATTGCATCAATTCACTTTTGCCTAAAGTAACTAAGATTGGGAATTTTGTAAAAACATTTAGTTACTTTTATAATTTCATTATACTTTTAATGAGGCCTACTAACGGTAAGACTAGCATTTAAGTTATACATATATATATATATATATATATATATATATATATATATATATATATTAATCTTATAATATTATAAAGTATAAGGTTGAATTTTAAACTTGTAAAATTCTAGGGTTTGAAATTTAAATAGTTCAAATTAAACTTTTAATCAAAAATTTAAATTTCAAAACTTGAGGGCAAGTTTTTGAACTTTTCAAAACACATAGGATCCAATAGCAAATAATTTAAAGTTAAACATATAATTTAATGATTATCTAAATTTGACCTAGTCAATTTTATTTACAAGATAATTCAACAATTAATTTAAATACTAAAATATCATCATATAAGGAATTTATTATTCAAACAATTGGCAATTATCTTTTGTTTTGGTAAGGATAATCATAAAACGGTAATAAAATTCGGATTTTATTAGTCAAAAATGATTTAGGTAATTATCCTTAAGCAAAACAGCAAGAAATCCCGAAAATCCCTCTGACAGATGTTCCGACTCGCCGAGCCCCCTTATGGACTCGTCGAGTTCATCCTACTCGTCAAGCCCACTATGGGACTCGCAGAGTCTGTCAGTCAGGGGCCAAAACATTCGATTTTAAAGCATGAATGAAAACACAAAGCATCAGTACAATAGAAGCCAATCAAGGCTCTGATACCACTAATGGGTTTTACACAAAATAACATCCTATGTGCTCATGCAAACCCTAAAGTTTGGATCTAGGCTTCTCTATTGTACATGCAATTCATCCAAGTCTTGCAAACCCTAGATCTAGTGTATATAATTCGAAATTAGTATAACAAAACAGATGTAGATGATTACCTTGATTGTTGATTGTAGATCTTGAAACCTTGAGAACTTTAGCACCTCAAATGTTGTGCCTCTAATGAATCACAAACACCAAAAGAAATTGGATGAAACAAGAGAGAGAGAGAGAGAGAGAGAGAGAGAGAGGGGAGAGGAGAAATTCGGCTCTAAGACTTCTAGGGTTAGGTGTAGCCGAATTCTCATGCCCAAGGGGTTCTTAAATAGGTGTAGGAATTAGGGTTTCAGTCATTGTCCTTATCTGGTTACTTAGTCACCAAGCAGCCCATAAGATAATTCTAGAATCCCCATTATGGACGAATTCTTAAGGCCTTATCCTTAGAATTCGTCCACCCTGTCATTTAGGGTTTCCTTGCCCAACCTTGTAACTATCACATAATTACAATTCAGTCCCCCTAGTTCAATTAACTTCTTTTGATCACATAATTAATTCTCAATTAATTCTTGACCAATGTTAATTAAACAAATATGATTTTTCTTTTAATATATTATTCTTATAATATATTAATAAAACATAATAACCTCTTTCTCTAATATTCCTCCAGTCAAGTTGCTTTGGTGAAGGCAACCCGAAAGGACCATGCACAACCGGGTCAAGTACATACCAAATATAGTTACAGACTTAGACACTAATCCAACAATCTGCTGACCATGCTCAAAGCAAAGGCCACATCAGGGCGAGTACAATTCATAGCATACATGATCGAGCCAATTGCAGAAGCATACGGTATTCGACTCATTTCTGTTATCTCAGCATCTATACTCGGACTCTGAGTCTTACTCAATCTGGTATTGCTCTGGATAGGTAGGTCTCCTCTCTTTGAATTCTCCATGTTGAAACGTTTCAACACCTTATCCAAGTAGGTACTTTGACTATGTCCTATTAGTCTTTTACTCTTGTTTCTCAATATCCTTATCCCTGGAATGTAAGCAGCTTCCCCAAGATCCTTCATAGCAAAACACTTCCCAAGCCAGGACTTAACCTCCTGCAAGGTTGGAATGTCATTTCCTATGATCAGTATGTCATCCACATACAACACGAGAAAGATAATTGTAGTCCCACTAGCTTTGACATATACGCAGGACTCATCCTCGCTTCTCGAAAAGCCAAACTCTTTGACTTTCTCATCGAAACAAAGATTCCATCTGCGAGATGCTTGTTTCAATCCATAAATGGATTTCTCAAGCTTACACACTCTATTAGGGTACTTTACATTGACAAAACCCTCTGGCTGATTCATGTAAACATCTTCAGCCAACTTCCCATTAAGGAAAGCGGTTTTGACATCCATTTGCCATATTTCATAATCATGAAATGCAGCTATGGATAGCATAACCCTTATAGATTTAATCTTAGCCACTGGTGAGAAGGTCTCATCATAGTCAACTCCAGGAGTTTGAGTAAAGCCCTTCGCAACCCATCGTGCCTTATATCGGTGTACTTTCCCATCCATGTTGATCTTCTTCTTGAAGATCCATTTGCACCCGACTGTCTTACGACCCGGTACATTGTCAACCAAGTTCCAAACTTGATTGTCATACATGGACTGAATCTCGCTGTCCATAGCCTCTTTCCATTTTGCAGACTCGGGGCCTGCCATGGCTTCCTTGTAGTTGTTAGGTTCATCCAAGTTTACCAGTGTACTATCACTGATAAATGTGTCACCTTCAGTAGTAATATGGAAACCATAAAACTCAGGTGCCTATCTAACTCTACTGGAACGCATCAGAGGTAAGGACTCGTCAATCGGTTCAATAGGAGTTTCCTCCTTGGGTTGAGCGCTAGTGTTTGAGGTTCCTTCATCGCTTAACTCTTGAAGCTCTTCAAGGTCAATTTGCCTCCCACTGTCCTCTTGGCATATGAGTTCTCTCTCGCGAAAGACTTCTTTCCTTGCAACGAAAACAACATTATCACTCGGTCTATAGAAGAGATATCCTAAGGATTTCTGTGGGTAGCCGATGAAAATACAACGCTCACTTAGAGGTTCGAGATTGTCATGAGTTTCTTTTCTCACAAAAAGCCTCGCTACCCCAAACTTTGATGTGTGCCAACGAGGGAACCTTCCCTGTCCACATCTGGTGAGGTGTTTTGGAAACCTTTTTAGTTGGCACTAGATTAAGGATATGGGCGGCAGTCTCTAAGGCATACCCCCAGAATGAGATAGGTAACGAAGCTCGACTCATCATAGAATGAACCATGTCCAGTAAGGTTCGATTGTACCTCTCAGCCACACCATTAAGTTGTGGTGTCCTAGGTAGCGTCAATTGTGAAACAATTCCACATTCCTTAAGATAGTCGTGGAACTCGATACTAAGATACTCTCCTCCTCGATCGGATCAGAGCATCTTTATCTT
The DNA here is from genome assembly GCF_052849685.1 of Lactuca virosa. Taxonomy (NCBI): domain Eukaryota; kingdom Viridiplantae; phylum Streptophyta; class Magnoliopsida; order Asterales; family Asteraceae; genus Lactuca; species Lactuca virosa. The sequence continues at coordinate 240,744,581 of NC_136433.1, forward strand.
CCTGCCCAGCTGATTCTCCACTTCTTGTTTAAACCCTTTGAACTTTTAAAAAGTTTCTGACTCATGCTTCATTAAGTAAATATACCCATATCTACTATAATCATCAGTAAAAGTCACATAGAAGCGGTTAGCATCCCTTGTGGCGGTTCTGAAGGGTCCACACACATCTGTGTGTATGAGATCCAAATGTGTAAACCACATCCTGTATCAAGGAACCAAGAATTAGAACGTGATGAGTTAATAGACAGAATAGTATAAATACCTGCGAAGGAGGGTTTGACCTTCCCATCCTTTATGTCATGCAAGTATTTGGGGCAGCTTCGTCTCCAGTGCCCTTTTTCATGACAATGGAAGCACTCGGCTTTCTTTGGATTGGAAGAGGGTTTAGCAGAACCAACTTTGGTCCCACCAGAAGAGGATCCATCATGGGACTTTCCCTTGTGACTCCTGTAAGGAGTTTTCCTCTTCTTTCCCTTCCCATGTCCAATTGCCAGGACAGGGGCAGCAGCAGTAGGAGTAGAAACAACAGATTTTCCTTTAAGACTACTTTCAGCAGTTCTTAAAAGATTGCAACACCCTGAATCCTGGATGAGAAATTTAAGAGTTATAATGCACCTTGGGGACCTACTCGACGAGTTGGTTGGCCCCGACTCGTCGTGTAGGGGTTGAGCTGGCCACGCGATTTATGAAGCCTACTCGTCGAGTTGAAGGGCTGGACTCAACGAGTTGGGTATGTATTGAGAAAAACCTAATTTTAGGGCTTGCACCCTATTTAAAGGCCATTAAGCCCTCATTTCCGCCTCCCTGACCATTTACACACACTGAGCGAAACCCTAGACGAGCTATAGTCGTTATGAGAGAGAGAGAGAGCAAGAGATAGAAAGAGAGAGAGAGAGAGAGAGAGAGAGAGAGAGGCTAAAGATCTTGTGTTCAAGTGCATTTTTAGAAGAGGAATGAAGAGCAAGAAGGTTTGGAACGAGAAGAAGCTTTGGTCTAGTGTTATTTCAGTGCTAGCATTCAATTGGAGTTAAAAAGCTATCTCCTTGATCATTCCTTTTGTTAGATCTCTTTCTAGAGAGTTTTAGGGCTTTATCCCATCTACGTTTTGGTTTGGAGTTGTTGAGCTGGTCATGGGAGTTAAGACTACAGATCTGAGCTATATGAGTCCCTATGAGCCCAAAGATTCGAGCTTTATCAAGCTTTGGGCAAGTCTTCAAGCATAAAGACCTTTATGGAGCTTGATTTGGCATTTTGAGCCCTATATGCCATGCATGAACGTAAAGCTTGCAACTTTACGTGATGATTCAGCCTTAGGAGGCTAGATCTAGAGTACGAGAGCTTATTTCTGTCCAAAATCGTCTGAATGAGGAAATAGACTTAAGGGACTCAACGAGTTGATGAGACAACTCGACGAGTCGGTTAGGGTTTACCCCCGTGGTTTGGACGCGTTACGGAATCGTCGAGTAGAAGAGACAACTCGACGAGTTGAATGGGTTTTACCCGTCTTTGGATTCAGAGTGGACTCGACGAGTTGATGGGACAACTCGATGACTAGGTGGGGTTTTCCTGGTCTTCTGGACAATACATGGACTCGACGAGTTGGCTTGGAACTCGGCGAGTTGACTCGGGTTTTCACGATGTACTGAGTTTTGGGAGACATGACGAGTTCACGAACTATACTTGGCGAGTCGGGTCAACATGGGTTGTTGACTCGAGTGTTGACTTCTGTTGACTTTAGGGTTTCGTCAAGACAGGGATTATGGGGACCGTGCAGGGGTAAAATGGTCTTTTACCCATCCTAAGAGTTGGAGATAGAAAATAGCTTGGTTTATTTAGAATTGTGATTGAAGTGCTAATTAGAGATAATTATCATATGTGTTAGGCTGAGGCTAGATCGGTGATTCGTGTACGAGGTTTATTTGCTTGCTTGCGAGGTGAGTCTTCTGACTATACTTACCTTGAGTCGTAACTATGTGTAACCGGAGGGTCTTGTATGCTTATATTGAGTATTGTGATATCCTGCATTATGTCTTTGTGATTATGTTGTGTATTATGTTGAGCTTTACTGAGTTCAGACCGGAGGGTCCACCCGAGTTATGGGATCGGAGGGTTCCACTGAGACACATCGACCAGAGGGTATTATTTGAGATATAGTCGTGAGACGCTAATGATTTATGTGTGGTATTTTGGGAAACTTACTAAGCTTCGTCCTTACCGTGTTATGTGATATGTGTTTCAGGTACTTCTCATGATCGCGGGAAGGCGCCGACTTGATTGTACACACGAGATGGAGTTATGTTTTTTAGGATCCTCGATTTTATTCAAACAATTATGAATATGTGTTTTTGATAACTTGACAATTGGGGATTTTATGAAATGTTTTGATGAGATTTATGTGATTTTAAAATGAAAAATTTCTTTGAAAATTTACAGTATTACAAGTTGGTATCAGAGCCTTGGTTTGAGGGATTCGGATGTACTCTCGGGTATGTCCGGACTCAAACTGAGGAATTGAGAAATTTTTCAGAAAAGAAATGAGTTTTCTAAAACAAGTAAGAGTTTAAAGAGAAAACAAGACGGAGCAGTGTGTACAATCAGCTAGAGCCCGAGCGGTGATTTCCCAAAGTACCATTACTTATTTACATTATGAGATATTTATTAGATAATTAGAGCTGCATGCTAGAGGATAGGCTAGGTATTTTAGAAATTAGTGCTAGAGTTTCCTGATTCATGATGCCTTAGCCTAGGGAATGCTATTGAATGATATTATCTGCTATTTGCTCTGTGTATGTGCTGAGTAAGAGTGCCTAGCAAGAATCTTTTAGAGAGAGCTTTGAGTAGAGGAGTAATCTAGGAGAGATACGTAGACGTGCATTTGAGGAATCTACTGAGAGAGTAGTTAGATACCCACGAGAGGTAGGGTTGCCTAAGTTCGGCGATGCCTTTTGAGTTATGGATCGAGCGAGTGGAGTTGTAAGTTAGAGTGGCTTTATGTGCTGGTGGAGGTTATATCATACCCGAATGTTGCTTGCTTTGTGTTTTGTGGGACTCTTGAAATGATGGGAGTCAGCTACTAAGTGAACATGACGATATTCAGGAGGTAGATGGTTGGCATCATGAGGAGTTCTTCAGCAGCTGAGGGCAGAGAAGTGTGAGAACCTAGGAGAGCCTAGGGGGTAATTGTAGTACGATGAGTATGCTATTAAGAGATGAGTATTCACTGGAGAGCGAACAAGTGTAATGAGATTGGAGATTGAGAAGGTTAAGCAGCTACTTAGGAAATTTGGGACGATCCGTGTGGAAAGTATGGGTAGATGTGGTAGGTAGTATGGGCCCGTACTACTGGAAGTAGAGGACCTATACTCGAAACAGGGAAAATTCCAGAGGTTCTAAACAGCAGGTTGAGGGGAGATAAAATGGTTCGGGTACCATGATTCATAGCAGAGTGTGTTTCTGTCTTTACCAGTTATCCGATGATGGGTACTTAGACTGAGAAAGAATATGGTAAACTGTGGGTCCAGAGGGCCATGTCGGTTGAGCTTCGATAGAGTGTGCTTTGCGAGGGAAATTGAGTTTAGATACCGAGGAGTTTGACTGGTGAGCTTCCAGGTGGAGTCGCAAGACTTGAGGAAAAGTGGAGATGATACGCTATGGAGGATTGCGGTTCCGGTTGAGTGATCAGCCGATGATTGAGATGTTACTTTCTGTGACGAGAATTACATTGTTTCCATTTTCTGGGTGCAGCGAAGGAGATAACGAGCTTCCGGTTTCAGAGTATGGAGGTAAACCATGTAGGGTAGCATATAGTTGAGATATTTTCACCAGAGTATGTGTGGTACGATGAGTATGCTATTAAGAGATGACTATTCACTGGAGAGCGAACAAGTGTAATGAGATTGGAGATTGAGAAGGTTAAGCAGCTACTTAGGAAATCTGGGACGATCCGTGTGGAAAGTATGGGTAGATGTGGCAGGTAGTATGGGCCCGTACTACTGAAAGTAGAGGACCTATACTCGAAACAGGGAAAATTCCAGAGGTTCTAAACAGCAGGTTGAGGGGAGATAAAATGGTTCGGGTACCATGATTCATAGCAGAGTGTGTTTCTGTCTTTACCAGTTATCCGATGATGGCTACTTAGACTGAGAAAGAATATGGTAAACTGTGGGTCCAGAGGGCCATGTCGGTTGAGCTTCGATAGAGTGTGCTTTGCGAGGGAAATTGAGTTTAGATACCGAGGAGTTTGACTGGTGAGCTTCCAGGTGGAGTCGCAAGACTTGAGGAAAAGTGGAGATGATACGCTATGGAGGATTGCGGTTCCGGTTGAGTGATCAGCCGATGATTGAGATGTTACTTTCTGTGACGAGAATTACATTGTTTCCATTTTCTGGGTGCAGCGAAGGAGATAACGAGCTTCCGGTTTCAGAGTATGGAGGTAAACCCTGTAGGGTAGCATATAGTTGAGATATTTTCACCAGAGTATGTGTGGTATGTCTGCTGCGAGGTATTCTTATATCGTGAAGAGAGTCATCAGAGGGGACTAAGATGGATGGGGACAAGGATATGCATTAAATGAGTATAGTAAGGCATATTTTGCAGCAGTTCCAGGTAATTAAAAGGGGTATATCGGGGTGGCGGCCCTTGTTGTTTACGTTGTATATCGACTATGAGAGTGAGGTCTATTGCTTCTATGATAATTCACATGATGGAATGTTGGTTGAGGAATCAGAGATGAGGTGTGCGTGATAGTTCATTATCCTTAGGTGAGCAAGTTGTAACTAATTCGGGACAGTCGAGATGTGTGGTGATGTGTTGGTATGAGATTTTGGATGACTAGAGGCAGTCACGTTGGGAAGTTTCCGAGGAGTTCATCCGAGATTCGGGATAATTAGAGTTGCTTGGTCTCTATCGGGAAGATCATCGACTGTTACGTTGTACGTTCCAAGAGTCAAGTGTGATGTACCTGGTGAAACAGTATGTAGAGTAGACTGTTGGTATGCCAATTCGTGATGGCTCGAACCCTGAGTGGGGGAGAATTGGGTATTCTATTGACAGGATCAACGATCTGTTCAAGTACGGTTAGAGAACTGGTTATGGAGATCTGCGATACGGACACATGAGACTTGGGTTATTGGTGAATGAGTCGAGGTGCAGAGCGAGATGATGCATGTTGTACGTGCTCAGGAAAGGATGATTGTATCCACAACGAGTAGCCGTTGCTCAGGGACCTTATTTTGGTTAGGAACTCTTCGAGTTGTAGTGGTTGAGTTCGAGGCGGTTCGCTCGTTGAGGTCCAGTTTGACTGTTGAGAATTTCTAATTCGATGTATGGGTTGTTGTATGCACTTCGGGAAGGGCAGCAGTTGATTTGGCAACCAACTTTAGAGTCGGTATGAGTATTCTTGCATGGGTTTTGAGCAGTAGAGGATGGGGTTTCGGATTGTCGTCAACGTGTTCTTAGTCATTGATGATTCCTCCGTATTTCAAATTGTGAGTTGGAGTATTTCAAGGTTACGAGTTGTGCAAGAGGAATATCATTGATTGAGGAAAGACATTGTGAGATCCTGAGAGGGTGTATTGCGGTATCTGAGTACGATGCCATGAGTGGACGATCAGTGGTTGAGGCAAGACATCGTGAGGTTCTGTGATGGTGTACCGAGGTATCCGAGTATGATGCCCTAAATTTTTGGATTATTTGAGACTTGAGTTTGTGAGATAGCAAGTGGAGTACCGAGTGACTATTGTTCCAGTGGGAGCCCTTCAGCTGATTATCATCGAACGGGATTATCCAAGAATGTGAATTGTAGCGAGAGAAAGTGTTTTGTTGCGACGATTGTCGTCAAGAGTAGTGATGCTTAATCTGGGTGGGTGTGTGTACGTATCTAGTATTGGACCGTGGAGCATGAGTTAGTGAACTCAGTGCGGTGATGACTCGAGGATGAGATTATGGGGTGATAACAGAGCGAGTGGATCCGAGTGAGAGTAATCACTTGGGACTGTCAGGGAAAAACCATGGGGTAAGCCCACGGCGAGTGAGAGAGTATTGTGATACTGCGGGGAGCCGTAGCTTTCACGAGTCAATGAGAGAGTGTTGTAAGCCTGCGGGGAGCCGTAGCTTTCACGAGTCAGTGAGAGAGTGTCGTAAGCATGCGGGGAGCTGTAGCTTTCACGAGTCAGTGAGAGAGTGTTGTAAGCCTTCGGGGATCCGTAGCTTTCACGAGTCAGTGAGAGAGTGTCGTAAGCCTACGGGGAGCCGTAACTTTCACGAGTCAATGAGAGAGTGTCGTAAGCCTGCGGGGATTCGTAGCATTCACGAGTCAGTAATAGAGTGTCGTAAGCCTGCGGGGAGCCATAGCATTCACGAGTCAGTGAGGTAGTGTCTTAAGACTACGGGGAGCCGTAGCACTCATTAGTCAATAAGGAAGAATGTTGTAACTATGGGGAGCCGTAGTATTCACTAGTCAGAGCATGACGCAAAGGAGTTCTTAGGCTTGGGTAGCCTTACCAATTGAGTCTCTGGGAAACTGGAGGCCGGACCAGGGGCGAGACTGGGGTCTCCGTGATGGTCGGGAATCGTTACATCCCGATTAGAGAAGTGGTGTACGCATAGATTCGTGGATCACGGGGCGTGAGTTGAGTATCAGATTGGAGATGAGTGGTTCTGATTCTTCTGTTGAATCAGACTCCCGAGCTTGAGATGGGCTCTAATTGTGTAATGAGTAGGCATGATGAGATTCCAGATTCTCGGATGGGTTTCATTTTGGAAGTTAATGGGTTCCATCTGATGTCTTAGACCTGAGTGGGTTAGTTCGTTGGTTTGGAAAGGACCACGAGACGCATGGAACTAGTGAGTGGTAGACGACCGAGTTCGGAGGTGAAGCGACTTCAGATGGGGTTGTAGTATTCGCTCGAGGTAAAGCGAACTTCGTGACTGATGTGTCATATGATGGGCAAAGATAGCTATTGTGAGAAGGAAGTCTGTAAGGTCGATTTATTGGGTGTGAAATGGGTAGCCTTTGGAAGTCCCACTGTTGGGTCGGGAGCTGACCTTGTGCTCAGTGTTGGAGGGGGTATTTGAGAGGAAGCTGGGGCTTATGAGTATAGATGTCAGAGGATAGTTCCGAGCGGGCATGATCATTTTATTGTGTCTGAGGACAGAATTTTGAGGTTTATTTTTCAGATGGGTTCTGATAGCAGTACAGGTGGTGGGTCCCTGGTGAGAAGTGACCCTTCTGTTCCTTTTGAGCTATGATCTGGATCTATTGGTGTATCTGACATGAGTGATCGGTAGCCAATTATTGGTCAACGACTGGTTTCCATCAGTCGTAACAAGAAAATCAAAGTTGGTAGTGTGTTATCGGGGTTTGTTATTCGATGAGCGAGTAACATGATGATATCTTGCATGGGCGGTCTAGCAAGGAGACAGACCACTAGAGTTTCCAGGTTCTGGAGAGTCAGAACTAGTACGCAGCGGCAGAGGGGTCCGTCCTGTTTCAGGATTAAGAGTTCCTGATTAGTTTCGGGTGTCTTAGAAGGGAGGTTGTTGTACGATATGAGATTTTTTTTCTGTCACACCCCAAACCAAAACGGCGGAAATGTTCGGGGGTGGAGGACGTCATGTTCAGTATCATAACAATGCACAATAGTAAAACAAGAACCAACATCATCCATTGCATTAATAATATAATTTAATACAAGTGTGTTCTGAGTAAAGTTTGAATGACACCAAAATACGAATCAAAATAAAAGACGAGTCTTGAAAAAGCTCCGTCTTCTCAAAACCTGGTCATCGGTACCTGTCTACTAGTGACCTGAGAATACAAGTTATTTTGAAAGAGTAGATCAGCATTAAATCTGTTGAGTTCATAAGTATATTAGTGTCAAATGTTTGCATTAGTTTGATGAAAATGTTTGTAAGTGTTTGATGTAAATGTTTTAAGTGTTTGATGAAAATGTGTGTATACTTTCGAGAAAATCCTATATTTTCTACTAAATTGGAAAGTAGTTTTCTACCAAGACCCGACTGTTTTGTATGTTTGTTCTTTTGTAAAAGTGAGTGTTTTTCCCAAGTATGACTATTATTACCAGAAGATAGTTTACATTACCTTTTATGTGAGAAGATCACTATATGAATGTGATGGAAAAATGAAGATGTACAGTAGTATTGTACAAAGTAACTACATATGTACTAACTACCTTAAAACCAATTTGTTTAATTAAGGTAAAATGTGATGAGGTTATAACCATGCTCGATTGACTAGTATAAAACACGACGATCAAAAGACGTCGGAATGGTATGACATTTATCACCCGTAGACCTGCAGGTCCTACTGTAGCTAGCAGCAAGGTGTAAGATAGTCAATCCCATATAGATCTATACATAAACTCATGCTCTCCCTCCAGGAGAATCTGGTTACAAAACGTGACACAATAGTATATTGCCATGCCATGAAGTAGTGGCTCACATTAATGTTATCTTGTTCTTGTATTAGTATGTATGTTCCTTCCTGTTCTAGTGTATAGTATGTTCCTTCTGTTCTAGTTATAGTATGTTCTTTCTTGTTCTTGATATAGTATGTTCTTTCTGACTCATGTATGAACTGACTCTTGTAAGTTTCATTGTTCTAGAAATAGTAAGTAGTAATCCTCTAAACTATACCTATTATAGTTTACTAATACTGTTGTTTGACTGCCATTGATGTATAGAAAAGACTCAATTACTTACCAAGCAACTAAGTTAAGTATAATCCTTAAAATGGGTTTAATATTCGCATATCTATTCAATAAGTATAACTATGATTTAACCGACATTCGGACTAGTGATCCTACCCCGATCCCACAACCAAACAAGGAACAGGAGTCAAGGTATCTAGCAATAGTCCTAATTTTGTTAAATCATACTTATACATAAATAGATAGACGAATATGATTTGATACAAAAGAAGTTTATAAAAGCTATAAAAGCATTTTCAACAAGTTTGAGTATAAGAAATCCTTTTGAATGTAGTTTTCACATGTAAATGATTAACACAATATCATTGTGTTATACTTGAATCCCCCCCTGAAATCATTTAAAAGCATTTAAAAGTGTAGTTGTAGGGGTATGAACTCACCTGTAGTGAGTGATTCGAATGAAAGATCGATATAGGATGCTAAGTATGCCAAGTGAAGTCTCGAGCACAAACGGATCCTATCAAGCATATAATGACACATATATGTATATAATTAGTGTATATAACAACTAATCATGTAAGGGAAACCACCTTAGGGAATAGGAAACACTCTCAATGGAGTGTTAGAATCACATATGATTGATTGAAAGCAGTTCACGGCCACACAAGAAGTGTTCACGGCCATACAAGGGTTCACGGCCATAGAACACATGATGTGTTCACGGCCTAATCAAGATCTTATGAAGGGTTTACGGCCAAGGAAGGAGGGTTCACGGCCATATCAAGATCTTATGAAGGGTTCACGGCCGTGAACTCTTGAAGATCGTGCATTTTGGTGCTTGATTCATGTGTGGAATCAAGTGTTTCTAGGTATGAACAAGTAAGGGATAAGATACTTACTTTATGGAAGCCTTTGGAGTGTTCACGGTTTGAAGAAAGTTGAGAGAGAATGGAGAGGTGTTCACGGCTAGAGTTGAAATAATGAAGAAATAATGAACCAACTTTATATATATAGAGGATGTTCATGGCCAAGGATGGGTTCACGGCCGTGAACTCCTTTTTGATGATTTTCCGGCTTGATTGCAACTCAATGAACTCTAGCTAACACTTCCTAACACACAATCATTAAGTGTACTAGGCTTAGAAACTCTCAAATAGATCCTTAACAAGGCAAAAGGATAACAGAAACAAGACTGACTTTTGATTGAAATGATTGACTTTACAAGATAGAAATTTCGGGTTGTCACATCATCCCCCCGTTAAAGGGAATTTCGTCCCGAAATTAGAGTTTAAGAAAAAAATGGATAAACTAAGGATAAAGATGAGGATATTTCAGTTTCATTTGATCCTCTCGCTCCGAAGTGAATTCAGGTCCCCGCTTGGCATTCGAGCGAACCTTCACTATCGGGATACGACTTTGCTTCGTTTGCTTGACCTCTCGGTCCATGATCTCTACTGGTTCTTTCACGAAGTTGAGGCTCTCGTTGATCTCGATTTCATTGAGTGGAATAACAAGAGTCTCATCGGATAGACACTTTTTAAGGTTCAAAACGTGGAAAGTAGGGTGTACGTTACTAAGTTTGTGAGGTAGTTTGAGTTTGTAAGCTACATGGCCGATTCTAGAGAGAATCTCAAAAGGCCCTACGTATCTTGGATTTAGCTTCCCACACTTTCTGAAGCGTATCAAGCCCTTCCAGGGTGAGACCTTCAATAGAACACGGTCACCAACCAGGAATTCCAAAGGTTTCATTCTCTTGTCTGCGTAGCTTTTCTGTCGGTCTCTAGAGGCTTTCAATCGTTCACGAATCTGAACGATCTTCTCTGCCGTTTCCCGAATGATTTTCGGACCTGTGAGAGTGCTGTCAGGAACTTGTCCTTTATCTAACTGTGTGTCACCCACCTCAGCCCATCACAGAAGGGATCTGCACTTCCGGCCATAGAGGGCTTCAAATGGGGCTGCCTTTATGCTTGTGTGATAACTGTTATTGTAGGAGAACTCGACAAGGGGTAAATGAGTATCCCATGCCTTTCCAAAATCTATCACACAGGCTCGCAACATATCTTCCAGAGTTTGAATAGTCCTCTCACTTTGTCCATCGGTTTGCGGATGGTAGGTTGTGCTCATATCCAGCCTAGTTCCCAGGGAACTTTGTAGCGACTGCCAGAATCTTGAAGTGAATCTACTATCTCTATCAGAGATAATAGATATGGGAACACCATGTAGTCGTACAATCTCCCTAATGTAGGTCCTTGTTAGTTTCTCCATCTTATCAGTTTCTTTGATAGGTAGGAAGTGTGCGAACTTTGTTAACATGTCTACGATCACCCAAATGGTATCGAGACCATCCGTTGTCTTTGGCAACTTGGTTATGAAGTCCATTGTGATCCGCTCCCACTTATATTCAGGTATCTCCGGTTGCTATAGTAAACCTGAGGGTTTCTGGTATTCGACCTTAACCTTGGCGCAAGTAAGACACTTACTCACGAAGGTAGCAATCTCTGCTTTCATGTTAGGCCACCATTATAACTTTTTGAGATCCAGATACATCTTATCTGAAACTGGGTGGACGAAATATCGAGTATTGTGCGCTTCGGTCATGACCAAGTCTCTGAAACCACCGAGTCTCGGTGTCCAGATCCGATCCATGAGATACAAGGCTCCGCCACTCTTGACTTCCAAGTTCTTATCCATCCCTCTTACGGATTCACCCGCCACATTTTCAGGCTTCAAGGCTTCTAGCTGAGCCTCCTTAATTTGTGTGGACAGATGTGAATGGATAGTCATAGTCAATGATTTGACTCTAGGACCAGAGTATTCTTTCCAACTTAGGGCGTCAGCTACTACGTTGGCTTTATTGGGATGATAATGAATTTCGCATTCGTAGTCATTGAGTAGCTCGACCCACCGTCGTTGTCTCATTTTGAGCTCCTTCTGGTCGAATATATGTTGAAGGCTTTTGTGGTCTGTAAAGATAGTGCTTTTTGTACCATACAGGTAGTGTCTCCAGATCTTCAGAGCAAATACCACTGCTCCTAACTCAAGATCATGTATGGTGTAGTTGACTTCGTGTGTCTTTAGCTGTCTTGAGGCATAGGCGATGACCTTTCCTCGTTGCATAAGAACATAGCCAAGCCCTTGGTTGGATGCATCAGAATAAACCACGAAGTCTTCTATCCCTTCTGAGAGGGATAGTATCGGTGCGCTGCATAAGGCTCGTTTCAGCGTTTGGAACGCCTTCTCTTGTTTCTCTTCCTAGTCAAAGGTCACACCTTTCTGGGTCAATGTAGTAAGCCGTTTCGCGATCCTAGAGAAGTTCTGAATAAACCTGCGATAGTAGCCAGCGAGGCCTATAAATTGATGAATTTTTGTAGGCGTCTTTGGTGCTGACCAGTTCTCAATTGCCTTTATTTTGGAAGGATCCACGTGAATTCCCTCTTCGCTAACCACGTGACCCAAGAATTCGACTCTTCGAATCCAAAATTCGCACTTAGAGAACTTCGCACAAAGCTTCTCTGCTCGTAGGGTTTCTAAGATCTGACGTAAATGTTGACTATGTTCCTCCTTACTACGAGAGTAGATAAGTATGTTGTCGAGGAATACAATAACGAACTAATCTAAGTAAGGAAGGCACACCCGGTTCATGAAGTCCATGAACACTGCGGGTGCATTGGTTAATCCGAAAGGCATCACTACAAACTCGTAGTGACCATAACGAGTTCATAGGGCTGTCTTGGGAACATCTTCCTCTAACACTCGTAACTGGTGATACCCAGATCTCAGGCCAATCTTGGAAAAGTAGTTTGCCCCTTGTAGTTGGTTGAATAAGTCGTCTATACGAGGTAGAGGGTATCGGTTCTTGACGGTCAGTTTGTTTAGTTCTCAGTAGTCGATGCACATACGGAGCGATCCGTCTTTCTTCTTCACGAACAATACCGGTGCTCCCGAGGGTGAGAAGCTTGGTCTAATAAAGCCCTCGCTGAGCAGTTTGTTCAGTTGACCGGATAGCTCCTGCATCGCGGATGGTGCTAGATGATAAGGCGATTTGGCTACTGGGGTAGCCCCTGGAACTAAGTCGATTCTGAACTCGACTTGACGTTGTGGAGGTAATCCTAGTAGTTCTTCTGGAAAGATGTCAGGAAAGTCGCATACTTTTGGGATGTTATTTATATCTTTCGTCTCTTGGCTCATATCGACTACATGAGCAAGGAATGCATGACATTCCTTTCGTAAGTATTTCTAGGCTTGTATGCTCGAGATCATACGAAGGTTCGTGTCTGGTTTTCGCCATAGATAACTATGGTTTCATTAGACGGTAGATTAAGACGAACGACCTTCTCATAACACATGATGTCATCATGATGAAGACTCAACCAATCCATGCCGATAATGACGTCGAAACTTTTAATTGAGACATGCATGAGGTCGATTCGAAAAGAATGGCTATCTAGAGTTAGGGTACAACCTATGTATATGCAGCTAGTACTCTCAGTTTTTCCGTTAGCCATTTCTACAATGAACGGTTCTTTAAGTGCTCGTGGTTTTTGTTTAAGTAAGTGTGCAAATGTTTGGTTCACGAAACTCCTCTCTGCTCCACTATCAAATAGTATGCATGCATAAGAGTTGTCGAGCAGAAACGGACCAGTGACCACTGTAGGTTCTGCTACCGCTTCCTCGTGGCCTATAGCCAAAACTCTTCCCACTCCGCCCGCGTTCCCTGCCTTCGGGCAGTTCCTTTTGAAGTGACCCACCTCGCCACATCCGTAGCCAGCCTGGCCCACACCAACGTCGGGGATCTGGGTGATTGGCCTAGCCGGAGATTTGCAGAAACGGGCAGTGTGCCCTTTCCTGTTGCAGTTAGAGCACTGCATTTCCCGACAGGGTCCGTTGTGGTGGAAGCCGCACTTGTTGTACTTGGGCAAGCTTCCAGCATACTGTTTCATCGGCGCAGTGGCAGTAGGTACTATCGCGGCATGAATAGCCACGACTTGTTGTTTCATGGCAGAGTTTTGTGCCACATTGTTCTTCTTCTTGTTTTCCCAAAACTTCTGCTTGTTGTCAGCGACTTTGGATGGTTCTAGGATGACAAGGGTTGTTGTTGTCGGTGTGCGGACTCCGTGATCGATGAGCCGCTGTGCCAATCGCTTGGCACTGTCGAAGGTAGTGGGGTTTGAAGCTAAGACATTCCCCTGAAATGGAGGCACCAGCCCCCAAATGTACCTCTCGACCTTCTTTCCCTCGGTAGGGACCATTCATGGACATAGCGCCACCAGATCGTTGAACCTGGCGGTGTAGGCAACTATCTCGGAGCCCTTCATGGTTAGGCTCCAGAGTTCTTGTTCAAGTTTCTGAACCTCGCCCCTTGGGCAGTACTCCTCAATCATGAGCTCCTTCAGAGCTTCCCAGCCCATTGCATTAGCCACTATCAGGGTTAGTGACTTGACATAGCTATTCCACCATGTCAAGGCTCTGTCCGCGAAGGTGCACGCAGCAAATTTTACTTTGCTCCCTTCCGGACAGGAGCAGATCTCAAAGATCGACTCAGTCTTTTCGAACCATTGCAAGAGAGCAATGATCCCACCGCTGCCATTGAAGGATTTGGGTTAGCAGTTGGTGAAGTCTTTGTACGAACACTCCCTAGGGTACCCGTGACTACCACCTTGGGTGGAGTTAACATTCGTCCCACCTCCGCTAGAACCGGTGGTGTTGAATTGAGCTAAGGCTGTCGTAACAGCCACAACCACTGCAGCTTGGATAGCTGTTGGATAGTATTGAGGAGGAGGTAGTGGTGGTTGAATTGGAGTTATAGGAGGATTACGCCTCGCTGATCGACATGGAGGCATCTTTCAACTAAAAGTTTACAAAGATGAAGATATTGCTAAGCATTCAATAGTGAGAATAATGAGAGTGATCCATGGACTAAATCACCATAGCCCAACAAATAGATGAGAGTATGATTGTAATGGAGATCTAACAATAGGAGGATGAAAGCATTTGGATAAAGATTTCCCATGAGATTAGATGTCTATCAATATCACTGGTATTAAAGATGTAACAAGTTCGGGAAAAATGACCTTGGAGTAGGTCTTACATCAAACCAAAAATGAGAAAATTTTGACAGCACTAAGACCTAACAGACTGAAAGTTCAAGGTCTTAAAATAAGTAGGAAATTTATACTAGACTCTATACATAGACCTAATTTATATCCAAAAGAAAGAGTAGAGTAGACTCTACTCGCGAAGGGAGTTGTTCTAGTTGGTACTTGACTCAACCCTGGATTCAGCCAGCTACTGTTCCGTTTCCCATACACGCCTTTGCAGTGACACCTGGTTTTGACGAAGATCCCTAACTTCAGATTGGCAGGCATTAAGCTCTACCTGTAGGGCATCAGTTCGAGTCCTTTCCAAGTTTTGGTCATCGGTCAGATGACGAAGACGGACTATATTGACTCCGGAGTTAGCACGGATCTCCATGACCTAGTCGAAGTTTTCTCTTCCCTGCTCTGCATTGCGAGCAACACGTCGCACTAGGATTGGAAGGAGAGCCTCCCTCATTCAAGTTATAGTAACTCCGGTCTCCGTTGTAGGGAGGTGGTTGTCCCTGCTCGTTGCTCCACCTTCCCAAGTTCACCGCCCACAGAGGCGTCGGGCCTTGAAAAGCCGGACGAGGGTTAGGATTTTCAGCAACTTGGGGTGGGTTACAAACCTCGGGGTCTGAGTCGGAGTCTTCATGATTATCTTCGTTCTCCTCATCATAATTATCCTCGGGGTCTTCTTCTGCTGGGACCATCAGGTTTTCTTCTTCGGGCTCTGCATCAAGCCATCCACCGTGCCCTTGATCGGGAAAGTACGGGTCGCCAGGGAGATGAAATCCAGCCATGTTATCTAAGCGAGAAAGGGGCGTAGGAAACATATAATAGACGTACTACTTAAGATAATTATAGGATGATCCTTACCAGTTACTTCAATACTTGCGTAGTGCATACCAGTCATGTGAAACCAAGATAAAATAGACCTTCGAATAAGTGACCCTAACTCCAAGCCCACAACCAAACAAGGAACAGGAAGTAAAGCAAAGATCACAAATTCTAAGTCTATGACACCTCAGTCACATATAACCTTAGTGTATCCACTCAGCAACTATTGACCTACTAATAAAGACCTTTTAGTTTACACACAAGTCATTATAGTATCACAAAATACTCCTATAGTATTTTAAGTTTATGTTATGTTCTAAAGTTTTCATTGTAGTAGTGTTGGTAAGTTTTTAGACTTGCTGTAACAACACAACCATTCCTAGGCACATGATAATCACTTCTCGGAAAGATATAGTTGATCAGGCTATATCACTCCCACATCTGATTATATGTTCCCAAGCCTACTTGTGCTGTCCAACAACCGCAATACTTTTGTTCTATTCTAGTATGACACTGATCCTAGTATGAATGCATGTATGTATACTTTAGTTAAATATTTTATTATTTAAAAAGTATAAACTTTTGGTCAGAGTGTTTTAATCCCGATGTGTTTTATAGATGTATATCTTTTATGGGTTGATATACTCACAACACTATAAACAAAGCTTTGATACCAATCTGTCACACCCCCAAACTAGAACGGCGGAAACATTCGGGGGCGGAGGACGTCATGTTCAGTATCATAACAATGCACAATAGTAAAACAAGCAACAAAATCATCCATTGCATTAATAATATAAGTTAATACAAGTGTGTTCTGCGTAAAGTTTGAATGACACCAAAATACGAATCAAAATAAAAGACGAGTCTTGAAAAAGCTCCGTCTTCTCAAAACCTGGTCATTGGTACCAGTCTATTGGTGACCTGAGAATACAAGTTATTTTGAAAGAGTAGATCAGCATTAAAGTTGGTGAGTTCATAAGTATATTAGTGTTAAATGTTTGCATTAGTTTCATGAAAATGTTTGTAAGTGTTTGATGTAAATGTTTTAAGTGTTTGATGAAAATGTTTGTATACTTCCGAGAAAATCCTATATTTTCTACTAAATTGGAAAGTAGTCTTCTACCAAGACCCAACTGTTTTGTATGTTTGTTCTTTTGTAAAAGTGAGTGTTTTTCCCAAGTATGACTATTATTACCAGAAGATAGTTTACATTACCTTTTATGTGAGAAGATCACTATATGAATGTAATGGAAAAATGAAGATGTACAGTAGTATTGTATAAAGTAACTACATATGTACTAACTACCTTAAAACCAATTTGTTTAATTAAGGTAAAATGTGATGAGGTTATAACCATGCTCGATTGACTAGTATAAAACACGACGATCAAAAGACGTCGGAATGGTATGACATTTATCACCCGTAGACCTGCAGGTCCTACTGTAGCTAGCAGCAAGGTGTAGGATGGTCAATCCCATATAGATCTATACATAAACTCACGCTCTCCCTCCAGGAGAATCTGGTTACAAAACGTGACACAATAGTATATTGCCATGCCATGAAGTAGTGACTCACATTAATGTTATCTTGTTCTTGTATTAGTATGTATGTTCCTTCCTGTTCTAGTGTATAGTATGTTCCTTCTGTTCTAGTTATAGTATGTTCTTTTTTGTTCTAGTTATAGTATGTTCTTTCTGACTCATGTATGAACTGACTCTTGTAAGTTTCATTGTTCTAGAAATAGTAAGTAGTAATCCTCTAAACTATACCTATTATAGTTTACTAATACTGTTGTTTGACTGTCATTGATGTATAGAAAAGACTCAATTACTTACCAAGCAACTAAGTTAAGTATAATCCTTAAAATGGGTTTAATATTCACATATCTATTCAATAAGTATAACTATGATTTAACCGACATTCGGACTAGTGATCCTACCCCGAGCCCACAACCAAACAAGGAACAGGT
Source organism: Lactuca virosa (assembly GCF_052849685.1). NCBI lineage: Eukaryota > Viridiplantae > Streptophyta > Magnoliopsida > Asterales > Asteraceae > Lactuca > Lactuca virosa. The sequence continues at coordinate 240,762,136 of NC_136433.1, forward strand.
GTCAAGGTATTTAGCAATAGTCCTAATTTTGTTAAATCATACTTATACATAAATAGATAGACGAATATGATTTGATATAAAAGAAGTTTATAAAATCTATAAAAGCATTTTCAACAAGTTTGAGTATAAGAAATCCTTTTGAATGTAGTTTTCACATGTAAATGATTAACACAATATCAGTGTGTTATACTTGTATCCCCCCCCCCTAAAATCATTTAAAAGCATTTAAAAGTGTAGTTGTAGGGGTATGAACTCACCTGTAGTGAGTGATTCGAATGAAAGATCGATATAGGATGCTAAGTATGCCAAGTGAAGTCTCGAGCAAAAACGGATCCTACCAAGCATATAATGACACATATATGTATATAATGAGTGTATATAACAACTAATAATGTAAGGGAAACCACCTTAGGGAATAGGAAACACTCTCAATGGAGTGTTAGAATCACATATGATTGATTGAAAGCAGTTCACGGCCACGCAAGAAGTGTTCACGGCCATACAAGGGTTCACGGCCATAGAAAACATGATGTGCTCACGGCCCAATCAAGATCTTATGAAGGGTTTACAGCCAAGGAAGGAGGGTTCACGGCCATATCAAGATCTTATGAAGGTTTCACGGCCACATGAAGGGTTCACAGCCGTGAACACTTGAAGATCTTGCATTTTGGTGCTTGATTCATGTGTGGAATCAAGTGTTTCTAGGTATGAACAAGTAAGGGATAAGATACTTAATTTATGGAAGCCTTTGGAGTGTTCACGGTTTGAAGAAAGTTGAGAGAGAATGAAGAGGTGTTCACGGCTAGAGTTGAAATAATGAAGAAATAATGAACCAACTTTATATATATGGAGGATGTTCATGGCCAAGGATGGGTTCACGGCCGTGAACTCCTTTTTGATGATTTTCCGGCTTGATTGCAACTCAATGAACTCTAGCTAACACTTCCTAACACACAATCATTAAGTGTACTAGGCTTAGAAACTCTCAAATAGATCCTTAACAAGGCAAAAAGATAACAGAAACAAGACTGACTTTTGATTGAACTGATTGACTTTACAAGATAGAAATTTCGGGTTGTCACATCATCCCCCCGTTAAAGGGAATTTCGTCCCGAAATTAGAGTTTAAGAAAATATGGATAAACTAAGGAAAAAGATGAGGATATTTCAGTTTCATTTGATCCTCTCGCTCCGAAGTGAATTCAGGTCCCCGCTTGGCATTCCAGCGAACCTTCACTATCGGGATACGGCTTTGCTTCGTTTGCTTGACCTCTCGGTCCATGATCTCTACTGGTTCTTTCACGAAGTTGAGGCTCTCGTTGATCTCGATTTCATCGAGTGGAATAACAAGAGTCTCATCGGATAGACACTTTTTAAGGTTCGAAACGTGGAAAGTAGGGTGTACGTTACTAAGTTTGTGAGGTAGTTTGAGTTTGTAAGCTACAGGGCCGATTCTAGAGAGAATCTCAAAAGGCCCTACGTATCTTGGATTTAGCTTCCCACACTTTCTGAAGCGTGTCAAGCCCTTCCAGGGTGAGACCTTCAATAGAACACAGTCAGCAACCAGGAATTCCAAAGGTTTCATTCTCTTGTCTGCGTAGCTTTTCTGTCGGTCTCTAGAGGCTTTCAATCGTTCACGAATCTGAACGATCTTCTCTGCCGTTTCCCGAATGATTTCCGGACCTGTGAGAGTGCTGTCAGGAACTTGTCCTTTAGCTAACTGTGTGTCACCCACCTCAGCCCATCACAGAGGGCATCTGCACTTCCGGCCATAGAGGGCTTCAAATGGAGCTGCCTTTATGCTTGTGTGATAACTGTTATTGTAGGAGAACTCGACAAGGGGTAAATGAGTATCCCATGCCTTTCCAAATTGGAAAGTAGTCTTCTACCAAGACCCGACTGTTTTGTATGTTTGTTCTTTTGTAAAAGTGAGTGTTTTTCCCAAGTATGACTATTATTACCAGAAGATAGTTTACATTACCTTTTATGTGAAAAGATCACTATATGAATGTAATGGAAAAATTAAGATGTATAGTAGTATTGTATAAAGTAACTACAGATGTACTAACTACCATAAAACCAATTTGTTTAATTAAGGTAAAATGTGATGAGGTTATAACCATGCTCGATTGACTAGTATAAAACACGACGATCAAAAGACGTCGAAATGGTATGACATTTGTCACCCGTAGACCTGCAGGTCCCACTATAGCTAGCACCAAGGTGTAGGATGGTCAATCCCATATAGATCTATAAACAAACTCACGCTCTCCCTCCAGGAGACTCTGGTTACAAAATGTGACACAACAGTATATTGCCATGCCATGAATTAGTGGCTCACATTAATGTTATCTTGTTCTTGTATTAGTATGTATGTTCCTTTGTAAGTCCCCAAATCTGCTTGTGTATCAATCAGATCCAATTGATGGTGCGAAATCCCAATCAATTGGATGATGTCAGAGCAAAATAGAAGAGAAGGAGAAGAAGAAGAAGATGATGAATCTATGATGGATTAATGAAATGATTGATGCTCCATACACATAGTTCACGCACACCCTTCTCTCTTGTTTCTCTCACACCTTAGAATACATACACTTAAGCTCCTTGGCTATGTCCCTCGCATGCACTCCTCACCCTATATATATATATATATATATATATATATATATATATATATATATATATATATATATATATGGACCTAAGGCCAAGCCCAAAATACAAATAATCCAATGCTAGACCGAAAACACATGGGTTTTCGGTCCAAGCTACAATTAATCCTATACTATTTTTGGTCCAAATAATTAAAACAATAAATGTTTAGAAAAGAAAAGTATAAACCATATTTTTGACCCAACAATCTCCCCCTTGGTTTATATCTTTCTTTTCTAATTGACCCAACAAGCTCCCCCTAAAAGTAGTTGACACTTCTTGTCAATCTTCATTGGGAGATTGGCTTCAGCTATTATCTTCAAATTCTTCACAACGTCAAGATGATCTTGATGAATCTTCAATGAATGACTTCATCTGGAGCAGTTGGGCTTTTCTTCAAGATTTGACATTGAACGCACATTGGGTGAGGAAGCTTCATGTACTGATTCTTGAAAGATAGCGCTTTCAGCTTGAGAATCTTCAGAGAGAACTAACAGAGAGAAATAATCTTCTGGATCACTTTAGCAGGTACAAAGATAGCAGCAGACTGATTGAGGAGGTTTCAATGCAATTCGTCACATAATCTTCAGTTATTGCTTCACCATGCTTCTGGGGTTGAAAGATTGAATGTCGAAAGAATAATATTCATTTCTTGCTCCTTCGAATGAGAATTCTTCGATGATCACGGATAAAGCCTTGGCTCAGAAAATCTTCGATACAGTCTCCATGAGTCTCATCTACACCTGAATTCATTTTTTCAAGACGAAACAAAACTAAAAGAAAAACTTAGCACACAATATTTTTGGATTTTTTATATTTTTTGGAAAAATAAAAACAGAAACAAAAATATTTTTGGATTTTTTATTTCTCTGAACAAGAAATAAAACGAAATATAACACTATTTTTGGATTTTTAATTTTCTGATTTTTGTTTGATTTTTGAATTTTTTTTCTTAATTAATACTCCCCCTAAATTTGTGCATAGAGGAAAACTATGAACAAATTTAACAAAAATAAAAATATTTGGGATCAAAGTTGTTAGACAGTCTTAATCCGTTTGTCAGTACCTTCCCCTTCATGAATAGATCTGGTCGATCGCCGGTATTGTGGTCCACTTAAGCACGAAAAATTGTGACAAATTTTGGACATGCTATAAGTGACAAGACAAGTTGATCCTATGTTCCTAGATAAAACTTCCTAAGCACCATTCATCTGACGACGACCAAGGATATTGTTGTCCACCTAAGTTGAGCAGCGAGATCTACAGACAATCTATAATTGTTCAATTTTAGTTGTACTAGAACGTGTTTCCTGCTTCCTGATATACCCCAATAATCAAGAACTTCCAAGATACTCCTTACTTTAGGTGAGCAGACAATTATTAGGAGAGAGAATTGATTTAGAGTACATATACTGTACACCCAGGTCGGATCTCTTCCAATCACGCAGAGGGTGAAACATATGACTAACTAGAATTTCAGAGGGATTGAGAAGCAGAAGGTTGCATATGCTGTGTACCAGGTCGGATTATTAATCACGCAAAGGAGACAGCATATGGCTAACAGGTAGAAACAATAGCATAGATAGAAGATGCAGAGAGACAGATTTGCATATGTTGCAGTCCAGGTCGGATCTTTCGATCACACAAAGGAGGCAACATATGACTAACAGTAGGAAAGAAAGAAAATAATTTTCTACAAACCTAATTTATCGGAATTCCCCAGTCGCCCCGTCAATATCGGAATTAAGGACAAAATCCGTACATTAAGGAAAAGTTAAACCACAGTTCTAGATACGGGTTCTCTTAATGTGACCGGTAGATTCTCATGTATATCTCCCTGCTCAACCAACCCAAGCGTCATATTGTCAGGCTAAACGGAACTATCTAGGTCAAGATTTATCAAGTCTCTAGATTCCTTAAGTTCATCTGTACCTAGTCAAGTCCATTAAACTTTTCATGCCTACCAGCGCATCGAACACAGAGCCTAGACAATTCAGCTTTGGTACCTTACACAGATTCAGATTGCCTGTTATCACTTGTTGATATCACTTCCCAATAATACCTACTAACGAAAAACTATAAGAAAATAAAAGATTAACTTCAAAATGAATCAGTGTAAAATAAACTCAGGAGTATCGAGAAGAAAACTCAAACCGTAATTCACCGATTGAATTTGCATCCAGAAGGTCTGAGAACAGCATGCAAAATCTTAGAACAGTTCCGAAAATTCTTCATGTCATTAAGCACTAACCCCATGTGTGATCCCTTCCTTTCTTCCTTTCCCACAAAGGACACATACTCTCAAACAAAGTTCTGAATGTTGTACAGTTGAGATATGCCTCCTATCAAGTGCCTGGAACAGCTACTATCAACAAACCGAAGTCGGATGATATGCCTCCATAGTTGTTCCGACACCGAGCGGGATCAGTTGGTCTTTGGAACCCAGTCCATTTTGAAACTGGGTTGACCTTTGTCATCTTTGCAAGGAACTCTCTCCCACGACATATCCTGCATATCACAAATAGAAGATGACGAAATATTAGAATCGTTAGATGATTTGGGAGATTGAACCTTTGGTACCCATTTATAGTTGGGTTTAATCCGTTTCTTTTTCGGTCCGATTGGTGCCTCGACACTTGTTTTTGAACTGGAAGTCGGCCGTTAAAATGACTTAGACCTAGCCGGTCTTGGTTTCGCTGGAGCATCTCTTGGATTTGGCTTCTTGGCCGGCATTCCCTTCTTGCCTTTGGGATTCGGATTCTTGGCCTTGTGGGTTTGATTCTTGGCCTTCTGTGCGTTCCAGTCACCATTGTCTGAACGTGACCTTGAGGGGTTTCTTTTGGAGTATCTCCCTCTTGGCGCGTTTTGCAATCCTTGTGCGTAGTAGGGAATGTATGCGCGATTTGGACAGTTTCGGGCAATGTGAGCAGGTGTTTCACAGTGAAAACAAGTCTTTTTCTTCACTGGGAAATTGTTTCTTCCTGCCCCTGGTGGCGTGTCCATGCCTTGTCTCAGGTTGTTCCCACATGCACACTTGCAACAAGCCGTCGGTTTCGCTTGTTTTGGTGGCCTGTATTTCTCAACAGCAGGTTTGTTAGGAGTAACTGAGTTAGAAGCAACAGATTCAGAGTTCAAGGAGTCATTGGATTGTTCAATAGTTTTCTCCTTGTTCTCATCCTCTACTACTTTACCTGCACAAGAAGTAGAATCATTAGAAACGTTCACCTCAACCTTTTCTGGCACAACCACAGCAGGTTTCCCATATTGAAGATGTGCCTCCCTATCAATTTCTTCCTGTGTCATAGGGATGGATATATAGTTATTATTGAAAGGGGGAGGAACACTATCATACCCTAGACCCTTGTTTTGATTATCTTTGAATTTTAATTGGTTTTCAAATAAGGACTCGACTGTCTTACTTGACACAGTATAATTTTTGAAACTAACATCTGTTTTTCCACACTTAATTTTCAAAGCGTCAAGTTCTTCAGTTAAAGCAACAAGTTTTTTCTTAATGTGATCGTAATTTTCACACTTGTTGCTGTAATCTTCTTGTAATTTTCTAAAGTCCTTAGTCTTGGCCTCTAATTGAGCTTTCAGAGGTTTCTGACCTTTCCTAAGAGTATAGCCTTCGTATTTGAGGTCCTCATTTTATCTTTTTAATAAATCGATTTGATCTCGGAGAAATTTAATAGTAGTTTCACAAGATGGAGTACATGAAACTTCATTTACCGGAATTGATGCGGAACTCATTTTTTTTTGTTTTTATTATATATATATATATATATATATATATATATATATATATATATATATTATTTTTTTTTGATTTTTTTTTAATTGCCCTTTGACTTCAAAACCGAGAAAGTCAACCTTCAAATTCAAATTTAAAAGTCAAACTTAAAAAGTCAAACTTGAAAAGTCAAACCGAAAGGCTAAATTTGAAAATTTAAAAGTTAAACAAAAAAGTCAAAGTTTAAAGTCAAAGGTCAAACTTGAAAGTCAAAAGCCAAATTTTAAAGTCAAAAGTCAAAAATAAAAATAAAAAATTGAAAACTAAAACTTTTTTGGTTGAAAATTGAATTTAAAAATAGAAGAAATTGAATTTTGGGTTAAATGTGTCAAATTTTCGAACTTAGGTGCGAGTGGGAGTGTTTTTCAATTAAAATCGAAGGGTTTGAACCAACAGGCAACCTAGCTGAGTTGGAAAGGCGTGTTGATGCTAAAGCGAGGGACCCGGGTTCGATCCCCGACACTCTAAAAAAACCTTTTTTTTATATGAAGGCTGCTGCTTCCGAAGTGTATATAGTTTAAGCGAGCGAGATGTTTAACAGGTTCCTTGGTAGATCAACTGGTAAGAGCCGCGTTTGAAGACTCAAGGGACCCGGGTTCGATCCCCGGCTGCCCCGATTTCCTTTCCCTTTTTATGTGAAGCTGATGCGAGGACGAGGGCTGCTTGCGATCAAGACCGAAGCTGCGATGCGAGGATGCCGGACCGAAAACCCGACAGAAAACTCCGACAGAAAACCCTTCAAAGACCGAAAACTCCTCGCAGATTACGTGAAAGACAGCGTTTTTAACCTCTTTTTGCTCCAAAACTAGATCAAAAACTCGTTTTTATGAAAAACGCAAAGAACAAACCCCCCTTATTTTGCCAAGATCTATCCAAAAACGCAAAAATCTCTTCAAAATAAGATCAAATAAGCTCCGGATCTGAAAAAATTGATTGATGGAATTAAGTGTTTCTAGGTATGAACAAGTAAGGGATAAGATACTTACTTTATGAAAGCCTTTGGAGTGTTCACGGTTTGAAAAAAGTTGAGAGAGAATGGATAGGTGTTCACGGCTAGAGTTGAAATAATGAAGAAATAATGAACCAACTTTATATATATGGAGGATGTTCACGGCCAAGGATGGGTTCACGGCCGTGAACTCCTTTTTGATGATTTTCCGGCTTGATTTCAACTCAATGAACTCTAGCTAACACTTCCTAACACACAATTATTAAGTGTACTAGGCTTAGAAACTCTCAAATAGATCCTTAACAAGGCAATAAGATAACAGAAACAAGTCTGACTTTTGATTGAACTGATTGACTTTACAAGATAGAAATTTTGGGTTGTCACATTTTCAATGGTGCTTCTCGGGTTATTGATTTCGATCTACGTGTTGTTACGAAGCAATTTCGAGGGCGAAATCTAATTCAAGTGGGGGAGAATTGTAACACCCCGAATCCTGGATGAGAAATTTAAGAGTTATAATGCACCTTGGGGGACCTACTCGGGGAGTTGGTTGGTCTCGACTCGTCGTGTAGGGGTTGAGCTGGCCATGCAAATTATGAATCCTACTCGTCGAGTCGAAGGGCTAGTCTCGACAAGTTGAGTCTGTACTGAGAAAACCCTAATTGTAGGGCTTGCACCCTATTTAAAGGCCCTTAAGCCCTCATTTCCGCCTCCTTGACCATTTAGACACACTGAGAGAAACCATAGACGAGCTGTAGTCGTTATGAGAGAGAGAAAGGCTAAAGATCTTGTGTTCAAGTGCATTTTTTGAAGGGGAATGAAGAGCAAGAAGGTTTGGAACGAGAAGAAGCTTTGGTCCAGTGTTCTTTCGGTGCTAGCTGTCAATTGGAGGTAAAAAGCTATCTCCTTGATTATTCCTTTTGTTAGATCTCTTTCTAGAGAGTTTTAGGGCTTTATCCCATCTATGTTTTGGTTTGGACTTGTTGAGCTGGTCATGGGAGCAGAGACTACAAATCTGACTACAAAGATTCGAGCTTTATCAAGCTTTGCATAAGTCTTCAAGCATAAAGACCTTTGGAGCTTGTTTTGGCATTTTGAGCCCTATATGCCATGCATTACCGTAAAGCTTGCAGCTTTACGTGATGATTCAGCCTTTGGAGGCTATATCTAGAGTATGAGACCTTATTTTTGTCCAAAATCATCTAAATGAGGAAATAGACTTAAGGGACTCGACGAGTTGATGAGACAACTCGACAAGTCGGTTAGGGTTTACCCCGGTGGTTTGGACGCGTTACGGAATCGGCGAGTAGACGAGACAACTCGACGAGTTGAACGGGTTTTACTCGTCTTTGGATTCAGAGTGGACTCGACGAGTTGATGGGACAACTCGACGAGTAGGTGGGGTTTTCCTGGTCTTCTGGACACTGCATGGACTCGATGAGTTGGCTAGCAACTCGGCGAATTGAATCGGGTTTTCACGATGTACTGAATTCTGGGAGACACGACGAGTTCACGAGCTATACTCGGCGATTCGGGTCAACATGGGTTGTTGACTCGAGTGTTGACTTCTGTTGACTGTAGGGTTTGGTCAAGACAGGGATTATGGGGACCGTGGAGGGGTAAACTGGTATTTTACCCATCCCAAGAGTTGGAGAGAGAAAATAGCTTGGTTTATTTAGAATTGTGATTGAAGTGCTAATTCGAGATAATGATCATATGTGTTAGGCAGAGGCTAGATCGGTAATTCGTGTACGAGGTTTATTTGCTTGCTTGCGAGGTGAGTCTTCTCACTATACTTACCTTGAGTGGTAACTATGTGTGACCAGAGGCTCTTGTATGCTTATATTAAGTATTGTGATATCCTGCATTATGTCTTTGTGATTTATGTTGTGTATTATGCTGAGCTTTACTGAGTTCGGACCGGAGGGTCTACCCGAGTTATAGGACCGGAGGGTTCCACTGAGACACATCGACCAGAGGGTCTTATTTGAGATATAGTCGTGAGAGGCTAATGAGTTATGTGTGGTATTTTGGGGAACTCACTAAGCTTCGTGCTTACCGTGTTATGTGATATGTGTTTTAGGTACTTCTCAGGATCGCGGGAAGGCACCGGCTTGATTGTACACACGAGATGGAGTTATGTTTTTGAGGATCCTGGATTTTATTCAAACAATTATGAATATGTGTTTTCGATAATTTGACAATTGGGGATTTTATGAAATGTGTTGATGAGATTTATGTGATTTTAAAATGAAATTTTTGTTTGAAAATTTACGGTGTTACAAGACCTTGAAGCTTGCTTAGAGTCACCTCCTCCTTCTTCATATGATAAGTCATTCGAAACTGATCATAACAAGGAGGTAAAGAGGGTAGGATAATGTCAATTGCCAATTCTTCATCAATATTGACATTTAGCTTTAGCAAGCGGTCCACAAACCTTTGCATCTTTTGCAAGTAGGCCGTGATAGACTCACCATCCTTCATTTTGGTAGTAATCATGGAGGCTATGATTTCATACCTTTCCTGCCTTGCACTTTGATGGTGCCTTTCCATCAAGTCTTGGTGCATTTCATAAGACCAAAAATCCTCATAGGACTTTTGAAGCTCAGCAATCATGGTAGCAATCATAATACACGACACTTTGGCCGTGTCCCTCTCATGGGCCTTGTATTCAGCAATCTGTTCGGGAGTAGCGGTAGATTTATCAATCTCCTTAATCTCTTTATCTAGGACATATTCTTTGTCCTCATAGCCAATAGCCATTCGGATGTTTTCGAATCCAATCATTGAAGTTCGATCCATCAAATATGACCCTCCCACATAGGTTCATGAGGGAGAAAGAGACTGAACGGTTTGGGTTTGAAGCAGTGTTCGAAGACATCTGAAAAGAAATACAAAGTTTAGATTAGATAAGGATCCTTAATATAGCACCCAAATGAAATATTAAGGCTAGGACCCAACACAATATTTTACAATTCGAAAGAGGGATGCTGTAATCCAATTGCAAAATATTTGAAGGTAGGTAAATGACGATATACCAATTTCCACCATGAAAAACGAAATTGATTATTAACTTTTAAATGAATTGAAATTCCTAGATTCTTTTGAGATTCATTGAACTTTTTCAATGGCATGTTTAAATCTCGATTATGCCCTTCAAGTTTGTGACTGGGATGCCGAGGATCACAAACAAGGTGTGAATAACCATGCAAATTAGCTTGGTACACTTAATGTTACAAATCATCCAATCAATGTGCCGGTTAACCACACAGGCTCCATTGATCCATGATTAACATCAAGCTACCCTTTGCCACACATTGTCAGTCCCAAATTAGTGTGGCAGTTAACCACACACGCTCCACTAACGACTTAACAAGGTGCAAAGTGCAATTTCATGGAATAGCACCATTTTCACATTTTTCCTAAAGTAACTAAGATTGGGAATTTATAAAAGTTTAGTTACTTTAATAACTATCATTATACTTATTAATGAACATTAATGTCCTATCCTAACTGTTTGGCTAACGACCCTCCACCAGTCAAGGAAGCGGTGGGTGAGAGTGGACACCCATTAAACCACCATTTTATAGGCAGTAACCTTATACCCCCCTTATAGACCGACTTCGTAAATGAGGCCTACTAACGGTAAGACTGACTTGTCTTATATATATATATATATATATATATATATATATATATATATATATATATATATATATATATATATATATATATATATATATATATATATATATATATATATATATATATATAAGTATTAAACTTTAATATTATAATAGTATAAGGGTTGAATTTTAAACTTTTAAAACCCTAGGGTTTGGAATTAAAGTTTCATAAATGAGACACTTCAAGTTCCAAAACTTGAGGGCAAGTTTTGTAACTTGTCAAAGCCTTTTTATTTCCATAACTTATGGATTTTTAAGTTCCATGAATGAGACCTTTCAAATTCCAAACTTGAGGACAAGATATGAAGCCTTTCAAGATCTCTTGAATTCTATAACTTACAATAGTTAATGGTTTCATAAATAAAGACTTTTCATATTCCATAACTTGAGGACAAGTTATGGAACTTTTCAAGAACACATAGATCAAATTAAACTAGTCCACTTATCATATAATTCATCATTTACCAATTTGGCCTAGTTCATATTCAAGATAGTTTCAAATTTTACCAATAATTAGTTTTTCATAAAATCAAGTAATTATCTTAAAATTTGATAACCTTCATGGTTTTGGATGGGGATAAAAATTACCATACTAATAAAATCAAATTTTATGAACCAAAACAGTTTGTGGTAATGATCCTAATCCAAAACAAGCCAAAACTCGAAAAATATGTGTAACGCCCGTGTTTCTAGGCTAGGCATTAATATTGACATAATGGTATAGGTTAACCTTTGTAACTCATTTAGAAGAAATGAAAAAGAATTATGTGAATATTATGTGAATTATGTGTTTTATGCTTAATTATTAGGGTTTAATTAATTAAGAATAAAAATGAGCGTCAAAATTAAATATTAGATAAAGCCGATATCTATTAAGAAACTTGTAGTGGGCGAGACAAGGATTACGGATATATAAAGAATACCGAAATCCGAGTTATAACGAAGAAGTTATGACCTGTCGAAGTTTCGCGACAAAACCGACACGGCGCCGAATGTCGTAAAAAGTGAGTTTTTGATAAACTACTTTTTAGCCTTAGTGATCTAAATGAAACTCGTAGTGTTCGTTAAACCGAGAGTAGGTATAAAAAAACGCCCAAATCTGACTTCGTATGAGGAAGTTATGATTTTTCGAAGTTTCAGCTTAGCAGTAGACAGCTAAAAAACTCGAATTTTAGATCGAGTGATTTTTAGCCGACACGACCTAAACGAGAATCGAAGGTCTCGTCATTAGTAGTACAATGGTAAAAAGTCTGACGAAAACGGACGTTGGATGAAGAAGTTATGAATTTTTAACAGATTTCATGTCCCGGTCTGTTAAAAATAATAATTTAAAAATTAAAGTCAAAATTAGCCGACGAAGTCTAAACGGAAGTTGTAGAGCGTAATTTTACCGTATACGAAAGTTATGGATTTTAGAAGTTTTTAGAAGTTGTAGAGCATAATATAAAGAACGTCAAAAACGGAGCTCGTATGCGAAAGTTATGGATTTTAGAAGTTTTTGCACAAAAATCGAGAAAATTCGCATAGTCACGTTTTTGCCACGTCACCTTCGCTTAGAGCATGCCACGTGTCCGAAATTTGGATGAGTCATCCGAGCTGCTGAGTCATCCGAAGGGGTCCACTAGGAATCCGACGCGTATCCGGAATGTTGCTGAGTCATCCGACGCGTGCCCCCTATTCCTTGTGTCGGAACCCTCGCAGAAGCCACGGGCTTCCCTCCTCGGATCTGGACTTCGGTCCAATCAGGAACTGCCAGCGAAGCCTTCGCATGCGCAGCCACGTGCGAGCCTATGTCCTGCGAGCTTCGGATCTTCGCCACCTGGAGGCTTCTCAGCCGTCCGATCAGAAGCTTCCCCCTATAAATAGAGGGTTGCGAGACTTCTCAGGTAACTTTGGGATTTTGCCCTTTTTCACCCCTAAACTCATATTTTGGCTATTTTCACATCCCCCGATGCCCCGAGATCATTTCCAACGCCCGAAACACGTCCCGGAGTGCCCGAGAAGCCCGGGAAATTTATTTTTTTCGGTTTCGAATCCCGACCCTTGTAGAGCTCGGTTTCTCGATAAAACTCCCGGTTTTATTAGAAACGATCATTTTAGGAAACGAATTGCTGCCCGATTTTTCATTAAATAGTGAGTGTGTAGTTACTTTCACCTTACACATATATATGAAGTATTTTCTTTAAAATACGTGTTATGTGTAATTATATTGATTGTTTAATTAAGGTGACTGATGTTTTATATAAGTTTTAAACTGTATATATATTTTTATCTACAAATATGTTGGGTAAAACATGGGTAGATGAATTAGATGATGTGTGATGAAATAAAAGTAATGAGAGGTATCGATGTTTAAGATGATCTAGTCATCTAGCAGAGTATAGACAACGGCCACAGACTATTTTAGATAGTCCAGTGGAACGTTAGTAGACTTGTAATCGGTACGTATGTTTGAACTATATGTTCATAAAGTGTTCTTAAACTATATGTTCATTAGGTGTTTTTGAACTATGTGTCCATCCATTAGTTCTTCCTTTTGACACTATTACGTGTCGGGGTACGGGAGCGTACGGGAGTACTTTATCAGTATTTTCCCTATACTTTTATTTGGAAGAGCTTTGGAGTCGTCGTTCTTTTATGAAGTAATCGGACTAGCTTCATGAGTTAGTGATATAGATCATGAGTTAAATAGTGGGTGTGTGATGAAAGGTGAGTTGGATAGATGAGATGATCAGTGATATAGATCATGAGTTGAGAGTGAGTGGTGAAATATGGGAAAAGCTTTTACCCAAATGTTTGCGTGAGTGGTGCAATATGAGAAAAGCCCTTACCCAACGTTGACCCCCTTCATTCAGCAGAGTAGGGATGACAACCATGGACTGTTCTAGACGGTCTACGGAACACTAGCAGGCTCGCAACCTGTAGGTGTTAATGGACTTGAGTGTTCATTCGCTGTACTCTAAGACCCCCGTCATTCAGCAGAGTATGGATGACAACCATGGACTGTTTTGACGGTCTGTGGAACACTAGCAGGCTCGTAACCTGTAGGTGTTAATGGACTTAAGTGTTCATTCGATGTACTCTATTCCCCTCATGAGTGCCTTTAGGGCATGTAGGGCTGGGGAAACCCCTTAAGTATGTTCATCAGTTGTATGGAAAACCCATTGACATGTATTGCGGGGGGAAACTCCCGTGGGAAATATCGTCGATGAGTAAGAGCTATGGACTAGCACATGGCGACGATGTGACTTCGTGCCTATTTGACATAAATTGCTGAAGGAAAGCAATGTTGTCACCTTGTTGGTTGTTTTATGTTAGGATGTCTTGTTTGACATAACTTGCTGAGGGAAAGCAATGTTGTCACCCCGATGTTTGTTTTATTTGACATAACTTGCTGAGGAACCCCCAAAGCAATGTTGTCACCCCTAGTGATAATCCTTAGGCTAGGTCCCTTATGATAGTTGTTTTAGGGACGTAAAGTGAGGATAATGGGAATGGGTAATTAGGGTTATTTTGGTTGATGGAATTAATAAATTTATTGTTGATTGAGAACTTAATAAGTTTATTATTTATTGTGGGTTGAAAACCCTATATGCTCACCAGGCTCCCAAGCCTGACCCACTCAGTTTAATTATATCACAGGTATCGATACGAAGTTGCTTTACACTGAGAGATTAAAAGAGAAGTAGATCACTAGTGTAAATGAATGTAAGTTTTGTTTATGCTTATGTTTTTGTATTGAGAATGACATCCCAATGGTTTAAGTGAATAAATACATTTCTTCGGAAATGATTTGATAACATATTTATTATGTTTTTCTGGGAACAAATTCCGCAACACTTTTAATCAAATGATTACTCTGAAATTATTTCAAAAGCATAAATTAAACCGGTTTTTTCTGTCCTTGAATTTGGGGATGTCACAGTTGGTATCAGAGCATTAGTTTAAGCGAACTAGGAATTTGTAGGATTTCTAGACTTAAACTTAGAATGCTAAGTGATGATTGTGAGATGAGTGTCTGCTATATTTTATACACGAGCACAAGTTTATTTTAGGAAAGATGCCTAAAAGGTTTTATGTGTTAAATATTTTATGTTAGAGCTATAAGGATGCCTTATATGCTATTATTTGTTCGGATCTATGGTATGTTGCCGACCGGATCGGGAAACCTTATGTGTGTAGGATTCTAAGCGTATGACTACGAGATTAGAACTAACATGTAAACGTTTCGAAGTGATAAGGAGATTTATTCGTTTATCGTAAATAAAGCTTTCCTATCTTAAATTCTCGCCTGGTACACCGAACGTCTGCTTGGGTGTACAAAACGTTATGGTGAAGACTCATAGAGAATTGAGTAGATGGAGGAAATGAAATGCTTATGATAGTGAATGATACCTATCAGAAGATATCGTAAGAGTGGTATCTTGTCTTAGAATATGTTTGATAAAATAATGAAACGTTTAGAGGAGTATGGTACGTCTGAAGTACACCTTCGATTGGCAGGATGATGGAACGATTGGTGTAATTCCTAAAGTTGTCCCATCATTTAGAATTTCCATCACCAACCAAGTTGAAGTAGAATTGATGACTGAAGATACGCATGGAAGAAGTCCTAGTAGAGTCTAGGAAAATTCTATGATTAGTTGGACACATTCGTATGTGTTAAATTGTTTTGTGATTTTAGAACTTGGGGACTGCGAGACAGTACTTGGGACGAGTATGAGTAGGTGTGAATAGTAGTAGAGATCTATACTACTGGAAGCACAGGACTCACACTTGGATCAGGGAAAGTCACAAGGTTACCAAGGAACTCATAATTGATTCCGTCTTATTCTAGTCTGTCGTTACCATCGTTTCGGTAATGACTAAGAAGATGATTGTTATTCCGACCCTAGTGGTCATATCGAATTGAGTCCGACTACTATGAGTTTGTTATGTGGTTCAGAGAACCAAGTTCGATGTAGCAGTTGACTTAAGCCGAATTGAAGTAAAGGCTGATCAAAGCGATCAATAGAAGTATCGCGTTCGTTGTTAAAGAAGTTGGGTTAGGTTGTGTTCTGACCCAAAGGGATAAAGTGATAGCGTATGCATTGAGGCAATTGAAGGAGCATGAAAAGAACTACCCCACTCATGATCTGGAGTTGGCAGTGGTAGTATTCGCCTTAAAGATAGGGAGGCACTATCTTTATGGTACTAAATGCAAACTTTTCACTGATTATAAGAGTCTTCGATATCTCTTTAATCAGAAGGAATTGAACATGAGGCAACGGCGCTGGCTAGAGTTACTCAAGGACTACGACTGTGAGATACTTTACCACCCTGGTAAAGCAAATGTTGTTGCTGATGCTCTCAGTCGGAAGGTAAATCTTGAAAAGAAAAGGCCAAGAGCGTTGAGAATTGAAGTTGTCTTGATAATTGTGGAAAGTATAAAGAAATCTCAAGAGGAAGCTTTAGAGAAAAATGACCGAAAGGAAGAACGTTTGGGATAAAACGTTAGTGTTTGATACAAACGGTCAAGGACTGAAGGTATTCAAAGATAGGATTTGGGTACCTAATATGGGAGGAGTAAGAGATCTTCTGATGGAAGAAGCTCACAAGACCATGTACTCGATTCATCCCGGCACTATAAGAATGCATAGGGACCTAAAACCCTATTACTGATGGCCGACGATGAAGCTCGATGTTTTTAAGTATGTGGCTGAGTGTGTAACATGTGCTAGGGTTAAGGCACAACATCAGAAACCGTATGGGAGTTTAGAACTTTTGCCTGTACCCATGGGTAAATGGGAAGGTATCCCTATGGATTTTGTGACTAAACTGCCCAGAACAAGGAACAGTCACGACATGATTTGGGTGGTCGTTGATCGCTTCACTAAGAGTACGCATTTCATAGCAGCCAATGAGAAATGGTCTATGGATAAACTTACGAATTCTTATGTGAAGGAAAGTATGAGGCTTCACGGTGTTTCGTTAACGATTGTATCCGATCATGACAGCTGTTTTACCTCAAGATTTTGGAGGAGTCTATAAGAGGAATTGGGTACCAAGTTGTGTTTGAATACAGCTTACCATCCACAAACCGATGGTCAGAGCGAACAAACAATTCAAACGTTAGAGGATATGTTGAGGGCATGTACCCTGGAATTTCCAACGTAACTGGGGTAAACACTTACCTCTAGTAGAATTTTCCTATAGTAATAGTTTCCACTCAAGCATCAAGATGGCACCTTATCACGCTTTGTATGGGGAAAAAAGTGTCGAATGCTGTCATGTTAATTGGAAGCTGAGGAAAAGCAGTTTATGGGACTTGAAATAGTCCATCAGACTGCTGAAAAGTTGAAAGTGATTAGGGAAAGGATGTTAGCTGCTCAAGATAGCTATGCTGACAAGAAAAGACAACAGATATCATTTGAAGTTGGAGATTCGGTTTTACTTAAAGTCTCGCCGTGGAAGGGACTTATAAGATTTGGTAGAAGGGGAAAGTTGAGTCCAAGGTTTATTTGACCATTTAAAGTTCTTCTGAGAATCGGGAATCAAGCTTACAAGCTAGAATTACCGGAAGAACTGGAGGGTATTCATAATACCTTTTATGTGTGTTATTTGAGACAATTTACGGGAGATGTGCCCGACATAATTCCCATTTCTAAATTAAGGTTGGATGAAAACAAGAGGTTGATTGAAGAACCTGAGGCAATCGTTGACCGTAAGACTAAGAAGTTGTGATGTAAAAATGGTCAATTTAGTGCTTGTGTGTTGGAAACATACAAATGGGCCAAATCTCACCTGGGAAAACGGAGAGTGACATGAGGATTCGCTATCCGTATTTGTTTGCTGATGTGTGATTCTGGGGACAGAATCATTCTAAGGGGGAGAGAGTTGTAATGCCCGTGTTTCTAGGCTAGGCATTAATATTGACATAATGGTCTAGGTTAACCTTTGTAACTCATTTAGAAGAAATGAAAAGGAATTATGTGAATATTATGTGAATTATGTGTTTTATGCTTAATTATTAGGGTTTAATTAATTAAGAATAAAAATGAGCGTCAAAATTAAATATTAGATAAAGTCGATATCTATTAAGAAACTTGTAGTGGGCGAGACAAGGATTACGGATATATAAAGAATACCGAAATCCGAGTTATAACGAAGAAGTTATGACATGTCGAAGTTTCGCGACAAAACCGGCATGGGGCCGAATGTCGTAAAAAGTGAGTTTTTGATAAACTACTTTTTAGCCTTAGTGATCTAAATGAAACTCGTAGTGTTCGTTAAACCGAGGGTATGTATAAAAAGAACGCCCAAATCTGACTTCGTATGAGGAAGTTATGATTTTTCGAAGTTTCAGCTTAGCAGTAGACAGCTAAAAAAACTCGAATTTTAGATCGAGTGATTTTTAGCCAACACGACCTAAACGAGAATCGAAGGTCTCGTCATTAGTAGCACAATGGTAAAAAGTCTGACGAAAACGGACGTCGGATGAAGAAGTTATGAATTTTTAACAGATTTCCTGTCCCGGTCTGTTAAAAATAATAATTTAAAAATTAAAGTCAAAATTAGCCGACGAAGTCTAAACGGAAGTTGTAGAGCGTAATTTTACCTACGCGTGCAAATAAAGAACATCAAAAACGGAGCTTGTATGCGAAAGTTATGGATTTTAGAAGTTTTTGCACAAAAATCGAGAAAATTCGCATAGTCACATTTTTGCCACGTCTCCTTCGCTTAGAGCATGCCACGTGTCCGAAATTTGGATGAGTCATCCGAGCTGCTGAGTCATCCGAAGGGGACCACTAGGAATCCGACGCGTGTCCGGATTGTTGCTGAGTCATCCGACGCGTGCCCCCTATTCCTTGTGTCTGAACCCTCGCAGAAGCCACGAGCTTCCCTCCTCGGATCCGGACTTCGGTCCAATCAGGAACTGCCAGCGAAGCCTTCGCATGCGCAGCCACATGCGAGCCTATGTCCTGCGAGCTTCGGATCTTCGCCACCTGGAGGCTTCTCAGCCGTCCGATCAGAAGCTTCCCCCTATAAATAGAGGGTTGCGAGACTTCCCGGGTAACTTTGGGATTTTGCCCTTTTTCACCCCTAAACTCATATTTTGGCTATTTTCACATCCCCCGATGCCCCGAGATCATTTCCAACGCCCGGAACACGTCCCGGAGTGCCCGATAAGCCCGGGAAATTTATTTTTTCGGTTTCGAAGCCCGACCCTCGCAGAGCTCGGTTTCTCAATAAAACTCCCGGTTTTATTAGAAACGATCGTTTTAGGAAACGAATTGCTGCCCGATTTTCATTAAATAGTGAGTGTGTAGTTACTTTCACCTTACACATATATATGAAGTATTTTCTTTAAAATCGTGCTATGTGTAATTATATTGATTGTTTAATTAAGGTGACTGTTGAATAGATGTGTTATATAAGTTTTAAACTGTATATATATCTTTATCTACAAATATGTTGGGTAAAACATGGGTAGATGAATTAGATGATGTGTGATGAAATAAAAGTAATGAGAGGTATCGATGTTTAAGATGATCTAGTCATCTAGCAGAGTATAGACAACTGCCTCAGACTATTTTAGATAGTCCAGTGGAACGTTAGTAGACTTGTAATCGGTACGTATGTTTGAACTATATGTTCATAAAGTATTCTTGAACTCTATGTTCATTAGGTGTTTTTGAACTATGTGTCCATCCATTAGTTCTTCCTTTTGACACTATTACGTGTCGGGGTACGGGAGCGTACGGGAGTACTTTATCAGTATTTTCCCTATACTTTTATTTAGAAGAGCTTTGGAGTCTTCGTTCTTTTATGAAGTGATCGGACTAGCTTCATGAGGTAGTGATATAGATCATGAGTTAAATAGTGGGTGTGTGATGAAAGGTGAGTTGGATAGATGAGATGATCAGTGATATAGATCATGAGTTGAGAGTGAGTGGTGAAATATGGGAAACGCTTTTACCCAAATGTTGGCGTGAGTGGTGCAATATGAGAAAAGCCCTTACCCAACGTTGACCCCCGTCATTCAGCAGAGTAGGGATGACAACCATGGACTGTTCTAGACGGTCTGCGGAACACTAGCAGGCTCGCAACCTGTAGGTGTTAATGGACTTGAGTGTTCATTCGCTGTACTCTAAGACCCCCGTCATTCAGTAGAGTATGGATGACAACCATGGACTGTTTTGACGGTCTGTGGAACTCTAGCAGGCTCGTAACCTGTAGGTGTTAATGGACTTAAGTGTTCATTTGTTGTACTCTATTCCCCTCATGAGTGCCTTTAGGGCATGTAAGGCTGGGGAAACCCCTTAAGTATGTCCATCAGCTGTATGGAAAACCCATTGACATGTATTGCGGGGGGGGGGGGGGGGGGGAACTCCCGTGGGAAATACCGTCGATGAATAAGAGCTATGGACTAGCACATGGCGACGATGTGACTTCGTGCCTATTTGACATAAATTGCTGAAGGAAAGCAATGTTGTCACCTTGTTGGTTGTTTTATGTTAGGATGTCTTGTTTGACATAACTTGCTGAGGGAAAGCAAATTTGTCACCCCGATGTTTGTTTTATTTGACATAACTTGCTGAGGAACCCCCAAAGCAATGTTGTCATCCCTAGTGATAATCCTTAGGCTAGGTCCCTTATGATAGTTGTTTTAGGGACGTAAAGTGAGGATAATGGGAATGGGTAATTAGGGTTATTTTGGTTGATGGAATTAATAAATTTATTGTTGATTGAGAACTTAATAAGTTTATTATTTATTGTGGGTTGAAAACCCTATATGCTCACCAGGCTCCCAAGCCTGACCCACTCAGTTTAATTATATCACAGGTATCGATACGAAGTTGCTTTACACTGAGAGATTAAAAGAGAAGTAAATCACTAGTGTAAATGAATGTAAGTTTTGTTTATGTTTATGTTTTTGTATTGACAATGACATCCCAATGGTTTAAGTGAATAAAATACATTTCTTCGGAAATGATTTGATAACATATTTATTATGTTTTTCTGGGAACAAATTCCGCAACACTTTTAATCAAATGATTACTCTGAAATTATTTCAAAAGCATAAATTAAACCGTTCTTTTCTAGCCGTGAATTTGGGGATGTCACAATATGTCACCAGATGAGCTAACTCGTCGAGCCAGGATTTGGACTCGACGAGTTCATGGAAAAACTCATCCAACTCGTCGAGTCCATATATGGACTCGTCGAGTTCATCAGACACTGGTCAGAAAAGTCATTTTTTCAACTTTGAAAATCACACATTTGCATCAATATAATAGAAAACACCCTAGGCTCTGATGCCACTGATGGGTTTTATGTACTCTAACATTCCTACGGTGCACATACAACCCTAATGCTTTGGATCTAAGTTTTCTCTAATTATAAATGCAACATTGTTTTTCTAAAGCATAAAGCCTAAACTAGCATGCAAGGCAACATTTGAATCATAAAAAACAGATAGAGGATTACCTTGTGTAGTAGCTTGCTTGTCTTTGACCTTTAGGAGCCTAGCACCTCAAGTGTGATTCCTCAAATGTCTTATAACAAACCAAGAACAAGAGAATGGACTTGAGATAGAAGCTTGGGAGCTTAAAATCGGTTAGCCACTACTTTAGCATGCATGAGTGCCGATTTTAGGTGTTAGGGACTTCTTTTATAGCTTAGGATTACAACCATGCAAACCCTAATGACTCTTCATATTACATAAGCCTTTTGGGATAAACCTTTCATGGACTTTCATGTAAGTTTAGTCCAACCCTAGTTAACATGAGTAATGAGTCCAACTATAAGTATTACTGATTTACCTAATCAGTCCCTGTAACTTTAATTAGTTTCTTTTGATCACTAAATTAATAGCAAATTAATTCTTGATCAATACTAATTTAAATAATGTGATTTCTCAATTAATATATTATACTTATAATATATTAATAAACCATAATAACCTCTTCCTCGAGTATACATCCTATCAAATTGTTCTAGAGTGTTACAACCTAAATGGACCATGCTATGATCGGGTCAAGTACATACCAATTATAGTTATGCGCTTAGACATCTAATCCAACAGGTAATGTATTTCTCCTTAATGTATCCAAGACTATGATTTGACAAATGCATTTCATCTAAACCTTTTGGATATATTTGAATAAATATGTATTCTGGTCAATATGAATGATCCATTAGTTAAAGTAATTTCAACAGATATTCTCACCATAAGACAATCCTCTTGTCACACATTTATCATAAGACTTGTGGTCAAATGAATTCCAAAATTCTTCATTTACATGTCCAATAAGATTATTACATAATAATACATCTTATTCAAACATTCAAATCAACTTTTAACTCTTGTTACTATACTAGCTTCATATATTTCATGACTTTCTTTTAACATGTTAGAATGTTCTACATTTAAATAAGTCAAAAGAGTCTCATGAATCATTATATAAACAATTTGAATTATAATACCATATACTAAACATTTGGGAAAAGATTTGTCTTTTGATCCAATGAATAGTAGCAAGGGTTTGGTATTCATGATCATATTATCTTCTCCATATTTCAGTTTTCATACTTCATTTCAGTCGCTGCATATTCTTTCAAATGTCAGTACTTAGTAAAATACTTAAGGTTTAGAAGTAAGATTCCAATGCCATTATAAATTCATAAATCTGATTGAAGACTAAACAGTTGGGAGAACGAGTTCTCTTTTGATCCTATAGATAGTAACATAGGCTCGTAATCTATGATCAAACTTAACTTCCCTATGTTTCAGTCCTTTCATTTCATTTCATATATATATATATATATATATATATATATATATATATATATATATATATATATATATATATATATATATATATATATATATATATATATATATATATATATAGGGCATGTATGCTTTCTTAGTATTTTCTTGTTATAGAAATGAATAGCATATCAGAAAAAGTCTCAAAATAAGCCTTCCTTTGTTTTTGGCATGTGGGCCTAGATTAGGTATACTAACACTAATCGCCTTTCTGACCATGAGCAACTGGCTTTCTTCTTGTTGAAAATTTTATTCATGATAGTAAATATATGAGATTTGTAACATCCCGACTCTCATGTATAATATTTATATATTTATTTTTGGGGTTGATTGAGTGACTCGACGAGTTGTATGCCCGACTCGTCGAGTAGAGGCGGATTAGCCACGTGGGTGTAATGACCAACTCGACGAGTCAGAGATCCGACTTGCCGAGTTAGCACTGTGTGAGGAAACCCTAAATCTCCGGGATTGGGTCCTATTTAAAGGACCTTAAGCCCTCATTTTGGCCTCACCAGCCACCCTACTCCCCTATGTGAAACCCTAATCGTTCTAGCGAGCTAAGAGAGAAAGTAAGAGGCCAATCTTGTGGTTTTAGTGCACTTTTGGAGGAGAAGTGAGGAGCATCAAAGCTTGGATCAAGAGGAGGCTTTTGGATCCAGAGATTCTTCAGAGATTTGCTTTAGTTAGAGGTAAAGAGATGCTAACTTGATCATTTCCTTATGGGATCTTGGTTTAGGGAGTTTTTAGGGTTTTCTCCCATCCATCTTGTGTTATTGAGTCATTTGAGCATGGCTTAAGTTGGAACCTCAGATCTGGATTATAGGAGGCCTTGTGAGTCCAAAGACACAAGCTTTATCGAGCTAGAGGCAAGCTCTTGTGCATATAACCCTTGTTCGAGCTTGTATTGGCATTATGAGCCTAATATGCCATGAATGAACGTAAAGCTTGCAGCTTTACGTGATATTCAAGCCTTAGGAAGATAGATCCGGAGTATGGGGCATCATTTCTGCCTTAAAACGCCTGAAGGAGAATTCGACTTAAGGGACTCGACAAGTCGATGTAGTGGTTTGATTTATCGAGTAATGAAACGAGATCAGAATTGATATGAAATATGAACACCGAGAGTAAATATAATCTTGTTTTAACTCATATTATGCTTTCATGATACAAAGAGTTTTTAGACAGAAGTGTAGCGAAAGTTCTATCTACCCTATGTATCCTTTCCTATTTATAGGAAAAAAAAAGCACACAAAAAGTACAAAGGACTACATCATTACAGCTTCGAAAACACTATGCCTTTGTAATAACATTACAATACACACGAAAACACAATAACCTTCGACACCTTACAACATACTTCGACTCTTACAATATCCCCCTTTCTAAGCAGTGTTGAAATCAGGTTATCAAAACTTCAGCAGCCATATGCAAAGTTCTTCTTATCTTCGCATACCAATTTATGACCTTCTTCAACTCTGCTTTATCCGCATCATTATTCTTCTTACAACTATTCATATGCACAATTAATTTTGTATATTGAGCAGTTGTATATCTTTCTACATCACATGATTGGAATAAGAACTTCGTTTGTTTTCCCTTCTTGCTCTTTCCAACAAAAACGATTCCCAACGGCTTCAGACCTATCTCTCCATCAACATACATCTTTAAATCAGCTTGACTCTTCAACAATGATTGAGGAACTGTGATTTATTTTCCCATCGACAATGCTAATACAACATCAGTTAATGCTAGACAATCATAGTAATTGTCTATGAAAAGCTTGATATGGCCTAACCCCATATGTAGTACTTCTTTACTTGTTCCCTAAAGTTTCAAAGCATCCATGTCTTTGAGTATGTTCGCAACTTAGATCAGATCATTCAAATTCATCAGAGGAAAATCAGCAATCGAGAAGTCAAAAGCAACATTTTTTCCCTCACAACATGGTATCGAAAGTTTTGCAGCATATTCTCGAACAACACATCCTTTGTTATACTCATCACTCGAACAATCTTCACAAGTGACCATACCTCTTCCTGATCCTTTCCCAACACAGCGTGAAATCTCAGCTTCATATGAATAAAGTCATCTTTATCCTTGAATTGATCAACAATCTTGTATTGAGCTGTGAGAAACATCATTTCATTGACAGGAAAATCGATTTGATTCAAGTCATAGTTCTTGATAGCATGACTTTTCCTCGGCTTCTTCTCGAACTCATACATCTCATTGTAATCAACTCTAGCTTCGATATTTTAATAACTATGCAGCTTTCTTGGATCTCCTTTGTTCAAAGTAGGAGTATCATTTTGATGAAGCCTCAAAATACTCTGAATTTGACGTTGTTTCTCTATTTCTTCATCTATCTCAACTTTTCTTTCTTCCTTTGATTTCTCTACTACAACCCCTTTTCCTCTATCTTGATTTGTTGTAGTTTGCTTAGGTTTTGAAGAACTCCCTTCACCTGTTGACCCAATTACAATTCCTTTAGCAATTGGCCGTGTAGTTATGACAGTTGCAATCACTGGATCAGCCTTTGGAATTGTTGGTTTTGATGTTGGAATATGAGTTGTAAAGACTTTACCAACAACCTTTGCTTCTTTGTTAGTTCTTTCAGAAGCACCATCTCCTTTACCAACATTCCTCCTTTCTCCCCCTTGCACCCCTGTGATAACAGGTGGGGCATTCGTTGGTAAGAGATTAGACAACTGAGATAATGGGGCCAACACCTTTTGAATTGCAGTTTCAAAGGAACGAAACTTCTGAGTTAAAATCTCAGGAGTTAATAGAGATGAAGAACCAGACTTTGAAACCAACTCTTTCAATTCACTAAGCAAACCATCAAGCTTCCCAAAACTGTGAATATCACCAAGTGCTTTTTCTTCAAACTTGGGAATAACAGATTGATACCATTCCACCACTTTTGTTACACCCCCGGCAACAATATCCACTTTTGAAAGTAGAGAAGAATAATTTGTATTAAACTCATTGATCTCTTTGGCCACATCAACCTTCAATTCTTCCAGCTTTCGATTCACATCCTCTCTGACAGTCTTGACATCTTTAACAAAAAGAACATGCCTTTCCTTTGCAACCATCCTTAGCTCCTTGATTTCACCATTGAAAGAGTCAGATTGAGCTTTGACTCGGAGCTCATTGTTCTTATCCATAACATCCAACTTGTGTTGAAGTCGAAGCTCCTGAGCCTTGAGCATGACATTGACTTCAATTCCAGATATAGAGTGTTTGCTTCCTGCATCTGCTTGTGACTGTAATAGAGAATTGAGCTTCCTGTTTAGAATCTTGAAATGCTTCCCCGACATAAGCATGTGATCTGGAATGTCTTCTTCTTCAGGATCAAATTCGAGATCAGAAAATGATTCTCCAAATCCTCCATCATCAGTGTCATCATCATTTATAGGTTTGGGTGGGTTAGTGGATTGAGACGGGAAAAAAGAAATGATAGGTTGATTCATAACTTGATCAAAAGTTGGTGAATGTGTGATTGTAGAATCAGTGGTGAAAATGGTGGTAAGGAAGTATTGGTAGTGATGATAAATGTTTCAAAAATAACTTGAGTAGACATTGGGGTTTCTTTGTTCGAAACTCCTTCACCCATGTTGACATGTGCATCCGTATCAAATACGTGTGCAGGAATGCCTGAAGTTCGAACCTCCTCATTAGATGACTTGGTTAACGAAACCTCGGGTGGTATGACTGAAGTCTTCTCTGGAGTAGAAAGTTTTGTTGAGTCACCAAGAATAATAGTTGTGTCCACGGTAGAAGTTTTCACAGAGCTACTTGAAATTCCTATCTCCTCGAGATTCGATTTGACAGGAGATTTCTTCTTGGATGAACCATTACCCTCTGGTGTTTCAAGAACTTCTTCGTCTTCCATTAAGTCATCCTGAAGTATCAATTTTCTCTTCTTCGTCTTCTTTGAAATCTGTTTTGCAACATTCTCAGCCCTTCGCTTTTTAGAGGATGGTGAAACTGGTACAGGAACCTCTCGAATGATGAGACCTTTCCTTGTAACATGTGGCTTTCGAACCATTGAAGGAGAAAAGCTAGAAGACCTTTCAGGAGATTTTTATGGCCTATGAGCAATCTTCTTAAGACGCTTGAATACACCAGTTTTTGAAGGAACAACTTCCTTTGTAGGCTCAACTGCTTCAGTTTAAACAGGCTTTTCAAATTTCTTCGTAACTTTGATCACCACTGCATTCTTTTTCTTGGGTGACTTAGTTACTTTTGCCTTATGAACAGGTTTCTCAAGAGTAGTTTCATCAACCTTCTTTGGCTTTCGAGATTTCTTCGAAGAACCTTCATCAAGCGTTGGCAGTAAAACACCATTTTCGTCATTAGGACTAATTGTTTGTAAATACGCCATCAACACCGAATTCGATGGATCAACTTTCTTTAGCATTCCATCTGGAATTTGAGAAACTAAAGGAAATACACTCACATCATCTTCAATTGTTTTTGGGTAATGATACTTCACAAATTCAGCTTTTGGTTCATCAGATGGCACCAGAACACCTTCCTTCTCATAGGTATATCGAAGAATCAAACTCCAATACCTCGCACAAGAAACCCCATCCACTGCATTTGTATTTTCCACACTTTTCAAGAATTATTTCCACATCTGTGTTGCATAATCCGCTGCTAGATCGTAGTAGATTCCAACTACCATAGCATACACCTCCATTCTTCCTTTATCCAAGCCAACACTTCGACCTGTGAGACATCGAAGGTAAATGCCAAAAAGAAAATTCCAGATACTGGGAAGGCCATAATTCTTGAACTCGCTTATCTTGGTAAGAGTGGGTTAATATCCTATCTCATTGAACATGTGTATCACTTGTTCATTAGTGACTTTGTAGAAAGATGGAGAATTAGGGATTTCGAGAATCTTGGCAAATAGTTTCTTGGAATGACGAAACTTCTTGTCATTCACTAGATTGAATGTCACAGTATCCATTGTCTTGATGTATGAGGCAGTAGAACCAACAATTGAGAGCCAAGACATTGGAACATCAAAGGAACTAAACATCGCAGTAGATAAGACTAAATGTTTTAAGGTGACTATCAGCATCTTCAGTTCTTCTGGGTACACAGTAACATCATCATCAACTTGATAGTTGGTACTTTGAATCTTCATGATGGGTTGAGAAGATACGTCTTCAGTGGTGTTAGATTGAGGAGCTGCCATTACTAGGGTTTTCTTGAAAGTTTTGAAGAACAGAGAGATAAAGAGGGCATAGATCGTCTTTGATATGTATCCCTAATTTGAATCTCAAACAGTTACCATCAATTAACATAACATGTGTCCCTTGAAAATCGCACCATTAGCCGTCAAATATGCCATGTCATAAAAAGTGATGAGTACAGTTTCCAAGAAACGCGAACAGATACCAAACCGTCATATCAAAAGTCTGTTCGTGAGTACATAGTAGATAACGACCAAAACCTTCGAAATGGAGGTTGGGCTCTTTCGTTTTTGGGTTTGAAAACGAAGTCATGTGCCAGCCTTTCAAAATCATCAGCCTGAGTTAGTAAGACTCAGAACCTCAAGGATTTCGTGAGTGTTGTGTGCGAAATAATAAGATAAGAAGCAAAATAAGAAAAATGTGGATCTGTGATGTCAAAAAAAATATAATTTTGACATAAAAGTAGATAAATCCCAGGCAAAGATTGCTTCGCTAATCATCAAGAGAGATTATCAACAGCTTGTGTGGTTTCCCGTGAATTACAATCGAATACTTGATGAGAAGTATCAAAGGGATTCTTTTAGCATGGCTTCGAAGGTGGCTTAAAATTTCGTTACAATGCACAACTAAACATAAGAGTGACAAGTTGTAAACGAAAGTACCTGTTTGACCAGTGTAGTCAGTGACAAGTAGGCTTTGGAAAAGATATAAAGTGACGAAGGTAGAATAATACTCAGACATAAATCATATTCTTGAAAACAGAATTAGTCCTAAATCTTGTTGGGTAACAAACGTCGTGGGTTTCGAACATTTGATCAAGATTGCTATGACAGAAAGAATATGATTTTGAGTATCGAAAATATGTTCTGAAACAAAGGTTTCGTGAATTCTGGAACAAAGTTCTCCGTCAATTCCTTAAGTTGGTTCGACATTTTGGATTTCACTTTCATCACGGTCTCATGATGTTAGATCATAAACACAGAGTTTTGATATGTCTAGATCCTGATTTGTTTATACCAGAAATCTCTTGGACATATGTCATTGTGTGTGATTTTAATAGAATGTTGAGATGAAAAAGAGTGGTTTAAGAAAACTAATGTACCTCTACTATGATAGGACCAAGTAGTAAACTCTGAACTCAAATGAGAAGAGCAAGGTAGCTCACGAATGAATGAGAATATAGCCTAATTGGGAAGGAATTCTCAGAATGAGAAAACCATTAAGGCTTCAAAACTTATAGCATTATTGAGTCTTGGGTCAACATGTTGCAGCATGCTTCTAGGGACATCATAACTAGTACATAGTTGTCGAAAATATACCTTCCCTCGAAGCATCAAGCATGTACCACGAAGAATCTTCATTTTCTTCTCTGTAAATAAAAATCTTCGCTACACAACAAATGTAAATCAAACAAAAAGAAGAAAATATTTTTGGATTTTTGTTTAAGAAGATGAAAATAACAAAAATAATAAAATCTTTTTGGTATTTTTGAATTTTTCAAAATAGAAAAACAAAACAAAAATATTTTTGGTGTTTTTGATTTATCGACATAAAAGTAACAAAAAAATTTTTTTGTAACAAACTAACGAAAATTTTGTGATTAAGTGGATAAGACATGAAGTCGAAAGCGAAGCGTGTCGAAGCGCTGAACGTGAACATTAACCTCTGAACGATGAACTGTATCCTCTGAATGAACACTCAACACCTCTGAATCGACACTTTTGTAACTTTTTCACTTGTCATTCTTTCGAAATCAATCCAGGAACTGAATTTCCTCCGATCATTCCTAGACCCCCCAAAATTCTCACGAATGACTTTTCATCTAATGGCTTTGTGAAAATATCAGCAAGTTGATCAGTGGTTTTTACAAAGTGAACTTTGATATTGCCATCCTCAACATGATCTTTTATAAAGTGATAACGAAGAGCAATGTCCTTGGTTTTCGAATGTTGCACAGGATTGTGACAAATGCGTATAGCACTTTGTGAATCACAATACAACGGAATTTTGTTCATGTTGATTGCATAATCATGCAGTTGGCTTTGAATCCATATGATTTGTGAAGTGCAAGCTGCAACAACAACATACTCTGCTTCTGCTGTGGAAATCGAAACACATGTTTATTTTTTCGATTGCCAGCTTACTAACTTCCCATCCAATAGTTGACATCCGCCACTTGTGCTTTTTCTATCAAGATTGCAACCCCCTAAATCAGCAGCTGAAAATGCTTGTATGAAGAATCCAGTTTTTGAAGGATACCACAATCCTAATGAAATTGTGCTTTTGAGATATCGAAAAATATTCTTCACTGCTGTTAAGTGTGGTTCTCTGGGATTCGATTGATATCTAGCACAATTACAAACAGAAAACATAATGTCAGGTCGACTTGCCGTAAGATAAAGTAACAAACCTATCATGCTTCTGTATAAAGTAATATCAACAGCAGGTTTATCTAACGAAGGAGAGAGCCTTGTTCCAACCGCCATTGGTACTCGTAATTTCCTGCTATTCGTTAACCCAAATTTTTCAAGCAGATTCTTTGTGTATTTTTCTTGATTGATAAAAATTCCTTCTCTACTTTGATGAATATTCAATCCCAGAAAGTTGTTTATTTTTCCCATCATGCTCATCTCAAATTGGCTTTTCATCTCTAGACAAAGCAGGGTCAGTAGAGCCAAAAATAATATCATCGACATATATTTGAACAAGCATAAGATGATCCCCAACTTTCTTTCGAAAGAGTGTCGTATCAACTGATCCTTGTTTAAATTTCGATTGTTTTAAGAAAGAGATAAGAGTTGCATACCATGCTCTTGGTGCTTGTTTTAATCCATATACAGCTTTATCTAAGATATAACAATGATTAGGGAATTCTTCGTTAATAAAACCTGGAGTTTTTTCAACATACACTGTTTCTTCAAGTTCTCCGTTGAGAAAAGCACATTTGACATCAATTTGATAAACATCAAAATCTTTGTGTGTTGCATAGGCCAAAAATATTCGAACAGCCTCGAGTCTTACGACAGGGGCGAAGGTTTCCTCATAGTCTATACCTTCTTGTTGCGAATAACCTTTAACTACAAGCCTAGCTTTGTTTCGAACAACATTGCCATCTTTATCAGTTTTATTTTTAAAAATCCACTTTAATTCCATAATCGAAACATCTTTTGGTTTGGGAATCAAACACCAAACTTTGTTTCGTTCAAATTCAGCAAGTTCAGATTGCATGGAAACAACCCAGTCAGGATGTTCCATAGCAGCCTTAACTAATTTTGGTTCAATTTTCGAAATAAAGACATTGAACATACAAAATTCTTGATGAGTATTGAGTACCTCATTTTTAGCACGAAGTTGAGCTCTTGTTAGAACTCCATATTGAGGATCACCAAGAACTTGTTCCTTTGGATGGTTTCTTGTCCATTTGTCCAATGGTGGATATGCTGGATCAAAATCCAATGGTGCATCTTCGAACATTTCATCATTTTTTGAACCTACAACAAAATTATTATCGTTTAGATCATGAAAAGTTTCATATTGATTATTATTCGACATATTTAGCTCCCCCTCGACAATTTCATTTTCAGGTAGCTCCCCCTCAACATCATCATTCATTCTCCTATTCTCCCCCTCGAAAGAATGCTCCCCCTCAACATGAGAATTCGAATGCAAGTGCTCCCCCTCCACTTGAGCATTTTGCATACTTTCGCTATTTCCAGGAGAATGTGATGTCGAGTTTATATCAACGGCATCTTGAGTAAGTGTCGAAAATCGGAATGATTTGATGATTCAGGAAGTTGATTATCCTGAGCATTGACTTCAGCATCAGCAGCCCTATCTGGAACACCAAAAATTAAATCATAATCAAAATCAGACGAATTTAGGCTATCAGATTCTTCTGTCGATTCATTATATATTGGTTTTTGTTTGAAACATTTTTCAACTTGTTTGATATAATAATCATCGAAAGTGAGATTGAATGTTTCTTCAATTTAGTTCGTCTATTCAACACTCGATATGCAACCGAATTATGAGAATAACCCAAGAAAATTCCTTCGTCAGCTTTGGACCGAAATTTAAAAAGATTTTCCTTGAAATTCATGATAAAACACCTGCAACCAAAAACATGAAAGAATTTGACATTAGGTTTTCAGTTATTGATAAATTCATAAGGAGTTATGTTGAATGTTCGATGAATAAACGATCTATTTTGTGTAAAACATCCAGTAGAGACTTCTTTATCCCAAAGATATTGAGGAAGATTCGCATATATGAGCATCATTCTTGCAGCTTCACATAGAGAACGATTTCACATTTCAACAACCCATTCTTCTGAGGTGTGTAGGGTGAAGAAAAATTATGCGAAATTCCTTTTTCTATTAAAAATGAATCAAGAACATTGTTCTTAAATTTGGAACCATTGTCACTCTTGATTTTTCGAACTTTCTTCTTCAAACTTGTTTCAATCTTCTTGATAAAATCAATCATTACTTGAGCAACTTCATATTTTAACCTGAGAAAATAAACCCAAGTAAATCGATAAAAATCATCAACAATGATAAAATGTATCGTTTCTTGTTGAGAGTTTCAACAGTCGATGGTCCACAAAGATCAATATGAAGAAGTTCAAATGGTTCAATAATTTTCGAATCGATGACTATTGGATGTCCTTGACGATGTTGTTTCCCTTGTTCACAGGCTGCACACAAAGTATCTTTATCAAATTTTAATACGGGTAAGCCTCGAACAAGATCATTTACCACCAGTTTGTTAAGATTTCGAAACTTCAAGTCAGAAAGACGTCGATGCCAAAACCAGCTAACATCTGATGAGGCTTTCGAAAGTAAGCACATAGAGGGAACACCAACGATTGACTTTATGTCTAGAGTGAACATGTCTCCTTTTCTTTTGGATTTGAGCAAAACTTCGTTTGTATTGACATTCGAAATAATGCTTCCTTCTTCATTAAACACCACTTGATTACCAGTGCCCACAACAAGTTGCGAAACACTAATCAAATTATGTTGAAGACCTTCGACGTAAGCAAATCGATTAACAATGAACTTCCCATTTGTTACTTTATCATATCCCTTGACTTGACACTTTTGATTGTTACCAAACTTCACGAATCCAGCATTTTCCAAACTTCGATAATGACGCAAATTTTCTTTCCTTCCAATCATGTGACGAGAGCAATAACTATCGATATAAGAAAAGATCTAGTGAATCATCTGTTGGGTTTTGAGCATTCTAACACTCCTATGGTGTACATGCAACCCTATAAACCTTGGATCTATGTTTTCTCTATTATACATGCAAATATTAACTATTCCAAGGTTTCATCCTAACTAGCATATTATGAAGCACTTATACTACAAAGTTCTAGTTAGATGACATACCTTTTGATGTAGCTTGATGTCTTCAAGCTTTAAGAGCTTAGCCCCAATAGTGTGGAAGCCTCAAATGGAATCACAAATCACCAAAACACCTTGGAAGAACTTGAGAGAATATGTATGCACACTAAAATCGGCCCACTCTTATTTTCACACACTTGTGCCAATTTTGTGAGCCAAGGACCCCTTTATATATTATGGAGGATTAGGGTTACATCCATGTAAACCCTAATACCCATGACCTTTCATTTACATAGGAGCCATGGGTTAAAAGCTCCATGGACCATCCATGAAAGCTTAGCCCAACCTAAATGAACTTGGCCCATTCCATATATATAAGAGTCCATATTTAATTAGTTCTTTTTTATCACTTAATTAATTCTAAATTAATTATTGATCAATACTAATTAAATAATATGATTCCATATTAATGTATTAGAACTTATAATATATTAATATAAATCATAAATATACTATTCTCAAAAGACTATCCATATAACTTGTGCCGGTGAAGTGCAACCCAAATGGACCATGTCGGGTCGGGTCAAGTACATACCAAATATAGTTATGGACTTAGACATTAATCCAACAGTCTCCCACTTGGATAAGTCTAAAACTATTATTGAGTATGACTTCAAAACCTAACTGGCAATCGTAGCTCTTAAAGCCGATGTCGAACTCTGACCTTGTCAATGACTTGTCCATTAGATAAGGGATCATATATTCCTCCATTCTAGATATCATATGGACTGAGACATGGATTATAATCATTCTCTCTGTCCATTTGTTGTTTCCCGATTCTCGATTTATGATGACTGACTGATTGAACAAATCAAATCAGTCCTGGCTTGGCCAAGCACTCACATGTGTCATCGCTAAATCATCGAGGGGCCCACAGATATCGCTTTTATCCTGAAGGTAAAAGGAATGGATAAACTTCGACTCATATGGCTGGTTCTACTACTTGTTGAATCATACACAAAGGCACGTTTTATAACATCGAGTTACCAATGCGTTTTCGTGCAATCAATGTATAACCAACTCATAGTAACAACTCATTATCTAGGTTTGAAGAATATAAGATATTATCGTCTCATGATCACTCGTGATAAAATCCATGAAGTGATTCAAATGAGCGCGGGTTGAATCCAATACTCAGAACTTATGAGCACTCATGAGTGTTGTAGCACCACTTTGTCCACCAACTTGGACCTCTACAAACCAACCCATGACAGTCTTGATTCATATCTACTTCCAACATATGACCGACTGTGGATGGTTTGAATAACTTAATCATTCAGGAAGAGCGACTTAGTTATTCTGGAAGTCAAAACATGCAAAGTGAAACACAAGAATAAATGAATCAAATATGGTATCAAACCCTATGAATATAAATAAACACTTTTATTTATCACCATACTGATTACTCATTATTCATTGTTTCGGTTTTATCAACTTTATACTTGAATTAAAAACACTAGTTCTCCCATGCTCCAAGCATGTACACTATGTTTTTCTTAAACAATAGCTTTGCCATACACAAAGTATGCACTCTATGTTTGTCTATGATCCTTACTTTGTGAAATAAACCAATTGAACATAATTTCAATGATTCTAATTTCACACTCCCAAATCCTTATCGAAAAATGTGAGAATTTCAAATTCCTATCATTTATCGAAATCTGTTTAGATTTTAAACTTATATGCACTGACCCTCCTGTAATGAATATGTACAAAGTCACAAAGACTTGTCAACAGTCATTATAAGGTATTCCAATGGAGATCAACTCCATGGAAACTAAGTCTCATATTCAAAGTACATTGCTTTGGACATGCTTCTTGCATTAAGTTTTCTAATCTTACACAGATAACTTCCACCTATGGAGACAACGCCATATTCTCATTTTGACTATCACTTCTGAATAAGAGATGCCTCTTTTCAGAATATGTTAATATGGTCCTTCCAAAATTAACACTATACTTCCAACTGTCCCTGAGCAACCAATCTTTGGTAAACCTCAGATTGTTCTCGACAATTGCTTAATCATTTTAGTCATATCCAATTCTAGACATTTTCCCTTCTTAATGCCTCTGGGCATTTGGAAAAATTTAGAAATGACAAATATTATAGCACATGCAATCGATCATGTACCCAAAGCAAATGGTACACGATTCATGATGTCTCACATAAAGACATGATTCTAGACCAGTCTTTTGCTACAATATTTTTATTTGCCATGTTTTCAAAATTTGACTATGAAGAGGGATGCCGTAATCATAATCGAATTTTGAGAACACAATATATAGAATTTCCTTAAGTTGAACCAATCCAACATGAAATTCATATATATATTCTTGACTAAAGATGATTAAGGTCTCAATCTAAGCCTTTAGAACTGAAATGAAGTATATCCTCTCCCTTAATTATAGCAAAACAACTTTTTCAATCCCTGCAGCCTCACGAATTGAAACTTTTGTTTTCTATAATTAACATTGCTAACTTGCAACACTAACAATAATTATCATGCTCCCACTAACATGATGATTATTAGCATAGCACTTATGCTCCCACTAGCTTTGACTTGTACTCAGAAATCAGCTGGACTTCTAGAAATCAATACTTTATTGACTTTCTTACCAAAGTTCAGATTTCTGATACGAGATGCTTTGATAAAACTTTATCAAAATCATACACCTTTCCTTAGATAGCATGCATGTGTGTCTAAACAATTTCAGAACTATGAAAAGGGATGTCGTAATCATAGTCTCAATTGTTTAGACCTTTTGCCATCTGCTTCAAATCTACTTGGTGGAACTGTTTCCTCACCATCATTTTCATGAATCGGAGAGAAACCTTATGACCCTTAGATTTTATGGTGTATGTGTTCTTATCCATGTGAATCGTCAAAACCATAGTCATAAGACAAGGATAATGACAAATCCAAACTCATATGGACTGAACTTATGCAATCTTAACTTCTTGCCACATGGCAGTACAGGGCCTGCCATTGCTTCCAAGTTGTTATGCAACCAATTGAGAACTTTCAGAACTCCTATGCAAAGACAACTTTAACTGGAATGGGCATAGAATATGTCAACACGATAGGTTATAAACCTCAAGTCGTGTGCTAGTGAAGAACCTTAGGTTTTATTCTTGATTAGTTCTTGAAATTCTTTTTAGGATCTTTAAGACTCCCACTATCCTCTTGACATATAAGACTATCTTGCCAAATATTCAAGAGATAGTGCGGATTCTTTATCAAGACAAACACTTCACACAATTGGCCTTAGTTGGTCTTTGTCTTATCCAAAACATCACAACTTACCAATTTCAAATGTAGAAGAGTAGGACACTTTTACTCTTACATTTGACAAGTGTTTTAAACCTTTCTTTAAGATATGTCACTCAAGTTACAATCTTGGAGTATGACTCTAAGAATTTTTTTGGAACAAAGTATGACTCATCTTCCTGATCTAACCATTTCAACAATTCATGACTCCTCTTCTTAGTCATAAGAATGCACTAAGATGACCTTTAGAGGACTAATTGTGATATGATTTCTAAATCATTAAGATGATCACAAACATGATACTAAAGTACTCTCCCATCTTTTCAGATTTGAGAAACTTTTATCTTTCTGCCTAATTTGATTCTTCCCATTCGTTCTACCATACATTGAGACTTTTCCAATGTTTCAGAATTATACTTAAACTTGTAAGTATAACCATATGTACTAAACTTTAGTAAATCAAATAGTCTTAACGAGCTTTGTGGTGGACATGACCAGTGCACAAGAATGTGTACTCGATCCCTTTAGTCCTTCACTTGACTCACACATCCATGTGAACAAGTAATTAGTCTTGATTTTCCAATGCTTGAAAGTTCTCATTCATCATACTATTCAACTTGCATGATTCCAAGTTTCGGTCCAATTGAAACTTGGGTGATGAGGAACTTTCCTGATTTGGTAAATTTAGACACTACCACAAATGAAAGAATCAAATCCATTTTCCAATATTGCTGTCAGTGGAATCATATAAGCAACAATTTTCCACAAATGCCATTGTAAGGATACTTCAAATAAATAAAATTAAACAATTTTCTTTTATTTTAAAACTTTGCGAAAAAACTTATCCTTACAATCCACATGGAAAATTGTTGTTATCTATTCCTTAGCAATATATCATAACTTCTTAAGCAACTGCTCAAAATTTTGATGCGATCGAAATCCACCTTCGCGATCAGAATCAGCATATACTTCCTTTAAGATTGCTCTCTATTCTTTGATTCTTAAAACATCAACATGTGACCCAGTCACATCATGTAATGAGGATCTCAGAATAGAACTTAACAGAGTTAGATAATGGGCTCTACCTGATGTAGAGTCAAACTTATTGACTTTAACATCCTTAGGTAAATTTGGCAGCTTTGCAATCAACTCCCCTTCCTTTGGCAAAATAAACATATGGACCCTTTGGTAATGGGACTATCTCAGACTTAGCCTTTCTCTTTACCATTTGGTCAACCGGGTTGACTATGGCCAATCCCTTTCCATTGGGAAGAGAATGCTTTTTCTGGATTTCCAGTGTCACCATTGTCACTGTCCATAAAGTTTTTGGGAAGTTGATCTTCTAATCAAATTTGCTTTACTATCGTTCCAAATCATTGTTGATTCAGCAGCACCAAGCAAATAGATATGATCATTAAGGTTCATGTCATAGTCTGTTTCATAGTAGTCCCAAAGGAACTCACTATGTGACTTAGAA
Organism: Lactuca virosa; assembly: GCF_052849685.1. Classification (NCBI taxonomy): domain Eukaryota; kingdom Viridiplantae; phylum Streptophyta; class Magnoliopsida; order Asterales; family Asteraceae; genus Lactuca; species Lactuca virosa. Next base: position 240,800,397 of record NC_136433.1, read on the forward strand.
AGTGATTGAACATCCAACTTTTTCAAGACTTTGACACCTAATTCTCCCGGCTTGTCAATATGTGACTTCATCTCTAAGATGTGATCACACATAGACCTTGCTTGCCATTAGGGCTTGAGTGACCTTGAACTTGTGGGTTAGGGAGGATAATTGGAGGAGGTGGAGGAAGAGAAGTATGACTTCCATGAGCCAAACTCGGGAAGTCATATTCATTAGGAAAGCTTGGTTTGGGAAGATCATTGTTGTCTAAACCAGACATCAACAATGGGAGAAATTCACGTAAAGTTGATTTAAGTCCTTAATATAACACCTAATATGATATATTAAGGCTAGGACCCAACAAACTATTTTATAACTTGGAACAGGGATGCCGTAATCCAAGCTATAAAATATTTGAAGGTAGGTGAATGACGATTCACTAATTTCCACCAAGATAAACGAAATGTATTATTAGGTTTTAATTGGTTTTGAAACTCCTAGATTCTTTTGAGATTCATTGAACTTTTCAATGGCATGTTTCAATCTCGAGTGTGCCCTTCAGGTTTTGTGACTGGGATGCCGAGGATCACAAAACAAGGTGTGAAGTAACCATGCAAATATACTTGGTACCCTTAATATTTACCCCTCAATCGATGTGCCGGTTAACCACACACGCTCCAACGATACTATGATAAACATTAAGTTACCCTTTGCCTACCTTGTTAAGTCCAGGTTAGTGTGCCGGTTAACCACACACACTCCACTAACAGCTTAAACAAAGTGCAAAGTGTAATTTCATGGATTAGCACCTTATTCACATTTTCCTAAGTAACTAAGATTGGGAATTTATAAGTGTTTAGTTACTTAGTATTTATCATTATACTTATAATGAAGGGAGAATTATAGTCCTTGTCCTACCTGTTCGGCTAACGACCCTCCACCGGTCAAGGAAGCGGTGAGTGAGAGTGGACACCCATTAAACTGTCATTTTATAGGCAGTAACCTTATACCCCCCTTATAGACCGGCTTCGTGAATGAGGCCTACTAATGGTAAGACGACTTGCTCTTATACATATAATATATTAAACTTTTAATATTATAATAGTATAAGGGTGTATTTTAGACATTTAAAATACTTGGTGGTTTAATCTATTAATTAAACTAGACTTTTAATTTAATTAAACTCAAACCATATATTTATGGATTTAATAATACTCTTTTAATTAAACGCTTTAAGTAACTATTAATAAAGTTCATAAGAGTTAATTTGAACTATTCAACAAAACATCATAATTCCAATTATTAAACTCAAAATTAAAACCATTTGATTAATTGTTTAAGTTATGAACCCAAGAGTTTTAGAATTCAATTATTTTTTTCATAAAAAACTTTTCTCAAATTCCAAAACTTGAGGGTAAGTTTTGTAATTCTTGAAAACCTTTGGATTCCATAACTTATGGAATTAATGGTGTTTTATGATGAAACTTTCCATGTTCCATAACTTAAGAACAAGTTATGGAATTCTTTAAAACATTAACACCAAATTTTGTAACTCCATAAAAGCTTTGAATCAAATTTATTTTTTTAAAAAAACTTTCATATCCATAACTTATGGAAGTTTCAAAAACCCTTAAGTTCACAACTTTAAAAAAAACTTTTGAGCTCTAAAATTTTATGACAAAATACGTAACTCCTTAAAACATTTAGATCAAACTTTTAAAACTAATAAAATAATCATATCATTTTATCTTTTACTAAATTTGACCTAATTCAACTCATATAACAAATGATTCAAATTTTACAAATAATTCGTTTTTCACAAAACAAGTAATTATCTAAAAATTTGACAAACGTCATGTTTTTTTTTCCTTTTTTTTCCAACTTGAAAATAAAACATTTGCATCAATATAACAGAAAACAACCCATGGCTCTGATACCACTGTTGGGTTATGGGCATTCTAACACTCCTATGGTGTACATGCAACCCTATAAACCTTGGATCTATGTTTTCTCTATTATACATGCAAATATTAACTATTCCAAGGTTTCATCCTAACTAGCATATTATGAAGCACCTATACTACAAAGTTCTAGTTAGATGACATACCTTTTGATGTAGCTTGATGTCTTCAAGCTTTAAGAGCTTAGCCCCAATAGTGTGGAAGCCTCAAATGGAATCACAAATCACCAAAACACCTTGGAAGAACTTGAGAGAATATGTATGCACACTAAAATCGGCCCACTCTTATTTTCACACACTTGTGCCAATTTTGTGAGCCAAGGACCCCTTTATATATTATGGAGGATTAGGGTTACATCCATGTAAACCCTAATACCCATGACCTTTCATTTACATAGGATCCATGGGTTAAAAGCTCCATGGACCATCCATGAAAGCTTAGCCCAACCTAAATGAACTTGGCCCATTCCATATATATAAGAGTCCATATTTAATTAGTTCTTTTTGATCACTTAGTTAATTCTAAATTAATTCTTGATCAATACTAATTAAATAATATGATTCCATATTAATATGTTAGAACTTATAATATATTAATATAAATCATAAATATACTATTCTCAAAAGATTATCCATATAAATTGTGCCGGTGAAGTGCAACCCAAATGGACCATGCCGGGTCGGGTCAAGTACATACCAAATATAGTTATGGACTTAGACATTAATCCAACATCATCATGTAAACTCAAGAACACCACATTGAACTTCATTGTCTTGAACTTCAACAAACTTAAGAGCACGAAGATCATTTGGGTTTTCAATTAGAGAAATGTATTTCTTACTGAACAAATCTCTTTCTTCTCCTTCCTTTTGATTTCTACTACAGACTAATATGGACAATGAAATTTTATTCAACCATACAATCTTACAAAGTGGTTGAAAAATCAAGCTTCCATTATCATCCTTCAAATCTCCATAAGAAACCATATTACCCCATGAAATCAATTTGCTTAACACCAACCCATAAAATTGATCTTCATTGACTTTGTATTTGATATCTTCAACAATCACAATCCAAGAATCATATGGCAAATCCAACATGATTACAATATCTTAAAATTTTCTAGAGAGAAAGTGATTTTTAATGGGTTTTACAGAGAGAGAAAGTAAAAAATCACTTGAATTTTAGTGAAGAAAATCGAATTTTGAATAGAATCAAAGATGAATTCGATTTCGAGAATCCAAAAACTCTCTAAATCACGAAGATCAAAGATCAAAAACAAAGAATAACCAAATCTAGATTGCCACCATGGATCAATTCTTGATGAAAATCAAGAACCCCTCTGATACCAATTGTAGTGGTTTGATTTATCGAGTAATGAAACGAGATCAGAATTGATATGAAATATGAACACCGAGAGTAAATATAATCTTGTTTCAGCTCATATTATGCTTTCATGATACAAAGAGTTTTTAGACAGAAGTGTAGCAAAAGTTCTATCTACCCTATGTATCCTTTCCTATTTATAGGAAAAAGAAAGCACACATAAAATACAAACGGCTACATCATTACAGCTTCGAAAACACTATGCCTTTGTAATAACATTACAATACTAACGAAAACACAATAACCTTCGACACCTTACAACATACTTCGACTCTTACAGTCGATGAGCCGACTCGAGGAGTCGGTTAGGGTTTGTCCCGATGAGTCTGAAAACACTGTAACTCGGCGAGTTGACGGGTCAACTCGGTGAGTTGAGTTGGACTTTCATGAAGGTTCTGAGGGAACGAAGGGACTCGACGAGTTGCATAGATGCACTCGACGAGTTGGGTCAACATGGACTGTTGACTCGAGCGTTGACTTTTGTTGACTTTAGGGTTTGGTCAAACTTGAGTGATGGAGGTCATGGAGGGGTAAAATTGTCTTTTACCCATCCCAAGAGTAAGAGAGGGACTAACATGAGTTTATTTAGAGTTGTGATCTTTAAGTGTTAATTAGAGATGCTTATTACATGTAGGCGGGGATTAGGCTGTTCGAGTGGTATTCGGTTTCCTTGCTTGCTTATGAGGTGAGTCTTCTCACTATACTTACCTTGAGTGGTAAATTGTATGACCGGAGGGTCTTGTATGCTATTATTGAGTATTGTAATATCCTGCATTATGTCTTTGTGATTTATGTTGTATATTATCCTGAGCTTTACTGAGTTAGGACCGGAGGGTCCACCCGAGTTGTGGCACCGGAGGGTCCCACTGAGACACATCGACCAGAGGGCCTTATTTGAGTTATAGCCATGAGAGGCTAATGAGATATGTGTGGTATTTTAGGGAACTCATAAGCTTCGTGCTTATCGTGTTATGTGATATGTGTTTCAGGTACTTCTCAGGATCGTGGGAAGGCGTCGGCTTGATTATACACACACTTGAGATGAAGTTTATGTTTTTGTAAATCCTGGATTTTATCAAACGATTTATGATATTGGTGTTTTGACAATTTGACATTTGTGGTTTTTGGAATGTGATATTGAGAATTATGTGTTTTGAAAATGAAAATTTTGTTTGAAAATTCACGGTCTTACAAGTTGGTATCAGAGCCTTGGTTTGAGGGATTCGGATATACCTTCGGGTGTGTCTGGACTCAAACTGAGGATTTGAGAAAAAAATTGTTGGATAACGTGTCTAAGTCCATAACTATATTTGGTATGTACTTGACCCGACTTGGCATGGTCCATTTGGGTTGCATGGCATCAGAACAATTTGGATAGACTTTTATGAGAAGATGATATTTATGGTTTATTAATATATTATAAGTTCTAATATATTAATATGAATTATTTAATTAGTATTGATCAAGAATTCGTTTGGAATTAATTTTGTGATCAAAAGAGATTAATTAAATAAATGGGGATTGATTTGGTAAATCATTCATTCTTATATGGTGGGCTTATGATCCATAGTTCTTCATGTTGGCTAAACCCATGTGGTGAACCATAGATACTCCATGGAGTCTAAAACCCATGGATCATGAGGAATATGGAAATAAATGAGTTACATGGTGTAACCCTAATGTGCACACTATATAATGAAGCCTCATCCAAGCAAAATCGGCACTTAGACATACACAAGTGAGGGCTAGCCGGTTTTGGTGCATATCAATCTTTTCTCAAGTTATTCCAAGTTGTTGGTGGTGTTGTGTGAAGCATTTGAGGCATCACATTTGGGGTGATAGGCTCACAAGGTCTTAAGGAATCCAAGCAACAAGAAAGGTATGTCATTCTACTAGTTTTTATATTACATATACCCCAATCATATGCTAGTTAGGATGAAACCTTGGAAAAATGAAAGTTTGCATGTATAATAAAGAAAAATAGATCCAAGGTTTCTAGGGTTGCATGTACACCATAGGAGTGTTAGAATACTCAAAACCCATCAAAATTTTCAAAAGAAATGATTTTTCTAAAAACGAGCAAGAGTTTTAAGAGAAAATGAATTAGAGCAGTGTGTACAATCAGCCAGAGCCCGAACGGTGTTTTCCCAAAATACCCTTACTTATTTGTGTTATGAGATATTTATGAGATGTTAGGGATGCATGCTAGATGATAGGCTAGGCATTTCATATTTAGGGCTAGTGTTGCCTGATTTGTGATGCCTTAGCCTAGGAGTTGCTGCTATCTGATGTTGCCTTGAGTATGTGTTGAGTAGGAGTATCTAGCGGGAATCATTTAGAAAGAGTTCTAGGTCGAGTAATAATCTAGGAGAGGTACCAAGATGAGAATATGAGGGGTATGATGAGAAAGTAGTCTGTTATTTGTGAGAGATAGAGGACGTGTAAATTGGGATCCTAGGAGGAGGACTTGGGGTGACTGCAGGTTGGTGTGGAAGGTAGTATTGGGCCCGTACTACTGCAAACACCGGATCTGTATACAGCCAAAGTAAGAATCCTTAGGGTACTAAGGAGCATGTAGGGGCGGGAATCGAGTGTGAGTATGCCCGATCGAGTCTCTGATGATTTTTGTGTTGTGTCTCAGAGACATCATGGTGGGTACACGCCACAACCCCGAGAGCAGTAGTGCTGGTGACGAGGAGATCCGCATGATCATCTATGAGGAGGTGGCCGCAGCTATTCGAGAGGCGATACCAGAGATGTTTGGGTCTATTAAGACCACCCTAATCGAGACATTTGATGAGCGGTATGCCGCTGTTACTGAGGCAGCTGTTGCCGCTGCTAGACCACAGGGAGGTGACTCGTTGTTGTTCCGGGAATTCAGCAACACGAAGCCACCAGAGCTTGATGGGACACAGGATCCGATTGCTTCTATGAGATGGATCTCCAACATCTAGGGATGTTTTTAAATGTGTTCATGCCCAGAGCATTTGAGAGTTCGGTTTGCGTTGAACCAGCTTCGCTTGGGAGCGAAGGACTGGTGGAAGTTTGTGATAGCCAGCTTTACCCCTGCAGATCATGTTGCAGTGACAAAGGAGAGGTTTACGCAGTTGTTCCGAGACGGGTATGTTCCCCAGGTGGAGAGGGAACGGTTAGCCCAGAAGTTTATGTCTCTCAAGCAGAAGACAAAAACTGTGACTGAGATTTCGAGGATGTTCCATGAGAGGGCGTTGTTTTGCCCTGAGCACGTGTCTACCGAGCAGGCACGTGTGAGCCGATATCTGAGCATACTGAGGAGGGATATACAGGAGTTTGTGGCGAACTCTTCATATTGGACATTGGCTGAGCTTCATACCAATGCCAGGCGGAGGGAGATCGAGATTGAGTTGCAGGCCAGGGAGGAGGGAGAGTCCCAGGGGAGGGACCGGAGACCAGTGCAGTCGCAGCCGGCGACGAAGCGGGCTAAGCCCACTGATACGATAGCTAGGGGCCAGAAGGGTCTCACTTGTGGTAAGTGCGGAAAGAGTCACAAGGGATCATGTCGGCCAGAGATTTGCTACAAATGTGGCAAGGAGGGGCACATGGCGAAGGATTGCCCCAAGGGGTTTGCAGTTTGCTTTCACTGCAACCAGACCAGCCATCGGAAGGTTGAGTGCCCTCAGCTCATTCAGGGATCAGCTCAGGGTTCTGCACCTGCTCCTTCGCGTGCTACTGATAGTCGACCGGTGAAGGCCGAGGTTCCGAGGGCTCGTGGCAGAGCTTTTCAGCTGACAGCGGAGGAGGTCCGCGTAGCACCCGATGTCGTGGCTGGTACGTATTTCCTTATTTATACTATTTTGAGATTTGTTGTGCTTATTATGTGTTATATATAGGTACTTTTCTTGTGAGTTCTGTACCTGCTTTGGTGTTATTTGACTCGGGTGCGTGTCGATCCTTCGTTTCTTTAGCTTTTAGTCGTCACATCAGTATCCGACGTGAGGCGTTGAGTCGACCTCTAAGGGTTTCTATAGCCAACGAGCATGCGGTTTTCGCTACTAATGTATTCCGAGGATGTGTACTAGAGATTTTTGGTGTCGAGTTTCCGATAGACCTGGTACCTATCGCGATGGGTAATGTCTGTGTCATAGTGGACATGGACTGGTTGAGTCGGTTTGGAGCTCTGATCGACTGTGAGTGTCAGATGGTAACTATACGAGACCCTAGTGGTGGAGTGCTTACGGTGTATGGAAAGGGTACCAGATCTGGATCAGCTTTCTGCTCTGCTGCCAGAGTGAGACAGAGTCTACAGAAGGGTTTAATGGGCTTTTTGGCGTACGTGATGGATACGCGGGTTGCTACAGAGAGGCCGAGTTCTATCTCTAAGGTTCCGATAGTGTGCGAGTTTCCAGATGTTTTTCCTGAGGATTTGTCGGGTGTGCCTCCCGAGAGGCAGGTGGAGTTCCGGATAGATTTGGTTCTGGGTGCGGCGCCTATTGCCAAGGAACCTTATCGCCTTGCGCCACCAAAGATGCAGGAGTTATCCTCACAGCTCCAGGAGCTTCTGGGGAAAGGTTTCATCAGACCGAGTAGCTCAACGTGGGGTGCACCGATCCTTTTTGTCAAGAAAAAGGATGGTTCATACCGGATGTGTATTGATTACCGGGAGTTGAACAAGCTGACGGTCAAGAACCGTTATCCACTTCTGAGGATCGACGATTTATTCGATCAGTTGCAGGGGGCGTCTTGGTTCTCCAAGATTTATTTGAGATCTGGATATCATCATATGAGAGTTTGCGAGGAGGATATCCAGAAGACGGCTTTTAGGACTCGTTATGGGCACTACGAGTTTGTGGTGATGCCTTTCGGGCTCACCAACGCACCGGCAGCGTTCATGGACCTCATGAACCGGGTGTGCAGGCCTATGTTGGATCGATCGATGATCGTGTTCATCGACGATATTTTGGTGTATTCGAGAACCAGAGAGCAGCACGAGGAGCATCTTAGAGAGATTCTTGGATTATTGAGGTCAGAGAGGCTTTATGCCAAATTCTCTAAGTGCGATTTCTGGTTACGAGAGGTCCACTTCCTGGGACATCTCGTTAATCAGAATGGGATATTGGTCGACACGGCCAAGATTGAGGCAGTTATGAGATGGGAGGTGCCGAGATCCCTGTCTGAGATCAGGAGTTTTCTAGGTTTGGTCGGCTACTATCGGAGACTTATCAGAGATTTCTCCAAGATTGTTGTCCTTCTCACCAGATTGACCCGGAAGGGTGTTACTTTTGCCTGGGGGCCCGAGCAGCAGGCCTCATTTGAGACTCTTCGCCAGAGATTGTGCGAAGCCCCAGTGTTAGCCCTTCCCGAGGGAGTGGAGGACTTTGTAGTCTACTGTGATGCATCTATATCAAGATTGGGTGTGATGTTGTTGTAGAGGGGGCATGTGATAGCATATGCATCGAGGCAGTTGAAGCCTCATGAGATGAGGTATCCCACCCACGATTTAGAGCTAGGGGCGGTGGTGCTCTCCCTCAAGATCTGGTGCCACTATCTGTATGGAGTCCGGTGCACCATACACACAGACCATAAGAGTCTGAAGTACCTCATGGATCAGCCCAACATGAATATGAGACAGAGGAGATGGTCGGATGTAGTGAACGACTACGACTGCGAGATCTTATATCAACCAAGCAAGGCTAATGTGGTAGCCGATGCCTTGAGCCGTAGAGCAGAGATTGCACTGATCCGAGACGTGTGTATGAGGATGACGATGATGACTCCAGTCCTAGATACCATCTGAGAGGCTCAGGTGGAGGTTGTGAGGCCTGAGAACCTCAAGAGGGAGCGAGTGATCGGACAGGTTTCCGAGTTTGAGACGGATAGTCATGGGCTTATGACCTTCCGTAGGTGGATTTGGGAGCCCTATACAGGTGGAGCTCGGCGCATACTAATGGAGGAGGCACATAGATCGAGATTCTCGATCCATCTAGGAGCCACTAAGACGTACTTGGATCTGAAGAGAGATTATTGGTGGCCCTGTATGAAGAGGGATGTGGCATGGGTAGTTGAGAGGTGCTTGACCTGTCGTCGGGTTAAGGTGGAGCACCAGCGTCCACATGGCCCATTACAGCCTCTAGAGGTTCCCCAGTGGAAGTGGGAACAGATTTCAATGGATTTTATCACCAAATTACCGAGAACCGTGCGAGGTGTCGACAAGATATGGGTGATTGTGGATCGGTTGACGAAGAGTGCTCATTTCCTTGCTATCAGCGAGAGCTCTTCCGCAGAGAAGTTGGCTGAAATTTATGTGAGAGAGGCGGTGGCTCGGCATGGAGTGTCGACATCAATAGTGTCAGATCGGGATGTGCGTTTTACTTCCAGGTTCTGGAAGAAGTTTCATGAGGAGTTGGGTACCCGATTGCACTTCAGTACCACATACCACCCACAGACAGACGGGCAAAGTAAGCGGACGATTCAGACGCTAGAGGACATGTCGCGTGCATGTCTTATGGACTTCGGAGGAAGTTTGGATACTTATTTTCCCTTGGCTGAGTTTTCGTATATCAACAGCCATCATTCCAGTATTGGCATGCCTCCCTTTGAGCTCCTATATGGGAGAAGGTGTCGGACTCCCATCTGTTGGGGAGAGGTAGGGAAGAGAGTGATGGGTAGCACTGAGATAGTGCTCAAGAAGACTGAGCAGATCCAGCAGGTTAGACATAGGTTACTGACGGCCCAGAGTCGCCAGAAGAGTTACGCAAACCGGCGACGATTCGAGCTAGATTTCCAGGTTGGAGATTTTGTCCTCCTAAAGGTATCCCCGTGGAAAGGGGTGATCCGATTCAGGAAGCGGGGAAAGTTGGGCCCCAGATATATCGGTCCTTTCAGAGTGACTGCCAGAGTGGGGAAGGTAGCTTATCGGTTGGAGCTACCTACAGAGTTGAGCCAGATTCATAACACCTTCCACGTGTCCCAGTTGAGGAAGTGTGTAGCCGATGAGACGATAGTGGTACCCTTAGAGGACATTCAGGTGGATACTAGCCTGAATTACATTGACAGACCGATAGCAATTTTGGATAGAAAAGATAAGATCCCGAGGAACAAGGAGGTGCGTCTGGTTAAGGTGCAGTGGGAGCACCGTAGGGGATCTGAGTGGACTTGGCAGCCGGAGTCCGAGATACGCGAGCAGTACCCTGAGTTGTTTCTGGAGCATAACTTCGAGGGCAAAGTCTGATTCTATTGGAGGAGAATTGTAACATCCCGACTCCCAGGTATAATATTTATATATTTATTTTTGGGATTGATTGAGTGACTCGACGAGTTGTATGCCCGACTCGTCGAGTAGAGTCAGATTAGCCACGTGGGTTTAATGACCAACTCGATGTCAGAGAGCCGACTCGCCGAGTTGGCGTTGTGTGAGGAAACCCTCAATCTCTAGGATTGGGTCCTATTTAAAGGACCTTAAGCCCTCATTTTGGCCTCACCAGCCACCCTACTCCCCTGTGTGAAACCCTAATCATTTTAGTGAGCTAAGAGAGAAAGTGAGAGGCTAATCTTTTGGTTTTAGTGCACTTTTGGAGGAGAAGTGAGGAGCATCAAAGCTTGGATCAAGAGGAGGCTTTTGGATCCATAGATTCTTCAGATATTTGCTTCAGTTGGAGGTAAAAAGATGCTAACTTGATCATTTCCTTATGAGGTCTTGGTTTAGGGAGTTTTTAGGGTTTTCTCCCATCCATCTTCTATCATTGAGTCATTTGACCATGGCTTGAGGTTGGAACCTCAGATCTGGATTGTAAGAGGCATTGTGAGTCCAAAGACCCGAGCTTTATTGAGCTAGAGGCAAGCTCTTGTTCATCTAACACTTGTTGGAGCTTGTATTGGCATTATGAGCCTAATATGCCATGCATGAATGTAAAGCTTGCAGCTTTACTTGATATTCAAGCCTTAGGAAGATAGATCCGAAGTAAGGGCATCATTTCTGCCTTAAAATGCCTGAACGAGATTTCATCTTAAGAGACTCGACGAGTCGATGAGCCGACTCGACGAGTCAGTTAGGGTTTGTCCCGATAAGTCTGAAAACGCTGTAACTCGGCGAGTTGAGTTGGACTTTCATGAAGATTCTGAGGTAACGAAGGGACTCGACGAGTTGCATAGATGCACTCGACGAGTTGGGTCAACATGGACTGTTGACTCGAGCGTTGACTTCTATTGACTTTAGGGTTTGGTCAAACTTGAGTGATGGAGGTCATGGAGGGGTAAAATGGTCTTTTACCCATCCCAAGAGTAAGAGAGGGACTAACATGAGTTTATTTAGAGTTGTGATCTTTAAGTGTTAATTAGAGATGCTTATTACATGTAGGCGGGGATTAGACTGTTCGAGTGGTATTTGGTTTCCTTGCTTGCTTACGAGGTGAGTCTTGTCACTATACTTACCTTGAATGGTAAATTATGTGACCGGAGGGTCTTGTATGCTATTATTGAGTATTATGATATCTTGTATTATGTCTTTGTGATTTATGTTGTGTATTATTCTGAGCTTTACTGAGTTAGGACCGGAGGGTCCACCCGAGTTGTGGGACCGGAGGGTCCCACTGAGACACATTGACTGGAGGGTCTTCTTTGAGTTATAACCATGAGAGGCTAATGGGATATGTGTGGTATTTTGGGGAACTCACTAAGCTTCGTGCTTACCGTGTTATGTGATATGTGTTTCAGGTACTTCTCAGGATCGCGGGAAGGCGCCAGCTTGATTGTACACACACTTGAGATGGAGTTTATGTTTTTGTGGATCCTGGATTTTATCAAACGATTTATGATATTGGTGTTTTGAAATTTTGACACTTGTGGTTTTTGGAATGTGATATTGAGAATTATGTGTTTTGAAAATGAAAATTTTGTTTGAAAATTTACGGTGTTACAAGAGTATTTGAAGTTTGAGTTTCTATAATTGGCCATATAAGTTCTAAAAGGAAACCTCAACATGCCATGCAACTCCTCTATGGAAATTTCAAGTTTTTCATATGAAATCAGTGTGAACTGATCATTTGTATATGTTAGCTAGTTGACTAACTCTAGTCAACTCCTAACGCAATGAAATTTCATTTTACTTTAATATGTCAATTTACAACGTACACTTGATAACTTCTCTTTCTAATAGATTAAAATACAGTGGTTAGAGGAATCTCAGGAAGAGCTTTATCAATGGCATGGTTTTTCTTTTTGTGTATGTGAACTATTCCCAAACTACGAATTTGTACAAGGTTTATCATCCAAATAACTGGTCCTTTTAATGGTTTTGAAGCAGTAGATTTTAGTGGATAAGATTATAGACATCATTCAAGTTATTTAGGTAGGCAAAACTCTTTGCCACTTTTGATCACTATGAAATTCCTAGGTCTTTGAGATTCATTGACTATCAATGGCATATTAATCTTGGATTATGTTCATCTCAAGTTCTATGATGGGGTCTCCGCAAATCATAGAATAGATGGTGAGTCAACCATACAAAATTATGTGGTCCCCGACTCAAGTTACGCTTGAGATTCGCGAGTTTCACATCATTCTCTACTTGTATTCTCAAATTGACGTGTCAGTTAACCACATGAGCTCCATCAACAAGTTATAAAGTGAATGTGCAATTTTCACCACTAACATAAGATTCATATTTAATTAATAGAATGAGATTTTTTTATATTTTTAATGTTAATACTTTTAACTTGACCATTATCACTATCAAACCCTTTCGGTAACTCCACTCTCAAAATGTAATACGTCCGAGAGGGAGGTAATCACGAAGCATATTAAAAACCGACCTCATTAGGAATCATAGAGACCTTCTTAAACCTCTACATTAGTGGGATGAGCCTAGTCATAGTATGACTGGCAATGTCTATACTTAAACATGCGAGGACACATGTTGTAAAGGTTTTATACATATAATAGATAAGTTCTAACATATATACAAAGGGGTAAATTTAAAGCATTTTAAGTTTAATAGTCCATTATTAATTCTAATTAATTGTGAGGATGCAATATAACAATTAACAATTCATAAGGGTTTAATATGCAAGTTCATAAATCTTAATTTCAAACACTATTAAATTTAAATATTTAAATCACATTTAAATAATATTAATAAATATTCAAATTTAAATCTCTTATTTAAATAATATTTTTACCATACCTGATATAAAATAATTTAAATTAGGTAGTTATCCATATTTGAAAACCTTCTAATTTGAAATTTAAAAATGAAACAAGAAACCCTAATCATGTGGGACGCGCCACACCTGCGATTAGCATGTTTCTTCAGTTTCGAATTTTTACTTCTTTTTCCAATTCCAAACAAGTTTTAACAGATCAAATAGATTAAATAATGTAAGTAATCATCAACTAAGGCTCTGATACCACTGTTGGGTTTTCTATGTAGCTAAACACACAATCTTGTACAACGGGAAACATACAATAATCTTATGTGTTCATATAATCTAAGGATCTAAGGTTCATGCTATTAACATAAAACATAAGGAATAGTAACATACCTATTATGTAGCCATTGATCTCCGTGCTTGAGATCTTTTCCTCCTCAATGTTGCTTGGATGAAGGGACCCAAACCAGAATCTCTCTATTGGTATCACACCCAATGACACCAAAGAGTGAAATATAATAACTAGGAGAATGGTCAATTTCAAAAACCCTAAGAGGGTTAGAAATCATCCATATAGAGGGAGGAAGAAAGGTGGAAAGAAGTCAATCCAAGGTCTAAGGAAGAATTGAATCCCTAAGGCCCTATTTGTAGCCTTGGAATCCTTTTTAGGTTTTGTACCCCATCCTATGTTGGATGGGATAGGAAATTTGAAATCCTCCCTTATCTAAGGGAGATCTTGTCCAATCCTTACATCCATAAGGGTTATGGAATATTCCTGATCAACCAATTATTGATTAATGAATATTCAACCATTTACTTAAAGAAACTGTTTAATTAATTCCCAAAATATTTCCCAATTAGCTTCAAATTAATTATTAACCATAATAATTAAAAAACTAATTTCTCCTTTATTTATTTTACTCAATTTGGGTCTTGAGGAAAACCCAAAAGGACCCTATTATTAAATATTACCAATAATTAATGACCTTGGAAACTCTTTCCAACAATGTATTCTTATTTTGTAATAGATTTTCCAATCAAGTTTTTCTTGGAACCCTTTCCAACAAAAATATTTCTTAATTATTAACGAAGATATATCCGATTGTGATCGAGCATAATCAAAATATATTTGAAAGTTGCACCAATGTAACATTTTTATAATGATCGTCTTTTAATCCTTGTAACTTAAGAACATTTATTTAGTTCTTCATAAGTACTTATTGAATGTTCTTTATATTCAACCAATGACTTTCCCATGTTTCTTCTTATTATCTAATTTCCATTATCAAAGCATTATTATATATTTGATAATGTGTATATCATGGACTATTGGATGGATCCAATTCATGAAGCCATTTGAATATCATCCATCATTTTCTAACTCAAAATTTGTGCTTGGACTTTGATACAACCTCAAAATCATGTTATGTGACATTGTTAGGAATACTACCTACGAGTCTTATATCTTGAACCTTTTAAGATTTTTTCAATGAACATATTTTGACTTAGACATATAAGTCATCTTTATATATATATATATATATATATATATATATATATATATATATATATATATATATATATATATATATACCAAAATGTAAGCGTGTTATCCCAAATCGTCCATTGGGAAATATCTCTTAAATCAAAATTTAACCCCTCTAGAAGAAGGAATGTTACTCCGAACATTAGTATGTCTTCCACATACAAAAATAGGAACATGATAGTACTCCCACTAATTTTATGTAAACATAGACTCATCTTTATTTTAAACGAAACCAAACTCTTTGATTTTCTCATTAAAACGAAGTTTCCAGCTTCAAGATGTTTACTTTAATCCATAAATGGATCTTTTAAGCTTACACACTTTATTAGGCTGTTTAGGATCGTCAAAACCCACATGTTGAACCTCATAAAAATCTTCAAGTAAGTGTCCATAAAGGAAAGCCGTTTTGACTTCCTATTTTCTATATCTCATAGTCATAATTTGTGGCTATTGCAAATTGTATCCTGACAAACTTGTTCATTTCAACTGGATACAAGGTTTCCTCACAGTTGACACCATGATTTTGAGTGAAACCTTTCGCCACAAGTATTGTCTTAAATGTGTATAAATCTCTATCCATGGTAGTTTTCTTCATGAATGCCTACTTACTCATCATAGTTTTACTATAGGGAGGAAGATTAACCTAGTATTATACTTTATTATCATACATGGATTGCATCTTAGTGTTCATGGAATCTTGCCATTTGTTAAATTCAGAATCTGACATAGCACTTTGGCAGTTGATGGGTTCTTCAGAATCCACAATAATCCTGGTAGTTCGATAGTGTCACGACGTGTCATGAGCGGGCATAAGATCAAATTGCTCGGAAAATAGTGGTACCTTGATATATGTAAAGTAGTTAGAGCCATGCAAGAAGGTTATTGGTGACCTAGTTTTAATTATAAGCTAGTAGGTTGGAAGACAAGCAAGCCTTATAATGAGTCCATCACCAATATTAGAGTATTGGTTCCAGAGTTTTCAAATCAGTAAACTCGTTGTAGTAATTTCGTTTAGATTTTAGGATGATGGAACGCCTAAAATAGGTAAAGAAACCCCTTACAATATAGATTTGTGTGTTTTGAGGATATTCTATAAGCCTTTTTAGAGGTGTGTTCCAGAAAGTAGATTTCGTTAAGATGTCATAGATAAAATTCCATAGTTAATCACTTCATAAAAGTCGATTGTGTCGATATTTTACGTCTGAAGACGATTTTCCATTGTAGAGCATAAAATTCTGGAAGTCCAAACCGATGAATTCCCGGTTTTGGAGGGCTTCACGAGGAATTTGGAAGTATGTCTAAGATAAAGAACGAAGTTCTATAGATAATGTTGATGTGGCAGCGTCGGCTAGCTAACAAGTTGATTTCGATGACTCAATTCAGATGATGTCTACATGCACTAGGAGTAGGGTTTCGTGGACGAAATCTTTGTAAGTGGGGGAGATTTATAACACCCTGTTTTCACATTTCAATAGAACTCAATATAAACCGTTGTTTATAAAATTCAAAGTAGAGAGTTATTAGTTTTTCGCCGAATTAATCGTCATAAACATGTAGGAAACATAAGTACGATTTCCGTAGATACATAGAACGCTCGAATCTGACTTCGTATGGAGTAGTTATGATTGTTTGAAGTTTTGCATTTAGCCTTATACGACAAAGCGCGTCGTAAAATATGAATTGGAGATAGATTACTTATTAACATAAGTAATCTAAATAAAAGTCGTACTATTCGTACAAGCGAGAGTGTGCATATAAAGAACGTTTAAATCTGACTTCGTATGAGGAAGTTATGATTTTTAGAAGTTTCAGCGCAGCAGCGTGTGACACAGAAATCGAAATTCAAAATGGTTGGTTGTTATCCAAAACAATCTAAACGATAGTTAAATGTCTCGTGAATAGGATTCCGTCGATACAAGCATAGTCAAGAACGAATGGCGTATGAAAGAGTTATGATTTTTATACGGGTTTTAACAGTCTAAGTCCTTTAAAAATACAAATTTAAAAATAAATTGAGAATTGGCCGAAGGAGTCTAAATGAAAGTTGTATATCTCGTCAATAGCTACGCATGGATAAAAAAACGTCAAAAATGAAGCTCGTATGAAGAAGTTACAGGATTGACAAAATTTGTGTTTTGTGCGGCGCGAACAGAGCGCACGGTGCGCGCTTCTAGAAGGTGGGACGCGGACCACCAGAATTGGGACATGTGGCAACAGGGCAGAGGAGAGACATCACATAAGTGCGCGACGTGCCTTTAAAAGGTTTCCTCGTAGTTGATACCATGATTTTGAGTGAAACCTTGCGACACAAGTCTTGTTTTAAATGTGTATAAATCTCTATCCATGTTAATTTTCTTCATGAATACCTACTTACTCATCATTGTCTTACTATTGGGAGGAAGATTAACCAAGTCTTATACTTGATTATCATACATGGATTGCATCTTAGTGTTCATTAAATCTTACCATTTGTTAAATTTTGAATTTGACGTAGCACTTTGGTAGTTGATGGGTTCTTTAGAATCCACCTTAAAAAAAAGCATCGTCAGATTCGAGAAATCTATGTCTCTTGATTCATGATGAATTCTACACGTTATGCGAAAACTTTATGTTTCATCTATTTCCTGATCAACTCCATGTTCAGGTTTAACACCTTTTGTTGATTTCTAGTGTCAATATATTGTACATAAATTTGTGTTCCTTTATCAGGTTCCACATAACTCTTTCAAATAAGCTTTCTGAGAAATAAAAGATATTATTCTCGGCGGAGTTGTAATGGTAAGTGCCTACGTAATCTATAGGATATACTACTAATATACACTTACTATATATTGGGTCGAGTTTTTATAAAGTTTCTTGTCACACACAAGCTTTACTTCCTTATACCCTTCAAAATAAGATAAGGATGGAACATTTTAAAAAAAATCTCATAAGATGTTTTATTTAGTTTGTTGGCTGGATCAATATATTAAAATATGGATCGCGGTGAGTAAGTCATAACTCTAATTTGATAAAGAAGAATGCTTCTACTTATCATATAGTGAACCATATCTAATAAGGTTCGTTTTCTCTCTTGATGATTTCGAAGGTATTCAATAGTCATATTAAGTAGTTTCTCAACTTTACATTGAAAATAATTTGAACATTTCAAAATGTTACATATTTTATCATATAACATATAGTTACAATGACTATAGTCATTATGAAAGTTCAAGAAGTATCATGTACCATATCTAGTAATTTATATGAAAGAATGCCATACATTACAATGTATGATTTCTATCAAAAAATTATTCTCTACTACTTAGACAAAATTATACAAATCATCTTCAATATATAGATAAGAGTCACATATGTCAAACGAATCATCTCATTATCTTTCAAAAATTCACCTTTTGAAGTTGGAATATGTGTTTCTTGTTTATATTTTAATGGTGAAAATCTCTTAGATAAACTTGATGCAATATATTTGAGTTTAAGGTATATAAAACTTTTTCTTAGAGAATATTGATTTCAACTTTTAATTTCCAATAGAGGTATCATCCTCAAAATCGAATTAATCATTCCAGAATATGAATGCGATCGTTTTAAAACAATTAAGTAAATAATCAATCATCTAAACAGATGAGTAAAACATATATATTTAGTCGAACTAAATTAAACATACATTGTTCAAAATAATCATTGTCTTTTAATATAAGCTTTTATGTTCTAAACATAAACCATGATATCTGAAATCATTGGTCCACAACTCTTGCTATTTTCCTACTTGGAGATCTAGCTTGTCTGTTTTCAGTTGTTTACCTTTTATGAATATCTGAAGTGCATACTTTGGGCTTCTTGTTTAGAAACATCTCAATGTGAATAGGATAATTTTATCTCCAATGACGAACCATGCCATATCCAAAATATGTACAAGGCATTTTGGAAAGGCTCTTCTCAGCAGCCTTAAGCATCAAATGCAACCTTGAGATGGATGTCAATAGGTGGTCATTATTTAATTACAAAAGCATCAAATAACTTAGTCAATGAGGTGAAAACCTAACTTGGAGTAATTTATCTGATAAGAGATAAAGAAGTTTATCCAAATAGTTGATTTATCCCTTCATCCCAAGAATATGAGAGGTTAGGTCTTGGCCTTTATCCATATGACGTTCATGTAATGCCCAAACAGTTTGAAGGTTTTCGGTCCTCACATGCTCTTGGAAGATTTCCTTCAATTGATTTATCATGTCAAATGCTAAGATATTTTACAATCCCTTCCGAAGGTATGGAAGCATAAAGTAAAGCATAAGGTATGACATGTCCATCGAATCATCAAAAAAAATCAACTACACTTTATGAGTGTCCATTGATATGGAGGAGGCCCATTGGGAAGTGGTATGTAAAGGACATATGACTTCCTTTCATATTTGATAACACTTCTCAAGGTTCTATACCAAGAACAAAAGTTGTTAAGTTACAATTTATCATTTTAAAGGTCGGATGATTATATTTTAGGCCATCTATAAAATTTAACAAAGTTCATTTATAATTTTCAGTATTTAAATCTTTAATAATTAATATCCTTCACGTTTCTCAAACATTAATTGATTTAAGTTTAGGATCTAATATTGCAAATCAAATAACTGTAAGGTAACATTTTGGCACTATATAAATCAACATAGTAGGTGACATTTACCAGTTACACCGAAATGTAGTTCCTAGATGTATGGGATCCTTAACAAATTTTTTTAGTTGACATGTTTGATCTCGTCTATGCATTGGGCCTCATATTCTTAAGTATCCTTTTTCACATAAGATATCTAATCAATTCATCCTAATAGAAAAACATGTGGAAACGCACATCTAGCGGTCATGTATCCTTCTTCCCACTAGAAGTCGCAAACCACCTCGACCATCAAAAGATAAATCCAAGTGGCTAGGTAACTATTTTCCTACAAGGACCATACAAATGACGTGTGAGTTTTTCTTCAAAAGTACGTCATAGACTTGCGTTTTGAAAGGGACTTTATATGTTTTATTATGCTACTTTTAAAACATATTGTATCATCTATATTACATACATGCATTCAATGATACATGGTATATTTTTAGAAAAATCATATTTTCTTTTGTTGTTCATATTAATTTAAATTTTAATATCATATATTAACTTTTGAGTTTTAATGAATTAAAAAAATAGTCTTTTATTAACCTTTTATAATTTAGACTTGGAGTTTGTCATGAGTTTTAAAATCTCTATTTTATCCCATTTTACCAATTTAAAATTTTTAAGAGTTTTAGGATAAAAATCTTTTTTTTAACTCATGTTAGCATGTTATGTTAAAAGTAATACTTTGAAAAAACAACAAACTCCATGATGATTTATGTTTTTTTACGTGGTTGTCTAGCATTCAAAATCCTATTTTTATCCATACAAACTAAATAACACCATAGAATCATCACATACATTCATGAGTTCATAAACAAAATCATAACTATGTGAAGCTCCCACTTGCAAAAACATCTAATGCACGTAATATGTTGAATGCTTCATGAATTTAAACATTATTTCAGCGACTTGCAACACTTCATGGAAAAGGTTGCATCAGCGTCAGCGTATGCAATGGTTTTTGCTGAAAAGGTTGCGTTAGGATTTGCATCCTCATAGATTTTAATACATCACTTCTTAACAACAACACTTTACAAAAAAGTTTTCATTTTCCATTGCTATTAAAATAACAAAATTTAACCCCTTTTTGTAACACCTCGTTTTCATATTTCAATAGAATTCAATATAAACCGTTGTTTATAAAATTCAAAGTAGAGATATATTAACTTTTATCCAAAGTAATCATCATAAACATGTAGGAAACATCAATACCATTTACATAGATATATAGAATGCTCGAATGTGACTTCGTATGGAGAAGTTATGATTGTTTGAAGTTTTGCCTTCTGCCTTATATGACAAAGCGCGTTGTAAAATATGAATCGAAGATAGATTGCTTATTAACATAAGTAATTTAAATAAAAGTCGTAGTATTCGTAAAAGCGAGAGTGTGCATATATATAACGTCTAAATATGACTTCGTATGAGGAAGTTATGATTTTTAGAAGTTTCTGCGTAGCAGTGCGCGACACAGAAATCGAAATTTAACACGGTTGGTTAGTAGCCGAAGTAATATAACAAGAGTTGAAGATCTCATGAATAGGATTACATCGATATGAGGACAGTCGAGAACGGATATCGTATGAAAGAGTTATGATTTTTATACGGATTTTAACAGTCTAAGCCCTTTAAAAATATAACTTTAAAAATAAGGTGAGAATTAGTCGGCAGAGTCTAAATGAAAGTTGTAGATCTCGTCAATAGTAACGCGTGGACATAAGGAATGTCGAAAACGGAGCTCGTATGAAGAAGTTTACATATTTACAAAATCTGCGTTTTGCACGGTACACATAGTGCCCGCATCGTACGCTACTAGAAGGTGGGACGCGGACCGCCAGATTTTTAACACATGGAAGCAGGCAGAAGAGAGATGTCGTACAAGCGTGCGATGCGCGTCCCCAAAATTTGCCTATAAATACTACCATAAGCCTCACTCATTCCACACACCATCACACTCGAGTTTCTCTCTCTAGAGAAACTTTTTCCCTCTAGATGTCCAACTTTTTGGCGTTCTGAAGTATTCGCAATAAGGCTTTGTGGCATCTGAAAGCCGGAGAAATATAAGTGCTCACTATCGAGGTCCCGCCCGTAACTTTTTTGGGTTTTTCGCTAAAAACTCATTGTAAGTTAGGCTACACTTACTACTCTTTAAGTGTAACTGATATTTATATTCATAGTCGTTATTATGAATATGTAAATAAGATTTATCGGTAATTCTAGTCATAATACTGATTGATCTACTTATGGGAGAGATGTCTAGAATGGTCATGTTAGCTAGGTTGTTGGATTTTAGAAAGGCTATATGCCGAAATGGTCCTGCCTCCTAACATTCCTGTATGGCTGATCCTTATTTGATAGAACTCTCAGTATTCATTGGGATTAATGAAAGATCTAGCTTTCATTAATAGATCTTCATAGAGATTAATAACTATAGTATTGTAGGTTAATACTTGTTAGGTGCATTACCAGCCAGTCAGATCGCAAGTAGGATCACCAAGATAGTTGTGAATCGTCTGAGTAATTGTCCATGTGAGTTTTCTCACTATATTTTATACTCCAGTATGTATCCTCTAAATGTTAGGATATAGTTATCATGTAGTATGCAATTAGACTAGTTTTGTTAGTTGCATGTAGTGTTGGATTGTTGTCTGTTATATATATATATATATATATATATATATATATATATATATATATATATATATATATATATATATATATATATATATATATATATATGTGTGTGTGTGTGTGTGTGTGTCTCTAAATAAACGTAAGTTTGGAACCTTTCAGGTGTTCAGATCTTTCATAAAACGAAGATAAGAATCAACTGGGCAATATGATGAGATACACATATCTAATAGGGATAGTGAGCATCTCAGTTATAACCTCATCGATCATCTAAGGAATTATGAAAGAGATTTACGAGATGTATCCATCTAGAACACTGTGACAAATAGTGTTAGTTGGAAAGAGAGTCAAATCATTGTTTGATTTTGTACTAGATGTATTATGGTATGCTTACAAACAGTTCATGGATTGTACCCTAAATAGTGTTACAAGAAGTCTTTTTCTCTTGTACTAATGAAGAAGGTTCATGAAACACTCTATAGGATGTGAAGTGAGATTCACATCTCACTATCACATATACAAGTCTACGATTATGAGGCATATGTTCATCGTGAAGCGCTCGACAATCTAGAACTTAGAGTAGAGATGTGTCATCTCACTGGAGAACCCAACACTCCATTTGGGTATTTGTTTAACAAACCTTCTGAGAACTAAGTGTTTATGGATTGAAGGGCAGTCTTCCAAGAAAGGGAGTTGATAACCAAAAGGGCTAGTGGAAGCCATACTGATCTTGATAAGATTCAAGAATCAACCAACTAAGAACCCAAATTTGTCCTTGGTATTCAGTTCAAGGTTGAAAGAGTTAGTGAGGAAACTAACATGCCTCCACCTCTTCATAATAGATATGATAGAGGACGTCATACACCTAGTTATATAGACTTTATATTACTAAGGTAATTGAGCCACTAATAGATGGCAATCAGAGTATACCAGCTATCGGAAGCTATGGCAGGCCCTAAAGGTTGCAATATGGAAGGAGGACATGGAGAGCGAGATTCAGTCCATGTATGTTTGAAACTTGGTTGATCAAAAACTTGGCATTAAAACTGTTAGTGTGAGTAAATCTTCAAGAAGATCATAAACATGGATAGGAAAAAACAGATAATCAAACAAAGATAGGTTGTGAATGTGACAACCGTGAAAATTAGGTCAACGGTCGTCAACCACAAGCATTTTTAACACCGATGTAATATACCTAATGTGTAATTTTCCACCCATTTTTTTATGTAAATATAGTATTACACTTTAAAACACATTCGAAATATCATTTAAATCATGTGTGTAAAACATGGATAAACAAACATTTTTCGTTATACAAAACTAATGATTTGATACATATGATTGATATATATATATATATATATATATATATATATATATATATATATATATATATATATATATATCTATATGTGTGTGTGTGTGAAGTACTATTATGCATAGATGATACTATAAAAAGAAAGTACTATATATATATATATATATATATATATATCTATATATATGTGTGTGTGTGTGTGTGTGAAGTACTATTATGCATAGATGATACCCTAAAAAGAAAGTACACAAAATTATGAATTCGTGGATATAAAGAACATCGAAAACGGATTTCGTATGCAAAAGTTACGCATGTTCGAAGAAAACGAGCAATCAAACTAACAGCTCGCAGCTTGTTATCATAAAAACGAAACTTCAAACGCTTCGTTTGACATGTTACACTATGAGGTTGGTATTTCAAACACTTTTCCCTTAATCACCATTTAGTATTTGATTCTAGAACTAACTCATTTTGCCAAAAATGCCCGACATTGATGTGGATAAGATCGAGGCAGTGCAATACCGACTTTCTCGTCAACAAACTTTCAAACAAATCATTCGCATAGCTATGGGACTTGTTAGAAAGAGATATTTACATATTAATGATCAAGAAATGGTTTAGTATTGGATTTAACTGCTAGCTTTTCCATTTCACAAAAAACTAACGCTTTCGTGGATTTAGTCGAATCGCAACAAACGAGAATTCATTGATAACGTACTTTTACAAAACTTGTTCGCCTAGTTATGCGACTCTTTAGGTGGATATTTTTATGTTTTACGGAAGGTAAAATCGAATACCTCAATCTGTAAACTCGAAAAAATCGCAAAAAGTTGGGATCGGGGAGCCGAGACACGCTGCACAAGAACGCGCCACACGACACATACTCGTCCACACACATCACCCAAGATGTGTTATAAATATAAGGGTTAAAAAAATGACCTATCTCCCTCACACCAACCCTCTCTCTCTCTCTCTCTCTCTCAATCTCTCTCGTTGATTTTTTGGCCGGCGAACCACCCACTTCCGCCATTGGTGCCGCTAAAAACCATCTTGCGCTTCCGCTGCCAATTGCCGATCAGCTCCCGCCGACTCCCCCTGTCCGACCTAACCTCTAGCAACCCTCCCCTGCCTCTCCGGCAACCCTTTTATTTCCAACGCCACCACCGTTGGTGTGTTTTCCGACGACCAACCACTAGTTTTTCCGGCAAAATATTTCTAGCAACCATCTCCATTTTCCTATCACTTTCCGACCCTTTTTACGGGGAAGCGTTACCCATTCGATTTACGACACAATCTGACATTTTCAACAAAAGCGTGATATTTATAAGCACGCTTCGAAAGTGAGTTCACGAACCCATTTTAAAACCTTTTACAGCGTTCAGGGGATAATACATGCTTAAAATGTTATTTATCGTTTATATAAATTTAAATTGTTATTTAACTGTCGTTAAACGGTCGCTTTTATATAAACTGATAAATTACCATGTCATTACTCTGCTCACATAACTTGGATATTGGTTATGAACTGTTGTTACTTTGTTCACATAACTAGGGATAATAGTTATGCATTGTTATTACTCTGCCCATATAACTTATGCGGTAGTTATGCATGTTGATTATATACATATATATATATATATATATATATATATATATATATATATATATATATATATATATATAATAGTTATGCATTGTTATTACTCCCATATAACTTATGCAGTAGTTATGCATGTTGATTATATTTTATATATATATATATATATATATATATATATATATATATATATATATATATAATAGTTATACAGTGTTAAACTTTCGCTTGATAATTTTACATTTAATGTTAAGGCTACAATCATTTTGAATTACTCACTCAATGTTTTACATGAGACATTTCATCATACTAAGTAGAGGTGGCAATCGTGTCGTGTCGTGTCGAAATACTAAACGGGTTGAAAGTGCTTGACCCTAACCCGACCTGTTTAATTAATGTGTCGTGTTGTGTCAACTCGTTTACTTTCATGTCGAGTTTGTGTCGGGTTTCATGTTGGGGATATACCTTGAAATATGTCATGTCATGTGAGGTTAAAAGATTGAGCATGTTTAAAGAATAAGAGTTGCGTAGGCAGAAAGGAAAAACTATTAGTTTGCAAGCGGAATAGATGAAGTCATAACAAGTTCAGATGACAAAACTGAAAGAGTATGAGCTGGGGAGGTGGAAGACAAGATCCTGAGGATGAGAGAGTGGTCAAAGGGACTGTATTGTTTGGGAGAGAACGAAAAAACTGAAAATGAAGTCATGATCTAGACAGTTAAGTCATTTCAACATTACAAAATGATTAAATGTAATGGTTTTCTTTTACTTATGGTTTTAGTTTTGTTTATTTCTAGTTTATTTAGAGAATTCTAAAATCTTGCATATACATAAATGTGTCATTTTTTAGTCATATTCAAGTTGAAATTCTCAACCCTAACCTTACCTGTTTAATTTTTGTGTCGTGTCGTGTCAACCCGTTTATTTAAACGGGTTGAAATATCTTACCCAAACCTGTTTATTTCGTGTCGAGTTCGTGTCGGGTTTCGTGTCATGTCAATTTTTGGCACCACTAATACTAAGTGTAAAACATAGCAGACACGTGACTTATAACCGTTAAATCTTAAGTGAACAAGAGAGTTATGTATATATTTATATGGGTTGACACCCACACATGCGGTTTCTAGCTACAACCTTGACAATCAAGTCATGGGTGATAACTGTCTAAACATTTACGACGTCCGATAAAGCGTCAGGAGGGGCAATACACTAGTCAACAGCTTGGTTATAGGAACTCTTTGTAACGTTGAGAGCAGTCAGAAAACATTTAATATATAAGTTGAAATAGTACTTTTATATAGTAAAACACATACTTTTGGGTTAAAAGGTGTGTGTGTGTGTGTATATATATATATATAAGTTTAGAAGCACTTATATACTCTAAAACATCTACTTTGCACTTTATAAAAGTACTTACAATTCAAACATTACAAACTTGTGAACTCACCAACTTTATGTTGACGCTTTTTCGAATCACATTTATTCTCAGGAAATTAAGATTCAGACGGGTACAATCTTTCGGAACAATCATGGAACGGAAGTCTACGTGGAGTAGTTATTATTGTTATTATTTGGTCTACTGTTAAGGAACGGTTATGTATTTAAATTTACAATATTTTAAAACTTGGTATCCGATGTAATATTTATTCAGTAATGAAAGTTGTATTTTATGTTATACTATTATTTTTTGTTCAATGTAATCAATGATTGTGATCCATGATATCATCTCACCGCCTGACGTTTATGTCGTCGACTGGGGGTGTAATAGTGAAGGACATGACTCATTTTGCCAAAAATGCCCAACATTGATGTGGATAAGATCGAGGCAGTGCAATACTGACTTTCTCGTCAACAAACTTTCAAACAATTCATTCGCATAGCTATGGGGCTTGTTAGAAAGAGATATCTACATATTAATGATCAAGAAATGGTTTAGTACTTGATTTAACTGCTAGCTTTTCCATTTCACAAAAAACTAACGCTTTCGTGGATTTAGTCGAATCGCAACAAACGAGAATTCATTGATAACGTACTTTCAGAAAACTTGTTCGCCTAGTTATGCGACTCTTTAGGTGGATATTTTTATGTTTTATGGAAGGTAAAATCGAATACCTTAATTTGTAAACTCGAAAAAATCGCAAAAAGTTGGGATCGGGGAGCCGAGACAAGCTGCACAAGAACGCGCCACACGACACATACTCGTCCACACACATCACCCAAGATGTGTTATAAATAGAAGGGTTAAAAAAATGACCTATCTCCCTCACACCAGCCCTCTCTCTCTCTCTCTCTCTCTCTAGACATCTCTCAATCTCTCTCGTTGATTTTTTGGCCGGCGAACCACCCACTGCCGCCATTGGTGCCGCTAAAAACCATCTTGCGCTTCCGCTGCCAATTGCCGATCAGCTCCCGCCAACTCCCCCTGTCCGACCTAACCTCTGGCAACCCTCCACTACCTCTCTGGCAACCCTTTTATTTCCAACGCCACCACCATCAGTGTGTTTTCCGACGATCAACCACTAGTTTTTCCGACAAAATATTTCTAGCAACCATCTCCATTTTCCTATCACTTTCCGACCCTTTTTACGGGGAAGCGCTACCCATTCGATTTACGACGCAATCTGACATTTTCAACAAAAGCGTGATATTTATAAGCACACTTTGAAAGTGAGTTCACGAACCCATTTTAAAACCTTTTACAGTGTTCGGGGGAGAATACATGCTTAAAATGTTATTTATCGTTTATATAAGTTTAAATTGTTATTTAACAGTGGTTAAACGGTCGCTTTTATATAAACTGATAAATTACCATGTCATTACTCTGCTCACATAACTTGGATATTGGTTATGAACTGTTGTTACTTTGGTCACATAACTAGGGATAATAGTTATGCATTGTTATTACTCTTCCCATATAACTTATGTAGTAGTTATGCATGTTGATTATATATATATATATATATATATATATATATATATATATATAATAGTTATGCATTGTTATTACTCCCATATAACTTATGCATGCAGTAGTTATGCATGTTGATTATATTATATATATATATATATATATATATATATATATATATATATATATATATATATATATATATAATAGTTTTACACAGTTAAACTTTCGCTTGATAATTTTACATTTAATGTTAAGGCTACAATCATTTAGAATTACTCACTCAATGTTTTACATGATAGATTTCATCATACTAAGTAGAGGTGGCAATCGTGTCGTGTCGTGTCGAAATACTAAACGGGTTGAAAGTGCTTGACCCTAACCCGACCTGTGTAATTAACGTGTCGTGTTGTGTCAACCCGTTTACTTTCGTGTCGAGTTTGTGTCGGGTTTCATGTTGGGGATATACCTTGAAATATGTCATGTCATGTGAGGTTAAAAGATTGAGAATGTTTAAAGAATAGGAATTGCGTAGGCAGAAAGGATAATAGTTTGCAGGCAGAATAGATGAAGTCATAACAAGTTCAGATGACAAAACTGAAAGAGTATGAGCTGGGGAGGTGGAAGACAAGATCCTGAGGATGAGAGAGTGGTCAAAGGGACTGTATTGTTTGGGAGAGAACGGAAAACTGAAAATGAAGTCATGATCTAGACAGCTAAGTCATTTCAACATTACAAAATGATTAAATGTAATGGTTTTCTTTTACTTATGGTTTTAGTTTTGTTTATTTCTAGTTTATTTAGAGAATTCTAAAATCTTGCATATACATAAATGTGTCATTTTTTAGTCATATTCAAGTTGAAATTCTCAACCCTAACCTTACCTGTTTAATTTTCGTGTCGTATCGTGTCAACCCGTTTATTTAAACGGGTTGAAATATCTTACCCAAACCTGTTTATTTCGTGTCGGGTTTCGTGTCATGTCAATTTTTGGCACCACTAATACTAAGCGTAAAACATAGCAGACACGTGACTTATAACCGTTAAATCTTAAGTGAACAGGAGAGTTATGTATATATTTATATGGGTTGACACCCACACATGCGGTTTCTAGCTACAACCTTGACAATCAAGTCATGGGTGATAACTGTCTAAACATTTACGACGTCCGATGAAGCGTCGGGAAGGTCAATACACTAGTCAATAACTTGGTTATAGGAACTCTTTGTAACGTTGAGAGCAGTCAGAAAACATTTAATATATAAGTTGAAATAGTACTTATATATAGTAAAACACATACTTTTGGGTTAAAAAGTGTGTGTGTGTGTGTCTATATATATATATATATATATATATATATATATATATATATAAGTTTAGAAGCACTTATATACTCTAATACATCTACTTTGTAGTTTAAAAAAGTACTTAAAATTCAAACATCACAAACTTGTGAACTCATCAACTTTATGTTGACGCTTTTTCAAATCACATTTATTCTCAAGAAATTAAGACTCATACGGGTACAATCTTTTGGAACAATCATGGAACGAAAGTCTACGTGGAGTAGTTATTATTGTTATTATTTGGCCTACTGTTAAGGAACGATTATGTATTTAAATTTACAATATTTTAAAACTTGCTATCAAATGTAATATTTATTCAGTAATGAAAGTTGTATTTTATGTTATACTATTATTTTTTGTTCAATGTAATCATTGATTGTGATCCATGATATCATCTCACCGCCTGACGTTTATGTCGTCGACTGGGGGTGTAACAGTGAAGGACGTGTACGCTTATGAAGTTCATTATGGACCAAAACAAGTATGTTATAATTGTACTCTTTATTTCAATGAGAAATTTCCAATAGTTTAAATTTAGAGAAACGATGATGAACCATAGATATGTCAAAGCTAGTGGGAATAATTGAAATCTTTGTTTCAATGAGAGAATTCAAGAGTTTGAATTTCGAGAAATATTGATGAGCCATATATATATATATATATATATATATATATATATATATATATATATATCAATGCTAGTGGGAGCATTGTTGTCACCCTTGTATTATACATAGATAGTGTATATGATTCATAGGATATTATGTTCTAACTTAGCAAGTGTAAAATCTTGGCATGGTATAGGAATTATTTTGATATGATACACATGGGAGATACAACACACGTACAAAATATAAGGATATATGGAGATAGATCTAAGTGATTCATTGGATTAAGCCAAAGTACATGGAATCTTCAGGAAACTCGGCATGCAGAACTTGAAAAGGTTTGTGCTTGATATAATATGGAATGACGTTGAGCGATGCTAATGTCCTAACTCTACTATTGAGCCAGATGATATGAATCGTGTCCCACATGCTTCTACTATGGGATCGATAATATATGTCATTACATGTACCAGATCTGATGACTCATATGCCTTAAGCATGACAAGTCAGATTAGATCAATTTGGAAAGAATCAAAGAATCAACATCAAGAACATTACTAAGTGTCCTAGGAGGATATAGTAAAAGATCTTGTTAGTATGAAAAAGATCAATGTAAATGTTACATTGATGTTAAATTCCACACTAATAAAGACGATTTTGTTTGCAGTCGGAGTTAGTGCTTTTACTGAATGGTGAAGTATTAGCTTGGAGGAGTACCAAGTAATACACCATAGTGGATTTTACAACAAACTTAGAGTATATTGCAATTGGTTAAATTGCAAAGAAAATAATGGGACTAAATGACATTCATAAGTAACATCATTGTTAAAATTCAATCATTGATGGTCCTTTTGAAGTTTCTTTGTAACTATAAGGGTAAACTAACCTTGAGTGTGGATCCCCAATCATACATGGTTGCATAACCCATACTCAATAAGTACATCATAGTCAATAGGTCATATATAATATTTGATAGTTTTTCGAATGTAAAGACATCATAGTTAATAGGTCATATTGGAATTGTCGATCCATTCTCTAAGCTAATGTCAGTATTTAGCTAGATAGTCAAACTTGAAAAGGCATTAGATTTGAAAATGAATTGGCTTGAACACTTTTTGTTTAGTTTGATTTTAATTTGAGAACTTAAGCAATTTAAGTCTTAATTTGATTTGGAGATTATTAAGTAGAGATCTTAATATATGATGGAGATCAGTCATTTCAATTAACTTTCATTATGTTCTCCTTTTGCATGTTTGGAAGCCATTTCCCGAGTATTAATTTACTCAAAACTCTAGAGTTGTTCATACTCTTGGAAGTAAGTAAGTGATTTAAGACTGTCACGATTATTAGTAGATTGTTCATAGTGATTTGGCATAGCATAAAGATTGTGCAAACACTTATGAGTAATTAATAAAGGCTTAAGTATTGGAACAAACTGCACTTAGAGATTACTTTATGGATACAGTCACGAGTAATTCTAAGATGATAATATCCTCTATTCTTCAAACCAAGATACATATGGCGTTTTTCTCTATAATTTTTTTATGCATTGGTTTACACCAATGATATCCGTAATTGGTAGTAATAAAAGGTATGTCCATGTGTGACATGATGAAGTAGACAAAAACTATGTAGTCAAAGTTTATTTGTTCCTTCTGCCTTAATAGAAGAAATGATATCTATGGTCCCCTCGATGGTTTGTTTTTGACATCTAAAGTGTTTGGCTGAGCCCTGACTGAAAATGATATGTTCAATTTAGTAGTCAGATGCATTCATCACAAATATATATCGGGAAACATAATATTGAATTTTGAGATTAACCATTATATCTGTCTCGAATTCATACAAATATCATAGAACGAAGGAATAGTTGATCACTTATATAAGGGTTGAATCCTAATTAGATCAAAGTTTGGTAGTGGCATTAGATGGCTAACTCGCTATTGATTATTGGAGAAGTATTGGACCTCGTACAGTTGATGACTTGTCCAAGTGGGAGACTGTTGGAAAGAGTGTTAAATGTCATTAACTATTGGAAATATTTCTAATAATAATAGGGTCCTTTTTTGTTGCCCTCAAGACCCAAGTTAAGTAGAATAAATAAAGGAAAAATTAGTTTATTAATTATTATGGTTAATAATTAATTAGAAACTAATTGGGAAATATTTTGGTAATTAATTAAACATTTTAATTAATTAAAGGGTTGAATATTCATTAACCAATAGTTGGTTGATTACGAATATTCCAGAACCCTTATGGGAGTAAGGGTTGGACAAAATCTCTCTTGGATAATGGAAGATTTCGAATTTTTTATTCCATCCCACGTGGGATGGCGTACAAAACCGAGGATGGGATCTAAGACTATAAATAGGGCCTTAGGGATTCCATTCTTCCTTGCACCTTGGCTTAACTTTTTTGCCACCGTTCTTCCTTCGTATATAAGGGCAATTTCTAACCCTCTTAGGGTTTGTGAAATTGACCATTATCCTAGTTATTTTATTCCATTCTTTGGTGCCATTGGGTGTGATACCATTAGAGAGATTCTGGTTTGAGTCCTCTCATCCAAGCAACCTTGAGGAGGATAAGATCTCAAGCATGGAGATCAATGGCTAAATAATAGGTATGTTATTCTTCCTTATGTTTTATGTTTTCATAGGGTAGCAGTAATAACATGAAACTTAGATCCTTAAGGTGCATGAACACATAGGATTATTGTATGTTTTTGTTGCGCATGATTGTGTGTTTTGATGCATAGAAAACCCAGCATACATTACTGCTTAAAAAGCTGCAAAAGAAAAAGATGCTTGGATGAAAGAGTTCATTGAAAAAAATAGGTTGATTCTTTCTATTCAGGATCACCTAGAATTATTTTATGACAAAAGGATGTTTTAATCAATCTAAAGATCCTAAGTCAGATCAGAATACGAAGCAATTACTCCAGAGGTTTAACTATATTCAGAATACAATTAAATAAGGAGATACAAGCATTCGCAAAGTTCAAACAAATCATATTATGGTAGACCCATTCATGAAGTTCCTATGAAAAGCTAAGCATGAGAGTAATGCCTGATCTATAAGACTTTTCCATTCTAGTGAATGCAGTTGATTTGAATTTATTATTTGGATATTAGAACAATGTAAGCAACAATCATGTAATGGATTTGATATATGAAGATACGATACTTTTCATTAATATTTGTTGTATTCTATATTAGCATGTTTAATCTGCGAATAAACTAGTTATTCTAAAATGTCAATAGTCAATCATATTTGTGGGAATAAATATGAAAGAATACTAATATAAATTGGATTGGTTGAATTTCGTGAGATGAAATTTGAAAATTAGTTGCAACCAAGTTCATAAGTACTTGTTAGAGAGAAAGCATTGGACATGACCCGTTTCCACATCACTTCATCGATCGCCATCATAAGTGACTCCTAAACAAGGTGGTATTTTGTATCCTTATACCTGAGATGCATATCAAGGACTCAAGTGTGAGGAGTATTATGCTTTGATATGGTTCTTCGCTACTCTTTAACCAGGAATTCATAAGGTCATCATTATATACAATTTGATTTGCATAAAAGGCATATGTAGTCAAAGTGGGATTTGTTCCTCTTATATATTGAGAGAGAGAGAGAGAGAGAGAGATTTAGGGCTTGAATAAAGTTGAACACCAAATGAGAATGATTGAGATCCATGTCTCATGTTCAGCATGATGTCCAAAACAAAGGGATAACTGATACATCACCAATGATATCAATTGAAGCTTTAAGCTTTTTAGGAATTGGATGTTATTGAATGGAACTTCGTCGTATGTTGTTGGGGGTAGTAAAATGTTGCTAGACTTTCTTCATTGTCTATATTAGTCTATGATGCAATCTAGAGCAAGTGGGAGATTTTCGGTTCTTAATGCTCAATAATGATCATAAAATGATATTGACAATAAGGTATGATCATAAATGGTCACACCAATAACAAGTAGACACTATAATTGATTATTGACTCAACTGCACAAATGGTCCCTATGGTTTGCTCAGAATTGCCACTTTGATCCAAAAAAGTTTTGGCTAGCACCACAGGTCCAAAGTTTTCATTTTGTTGCGATTTTTGTCCAATTTGATTTAAAAATATTTAAAATGATGGATTTACCCTTGGTATTTTCTTTTTCTATTTTTTTATTTATTTAAATGTTTTTTCTGATTAAAAGAAAAATAAAAAAGAATCTCTCTCTCTCTCAACACCACACACTACCCTTATACCTCCCTCATTGGATCGAAAACCACTCCACCAACATACCTCAGACCTTTCTCACTCCCTTCCATCCTTTTTATCATCCATTTTCTTCCAAGAAACACAAAGGAAAATGTGGCAGGCACCACTCGTCACCCCACTGCCACCTTCTGCCATCGTGTACCACCACATCACAACTCATTATCCTTCCTTCTTCCGGTGACACAACAGCCCCCAAGCAACCCTGCAACCTGCTGCCTTACTTTTTTCCTCTTCCCCTCCGATGACCACTGCCGACATAAGCAAAAAGGAAGCAGTCGCTAGGCTGCCGGGCAGCCTCCTGCCACCGTAGAGCTGCTCTTGGTCACCACCTCTGTTTTGCTGCTGCTACTACGTAAGAATGACAATGAGAAGTTGAAGCCGCCGACAATATTAGGTTTAGGAGGAGAGGTATGCTATTCATGTCATCCGAATTTCGAGTAGCATGTACGCTATCATTGTTGCTCCAATTGAGGGTTTTCGAGCCCTAGACCTAAATCAAAGTTGTCGGGGCAAGCTTCAATATCCGTTAAAATCACACCGCAAAAGAGAGGGTAATTTGAACCCTAGAATGTAGAATGCTTTAATGGAGAAAGATGGAAGGCGCATTGTTTCTATATGTTCGTTGAGCATAGTCCTAAACCCTGAAGATTCTTGTAGTAGGAGTGGAATTGGTGAAAATCAAAAGAACAGGAAAAAAACAAAATTGAGGATTTGGGGCATTTTGATTTTTCATCGCATCTATCAGCCACCATGTGGGTTTGATTATTGATTTTAGGGTTTTTAGGAGGGATAGTTAGAGAAGATGAACATGGTGATTGTTTTGTACTCTTTGCGTCGAGAGAGAGAGAGAGAGAGAGAGAGAGAGAGAGAGAGCGAAAGATTTCATTTTTATTTTTTTTATTTTGTTATAAAAAATTATAAAAATAAAATAGAAAATGCAAATTTTCTTTTTTATTTTTTCTTTTAATCAAAATAAATATTTAAATAATAAAAAAAACTGAAAAGGAAAAAAAAAATAAGGGCAAAATAGTCATTATGAAAAAGTTTATAGAAAACTGGACCAAACTCGCAACAAAATGAAAAGTTTGGACCTCTGGTGCTAGTCCAAACCTTTTTGGACCAAAGTGGTAATTTTCAACTAACAACATGGACCATTTGTGCAGTTTTGTCTTGATTATTTTAACTAGATGAATTTGATTCATGTTAAAATATCATAACTCTTGTAAATATTATTTTGTTAGAAAATATAACAGCATAATTCATATTGTTGAATTATTATAAGTATTGTACTTATATCATTTAAAGGTTAAATAATTAAATTTGTGTGTAATTTATTTATTTAATTTAAATAGTTATTATATATATATATATATATATATATATATATATATATATATATATATATATGTGTGTGTGTGTGTGTGTGTGTGATTAATGTTACATACATTTATATAAAAGATGGAAGCTTTTATAAATTCAAAAGTTAGAGTTTATAAAAGGAAAGCATTTAAGGAGAGAGGTTGAGTGTTTGACTCTCCTTCCCATCTCCCCCATGAGGATTTCAGCCATCACTTCCATCCTCTCTATATAAAGTTGGTCAAATGCATTTTGAGTATTCATGAAAGGTATTGAGTGAGTTTTGCATGTGGGAGTGACTATAAAAAGGATGAAGGCTTTCATTCTTTTCCGACTTTTTGCTAGAGCAAATAACATACATACATGCATACATACTCTTATTTTTCTTGAAATGTTGGTAAGAAAAAAAAGACACATATATTTACTCTCTTGACGACCAAATTTGGATTTGGTGCTTTAAGCTTAATAACATAAGAGTTACAAGAGAAGAACTAACTTTCAAGAAGTGTTGGAATCTTGTTGGTGGACTTTATCTAGAGGAACTCTATTTTGAGTTCTTGCCTCACTTCATCAACTTCCAACCTCCGATGAGTATCAAAGACTTCAAAGGTTGTAATCTTTGAACTCCCTATGTATGTTGTTTTATTTATCTTTTCATGCATGCAACTGATCATTGGTGAGAATAAAATGTTTATGTTTGAATCAAATGTTTTAAGCTACCATAGAAAAACATATATGATTTTATGTGTTTTAGTAACCATCTTTTGATAAAAAAAACCCCAACAAAAATACCTTTAGATCCTAATGTTGTTATTAAAGGTAATGAGGTTGATAAGTTTGATCACTCATTGCAAAATATTACCTATTTCCAAAATTAATTGGAAAATTGATTTATTTGACCATCGTTAGACCTAATATCTTGGGGGTATATTTGTAACCAAGAATAAGTGCTTGTCTTTAAAAGATTTTGTAGATGCTGACCTGCCTAAGTGTTTGTCTACATGAAGGTCAGTAACGAGTTATTATTTTATTTTTTTTGGAAAGTACTATAATTTCATGGAAAAGTAAGAAACATAAAGTTGCGTCTTATTTTTCCACATAATCAAAGTAGAATCAGAGTATCGAGGATTAGGTTCTATAACATGTGAAATTATTTGGGATTTAAATGTGTTGTTTGATTTGGGAATAAAAAATTTAATTCATGTTCCATTTTTTGTGATAATGCATCTGCAATTAAGTTGGTTTTAAATACTACTTTTTATGAAAAAACTTAAACACTTTGATATGGATTCACACTTTATTCGACAAAAAAATGTCTAATGGTTTGGTTCAAGTTGTTACAAGTGATTCATATCAAAATGTTGCTGACATTTTGACTAAGGCATTAGTTTAATCACGTCATGATTTTTTTATGTAAAATAATAGGTCTCACTGATCCATTTAAAAAAAAGTTGATTTTATAATGTTAAGTTTGAAGGGGTGTTGAAATAATATCTGTAAAATATTTTAAACTTATCATTGATATATATTTCTAACCTGGTGTGTTTAAGTTTGTTCACTAATAGTTTAAGGGGCTAATGAAAATTTTACGAGGGGTGAAAGTGTCGAGGTGGTGGATTGTGGCTCATATCTAGGAAAACTAAAAGAACATGCGGGTTTTACCCGTCTATTTTTGGGTGTTTATATCCGATTCTGATCCATGATTTGATCCAACTGTGACTCGTCATATATAAGTGTGGTTTGTATGTATTTCTCTCATAATACACGAAACACTACACACACTCACCTTATTTTCTCTCTGCATTTTCTTAGGGTTTCATCTTCTCGATTAGGGTTCCTTTTTTTAGTTTTCTTTGTTCTTCTTCTCTATACTTAGAGTAGGTGTGGGTAGATTGTATTGAGAGTTGTAAAAAGATAGACTATATAGAGTATAAGTGCATTTGTAGTGAGTTTTCAGTCGTATGTTATTGAAAACCAACTAGTTCTTGGTTCTAATGAAAGAACTATTGATATGTATGAGTTTATGTTTTTATTACAAAACTCAGGAAAAATAAATGACGTAAAAGTACACAAAAATAATTAGATTAAGAACGATGCCAATTACCAGTAGTGCATGTCGGGGTATAGAGGTATCATCGAAGGTATGAAAGTGTTTGAAGTCTTAGAGATACAGTCAAATGACAATTATCACTTCAATCGATAAAAAAAATGATAGGCCAATATATATATATATATATATATATATATATATATATATATATATATATATATATATATATATATATATATATATATATATATAGACAATTATTAAAATTTCGCCTATATTTTTATTATCTTAATCGATGAATGTGAATAACTGTTTTATGTAGTTTTGACTTCTAATCATGTCGTATGAATAGTCTCTCTATGGTACATGTTGTGGGCTGAATGATTAGGCAGTGTGATGATGTTGAGTACTTAAAAGTCATCGTCACTTTATTGTGTCTGTTATCTATGTATATATACCTTCAGAGAGTGTGAATGAGAGAGAGAGAGAGATTTTAGGGTTTATCCTCGAGTTTATGATGTATAAAATTGTTTCAATCCAGTAAACTCTATCATTTTTATAACCTTTTAGTCTTTCCGATTGTCGATTTAGTAGTGTCTTTATCAAAATAATATTCCTAAATGTTTTATCAAGTTTTTCTTCATAATCTTTGTTATTCAAAGTATAATTTTGTGTATATAGTTTATGTTTTATAGGTATTTAAAATCTTTGTTATTCAAAGTATTGCAAAATTATTCTTTGGCTTGAGGATGTGTCAAACTGTATACATGGAGGAGTCAAAATTGTTCTTTGACAAAGGATAACATAGATCGATTGAGGATATGGTGGTTTGTGGAGGTAATTTCTTTGGGGACATCCAGTGGCGACTTGCTTTATTACCAACTAGGTTTGGTGGTCTGGGGTTGTACTCAGCGGTAAAGGCTTTCTCGTATGCTTTTGTGGCCTCACGGCTCAATCGTTGGTGTTACAAGATGTAACGTCTGGTTCCTGGTATCTATTTAATTCAAAATTTATTGGGTTTTGTATAGAAACTCGACGAGTTGGAGGCCCCAAACTCGTCGAGTAGGGACGGA
Organism: Lactuca virosa; assembly: GCF_052849685.1. Taxonomy (NCBI): domain Eukaryota; kingdom Viridiplantae; phylum Streptophyta; class Magnoliopsida; order Asterales; family Asteraceae; genus Lactuca; species Lactuca virosa. The sequence goes on from NC_136433.1 coordinate 240,839,207, forward strand.
AATTGGACGCGGGATGGGAAGTCTACTCAACGAGTTGAGAGCCTCAATTCAACGAGTAGGACTGGCAGAAGGAAACCCTAATTTTCAGGGTTTTGCACCCTATTTAAGCACCTTAACCTCCAAAGGCTGGCCTCATTTACAGCCTCCATCGTCCCAAACCCTAGCCACGAAACCCTATTACACTTTTGAGAGTTTTGAGCCATTCTTGGTGCATTCTTTGTGGTTTTGAAGAAGAAGATACTTGAAGAAGGAGCAAGGAAGTGTTGGAGAATAATAGATCCAGAAGTCTAGCTTCATTTCTGGTTCATCAAAAGTATATACCTCCGACCTTGTCTTATATATGGTTAGATCTAGTTTTAGGGCATTTTCTCGATATTTTGGTCCAAGAATGTTAGTTTTTGGGACTTGGACGTCCCAAGTGAATACCCTTTCAGATCTAGATTCTAGAAGGGCTTTCATGGCATAAAGGTGCACACTTTATGGCCATTGAAGCCCCATGAAAGCTTTAGGGTAACATTTTGGCCTTTCAAGCTCCAAAAGGCCATGCATGGAGAAAAAGTCAAAGACTTTACGTGTTCATCCAGTCTCTAAGGTCCAGATCTCTGTTTGTACACCCTATCTTGTGGTATTGATGACTTTTGGATCAAGATCTAGATCTTTTAAAGTTAGGGTTGGAGCTAAATATCTTGAGGAAGGGTATTAACGGGTAAAGTTGGAAACTTTACCCTTCTAAGTGTTGGATTAATGTCTAAGTCCATAACTATATTTGGTATGTACTTGATCCGACCCGGCATGGTCCATTTGGGTTGCACTTCACCGGCACAATTTATATGGATAGTCTTTTGAGAATAGTATATTTATGATTTATATTAATATATTATAAGTTCTAATATATTAATATGGAATCATATTATTTAATTAGTATTGATCAAGAATTAATTTAGAATTAATTAAGTGATCAAAAAGAACTAATTAAATATGGACTCTTATATATATGGAATGGGCCAAGTTCATTTAGGTTGGGCTAAGCTTTCATGGATGGTCCATGGAGCTTTTAACCCATGGATCCTATGTAAATGAAAGGTCATGGGTATTAGGGTTTACATGGATGTAACCCTAATCCTCCATAATATATAAAGGGGTCCTTGGCTCACAAAATTGGAACAAGTGTGTGAAAATAAGAGTGGGCCGATTTTAGTGTGCATACATATTCTCTCACGTTCTTCCAAGGTGTTTTGGTGATTTGTGATTCCATTTGAGGCTTCCACACTATTGGGGCTAAGCTCTTAAAGCTTGAAGACATCAAACTACATCAAAAGGTATGTCATTTAACTAGAACTTTGTAGTATAGGTGCTTCATAATATGCTAGTTAGGATGAAACCTTGGAATAGTTAATATTTGCATGTATAATAGAGAAAACATAGATCCAAGGTTTATAGGGTTGCATGTACACCATAGGAGTGTTAGAATGCTCAAAACCCAACAGTGGTGTCAGAGCCATGAGTTGTTTTCTGTTATATTGATGCAAATGTTTTATTTTCAAAGTTGAAAAAAAAGGAAAAAAAAACATGACGTTTGTCAAATTTTAAGATAATTACTTGTTTTTGTGAAAAACTAATTATTTGTAAAATTTGAATCATTTGCTATATGAGTTGAATTAGGTCAAATTTAGTAAAAGATAAAACGATATTATTATTTTATTAGTTTTAAAAGTTTGATCTAAAGAGTTTTTTGAAACCTCCATAAGTTATGGATATGAAAAGGTTTAAAAAAAATTGATTCAAAATGTTTTATGGAGTTACAAAACTTGGTCTTAAGGTTTTAAAGAATTCCATAACTTGTTCTTAAGTTATGGAACATGAAAAGTTTCATCATAATACAAAACATTAAACTCCATAAGTTATGGAATCCAAAAGTTATTTTTTTTTGTGTTTCCTTGATTTATGAGTTAGTTTAGATTAATGAAAAAAAAATTGTGTTTTAGTTGTTTTCAATCCTAATTAATCTAGAGGTAGTTCATAAAATGTGTTTTTATAACTTGTCCTCAAGTTACATAAAAGGTCACATTTATGAATCTTAAAACTCATAAAAGTGTCATAGGTTACATAAAAAAAATGAAGAGTCTTTTTCATTAAATAGTATTATGACTCCATAACTTGTCCTCAAGTTATGGATGTTTAAGAGTCACTTCTTTAAAAGTGTTATTAAAGAATAAGAGGTTACATAAAAAAATGAAGAGTCTTCATTTTAATGAACCATTAAACTCATAAGTTATGAAATGAAATTTTTTTTTAATAGTTTCAAAAACTTGCCCTCAAGTTTTGGAATTTGTAAAGTTTTCCCATGAATACTTTAATTCCAAGTTAAGCCCTTAGAATTTTAAAAGTTAAAATTCAACCCTTATACTTTATAATATTATAAGTTAATAATATTTATATATATGTATAAGAGCAAGTCGTCTTACCATTAGTAGGCCTCATTCACGAAGCCGGTCTATAAGGGGGGTATAAGGTTACTGCCTATAAAATGGCAGTTTAATGGGTGTCCACTCTCACCCACCGCTTCCTTGACCGGTGGAGGGTCGTTAGCCGAACGGGTAGGACAAGGACTATAATTCTCCCTTCATTAAAAGTATTAATGACAAATACTAAGTAACTAAACATTTATAAATTCCCAATCTTAGTTACTTAGGAAAATGTGAATTTGGTGCTAACCCATGAAATTACACTTTGCACTTTCTTAAGTCAGTTAGTGGAGCGTGTGTGGTTAACCGGAACACTAGCTTGATTTAACAAGGTAGGCAAAGGGTAACTTAATGTTTATCATAGCATCGGTGGAGCGTGTGTGGTTAACCGGCACATCGATTGAGGGGTAAATATTAAGGGTACCAAGTATATTTGCATGGTTACTTCACACCTTGTTTTGTGATCCTCGGCATCCCAGTCACAAAACCTGAAGGGCACACTCGAGATTGAAACATGCCATTGAAAAGTTCAATGAATCTCAAAAGAATCTAGGAGTTTCAAAACCAATTAAAACCTAATAATACATTTCGTTTATCTTGGTGGAAATTGGTGAATCGTCATTCACCTACCTTCAAATATTTTATAGCTTGGATTACGGCATCCCTCTTCCAAGTTATAAAATAGTTTGTTGGGTCCTAGCCTTAGTATATCATATTGGGTGTTATATTAAGGACTTAAATCAACTTTACGTGAATTTCTCCCATTGTTGATGTCTGGTTTAGACAACAATGATCTTCCCAAACCAAGCTTTCCTAATGAATATGACTTCCCGAGTTTGGCTCATGGAAGTCATACTTCTCTTCCTCCACCTCCTCCAATTATTCTCCCTAACCCACAAGTTCAAGGTCACTCAAGCCCTAATGGCAAGCAAGGTCTATGTGTGATCACATCTTAGAGATGAAGTCACATATTGACAAGCCGGGAGAGTTGGGTGTCAAAGTCTTGAGAAAGTTGGATGTTCAATCACTTTCTAAGTCACATACTGAGTTCATTTGGGACTACTATGAAATAGACTATGACATGAACCTTAATGATCATATCTATTTGCTTGGTGCTGCTGAATCAGCAATGATTTGGAACGATAGTAAAACAAATTTAATTAGAAGATCAACTTCCCAAAAACTTTATGGACAGTGACAATGGTGACACTGGAAATCCAGAAAAAGCATTCTCTTCCCAATGGAAAGGGATTGGCCATAGTCAACCCGGTTGACCAAATGGTAAAGAGAAAGGCTAAGTATGAGATAGTACCATTACCAAAGGGTCCATTTGTTAAAATTGCCAAAGGAAGGGGCACTGTTTGCGAAGCTGCCAAATTTACCTAAGGATGTTAAAGTCAATAAGTTTGACTCTACTTCAGGTAAAGTCCATTGTCTAACTCTGTTAAGCTCCTATTTGGAGATTCTTATTACATAATGTGACTGAGTCACATGGTGATGTTATAAGAATCAAAGAAAAGAGAGAAAGCTTAAAGGAAGTATATGTTGCTTCTGATCGTGAAGATGGACTTCGATCGCATCAGAATTTTGAAGCTGTTACTTAGGAGTTATGACACATTGCTTAGGAATATATAACAACAAGGTTTTCATATGGATTGTAAGGATAAGTTTTTCCGCAAAGTTTTTAAAATAAAAGGAAATTTTTGATTTTATTTATTTGAAGTATCCTTACAATGGCATTTGTGGAAAATTGTTGCTTATATGATTCCACTGACAGCAATATTGGAAAATGGATTTGATTCTTTCATTTGTGGTAGTGTCTAAATTTACCAAATCAGGAAAGTTCCTCATCGCCCAAGTTTCAATTGGACCGAAACTTGGAATCATGCAAGTTGAATAGTATGATGAATGAGAACTTTCAAGCATTGGAAAATCAAGACTAATTACTTGTTCACATGGATGTGTGAGTCAAGTGAAGGACTAAAGGGATCGAGTACACATTCTTGTGCACTGGTCATGTCCACCACAAAGCTCGTTAAGACTATTTGATTTACTAGAGTTTAGTAAATATGGTTATACTTACAAGTTTAAGTATAATTCTGAAACATTAGAAAAGTGTCAATGTATGGCAGAACGAATGGGAAGAATCAAATTAGGCAGAAAGATAAAAGTTTCTCAAATCTGAAAAGATGGGAGAGTACTTTAGTATCATGTTTGTGATCATCTTAATGATTTAGAAATCATATCACAATTAGTCCTCTAAAGGTCATCTTAGTGCATTCTTATGACTAAGAAGAGGAGTCATGAATTGTTGAAATGGTTAGATCAGGAAGATGAGTCATACTTTGTTCCAAAACAATTCTTAGAGTCATACTCCAAGATTGTAACTTGAGTGACATATCTTAAAGAAAGGTTTAAAACACTTGTCAAATGTAAGAGTAATAGTGTCCTACTCTTGTACATTTGAAATTGGTAAGTTGTGATGTTTTGGATAAAACAAAGACCAACTAAGGCCAATTGTGTAAAGTGTTTGTCTTGATAAAGAATCCACACTATCTCTTGAATATTTGGCAAGATAGTCTTATATGTCAAGAGGATAGTGGGAGTCTTAAAGATCCTAAAAAGAATTTCAAGAACTAATCAAGAATAAAACCTGAGGTTCTTCACTAGCACACGACTTGAGGTTTATAACCTATCGTGTTGACATATTCTGTGCCCATTCCAGTTAAAGTTGGCTTTGCATAGGAGTTCTGAAAGTTCTCAATTGGTTGCATAACAACTTGGAAGCAATGGCAGACCCTGTACTGCCAGGTGGCAAGAAGTTAAGATTGCATAAGTTCAGTCCATATGAGTTTGGATTTGTCATTATCCTTGTCTTGTGACTATGGTTTTGACGATTCACATGGATAAGAACACATACACCATAAAATCTAAGGGTCATAAGGTTTCTCTCCGATTCATGAAAATGATGGTGAGGAAACACTTCCACCAAGTAGATTTGAAGCAGATGGCAAAAGGTCTAAACAATTGAGACTATGATTACGGCATCCCTTTTCATAGTTCTGAAATTGTTTAGACACACATGCATGCTATCTAAGGATAAGTGTATGATTTTGATAAAGTTTTATCAAAGCATCTCGTATCAGAAATCTGAACTTTGGTAAGAAAGTCAATAAAGTATTGATTTCTAGAAGTCCAGCTGATTTCTGAGTACATGTCAAAGCTAGTGGGAGCATAAGTATTATGCTAATAATCATCATGTTAGTGGGAGCATGATAATTATTGTTAGTGTTGCAAGTTAGCAATGTTAATTATAGAAAACAAAAGTTTCAATTCGTGAGGCTGCAAGGATTGAAAAAGTTGTTTTGCTATAATTAAGGGAGAGGATATACTTCATTTCAGTTCTAAAGGCTTAGATTGAGACATTAATCATCTTTAGTCAAGAATATATATATATGAATTTCATGTTGGATTGGTTCAACTTAAGGAAATTCTATATATTGCATTCTCAAAATTCGATTATGATTACGACATCCCTCTTCATAGTCAACTTTTGAAAACATGGCAAATAAAAATATTATAGCAAAAGACTGGTCTAGAATCATGTCTTTATGTGACACATCATGAATCGTGTACCATTTGCTTTGGGTACAGGATCGATTGCATGTGCTATAATATTTGTCATTTCTAAATTTTTCCAAATGCCCAGAGGCATTAAGAAGGGAAAATGTCTAGAATTGGATATGACTAAAATGATTAAGCAATTGTCGAGGACAATCTGAGGTTTACCAAAGATTGGTTGCTCAGGGACAATTGGAAGTATAGTGCTAATTTTGGAAGGACCATATTGACATATTCTGAAAAGAGGCATCTCTTATTCAGAAGTGATAGTCAAAATGAGAATATGGCGTTGTCTCCATAGGTGGAAGTTATCTGTGTAAGATTAGAAAACTTAATGCAAGAAGCATGTCCAAAGCAATGTACTTTGAATATGAGACTTAGTTTCCATGGAGTTGATCTCCATTGGAATACCTTATAATGACTGTTGACAAGTCTTTGTGACTTTGTACATATTCATTACAGGAGGGTCAGTGCATATAAGTTTAAAATCTAAACAGATTTCGATAAATGATAGGAATTTGAAATTCTCACATTTTTCGATAAGGATTTGGGAGTGTGAAATTAGAATCATTGAAATTATGTTCAATTGGTTTATTTCACAAAGTAAGGATCATAGACAAACATAGAGTGCAAACTTGGTGTATGGCAAAGCTATTGTTTAAGAAAAACATAGTGTACATGCTTGGAGCATGGGACAACTAGTGTTTTTAATTCAAGTATAAAGTTGATAAAACCGAAACAATGAATAATGAGTAATCAGTATGGTGATAAATAAAAGTGTTTATTTATATTCATAGGGTTTGATACCGTATTTGATTCATTTATTCTTGTGTTTCACTTTGCATGTTTTGACTTCCAGAATAACTAAGTTGCTCTTCCTGAATGATTAAGTTATTCAAACCATCCACAGTCGGTCATATGTTGGAAGTAGATATGAATCAAGACTGTCATGGGTTGGTTTGTAGAGGTCCAAGTTGGTGGACAAAGTGGTGCTACAACACTCATGAGTGCTCATAAGTTCTGAGTATTGGATTCAACCCACGCTCATTTGAATCGCTTCATGGATTTTATCACGAGTGATCATGAGACGATAATATCTTATATTCTTAAAACCTAGAGATATGAGTTGTTACTATGAGTTGGTTATACATTGATTGCACGAAAACGCATTGGTAACTCGATGTTATAAAACGTGCCTTTGTGTATGATTCAACAAGTAGTAGAACAAGCCATATGAGTCGAAGTTTATCCATTCCTTTTACCTTCGGGATAAAAGCGATATATGTGGGCCCCTCGATGATTTAGCGATGACACATGTGAGTGCTTGGCCAAGCCAGGACTGATTTGATTTGTTCAATCAGTCAGTCATCATAAATCGAAAATCGGGAAACAACAAATGGATAGAGAGAATGATTATAATCCATGTCTCAGTCCATATGATATCTAGAATGGAGGAATATATGATCCCTTATCTAATGGACAAGTCATTGACAAGGTCAGAGTTCGACAGCGGCTTTAAGAGCTACGATTGCCAGTTAGGTTTTGAAGTCATACTCAATAATAGTTTTAGACTTATCCAAGTGGGAGACTGTTGGATTAATGTCTAAGTCCATAACTATATTTGGTATGTACTTGACCCGACCCGGCATGGTCCATTTGGGTTGCACTTCACCGGCACAGTTTATATGGATAGTCTTTTGAGAATAGTATATTTATGATTTATATTAATATATTATAAGTTCTAATATATTAATATGGAATCATATTATTTAATTAGTATTGATCAAGAATTAATTTAGAATTAATTAAGTGATCAAAAAGAACTAATTAAATATGGACTCTTATATATATGGAATGGGCCAAGTTCATTTAGGTTGGGCTAAGCTTTCATGGATGGTCCATGGAGCTTTTAACCCATGGATCCTATGTAAATGAAAGGTCATGGGTATTAGGGTTTACATGGATGTAACCCTAATCCTCCATAATATATAAAGGGGTCCTTGGCTCACAAAATTGAAACAAGTGTGTGAAAATAAGAGTGGGCCGATTTTAGTGTGCATACATATTCTCTCAAGTTCTTCCAAGGTGTTTTGGTGATTTGTGATTCCATTTGAGGCTTCCACACTATTGGGGCTAAGCTCTTAAAGCTTGAAGACATCAAACTACATCAAAAGGTATGTCATCTAACTAGAACTTTGTAGTATAGGTGCTTCATAATATGCTAGTTAGGATGAAACCTTGGAATAGTTAATATTTGCATATATAATAGAGAAAACATAGATCCAAGGTTTATAGGGTTGCATGTACACCATAGGAGTGTTAGAATGCTCAAAACCCAACACTAAGGACATTTCCAGTCTATACATGAAGTATGGATCTTATATCTAAAGGATAGGGGGCTTAATCCATTAAGGAAGCTTAACAGACTGAAGAACTCGACGAGTTCATAGAGGAACTCGAAGAGTTGGGTCGGGGTGTCCCGATTTTGTGGATAGGAGAAACTCGACGAGTTCGTGAAAGAAATCGACGAGTTGGATCGCGATTTCAGGGTTTATGATTTATGGAACTCGGCGAGTTGAGTCAACCCATAATGTTGACTTTGACGAACGTTGACTTTGACCAGAATGTTGACTTTGACTAAAGTTGACCCTTAAGGGGTGATGACCGATGAGTATGTAAAAGGGAATTAAAGGAAATCTTCTATGTATAGGGGCTTGAGTCGGGTGATATCTGGAGCCGGAGTTTTTGCAGCTACTTCCAGTTATCGAGGTGAGTTACCTTCCAGTAGAAGTGGGTCTAAGGCACCAATGCCTTCCCACTAGTAGGAGATTATAGTAGAGATGATTGTCTTTGTGATAATTGTCTGGTATACCACTATCTGTTATGCTTTATAAGCTAGTACGTTATGCTATTATGTGATAGTGGTAGGAGGGGTAGGATAGACCCCGTTACCGTTCGAAAGGACCGAAGGGGTAGGCCAGCACCCTGATATGCTAGGCAGTATGTGACTTATGTGTTTATGTACTAGAATGATATATGGTAGTAGTAGGGGTGAAATAGTCCCCGTTACCGGTCGAAAGGACCGAAAGGGCAGGCCAACACTCTGATATGCTAGGCAGTTACCGGTTGAAAGAGACCGAAGGGGTAGGCCAGCACCCTGATATGCTAGGCAGTTACCGGTTGAAAGAGACCGAAGGGGTAGGCTAGCACCCGGATATGCTGGGCAGTATGTGTATTGTATGATATGTGGTATGATGGGGGAACTCACTAAGCTTCATGCTTACGTTTTACAGTTTTGGTTTCAGGTACTTTTTCTTCGAAAGGAAAGGAGCCGACATGACTGTACCGCATCACACCACGATTTTCCACATTATGATATTCTTGGGATTGTACTATGACATTATTATCCTATGACATGTTTTTGAGACATATGACTTATGAGTTTTTATGATATGAGATAACCTTGATGATGTTTTCAATAATCTGTTTTATAAATTATGAAATTAAAAATGAAATTTTTGGTCTTGTATCTTGGATGTTACACAAGACCACATCTTATGGGATAGTGACATATGTAATATGGATTTTGATTATGTTTGTTCTTGTAGCTTGTCTCCGTGATACAATTTTAGGCTTTGACTTCAGCGATTTCACTAATAAGGCACATCGCCCCTTCTAAAGCTCAACATGCATTAGCGAGTGCTATTTTGTAAACTTTCTCAAGATATGGAAGTACTATTCGACATGACATTTATACAAAAAAAAGTATTTTGAGTTTTTATGAGCACCGCATGCTCAAGATCTTTGTATGGCTATCTTTATAGATGATATTGGCCAACATATGTCGCTAGTAGAGTATCGTGTTATCCTCAAGTATCGCCTTATGATTCCATTGTTTCCAGTTGACGAGATATGTCCACTTTGTCGTAAGGCCTGCTTGAAGTCTTTTGGGGAGCATGTAATACATTGTAATGCTTTCGGATTTCAAGTAACAATACAATCTGGTCATAGATGTTCTTTTTTATCTAATTCTCCGAATTCTTATTCTTTGACCGAAGATAAATTATGAAAGATAAATTATGCAAGGAGTGGAACATTATATATTTATTCTCTATTCCCCCATAATATCGTGTATATTACTATATAATAAATATTTAAAGACATAAAAGGAAAATTTTGCAATATTAGCAATGCATTATATAAAGTAAAAGGTGAATTATATATTTATTTTTAAATGCCATGACAACCTTTTATATAAAGTTTTAAAATAATTTTTATTGTAAGATTTAATAAAAAAGCTTGTAATAACGTTTATAAGATAAATAAAAGATTGAAAACTTTAGATGTATTTTAATTAATATTTATGATTTTTATTAAATGTTATTATTTTCTTAATTTGAAAAAAAAATGTAGACAAGAATGACACAACATTTTATTCATAGGCAAAAATTGACAAAAGTAATATGCTTATGACACCAAATTTTAATAGGGAAAGACATCGATCCATTAGCCTTATAAAATATATGATTATTTTATGATAAATCAGTAAATATCGATTATTTTACTATAGTTTTATATTTGTTAATATTTTTGTGGCTATCCATTAACAAGTTAGAAGCAAGTAATAAAATCGGGACCATAAAATATACTCTATTGGTAGTCCAGTCTAAAGAAGTTATGATTTTGAAAGTTGAAGTCTTAAAAAGAAACATGTGTGTTAAATCAAAAGAAGTTATAATTTCGAAGGCAGTCAAAGTACAAGTATTTAAAGCTAACTTGAGTTGAAATGACAATTCTACCCGTATGACTCCAAATTGATCAAGTAGTAGTAGTGGTAGAATTGAAGTGGGTTATGAGTTGTGACTGAACGTCAAAGTTGGGTTCCATGTCAACAACGCAGACACACGGACGCAAGCACCAACAACTCGAGAGTCCAACAAATTTCTCATTTCCACCCCTATACTTAATTGTTTTATCACTTTCAAAGGATATCTCTTTTGATTTTTGAATTGATATATTATCCTTTACAATATATAGAATCCATACTAAAAAAACTATCGAAATTCTTTATACAAATATGCCAAAGACCCGCCTCTAGTTATTGATTAAATTTTTTGCTCATTAAGAGTCGACATAAGAGTCGTAATATCAAAAAAAAAAAATAAGTGTTAAAATTAAGGGTTGGTTAATATCAAAGGGTTTTTAGTTTATTAATATTAGGTCTTTTTTATTTTATTTTATTTATTTATTTTTTAGATTTAACCGTTTAAAAAAAACATATATATATTTTTATGTCATTTATCTTTTAATTGTATCAAATAGACGGCCAAATATTTTTTTGGATTTTCTTGACACAAGACACAAATGTTATAGATTGCATATGGCTAAATTGATGAATAATCCTACATGGCGTTCACTGGAACAATCAATATGACATACTTTATCCATCTAGATATGACAGACTTACCCGATTATATTGGCCATCCCAGAAAATGTTTGGTGACATATCAAATACAAACCATTTGAATAGTAGCCTACTGGTGAAACAATATGGGGGATGTGGATGATATCACATCTATTCGACTCTAATCTAGTTGTTGTCCTTTGCTCATGTGGCGATGATGGTTCGTTTGCGGTGACTCCAAAGCATCATGCATACCCTCATGTTCACACGTGAGATTAGTCGTGGTGAGCGTAAGCTGATCCGGACACCCTCGCTAAAGAAGACTATTTTTTCAAAATAAAAATAAAAAATAAGTGATTTAAAGAGCAAATTTCGTGTTGTTGGTTGTCATTTTATGACATTAACCCCTACACTTAATTATAAATATATCTATAAAGGTAATTAATGGTTCTTAAAATTAATATTTTTCGATTTAAACAATATAAAAGGGGGAGCATATTGTGTATTTTCGGATGATACGAGTGAATAATACAAATAATTACCTTAACATTAAACTAAGATGAGCAACTACTAATTAGTATTATTCACTTGTTGAGGATAAACATAGTTAAATTACCACTACCTTGTTATGGGCTCAAAGATTACGAGAATCTATTCATACATAACATAATTAGTGGCGGACCTAGAACATAATGTGAGGGGCATCACATATAATTTTACGGGTAACATGCCGGAAAAATTGCACTATCCTACAAATTTTTTTAAATATTTTCAATATGTCAAATTTTAACACGGGATACCCGGGCTCCCTCTAAGATCCCCCACTGAACATAATTATGTAATTATGAAACGAGATATATTATAACACGTGTATATGATGTTTGGAAGGGAAATTTTCACATATATTTGTCATTACGTGACTTAAAATTGGAAATCTAAAAAAGTTATTTTTACCGTTTAATCATGTTCCACTTTTCCTTTTTTCTCTTTATTTTCACATGCAAATGAACATACATATTAGTTATTACAACGTTTTCAACTATGAAACATAAGCATGATATTATGATTACTTTGATAAGGTTACCATTATTAAGTTTGGTAGTTGTCATAATCTTATAAACGATAGAATTGACAATTTTTTTTTTTATAAAATGTTTCTTCCATTAGTTATACGTAAATCGCAACAATAACAATAATATTAATTAGATCCCATATAAATAAAGTAAATGAGATATCATGGTTCGCAGCTCCTGCCCTAAAGAAACCGTTTCCATATAAGACCTCCAACAAAAGAAACTAAATATACAAATATAAAATATAAAAAAGTATATTAGTACAAAATTTTAGGAGTGTGCCCATCGTGAAAAATTCTAAATTCAAAACGTTAGTTTGCAATGAATGGTATAATAGAGTTTGTTTAAATTAAGAAACTGATAAATAAAATAAATGGTATACCACAACAATTTAACATAACAAATGCTAGTCAGGAAAGAGTTAAGGGACTTGATGGACATTTAGAATAGTAGAAGGGCAATAACTGTAACTTTCTTTAAAAAGGTATGGCCCCCTGTTTCTCTATACACACACACTCACGATGCACAACCCCTTCTGCAATCTCTCTCTCTCTCTCTCTCTCTCTACAAACCGACGATATACTCCCGGCTGTCAAAGATTCCTTATATCACTCTTCAAATCCCTAAATTCATTCCGCTAGGTTGTTCTTGATTTACCATTTGATTCCAATAGCTAAAGTCCTTGATTTTGTTTCACTTCTGTAATGATTTTTTAATTCCATTTGGTCAAGAATCCAATTATTTTATGGGTTGTGTGGGTTCCAAGCCTGATGATTCGCCGCCGTTGGCCTTGTGTCGGAAAAGATGTCAGTTTCTTGATGAAGCAATTCACCAACGTTATGCTCTCGCTGAAGCCCATTTAGCTTACTTTCATTCCCTAAAATCCGTAGGTGATTCGCTCCACCATTTTTTTGATCTGCAGTACACCGCCGCAGGCGGTGGCGATGGCCTTTCGTCTCCGGTGCTCAACCTTCCTGATCAAAGGAAGGGGGATTCTTCTGGACTTCCGGCTCCGGCTGTTACCTCAGCTCCGGTCGTTGCGCAGCGTCATTCGCATTCGAATTCCGGTTCGTCTCATCTTCATTTCCATACCGATTCGGATGATGATTCCGGCGACGAAGACGAATCTCTTCATTTACACTCCGAGAACGGTGGCTCACCGCCTCTGCATCAACCGCGGTACGGCAATTTGAGTTACATCGATCAACACGAATCCATAGAGGATTCTTATCTTCCAACTGCTTATCCTTATTCTACGGCTGGTTATCCTCCCGCCGGTTATCCTCCGGCTGGATTTCCTCCCGCCGGTTACTCGTCAGGTGGTTTCACAATGAATTACATGAGAAAACAACCGACGCCGTCTGTTCTGTATCAGCAGAGACCAATGAGCTCGGAGCCTATACGTTACGGGGAAGCTTCCACCTCATCATATTCTAGCAACAGTTACAATAATCAAAACCCTAGTACATACTCCTACAACAATGATTACTCTAATTACGGCGAATTTTTCGGTTCTTCTTCCCAACAACAACAACAACCGTACGCCGGTGTTTCACCGCCTCCGCCGGTTTTGCAAGCGGAAGCGTCGTCTTCAAATTCGAAACCTCCCCCTCCGCCTCCTCCACCGCCGAGCACCTCTTGGGACTTTTTGAACCCGTTTGAAACTTTTGAGGGCTTTTATCCTCCGTATACACCGAGTCGAGATTCTAAAGAAGTGAGGGATGAAGAAGGGATTCCTGATTTAGAAGATGAAGACTTATACCAGCAGGAAGTCGTTAAAGAAGTACACGGAAATCAGAAGTTCGTTGATGGCGGCGGCGGCGGTGGTGGTGGTGATGGTCATAAAGACGGTGGTGATTCAGGTAGCGGGGATGGAAAGAAGGCTGCGGTGGTTGAAGAAAAGAGTGAAGAAAGAGCTGCTGCTGATCTCCATTACCGGAGTGTACCAAAAGTGATGGCGAAACAAGATGATCCGGTGGAGTATGAGGTTCATGTGGTGGATAAAGAAGTTGTTGATAATCAAAAAAAGCCATTAGTGTTCCAAAATGATTCCGAAGTGGTGAAAGAACTTCAAACACAATTTGATCGTGCATCTGACTCCGGCAACGAGTTATCCAAGATCCTTGAGGTCGGAAAAGTTCCACATAATCGCAAACATGTCGCCTATCAAGGTTCCATTTTTCTCTCTCATATGCAATAATTAACTTCATATTTTCATCAATTATTCATCCCCTCTTGTTTAATAAAGCAATACTTTGCAAGAACTATGCTTTTTGTCTATGAAGGCTGAGAAACCTAATAATCCATTCTTTAATTATGTAGTTCCATCCAAGATGTTGAATGTGTTCACCCCTTCATTAGCCCTAACGCCAGCAGATCCTGCTACTTTAGATACAGATGTTGATTTATTGACAAAATCCAAGAATCTTTCATCAACTCTACATAAACTGTATTTATGGGAGAAGAAATTGTTCGATGAAGTTAAGGTATGTATTTCAACAATCAAATGTCAAATAGTTGAAAGATTTGGGGTTATATGCAAGGAATAGCAATGTTATTGAAATACAATTATACAAAGCATTTTTCACTGCTATAATTGGATAGATTTTTCAAAGTACAATACTTTAACAAGAAAAGGATTGAAAGTACAATGTTTTAACTTGTAATAAACTGAAATAAAACTAGGGTGCTATAATACACAAACAAAATAAAAGGATGTTGTTTCTTGCATATAGCCCTTTTGTGTTGTGTAACTATCATTTCATTTATAGTTTAATTACCTTTATAACCTGCAGTTTGCGTCGATGAATTTATATTCTTCTTTTTGTATGTCGGAAACTTTCAAATAAATCATACGATTCACGGGAATCCAGCATTAAGATTCCAGTGTTTTTTATTTCATATAAGTTATATGCTTGTGGGAATCTAAGCATTTAAATTCCGATTAACCACCTTTATAATGTGCTATTCATATTCTCATGTCCCATTGTTGGAAACTTTTAGAATAAGTTTTTTGAGTCTTATTTAGCCCAAACCTAATGCTTTATGTATTATCATGTATACATCATTCCGCTATTATACCTATTTACTACTTTCATCTATTAAAATATGAAATGTTTCTTTTTTTGGCAAGTTTTTACGGAGTAGTTCAAAATTTTCCATTTGATTGTGATATATGACAATAATAGGAAATTCTTTTGCTTCATATGGTATATAGATTGAGGAGAAAATGCGGTTACTCCATGAAGAAAAGAAGCGAAGACTTGCAAGATTAGATGAAAAAGGCGCCGAGCCTCACAAAATTGACGCAACAAGAATTTTTGTTAGAAGTCTTTCAACAAAAATTCGAATCGCAATTCAAGTTGTTGATAAGATCTCAGACAAAATAAACAAATTGAGAGATGAAGAATTATGGCCACAATTAAACGACTTCATCGAAGGGTACTTTCTTCTTTTTCTAGTTTTGTCCAAAAAAAAATGGTACCAGACTAGACTAAACCTAGTCTAGTCTAGTCTGATGTGAGGGTCCCACATCGGCTAGAAACAGTCTCATCTGTCTGTATATTATTTTTAGGTTAACAAGAATGTGGAGATCTATACACGAATGCCACCATACTCAATGTCAAGCAATCACGGCCGCCAAGCGTATCGACGCGATCACATCTCAAAAACAAGTAACCGACGCGAATCTCGAAGCCACACTGCAACTCGAACACGACCTTCTCAACTGGGCCATACGCTTCTCATGTTGGTTCGGTGCTCAAAAGGGTTTCGTAAGATCACTAAACGAATGGCTTCTAAAATGTCTCATGTACGAGCCCGAAGAAACCGTAGACGGGCCCGTCCCGTACTCACCCGGTCGACTCGGTGCACCGGCTATCTTCATAATATGTAACCAATGGGCTCAAGCCATGAACCGAATCTCCGACAAGGAAGTGGTGGAGTCGATGCGGGAGTTTGCGGGGTCCGTTCTTCGGTTATGGGAACGGGATAAGGTTGAGATGAGGGAACGGGATAAAAATATGGAAAGAAATGTAAAGAGTTTTGAGAAAGAGGATCAAAAGATTCATAAAAGATTACAAGTTTTGGATAAAATGATTGTGGATGCATCGGGTGGTGGTAATGATAATAACGGGCTCTCATTAGGGCATCCGGTTTATCAAAGTGAAACAAGTAAAAACGGGAGTTTGCAAACGAGTCTTCAACGGGTTTTTGAGTCAATGGAACGGTTTACTTTGACTTCATTGAAAGCTTATGAGGAATTATTGCAACGGATACAAGAAGATAAACTTGCTCAATAGATTGTGAATGAGCTACCAATAACTTCAAACATGGTTTTAAGTTGATTCAGAAGTTATTGGGCTAGTTTGTAACTTTGGGCTTCAGCAGTACAGATTCAAGAAAAAAGTGAAAAGTGTCATTATTTGTGTATGATGACCGGACCGGTCCCCACCAAGATGAGGTGAGAGGTGGTTACTTCAGTTTTGCAAGTGTATGTAGTTAGTATAGAGAAGAAGAAGGTGAAAAGATCGATGGCTTTTAGTAGTAATATTTTGTTTCATAGAGGAATTGATTGGATTTGTAGTCACTTGTAATTGGTGTAGAAGATGGGATTGAATTGGTTTCATTTGTAGATGATTATTAACATGTTATATTAATCGGGACAAAAGTTGAAAATAGTTAAACAAATTTGGATATGATTGTGAAAATAGTTTTTGGGTTTGTTGAGTTTTGAAATATATAAAACCTAAAAGGCTAAAATATTGTTTCAAATTTGGAAAATAAAATTTTGGTTTTGTATCAGAACTTGTCGAATTGGAAGCAGTTTTTAGGAAATTCTGTAACAAGAACTGAACCAAACGTAACCAATTATAGTATATATTAATTTGGCTTTTTGTTTTGCTTATTTAGGTGGAGTTTTGTAACTGTTTATGTGAAGGGTTGGCTTTTATTATTTTGGGAAAAGCTAAAAGATTTGGTCAACTTTCGTATACAAAATTTTCCTTTAAAACTTTCCCCCAAAAACTACTCCTTGAATATAATATATAATTATATATTGCATGGTGTATAATTACATATGCTTAATTGCTTATGTGTTGTCTTATTTCATACAAATATATTATTGGTGTAACATTTTGGACTTGATGATAGCATCCTATTTTCATTTTTTTTCTAATAAAACGGTAATTTTTATCTTTTTAAAGCATTGTATTTGGAAAATTTTACCCAATTATTGTGGCAATATACTCTCATTTTTTCTTATTCTGGTAGCGATGTTGTAATAGAAAGACATGGCTAAGCAAATCAAAACTACATGATATCTCTTGAATTTAATCCTATTTTCCGGTTTCTTCTTGTTTGTTTCATATTATTGAGATATCGAGTGTTATTGCTTTATAGTATTTAATAGGTTTTATTAGTAATTAAATACACCTTTAAATTTATTTGTTTTTTTTTTGTTTCCAGATACAATATATTTCATTGCTAACAGAATTTTTTACTTCCAAGTTTTAACTTATTAAATTTCTGTTAACAAGAAAAATTTAAGATATATAGTTTGTGCCTTGTGGACCGGGATTTATTTTGAATTATAGTTTTTAAATGGAAAAATAAACATGTAGAACTGATGTCTTGCTTATAGTTTGGGAGTGAAGAGAAAAAGGCTACAAAAGGGAAATGGTCAAAAGTGATGATGAGGAGTTTCCAATTAAATTCCACCACATTGAAAAGCTGTTCATTATTCTAATTCTTATCATTATATGCTACTACTAATAAAATAACATACTTTTGCTTAATTATATACTTTCCTTGATAGCGTATGCCAAATTTAATAATCCAATATTTATATGTATAGTTACGTGGATATTTCTTATTTGTTAAGTAATTTCTACTATTCCAAGCACTCTTTAATTATTCTCCAAGTAATATTCTGTGTCTAGCTAATCATGTCATATAGTATGTTAGTAAGCTAATCTGTGTCTAGCATGTTATATCGGGTTTAAATATAATATAAAAAGTAATTTACGTAAGTTACTCAAAACCGTCCTTTCTCTATACTTTACAAAACTTTTCAATAACTAAAGTATTGCATATTTTTCTCAAAGATACATCAAATAAAATGAATTCAAAACATTAAAAAAAAAATGTTTACAAATCTATTGCATGAAGTGTACTCGAACTTAGTGGTGGAGTCTAAACAAAAGTTCAGAGGTAGCACAATTTTCTACCGTGTAAAATATAAGACGATTTTTTTCATATTCGGGTCAAGTGGTTCGCAATTTTTGTATTTTATGGTAAATTTAAACAAAGAATATTCCTTGTAATAGCATAACTTCAACTAGTTACTATGTTGCAATTTAGAGTGCCAACACATATTAGTTTTGAGAGGGCACATTTATCTTCTTCCACTATCAACCAAAAGGTAATGGGTTCCTCTACATATATTAGTTGTGTTTTGTTCTTGACCAAATATGCTTTAATCAAAGCTATAAAGACCATGTCTCAAACAGATGACCAACAATGTCCAACTTGTTGGGTTCTCTACTTATATCACATATTGGTTAGTATTACCTTATTTCAATGGACCTGCTTATTACAAAATCTAATTGTTTTTTGAAAAAAATATCTTCTGAAAATATTTCAACAATTCAACTAAAACCTTGATTTCAATAATTCAACTAAAAACTTATTTTCAAGTTTCAATAACAAGTAATAATTAATTATTAACCCTAAACACCTAATTAAAAAAAACCTAATTACCAATGTCAAGCTTTTCAACACAATCACAAATGAATTTAGGTAGGTACATTAGAATTTGAGTATGTACATTAGGTTGCGGAACTTGTAGACTTTGAGTAAATTCATTAGGTTTATGAAACTTGTGGACTTTCATTAAACTTATTTCTTTTAGAACGTCTTTCATCATTATTGTCTCCAACATCTAATTGTCTTTTCAACAACAAATAACAACAAACTATTAAGCATAACAACTAACTATTAACCATAAGTCTCTACTTAAATAAACCTAATTGTTAATTTCAAGTTTTTCGATGTCTGGATTTGGCCAATCGGATTCAACCATCCGAGACCAAACAATTAATTTTGAAAAAAATAAATAATTAGGCTTTCATAACATACGCTTAAGTCTTTCTTAAAAATATTTTCCCAAGCTCTTATTTTTCACGGCCAATGTATCAAAAACAGTAATGTACTTTGAAAAATTCAACATACCTTTATGATTCTCTTACAAAAAATTCAATCACTTCTAAAAGTATCCTCATTTAATAAATCTACACACAATATATAAATAATATAGTAAGAAAAATACTAAATGTCATTTTCTCATCTTAAGGTTAAAATGTCTAAAATATATTTGAGTGTGTTATAATTCTTCACCTCTTATGACGTATCATCCTCACATAATGTAACATCCCAAATTTCAAGACAAAAAATTTCATTTTTGTTATAACAATTTAGAAAACATTTATAAAAAAACATCATTTAGTCATATCATTTCATAAAACCATAATCTCATGTCTCAAAATCATATCATAAAAATAGTAACAATGTCAGAGTACAATTACAAGAAATCTCATAGCGCGGAAATCATGTGTGTGTGATGTGCCGCTACCGCGCCGACTCCTTCCCCTTCGCTGAAGAGGCACCTGAAACAAAACTGAAAACTGTAAGCACGAAGCTTAGTGAGTTCCCCCATCATACCACATACCATACAATCACATGACATACATACTGCCAGACATATCTGGGTGCCCGACCTACCCCTTCGGTCCTCTCGACCGGTGACCTTGCCTAGCATATCTGGGTGCTGTCCTACCCCTTCGGTCCTCTCGACCGATCTCGGGGGATTATCTCACCCCTTACTACTACCACATATTATCATATAATCATAATATGTCTAGCATAGTTGGGTACTAAACTACCCCTTCGGCCCTATCGGCCGGTAACTTGGGGACTATCTCCCCTTACTACTACGATCACGTAACATCCTAACATGTTAACACATAAATATATCAAGTAGCAGTAAACACAGATAATTATCACAAAGACAATTGTCTAACATACACTCCTACTCGTGGGCCGGCATTGTGGCCGTAGACCTACCGCTACTAAAAGGTAACTCACCTCGATGTCGCGTAGTGTCTGCACAATCCTTGGTACGGAAATCCTCTCGTCTCAACTCCTCAATCCCTACACAACAATCCTCCTTTACAAGGGTAAACTCAAGTCCAAGTCAAAGTCAAAGTCAACTTTGGTCAAAGTCAACATCCAGTTTACTTCACTCGCCGAGTTAGTCCACCAACTCGTCGAGTCCCTATTCTTTCAAAATGATACACCCCCCCCCCGACTCTATTCGTCGAGTCTAGCAAGAACTCGACGAGTTCACCTTCAACCATAACATCGGGACCATCTTCAACCGACTCGCCGAGTTCATCCTTGAACTTGTCGAGTTCATCTTCATCATGAATGTGTCCAGTCTATGACTCCCCGAGTTCTATGAACAACTCGTCGTGTCCGTCTTCATGGGTTGGGAGATTGCCTTGGACTCGCCGAGTTTGTTCATACACTCGCCGAGTCCCATGATTTCCAGGTCCATAATCACGTCCATCTTGTTGAGTCCCCCTTCTAGACTCAACCAGATTCCTCAGAAACAGAAAAGGCTGGGGAACCAATACCCGACTCGACGAGTCCCATAAACGACTCGCCGAGTCCCCTAAAGTCCATGTCCATAAACTCGATTTCTATTGAGCTCATCTCATCCAAAGGGTAGATCTGACCTCCTAGGGTCGATATAACACGTAAAGTCACGGACTTTACGTCCATGCATGGGTCTTTAAGCTCAAAAGACCCAAAAATGAGGTCTACAAGATGCATGGGGCTCTCATGGCCATAAAGTTGGCACCTTTATGCCATGAGAACCCTCCAAGGTTCAAGATCTGAAGCCATTACTCTACATTACACTCTAAACCCGAAATGGCCTAGAAATACCCCAAAGATGTCAAGATCCAAGACCTAAAGTAGATCTAACAATTAGAAGTCAAGGTTGGAGCTTTTCACCTCCAACAAGCTGGAAATGCAACCAAATCTCTGGATCTACTGACTTTCCTCTTGAATCTCCAAGTCTTTCCTTCCTTCTTCAAACTTCAAATCACAAAGAATGGCACAAAATAGCTCAAGAACACTCAAAAGTTGATTAGGGTTTTGTGAATAAGGTTTGGAGGTGATGGAGGCTGGGGTGGAGGTCTCATAAAGTGCTTAAACAGGGTGCAAACCCTCAAATTTAGGGTTTCACTCAGACAACTCCTACTCACCGAGTCGGTCTCCCGACTCATCGAGTAGGTCACTTAACCCCCCGATCCGAGGTCAAACCTACTCGACGAGTTGGGCCTCCAACTCGCCGAGTCGCAGTGTAAAATATGAAGTTTTTCTTGAATTTAAATACGTACCTGAAACCGGTTGTTACAACTCTCCCCCACTTATTTTAGACTTCGTCCTCAAAGTCAGCTGCTGAGTCCTGAAAAAGCTCGGGGTAGTGCTCCCTCATCTCTTCCTCCGGCTCCCAAGTCCATTCTGACCCTTTGCGGTGCTGCCATTGCACCTTCACCATCTCCACCCTCTTGTTCCTTAAATCCTTCGACTTCCTGTCGAGGATCGCCACTGGCCACTCGATGTAGTTCAGGCTATCATCCACCTGAATATCCTCCAAGGGCACCACTGCCGAGTCATCCACCAGGCACTTCCGTAACTGGGAGACGTGAAACATACTATGAATCTGACTGAGTTCGGCTGGCAGGTCCAGCCTATACGCCACCTTGCTCACCCGGGCGACAACCCTGAAAGGTCCAATGTACCTGGGGCCCAACTTGCCCCGCTTCCTGAATCGGATGACGCCTTTCCAAGGCGACACCTTCAGGAGGACCATATTCCCGACCTGAAACTCCGGGTCCAAGCGGCGCTTGTCGGCATAACTTTTCTGCCGACTCTGAGCAGTATGAAGCCTGCTCCTAACCTGCTGAATCCTCTATGTCGTCTTGAGCACCACTTCGGTGCTCCCCATGACCCTCTGTTCGACTTCACCCCAACATATTGGGGTCCTGCACTTCCTCCCGTACAACATCTCAAAGGGAGGACGATCGATACTCGTGTGATAGCTGTTGTTGTAGGAGAACTCAGCTAATGGAATATAGGTATCCCAGCTACCACCAAAGTCTAGAACACATGCCCGCAACATATCCTCCAAATTTTGGATGGTCCTCTCTCTCTGACCATCCGTCTGCGGGTGAAAAGTGGTGCTAAAGTGCAGACGAGTACCCAACTCTTCATGGAATTTCTTCCAAAATCTGGAAGTGAACCGTACATCTCTGTCTGAAATCACGGAGACTGGCACTCCGTGTCGATCTACTACCTCTCGGATGTAGATATCGGCCAGCTTCTCGGCCGAGATGCTCTCCTGGATCGGTATAAAATGGGCACTCTTGGTCAAATCCACGATGACCCAAATCGAATCCACTCCCCGTGCGGTCCTGGGAAGCTTTGTGATGAAATACATAGTAATATCTTCCCATTTCCACATAGGGATATCCAACTGTTGCGTCTTGTCGTGAGGCCTCTGGTGCTCGGCCTTGACCTTCCTATAGGTCATACATCTCTCGACATACCAGGCTACATCCCGCTTCATGCAGGGCCACTAATAATCAGGACGAAGATCTCTGTACATCTTCGTCGCCCCGGGATGAATGGAAAATCGGGATTTGTGCACCTCCTCCACCAGAACCTGGCGCACACCCCCGTGGTATGGAACCCACACCCTGCGGTGTAGTGTCAATAACCCTCGGCTGTCGTAGTCGAAGAAGGAAACCTGACACACAATACGCTCGTTCTTTTGATGTTCCTCCTTCATAGCCTCCTGCTGGGCCTCTCGGATCTGCTCCAACAGTGGAGTCACTACAATCATCCGCAAGCAATTATCTCTGATCGGTGCTGCCTTGCGGCTAAGGGCATCGGCCACAACATTGGCCTTCCCTAGGTGGTAAAGGATCTCACAATCATAATCCTTCACCACGTCTAACCACCGATGCTACCTCATGTTCAGATTCGGTTGATCCATGAGGTACCTCAAACTCTTATGGTCTGTGTAAATGGTACATCGGACCCCATAGAGGTAGTGTCGCCAAATCTTGAGGGCGAAGACGACCGTCCCCAACTCCAAATCATGCGTCGGGTAGTTCGCCTCGTGAGGCTTCAGCTGCCTCGAGGCGTAGGCGATGACATGCCCTCTCTGCATCAATACTGTGCCCAAACCCGAAATGGACGCATCACAGTATACTACAAAATCCTCCACGCCCTCTGGCAGGGCGAGGATCGGCGCCTCGCATAGTCTCTGTCTCAGTGTCTCGAATGCTGCCTGCTGCTCAGGCCCCCAGCGAAAGACAACGACCTTCTTCGTCAGCCGGGTCAAGGGTACGGCTATCTTGGAGAAGTCCTGAATGAACC
Organism: Lactuca virosa; assembly: GCF_052849685.1. Taxonomy (NCBI): domain Eukaryota; kingdom Viridiplantae; phylum Streptophyta; class Magnoliopsida; order Asterales; family Asteraceae; genus Lactuca; species Lactuca virosa. Next base: position 240,863,281 of record NC_136433.1, read on the forward strand.
TCCGGTAATAGCCGGCTAACCCTAGGAAACTCCGAATCTCAGATGGAGACTTCAGAACCTCCCATCTCATCACGACCTCCACTTTGGCCGGGTCGACCAGAATACCGTTATGGTTGACAATGTGCCCAAGAAACCGCACCTCGCGTAACCAGAACTCATACTTGGAGAACTTGGCGTACAAGCTCTCCCTCCTCAGAGTAACCAAAACCTCTCGCAGATGCTCCTCGTGCTCCTCCTGCGTCTTGGAGTAGACCAAGATATCATCAATGAAAACTATCACAGACCGATCCAACATCGGTCTGCACACGCGGTTCATGAGGTCCATGAACGCGACAAGAGCATTGGTGAGCCCAAAGGGCATCACCATGAACTCGTAGTGTCCATAGCGAGTCCGGAAAGCAATCTTCTGTATATCCTCCTCCCTGACCCTCATATGATGGTAGCCTGACCGCAAGTCTATCTTGGAAACCCAAGATGCTCCCTGAAGCTGGTCGAACAAGTCATCTATCCTCGGGAGTGGGTAACGGTTCTTGACCGTTACCTTGTTCAGCTCTCGGTAATCTATGCACATGCGATGCGACCCGTCCTTCTTCTTGACAAACAGGATCGGGGCTCCCCAAGGCGAACTACTCGGCCTGATAAATCCCTTGTCTAACAGCTCTTGCAGCTGCGTAGACAACTCCTGCATCTCGGGAGGAGCCAACCGATATGGTGCCTTGGCTATCAGAGCCGCACCAGGGACTAGGTCGATCCTGAACTCCACCTGTCGCTCCGGAGGTATCCCAGACAGCTCCTTTAGGAATACATCCGCGTAATCTCGCACCACCAGAACATCGCTCACCGTCGCCTTACCCGCCTCCCATGTATCTATAACATAGGCGACATACCCAGTGCAACCCTGCTATAGATAGCGCCTAGCCCTCGCTGCTGAACATAAGGCTGGTCCGTGGTGTGGCCTCTCACCCTGAATCACTAGCTCTCCTACACTCGGGGTCCTGATCCGAACCAACTGCTGCGCGCAGTCGATCACTGCCCCGTTGGGGCTCAACCAATCCATGCCTATAATCACCTTGTTCCCACGCAATGGAATGGGAACCAAGTCTACCAGGTAGCGCTCCTCGAATAGCCTCAGAACACAATCTCTGAAAACCGCTGACACTCGCACTGATCGGTCATCGGCAATCTCAATCTCTAGAGGACAATCCAACACGCCCGAAGACTCAGGGAACCTCTTGCTAAGTGCAAGAGAAACAAATGATCGAGTGGCACCTGAATCGAACAACACCTGTACTGGGATACCGTTCACATGGAACGATCCTAAACAAACATACAACATGACATATCAATATCATAAACAACATATAATAAAAGTTAGGGAGAAGAAATCATACCCGTCACCACATCGGGTGCGGCGTGTGCCTCATCGGTAGTCAACTGGAAGGCTCGGCTCCTCACCACTGGAGCCTCTGTCTTGCCCTTCCGGCCATCAGTAATCCGCGGGGTCGCTGGAGCTGGCGCCGCCACTTGCGCTGCTGCTGTCAACTGAGGGAAATTGGCCTTTTTATGGCCTCGTTGGTTGCAGTGGAAACACAGCAACTCCGATGTCTGGAAAGTGGGCGCAGGGGCGGTACAATCCCTGCTGAAGTGCCCCGTCTTGCCGCACTTGTAGCAGCCCGATGATCCCAACCTACAAACCCCCTCATGAGTCTTACCGCACTTTCCGCAGCGGCCCTGGACCTGCTGGCCCTTCGACCTAGAGTCGGATCCCTTGGGCTTCTTCCCTGAAGCCCCAGTCACATGCCCCTCCTCCGCCTTCCTCTTCCTGATGTGCTCTAAGTCAATCTCCCTCTCCCTCGCCCTGGCAATCATGTAATCCAGAGTCGGGCATGCTGAGAAGCTGACATGCTCCCAGATGTCAACTCTCAACATGTCATGGTAGCGGGTCCTCCGCATCTCCTTGCCCCCCGCATACTGGGGCACCAACAATGCCCTCTCCCGGAATTTGGCGGTGATCTCCGCCACTGACTCAGTCGTCTGCCTCATGTCGAGAAACTTCCTGGCTAGCTGCTGAAGCTCCACAGCCGGCGCAAAATCCGCCCTAAACTTGGTCACAAAGTCAGACCAGGTCATAGCCTTAATGGCTGAGGCTCCCAAGGAATCACCAACTGACTCCCACCAGTTTCTAGCTCTGTCCCTCAAACATCCCGCAGTATAACGAACCTTCGACCCCTCAGGGAAGAAGCTCGTCAGCTGTGCAGACTCCATGTCTGCAATCCGTTGTCTAGCAGTAATGAGGTCCTTCACCCCATGGCAATCCGGCACACCACTGCCCTTGAAGTCCTTGAAGGACAGTGTGCGTGATCCTGACTGGCTGGGTGCCATGTCGCTCCTGAACGCCCTGAGGCGATCCTCCATCATCTCTATGATCCCTTCCTTGATCGACCCGAAAATCACTGGGGTCGACTCAAGGATGCCTCTCGTGATCTCGGACGCGATGAACTCGCGTAGTCCCTCATCCACTGGCTCGGAACCTGATCTTGAACCGGATCCTGATCCAGAACCTCCCCCTCCATGACGTGTGATCATCACCATTCTGAAACCGAACACATAATCGTCAGAATCAAACATAACTCTTGGGAAGACTCCTACACTCTACAGTTCCCTGATTCCATCTTAGCCTTCCTTGATTCGAGTACGGATCCTCTGTTTTCAGTAGTACGGGCCCATACTACCTTCCACATCTATTCGTACTTTCCTCAAGGATTGCTTCGACTTCACCAAGTCCCTTCTACTACTGCTACTGTCTTTGCTAATCCCATCCTAGGCTTACCCTAGGGTAACTCTCCAACCCACCCTCCGCCATCAGCTGCATAAGAAGTCCCTGCTACCTTCACCTAACTAACTTGCGAATACCATCACATATCACCAAGAACAGATAATTCTTCGAATGAGAGGTCCTACCCTACAACGGTTGGACTCAAACAAGAGCTGCGAAATAGGGCTAAACATAACCTTATGAAATTATTTAATCCTCACAATATGTAATGTAATGTATTCGTTTATTAGTTAAGTAAAGATAACTAGAACTCCTATTATCACAAAGCAAGCATCAGTCGGGCATTAAGTAATCCAATCAAACATACTCTATCCAAGCTATCATATAACTGACTAATCAGTATTATCTTGCAGCTCAATAAACACATATAGCAGGCATATCAAGCATCTTTCTAGATCCTTAGCCCTAATCTAGCATGCAGTTCTCATACATATACAGTAGGCATATAAGGAATCCTTCCTAGATCCTTATCCCTAATCTAGCATGCAGTTCTCATAATCATATCATATCACAACATAACATGTATGGGCATCTTGGGGAAAACTTACTTGAGCTTGGCCGATCGCGCACATCACACATCTTGTTCTTTTTCAAAGTTCTTTTCTCTTTTCAAACTCCTTTTTATAAAAATGATTTTTCTTTTGAATTTTTTTTATACCAAGTCCTCAGTTTGAGTTCAGACACACCCGAGAGTGTATCTGAATCCCTCAAAATAAGGATCTGATACCAACTTGTAACATCCCAAATTTGAAGACCAAAAATTTCATTTTTGATATAACAATTTAGAAAACATTTATAAGAAAACATCATTGAGTCATATCATTTCATAAAACCATAATCTCATGTCTCAAAATCATATCATAAAAATAGTAACAATGTCAGAGTACAATCCCAAGAAATCTCATAGTACAGAAATCCTGCGTGTGTGTGATGTGCCGCTACCGCGCCGACTCCTTCCCCTTCGCTGAAGAGGTACCTGAAACAAAACTGAAAACTGTAAGCACGAAGATTAGTGAGTTCCCCCATCATACCACATACCATACAATCACATGACATACATACTGCTAGACATATCTGGGTGCCCGACCTACCCCTTTGGTCCTCTCGAGCGGTGACTTTGCCTAGCATATCTGGGTGCTGGCCTACCCCTTCAGTCCTCTCGACCGGTCTCGGGGGATTATCTCACCCCTTACTACTACCACATATTATCATATAATCATAATATGTCTAGCATAGTTGGGTACTAAACTACCCGTTTGGCCCCATCGGCCGGTAACTTGGGGACTATCTCCCCCTACTGCTACAATCACATAACATCATAACATGCTAACACATAAACATATCAAGTAGCAATAAACACAGACAATTATCACAAAGACAATTGTCTAACATACACTCCTACTGGTGGGCCGACATTGTGGTCGTAGACCCACCGCTACTAAAAGGTAACTCACCTCGATGTCGCGTAGTGTCTGCACAATCCTTGGTACGGAAATCCTGTCGTCTCAACTCCTCAATCCCTACACAACAACCCTTCTTGATTACTAATCTATACCCACAACCCTCCTTTACAAGGGTCAACTTAAGTCCAGGTCAAAGTCAAAGTCAACTTTCGTCAAAGTCAACATCCAGTTTACTTCACTCGCCGAGTTGGTCCACCAACTCGTCGAGTCCCTATTCTTTCAAAATGATACACCCCCGACTCTACTCGTCGAGTCTAGCAAGAACTCGATGAGTTCACCTTCAACCATAACATCGAGACCATCTTCAACCGACTCACCGAGTTTATCCTTGAACTCGTCGAGTTCATCTTCATCATATGAATGTGGCCAGTCTATGACTCGCCGAGTTCTATGAACAACTCGTCGAGTCCGTCTTCATGGGTTGGGAGATTGCCTTGGACTCGTCGAGTTTGTTCATACACTCGCCGAGTCCCATGATTTCTAGGTCCATAATCACATCCATCTTGTTGAGTCCCCCTTCTAGACTCAACCAGATTCCTCAGAAACAGAAAAGGTTGGGGAACCAATACCCGACTCGCCGAGTCCTATGAACGACTCGCCGAGTCCCCTAAAGTCCATGTCCATAAACTCGATTTCTGTTGAGCTCATCTCATCCAAAGGGTAGATCTGACCTCCCAGGGTCGATATAACACGTAAAGTCACAAACTTTACGTCCATGCATGAGTATTTAAGCCTAAAAGACCCAAAAATGAGGTCTACAAGATGCATGGGGCTCTCATGGCCATAAAGTTGGCACCTTTATGCCATGAGAACCCTCCAAGATTCAAGATCTGAAGCCATTACTCTACATTACACTCTAAACCCGAAATGGATTAGAAATACCCCAAAGATTTCAAGATCCAAGCCCTAAAGTAGATCTAACATTTAGAAGTCAAGGTTGGAGCTTTTTACCTCCAACAAGCTGAAAATGCAACCAAATCTTTGGATCTACTGACTTTCCTCTTGAATATACAAATCTTTCCTTCCTTCTTCAAACTTCAAATCACAAAGAATGGCACAAAATAGCTCAAGAACACTCAAAAGTTGATTAGGGTTTCGTGAATAGGGTTTGGAGGTGATGGAGGCTGGGGTGGAGGCCTCATAAAGTGTTTAAATAGGGTGCAAACCCTCAAATTTAGGGTTTCACTCAGACAACTCCTACTCGCCGAGTCGGTCTCCTGACTCATCGAGTAGGTCACTTATCCCCCCGATCCGAAGTCGAACCTACTCGACGATTTGGGCCTCCAACTCGCTGAGTCCAAGTGTAAAATACGAAGTTTTTCTTGAATTTAAATACGTACCTGAAACCGGGTGTTAGACATAATCAACTCCAATAAATTAATGGCAATATTGTTTCTTCATTTTGTTCTTGGTTTTCCCACTAAGGTTTAGACCAGAGGTATGCTTTCATCTCACACATATAGATTCAATCACATATTTTCTAAACTTTTGGTCTTCTTATCTAAAATCGCATAGGGCTTCCTTATCAATATCTTCCCTTCATCACTTATATTTACATAATTGGTATGATATCAAAATTATTCTGTAGTTCATTTCCATAAACAAAACACATGAGATGCATTGTGAATATAATTAAACTTAGGAGCCAATTCAAGTGTGTAATCTTGTTTCTAATCCCTTTCTAAAATACTAAAGGGTATAATGTAATGGGAATTAAAGTTACCATGTTTAAAAAGATCTGGTCAATCCTATCCAAGGAGAGATTTTCAACAAAACTATACCACTCAATTTAAAGGTCGTCATTACAACCACATAACAAAGTTTTAGCTATTAGATTAACCATCCAACAACTGAGATTTATACCCATTGTCTTCTTAACACATTTAAAACTCATACCCAGGTGAGTAGGGGCATTATTTGTATTTAAATGTAACGAAATCGATTAACATTTATGTCCCTCGCTATATTCATAGTATGTGTTTGGCACATAGTGTTGGAGAGCTTCTAGCTTTTACCTTTTGACAAAACGCTCTAGTTTAAACAAAAAACTTTGTTTGGAGATATGAGCATTTAGGTTTTAGTTTAAACAAAACACTCCAAAGATAAAACTACTTCATGTAGCGTTTAACAAAACGCTACTGAGCTTTTGAAATCAATTTCCATAATTTTCTGTATATATATATATATATATATATATATATATATATATATATATATATATATATATATATATAAACAATTGTCTTTTTATGTAATTTTACATATTTCAAAAGCTTCCAGCTACTTTTGCCAAACACTCATATAAAAAATACTCCAGCTACCAGTTACCTACTACTAGCTACCAACTACCCGCTACCAACTTCCAGCTAACATGTAACACTCATAAAAATCACAATAATTTTAAGCTTTCAAAAATCACCCAAATTCATAGATTGTTTACAAATCATAGTTTTCAAAACATTTCAACATCAGAGTCTCCCAAAATCATAAGTCATAAACAAGAGGATGTGTACGGTCACGCCTTCGCCTTCCCGCAGTCATCCGAAGTACCTGAAACATAACCCAAAATTGTAAGTCAACGCTTAGTGAGTTCCCCCAAAGTGCCACCACATAAACATAAATACAATAACAAACAACATGAATACAGAGCCTTCAGCCTGTCTGGAACGCCGCACCGGCCTACAGACTATCTGGAACACTCACAGAACCTTCAGCATGACTAGAACGCCTCACCGGGCCTTCAGCCTATCTAGACCATTCTCTGGGCCTTCGGCCTGACTAGTACGCCTCTCAGGCCAACAGTCTATCCAGGACGCCCTCGGTCTCTTGGCCTTAAGTCTACACTGGTCCGCCTCAACCCAACCACACACAACATGTCGACATATACATAACAGATAAACATTCACATAACTAGTCAACAGACAATCAGACAGATCTTACAGATCACTAACCATAACATCATCTTATATACCAGGATACCGGTCTAACAGATCACTACAACACAATATCATACTAACACATAACAAGATATCTAATCCAATGTGTCGGCCTTGGTGCCTTCGACCCAAAAATACAGGGACGAAAACTCACCTCAGAAACTGAACACTAGCTGATGAGGTACTGACTCCGAATCTCAGCTCAAACTGACACCTAATCATCAGAATGGCCCAAACCTCAAACATAATCTGAAATACCCAAAATATCCTTATTTCAAACTTGGTCAAAATCAACTCACCTCACGTCGTGGCCAGGTATTGGTCACATCGTGACAGCAAACCCGATCTGATTCCCACTCGACTCGACCCAAACTATTCAACTCATTCAAAGAAGCCACCTGAACAGGCATCACAATGTGAGCACCCATTCTCACGTCGTGAGCTCCAAGGGTTCTAATAGAAGACGAGGATGCTCCGAATCTCACGTTGTGAGATCTTACATCTCACATCGTGAGAGTTGTCTGTGGCTAAGAGTCACCATTTTAAGTCCTTATTCCATTAAGTCTCCGAGTCCACTTCATCCAGAAGCTAAAGGGGATCCCTATGGTCCATAAAAATGTTTCCTTTATGGCCATGCATGTACCAACCATGATCATCCATTTCTAGGTGAAAAAGGGAAGAAATGAGCTTTAATCTTTTATGCATGCCTCAAATCCATACCAACTACTAGATATGAACAATATAATGCTCTAGGGACTCTTATAATCCATAAAGTTTCCAACTTTATGGATTTACTCCACTCAAGCATGGAATAACATCAATAAGATGAACAAAACTCAAGATCTATCCATGATAAGCGATAAAGTTGGAGCCTTTGATACTTACAAGGATCCAAAAGCAGGAAAAGACGGTGATGATGATGATTCTTTTACCACACCACCACTAGAGCACTTCCTTCTTCTTCTTTTCTTCTTATTCAAGATAGAAATGCACCCCAAATGAAATAGGATCTTAGGGAGGAGTAAGATTAGGGTATCTGGAGGTTTAGAGAGTGAGAGAGGCTGAGGGTGAGAAACCATATCCCTCTCATTCCCTTAAATATCGAAAACTTAGGGTTTTTGGTCATTAGCTGCCCTCACGCCGTGAGCACTAGACTGCTCACGTCGTGAGCCTTAAAAAGATGCACGAGTCTGAATCGCTCCCCACGGTGTTGGAAGGCATTCCTCGTGTCGTGAGAATGACAAATATTGAAACTTTTAACTTCACAATATTAAAGATAATGTGCACCTGATTTGGGTGTTACATAACATCTACTTTTACCAAAGCCTATAATTAAAATAAGTTCATTGCGTCGATCATCCCCACACTCCATCGCAAGTCCAAGCATCAATACCCTCTGTCTCACTAGAGACAAGTTCTAGATAATTGATTGTTATCATCTCAAATGAGAGGTTTGATTGTAGACGTTAGAGACATTGATTAACTTAAACATCAGAATGCTAGAAACTCATTCTGAAATTGCATCTACACACTCCGTCACTCACTAGATAAGTTGCAGAACATCCATAAGGCTTATTAAGTGTTATTAAATGAAACAAAGATTTCGAATGCAAACGCTGAATCACTTTATTTACTCAAATACTAGAAAGGTAAAAACCCTAACCCTAGTTTTCTAAATGACTATCCACGTCATAATAGAGATTAGTATCGGTAAATATTATTTATAATTGATTCCATATCCATAAATGAACATTTCAGTATCTACATCTGATTTTGTATTTTTTTCCTTGATTATTTGCAGTTAATGGTATGTTATGAAAATGTGCATATATGAGAAACTAGGATTAGTGTTTGTTATTATCAACTAAACTATCCACTGATTATGATTAGATTACCATATCAATTGGAATCGTTTATGAATTTATAATTTAATTAGTGAGAATTGATCTATGAAATTACTCTGAAAACGAGTCGGTGTCGTTGTTTGTCATTTAGGGTTCACTCTTCGTTATATTTAAATCAAATTATCTTGTTATGAACCTGATTTCATAGAGTTGTTTACTTATCCACTGATTATGATTAGCTTAGTATATTAGTTGGCATTGTTTATGAATTTCTAATTGAAATAGAGAGATCTGGTAAAAGAAATTACTTTGAAAATGAATCAATGTTGTTTTTAGTCAATTAAGGTTCACTCTTCCATATATTTTAATCAATTCATCTTGTTCTTTTATTTGATTCATTCTATATGTGACTCAATAAGCCATTATAAGCTTGTTTACATAACAATTAAACAAATGATCAAGTATCGAAAAAGGTTATCCTATTTGCTTTGGGAAATACTTTAGTCTATCGTGATCTTGATGAAGATAAGCATCTGAGTTTGACCTAAAAGAGATTTAGTTTATGTGTCTTAGTTTTTGTGAATGCACATCTAATGTGACATTATCATAATGGTTAACTACATCTTACTCTCACCAAGTTTTTTCTGTCTACTTTAATACTTATGATTCTAAGATATACTTGTCACACCCTCCCCGATCGATGGCGGAAAATGTCGAGTGGTGACAGTATATAAATTTCCCAAATCATAGAGCGCCAATCTATTTAAACATATATGTCTTCAAGCTAATATCCCTTTATTTACTTGATCTTTACTCCATCCTAGGAAAACATGCGATTTTTGAAAATGTCAACTTGATGTTGGTGAGTTCACATGTTTTGAGGTATAATGAACTCTTTTGAAAACTTTTTGGAATTCTGTATGATTCTTAGATTCCGAGCTTCCTATGTTTTATTAAATCACCTCTTAGATTACTATCTTTTAGGATATTTTGTTAAACTTAGTTTACTATCTTTGCATGACATATAACGATCCTATCTTATTATCTTTTAGGGTATCTATCAATCTTATCTTATTATCTTCTAGTATATCTACTGATCCTATCTTATTATCTTCTAGGATATTTATCTAATCGTAACGTATTTCATCTACCATTCTAAGGCGTCCCTAATGGTAGTCGGATCTCTAAGGGTTTTGTAATGTATTACCATGAGCCCCCATAATCGATGATGTTTGACTAATAATTTGCCCGCCATGACGCTTCATCGGACGTCAAATAGTGAATAATCACAAAGTTGTCCAGTCAGGATTGTAGCTAGCAATCGCAGGTAGGGTTGTCAATCCCCGTATAGATCTATACATATCTTTCTAGCTCTCGCAAGATTAACGATTATAGGTACCGGGGAATGCCGAATTCAATCAAGGACTTTGGATGAATATTAATAGCTTACTAACGCATTAACCTTAGGTATTTATCTTTTATCTTTTATCTTTCCTAGGGATTTCCTATAACTATCACAATATAAATCTTTTATCTTATATTTGATAATTATAACTTTTGATCTAATAATTATTTTGTATATATAAGTATTCATATATATATATATATATATATATATATATATATATATATATATATATATATATATATATATATATATATATATAGAGAGAGAGAGAGAGAGAGCTAGGTTCAAATGTGGATTGATATCTATTGTGCGGACGTGTGGACAATGCTATTCTGCGAGAATGACAAAGAAAATATGTTGTTTGGTAATGTGAATACATTCAATCTTACATAACTATTGTCATTATCACACATTCACACGAATTAAACCATCTATAAGGTTATTATAGACTTTTTATTATTATTCTCATTCTGTCAGAATGTTTATTGAGTCGTATTCTGTAAAAATGAAAATGAGTGGAAGACGATGCGTGAGAACAAAAATTAATAAGAATTAGTGTGCATGAAAATGACAATAGTCTTGTGAGGTTGAACGCATTTACATTACTAAACAATCTATTCTCTTAGTAATTCTCATAGAATAACACTGTCCACACGTCCGCATAATAGTTGTCCATCCATATTATAACCTAGCTTTATATATATATATATATATATATATATATATATATATATATATATATATATATATATATATATACACACACACACACCCTAATTATGGTTATTTAAAAACATGATATTTGGGTAGAGTAACTAGGTACGGTGCATATCCCTATATTTGACCAACATAACTACTAGGTACTACGTTATCCTTGGGATTTGGCCATTATAACATCTACATATTATCTCTTCCTAGAATATGGGGCATCATAACTCTTAGGCATAATATCATAGCTTACATCTAGGCGTAGTATCAACAATTATATTATCCTAAGGCTCTAAGCTTTAAAATGATTTGATATTTATAATTATAAATATATTTTAATAAAACCATTTGATAAGAATGTATTACCCTCGTAAAACATTTAAAATAGTGAAATAGGGGTCGTGAACTCACTCTAGCAGCGTATTCTGAAGCATCCGATCCATTGCATCCGAAGCTTTGTGGCATCGAGAGGATCTCCAAAACAACTTTAGAGGTATAGGGAGAGTGTTTGGAAGAGTTTTTGGGATGAGAAAATCAGAAAGTAAGCACCTCTATTTATAGTGGTTGTGCATGCGGCTCACTTTATGCGCTGCGTGTACTTGCTTCGTGGCTCCATCCAGGGCTTGCCACATATCACACTTCTGATGGTCCACGTCTCCCTAATCTTCAACGAATATGGGTGTCAGGTGTGCGCGACAGGCATGTCGTCCACCTGGCGTGTACCCCTAAATCTTTTATAAAAATGCATACCTTCCTTATATGAATCTTGTTACTTACCCTCTTTATATTTTTTTGTAGCTCTCTATTAGTACTACAACTTTCCTTAAGGCCGCGTTGTCTATTTTTGACTTTTTTTTACCCGTATTTTATATTTTTCTAAAAATCGTATCTCCTTCGTATGAACTCCATTTTTGACCTTTTCCTTTCAAAGTCCTTATTTCACGGGTGACTACGATTTTCCTTTTAGTGACGTTAGTCGAAACCCAACCGATCTCTTTATGCTATTTTGACGTTAATAGCATTATTAGCGCGATTGATTTTTATCTTTTATAAAATCATAACTCCTCCAATCGGAGTCAAAATTTTGCAACGCTTATATACTTGGAATCGCTTTATTGTGTACTTTCCAAATACACTAACCAAATATTTAATTTTTAAAAAAATAAATAATTAGGCTTTCATAACAAACACTTAAGTATTTCTTAAAAATATTTTCCCTTAATCACCCAAAACTCTTATTTTTCACAGCTAATGTATCAAAAATAGTAATGTACTTTGAAAAATTCAACATACCTTTCTCATTCTCTTACAAAAAAACTCGATCACTTCTCAAAGTATCTTCATTTAATAAATCTACACACAATATATAAAGAATATAGTAAGAAAAATACTAAAGGTCATTTTCTCATCTTAAGGTTAAAATGTCTAAAATATGTTTGAGTGTGTTATAATTCTTCACCTCTTATGATGATATCATCCTCACATAATCAACTACAATAAATTAATGGCAATATTGTTTCTTCATTTTGTTCTTGGTTTTCCATGTAAGTGTTGGACCAGAGGTACGTTTCCATATCAATATCTTCCCTTCATCACTTATATTTACATAATTGGCATGATATCAAAATTATTCTCTAATTCATTTCCATAAAAATAGACACATGAAATGTGTTGTGAATATCTTAGGAGCCAATTCAAGCGTATAATCTTGTTTCTAATCCCTTTCTAAAATACTGAAGGGTATAATGTGATGGGAATTAAACTTATCATGTTTAAAAAAATTTGGGCAACCCTATCCATGAAGAGATTATTAACAAAAGTATACATCTCAATTTGAAGGACGTCATTACAACTACCTAACCACAACCAAGTTTTAGCCATTACATCAACCATCCAATAACTGAGATTTATACGTAATATTTTTAATACATTTAAAACTCATACACAGGTGAGTAGGGTCATTATTTGTATTTGAATGTAATGAAATCGATTAATAACTATCTTCCTCGCTATATTCATAATGCGTGTTTGGACGGAGCGTTTGAGAGCCTCTAGCTTTTTGCTTTCGACAAACCGCTCTAGTCTAAACAAAAAGTTTCGAATTTGGAAATACGAGCGTTTAAGTTTTAGTTTAAACAAAAAGCTCCAAATCTAAAGCTACTTCATGTAGCGTTTAACAAAACGCTACCGAGATTTTGAAACCAATTTCCAAAATTGTCCGTAAAAATATCTTTATATATTTATTTTTAAACAATTGTCTTTTTATATAATTTTACATAATTCAAAAGCTTCCAGCCACTTTTGTCAGACACTCATATAAAAAAATACTCAGCTACCCGCTACTAGCTTCCAGCTAACAACTACTTTTTCCAAACATGTCAAAAAACTAAGTTCATTGCATCGATCATCCCCACACTCCATCGCAATCGCAAGCATCCATACCCTCTGTCTCACCGGAGACAAGTTCCAGATAATTGATTGTTATCATATCAAATGAGAGTTTCGATTGTAGACGTTAGAGACCTTGATTTACTTGAACATCAGAATGCTAGAATGCATCTACACACTCGCTCGCTCACCAGAGTTGCTAACCAGAAGAAGTTGCAAGACATCCATAAGGATTATTAAGTGTTATTAAATCAAACGAAGATTTTGATTGAAAACGTTGAATCACTTTATTTACTCGAATACTAGAAAGGTAAAAACCCTAACCCTAGTTTTCTAAATGACTATCCACACTGTAATAGAGATTAGTATCGGTGAATATTATTTATAGTTGATTCCATATCCATAAATGAACATTTCGGTATCTAAATCTGATTTTGTATATTGTTTCTTGATTACTTTGTAACGTCCCAAAAGTGCCAATAAAAATTTTCATTTTAAACATCGATTCATACAACCACTTGTTCCAAAACCAAATAAAGTAAAAATGTATTTCTCAATCATCAGAGTATCTCAAAAGTAACTGTAACAACCCGTTGCTTTCCGAGTCAACAAAAGTCAAACCTGTTAAATAAAATTTCGAGTTTTATTTATTTCATAAGTTCGTAAGGGTCAGAAAATAATTTAAATTATATAAATAAAGCTTATACAAGTTTATATAAGTTTTCGGAATCAAAAACACTCGAAAAATCAAGATTTTTCCCTCGAAACCGTAAACCTCGTGACAACAAACTGGTTTCGGCCGAAAACCCTCTTTGCGGCCGAAAACCCTTCTCCGTCCGAAAACCCAACCGTATATAAGTTTCTCACTCGAAAACTTAGTCATATTCTAACATTTCCACCCGAAAATACTCTCATTTTGCTCCCAAGGATCATCCAAGAACATTCATATCTTCAAAGAAAAACCTTAAAATCTTCATATTTTCACCAAGAACACCAAGAACAGTTTTCATATCTTCAAGGGACGAAAACAGCTCAGAACCGCAAACCGTTTTCGGCCGAGAAATCCTTGGAACCGAAAACCCCATTGAACCGAAAACCCTTCAACACTTGTGCAATTTTCGGTAATTACCCTTAACACAACACAAGTGTTTTCTAACACTTTAATTAACGGTTTCGCTAATTTAAATACAATTATGTGTTTAAATATTATTAGGATACCGTTAGTTCTGCGTACGCCAACTCGAGGGTCATCTCTAAAGTCTTCTATCCAGTCACGAGCACATACCAACTGTGAGTTCATACCCCTACATTTTCACTGTTTTCAATGTTTTTTTTTTTTGGGGGGGGGGGGGGATACAAGTAAAACACAAGGATTTCTGTGTTTTTATACAAACGATTTCAAACAAATTAAAAACTTTTGCAATTGATACAAACCGAGAAATCACTACATTTTATAAAATTATTAAGATATTTTATCCCTTTTGTAACATGCTGAGTATAAGGGTAGTTTTCAACATACAACCATAATTGCAAAGTTTTCAGTACAATACATAACATACAATCAAACTATGGTCGATATAGTTTGGGAACATTACAAAACTTGTACTGAATTCAATACATGAAACGAGAACATACATACAAACTATAATAGGTATAGTCTGGGATACATTACATGTTTTACCACTTCAAGAGATTTATACAGAAACGAACATATAAACTATGGTAGAAATAGTTTATGATATACAATACTATTTTCCGAATACAAGAGTACGATACTAAATAATTATTTAAGTATAATTATTTTTACTCTACAAGTTATACATACAGTTTCAAGTACAAGAGAACACTACAACACTACACGTAAACTGGTTAATACAGGGTTGTGAGCCACTACTTCAATTGTATCCATCAGGGTACGAAACTAAATTCTATACAATATAACCATAGTCTCCTGGAGGGAGAGTGTGAGATTTATGTATAGATCTATACGGGACTGACAATCACACACCTGAACTGCTAGCTACAGTTAGGCCGGCAGGCCTGGGATGACAAATGTCATAACGTTTCCGACACCTGAAGAACTTCGTAGAGGTCACTAGCTCATATCAAGCATGGTTATACGAAACTAACAACAATATAAACTAACCATAGGTTTACGGGATTTCAACTCTTCAATTAGTTTTATTTTAATTAATAGAACTACTATACACTACAACTGGAGGATTCGAGGGAATACAAACACATGGTTTTATTTTAAGTAATAAAACTATTATATATTACTGGTGGTATCTAGGGTTTTCATACAGAACAATATTGGATTTTCTTGAGAAACATACAAACATTTTCACAGATTCAAAGACAAGATTTCATTACAAAAACATTCTTAAGAACTCACCAACTTAAATGTTGATACACTTTCAAAACCACTTGTATTCTCAGGGAACCGGTAGACAGGTACACCCGCATGTTTTGAGAAGACGGAGCTTTTAGAGTCACGTCTTTTATACTTTTGTTATACATTTTTGATGGCATACAAACTTTGTATTGAACAGATATAAATACTATTTTCAATCAATGTAATGGTTGTTTTTTCTTTGATTACTATTATGCAATTGTTGTGATACTGTACATGACGTCCTCTGCCCCCGAACGTTTCCGCCGTTCCGGTTTGGGGGTGTGACAGATTGGTATCAAAGCATTGTTTATAGTGAACTAAGTATATCAAACCTTACATGATATACAACTATAAACACTATGGGGCCGAAGCGCTCTGAACTAAAAGTATACTTTTTAAAATCTAAGTATTTTATAGGAAGTATACAAGTATACCTACATACCAGAAACAGTATCAGAAAAATAACAAAACAAAAGTATTTAGATGTTGTACACTACGGTTAAAGCTGGATAATTATGTAATCATATCTGAGATAAACATAGCCTGATCAACTATATTTGCTTGAGATACGACAACATGTGTTTGGGAGTGATAGTGGTGTTGCAACAAGTCTAAAACTTACCAAACTCTATACAAAGGCAACACTAGAACCTAACGTACACTTAAAATACTATAGGAGTATTTTATAGCACTACAATACTAGAGCCAAACACGTAAAAACAAAGAACTCTTACTAATAGACCTATAATTAGTAAGTGTATACAATTAAGTTATATATAAGTAAGATTTCATAGACTTAGAATAGGTGGTTTAACTTTACTTCCTGTTCCTTGTTTGGTTGTGGACTTAGAGTAGGATCACTTAGTCAAAGGTCTATTTGATTTTAGTTATATATATATATATATATGTATATATATATATATATATATATATATATATATATATATATATATATATATATATATATATATATATATATAATTTGTGTACACTATGTGATTATAGGGGGATCAGGAACAAAACACATTATACAAATTCATTCCAAGTGTTGCTATTAATTTCTTGGCGATTGTTTACTTGTATTAGTAGACTTCCTCCGTAAATCGCTTAATAGAACACTATACCTGTCAGGATTAGATATATCGCATTCATTATCACCTGACTCATGACCCCTATAGAGGACTTACCATCATTTTCTCTTGAATCATTATAGACAAAGATGGCTCCAAAGAAGTCCAACAGGAAGAAAAGTAGCACCTTGACAAACCCACCACCGCCACCACCAACCTAATTTGACCCTGCTGTATTCCAAGCAGCAGTAATCGCCGATGTGGCTGCCGCCATATCGCAGATCAATAACAACGGCACTAGCGGGTCGGGTAGTGGTACCAATCCTCTTAACCTCAGAGGTAGCCAAGGACACCCGAAAGAGTGCTCCTATAAGGATTTCACAACAGCTAAAACCAAATCCTTCGATGGCACTGGAGGTGTCATTGCCTTAACTCGTTGGTTCGAAAAGACCGAATCAATCTTTGAGATCCGTGCGTTCCCCGAGTCGAGCAAAGTAAAATTTACAGCATGCACCTTCACCGATAGAGCTCTAACTTGGTGGAACAACCAAGTTAAGTCCCTAACTCTTCAGGTAGCCAATGCTATGAGTTGGGACGATTTGAAGGAGTTAATGTTGGCTGAATATTGCCCGAGGGGCGAGATGCAGAAACTGGAGCAGGAGCTCTGGAACCTGAAGATGAAGGGTTCCGACATCGCTGCTTACACTGCAAGGTTTAGTGACCTGGCTCTACTTTGTCCCGGGATGGTCACCCCAGAGAGCAAGAAAGTGGAGAGATACATTTGGGGACTAACTCCCCCAACTCAAGGGAATGTTCTGGCCGCTAAACCACTTACCTTCGACAGTGCCAAGCGTCTGGCACAGACACTGATAGATCATGGAGATAGCCAAGACTCCATGACAGTCATCCCTAAACAGCCAAAAGAGGGTGGCAGTAAGAAGAAATTCTGGAACAAGCGGAAAAGTCAATCTCCGCAGGAACCCTACAAGAAACAGCAAATAGTGGCAGTCCACACTGTTCCTGTTCCTGCTGCCGTTCCTACTACTCAACCACCTCCCAGTCGATACGCCGGGAATCTGCCGAGGTGTGACAAATGCAATTTCCATCATCACGGGCGTTGCTATGAGATGCAATGCAGTAATTGCAACAAAAAGGGGGCATACATACCGTTTTTGCAAGACACCAGCACAACCAACCAATCAAACCCCCGGAGCTGGAGTAGGCCAAGCCTGCTATGGATGTGGTGAAACCGGGCACTACAAGAGGGATTGCCCGAAGGCAAGAAGTGGTGACAACATAGGGAGAGTGCTGACAATGGGCCAGGAGGAAGCAATAGATGATCCTATCGTAGTCAAGGGGACGTTCCTACTCGATAACTCTTATGCATGCATTCTCTTTGATAGTGGCGCGGATATGAGTTTCGTTAGCCATAAATTCAAACACCTACTCAAACACAAACCACAATCACTAAATGATACATTCACCGTCGAGATGGCTAACGGGAAGAAAGAGATCACTAACGACATATTCATAGGCTGTACCCTTACTCTAAACGACCACTCTTTTTCCATTGACCTTATGCCGGTCTCCATAAAAAGCTTCGATGTCATTATCGGGATGGATTGGTTAAGTCCTAACCGTGTCGATATCCTTTGCTACGAAAAAGCCATACGCCTTAATCTGCCAAATGGTGAAGCCCTTGTTATGTATGGCGACAAACTCAGTTCAAACCTTCGCATCATATCTTTAATAAAAGCCCAAAAATACCTGCGAAAAGAGTGTCACACATTCTTAGCCCATGTTGTCAACAAAAAAAAAAGAAGTTAAAGACCTCTAGAGCATCCCCGAAGTCTGTAACTTTCCTGATATTTTTCCCGAAGATCTTCCAGGAGTTCCTCCTGAATGCCAAGTGGAGTTCCGAATCGACCTAATCCCTGGAGCTACCCCCGTAGCCAAATCCCCGTATCGCTTAGCTCAAGCGAAAATGCAAGAATTATCTAGTCAACTAAACGAACTGCTCTGTAAGGGATTCATTAGACCAAACTTCTCACCCTGGGGAGCACCGGTCTTGTTCGTTAAGAAGAAGGATGGATCTTTCCGAATGTGCATAGATTATCGTGAACTGAACAAGCTTACTATTAAAAACTGATACCCTCTCCCGCATATAGATGACCTCTTTGATGAACTCCAAGGATCCATCTACTTTTCAAAGATAGACCGGAGATCGGGGTATCACCAATTACGAGTCAATGAGAATGATGTTCCAAAAACAGCATTCCAAACTCGTTATGGTCCCTACGAGTTTGTAGTAATGCCCTTTGGTCTAACCAATGCACCCGCGATATTCATGGATCTAATGAATCGGGTGTGCCGACCCTTTCTAGACAAATTCGTGATGTATTCATAGACGATATACTTATCTATTCACGAAGCGAGGAAGAACATAGTCATCACTTGCGACAAGTCCTAGAAACTTTAAGGGTGGAAAAGCTTTACGCTAAATTCTCAAAGTGCAAGTTTTGGATTAGGAAAGTAAATTTCCTTGGTCACGTGGTCAGCAAAGAAGGCATACACGTGGACCCTTCCAAAATTAAGGCAATCGAGATTTGGTCAGCACCGAGAACGCCCACAGAGATCCTCCAATTTTTAGGACTTGTTGGCTACTATTGCAGATTTATATAGAATTTTTCGAGAATCGCTAAACCGCTTGCTACCCTGACTCAGAAGGGTGTAACCTTTAGTTGGGGAGAACAACAAGACACTGCATTCCAAACTCTGAAGTAAGCCCTGTGCAACGCACCTATCTTGTCTCTTCTCGAAGGGACAGAAGACTTCGTAGTCTACTGCGATACATCCAATCAGGGGCTAGGCTGTGTGCTTATGCAGCGAGGAAAAGTTATTACTTATGCCTCGAGACAGCTTAAGACACACGAAGTCAACTACACTACTAACGATATTGAGTTAGGAGCAGTGGTCTTTGCACTGAAAATATGGAGACATTACCTTTATGGTACCAAGTGCACTATCTTCACCGACCACAAAAGCCTTCAACATATCTTTGACTAGAAAGAACTTAACATGCGACAACGACGATGGTTAGAGCTACTCAATGATTACAAATGCGAAATTCGCTATCATCCCGGTAAAGCCAATGTGGTAGCGGATGCCCTTAGTCGAAAGGAGTACTCATGTCATCGGGTGAAGGCACTAACCATGACAATCCATTCACATCTATCCACATAAATCAAGGAGGCTGACATAGAAGCCTTGAAGCCGGATAATGTAGCAGATGAAGCCTTGAGAGGAATGGAGAAGAACTTAGAAATCTAGGGCGACGGAGTCCATTACTTCATGAATCGGATCTGGACACTGAAGAATGGTGGCTACAGAAACGTTGTCATGAATGAAGCCCATAAGACTCGATATTCCATTCATCCAGGTTCAGATAAGATGTATCTGGATCTCAAGAAACTGTATTGGTGGCCAAACATGAAAGTATAGATTGCTACCCACGTGGGCAAGTGTCTAACTTGTGCCAAAGTTAAGGTAAAATACCAAAAGCCCTCAGGTTTACTTCAACAACCAGAAATACCTGAGTGGAAGTGGGAGCGGATTATGATTTACTTCATAACCAAGCTACCCAAGACTACGGGTGGTCATCACACCATTTGGGTAATCGTCGATAGATTAAACAAATCTGCCCACTTCCTGCCAATCAAGGAAACAAACAAGATGGAGAAGCTGACCCGAACTTACATCCGAGAGATAGTACGACTGCACGGTGTGCCTATATCTATTATCTCGGATAGAGATAGTAGATTCACCTCGAGATTTTGGGAGTCACTTCAGAAGGCTCTTGGAACTAAGCTAGACATGAGCACAGGTTACCATCCTCAAACTGACGGGTAGAGTGAGAGATCCATTCAAACCCTAGAGGACATGCTGAAAGCATGTGTGATTGACTTTGGTAAAGTATGGGACACCCATTTGCCACTGGTCGAGTTTTCATATAACAACAACTATCACACTAGCATCAAGGCTGCTCCATTCGAAGCCCTCTACGGCCGCAAGTGCAGATCCCCTCTGTGCTGGGCTGAGGTGGGTGACACGCAGCTAGCTAAAGGGCAAGTCCCTGACAGCACTCTCACTGGCCCAGAAATCATTCGAGAAACCACGGAAAAGATCGTACAAATCCAAGAACGGTTGAAAGCCTCAAGAGATAGACAAAAGAGCTACACAGACAAGAGACGAAAACCTTTGGAATTCCAGATTGGTGACCGCATTCTGTTGAAGGTCTCACCCTGGAAGGGAATGATACGCTTTGGAAAGTGTGGAAAGCTAAATCCAAGGTACATAGGACCATTCGAGATTCTTTCTAGAATCGGCCCAGTAGCTTACAAACTCCGTCTACCACAAGAACTTAACAACGTACACTCCATCTTCCACGTGTCAAACTTAAAGAAGTGTCTATCCGACGAGACTCTTGTGATTCCACTCGATGAAATCGAGGTAAACGAGAGTCTTAACTTTGTAGAAAAACCAGTAGAAATCATGGATAGGGAAGTCAAACGAACAAAACAAAGTCACATACCAATAGTGAAGGTTCGCTGGAATGCCAAGCGGGGACCTGAATTCACTTGGGACCGAGAGGATCAAATGAAACAAAAGTACCCACATCTTTTTCCTTAGTCCATAGTCTACTCTCTAGAAAGAATTTCAGGACGAAATTCCCTCTAATGAAGGGATAATGTAACAACCCGTTGCTTTTCGAGTCAACAAAAGTCAAACCCGTTAAATAAAATTTCGAGTTTTATTTATTTAATAAGTTCGTAAGGGTCAGAAAAATAATTTAAATTATATAAATAAAGATTATATAAGTTTATTTATGTTTTTGGAATAAAAAACACTCGAAAAATCAAGATTTTTCCCTCGAAACCGCAAACCTCGTGACAGCAAACTGTTTTCGGCCGAAAACACTCTTTGCGGCCGAAAACCCTCTTTGCGGCCGAAAACCCTTCTCCGGCCGAAAACCCAACCGTATATACGTTTCTCACTCGAAAACTTAGTCATTTTCTCACATTTTCAGCCGAAAATACTCTCATTTTGATCCCAAGGATCATCCAAGAACATTCATATCTTCAAAGGAAAACCTTCAAATCTTCATATTTTCACCAAGAATACCAAAAACAGCCTTCATATCTTCAACGGACCGAAAACAGCTCAGAACCGCAAACCATTTTCGGCCGAGAACTGCTTTCGGCTGAGAACTCCTTGGAACCGAAAACCCCATTGAACCGAAAACCCTTCAACACTTGTGCAATTTTCGGTAATTAACCTTAACACAACACAAGTGTTTTCTAACACTTTAATTAATGGTTTCGCTAATTTCTATACAATTATGTGTTTAAATATTATTAGGATACCGTTAGTTCTGCATACGCCAACTCGAGGGTCATCTCTATAGTCCGCTATCTAGTCACGAGCACATACCAAATGTGAGTTCATACCCCTACATTTTCACTGTTTTTAATGTTTTTAGGGGGGGGGGGGATACAAGTAAAACACAAGGATTTCTATGTTTTTATACAAACGATTTCAAACAAATTAAAAACTTTTTCAATTGATACAAACCGAGAAATCACTACATTTTATAAAAATATTAAGATATTTTTATCCCTTTTGTAACATGCTGAGTATAAGGGTAGTTTTCAACATACAACAATAATTGCAAAGTTTTTAGTACAATACATAACATACAATCAAACTATGGTCGATACAGTTTGGGAACATTACAAAACTTTTACAGAATTCAATACATGAAACGAGAACATACATACAAACTATATTAGGGATAGTTTGGGATACATTACATGGTTTTACTACTTCAAGAGCTTTATATAGAAACAAACATATAAACTATGGTAGAAATAGTTTATGGTATACAATACTATTTTCCGAATACAAGAGTACGATACTAAATAATTATTTAAGTATAATTATTTTTACTCTACAAGTTATACATACAGTTTCAAATACAAGAGAACACTACAACACTACACATAAAATAGTTAATAGAGGGTTGTGAAGCACTACTTCAATTGTATCCATCAGGGTACGAAACTAAATCCTATACAATAAAACCAGAGTCTCCTAGAGTGAGAGCGTGATATTTGTGTATAGATCTATACGGGACTGACAATCCCACACCTGAACTGCTAGCTACAGTTAGGGCCGGTAGGCCTGGGGTGACAAATGTCATAACGTTTCTGACGCCTGAAGAACGTCGTAGAGGTCACTAGGTTATATCAAGCATGGTTATACGAAACTCACAACAGTATAAACTAACCATAGGTTTACGGGATTTCAACTCTTCAGTTAGTTTTATTTTAATTGATATAACTACTATACACTACAATTGGAGGATTCGAGGGAATACAAACACATGGTTTTATTTTAAGTAATAAAACTATTATACATTACTGGTGGTATCCAGTGTTTTCATACAGAACAATACTATACATTACTGGTGGTATCCAGGGATTTCATACAAAGGTTTTCATACAGTACATTACTATACATAACTACTGGTGGTATCCAGGGATTTCATACAAGAGTTTTCATACAAAACAATACAACACAGTTGGTGGTACCAAGGCATACATACAAAGATATTCATATACGATTACAGAATACAATAACAAACATACATTTTGGTCTTAAGGTCTAAGACTACTTTTCACTACTAAAGAAAATATTGGATTTTCTTGAGAAACATACAAACATTTTCACAGATTCAAAGACAAGATTTCATTACAAAAACATTCTTATGAACTCACCAACTTAAATGTTGATACACTTTCAAAACCACTTGTATTCTCAGGGAACCGGTAGACAGGTACACCTGCAGGTTTTGGGAAGACGGAGCTTTTAGAGTCACATCTTTTATACTTTTGTTATACATTTTTGATGTCATACAAACTTTGTATTGAAAATATGTAAATACTATTTTCAATCAATGTAATGGTTGTGTTTGCTTTGATTACTATTATGAAATTGTTGTGATACTGTACATAATGTCCTCTGCCCCCGAACGTTTCCGCCGTTCCGGTTTGGGGGTGTGACAGATTGGTATCAGAACATTGTTTATAGTGAACTAAATATATCAAACTTTACATGATATACAACTATAAACACTATAGGGCCGAAGCGCTCTGAACTAAAAGTATACTTTTAAAAGCTAAGTATTTTATAGGAAGTATACAAGTATACCTACATACCAGAAACAGTATAACAAGAAGAACAAAACAAAAGTATTTAGATGTTGTACACTACGGTTAAACCTGGATAGTTATGTAATCATATCTGGGATAAATGTTAGAACAAAGTTCTATTAGGATCGTTAGATTCTATGCAAGCAAACAGTTAAGAATGTAATCAAGAACACAATAATGGCTTTAAATATGTCGTATGATTAATACTTCAACACCTCAGAAGAGCTCGATTAAGAACTTCGACTGTATAGGTGTTTAGGGTTACAAAACAATGAACGTAATAATCAACATCGTCTAATGCATACATGCATGCATATTTATAGTATAACCCTAACAGATAAACACGGATGGACAGGCCTAATCCGGATACAAAACAAAAAGCCCAAGACGCAACACAATTAGACTCAACAATCTCCCCCTTTGCGTCAATGGGACCGAAAGCTCACTTCGGTTGAGCTGCAGAAGTCTTCTTTATTGTTTTGAACACCTTCGGAATGATAGCCATCAAATGATGACGGAACGTTATGTACCACCGAAGCATGTCAGTAAAATTCTTCTTGTCAGCCTCTGAGTTCTGCTTGCACCGATGTATAATGTTGATGATGTGCTCCAAGCAGTCAGTTGAAAATAAATGTTTATCAACAAGAGCGAACAAAAATTTGTGAGCTTCGCCTTTTGTAAACATCACGGTGAGATGTTTTGAATCTATTTGGCCCATCTTCATCTTATTCACATCTCCTGGTTTTGATGTTGGCTTGATGGTCGGTTTCTTGTTCATTACTTTCGCTATCTCTTGATCTATAGCTGCAACCTCATGGATGTAAGAAGCCAACATCCTCTTCAAGTGCTCCAAAATCGGTTCATATTCCCTCAGATTTGTAAGCAGAATATTGAACAATAAAATCCAATCATGAGGGTTTAGATTCGGAAGATCTGCTAGAGATATAATCGACACCGAGTTTGCAGAACCTCGTGTGATTTTGAAATTGACATTTACAAATCTCCCAGCAGACGTAGGTTTCAGTACCTTGACAGTGATTATTTTCTGTGCGCTCCATGTCATGTACTGAGGTTGTCCATACTTCAGATAGAAATCAATAAGCTCTCGGTCAACCTTTGGATGAGGAAAATGAACCTCAACAGTCGAATCAAAACAGTGAAACGTGAACGCTTTTCGTGTGATTGGCATATCGTACTGCGAGTCCTTAGAATTATCACAATCAAATGAAGCAACAGGGTCCAACCAATAAACACTTGGAAACTCTATAGCTTGATTGATAATTGCCTCCTTAGTCCATAAGGGAAACAAGGCCTTCTTGCAGATCAAGGCTTCTTCTTCTTCCTTGTTTCTCCTGTCCATCTCCTCTGCTTCCCTTGCAACCTTCAAGGTCTCATCAAGCTCTTTATCTCCCTTCTTTCGCTTGAGAGCCTCAGCAATAGTTTCATCAGATTCATCATTGCTATCATCATCAATCTCCTTTTGTTTTTCTTGTGGACCAGAACCTGAAGCTACATTATCCTTCAGTTCGGTTGTAACTTTGACCTTCGGTTGAGCAGTTTCGGTTTCAGTCTTAACCTTCGGTTGATGAGCACCTTCTCCCCCTTGTTTTGGAGCAATAAATCTCTCCGAAACACCCTTCATCTCGTGTAACAATGCGAGGGCGGGAAGAAGTTTTCTTGTAAGATGATTTCGAATGGTCAAAGTGAGGATAGGATCATGAGCACCAAGAATGTTAGTAAGCATATCCTTCACATCCCCTGCACAGCTACGGAAAATAGCTCTTTTGGTCTTCAATAAAGAAATTTCTTTTTCTGCTTGGGCGAGCTGCACTTTCTGTACTTCAACAACGGATGTTTGTCGAGCCAGTTCTTCTTTTAAAGCACTTTCTTTGGCCAGATCAGCGTGAAGAGATTCAAGTCTAGAATTCATTGAACTGATAAGTGAAGAGTTCTCGGCTTGGATGGAAGAACGCACATCCTCAAACTTTGTTTGTTCTTCTTGAAGAGACTTGGACAAAGAATCAACATAAACATTGACCTTTGCTGCATTTGTATCAGCATGTCGTTTAAGTGACTCAAGAAAAATCTGAGTACTATGTACAATTTTAGTAACATCAGAGATGGCCTTTTGGCAAGAGGAGGTAGACGCATTAACAGCTTTGGTGGATTTTTCAATTGAATCGGTGTATTGTTCTAGAGCTGTATCCAAAAATGCTTTAAGCACAACACCACTATAGGACTTGCTGTCTTCAATCAACTTATCAAGCTTCTCATGAATGCTCTGTAGGTGTTGTCTTGTGACTGGAGCATCATCATCCTCATCAGTAGGAAGTCTATAGGGACTGAAGTATGTAGAATCATACTCATCATTAGCACCACCGAGAGTGGCACCGGAGTCGGTTGAAGGTGAGGGTGAAAGGGGTGTAGAAGTAACTGGAGGTTCTGTTTCAGTAGTCGCCCCCGTATCAGATACGTTGACTACTACAGTCGGTTCAGGAATAGTGGTAGTAGTGGATTGGGAAAAAATAGGAGTTGGGATTGGAGTTGTAGAAATAGGAATAGACGAAACTGGTGGTAAAGTAGTTGTTTGAGATGTGGTAGATGGGGGAATAGGAGGAACCGAAACTGGAACTGTCGGTTTCGGTGATGGAGGTGGGGTTGGGAGTTTGTGATGAGGAGATTCGGTTGGAGTAGGAGATCTGGGAGGAGTGTTACCTCTCGGTGAGTCATGATGACCTTCTTCTTCACCTTCATCGTCATTGTCTGAGCCAGGAGGAGTAGGACTCTTGGACCTTTTTGCCATCTTTTTAATCTTCTTCGGTTTAGAAGAATCTCCTTTATCAGACTTTCGCTTCTTGGTCTTGATAGGCTGAGACTTATCCTCCTCTGTTGTCTCCTTCTTAGTAGTAGTCCTTTTCCCTCGGTTACTAGGCTTGTCCAGAGCATCTAGGGCAGCCTGCTGTTCAGCAGAAATGACTCTCGGTTCTTGGGGAGGAATCTTTCGATATTCAGCGAAGAGCTTGCTCGCGGTTGTAACACACCTGTACATTGTCTCTGCGATAGAGCCAATGTGAGGGAACTTCTTTAGATCAGAAATTATAATCTTCTTGGTGTGAAAGGTAGCAATAGACGCAACCATGGCATCCTTCATTATCGGAATTTCCAACTGATTAATCGCCCGTCGTGTAATAAGGGTCCAGAATCGTGCACATGAAATTTCAGAATGCCTCGTGGACGTGTTGAGGCTTTGAACCACTTGAGACCAGATAATACTCCCATAATCAAGATTGAGACCATTGTAAAGACCGTAGAGAAGGGTCAGAAAACCCTTGCTGGTGTCATCAGATCCAACACTTCGCTCTGCCAAACTCTTGATAAGAAGAGTAAGCATTCCATTCCATGGAGACGGTAAGCATGACTTCTTAACCTTTGCTATCGTGGTAAGCACGTCGGTGTAACCCATCTCATATAGCATTGAGAAAAGTTGATTTGTGGTGATGAAGTCAGGGGAAATTACAGATGAATCCACAGCCAGGTGCAAAAGGGAACAAAACTCCCTTTTGACATAGAAGGTTTATGAGAGTGGATTTGGAAGTACATGCGTTCCTTGTTCTTGTCATAAGAAGCAGTAGAGTAAACCCGCGATAAAAGGGACATCGGAACAGCTTCCACCTGGGTTAGGGCTATAACCAATGGTGAATATTTCAAACATTCAACCACGTGTAGCATATAAGCGTCGTATAGAAACGGATTGAGTTCAATAATCAAGTTCTGATTAGGCTTGATCGAAAGCAATGTAGACGAAGCAGTCTGATCGTGAATTGATGAAGAAGTCGCCATTGTTGATCGTAGGAAGAAGATGAACAGTTTGAACTTCCTTTGTAAGTGAGAGAATTTGGTGCTGGTAAAAGACAAACAAACGTAGAAACCCTTTATATACCGTTGCCAGGAGAGAGAAAAATCATCATGATAATGACGCGGTCATTAAAACGTCGCCTGAAAAAGCGCGATGTGACAGGTTGGTTACTGCCAGGTATAAGTCAACACGCGTGGGTAGCTCGACCGTTCAAATTGACGCGCCCAAACCCTTATCCTCAATCATCGTTTGAAATTCAGTTTCGCTCCAAGATGTAGAATTGCCCCTGTTTCGCCAAAAAAATAAACACAAATCGAACCAACAGCAACCAGAATGTTTGAAAATTAAAATTTTCATGCAATAGAGTGACAAAAGATAAAGAAATAAAGCAAATGTGTATTGGATGTGAGTGATGTCTATTAGAAGACATAAAGCAGGGGATTTCGGGCAAGAATCGCTTCCTTCAAAGTCAAGAGAGACTTGAAGTGCTTGTGTAGGTTCCCGTGAAATAACGATCAAATGTTTGTAGAGAAACATTGAAAGGCTTCTTTTTAAGTCATAGGCTTAAGGTGGCTTATCTTCAACCGAACGTCGACTCTTAACATAAGACCGAACATTGGAAGAAGTACTTGTGAGACCGATGTGGTCTGTTGAACAAGTAGGTAGGATATATTTTATAGTGACTAAAGAAAATATAGAAATCTCAAAAACAAAAAGAAACTGGATCTTTATGGGAAGAAAAAGCCTTGGTGTTAGACAAATTCATAAAAGATCACTCAAAAATAAAAATGAGATTTCATTAGGTAACCAGTAAGATCTTGAATATTAAAATTCACCGTCAATTCGTTGTTGATGTTGGATTGTGGGTTTCACTCAGTACGTGGTATTCGTATCTAAGATCATGAACACATATTTTGTGCAACCATAAACCTCAGTGGTAAAGACCGAGAGTCTCAAGGGTTACAGTTGGTGAACCGAAAGTAGATGGAGAATATAAGGAGGGTGGTTAAGGAACCGAAAGTACCTTCTGCTATATAGACGTGACAAAGCAGAAAAACTCTTAACT
Source organism: Lactuca virosa (assembly GCF_052849685.1). Classification (NCBI taxonomy): domain Eukaryota; kingdom Viridiplantae; phylum Streptophyta; class Magnoliopsida; order Asterales; family Asteraceae; genus Lactuca; species Lactuca virosa. Next base: position 240,892,522 of record NC_136433.1, read on the forward strand.
CATATGAGAAGAGTAAGGTAGCTCTAGACTGAGTTGATTTTAAGAGCCTGATTGGGAAGAAACGATAGGTAGAGATCGAATCATTAAGGCCTTGCCCTAAGTCGTAGAGACTTTGGTCAACATGCAACATCGTGCTTGTAGGGACCCTTAACTAGTTCTTATTTAAATGATATACCTTCCTTAGCCCCAAACTATGTTATACTGGTATACTTGGGACCTATGTAAAAGAACAAGCAAACAAACACACCACAAAACCAAAACAAACGAACAAAAACAAGAAAAATATTTTTAAGGGCTGAGTTTTTCTGAAAAATAATAAAAACAGAAAAAGAAAATATTTTTGGATTTTTGAAGATTTTCTGAAATATAATAAAAACAGAAAAAGAAAATATTTTTGGATTTATGAAGTTTTCTGAAAAATAATAAAAACAGAAAAAGAAAATAAAGTTGCATAAAACACACTTTGAACAAAATTTACAACCGAAACCTTATCTTAAAGGAATGAAGCGAAATAGATCGAGCGGTCGGTTCATTTCGGTTCTCGAAAATTATGAAGCCGAAATAGACCGAGCGGTCGGTTCATTTCGGTTCCTCAAAATTCCAGAGCCGAAATAGACCGAGCGGTCGGTTCATTTCGGTTCCCGAAAATTTTGGAGCCGAAATAGACCGAGCGTTCGCTCCATTTCACTTGTCTAAATTTCAGGTGTTGAATTAAGGATTTGGTACCGACTCTGCTTCCATCATTCCCAAGCCTTGCAGAATTTTATTGAAACTCGCTTCAGGTAAGGCTTTAGTGAATATGTCGGCCAATTGATCAGAGAATCGAACAAAATACACTTCCACGTTCCCATCTTCTACGTGATCCTTGATGAAATGATATTTAAGTGCAATGTGCTTAGTTTTTGAGTGTTGTACTGGATTGTGACATATCCTTATTGCACTTTCTGAGTCACAATAGAGAGGAATCTTCTTCATACTTAGCCCGTAATCTCTTAGTTGACTTTGAATCCAAATGACTTGAGAAGTACAAGATGCTGCAGCAATATACTCAGCTTCGGCTGTTGAAAGTGACACGCAGGTTTGCTTTTTGGACTGCCAGCTAACCAGTTTCCCATCAAGAAATTGGCATCCACCTGTAGTGCTCTTTCGGTCCAGACCACATTCTCCAAGATCAGCATCAGAAAAGGCTTGAATGAAGAAACCAGATCTAGCAGGATACCAGAGACCGAGAGATGAGGTTCGCTTCAGGTAACGAAAAATATTTTTCACCGACACCATGTGAGGTTCTCTTGGATTAGCTTGAAACCTAGCACAATAGCAAACAGAAAACATAATGTCCGGTCTACTAGCTGTTAGATACATGAGGGATCCTATCATTTGTCGATATAGTGTTATGTCAACAACAGGTTTTTCCAGAGAAGGTGTTAACTTGGTGCCAAACGCCATAGGAACCTTCACTTTTGAGTCTCCTGTCATGCCAAATTTTGTTAGCAGGGTCTTTGTGTACGCCTCTTGGTTGATAACGATACCTTCTGGTCCCTGTCTAATATTCAAACCAAGGAAAAAATTAATCGGACCCATTGCGCTCATTTCAAATTTAGTCTCCATCAACTTCCTGAATTCAGCTGTTAAGCTAGGATTCGTGGAGCCGAAGATGATGTCATCGACATAAATTTGAACTATCATTAGATGTTCGCCTTCTTTCTTTCGGAAGAAGGTTGGGTCGACCTAACCTTGCTTAAATTTTGACATTTTCAGAAAGAGAGTTAAAGTTTCATACCAGGCTCTCGGTGCTTGCTTCAAACCATATACCGCTTTATCCAACACATAGCAATGATCAGGGAATTTCTCATTCACAAACCCGGGAGGTTGCTCAACATACATTGTTTCTTCTAGTTCCCCATTCAAGAAAGCACATTTGACATCCATTTGGAAAACTTTGAATTTTTTATTAGCATCATATGCCAGGAAGATTCTCACTGATTCCAACCTAGCTACTGGAGCGAAGGTTTCCTCATAATCTATCCCTTCCTCTTGGCAATAACCTTTCACTACCAACCGAGCCTTGTTGCGAATGATATTCCCTTCTTTATCTAATTTATTTCTGAAGACCCATTTTAAGCCCACCGCTGAAGCATCCTTTGGGGTAGGAATCAGCCTCCAAACACGGTTGCGTTCAAACTCATCGAGCTCATCTTGCATTGCTTGAACCCAGTCAGAATGATCAAGTGCAACATTAACTGTTTTCGGCTCGACCTTGGATATGAATGAATTAAACATACAGAATTCAACTTTAGAGAATAATGCAGTTTGTTTCGCTTTCAACTGTGAGCGAGTGAGAACTTTTTCAGATGATTCTCCAATGATTTGAGCTTTGGGATGGTCCTTGGTCCATTTGACTAACGGAGGATAATTTGGGTTATATGCTGGATCCAATTCAACATTCACTTCCTCTTCAAGTTCTGATTGATCGCCCTCGCCTTCGTCAGTTGCATTCTCTTTCTCCCCCTCGACTGGCAAAGTGTAACATGTGGCATCATCAGAATTTACATCCTCTGTGGGAGTAGGATTCTCCCCCTTGATTGGACAACTATGGAGTGGGTTTTGAGCAATATGTTCACCCTCGCTTGGACCTTTAGGAGTTGGGGATAGAATAGGACTGTCCCCCTCGAAATACATTTCGGTTGTCTTTGGTACTAAAGGACTCTCCCCCTTGAATATTGAGCTATTGATGGGAGAGTCAGTTGAGGATTGAACACCTATAGTTTTAGGAGGTTCACTTCCCATTTCTTTGGCAGCTTCATCTACGATCTTCTTGAGATTATCAATTTTTTTATCTGCTGCTTTTGCCTCTGAGTGTGCCGCTTTCTCTGGTTCATCAAATAACCGAATGTATTCTTCAAACAGGTTGGATATTGGAACCGAGACCTGTCCAGATTCAGGAAATATTTCACTTAAGTCATTTGCACTCTTTTGCACTTTCTTCATATAATTATCGTCAAAGGTGACGTAATATGTTTCTTCAATTCGTTTGGAGCGTTTGTTCAACACTCTGTACGCTTTAGAAGAGAGTGAATATCCTAGAAAAATTCCTTCATCTGCTTTGACGTCAAACTTGTTTCGGTTCTCCTTTGAATTAAAGATGAAGCACCTTGAACCGAACACATGGAAAAATTTGACATTCGGCTTCCGATTGTTTATTATCTCGTATGGAGTGATCGAGAATCTCTTGTTGAGCAAAGATTGGTTCTGAGTGTAGCACGCAGCTGCAACTGCATCAGCCCATAAGTATAACGGAAGAGAAGCGAAACTGAGCATGGTTCTGGCTGCTTCACACAAAGAACGGTTTCGTCTTTCAACAATCCCATTCTGTTGTGGTGTATAAGGAGCTGAAAAATTGTGAGTTATCCCCTTGTCAGCCAGAAAGTCCTCAAAATCGTTATTCTTGAATTCCAGACCGTTGTCACTTCTGATATTCCTCACCGTCTTTCTCAGCTGCACTTCCACTTGTTTGATAAATGTCTTCAACTTGGGAGTTGCATCTGATTTCTGTTTAAGAAAGAAAACCCTGGTGAAGCGTGAAAAATCATCTACTATCACAAGTATGTACTTACTACCACCGATGCTCTCGATAGCTGAAGGTCCACATAAGTCAATGTGCAATAGTTCAAGAGCTTCAACAATCTTTGTATTAATTCGTGTAGGGTGGCTCTTTCTGCTTTGTTTTCCCATCTCACACGTTGCACACAGATATTCCTTGTCAAACTTGAGAAGAGGGAGGCCTCGAACGTGATCACCAAGCACCAACTTATTAATGTCTTTGAAGTTCAGGTGCGATAGTTGTCGATGCCACAACCAGCTTTCATCAGTGTTCGCCTTTAACAGCAGACATATTGATGGTTTTCCTCGTATTGGGTTGAGATTTAAAGGATACATTTCTCCTTTGCGTTCAGACTTTAGCATAACCTTTTTCGTTTGCTTTTCTATTATCTCAGACCCCTCATCATCAAATGATACTTTCAGACCTGTTCCCACAACTAATTGTGACACGCTGATGAGGTTATGCTGCAATCCTTCCACATAAGCCACTTTTCGAATCGAGAAATCTCCATTGGTAATCATACCATATCCCTTGTTTGTTCCATAGGAGTTATTTCCATACTTTACACACCCACCATCTTTTAGGGACCGAAACTCCCTCAGCTCTTCCTTCCTCCCTGTCATGTGATGCGAGCAGCCACTGTCTATATACCATTCATCATCGAACTGCTCGTCACTGATTACCTGCAAATTTAAGCAGATTTAGGAACCCAAAGTTTCTTGGGTCCTGGTGAGTCTTTCACAGAAAAAGGAATTACAGTAGAAATATCAACCAAATATGTTCTTTTTACGAGAGTGGTTTGATCTTTTCTTTTAATGGTGTACACCTTGATTTTAGTTTTATCTTGTTTCGGTTTTGGTGTATAAGTTTGTGTGTTGTTAGATGGTTTAGGAATATTCCTTTTAATCCTAGGGTTATCTGATTTTTTCTTATTATTGAACTCAGAATCAAGCTTTCCCTTGCCTTTGATATCCTTCATTGAAGTTAATTTTCTTTGGGAGTTGGAAGGACCGAAACTAGACTTAGGACCGAGACTCGACTTTCGGTTCTGAGTGCTGTTGTTGGGACCGAAAGTAGGCTTTTGGTTGTTAGCCTTGGCGGTTGGACCGAAACTTGTCTTTCGGTTCTGTGAGTCCATGTGGGGACCGAAACTTGTCTTTCGGTTCTGTGTGCCAGTTTGGGAACCGAAAGTCTGAGATTTGGAATAGTAGGAATTTAGGCTGAAGTTTTCTTTTCCTTTCAGTTTTTCCTTTCCTCTATCCGTTGATTCTTTCTCAGGAGGTACATAGTTGGGATTTTGGGATTCCCAGTGACGTTTTCGCTCGTTCAGATTTTTTTGCGTATCTTTGATTTCTTAAGCGTTTCAATTCAGCTAACTCCTTCTGTGATTTGTGGATATTGAAGTTGGCCTTTGGCTTCTCCTTTTGACTTTCGGTTGTATTTGCTGGAACAGTTGCTTCTGTCATCGGTTCTTCAGGGATTTCTTTAGTTCCACTTGTGCTTGGTTTGTCAAAACTTGAGGGTTTGTTGATGGGTTCAGCAACATATCTTCCTTTAACCCTCCATGAAGTTTTCTCAGATAAGCCTACAGTTTCGTCTGCGTTGTCGATAGGGGCAGACCAGAAGTAATCGTCGCATCCTTTAGCATTGTCTTTGTCGACCAAGATCTTTAATTCTGCCGTTTGTTTAGCAGTGACCGCTGTAACTACATATACCTGATTCGGCGCAGTTTGAACCTTTTGATAGACCATAGCTTTTTCCTTGAGTTTCTGTAGCTTTTCTTTCGACAAGCGAGCGAATTCAACCGAATTTTCAGAAATAAGGGGTTTCTCATTCTCGGTTTCACTCTTCATGAACTCAGAGCAATCAACTTCGTCTTCGACTGAGATTTCGCTCATCTCACTTTCCTCATCAAATTCAGACGTATTTTCTAAGTTCTTTTTATTTTCTGAAGTCAATTTTGCGTTAGACAAGTCAAATGATTTAATAGTTTTGGACTTTATTTTTAACCTATCATTTTCATCTAAAAGATCTTTGAGCATACATTTATGTTCCTTAGAGTCAATGAAGGTTTCTATTTTGTCCAGTCCGATTTTGTAATGAATTGACGTTTCTTCTGAGGACACTACTGATTCACATTCTGCAATGACCTCATCCTCCTTAAATTCAAGGAAGGGTAACATCATCTTATGAATCTTATTTCCTATCTCACAACTTAAATGCAATTGAGCAATATTAAAGTATAAACGCTTAGCAATTAAACAAAAAACATTCCTTTGTTTTAAAAACTTTAAATTGTCTCTTTGTAAATAAATACTTTCATCCCTAGCCCTAATTAACTCCGCCTCCTTCAGCTCAATCCACATCCTTCTCTCCTCACTTTTTGAAGACACCTTGCTGAGTTGGTCAGTTAGGTTAGAATTCGCTAAGCGAGTTTGCATGAGACTACCACTTAAGTTAGAAAATTTAAATTTTAATTCATTTAATTCTTCTTCGTAATCTGTTATTGGAACTTTAAGTGATTCAAGGATGGATTGTACCTTTTTGATTAACTGATCGCAGTCGTTGATCTTCTCACTCACAGGCTTGGCTGCAAAACACTTGTCCTCAGTCAGGTTCGGTTCCTCATTTGCACTTTCGGTTGATGAACCAGCTGTGACAATTAAACACTTTGCAGCCGAACCTACTTCCTTTGCCACATAAGCCTTTCCATGAGTGGGCTTTCTCACCTCTTCATCTTCAGAATCGGTTGACCAAACTTCGACGCCACCGAACTCATCTTCACCTGCATTCTCCTGCACAATCAGGGCATTCATAGAGTTGTTAGTTGCCTTCTTTTTCTTGATCTCTTCCAACTTGCGCATGTAGTACGTCTCATCATCTTCACCATCTCTTTTCTCAGCCATTTTCCTTAGCATGCAGTCTTTGGCAAAGTGGTTCTTGCCGTGACAGTAGTTGCAATCGAACCCAGAGTCTCCTGCAAGTTTGCTCTCCTTCTTGTCTTCAACCTTTTAAGAAGAGATTTTCGCTTCGTCCTTCACCTTCTCAGAACTATAACTTCACTGCCAGTTTCGGTTCTTGTTGACAGGAAATTTTCTTCTTGCAAACTTCTTTGGGTTGGTGACCATCATAGCATACTCCTCGCTTGTAAGGTCACACTCAGACATATCAGACTCTTCTTCTTCTTCTTCTGCAATGCTTTTTGCTTTTGAGACAAGGGCCAGCGATCCCACACCCGAAACTACTTTCGCTTCTTTGGTTACTACACTTTCATGGGACTTAAGTATTCCCACAAGTTTCGCCAGTGAGTAAGATTTAAACTGTTCATGCGCTTTCACGGTTGAAACCACAACCATCCATTCTGGTCTCAGACTATTCATGAAGGTCACCTTCTGCTCGATCAACTTTCTTTCTATTTCATGCTTGATCATCTTACTTAGGAGATGATTGAACCGATCGAAGGTTTCTATGAGTTTTTCTTCTGGTTTCTGTTCGAAAACTCCAAATTCTGACAACAGCAAGGTTTGAATGGAGTGTTCCAGATCTTCATCAGTTGAATAAAGTTCTTTCAACCTATCCCGGATTTCTTTGGCCGTCGTACATGATCCAACCAATCGAAAAGTGTCAGATTGCAAGGCGAATCTGATCATTCTCATGGCCTTCACGTTACACAACAACTTGTCTTTCTCATCCTGTGGCATCTTCTCTACATCCGCCACCAGCTTGTTATATTCTTTTTGGGACTTAACTGTCGTGTTCGTTCCTGAATGAACAAACGGCCCAAGTGTGATAGCTTCCCAGATGAGATAGCCATTATCTTCAGATCCAACCACGTAGTCTTCAAAGTGATGCGCCCATAATTCATAGTCTTGAGTGTAGAGAATGGGTATCCTGGTTGTTGATCCAATGCTGTTTGAGATGTTGATGGGATTTGTTTGCGAATCTTCGTGAGACATGGTGAGCTGCTAGAATCAAACCTATAAAATTGATATTAGGGTTTTATCTAAAACAGAGCTGCCGTCGATACGAAGAAGACGGCTTCTATTTATACGATAAAAGCGGAAACCCTAAAGATTTCTGAATACAGAAGGAATGTGTATTGATCACACAGTCTCCTGCTCTGATACCAATTGTTAGAACAAAGTTCTATTAGGATCGTTAGATTCTATGCAAGCAAACAGTTAAGAATGTAATCAAGAACACAAGAATGGCTTTAAATATGTCGTGTGATTAATACTTCAACACCTCAGAAGAGCTCGATTAAGAACTTCGACTGTAGAGGTGTTTAGGGTTACAAAACAATGAACGTAATAATCAACATCGTCTAATTCATACATGCATGCATATTTATAGTATAATCCTAACAGATAAACACGGATGGACATGCCCAATCCGGATACAAAACAAAAAGGCCAAGACGCAACACAATTAGACTCAACAATAAATATAGCCTGATCAACTATATTTATTTTAGATACGACCAACATGTGTTTGGGAGTGATAGTGGTGTTGCAACAAGTCTAAAACTGACCAAACTTTATACAAAGGCAACACTAACTAGAACCTAACGTACAGTTAAAATACTATAGGAGTATTTTATAGCACTACAATACTAGAGCCAAACACGTGAAAACAAAGAACTCTTACTAATAGACCTATAATTACTAAGTGTATACATTTAAGTTATGTATAAGTAATATTTCATAGACTCAGAATAGGTGGTTTAACTTTACTTCCTGTTCCTTGTTTGGTTGTGGACTTAGAGTAGGATCACCCAGAATCTTAAGGAGCAATTGTAAGGACCGAATCCCATTTTGGGATTGGAATACCGCGTTAGTTGGAGGAACCAACACGACGTGTCTAGTTAAGGACAACATGGTTTTCATTAAGACCAACACGACGTGTCTAGTTAAGGACAACATGGTTTTCATTAAGACCAACACGACGTGTTGGTGTCTAAACACATCGTGTTGGCAGTTGGGGAAGGAAACCCTAAATTGCACCCTATATAATCTCCTTAAGCCCCAAGGGCTGGTCTCCTTACCAGCCTCCATAGCCACCTAAATCCTAATTCATTTCTTAAGCTTTCTTGGTGGTGTTCTTGAGCCTTGAGTGGATTCTTATGGATTCTTGGTGGTTTTATGTATGCTTCAAGTCCTCTATTAAGTCCCTTTTAACTTAAGAGCTTCATTTAGTCACATATAGACGTAAATTTGGCAACTTTACGTGATAATCCAGCTCAAGGAGGTCAGATCGATGTTTTGGGGCTATGTCTTTTAGGATTAAGTGCTTATTGGTTAAGTTGTTGAATCTCGAGCAAACACGCCGTGTTGGCTAGGGATTTCCCGATTATCTGGATGATTGAAGAACATGGCGTGTCCAAGGGAAAACACGGCGTGTTGGGTCAACATGGACTGTTGACCTTGACTTTGACTTTTGCAGTTGACCAGGGTTGACCATTGGGTATTTTGGGTTTGGGCTATCTTTTGGGATTGGTTTTTTGGGGCATTTTGGCCATCTGAGAACAAGTGTTTTGGATTAGGAAAAGTTAATGGGCTTTAGGGTAAGGCCCATGTAAGGGTTTGTGCCCAATTTGGAAAATTGGGCCATAAGTGGATCTTGGATGATAATTTGGTTTGTGGGCCTTTGATTGTGAGTTTGGGCCTTAGTCTTGGACCAAACTAGGTGAGGGGTAAAATGGTCTTTTTACCCCACATATATGGATTATTGGATTTGGTTTGGAACGTAATTGTTAATTGAGTGTTATTTGTTTGATAGCTTGAGGTTTCTAGTAGATCAGCGATCAGAGATTTATTCGTGGGTTCAACTGTCGAGGTGAGTCTCCTCACTGTGCTAGCGGATCAGCGGTCAGAGATTTATTCGTGGGTTGTGCCGTTTAGTGAGTTTTTGGTGCATCAGTTTGAGAAGGTGAGTTACAGGATTCAAGATGATTCCTGAGGAAAGCATGGATAGGTGTGCAAGGTAGTATTGGGCCGGTACTAGTGAAAGCACAGGATCCATACTCGAATCAGGGGGAGTTTTGGAGAATCTAAGAAGCTTAAGGGAGGAAGAATCTTGGGTATGTTCTGATCATTGGCATGTTGTATTTTAGTTTGGTGATGAGCAATCCGGGAGGAGGTTCTGATTCTGGTTTTGGTTCCGACAGGTGCAGGTACTGAGTCGATTAGCGCGCAGATGCGAGAGTTTATGTCATCGGAGATTACTCGTGGTATTTTGGAGCAGACTCCTGTGATATTTGGTTCAGTCAAGGAGGGGATATTGGAGGTCTTGGATGAGCGCTTGGGTGCATTCCGTGCTGAGATTATGGCTATCATCGGAGCTCGTACTCTTTCTTTCCGTGAGTTCCGTGCGTGCGGAGCTCCTGCGTTCTATGGGGAGAGAGACCCCATTTCCAGTAGGAGGTGGTTATCGGATATGGCTAACACGTTCAGGACGAGTTTCTGCCCCGAGGAGGCGAAGGTCGGAAATGTTTCCTGCCTTTTGAAGGACAGGGCACAAAATTGGTGGGAAGAGGTTGGTTGTGAGGTCGGTGTTGATGTTGTTGACGTTATGTCATGGGATGATTGTTTGACCAGATTCTGAGCTGAGTTTGCACCGGTGATTGAGATGCAGCAGTTGTCGCGAGAGTTTCAGGATCTCCACCAGACTACTGAGATTGTGGCAGAGATCACTGCCAAGTTTCGGGAGAGGGATTTATTGGTTCTGCAGTATGCAGCAGATGAGGAAATGAAGAAGGTGAGGTATCATGATATGTTGCGGGATGATATCAGGGAGTATGTGATTATTTCAGGGTGCAAGAACCTGTATGATTTGATTTCTAGATCCCTAGAGCGGGAGATCGATTTGGAGCGCCTAGGGAAGATGGGACCAGATCAGGTGCACGTGGTCGAGGGTCGCGAGAAGAGACCCAAGACTTCTGATCAACGTTTGAGAGGCCAGCAAGATCAGAGTCAGTGCAGCACGTGCGGGAAACTGCACGATGAGGTTTGTCGTTGTAGGGGTTTGGGCTGCTACAAGTGTTACAGGGTTGGTCATGTCAGCAGGGATTTCCATCAAGGGGAAAGCCCGTTATGTTTTCACTGCAGCCAGGTGGGCCACAAGAAGGCCGACTATCCGATGTTAAGGGGTGGAGCAGTGAGTGCACCTGCTCCGACTACTTTGAGGATTACTGATGGTCGTGGGGGTAGGGTTGGAGCCCCAGCAGAGAGGAGCCGGGCATTGTAGTGTCAGACAGGGGAGGTTAGGACTTCAGCAGGAGATATTGAGGGTATGTTATCTTCTGCTTTCTTTTCAGTTATTATCAGTATTTTTGTTGTTTGGAATCTTACATCGATTTGGGTAAGCGTTATCTTTGGCTTAATTTTCTATTTATGTTTGGGTTATATCTTCAAGAATTGTTATATGCCATTTGCATGCCATGAATTATTACTGGGTAAAAAAGGGGTTGCATCTTGTTGAGCAGGTTTCAGTATGTCCGGTTGTTATTCTGGTTCTCGGTCGGGATCGGTTCAAGGGTATTGGTGGAATGTCTATGTTTAGGATTTAGCAGGTGAGTTTTCCAGTATCGTCAGGGTTCAATGGTTTTAGTTTTGTGCTCGGTTGGTCACTAGGAGTGCCAAGAGAAGGGTCTATTGCGAAGGTTTTGGTCTTGTTATGGGTGTAAAGGGGTTCAAGATTTGGGTGTTGTATTATTAAAGCGTCTGGGGTTATCAGTTACTGGGATTTCAGGAGGTGTTCATCTCATCTAAAAGGGTTGTGCGGTCTTTAGGTTTGGCTAGTAATGGAACACTAGCATTGGTAAGCGCATGTTGTCACCAGTTCGATCATTGGAGGGTAAGATGGATTAGGAATCCCTCAAGTCTCGTGTGTTGTAAGAGCTCAGTCGAATCGAAGTGGGGGAGAACCATTTGGGTATTCAGGAGAAGAAGCAGGCGTGAAAATAGGATGAGTTTTACATCCCCGTCAGGGAGGAAGACGGCCCAAGTGGCCGTCTGGATTGAGGATTGTGCGAGTTGGAAGTTCGGGAAACTTCCCAACAGTTGATTAACACCTTCTTGGTGATGGTTAGTAGGCTTTTGATGGACCCTGGTTGGGGATTTCATTCAATATTCGAGTTTGGTTGGGGTGATTGGTTGAGTGCGTGTTCAAATCTGGATGTGTTTGGATTGATAGATGAGCGGTAAGGCCTTGGGCGGTGGTAATGGCAGTTAGTGCGGAAGTGTTGTAAGACTGTGGGGTGGCCCGTAGAATTCACTAGTTGGCATTTAGAGCAGAGTGTTGTAAGACTGCATGGTGGCCCGTAGCATTCACTAGCTGGCATTTAGTGTGGGAATGTTGTAAGACTGTAGGATGGCCCGTAGCATTCACTAGCTGGCAGTTAGTTTGGGAGTGTTGTAAGACTGTGGGGTGGCCCGTAGAAGTTACTGGTTCTTGTGCAGCGGTGGAGGGTGTGGCAATCCTTGATTGGTTGCGGGTTCGTCAGATGGATTGGACCAGGATAAGTCCGTTCGCAGGACTGTGGGAGGGCCACAACATGCTTGGAATCAGGGAATGGTCGGTCGTTGGAGACCAGGTATGATATGAGACTATAGTTGTGTCACACCCCCAAACCGGAATGGCGGAAACGTTCGGGGGCGGAGGACGTCATGTACAATATCACAACAATTGCATAATAGTAATCAAAGCAAACACAACCATTACATTGATAGAATATAGTATTTACATCTGTTCAATACATAGTTTGAATGACATCAAAAATGTATAACAAAAGTATAAAAGACGTGACTCTAAAAGCTCCGTCTTCTCAAAACCTGTGGGTGTACCTGTCTACCGGTTCCCTGATAATACAAGTGGTTTTGAAAGTGTATCAACATTTAATTTGTTGAGTTCATAAGTATGTATTTGAGATGGAAAGCTTGTCTTTGTTCTTTGAAAATGTTATAGTGTATTTCCAGAAAATTCAATATTTTTGTTAGTGAATGAAACATAGTCTTAGAACTTAAGACCAAAATGAATGTTTATTCCTGTACTCTGAAATAGTGAACTGTACTTTGTAATAGTAAACTATAGTTTTATTAATAAATAAAACTATATCATGAATGTTTCTTGATATTGTATGTTGTTCTAGTGTACTCTGTATTAGAAAAGTAGTGTACTGTAGTAGTGTCTGTAGTAGTGTTTGTATGAAAAACCTTTTTGTATGAGTGTCTGGAATCCACCAGCTGTAGTGTAAAGTAGTGTACTATAGTTTTATTAATTAAAATAAAACCTTTGAAGTAGTGTTAATACCATAAACAAATGTTTTAGTTAATACTATTGTGAGTTTCATATAACCATACTTGATATGACCTAGTGGCCTCTACAACATTCTTCAGGCGTCAGAATGTTATGACATTTGTCACCCCAGGCCTGCTGGCCTAGCTGTTGCAAGCAGCTCAGGTGCAGGATTGTCAGTCCCGTATAGATTTATACACAAATTCACGCTCTCCCTCCAGGAGACTCTGGTTATAATCTATAGGACTTAGACCTGTACCCTGATGGGTACCATGAACTAGCGCCTCACAACCCTGTATTAACTAGTTTACGTGTAATGTAGTAGTGTTCTCTTGTACTTGAAACTGTATGTATTACCTTATAATAGTGTACTTTGTAATGTAAAATAATTATACTTAAATAATTATTTAGTAGTGTATTCTTGGATTAGTGAAATAGAGTAGTGTTCCATAAACTATACCTATTATAGTTTATATACTTGTTTTTGTATAATGTTCTTGAGCTTGTAAAATAGTGTAATGTTTCCCAAACTATACCTATTATAGATTAAATGTATGCAATGTAACGAACTAAAACATTTTCAATTTAATAGTGTATATAAAGCGGTAGTAAGAGATTTATGAAAAATACCCTTTTGCTCGACATGTTACAAAAGGGTTAAAAATATATAAATATATTTTTATAAAACGCGGCGATAGATCAGTTTAAAACTATTGCAAATGGGTTGAAACGTTTTGAAATCATTTGAATATTAACACAAAAGTCCTTGTGTTTTACTTGTATTCCCCCTAAAAACATAGGAAAATAGTGAAAACGTAAGGGTATGAACTCACCTCTAGTATGGGTTCGCGTTCGGATAGCAAAACTGTAGAGACGATCCTCGGGATAGCGTACACAAAAATAGCGTTAACCTAAAAATAATTATATCCGACATCGTATTTAAATTAATAAGATATTAATTCAAATAATAGATTGAATAATGCATTAAATAATAATTAAAGTGTTAGACAACAGTTTAATTATGTAAGGAATACTTACAATATTATTTGGAATTAATTGAAGTGTTGCAAGCTGTTTTCGGAGAGAAAAAAGGGGTTTTCGGTGGGCTTGAGTAGTTTTCGGTGTGTTCTTGGTGTTCTTGGTGAAACTATGAAGATTTGAAGATGAGATGAATGTTCTTGAGGATCTTATGAAGATTTAAAGGATTTTGGTTGAAGATTTGAAGATTTCGTATGATACTTGAGAGGATTCTGACAACTTTTGAGAGCAAAATGGGAGTGTTTACGGTTGGGAAATTGAGAAATGAATTGGGTTCACGGCTAAACACCTATATATACATGAGGTTTTCGGCCTTAATGGGCCTTAAACTTTATGTTTTCGGTGCTACATGACCGAAATCTCTCTTGATTTCGGTCTTAAGGTCAAATGAAGAAGTGGTTTATGGTTTTGAGTCAAAGGAAAAGGAGTTTGCGGTCAAGATGTTTGAAAAGCAAAAGTTTTCGGTCAAAGTCAAACTGAAAACTCCCTTTTGAATTGGTCCCCCAACCGTGAATGTATTTGATCTAGATTATTGGTCCGAAATCTCCATATTTTAATTCCTTAAAACCGTAAACCCTTATATAGGGTGTTTATTTATGGATTAAAACTTAAACTTTTGACTTATAATGAGTTACATTAGCTTATATCAACTTAGGATTCAAGCTACGTTCAGTTATTGGCTTATAAACATACCTCCAACGCTATAGATAATGCCATGCAACTAGGATTGAAATGTTACTTCACTTTTATTGACTTGAAAAATAACGGGGTGTTACAAGTTGGTTAGGTAGCATTCTTTTAGCATTGGAATTGGTGACGGAATGGTTTGGGCAATTATCGCCAGATAAGGTTCTCTCGGGAGTCACGTGGGGCGACTGTGTATGTGTGTCTTTCGACTCAGCAATCGGGTAGGAGTCCGGTGTTTGAGGTAGTTGGCAGACAAGTTGGAACCAGGGAGGTCTCGGCTGCTTTTGGAAAGCATCTAGGGGGCAGCATGATGAGTCGGAATGGTTTCATTGATTTGGGATTCGTGTGTGGGATCGCTTGTTATTAGGGGCATATGCTAAGTCGCTTGCAGTGGATTATATAATATCAGAGTGGTTGAGTTAACCCTGTTTTGCAGCTCTCATTTGAGTCTAACCGTTGCAGGGATGAATCTTCTACTCGAAGGATTATCTGAGCCTCCTGTCAAGTGTAAGTGTTCTGTAGCTGTTTAGGGTCAGTAATTTTGCTCCCTATGGAAGCATTAAATAACTACGGTTGGAAGTGTTTTGGTTTAGCCTGGTATTCAATAAGGATTTGGTATGGTAGTGATTCAGTATGGGCGGTCTGTCAGGGAGTCAGACCAGTTCGAGAATTCAATATTTCAGGTTTCAGGTAAGGTAGGGATGATTGACTGCAAAGGATTATGGATTCATCTTCTTCGGGTTTGGAGATTTCTGCTATGGTTGGGTTCGGTAGCATTGGTAAGGCTGTGTATGTTCGGGGCCTTGGTTGCATTCTTCAGGCCGTCTGGGCGCCTAGGATGGTAAGGAACGATTTCAAGGATGAAATCTAATTCAAGTGGGGGAGAGTTGTAACACCCAGAATGTTGAGAAGCAATTGTAAGGAACAAATCCCATTTTGGGTTTGGAACACGACGTGTTGGAGGAACCAACATGGCGTGTCTAGTTAAGGACAACGCGGTTTTCATTCAGTCCAACACGGCGTGTTGGTGTCTGAACACGACGTGTTGGCAGCTGGGGAAGGAAACCCTAAATTGCACCCTATATAATCTCCTTAAGCCCCAAGGGTTGGTCTCCTTACCAGCCTCCATTGCCACTTAAACCCTAATTCGTCTCTTAAGATTTCTTGGTGGTGTTCTTGAGCCTTCAGTGGATTCTTGTGCTTATTTTTCTCATTTCTAAAGGAAGCTTTGAAGATTGAAGTTGCTTAGCTTGGAAGGAAGATAATAGATCTAGAATCTCTCCACTTCTTGCAGTCTCTTTGAGGTGTCAAGTTTGCATCTTGGCTTGTGTATGATTAGATGTCTTCATGGATAATTTATTATGATTTTGGTCTCTTTTTTGGGTCTATGGATGAGTTGGGTAGTTTAAGGGCTTGTTCTTTCAAATCTAGGTTTGTTTTGGTATCTTTGAGCATAAAGGTGCAAACTTTATGTGAAGAATGGTGTCATGCATGCTTCAATTCCTATATTCAGTCCCTTTTTAGCTTAAGAGCTTCATTTAGTCACATATGGACGTAAAGTTGGCGACTTTACATGATAATCCAGCTCAAGGAGGTCAAATCTATGTTTTGGGGCTATGTCTTTAAGGATTAAGTGCTTATTGGTTAAGCTGTTGAATCTCGAGCAAACACAGCGTGTTCGCAAGCCAACACGGCGTGTTGGCTAGGGATTTCCCGATTATCTGGATGATGGAAGAACATGGCGTGTCCAAGGGGCAACACAGCATGTTGGGTCAACATGGATTGTTGACCTTGACTTTGACTTTTGCAGTTGATCAGGGTTGACCATTGGGTATTTTAGGTTTAGGCTATCTTTTGGGCTTGGTTGTTTGGGGCATTGTTGGGCCATCTCATAACAAGTGTTTTGGATTAGGAAAAGTTAATGGGATTTTGGGTAAGCCCCATGTAAGGGTTTGGGCCCAATTTGGAAAATTGGGCCATAAGTGGATCTTGGATGATTATTTGGTTTATGGGCCTTTGCTTGTGATTTTGGGCCTTAGTGTTGGACCAAACTAGGCGAGGGGTAAAATGGTATTTTTACCCCACATATGTGGCTTATTTGATTTGGTTTGGAACCCAATTGTTAATTGGGTGTTATTTGTTTGATAGCTCGGGGGTTTCTAGCGGATCAGCGGTCAAAGATTTATTCATGGGTTCAGCTGTCGAGGTGAGTCTCCTCACTGTGCTATGGGTCGAAGGCACCAATTCCGGCCCATTTGGTTTATGTATTATAGGAAGACCAGGAGGTGGCTCCTGGCAATCTGTATGAAAGACCAGAGTCTGAACTCTGGCATTTAAGTAGTTAAGTAGTTGTAGATTGTATGCTAGTTGTTTGTGATGCTTGCATGGAAGACCATGAGGTTGCTCCTGGCACTTGTCTATAAGACCCTGGGTTTTGGCCCCCGGCCTAGCAAGGAAGATCATGATACGGCTCGTGGCATAATGGCAAGACTATGGTTGGTACATAGCACTTTCTATTTATTGTTGGATATGTATGATATTATGGCTCGTATGATATGTATGGTGTGTGGTATTTGGGGAACTCGCTAAGCTTTGTGCTTACAGTTTGTGGTTATGGTTTCAGGTACTTCCGGTTCGAAAGGGAAGGGCCCGACTTGATCGCAGTGTATACACCCGCGTTTTTCCGCAATTGTGATTTTGGGATTTTACTCTGATAATTGTTTTACTCTGGAACACTTTTAAATGTTTGAATAAAGATAAATGAATGTTTAAATATATATTAAAAATGAAATTTTTACCCTATGATTTTCGGGATGTTACATCGTGCATACAAGTGCCATCGGCCACCCCTATGGTCTTTCATACCATTGTCATGGGCTGCCCCCATGGTCTTCCCTTACAGTGCCTTGGCTACCCCAAGGTCTTACACACAAGTGTCATGGACTACTCCCATGGTCTTTCATACAAATGTCACGGGCTACCCCGGGGTCTTCCATGAAAGTATCACAAAGACAAATAGCATCCTACATAACAAAACCCAGTGGGCCGACATTGGTGCCTTCGACCCACGAGTATAGTGAAAAGACTCACCTCAACCCTAAAGATTCTAACCACCCACTCGAGCCGACAATATCAAGCCTCCCATTGCTAAACATATCCACAATAAAACCATAATTAACAATCAAGGAATGACTGGCCCACGAAAGGTCTAGGCTCACAATTAAACCTTCTTTGGGAAAATGACCATTTTGCCCTTCCCATTCTAAGTCCCAACATGGTTGAACAAAAGTCAAACCGGTCAAAAAGTCAACGGCCAACCCTTAGTTGACTTACGCCCTATGTAACTAATCTATGCCCAACGTAGAACTATACCCAACGTACATAGGCTACGCCCAACGCGTATCCCCTTATCCCAAAATATTTTGTTAAGCTCTTAATAAAGAAAGCCAAACTCATGAACTCCCATATCTGATCTAAATAAATGTCTGAATGGATAAAGTCTCTAACTTTATCCTTTTTCATAACCAAGATGAACACATAACCAAACTCTAAGTCCAATATGACACCTTTTGTTCAACAAATCATGCATGGATGGATGAGAGTGACCAAGCTTTCATTTTTATGACTCTAAAACCTCAAAACCATCATAATGAGGCATTCAAATGGACTAGAGTAACCCATACTCACAAGGACCAAGGTCAAGGGAGAAAAAACATAAAAACCCATGAGCTAAATTGATCTAACAAAAAGGAACATCAAGATGGAAGCTTTATACCTTCTGGATAGGTGATGAAGTGCAAAGTCTAGATCTACAAAGCTTGGAGCTCACACTTGCTTCTTTGTTGGACTCCTTGTTTAATATTGCACACAAAATCACACTAAGGCTTCCAAAACTCAAAATTGGTGGCTAGGGTTTCAGAGGAATGATATGAGGTGATGGAGACCAATTATGGGAAGGATTCCAAGAAGTTAGAGCCCTTAAATAAGGCTCAAAACTTTAGGGGTTAGGGCTAGGGTTTTGGTCAGCAGCTAACCTCACGATCTGATTTCAACATCTGCGACATGCGTAGCTCTCCTACGCCTTGCATAGGGAAACATCCCTAACTCTCAATTCAACTTCAAACACCCATAACTTCTTTTTTTCAACTCTGTTTTCAGCGTTCTTTATATGCTCGGAAAGGTATTGAAGAGCCCCACAATTCTATCTAGTTACTTTTGGCTTAACACAGATCAAACTAAAACCATAACCCATGCAAGAACCCCAACATATAACTTTTCCCATTTTACCCTTTGGTTCCAATACACAAAACAAGGGCGTAGATCTCATAACCAATATTATGAACCTTCAAAAAGGTCTAAGATTTAATTCCTTAAAGCCTAAATCCTTCACTTTATTAAATTGCCGAAAAACCCTGAATTAAGAAGCGTCTCGGAACACGGTGTTACATACTTTTTCCTTGATTATTTGCAATTATTGGTCTGTTATGGTAATTTGCATATATGAGAAACCAGGATTAGTGTTTGTTATTATCAATTAAACTATCCACCGATTATGATTAGATTGCCATATCAGTTGGAATCGTTTATGAATTTATAATTGAATTAGAGAGAATTGATTAATGAAATTACTCTGAAAAATGAACCAGTGTCATTGTTAGTCATTTAGGGTTCACTCTTCCATATATTTTAATCAATTCATCTTGTCCTGATCCTGATTTCATAGACTTGTTTACTTATCCACTGATTATGATTAGCTTAGTGTATTAGTTGGTATTGTTTATGAATTTCTAATCGAATTAGAGAGATCTAGTAAAAGAAATTACTTTGAAAATGAATCAATGTTGTTTTTAGTCAATTAAGGTTCACTATTCCATAGATTTTAATCAATTCATCCTATTATTTTATTCGATTCATTCTATTTGTGACTTAATAAGCAATTATAAGCTTGTTTACTTAACAATCAAACAAATGATCAAGTATTGAATAAGGCCATCCTATTTGCTTTGGGAAATACTTTAGTCTGTCATGATCTTGATGAGGATAATCATCTGAGTTTGAACTAAAAGATATTTAGTTTATGTGTCTTAGTTTTTGTGAATGTACATCTATTGTGATGTTATCTGAATGGTTAACAACATGTTCTTCTCACCAAGCTTTTTCTGACTTCTTTAATATTTGTGATTCCAAGCTATATTAAATGAATCTCTTTTCATTAAGCTAACCATTGCTACCAAAGACTTGTGTTGTTTAAACAAATTGCATCAATTTTATTTTTTAATTTTTATTTATGTATGCACATATGTTTAATTTTTAATTACTATGCTAACACTTTGTTTTTAATTATAGTACTGCAACTTTAAAGCTCATCGAAAAATAAAAAAAAATAGGTAAAAGATGTGTGAAATTTATGGATGTAGTCAATCCAAAAGGTGTCAAGAAAAAAAATCTTACAAGCACAAAACAATATCAAAGAGCTTGAAGGTTCATAATGACACTATTGACTTTGTCAAAGTTAGGGCCAACCCATAACAACTTTTTTTTTGTTATTCAAAGTTTGAATATTAAATAAGAAGTTGTTGTTAGGGTATGTATAACACTTATAAAAATCATGAAAAATTTAAACCTTTTTAAAACCAACCAATTTCACTAATTTTTTAGAAACATAGTTTCAAAAGCATTTTAACATCAGAGTTCCCAAAATCATAAGTCCAAAACATGAGGATGTGTACGGTCACGCCTTCGCCTTACCGCGGTCCTCTAAAGTACCGGAAACATAACTCAAAACTGTAAGAGAAAGCTTAGTGAGTTCCCCCAAAATACCAACACATAACATAAGCATAATACAGACAACATGCATACATAGCCTTTAGTATGACTGGAACAGCCCACCGGCCTATAGTCTATCTGGTACGCTCACAAAACCTTCAGCATGATTGGTACGCCTCATCGGGCCTTCAGCCTATCTGGAACGTTCTTTGGGCCTTCGGCCTAACTGGTATGCCTCTCGGGCCTGCAGTCTACCCGGGACGCCCTGGGTATCTTGGACTTCAGTCTTGTCACACCCCAAAACCGGAACGGCGGAAACGTTCGGGGGCGGAGGACGTCATGTACAGTATCACAACAATGCATAATAGTAAACAAGAAACAACATCATCCATTGCATTAATAGTAATAATTTTAATACAAGCGTGTTCTGAAGTTTATAAGACACCAAAAATGTAAATCAAAATAAGAGATGAGTCTTGAACGTGCTCCATCTTCTCAAAACCTGGCCATCGGTACCTGTCTACTGGTGACCTGAGAATAGAAGTTATTTTGAAAGCGCAGATCAGCATTAAAGCTGGTGAGTTCATAAGCATTTTAGTGTCATTGTTTGTATAGGTTTGAAGAATGTACTTGTAAATGTTTGATGTAAAAGTTTGTATGTATTTGATGTAAATATTTGTAAACTTCCTAGAAAATCCTATATTTTCTACTAAAGTAGTCTTCTACCAAGACTCAACGGTTCTCTATGTTTGTTCTTTTGTAAAAGTGTGAGTTTTCCAAAAGTATGACTATCATTACTAAAATATAGTTTCTCATTACCGTTTATGCGAGAAGATCACATTGTGAATGAAATGGGAAAAATAAAGATGTATTGTAGTTCTATCTAGGTAACTACTAATGTACTAACTACCTTTAAACTTGTTAGTTAATTAAGGTAAAACGTGATATGATTGTAACCATACTTGATCGACCAGTAAAACACGACGTTCGAGAAAAATTTAAAGTTTTTTTTTGTTATTCAAAGTTTGAATGTTAAATAAGAAGTTGTTGTTAGGGTATGTGTAACACTCATAAAAATCATGAAAAATTTAAACCTTTTTAAAACCAACCAATTTCAATAATTGTTTAGAAACATAGTTTCAAAAGCATTTCAACATTAGAGTTCCCAAAATCATAAGTCCTAAACATGAGGATGTGTACGGTCACGCCTTCGCCTTACCGCGGTCCTCTAAATTACCTGAAACATAACCCAAAACTGTAAGCGAAAGCTTAGTGAGTTCCCCCAAAATACCAACACATAACATAAGCATAATACAGACAACATGCATACATAGCCTTTAGTATGACTGGAACAGCCCACCGGCCTATAGTCTATCTGGTACGCTCACAAAACCTTCAGCATGATTGGTATGCCTCATCGGGCCTTCAGCCTATCTGGAACGTTCTTTGGGCCTTCGGCCTAACTGGTATGCCTCTCGGGCCTGCAGTCTATCCGGGACGCCCTGGGTATCTTGGACTTCAGTCTTGTCACACCCCAAAACCGGAACGGCGGAAACGTTCGGGGGCGGAGGACGTCATGTACAGTATCACAACAATGCATAATAGTAAACAAGAAACAACATCATCCATTGCATTAATAGTAATAATTTTAATACAAGCGTGTTCTGAAGTTTATAAGACACCAAAAATGTAAATCAAAATAAGAGATGAGTCTTGAACGTGCTCCATCTTCTCAAAACCTGGCCATCGGTACCTGTCTACTGGTGACCTGAGAATACAAGTTATTTTGAAAGCGCAGATCAGCATTAAAGCTGGTGAGTTCATAAGCATTTTAGTGTCATTGTTTGTATAGGTTTGAAGAATGTACTTGTAAATGTTTGATGTAAAAGTTTGTATGTATTTGATGTAAATATTTGTAAACTTCCTAGAAAATCCTATATTTTCTACTAAAGTAGTCTTCTACCAAGTCTCAACGGTTCTCTATGTTTGTTCTTTTGTAAAAGTGTGAGTTTTCCAAAAGTATGACTATCATTACTAAAATATAGTTTCTCATTACCGTTTATACGAGAAGATCACATTGTGAATGAAATGGGAAAAATAAAGATGTATTGTAGTTCTATCTAGGTAACTACTAATGTACTAACTACCTTTAAACTTGTTAGTTAATTAAGGTAAAACGTGATATGATTGTAACCATACTTGATCGACCAGTAAAACACGACGTTCGAGAAAAATTTAAAGTTTTTTTTTGTTATTCAAAGTTTGAATGTTAAATAAGAAGTTGTTGTTAGGGTATGTGTAACACTCATAAAAATCATGAAAAATTTAAACCTTTTTAAAACCAACCAATTTCAATAATTGTTTAGAAACATAGTTTCAAAAGCATTTCAACATTAGAGTTCCCAAAATCATAAGTCCTAAACATGAGGATGTGTACGGTCACGCCTTCGCCTTACCGCGGTCCTCTAAATTACCTGAAACATAACCCAAAACTGTAAGCGAAAGCTTAGTGAGTTCCCCCAAAATACCAACACATAACATAAGCATAATACAGACAACATGCATACATCGCCTTCAGTATGACTGGAACAGCCCACCGGCCTATAGTATATCTGGTACGCTCACAAAACCTTCAGCATGATTGGTACGCCTCACCGGGCCTTCAGCCTATCTGGAACGTTCTTTGGGCCTTCGGCCTAACTGGTATGCCTCTCGGGCCTGCAGTCTATCCGGGACGCCCTGGGTATCTTGGCCTTCAGTCTTGTCACACCCCAAAACCGGAACGGGAGAAACGTTCGGGGGCGGAGGACGTCATGTACATTATCACAACAATCCATAACAGTAAACAAGAAACAACATCATCCATTGCATTAATAGTAATAATTTTAATACAAGTATGTTCTGAAGTTTATAAGACACCAAAAATGTAAATCAAAATAAGAGATGAGTCTTGAACGTGCTCCATCTTCTCAAAACCTGGCCATCGGTACCTGTCTACTGGTGACCTGAGAATACAAGTTATTTTGAAAGCGCAGATCAACATTAAAGCTGGTGAGTTCATAAGCATTTTAGTGTCATTGTTTGTATAGGTTTGAAGAATGTACTTGTAAATGTTTGATGTAAAAGTTTGTATGTATTTGATGTAAATGTTTGTAAACTTCCTAGAATATCCTATATTTTCTACTAAAGTAGTCTTCTACCAAGACTCAACGGTTCTCTATGTTTGTTCTTTTGTAAAAGTGTGAGTTTTCCCAAAGTATGACTATCATTACTAAAATATAGTTTCTCATTACCGTTTATGCAAGAAGATCACATTGTGAATGAAATGGGGAAAATAAAGATGTACTGTAGTTTTATCTAGGTAACTACTAATGTACTAACTACCTTTAAACTTGTTAGTTAATTAAGGTAAAATGTGATATGATTGTAACCAGACTTGATCGACCAGTAAAACACGACCTTCGAGACGTCGAAATGATATGATATTCGTCACCCGTAGACCTACAGGTCCCACTGTAGCTAGCAGCAACGTGTAGGAGAGTCAGTCCCGTATAGATCTATACACAAATTCACGCTCTCCCTCCAGGAGACTCTGGGTACAAAACGTGACACAACAGTATCTTGCCGAGCCATGAAGTAGTATCTCAAATTAATGTTATAGTATTCTTGTATTTGTATAGTATGTACTAGTGTAGTGTATGTTCTCTCTGTATAGTATGTAGTATGTTCTTTAGTGTATAGTGTGTAGTATGTATTGATTCTCGTTATAGTATGCTCTCTCTGTTTCTCTTTATAGTGAGTATTGTTTCTCGTTATAGTATGTACTGACTCATGTATGAACTGACTCTTATATGTTTCATTGTTCTAGAAATAGTAATAGTGACTTCCTAAACTACACCTATTATAGTTTACTAGCAATGTTGTTTGTATGAATGAACATGTTTGGACACCTTTGCTACCCAAAGGTATTGAACTGAATGAACAACTTTAATATCTCTATACATACACATAATATATAACTAAGATTCAAACGACTTTCGGACAAATAACTGATACCCTAAGTCCACAACCAAACAAGGAACAGGAAATAAGGCGAGTTATCAGTTCTAAGTCCTTTCAATCCTACTTATATAATTATATCTATATAGACATGATTTTTATAAAGTATAAGTTTAAATGAGTTTAATAGAAAGTATTTATCATGTAAAAGAGTTTATAAAATGATTTGAAATAGTTTGTTTGATAACACAGTTTGAAATGTAAGAAATCCACTGGTTTGATAGTTATTAATCACATGTGATTGGTATTACAACTATAATAGTCCTACTTGTATTCTCCCCCATAAAAGCATTTAAAATCATTTAAAAGGTAAGTTAAAGGGGTATGAACTCACCTGTAGTGAGTGATACGAATGAAAGATCGGTTTGTAGGATGCTAAGTGCTAAGTGAAGACTTGAGCACAACGGGTCCTAATAAGCATATAATGACACATATATGTATATAATTAGTGTTTAAACAACTAATCATGTAAGGAAAACACCCTAGGACTTAGGAAACACTTAGATTGAAGTGTTAGAAGCTCAAAGGGTTGCATAAAGTGGGTGTACGGCTACACTAGAGAGTGTGCGCCCATGGGGTGTGTGGCCACTTGAGTGTGCGGCCAGGTGTGTGCGGCCATAGATTGTACGGCCGTACACACCTTAAAGAAATGGTCAAAAAGTGTTTTTCAAGGCTATAACTTGTATCCCCTAAGTGTCCTTGATCATGTGCTAGCATACAACTTGAGTTTGAGGTCCTTAAGAACTTAACAAAGGGGTGTACGGCCACATGATGTGTATATGAGAAGGCACTTACGATATAGAAGCGTTTAAGGGTGTTTGGAACCTAAGAACTTAGTAGGTGTTCTCGGTGTTCTTGGTGAAACTGAAGAACACTTGAAGATCTATCAAAAGATGTGATTTCATGGATGAAACCAATGGTCCTTACTAGATAGTGAAAGGAATCAACAAATCAAGGAAAGGAACACTTACAACTTGAAGATCTTGTTGGATAAGGTGTCTAAGTCCATAACTACTTCTGGTATGTACTTGACCCGACCCGGCATGGTCCATTTGGGTTGCATGGCACCATGCAATTGGATAAACTAAAATGAGAGAAATAACACTTATGGTTTATTAATATATTATAAGTTCTAATATATTAATAATATTATTTAATTAGTTTGATCAAGAATTAATTTAGAACTAATTAAGTGATCAAAAGATAACTAATTAAATATATAGGTAGATTATGTAAATCTTCCATATCTTATATAGTGGGCTAAGAGGCTCCATGGATTATCAAGTTGGGTTCCGCCCATAGGATGCTCCATGGGAGTTACAAACCCATGGGTCATGGAAATGAAGAGTCATGACACATTAGGGTTTACATGGTGTAACCCTAGATGTGTCAACACTATATAAGAAACCCATTCTCCACCAAAATCGGCTACACTTAAGAAACAAGAGGGCTAGGCCGATTTTAGAAGTGTGTATTCTCTCTAAAGTCATTCCAAAAGCATTTGGTGTTGTGTGAAGCATTTGAGGCATCACACTTGGGGTGCTAGGCTCACAAGGTTTCAAGGATCATAAGCAACAACAAGGTAAGTTATTCTATCTTTCATGCAAGTTAAAATTTGTTCCCCATGTATGCTAGATAGGAATATAACCTTGGAATTCAACTTTGCATGATAATTAGACAAACATAGATCCAAGGTTATTAGGGTTGCATGTACACTTAGGAAGTGTTAGAATGCTCAAAACCCATCAGTGGTATCAGAGCCTAGGTTTGTTTGTTGTTTTTTTTTGTGTGCAAACAGCTTGAAAAAAATCGTTTTTCTGTTTTCTGCTCGTATGAAAGTTTGCACATTTGTTGCTGGAAATGGACTAGAAACATTACCCTAAACTGTTTTGATGTTTTAAAGCTTGTTTTAGATGGTGTAATGTTTATGCTAATCCATTTACAATGGCAATTATTAAAATTACAAGTTTTTTTTAAGTGTAATTTTGATTCTTGAAAGTGTTCATATTCATGTTCTTGAACTTATGAAGATTAGATGATCATAGGAATTGTTTGTAACCTTCATGGTAGTTTAATTCATGATCATAATGTGTTTTAATGGAGTCCATAACTTGTCCTCAAGTTATGGAAAACCAAAAGTCTCACTTTTATTAAAGTCATTAAAAGAACACAAGAGTTATAAAAATGAAGAGTCTTCATTTTTATTACTCAATTAATTCATAAGTTATAAGAAATGAAAAGTTTTGGAAGTTTACAAAACTTGCCCTCAAGTTTTGGAACATGTAAAGTCTTGATTAAAACTTTAGTTCCAACCCTTAGAATTTTAAAAAGTTAAAATTCAACCCTTATACTTTATAATATTATAAGTTACTAATATATATGTATAACGTCAAGTCGTCTTACCGCTAGTACGCCTCATTCACGAAGCCGGTCTATAAGGGGGGTATAAGGTTGTTGCCTATAAAATGGCAACTTAATGGGTGTCCACTCTCACCCACCGCTTCCTTGATCGGTGGAGGGTCGTTAGCCGAACGGGTAGGACAAGGACTTATAAATTCTCATTAAAAGTATGATGAATATTATAAAGTAACTAAATGCTTTTATTAAATTCCCAATCTTAGTTACTTTAGGAAAATGTGAATAAGGTGCTAATCCATGAAATTACACTTTACACTTTGTTTAAGTCGTTAGTGGAGCTCATGTAGTTAACTGACACACTAACTTGGACTTAACAAGGTAGGTAAAGGGTGACTTAAAGTTTATTATAGGTCGGTGGAGCTCGTGTGGTTAACCGGCACATCGATTGAGTAATAAACATTGAGTGTACCAAGTGATTTGCATGGTTACTTCACACCTCGTTTTGTGATCCTCGGTATCCCAGTCACAAAACTTGGAGGGCACACTCGAGATTGAAACATGCCTTTGAAAAGTTCATTGAATCTCAAAAGAATCTAGGAATTTCTAAGAACCAATTAAAAACCTAATATCTATATTTCGTTTTTCATGGTGGAAATTGGTGAATCGTCATTCACCTACCTTTCAAATATGTTATAGCTTGGATTACGGCATACCTCTTCTAAGTTATAATATATTATGATTGGATTCTAGCCTTAATATTACATTTGGGTGTTTTATTAAGGACTCTCTTAATATCTAAACTAATCTTGTTCTCTTCTTTCAGATGTCTTCAAACAATGCTGCTTTTGGCTCTAATCCTAATGGCTCCTTTACCCTTATGAACTTGTGTGGGAAAGTCACTTTTGATGGATCCAACTTCAATGAATGGATCAGAAACATCAGGATGATTACCCGCTACGAGGACAAAGAATATGTTCTTGACAAGGAGCTTAAGGAGATTGATGAGACCACTGCAACTCCCCAGGAGATCGCTGACTTCTGGGCACATGAAAGGGATGCTACAAAAGTGACATGCATCATGTTGGCCACCATGACAGCGGAACTTCAAAAGTCCTATGAGGACTTCTACCCTTCTGAAATGCACCAAGATCTTATGGAAAGATACCATCAAAGTGCACGACAAGAGAGGTATGAAATCATATGCTCTATCACACCAACCATGATGAAGGACGGGGAATCCGTCACGAGCCACATGCAGAAAATGCAAAGGTATGTGGATCGGTTGCTGAAGCTTAATGTGAACTTCCCTGAGGAGCTTGCAATAGATATCATTTTGCAATCCTTACCATCATGCTATGATCAATTCCGCATGACATATCACATGAATAAGGAAGAGGTCACACTCAGCAAACTTCAGGGACTCCTCAAGACCGTAGAAACAGGTCTTAAGGGTAAGTCGGTTGTTAATACTCCTACTCCAAACTCCGCCCCGGTTTTGGCAATCGGGAAAGGTAGAGGGAAGAAGAGGAAGAGCTCTTCGAAGGGTACCAAGGCTAGGACCCTTGATGGCTCTTCTTCAAGTGGAACCAAGAAAGGTTTTGTCACTCCTTCTTCTGACCCTAAAGAGGCTGAATGCTTCTATTGCCATGAAAAGTCACATTGGAAGCGGAACTGCCCAAAGTACCAGGAAGATGTGAAGGATGGGAAAGTTAAACCCAACCATGCAGGTATTTACACTATCTTATCTAATAACTCACCCCATTCTAACTCTTGGGTCCTTGATACCGGTTGTGGTATTCATATCTATTCTGATTTGTAGGGACTAAGAAGAAGTGAGAATGTGGAGCATGGAAGAATAAACTTAATCATGGGGAATAGGAAAGCTTTACCTGTCACCAAGATTGGAGTTTATACTTTATCGCTAAGTAGTGGGTTTAGTTTAGATTTGAATAAATGTTGTTATTCGCCAGAAATGGCAAGAAATATTATTTCCTTTCATGCATTGTATAAACAAGGTTTCACCTTTTCATTTGATAATGAATTTGGTTCGATTAATGCTTTCTTTAATAATGTTCTTTATTTTAAAGCATTACCTTGTGATGGTGTTTATGAAACTGTATCTGTGGTTGATAACTTAGGAAATAATGTATTGTGTATTGATTATGTTAATGATAATAACTTGGATAAAGCATCATTATGGCATTGTCGTCTTGGACATATAAGCAAGAAACGCATAGGCCAACTCCAAAAGGATGGAGTATTGGAGTCATTTGACCTAAAGTCAGATGATAGTTGCGAATCATGCTTACTTGGAAAAATGACAAAGTCACCCTTCACAGGTTCTTGTGAGAGGGGTGAAGGTTTGTTGGATCTTATACACACGGATGTGTGTGGGCCCTTCAAACATGCCATAAGGGATGCTAATCGTTATTATTTGACTTTTACTGATGATTACAGTAGATATGTATATGTCTACTTAATCAAGCATAAGTCAGAGACTTTTGAGAGGTTTTAAAGAGTTTGAGAATCAATTGGGCAGGAACATTAAGATGCTTCGATCCGATCGAGCTGGTGAGTATCTTAGTTCAGAGTTCCTCGACTATCTTAGGGAATGTGGGATTGTCTCACAATTGACACCTCCCAGGACACCGCAGTTGAATGGTGTAGCTGAGAGGCGTAATCGAACCTTGTTGGATATGGTTCGTTCCAAGATGAGTCGAGCTTCGCTACCAATCTCATTTTGGGGGTATGCCTTAGAGACTGCCGCCCATATCCTTAATCTAGTTCCCACAAAGAAAGTTGCCAAAACTCCTCATGAGATGTGGACTGGCAAAGTACCCAAACTAGACCACGTTAAGATTTGGGGTTGCGAGGCTTTCGTGAGACGCGAGACTCATGATAAGCTCGAACCTCGAAGTGAGAGGTGTATTTTCATCGGCTACCCACAGAAATCCTTTGGTTACCTCTTCTACAGACCTAGTGAGAATGTGGTCTTTGTAGCTAGGAGGGCTTTCTTTCGAGAGAGAGAGAGAGAGAGTTCATAAGCCAAGGAGACAGTGGGAGGCAAGTTGACCTTGAAGAAATTCAAGAGTCAAGTGGTGAAGGAACTTCAAACCCTAGCAGTTAACTTGAGGAGGAAACTTCTGTTGAGCCAATTGACAAGTCTGTACCTCTGAGGCGTTCCACAAGGGTTAGGAATGCACCTGAGCATTACTATGGATTCCATATTACTGCGGAAGGTGATACACTTATCAGTGATGAGACACTGATAGGTCTGGATGAACCTAACAGTTACGCGGAAGCCATGGCAGGCCCTGAGTCAGCCAAGTGGAAAGAGGCAATGGACAGCGAGATACAGTCCATTGTGCAAGTTTGGAACTTGGTTGAGAATGTACCAAGTCGTAAGACTATAGGGTGCAAATGGATCTTCAAGAAGAAGACCGACATGGATGGTAATGTACACACTTATAAGGCACGACTGGTTGCAAAGGGTTTCTCACAAACTCCGGGAGTTGATTATGATGAGACCTTTTCTCCAGTGGCCAAGATTAAGTCTATTAGGGTTCTGTTAGCCATAGCCGCATTTCATGACTATGAAATATGGCAAATGGATGTCAAAACCGCTTTCCTTAATGGAAAGTTGGCTGAGGATGTTTACATGAGTCAGCCAGAGGGTTTTGTCAACACAGAGTACCCTAATAGAGTGTGTAAGCTTGAGAAATCCATTTATGGGTTAAAGCAAGCACCTCGCAGATGGAATCTTTGCTTTGATGAGAAAGTCAAAGAATTTGGCTTTTCTAGGAGTGAAGATGAATCTTGTGTATATGTCAAGGCTAGTGGGAGTATAGTTAGCTTTTTGGTATTGTATGTGGATGACATACTACTCATAGGAAATGACATCCCAACTCTGCAGGAAGTTAAGTCCTGGCTTCGGAAGTGTTTCTCTATGAAGGACCTAGGAGAAGCTGCCTATATTCTAGGGATAAGGATCTTGAGAGACCGGAGTAAAAGACTAATTGGACTTAGTCAGAGTACCTACTTGGATAAGGTGCTGAAGAGATTCGGCATGCAGGACTCCAAGAAAGGAGAGTTACCCATCCAGAGTAACGCCAGATTGAGTAAGACACAAAGCCCTAGTACTGAGGCTGAGATAGCAGAAATGAGTCGAATACCTTATGCTTCGGCTGTAGGATCGATCATGTATGCTATGACGTGTACTCGACCTGATGTAGTCTTTTCTTTGAGCATGGTTAGCAGGTATCAGGGGAACCCTGGCAAGGCACACTGGACTGCGGTAAAGAATATCCTCAAGTACCTACGGAGGACTAAGGACTGGGTCCTTACCCTCGGTGAGAGTGAAGACTTGAGAGTTGTAGGGTATAGTGATGCTAGCTTTCAGACTGATAGGGATAATTTCCGCTCTCAGTCAGGCTGGGTCTTTACGTTAAACGGAGGAGCAATTTCTTGGAAGAGTTCCAAGCAAGAGACAGTGGCTGATTCAACTTGCGAATCAGAGTATATAGCAGCTAGCGAGGCAGCAAAGGAGGCGATATGGCTGAAGAACTTCATTGGAGACCTTGGAGTTGTACCAGCTATTAAAGAGCCAATGGAAATTTTCTGTGATAGTGAAAGTGCAGTTGCCTTAGCCAAGGAACCAAGGGATCACGGGAGATCCAGAAACATCGACAAAAAATACCATTTCATCAGACATCGAATAGAAGAAGGACTCCTCGTGGCAAAGAGGCTATCATCGGATGAGAATCCAGCAGATCCCCTCACGAAGGGACTGACTCGGGTTAAGCATCTCCAGCATGCTCGGAGCATAGGGCTGAAGGATGATATTAGATTTAGTAGTTAGATAACCTTGAAATTTGTAAAGTGTAATTAACATTAGATGATGAATAAAAGGTGTTTTATTTATGAGTAAAGTGTTGCTATCTCTTGTCGATCGTTTACTATATTTCTTTTGCATGTTTTGACTTCCAGAATAATTATGTTTGGTATATCATATTATTCGAACCTCCACAGTCGGTCATATGTCGGAAGTAGGTATGAATCAAGACTGTCATGATTGGTTGCAGAGGTCTAAGTTGTTGGACATGGCTACAACACTCACGAGTGCTCATAAGTTCTGAGCATTGGACTCAACCTACGCTCACTGGAATCACTTCATGGAATTTATCTCGAGTGATCGTGAGACGGTAATATCATATAAGTCTTCAAACCTAGATATATGATTTGTTACTTATGAGTTGGTTATGCATTGATTGTACGAAAACGCATTGGTAACTCGATGTTATAAAACGTGCTCTTGTGTATAATTCAATGAGTAGTAGAACAAACATATGAGTCAAAGTTTATCTGTTCCTTCTTGGATTAGAAGCTGATATCTGGGCCCCTCGATGATTTTGTTTTGACCTATGTATCGGGCCCGATCAGAACTAAGTTGATGTGTTCAATTAAGTTCTTTGTCAAACAAATCGGAAATCGGGAAACAAACTGCTGGACAATAAGTAAGACATTGTTCCATGTATTTGTCCGGCTGATATCTAGAACAGAGGATTATATGATCACTTATCTTAAATGGCGTATCATCATCTTCTCAGTTCCGAGAGACCTTGAAAGAGCTACGATTGCCGATCGGTTCCTGAAGTATTACAATTATAGTTATTAGACTTATCCAAGTGGGAGACTGTTGGATAAGGTGTCTAAGTCCATAACTATTTCTGGTATGTACTTGACCCGACCCGGCATGGTCCATTTGGGTTGCATGGCACCATGCAATTGGATAAACTAGAATGAGTGAAATAACACTTATGGTTTATTAATATATTATAAGTTCGAATATATTAATAATATTATTTAATTAGTTTGATCAAGAATTAATTTAGAATTAATTAAGTGATCAAAAGATAACTAATTAAATATATGGGTAGATTATGTAAATCTTCCATATCTTATATAGTGGGCTAAGAGGCTCCATGGATTATCAAGTTGGGTTCCACCCATAGGATGCTCCATGGATGCTCCATGGGAGTTACAAACCCATGGGTCATGGAAATGAAGAGTCATGACACATTAGGGTTTACATGGTGTAACCCTAGATGTGTCAACACTATATAAGAAACCCATTCTCCACCAAAATCGGCTACACATAAGAAACAAGAGGGCTAGGCCGATTTTAGAAGTGTGTATTCTCTCTAAAGTCATTCCAAAAGCATTTGGTGTTGTGTGAAGCATTTGAGGCATCACACTTGGGGTGCTAGGCTCACAAGGTTTCAAGGATCATAAGCAACAACAAGGTAAGTTATTCTATCTTTCATGCAAGTTAAAATTTGTTCCCCATGTATGCTAGATAGGAATATAACCTTGGAATTCAACTTTGCATGATAATTAGACAAACATAGATCCAAGGTTATTAGGGTTGCATGTACACTTAGGAAGTATTAGAATGCTCAAAACCCATCAGATCTATGAAGAAAAATCGGATGATAGTTGAGAGAAATCGAGTTCTTAGCTTGAAGGAGTGAAAAATGATTAAAAATGGCTAAGTCCCACATATATATGTGAGAGTGTGCTGCCAGGAGGGGGGTGTGCGGCCGCACACTCAAGTGTACGACCGTACACTCCTCATGTTGGAGTGTTTGGCCATTTTCAAAAGTGGTTAATTTATGAAACCCATTTCTAAACCCTAACTTTAAAGGTACTAGGCTTAGAACACTCAAATTGACTCTAAACAATGCTAAAAGTTAGCAGAAACGAGACTGATTTTGATTGAATTGAATAACTGTACAAGATAGAAATTTCGGGTTGTCACATCATCCCCCCCTTAGAGAGAATTTTGTCCCGAAATTAGAGTTTAAACAATTAAGCTAGTACAAATAACTAAACGAAAACATGAGGATATTTCAATTTCATTTGATCCTCGCGCTCCCAAGTGAATTCAGGTCCCTGCTTGGCATTCCAGCGAACCTTCACTATCGGGATACGACTTTGTTTCGTTTGCTTGACCTCTCGGTCCATGATCTCTACAGGTTCTTCCACGAAGTTGAGGCTCTCGTTGATCTCGATCTCGTCGAGTGGGATTACAAAAGTCTCGTCGGACATACACTTTTTCAAGTTTGAGACGTGGAAAGTAGAATGTACGTTAATGAGTTCGCGAGGTAGTTTGAGTTTGTAAGCTACAGGGCCGATTCTAGAGAGAATATCGAAAGGCCCTACGTATCTTGGATTTAGCTTCCCACGCTTTCCGAAGCGTATCAAGCCCTTCCATGGTGAGATCTTCAATAGAACACGGTCGCCCACCTGGAATTCGAATGGTTTCCTTCTCTTGTCTGCGTAGCTTTTCTGTCAGTCTCTAGACGCTTTCAATCGTTCACGAATCTGAATGATTTTCTCTGTCGTTTCCCGAATGATCTCTGGACCTGTGAGAGTGCTTTCAGGAACTCGTCCTTTAGCTAACTGTGTGTCACCCACCTCTGCCAAGCACAAAGGGGATCTGCACTTACGGCCATAGAGGGCTTCAAATGGAGCAACCTGTATGCTCGTGTGATAACTATTGTTGTAGGAAAACTCGACAAGGGGTAAGTGAGTATCCCATGCCTTCCCAAAGTCTATCACGCAAGCCCGCAACATATCTTCCAAAGTTTGAATAGTCCTCTCACTTTGTCCGTCGGTTTGCGGATGGTAGGCTGTACTCATGTCCAGCCTAGTTCCAAGGGAACTTTGTAGCGACTGCCAGAACCTCGAAGTGAATCTACTATCTCTATAAGAGATAATGGATATGGGAACACCATGCAGTCGTACGATCTCCCTAATGTATGTTCTAGTGAGTTTCTCCATCTTGCCGGTCTCTTTGATAGGTAGGAAGTGTACGGACTTTGTTAACATGTCTACGATCACCCATATGGTATCGAGACCACCAGTTCTCTTGGGAAACTTGGTTATGAAATCCATCGTGATCCGCTCCCACTTCCATTCAGGTATCTCCGATTGCTGAAGTAAACTTGACAGTTTCAGGTATTCGACCTTAACCTTGGCGCAAGTAAGGCATTTACTCACGAAGGTAGCAATCTATGCTTTCATGTTAGGCCACCAGTATAACTTTTTAAGATCCAGATACATCTTATCTGAACCTGGGTGGACGGAATACCGAGTGCTGTGAGCTTCGGTCATGACCAAGTCTCTGAAACCACCGTGTTTCAGTGTCCAGATCCGATCCATGAGATATAAGGCTCCGCCACCCTTGACTTCTAAGTTCTTATCCATCCCTCTTAGGGATTCACTGGTCACATTTTCAGGTTTCAAAGCTTCGAGCTGAGCTTCCTTAATTTGTGTGGACAAGTGCAAATGGATAGTCATAGTCAGAGATTTGACTCTACGACCAGAGTATTCCTTTCGACTTAGGGAGTCAGCTACTACGTTGGCCTTGCCGGGATGATAACGAATTTCGCATTCGTAATCACTGAGTAGCTCGACCCACCGTCGTTGTCTCATGTTGAGTTCATTCTGGTCGAATATGTGTTGAAGGCTTTTGTGGTCTATGAAGATACTGCTTTTCGTACCGTACATGTAGTGTCTCCAGATCTTCAGAGCAAACACTACTGCTCCTAACTCAAGATCGTGTGTGGTGTAGCTGACCTCGTGTGTCTTCAGCTGTCTTGAGGCATATGCGATGACCTTACCTCGTTGCATCAGAATACAGCCGGGCCCCTGGTTGGATGCATCGCAATAAACCACAAAGTCTTCTATCCCTTCGGGGAGGGATAGTATCGGTGCGGTGCATAAGGCTCGTTTCAGCGTTTGGAACGCTTTCTCTTGCTTCTCTTCCCAGTCAAAGGCCACACCCTTCTGGGTCAATGTTGTAAGCGGTTTCGCAATTCGAGAGAAGTTCTGAATGAACCTGCAATAGTAGCCAGCGAGGCCTATGTGACAACCCGAAATTTCTATCTTGTGCTATTATTCAAATCAATCAAAGTCAGACTCATTTCTGCCACTTTCTAGCATTGTTTTGAGTCAATCGGGTGTTCTAAACATAGTATCTTCAAGTTAGAAGTCTAGATTTGGGTTCCGCAAGTTCACCCGACCCAAAAATTGGCCAAACACTCCAACTTAAGGAGTGTACAGCCGCACACTTGGGTGTGCGGCCGCACAACCCTCCTCCGGCAGCACACTCTCGTCTGGCAGCACACTCATGCCTATATGATAGAGTCTTGGCCTTCATTCAATCCTTTTCACCCTCCTAGACCAGAACTCATTTTCTCTCAAGTAGCTCCCGATTTTTCAGCTAGATCTTCAAGTGGTAAGTGTTTCTTCCCTTTGATTTGTTGATTTCTTACTCCATCTAGTGTAGATCACTGATTTCATCCATACAATCACTTCATTTTGGTAGATCTTCAAGTGTTCTTCAGTTTCACCAAGAACATCAAGAACACCTACTAAGTTCTTGGGCTCCAAACACCCCTAAACGCTTCTACATCGTAAGTACCCTTCTCCTGCATGTTATTTGCTAGATTTAAGCCTTTTAAAACGTCCAGAACTCAATCATCAAGGAGTGTGCGGCCGCACACACTCATGTGTCCGTACACCCCTTATTCTAGTGCTTAAGGGCCTCAAACTCAATTTGTATGCTAGCACATGATCAAAGACACTTAAGGGATGCAAGATATGACCTTGGAAATACGTTTTTGACCATTTTTCCTAGGAGTGTGCGACCGCACACTCCATGGCCGCACACACCAAGCCGCATACCCAATGGGCAGCACGTCTGGTGGCCGTACACGCCCCTGTGTGGCCGTACACGCCCCTGTGTGGCCGTACACCCAATTTATGCAACCTTTGATGCTTCTAACACTTCAATCTAAGTGTTTTCTAAGTCCTAGGGTGTTTTCCTTTCATGATTAGTTGTTTAAAGACTAATTATATACATATATGTGCCAATATATGCTTATTAGGATCCGTTGTGCTCAAGTCTACACTTGGCACTTAGCATCCTACAAACCGATCTTTCATTCATACCACTCACTGCAGGTGAGTTCATACCCCTTTAACTTACCTTTTAAATGATTTTAAATGCTTTTATGGGGGGGGGGGATACAAGTACAAACAAAATTGTTATTATATCAATCACATGTGATTAAAAACTATCAAACCGATAGAATTCTTATACTTCAAAACTGTGTTTTCAACAAATTGCTTCAAATAGTGTTACAAACTCTTTTAAACTTATATTTTGTCAAAAGCATATCTATATAGATATAGTTATATAAGTAGGATTGAAAGGACTTAGGACTGATAGCTCGCCTTACTTCCTGTTCCTTGTTTGGTTGTGGACTTAGGGTATCGGTTGTTTGTCCGAAGGTCGTTTGAATCTTAATTATATATTATGTGTATGTGTATAGATATAAAAGTTATTCTTTCAGTTCAATACCTTTGGGTAGTAAAGGTATACAAACATGTTCATGCATACAAACAATATTGCTAGTAAACTATAATAGGTATAGTTTAGGAAGTCACTAATACTGTTATTAGAACAACGAAACATACAAAGAGTCAGTTCATACATGAGTCCATACATACTATAACGAGAAACAATACTCACCATAAAGAGAAATAGATACAGAATACTATAACGAGAAACAATACTCACTATAAAGAGAAACGGATAAGGAATACTATAACGAGAAACAATACTCACTATAAAGAGAAACAGATAGAGCATACTATAACGAGAAACAATACATACTACACACTATACACTAGAAAACATACTACATACTAGACAGAGAGAACATACACTACACTAGTACATACTATACAAATACAAGAATACTATAACATTAATGTGAGATACTACTTCATGGCTCGACAAGATACTGTTGCGTCACGTTTTGTACCCAGAGTCTCCTGGAGGGAGAGCGTGAATTTGTGTATAGATCTATACGGGACTGACCCTCCTACACCTTGTTGCTAACTACAGTGGGACCTGCAGGTCTACGGGTGACGAATGTCATATCATTTCGACGTCTCGAAGGTCGTGTTTTACTGGTCGATCAAGTATGGTTACAATCATATCACATTTTACCTTAATTAACTAACAAGTTTAAAGGTAGTTAGTACATTAGTAGTTACCTAGATAAAACTACAGTACATCTTTATTTTTCCCATTTCATTCACACTGTGATCTTCTCACATAAACGGTAATGAGAAACTATATTTTGGTAATGATAGTCATACTTTGGGAAAACTCACACTTTTACCAAAGAACAAACATAGAGAACAGTTGAGTCTTGGTAGAAGACTACTTTAGTAGAAAATATAGGATTTTCTAGGAAGTTTACAAACATATACATCAAACACTTACAAACTTTTACATCAAACATTTACAAGTACATTCTTCAAACTTATACAAACATTGACAGTAAAATACTTATGAACTCCCCAACTTAAATGTTGATCTACGCTTTCAAAATAACTTGTATTCTCAGGTCGCTAGTAGACAGGTACCGATGGCCAGGTTTTGAGAAGATGGAGCACGTTCAAAACTCATCTTTTATTTTGATTTACACTTTTGGTGTCTTATAAACTTCAGAACACACTTGTATTAAAATTATTACTATTAATGCAATGGATGATGTTGTTGCTTGTTTACTATTATGCATTTTTATGATACTGTACATGACGTCCTCCGCCCCGAACGTTTCCGCCGTTCAGGTTTTGGGGTGTGACAGCCTAGAAATTTACGAATTTCTATAGGCATCTTCGGTGCTGACCAGTTCTCAATGGCTTTGATTTTGGAAGGGTCCACGTGTATTCCCTCTTCGCTAACCACGTGCCCCAAGAATTCGACTCTTCGGATCCAAAATTCGCATTTTGAGAACTTCGCATAGAGTTTCTCTGATCGCAGCGTTTCTAAGACCTGACGCAGATGTTGACTATGCTCTTCCTTACTATGAGAGTAGATAAGTATGTCATTGATGAAGACAATGAAGAACTGATCCAAGTAAGGACGGCAAACCCTATTCATTAAACCCATGAATACTGCGGGTGCATTGGTCAATCCAAACGACATCTCTACAAACTCGTAGTGTCCATAACGAGTTCGGAAGGCTGTCTTCGGAACATCCTCCCCTAGCACTCGTAACTGGTGATACCCGGATCTCAGGTCTATCTTTGAAAAGAAATTCGCCCCTTGAAGTTGGTCAAACAAATCGTCAATGCGAGGCAGAGGGTAACCATTTTTGACGGTTAGCTTGTTTAGTTCTCTATAGTCGATGCACATACGGAACGATCCGTCTTTTTTCTTGACGAATAAGATCGGTGCTCCCCAGGGTGAGAATCTTGGTCTAATAAAGCCCTTGCTGAGCAATTCGTTAAGTTGACTGGATAGCTCCTGCATCTCAGCTGGTGCTAGACGATAGGGCGATTTGGCTACTGGGGTAGCCCCTGGAACTAAGTCGATTCTGAACTCGACTTGACGTTGCGGAGGTAATCCTGGGAGTTCTTCTGGAAAGATGTCGGGAAAGTCGCTTACTACTTGGATGTTCTTTATGTTCTTCGTCTCTTGGCTCACGTCGACAACATGCGCAAGGAATGCGTGACATTCCTTTTGCAAATACTTCTGGGCTTGTATGCTCAAGATGATACGAAGGTTCGTGCCGGATTTGTCGTCGTAGATAATTTGGGTTTCGCTAGACGGCAGATTAAGGCAAATGGCCTATTCATAACACATGATGTCGGCACGATGAGAACTCAACCAATCCATGCCGATCATGACGTTGAAACTTTTAATTGAGACCGGCATGAGCTCGATTAGAAATGAATGGCTATCTAGTGTTAGTGTACAACCTATGAATATACAGCTAGTGCTCTCTGTCTTTCCGTTAGCCATTTCTACAGTGAACGGTTCTTTAAGTGCTCGTGATTTTTGCTTAAGCAAGTGAGCAAATTTCTGATTCACGAAACTCCTCTCCGCTCCACTATCAAACAGTATGCATGCATAAGAGTTATCGAGGAGAAACGTACCAGTGACCACTGTGGGGTCGGCAATTGCTTCCTCGTGGCCTATAGCCAAAACTCTTCCCACTCCGCCGGCATTCCCTGCCTTCGGGCAGTTTCTCTTGTACTGACCCACCTCGCCACAACCGTAGCAAGCTTGGCCCACACCAGCGTCGGGGACTTGGGTGATTGGACTTGCCGGAGCCTTGCAGAAACGGGCAGTGTGCCCCTTCCTGTTGCAAATCGAGCACTGCATTTCCCGGAAGGGTCCATTGTGGTGGAAGCTGCATTTTTTGCACTTCGGCAAGCTTCCTGCGTACTGCTTTACCGGTGCAGCAGCGGCATGTGCTATCGCAGCATGAACCGCCACGACCTGCTGCTTCTTGGCAGCTTTCTGCTTTTTCTTGTCATCCCAGAACTTGCGCTTATTATCAGCGGCTTTGGAGGGTTCTTGGATGGCTAGGGTTGTTGTGGTTGACGGGGTTCGGACCCCATGGTCAATGAGCCTTTGTGCCAACCGCTTGGCACTGTCGAAGGTAGTGGGGTGAGAAGCTAGTACATTCCCTTGAAATGGAGGTACCATCCCCCAGATATACCTCTCTATCTTCTTCCCCTCAGTAGGAACCATGGATGGACATGGTGCTACCAGATCGCTGAATTTGGCAGTGTAGGAGACTATGTCGGAGCCCTTTATGGTTCGGCTCCAGAGTTCCTGCTCCAACTTTTGAACTTCGCCCCTCGGGCAGTATCCTTCGATCATGAGCTCCTTCATAGCTTCCCAGCCGATAGCATTTGCCACTATAAGAGATAGTGACTTGACATGGCTATTCCACCACGTCAGGGCTCGGTCTGCGAAGGTGCAGGCGGCAAATTTTACCTTGCTCCCTTCCGGACAGGAGCAAATCTCAAAGATCGACTCCGTCTTCTCGAACCATTGCGAGAGGACAATGATTCCGCCAGTTCCATTGAAGGACCTGGACTTACAGCTGGTGAAGTCCTTATACGTGCACTCCCTAGAGCGCACTGGAGCTTCGACAATAATGGGAGGCACAATAGTCCCACCCCCGCTAGTACCGGTAGTGGTGAATTGTGCTAGAGCCGTCGTAACAGCCGCATTTACAGCAGCTTGAATAGCTGCTGGATTGTATTGAGGAGGAGGAGGTGGTTATTTTGTTGGAGTTATCGGAGTAGCGCGTCTTGCTGATCGACGTGGAGGCATCTTGTATCTATAAGTTTAAAAGATGAAGATATAGGTAAGTATTTAAACAGAGAGAATGATGAGAGTGAAACATAGACTAATTCTCCACAGCCCAACAAAACAGAAGAAAGTATGATTGAATTAAAGATTTCCCATTAGATTAGATATCTTCCAATAATAATGGAATTATAGATGTAACAAGTTCGGGAAAAATGACCTAAGGTCTTACATCACACCTAGATAAGAAAATTTTGACAGAAGAAAGACCTATTGACCGAAAGTTCAAGGTCTTAAGATAAACAAGAATTTACAGGGAAAAGTGCTACTTAGAGCATAGCTATAAAGGATATTCCTTAAACCAAAAGAAAGGATGAGCAGAGCATCTCCTACTGGCGACGGGCAGCTCTTGGGTGAACCCTCAAGTCAGCCAGCTGACGCTCTACATCGAGAAGGTGTCGTTCGAAAACCCTTTGACGTACTCGGAGCTCTATGACTTCAGCCCGAGTTGCATCCAGTTCCTGCAATAGAGACTTATTGTCCCTCGCAGTTCTCTCGCGAGCATCCTTCAGTCGACGAATGTGGACTGTATTGAGTCTAACATTGGCATCAACCTGCATGACCCGGTGGATGGCTGCCCTACCCTGCTCTTCATTACGAGCAACCCTGCAGACCAGGATAGGAAGGATCCTGTCCGCTGAGCCGCCCTTGCTCACGTTGTAGAAGCTTCGGTCTCCATTGTATGGCATTGGTTGACCCTGTTCTTGACTCCATCCATCCAAGTATTCCGCCCACAGAGGCGTCGGGCCTTGAAAAGCCGGACGAGGGTTAGGATTGGGGATTGGAGCTTCTAGAGGTAGGATATTGACTTCTGGCTCAGAGTCAGAATCCTCCGGGAGGTTCTCTGCAAAGTCATCATCCAAAGGGATTGGATGATTCTCTTCTGGCTCTACATCGAGCCACCCTCCGTTGCCTTGGTTTGGATAGTACGGATCTCCGGGGATATGGAATCCAGCCATGTTATCTACTTGAGAAAAGGGGGTAAAAGAGATAATTAATAGACGTACTAATTAAGATAATTTATAAGATGATCCTTACCAGTTACTCCAACATTTGCATAGCACATACCAGTCATATGTGACCAAAACAGGATAGACCTTCAAATAGGTGACCCTAACTCTAAGCCCACAACCAAACAAGGAACAAGAAGTAAAGCAAAGATCACA
This sequence comes from Lactuca virosa, assembly GCF_052849685.1. NCBI lineage: Eukaryota > Viridiplantae > Streptophyta > Magnoliopsida > Asterales > Asteraceae > Lactuca > Lactuca virosa. The sequence goes on from NC_136433.1 coordinate 240,934,742, forward strand.
AATTCTAAGTCTATAACACCCTAGTCACATATAACCTTAGCATATCAGCTCCGCAACTATTGACATACTAATAAAGACCTTTTTAGTTTGCAAATAAGTAATTATAGTAACACAAAATACTCCTATAGTATTTTAAGTTTATGTTATGTTCTAATGTTTTCATTGGAGTAGTGTTGGTAAGTTTTTAGACTTGTTGCAACACCACAACCATTCCTGGGCACATGCTGATCACTTCTCGGAAAGATATAGTTGATCAGGCTATATCACTCCCAGATCTGATCATATGTTCCCAAGCCTACTTGTGCTGTCCAACAATCGTTATACTTTTGTTCTGTCCTAGTGACACTGATTTTAGTATGAATGCAGGTATGTATACTTTTGGTTAAATATTTATTATTTAAAAGTATAAACTCTTGGTCAGAGTATTTTAATCCCGTTGTGTTTATAGTTTTATATCTTTTATGGGTTGATATACTCAATTCACTATAAACAATGCTCTGATACCAATCTGTCACGCCCTAAAACCGGAACGGCGGAAACGTTCGGGGGCGGAGGACGTCATGTACAGTATCACAACAATCCATAATAGTAAACAAGAAACAACATCATCCATTGCATTAATAGTAATATTTTAATACAACTGTGTTCTGAAGTTTATAAGACACCAAAAATGTAAATCAAAACAAGAGATGAGTCTTGAACGTGCTCCATCTTCTCAAAACCTGGCCATCGGTACCTGTCTACTGGTGACCTGAGAATACAAGTTATTTTGAAAGCGCAGATCAACATTAAAGCTGGTGAGTTCATAAGCATTTTAGTGTCATTGTTTGTATAGGTTTGAAGAATGTACTTGTAAATGTTTGATGTAAAAGTTTGTATGTATTTGATGTAAATGTTTGTAAACTTCCTAGAAAATCCTATATTTTCTACTAAAGTAGTCTTCTACCAAGACTCAACGGTTCTCTATGTTTGTTCTTTTGTAAAAGTGTGAGTTTGCCCAAAGTATGACTATCATTACTAAAATATAGTTTCTCATTACCGTTTATGCGAGAAGATCACATTGTGAATGAAATGGGAAAAATAAAGATGTACTGTAGTTTTATCTAGGTAACTACTAATGTACTAACTACCTTTAAACTTGTTAGTTAATTAAGGTAAAATGTGATATGATTGTAACCATACTTGATCGACCAGTAAAACACGACGTTCGAGACGTCGAAATCATATGACATTCGTCACCCGTAGACCTGCAGGTCCCACTGTAGCTAGCAGCAAGGTGTAGGAGGGTCAGTCTCGTATAGATCCATACACAAATTCACACTCTCCCTCCAGGAGACTCTGGGTACAAAACGTGACGCAGCAGTATCTTGTCGAGCCATGAAGTAGTTGATGGGTTTTATGCATAAGAACAATCCTATGTGCTCATACAAACCCTAATGCTTGGATCTAGGTTTCTCTTTTGTACATGCATGGAATCCAAGACTTGCAAACCCTAATCTAGCATACATAATTCGAAAATTAACTTAATACATCAGATCTAGATGTTTACCTCTTCAAAGATTGGCTTAGATCTTCTTTTCTTCTTCTCTTGAGCTTAGAGTCACAATTGTAACTCCTCTAATGGATCACAAACACCTCAAGCAAGAAGGCACCTTTGAGAGAGGAGGGAGGATGCTAATTTTCGGCCTTAGGGTTTCTCTTGGAAGCAAGTGGTCGAAAATTGGAGCCTTGGGGTCTTATTTATAGTGCAAGCTGCTAGGGTTTCAGTCTAAACCCTAATGGATACCTTAGCCACCAAGTAGCCCAAGGAACCTTCTGGAATAAGGCCCTTGGACGAAAATATGATGATCCTTCATCATAATTTCGTTTCCCCTTAGTCCATTAGGTTTCCCAGCCCAAAACTCACAACTTATGCCCCTTTTAATTAATCTCTTTTAGTCACCAAATTAATTCCTAATTAATTTATGACTAATACTAATTAAATAAATATGATTTCTCCTATAATATATTATTCTTATAATATATTAATAAACCATAATATCCTCTCTCTCATATCAAATTACCTTGTCAAGTTGCTTTGGTGAAGGCAACCTAAAAGGACCATGCATAACCGGGTCAAGTACATACCAAATATAGTTACGGGCTTAGACACTAATCCAACAGTCTCCCACTTGGATAAGTCTAGTAACTATATCTCACATACGACTTCAGGATCTGGTTAGCAATCATAGCTCTTATACGCTTCTGTCAACTCTGATCAAAATCCTGTCCTTCAGATAAGGGATCGTATAATCCTCTGTTCTAGATATCATGTTGACAATACTTATTATCCAGCATTTTGTTTCTCGATCTCTGATTTATTCGACATAGAATTTAGTTGAACACATCAACTTCATTCTGACCGGGCCCGACACATAAGTCAAACTAAATCATCGAGCGGCCAATATATCGCTTTTATTCTCTTAGAATAAAAGGTACAGAAAAACTTCGACTTATATGCTTTTATCATTTACTAGCTAAGTCACACACAATAATGCGTTTTATAACATCAAGTTACTGAGGCGTTTTCGCATTATTAATGCATAATCAACTAGCAAACAACAACCATATCTCTAGGTTTAAAGATTATATGATATTATCATCTTGCGATCACTTATGATAACTTTCATGAAGTGATACTAGCAAGTGCGGGTTTATTCCAATGCTCAAAACAAATTTCAAAAGCACTCATAAACTTCGTAGCAAACCTTTGCTATGTCTAAATCCTTTCAGACAATCTACAAACAAATTTATGACAATCTTCTTTCATATCTACTTCCAACATATGAGCGATTGTGGACTGTTCGAACAATCTTATTATTCAGGAAGTCAAAACATGCAAAATTGGAAATAACAGATAAATAATCAACACAAGATAGTAACTTTCTTATAAATAACACACCTTTATTTAATCATCAAAATGTTGAATACAAAATTATCCATTACAAATTTCCTATCTATCTAATCTAAACTAATATCGTCCTTTAGTCCAACGCTCCTAACGTGCTTCAAATGCTTAACCCTACTCAGTCCCTTCGTAAGGGGATCTGCTGGGTTATCTTCTAACGATACCCTCTTCACAACGAGGAGTCCCTCTTCTACCCGATGTCTAATAAAATGGTATTTCCTGCCGATATGTCGAGATCTGTCATGATCTCTTGGTTCCTTGGTCAAGGCAACCGCTCCTTCATTATCACATAAAATTTCCATGGGCTCCTTTATGGATGCCACAACTCCAAGGTCTCCAATGAAGTTCTTCAACCATATATCCTCCTTAGACGCCTCGCTTGCCGCAATGTACTCTGATTCGCACGTTGAATCAGCCACGGTCTCTTGCTTGGAACTTTTCCAAGTCACTGCTCCTCCGTACAGGGTAAAGACCCAGCCTGACTGCGATCGGTAATTATCCCGATCCGTTTGAAAACTAGCGTCACTGTACCCTCGCACCCTTAAGTCATCACTCCCACCGAGGACTAGAAACCATTCCTTGGTCCTTCGTAGGTACTTAAGAATATTCTTGACATCAATCCAATGCGCCCTACCAGGGTTCCCTTGATATCTGCTGACCATGCTCAAAGCGAAGGCCACATCAGGGCGAGTACAGGTCACAGCGTACATAATCGAGCCAACTGCGGAAGCGTAAGGTACTCGGCGCATATCAGCTGTCCCTGCCTCTGTACTTGGGCTCTGAGTCTTACTCAGTTTGGTATTGCATTGGATTGGTAACTCCCCTTTCTTGGAATTTTCCATACTAAAACGTTTTAGTACCTTTTCCAAGTATGTATCCTGACTGAGTCCTATCGGTCTCTTACTTCTGTCTCTTACTATCCTTATTCCCAGTACATATGCAGCTTCTCCGAGGTCCTTCATAGCGAAACACTTCCCAAGCCAGGATTTGACCTCCTGCAAGGTTGGAATCTCTTTTCCTATGAGTCGTATGTCATCGACATACAATACGAGGAAGCTCACTATACTCCCACTGGCCTTGACATACACACATGACTCATCTTCGTTTCGTAGAAAACCAAACTCTTTGAACTTCTCGTCAAAACAAAGATTCCATCTGCGAGATGCCTGCTTTAATCCATAAATGGATTTCTCAAGCTTGCACACTCTATTTGGATGCTTCGCATCGACAAAACCCTCTGGCTGATTCATGTAAACATCCTCAACCAACTTCCCATTTAGGAAAGCGGTTTTTACGTCCATCTGCCAGATTTCATAATCATGAAATGCAGCTATTGCGAGCATTACCCTAATAGACTTTATCTTGGCAACTGGCGAGAAGGTCTCATCAAAGTCAACTCCAGGAGTTTGAGTAAATCCCTTCGTGACCAATCGTGCTTTATAAGTATGCACTTTCCCATTAATGTCTGTCTTCTTTTTGAAGATCCACTTGCACCCGACTGTCTTACGACCTGGTACATTATCAACCAAAATCCAAACTTCGTTGTCATACATGGACTGAATCTCGCTGTCCATTGCCTCTTTCCATTTAGCAGACTCTGGGCCTGCCATGGCTTTCTTGTAGCTATTAGGTTCGTCCATATTTACTAGTGTACTATCACTAAAAAACATATCCCCGTCAGTAGTAATATGGAAACCATAAAACTGGGGTGGAAAAATAACTCTACTCGAACGTCTAAGAGGTAAGGACTGGTCAATTGGTTCAACAGGAGTTTCCTCCTCAGGTTAAACGCCAGTGTCAGAGGTTCCTTCATCTCCTGACTGTTGAAGCTCTTCAAGGTCAATCTGACTCCCACTGTCTCCTTGACTTATGAGTTCTCTCTCTCTGAAAACTCCTCTTCTAGCAACAAAGACAACATTGTCACTTGGTCTATAGAAGAGATAGACAAAAGACTTATGTGGATAGCCGATGAAATAACACTTCTCACTATGAGGTTCTAGCTTGTCGTGAGTCTCTCGTCTTACGTAAGCTTCACAACCCCAAACCTTGATATGTGCTAACGAGGGAGCTTTCCCTGTCCACATCTCATGAGGTGTCTTGGCAACCTTCTTGGTGGGAACTAAGTTAAGGATATGGGCGGCAGTCTCTAAGGCATACCCCCAGAATGAGATTGGTAACGAAGCACGACTCATCATAGAACGAACCATGTCCAATAAGGTTCAATTACGTCTCTCAGCCACACCATTCAATTGTGGCGTTCTAGGAGGCGTCAATTGCGAAACTATTCCACATTCTTTTAGATAGTCGTGAAACTCAAGACTTAGGTACTCTCCTCCTCGATCAGATCGAAGCATCTTGATTTTCCTGCCCAGCTGATTCTCCACTTCATTCTTAAACTCTTTGAACTTTTCAAAGGTTTCTGACTTTTGCTTGATCAAGTAGATATATCCATATCTGCTATAATCGTCTGTAAAAGTCACGTAGAAGCGACAAGCGTCCCTTGTGGTGGATCTAAAGGGTCCACATACATCTGTATGTATGAGATCCAATACACCCTCACCCCTTTCACATGTACCAGTAAAGGGTGACTTGGTCATCTTCCCAAGTAAACAAGATTCACACACGTCATCGTCCCTAAGGTCGAATGACTCCAAGACTCCATCCTTTTGGAGTTGGGCTATGCGTTTCTTGTTAACATGGCCAAGGCGACAATGCCACAAGCATGCTTTGTCCAAACTTGTGGACGAATCAATATTCAAAACATCATTTCCTAAATTATCTATAACTAACACAGATTCATAAATCCCATTACAAGGTAATGCATGGAAATAAAAGACACCATTCAAATAAGTATTAATAGAACCATTACTATTATCAAACGAATATCTGAAACCTTTTCTAAACAATCCATGAAAAGAAATGATGTTCCTTGCCATATCTGGCGAATAGCAATAATTATTTAAATCTAGCCCTAACCCATTACTCAACACTAAGGAATAAACTCCGATCTTGGTTACTGGTGAAGACTTCTTGTTTCCCATGATCAAGTTTATCCTTCCATGCTCCACTTCCCTACTTTTTCTTAGCCCCTACAAGTCAGAACAAATGTGGTAACCACATCCAGTATCAAGGACCCATGAAGTAGCAAGTGATGAGTTATTAGATTTAATTAAATACATACCTGCAAAGGTGGGATTTATCTGCCCATCCTTAATATCCTGCAGATATTTAGGGTAACTTCGTTTCCAGTGGCCCTTCTGGTGGCAATAGAAGCACTCTGCTTCCTTGGGGTTAGAAGAGGGCTTAACAGAACCTGCTTTGGTCCCACTAGAAGAGGAACCATCTTGGGTCTTACCCTTATGGTGGCTCTTAGAAGGAGCCTTCCTCTTCTTTCCCTTTCCTTGGCCAATTGCCAACACAGGAGCAGCTACAGTAGAGGATGATGCAATAGATTTGTCCTTGAGGTTGCTCTCAGCTGTCCTCATGAGCCCTTGAAGTTTACTCAGGGTGACCTCTTCTTTGTTCATATGGTAGGTCATTCTGAACTGGTTGTAGCAGGAAGGCAAGGAGTGGAGGATGATGTCGATAGCCAAATGAGCAGTTAGGGATTCTCCACTCCCCATCCTAGCGGTGATCATGTTGGTGATGATCTCATAGCGCTCTTGTCTCGCGCTCTGGTGGTACCTGTCCAAAAAATCTTGGTGCATCTCATATGGATACATGTCCTCATAGGACTTTTGGAGTTCGAGGTTCATGGTGGCCAACATGATGCAATGAACTTTCGTTGCATCACGCTCGTGGGCCTCAAAGGCGGCCATCTCTTCAGGAGTAGCTTCTTCTGGGTTGATCTTTTCTAGCTTCTCGTCGAGGACATATTTTTTGTCCTCGTAGCGAGTTATCATGCGAATGTATCTCATCCACTCGTTGAAGTTCGAGCCATCAAATGTCACCTTTTGACATAGGTTCATCAACGAGAATGACCCAAAAGTGTTGTTGTTTGCGTTTGCGTTAGACATCTGAAATAGAAAGGAACAAAGTTTGATTAGAAATGAATCCCCAATAAAACACCCAAAATGAGAAATTAGGGCTAGGATCCAACAACATTATTTACAACTTAGAAAAGGGATACCGTAATCTCAAAGTAAATAATTTGAAGGTAAGTGAATGACGATTCACTAATTCTCACCATGAAAAACGAAAAGAAATTAAGTTTTAAATGTATTTGAAAATTCCTAGATTTCTTTTGAGATTCATTGAACATTTCAATGGCATGTTTAAATCTCGATATGCACTTCAAATTTGCGACTGGGATGCCGAGGATCGCAAACAAGTTTGTGAATAACCATGCGAATCAACATGGTGCACTCAATGTCTTCATCACCTAATCAATGTGCTGGTTAGCCACGCACGCTCCATTGATCTATGATAAAATATCGAGCCACCCTTTGTCACCAATGTCAATCCCAAATTAGTGTGTCGGTTAGCCACGCACGCTCCACTAACGTTTGACAGGGGTACAAAGTGTAATTCCATGGAATAACATCATTTTCACATTTTACCCTAAAGTAACTAAGATTGGGAATTTATAAAACAATGTAGTTACTTTAATATTTCCATTATACTTATAATGAGGAATTAAGTGCCCTATCCTATCCGTTCGGCTAACGACCCTCCACCAGTCAAGCAAGCGGTAGGTGTGAGTGTACACCCATTAAGCGCCATTTTATAGGCAGCAACCTTATACCCACCTTATAGATTGGCTTCGTGAATGAGGCCTACTAGCGATAAGACTAGCTTATTCTTATACATATATGTATATATATATATATATATATATATATATATATATATATATATATATATATATATATATATATATTAATCTTGTAATAGATAGAGTATAAGATTGAATTTTAAACTTGTAAAATTCTAAGGGTTGAAATTTAAATTTTTTCAAAATTAAACTTTTAATCAAGAATTAAATTTCAAAACTTGAGGGCAAGTTTTGAAGTTTTTCAAAACACAAGGGATCAAATAACAAATAATATAAATCTAACAATTAATTTAGTGATTATCTATATTTGACCTAATTCAATTTCTTGCAAGATAAGTTACCCAATTAATTCAAATAATCAATTTTAATCATATAAGGAATATATTATCTAATCAATTGGTAATTATCTTGTGTTTTGGCAAGGATAATCTTTCAATAACAATAAAATTCGAATTTTATCAGTTAAAAACATATAAGGCAATTATTGTTCACCAAAATAGCAAGAAATCCCGAGATATCCTTTGTCTGAGTCCCAAACTCGCCGAGTAGCAATCTGAACTCGCCGAGTAGGGCCAACTCGCCGAGTGCAGATACTGACTCGTCGAGTTGGTTCGGGCAGAGGCAAGAAAATTGTTTTCAGCAAGAATTCGACAATTGCATCACATACAACAGAAACCAATCAAGGCTTTGATACCACTGATGGGTTTTATGCATAAGAACAATCCTATGTGCTCATACAAACCCTAATGCTTGGATCTAGGTTTCTCTATTGTACATGCATTGAATCCAAGACTTGCAAACCCTAATCTAGCATACATAATTCGAAAATTAACTTAATACATCAGATCTAGATGTTTACCTCTTCAAAGATTGGCTTAGATCTTCTTTTCTTCTTCTCTTGAGCTTAGAGTCACAATTGTAACTCCTCTAATGGATCACAAACACCTCAAGCAAGAAGGCAACTTTGAGAGAGGAGGGAGGATGCTAATTTTCGGCCCTAGGGTTTCTCTTGGAAGCAAGTGGTCGAAAATTGGAGCCTTGGGGTCTTATTTATAGTGCAAGCTGCTAGGGTTTCAGTCTAAACCCTAATGGATACCTTAGCCACCAAGTAGCCCAAGGAACCTTCTGGAATAAGGCCCTTGGACGAAAATATGATGATCCTTCATCATAATTTCGTTTCCCCTTAGTCCATTAGGTTTCCCAGCCCAAAACTCAACTATCACACATTTGACAGTTTATGCCCCTTTTAATTAATCTCTTTTAGTCACCAAATTAATTCCTAATTAATTTATGACTAATACTAATTAAATAAATATGATTTCTCCTTTAATATATTATTCTTATAATATATTAATAAACCACAATATCCTCTCTCTCATATCAAATTACCTTGTCAAGTTGCTTTGGTGAAGGCAACCCAAAAGGACCATGCATAACCGGGTCAAGTACATACCAAATATAGTTACGGGCTTAGACACTAATCTAACAGTAGTATCTCACATTAATGTTATAGTATTCTTGTATTTCTATAGTATGTAATAGTGTAGTGTATGTTCTCTCTGTCTAGTATGTAGTATGTTCTTTAGTGTATAGTGTGTAGTATGTATTGATTCTCGTTATAGTATGCTCTCGCTGTTTCTCTTTATAGTGAGTATTGTTTCTCGTTATAGTATGTACTGACTTATGTATGAACTGACTCTTATATGTTTCATTGTTCTAGAAATAGTAATAGTGACTTCCTAAACTACACATATTATAGTTTACTAGCAATGTTGTTTGTATGAATGAACATGTTTGGACACCTTTGCTACCCAAAGCTATTGAACTGAATGAAGAACTTTAATATCTATATGCATACACATAATATATAACTAAGATTCAAACGACCTTCGGACAAATAACTGATACCCTAAGTCCACAACCAAACGAGGAACAGGAAATAAGGCGAGTTATCAGTCCTAAGTCCTTTCAATCCTACTTATATAATTGTATCTATATAGACATGATTTTGACAAAGTATAAGTTTAAAAGAGTTTAATAGAAAGTATTTATCATGTAAAAGAGTTTATAAAACGACTTGAAACAGTTTGTTTGATAACACAGTTTGAAATGTAAGAAATCCACTGGTTTGATAGTTATTAATCACATATGATTGGTATAACAACTATAATAGTTCTACTTGTATTCTCCCCCATAAAAGCATTTAAAATCATTTAAAAGGTAAGATAAAGGGGTATGAACTCACCTGTAGTGAGTGATACGAATGAAAGATCGGTTTGTAGGATGCTAAGTGCTAAGTGAAGACTTGAGCATAACGGGTCCTAATAAGCATATAATGACACATATATGTATATAATTAGTGTTTAAACAACTAATCATGTAAGGAAAACACCCTAGGACTTAGGAAAGACTTATATTGAAGTGTTAGAAGCTCAAAGGCTTGCATAAAGTGGGTGTACGGCAACACTAGAGAGTGTGCGGTCACTTGAGTATGCTGCCAGGTGTGTGATGCCATAGAGTGTACGGCCGTACACACCTTGAATAAATGGTCAAAAAGTGTTTTTCAAGGGTATAACTTGTATCCCCTAAGTGTCCTTGATCATGTGCTAGCATACAACTTGAGTTTGAGGTCCTTAAGAACTTAACAAAGGGGTGTACGGCCACACACTCCTTGATAATCATGTTTTGGATGATTTCTAGAGAGTATATCCAGTAAGTAACAAGCATAGGAGAAGGTACTTACGATATAGAAGCGTTTAAGGGTGTTTGGAGCCCAAGAACTTAGTAGGTGTTCTTGGTGTTCTTGGTGAAACTGAAGAACACTTGAAGATCTATCAAAAGAAGTGATTTCATGGATGAAACCAATGGTCCTTACTAGATAGTGAAAGGAATCAACAAATCAAGGAAAGGAACACTTACAACTTGAACATCTATGAAGAAAAATCGTATGATAGTTTAGAGAAATCGCGTTCTTAGCTTGAAGGAGTGAAAAAGGATCAAAAATGGCTAAGTCCCACATATATATGTGAGAGTGTGCTGCCAGGAAGGGGGTGTGCGGCTGCACACTCAAGTTTACGACCGTACACTCCTCATGTTGGAGTGTTTGGCCATTTTCAAAAGTGGTTAACTTATAGTACCCATTTCTAAACCCTAACTTTGAAGGTACTAGGCTTAGAATACTCAAATTGACTCTAAAAAATGCTAAAAGTTAGCAGAAATGAGACTGATTTTGATTGAATTGAATAACTGTAAAAGATAGAAATTTCGGGTTGTCACAAGTCTACACTGGTACGCCTCAACCCAACCACACACAAACTATGTCGACATATACATAACAGATAAGCATACATATAATCAGCTAATAGACAATCAGACAGATCTAACAGATCACTACAGCATACCAACATGTGATTAACCAAAATAAGAATCCAATGGGTCGACCTTGGTGCCTTCGACCTAAAAGTACAGTGAGGAAAATTCACATCACAAACTAAACAGAAGCTGATGAGGTCCCTAACTCCGAAACGCAACTCTCTAACCGACACCTAATCCCACCGAAGACCAATTCCATCAAAATCCCAAAATACCCTCAATGGTTAAACTTGGTCAAAGTCAACTGGTCAAACCCATTAAGTCAACTGAGTCAACCCAGCCAAGTCAACCCAACTGAGTCAACCCCACCGAGCTAACCCAGTACGAGTACGCGAGGCGTACTCCGGAGGTACGCTGGGCGTACTCCAATCCTCGCAGTTGACCACCATCGGGGTGGTTGACCGAGTACGCGGGGCGTACAACCAAGTATGAAGTACAACCGAGTACGCGAGGCGTACCCTTGCATCCTTCAAAATCCAATAAGTGCTTAATAGCTTAAGCACTTAAGTCCATATTTCAGATCCATGGCTCAAATACACTCTAGATTCATAAAGTTTCCAACTTTATGACTTTACATACCCCTTAAGTTCTCAACACAAGGTCTTAATCCATTAAGACATTCTACAAGATGCATGGAACAAATCTAACCATCGGGACTTCATTTTTATGGCTTAGGACCCCTCCTAGGGTCTGAAAGGACAACTCAAAACATCAAGAACATGTCATGTTCAAGATGAGACATTTGGGACAAAAAAGCACATAAAATCAACACATAAGCAAGATCTAGCAAACTAGCCATCAAGGTATGAACTTTATACCTTGAAATGATGGAGAAAGGTGAAAAACTTCTAGATCCAAGCCTTGCTTCAAGCTTCCAAGCTTTATCACCACCTTCTTCTTCTTATGGATCACTCAAAAACTCACACTCAACCTTCCAAGGACTCAAGTGATGCTAAGGTTACAAGGGAACACGGTTTCTGCTAATGAAGGCTGAAAGGTAGGGAAGGAATGAGACTTAAGGATGTTTAAATACTAGCCAAACCCTTAAAATTAGGGTTTCCACTCTTAGGAAGTATGCCCAACGTACTAGGGTGCTCCCTAGTACTCTTAGCATACACCATGTATGCATGGCGTACTCTGAAGCCATATTTACCAAAATGCCATTAAGGCCCTTATGCTTATAATTCTTGAACTTTGAGACTAATTGCAATATAATTAAATTAAAGGGTTGTAATTAGAAGTACTTTGACATCAGGATGTTACAATTCTCCCCCACTTGATCTAGACTTTTGTTGGATTAGTTGTCTAAGCCCATACCTATAATTGGTATGTACTTGACCCGAGAGTAGCATGATCCTTTTGGGTTGCATTCACCAGGACAATCTGATAGGATGAATATTTGAGAAAGAGGTTATTTATGATTTATTAATATATTATAAGTATAATATATTAATAGAGAAATCATATTATTTAATTAGTATTGATCAAGAATTAATAATTTAGTGATCAAAAGAGACTAATTAAATTAACGGGGACTGATTATGTAAATCAGTGATACATATGGTTTGGGCTATTGATCCATGATGGACTAAGTTTATGTAAGAGTCCATGAAGAGTTAGTTCATATGAGTTATTGGATCATAAGCTAAGTGTGAGAATTAGGGTTTACACGACTCTTGGAATTATATACTATATATGTATTTCCCTAAACCCTAATTTCATGACTAGTGTGTTCTTAGAGAACCATAGTCGATTTTGTGTCTCCAAACCTCTCTCTAAAGTCCTCCAATTGTTCATGGTGTCTTGTGATTCCATTAGAGGTGCAACATTTGAGGCACTAAGTTCTTAAATGCCAAATACATCATGCTACAACAAGAGGTAATCATCTAATCTATTTTTATGATTCAAATATCAAATTGATCAATGGAGTGTGTGTGGTTAACCGGCACATTGATTAGGTGATTAATGACATCGAGAGTGCCAAGCTAATTTGCAAGGTTATTCACACCTTGTTTGTGATCCTCGGTATCTCAGTTACAAACTTGAAGGGCATAATCGAGATTAAACATGCCATTGAAAAGTTCAATAAATCTCAAAAGAATCTAGGAATTTCAATTGATTTAAAACCTAATATTTAATTTTCATTTTTCATGGTGGAATTGGTAAATCGTCATTTACCTATCGACAAATAGTTTACAATTGGATTACGACATCCCTCTTCCGAATTGTAAATTATTGTGTTGGGTCCTAGCCTTAATATTTCATTTGGGTGTTATATTAAGGACTTAAATCAACTAAACGTGATTTTCTCCCTTGTAGATGTCTAGTTCTGACAACTATGGTCTTCCCGAATCCTATGGAAAAAGCTTTCCTCATGAAGATGATGTTCCCAGAAATCATACTTCACTTCCTCCACCTCCTCCAATAATTCTCCCTAACCCACATGTTCGTCGACTTGAAAAGTTCAAGGTCACTCAAACCCTTTTGGCAAGCAAACACCAAGATGGAAGGTCTGTGTGTGCACACGTCTTATAGATGAAGTCACACATTGACAGGTTGGGAATGTTGGGAGTCGATGTCTCAAGGAAGTTGGTTGTTGACTTGGTTCTTCAATCACTTCCTAAGTCATATAGTGAGTTCATTAAAGATTACTATATGACAGACCGCGACGTGACCCTTATTGATCTTACCTATTTGCTAATTGTTGTTAAATCAGTAATGATTTAGCGCACTGGTAATGCAAATTTGATTGGAAGATCTACTTCCCAGACTTCCATGGACATTGACAATGGAAACATTGGAGGTCCAGAAAATCTTTCTCTTCCCAATGGAAAGGGATTGGCCAAGGTCAAACCGTTTGACCAAATGGTAAAGAGAAAGGCAAGTCTGTGATTGTCCCGTGTACTATTCCGAGAGAGTCTATTTGTTTCTATTGCCAAGAGAAGGGGCATTGGTTGCAAAGCTGCCCTGACTATCTGAGATATCTAAGAGATGGTAAAGTCAAAATGTATGACTCTGCTTCAGGTAAGTTCACCATCTAACTCTATTAAGTTCCTACTTATAGATTCTTAATACATGATGTGATAAGATCACATTTTGATGTTTTGTAGGATCAAAGAAGAAAAAGGAAGCTTAAAGAGAGAGCATGTTGAGTCTGATCGCGAAGAGATGGATTTCAATCACATGATTTGATTATCAAAGTTTTGAGTTGCTGCTTGGGAGTTATGATAGATTGCTTAGGAATATTTAGAAACATAGTTTTCATATGTACTTGCATTGTAAGGAAAAGTTTTCCGCATTTTGTAAATAAAGAAATTTTTTGATTTTATCCTATTTTATATTTCCTTGCAATGGCATTTGTGAAAATTGATGTTTGTATGTTTCTATTTTAGTAATATGGATTTGATTATTTCGTTTGTGGTAGTGTCTAAATTTACCAAATAAGGAAAGACTCTCATCACCAAGTTTTAATTGGACAGAAACTTGGAATCATGTAACTTGTATTGTATGATGAATGAGAACCTTCATCTTTGGGACATTAAGACTAATTCCTTGTTCACATATATATGTGAGTCAAGTGAAGGACTAGGGGATCTAGTACACTTTGTTGTGCACTGGTCAGGTCCACCACAAAGAACGATAATACTATTCGTCATGATTTACTAAAAGATTAGTGAATATGATTATGCATACAAGATTAAGTATAATTCTGAATCATTGAAAAAGTTTCAATGTATGGCAGAACGGATAAGAAGAATCAATTAGGCAGAAAGATAAAAGTTTCAAAAAATGTGAAAAATTGGGAGAGTACTTTAGTATCATGTTTTGTGATTATCCTATTGATTATGGAACCATATCACAATTGATCCTCTAAGGACACCTTAGTGCATTTGTATGGCTAAGAAGAGGAATCGTGAATTGTTGAAATGGTTAAGTCAAGAGGATGAGTCATACTTCGTTCCAAAATAAAGTATTAAAGTCATTCTCCAAGATTGTGCCTTGAGTGACATTGTCACACCCCCAAACCAGGATGGCGGAAACGTCCAGGGGAGGGTGACTATCATGTAGTGTATCATAACAGTTGAGTATAAATGTTCAAAGCAAACTTTGCATATATATATATATATATATATATATATATATATATATATATATATATATATATATGTAAATTTTAAAAGATGATTTGGTATGTTTCGTAATTGTTGTTCATATTCTTACGTTTTTATTAGAAACTTTGCATGAAATAATCCTTAAGTTTGACAGTAAAGACCTTTTTGTACTTATCACTTTTTGTTAAAATAGTAATTAAACGTATTTAAATAATCATGTTTTAACTTCCTTAATGTATAAACCTTGCTCAAAAATGTTACAAGGTGTTAATAAATCTATAAACCACTTTTGACAGTTTTACCCTTTACTGTCCCTGTTTTTAGAAAACTTATAGAAAAATCATCGTAAGTCTAAAACTGAATCCGTAACCTCTGAGAGTTTAGAAAATGATTGTACTTTGTTGCTAATTTTTATTATGATTTTTAGTGGTCTCAAACTAGTGTGAAAATGGTCATCTTTACAGACTGGTCCGAAATCACTTCTGAAATGACAGACAGTTTTATAAAAATCGCCATAAATTGTAGAAAAATAGTATGAACGCGTGAAAGTAGTCCTTAGAAAGGTATAAACCTGAACTATTTGAATATTGTACAGTTTTGAAAGATATTAAGTTTAAGATGGTCAAAACAGTCCGTGAACAGGACTCAACTTTTCTGTAGAAAGATGTCTTTTAAATTTAAGTTATGTTTAGTGTTCTAACTTTTATTCCCCCCACCCCCCCCCCCTTAAAACTTGAAGAAAACATGAAAATGTAGGGGTATGAAATCACCTTATGTGAATACTTGAATAATGGAAGGTTGAAGATGAAGAACTTTTTGGTGTTGGTTTGATGCTCCAAAACAGCCATTGTTTTGGCTATGTTGTTGTCACGAAACCTTTACATCAAAAGAGTAAGAAAAAGGGTAGTTTACTCACTGTTTTGAATCTATAATTTTGATTAGCATAACAACTAACTTCGAGGGGTATTTGGTGGTAAAAATATCAAGCAAAAGGAAGGTGTAGATGGGTGAAATGATGGTTGAAACACAAAAGGGACAGCAACCCTTTAGTTCACGGTTTTGATAGCTTTGGAAGGAAGTTCTTGTGGCTGAAAATGAGATGAAGGTTGAGAGTAATTCCCTGGAGTATTGGCTGGTGAATGAGGGTAAAATGAAGAGGAAATTTCGTGATTATGAAGGAGGAAAGGGTGGAAGAGGATAAGGGGACAAAACCTAGACTAGCTTGTGATGGGATGTGAGTTTAAGTGGTGTGATCTTGTCTAGCCACTTGCTTGGGTGGTTTCTTAGAGATAGGGTTAGTTAACTAACTAACTACTAGTTATTTAGTTAGTTAGGAGTTCTAGTTAAGGAGAGGGAAGGTATTAATCCCGAAAATTAGAAGAGGGATTAAGAAGCATTCTTAGTAAAATGTCTTAAGTGATTAAGCACTTATTAGTTAAGTTGGCACTTATCTCCATAATTTCTCTTATCTTAATTGATTTAGAAATCATATTCCTTACATGAAATCACTTTAAGTCATGACCCATAACTAGTCATTCACTAGATAATAATACATATGTACAAATACATACATGTATACTTAGTATAAAATAACAATGTAGTTTTTGTGTATTTGAACTTTAATGTTTATGTTTTATTTTTTTTATTCAAAAAAAACACTTAAAATACATTCTAATTATACCTTATAATAATTCATTTCATATTTTTTATTTATTTAAATATAAAATTTATTGACCAAGGTTTTCGTGACATTTAACCGGTTAACCATATCGTTAAACACGTTTTGTCACTTTGGTTCGTATATTTGTCAAATTTAGATCCTCCACAACTATTAAGCACACATTTTACATAGAACCTAACTTACTTATCAACTAGAGACATGTTGATACAAAAATTAAGTTTGTTGCGTTCAAATGATGTTATATGCTAATTTTCACAAACCGATGATGGTTCGTAGTCATACATCATAACGAAATTGATCAATAGTTACTTGTTTTATATTTCACAATAACTTATTTAAATAAAAGATGTTAAATTCCTTCAACCATTCTTGATAAAATACTCATATTGCTTAATAATCAAAACATAGCATCGTACGATCGTTTCTATTTTTACCAATTGTTACATTCTCCCTCCGTTAAAAGAATTTCGCCCCGAAATTCAACATGTAGATGGGATATCACTAAAAAAGTTGCGGGTATTTCTTTTTCATTTGATCCTTGCGTTCCCCGGTAAATTCAGGTCCTCGCTTGGCGTTCTAATAGACCTTCACTATGGGTATGCGACTTTGTTTCGTCCTTTTGACCTCCATGTCCATGATTTCCACCGGTTCCTCTACGAAGTGGAGACTCTTGTTGATTTCAATTTCATCAAGTGGGATGACGAGAGTCTCATCGGACAAGCACTTCTTTAAGTTGGACACATGAAGGTAGATGTACGTTATTGAGTTGTTGCGGTAATCGAAGCTTTTATGCCACCGGGCCAATCCTGGCAAGGATCTCGAACGGCCCGATATACCTTGGATTTAGTTTTCCACGTTTTCCAAAATGTATCATTCCTTTCCAGGGTGAGACTTTCAGTAGTACACGGTCCCCAACTTGTAATTCCAAGGGCTTCCGTCTTTTATCCACATAACTCTTCTGTCAGTCTCTAGAAGCTTTCAGTCGTTCCTAATTTTGGACAATCTTCTCTGTTGTCTCCCTTATTATTTCAGGGCCGATGAGAGTGCTGTTAGGGACTTGCCCTTTAGCTAGTTGCGTGTCGCCCACTTCAGTCCAGCACAGAGGTGATATGCACTTACGGCCATAGAGGGCTTCGAACGGAGAAACTTTGATGCTAGTGTGATAACTATTATTGTATGAGAATTCGATAAGTGGTAAATGGGTATCCCAAGCTTTACCAAAGTCTATCACACAAGCTCGTAACACTTCTTTCAACGTCTGATGGTTAATCCGTTTTGTCCGTCAGTTTGAGGGTGATATAGTGTAAGGGTCGAAGACCAGTTGTAATATGTCGAAGACTTAATGTTATTTTACAAGGCATTTTTAACGAATCTTAGATGTTTAGACCTTGTAATTTTTTGTATGCTTTCATGTTTCCTATAAATAGGGACATTACTTGGAGTTAGATAAGAGTCTTTGAATGAACTTGTCTACATTCTCTCTGTAAGAATTAAAAGCATAATAGAGCTGAAACCAGATTATATTTACATCTTGTGTTCAAATTACGTTTGTGTTACTATGATTTGTTATATACTCGATTCATCACTTCATCAATTGGTATCAGAGCAGGAATCATAATCTGCGATCTGATTTTCACTCTGATTCAAAAGGTTTTTGAATCAAATTTCTGGTTCAAAAAGTTTCCGCACCTTTTGAAGTGAAAAAGCATTCTAGATCTTCAGTTGTGATTTGATTCTGCAACTGATTTGTTGAATCGAGTGTTCTACTTGATATCTCTGTTCAATTCAGCAATTTTCTTTCAAATTCTCTTTGATTTCTCAAAAATTCTCAGAAATTTTAATCCGTACAACAATGGCGAACTTCAACTTAAACTCAATGACTTCATACTCTCATCTGCTAGGATCTTCAACTAAGATTCCTATGCTCATTTCGGAATACTATGATCAGTGGTCTGATTGTATGCAAGACTACTTGAATGGAATCGATGAAGAGCTTTGGTCATGCATCTCAGGGAATTTTACTATTCCGACAAATCTTCAACCAATTGGATCTTCATCTGGTACTACGAGTGTTGATGCTCAAACTGATCGAATGAAGAAACTTGAAAAACAATGCATAAGGGAGTTACGCGGTGCATTGCCTCTAGTTGTGTATAACTATGTCAGAAGTTGTACAACTGCAAAAGAAATCTGGAATAATCTCAATGAAAAGTTTCAAGGAAGCGAGAAGACGAAAATTAATTCAGTTAAGCACTGTTTGATTGAATTAAAAGATTTCAAGCAAAAAGATGGTGACTTAATTGAAGGTTACTATGATAGGCTGAATGAGTTGATCTATAAATGTCATCGTCATGGCATTACAAGGACGAAAATGGAATTCAATTTGACGTTCATCATGGGTCTACGAAAGGAATGGAGGAATGTTACTTTAATGGTGAAAACACAACAGAGTTTCGACACCTCATCATTGAATGATTTGTATAATCTGCTAAAGACTCATGAAGGCGAGGTAAATGAGATGGCTGAAGAATCGAAATTAAGCTTGGGTGGACCATTGGCTTTAGTTTCGAAAGTTTCAGAAAAGGAACAGGTTGAAGAAGAGAATTCTGATGAAGAGGGGTTTTTAATGAATTCGGATGATGAGGCAGTAGCTTTTTACTCAAACAACAGAGTTAAAAAGTTTTTCAAGAAACCGTTTAATCCGAAGATGAAGCAGAGTGAGGGAAAAGGAAGTTTCGTGAACAAGTCTGCAGGAGAAGAGAAGAAGAAGTTTGAAAAGAATGTTGAGAAGGTGACTGAGGTTAAGAATGAGAAGAAACTGAAAGGAGATTCGGGTGTTGACTGTCATTATTGCAATGGAGCAAATCATCTAGCAAATGATTGCATGCTTCGTAAGAAGGAGGAGAAAAAGAATAGGATGAAGGACGAAGCCTATTATGTGGAGAGATTGGAAGAGGTGCGTTCGAAGGTGAAAATTTTGTCATTGGTGGCTAGAGGTGAACAGGAGGAAGAGGGCACATATCAGATCTGGTCTTTCGGATCCGATGATGAAGAGATGCGTAATCCTACGCATGGTGCCATGTTCGCGAAGTTAGAGGAAGATTCTGACAAAGAGGTGACTGGTCATTGCTTCATGACCAAAAGTGCTGATAAATCTCCAATGACTACCAAGGTAATTACTATTCTTTAGTCTTTCAATATTCCTTTAAGTGCATATGATACTGAATTAATTGCTTTTGATGATACTGTTGCTTATTTCGATGCTTTGGTTATCTTTGCTAGCAATGAGGCTAAGAAATCAACTTCTCAGTTGATAGAAGTATAGAAGCAGTTAGATGCCAAGAAAATACGAATTGAGAGTTTAGAATTGCAAATTACAAACATCATGTGTGATAGGGATTCTTTAAGCAGTGATGTTAAAATGTTGTTAGCCCAAAGAAATATATACTGTAATTCTGCAAAACGTTTGTATGCGAAATTGACTGCTTTACATCATTCGTCTGATATTAGCAAAGAACAACATAGGAAGTTATTACCTTTTCTTGCTTTCGAAATAGATAAAATTGATAGCGTGTCTTATGATTGTGAAAAAACCATAGTAGAATTCGATAAAGTGCCTGATAATCGATTTGCTTATGGAATTGTTAAGATAGATGAATATTTGAATGCTGATGAACTTGTTGTAATTGTGAATGATACCTTAACCAAAAATGAACAAATCAAAATTTTGAAAAGAACTGAGAATTCGAAACTTGACTCTCAATCTAATTTCGCTGATGTCGACGATAATTCTGATAGTTTTAGCGAAATCAGTGAAATTGAGGAAGAGGAAAGTGTTGATTGTTCATAGTTGTCTGTCATTAATGTCACATCTAAGTCTAAAGGAAACGAAAAATGTAATGATTCATTGGTTAAGAATGACACTGACAAACCCTCAACTTCGAAAATTTGTGATTTCGACAATGTGAGTGTCAGAGATAGTCAAACAGATAGTAGTGATGATGAGGATGAAGTTCAAGTTTCGAATGACTCTAAGTCTGAAAAACATGTTTCAAACGAACCAACCATTCCACGTGTTGTTGTTGATCAAGTGTTTGGGGACACTGAAAATTTCGACAAAGTTTTGTCTGAAAAAGAAGCCCATTATTTGGAAAAAAATCAAGTGGTGTATCCAAATTTCAAGTGTACAGATGATGTTGTTTTTCCAAATCAAGTGTTTGTTACTACTGGAAATGTTGAAAACATTAAACCAGAATTCAACAAAATGGTCGAAGATGACAACAAGAAAACAACAGACAAATGATTCTTTTCAAATTAAAGCACTGTCGAAAATAATCTAACAAAGAATTCGTATGTTTTTCAAAGACAAAAACCTCAACAAAAATGGATTGAAAAACAAAAAGTTGTGAAAGAAGTACCAAAACAAGTTATTGTGGAGAATGAAAGTGTTGTCAAATTAAATTCAAAAGAATTTAAAGACCAAATAGACAAATTTTCAAAAGAAAATGAAATTTCAAAAAGACAAGCATGAAAGAAAATTTTCTAGCAAACTGTTGAGTCTCGAAAGAAACAAAATGGTTTGACATTGAAAACGTCTGAAAACACAAAGACTAAATCTGTTGAGAACAACTCTTCGAATTCAACATCTTATTCAGATCAAAAGAAAAATCCCGCTCAATCAAACAAAACAAAATCTAAATTATATTAAAAAACAAATTTTTCGAAAGTTCAAAATACAACGTTTACCACAAATATCAAAAATACCTCAAAGAGCTTTCAAAATCAACCCTCAACACAACGATTTTCTTCTAATCAACAACCAAGATTTCCTCAAAAACGAAAATTTCACAACCGATTTTCTCAAAATGCAAGCGTTGGAAACAATGTTGGAAGTCGAGATGTCATGGCATTTCGTCCTAAATCAAATGTTGATTTCGTCCCACAAAAACCGAAATTTTCAAATCCGTCTGGCAAGCAGAATTCGAAAGTGTCATACACAAAGGGTTCGTCAAGTGTGAAGAATATCGATCATTGGCTTGAATGACAAGGGAAGATGTTTCAATCTCATTAGTATTCCCAACAACAGATTCACGAAGCATATGAGCAATATTTGAATGATTCTTCAAATGGAAGTTCTTCTTCCAAAGAATCAAATATTTCTGTGAAAACATGGAAACCAGTTTCGAAAGATAAAACTGAGAACAAAAAGGCGAATGTCAGTGACAAATCTAAACCTTCGAAAACTTATGTTTTTGCTCCTTTACCTAATGATGTTGACTTAATTGACTCTTTCAAATCCAAAGTTTGTAATTGGCTTTTAGGTTCTTCATTTCATTCAGTTTTCAAAGCTAATAACCAAGGACCCAAACAGCCTTGGGTACCTAAATTCTTTCATTAATTGCAGGTTTTATGTGACGAGCAATATGATGAGAAATGGTATATTGATAGTGGTTGCTCTCGTCACATGATTGGACGAAAGGAGAATTTACGAGATTATCGAAGTTTGGAAAATGCTGGAGTTGTGAAGTTCGAGAACAATCACAAGTGTCAGGTGAAAGGATATGGCAAAGTCACAAATGGACAGTTCACTGTGAATCGTGTTGCCTATATAGAAGGTCTTCAACATAACTTGATAAGTGTTTCACAACTTGTTGTGGGCACTGGCAATCAAGTGGTGTTTAACGAAGCAAGCATCATCATTTTGAATGTTGAAACTAACGAATTTTTGCTCAAGTCCGAACGACATGGTGACATGTTTACTCTTGATATCAAACCAATCATCGGCAAACCCTCAGTGTGCTTACTTTCAAAAGCTTCCTCTGACGTCAGTTGGCTATGGCATCGACGTTTATCACATTTAAACTTTCGAAATTTGAATAAATTGGTCGTTGATGATCTTGTTCGAGGTTTACCTGTACTAAAGTTTGATAATGATACTTTGTGTGCAGCTTGTGAACAAGGAAAACAGCATCGCAAAGGTCATCCAATTGTCATAGATTCGAAAACTGTTGAACCATTGGAACTTCTTCATATTGACCTTTGTGGACCATCAACTGTTGAAACACTCAATAAGAAACGGTACATTTTGGTTATAGTTAATGATTTTTCACGATTCACTTGGGTATATTTTCTCAGGTTAAAATCTGAAGTTGCTCAAACAATGATCGAATTTATCAAGAAAATAGAGTTGAGTCTAAAGAAGAACGTTCGAAAAATAAAAAGTGATAATGGTTCAGAGTTTAAAAATAATGTGCTCGATTCGTTCTTAACTGATAAAGGAATTTCGCATAATTTCTCATCGCCATATACACCACAACAAAATGGTGTGGTTGAAAGGAGGAATAGGTCACTTTGCGAAGCGGCACGAACAATATTGAAATATACGAATCTTCCTCAATATCTTTGGGCAGAAGCAGTTTCGACAACACGTTTCACTCAGAATCAATCTTTTATTCATCGTCGATTTAATATCACTCCGTATGAAATCATCAATAACCGAAAACCTAATGTCAAATTCTTTCATGTTTTTGGTTGCAGGTGTTTTATCATGAATCTCAAAGATAATATTTCGAAATTTCAAGCTAAGGATGATGAAGGAATCTTTTTGGGATATTCAAATAATTCGGTGGCATACAGAGTGTTGAATAAACGAACTCGTAAAGTTGAAGAGACATTTAATCTCACTTTTGATGATTCCTTTGTGAAACAAGTAGAAAAACAGTCCGACCAAAAACCAATTCTTAATGAATCGAATTATGAGTCTGAAAGTTCTAATTCATCAGATTTTGATTATGATTTAATTTTTGGTGTTCCAGACAGGGCTGCTGATGCTGAAGTAAATGCTGCTGATAATCAAACTCCTGCAACTTCGAAACATACTGATGATTCGACAATAACAAATGATACAACTGCTGATGGCGAAAGTTTGCTAGTTGTTCAAGTAGAGGGGGAGCACTTGAATATTCCTTCACATGTTGAGGGGGAGCATCCTTTCGAGGGGGAGAAGAGCAGTTTGAATGATGTTGTCGAGGAGGAGCATCAGAATGACAATTATTTCGAGGGGGAGCATGATGAAACTGAAACAATAAATCTTGATCAAAATGATGAATTTCATGATCTAAATGATAATGTTTCTGTTGCAGGATCTGAAAATGAAGAGATGTACGAAGATGCACCTTTGGACTTTGATCCAGCATATCCACTGTTAGATAAATGGACAAGGAATCATCCGAAAGATCAAGTCATTGGGAATCCACAAGATAGAGTTTTGACTAGAGCTCAAATTCGTGCAAAGAATGAGGTATTAAATACTCATCAAGAATTTTGCATGTTTAATGTTTTCATATCAAAATTGAACCAAAGACAGTTAAGGTTGCAATGGAACACTTAGATTGGGTTGTTGCAATGCAATCTGAACTGGCTGAATTTAATAGAAACAAGGTTTGGAGATTAATTCCTAAACCTGAAAATGTTTCGATTGTCGGATTAAAATGGATTTACAAAAACAAAACCGACAAGGATGGAAATATTGTACGAAATAAAGCACGATTAGTCGTAAAAGGATATTCGCAAAAAGAAGGTATCGATTATGAAGAACCCTTTTCCCCCGTCGCAAGACTCGAGGTTGTTCGAATATTTTTAGCTTATGCAGCTCACAAGGATTTCGATGTCTATCAAATGGATGTGAAATGTGCTTTTCTCAATGGTGAACTCGAAGAAACAGTTTACGTTGAACAACCTCCAGGTTTCGTAAATGAAATGCATGCTAATCATGTGTATATTTTAGATAAAGTTGTATATGGGTTAAAACAAGCACCAAGAGCATGGTATGGAACTCTTACCAGTTTCTTAAAACAGTCAAAATTTAAACAAGGATCAGTTGACCCCACATTATTTTGAAAGAAAGTTGGGAATCATCTAATGCTTGTTCAAATTTATGTCGATGATATTATTTTTGGCTCTACTGACCCTGCTTTGTCTATTGAATTCGAAAATTTGATGAAACGCCAATTCGAAATGAGCATGATGGGTAAAATCAATAATTTTCTTGGCTTAAACATTTATCAAAGCAAAGAAGGCATTTTCATCAATCAGGAAAAATATACAAGGAATTTGCTCGAAAAATTTGGAATGACAAATAGCACGAAGTTAAGAGCACCAATGGCGGTTGGAACAAGGCTATCACCTTCGTTAGAAACACCTGCGGTTGATCTTACCTTATACAGGAGTATGATAGGTTCATTGCTTTATCTTACTGCAAGTAGACCTGATATCATGTTTTCTGTCTGTAATTGTGCTAGGTATCAAGCAAATCCACGAGAACCACATTTAACTATTGTGAAGAATATCTTTCGTTATATCATGGGACAATTTCGTTAGGATTGTGGTATCCTTCGAAATCAGGATTTTTTATTCAGGCATTTTCAGATGCAGATATAGGAGGTTGTACTTTGGATCGAAAAAGCACAAGTGGTGGATGTCAATTTCTGGATGGAAAGTTCGTAAGTTGGCAGTCGAAGAAGCAAACGTGTGTTTCGATTTCTACTGCTGAAGCTGAATATGTTGCAGCTGCTGCTTGTACTTCAAAAATTATTTGGATCCAGAGTCAGTTGCGAGATTATGCCATTAATATGAAAAAGATTCCATTATACTGTGATTCTCAAAGTGCTATACGCAATTGTCATAATCCAGTACAACATTCGAAAACAAAACATATTGCTCTTCGTTATCATTTTATCAAAGATCATGTGGAAGATGGCAACCTTGAAGTCCATTTTGTAAAAACAACTGATCAGCTTGCTGATATTTTTACAAAAGCTTTGGATGAAAAATCATTTGTTCGAATTTTATAGGTTAGGGAATGATCGAAGCAAGTTCAGTTCCAGGAATGATTTCGAATGTATGACAAAGAAGTGTTATACAAATGTGTCGATTCAGAGGAAATAATGGTTCATTCAGAGGCTGATAGTATTAACCATTCAGAGGTTACTGTTCACATTCAGCGCTTCGACACGCTTCGAATTCGACACATTGCGCATTTTGGTTTTGGGGTACAAATTTTCGTTAGTTTGTCAAATTTTCGTTAGTTTAACAAATTTTCGTTAGTTTTTCATGTTTTTCATTAGTTAGCAAAATAGCTTTATTTTCGAAAAATCAAAAACTCCAAAAAGATTTTATTTTTGTTTTGTCGTTTTATTTTCGAAAAATAAAAATTTCCAAAAAGATTTTCTTTTGTTAATTGTTTTCTTTTTCGAAAAACTTATAAAAACACAAAAATATTTTCTTTCTGTTCGAAAAAGCAAAAATATCAAAAATATTTTTGTTATTTTGTTCTTTGTCTTTCCTTTGTGCAGATTTCACGAAAGTTTTACAATGGTCATGCTTGTGTTTCTATGGGAAGGTACAATTTCGACAACTTTGTACTAGTTAGACTGTCCCTAGAAGCATGCTGGAGCATGTCGACCCAAGCCTCTAATGACTCAATGTGTGATTTCGAAAGCTTTAATGAAATTTTTCGTACGAAAATTTCTTCCCAATCAGACTTGCATTCACATTAGTCTCCTGAGCTACCTTACTCTTCTCAAATGAGTTAAGAGTTGTCTGTTTGGTCCAATCATAACATAGGTACAATTAATTTCGTGAACCAATCTTTTTCATCTCAAAATTCTAGCACATTTCACACACAATCTTTAGGCATATCAAACTTCTGTGTTAATAATCTATCATCATGAGACCGTGATGAAAGTGAAACCCAACCTTATGAACTCATTTAAGGAATTGACGGGGAACTAAGTTCCAGTTTTAACGAAACATTTGTTTCTGTACCAATTTTCGAAACTCCAAATCATATTCAATTCGTTTGAGATGTCTTGATCAAATATTCGAATCCCACGATATTTGTTACCCAACAAGATCCAGCACACAAATTTTATTTTCTTGAATGTGATTTCCGTGTGAGTTTCATTTGCTTTCTAAGTCACATGCAAAATCATTCAAAGCATACTTGTCCCTGACTACACTAGTCAAACAGGTAATTTCGGTTACAATTACTCACCTTATGTTTAGGTTGATATGTAACGAAATTGTAAACCACCCACAAAGCCTTGCAAAAGAATCCCTTCGATACTTCTCTATAAGTATTCGATTGAAATTCACGGGAACATACACAAGCAGTTGATTATCTCTCTTGATAGTTAACGAAGCAACCTTTTCCCGAGGTTTATCTGCTTTTGTGTCGAAAATTTGTTTTTCGACATCACAGTTCCAATTTTCGTTAATTTGCTTCTTATCTTATCTTTGGCACACTGCACTCACGAAATCCTTGAGGTTCTGAGTACTACCAACTCAGGCTGATGATTTCGAACGTCTAGCAAATGACTTCGTCTCTAAACCCAAAGACGAAAGAGCTTTACCTCCATCCGAAGGTTTGTGACGGTTACAATTATATTGGGAGAAACGAACATACTATTTGACAAGACGTTTTGTATTTAGTCCGGCTTTCAAGGCGATGTGACAGTTACTTTTTGACGCATGGCTACTTTATCGGCAGAGTGTTGCGAGTTTCAAGGTGCCACATCAAATCTAATTTAATGCTTATCTCGAGTTAAATTCAAATTCCAGGGTTACATATAAAAGGGGAATCAAGGGTTCTTTCTCAGTTTACGCTCACAAAAGAAAATTTCCCAAAATTGTCTCCGTTCTTCAAAGCTTCAAAACCCTAATCATGGCTGCTCATGCTGGTGTTGATTCTGCATCCCAAACAACTGAAGATGTCACTTCCCAACCTATTATGAAGATTCAAAGCACAAATTATCAAGTCGAGGGGGATGTTTCACTGTATCCAGAAGAGTTGAAGATGTTGGTTGTTTCTTTGAAAAGCTCTGTTCTTTCGACTGCAATGTTTAACTCGTTTGATGTTCCTCTATCATGGCTGTCCATCGCAGGATCTACTGCATCATACAGCAAAGCTCTGTATTTTATTACGTTTAATCTGGTAAACGATAAGAAGGTTCGACTGTCCAAGAAGTTGTTTTGTCAGATTCTTGAAATTCCTAATTCTCCACCGTACACCGATCTTTCGTTTGCTCAAGTCCTTTATATGTTCAATGAGATGGGTCATCAACCCCCACTCACCAAGATCGGTGATTTCAAGAAGTCTGGACTTCCAAGTATTTGGAATTCTTATTTGGTATTTTTCTCCGATGCTTGACTGGTCGTAGTTTTGGATTGGATCAAGGAAGAATGGAAGTCTATGTCATGGTTGTTGGTATGTACTATGATATTCCAGTTGATTATTCTACTCAGACGTGGAAGGAATTTCAAAAAAGTATGGAGAACACTAATGTGGTTCAAGGAATCTCTTGTGCAAGATACTGGAGTTTGATTCTTTGTTATGTCTATGATAAAGAAGGGATTGAACAGCCAGCAGATGAAGAGAAAGCTGATTTCATGAAGTATCACTTTCCCAAGGAAGTTTCAGATGATGCTGAGGTCTTTTCGAACATTGCTAGAATTCCTGATGCAATGTTAAAACGGGTTAATCCAACCAATTCGGTGTTGGTTGAGTATTTAACGACTATCAATCATGATGATGAAACAGAAAAGTTATTATCCAAAGAGGATTCTGGTCCTTCTAAGAAATCAAAAGGTTCGAAGAAGGATGCAAAGGCTACTCCTGAGAATCCTGTGCAAGAATCGAAGCCAAAGAAGTCTCCAAAGAAACAATCTACGACAGAGGAGCAAGTTTCGCATGTTGAGACAAAGCCTGTTGATCCTGTTGTTGATGATCAAGTTAAGGAAACAATTCCATCGAAGTCTGGTGTTTTTAGAAGAATAAAGCAATAAGTTCGTGGTTCACGAAAGTCTACAGATGGATATTCTAGGTTTTCTCGTACAATGGCTCGGAAACCACATCATAATCACCAAGGGGTCCTTATTCGTGAGGTTCCAGCTCCTGTTTCTCCTTCATCAAAGAAACGAAGAGCTGAAGATGTGGCAAAACATATTTCCAAGAAGAAGCTAAAGAAACAAAAGTTGGTTATTCAAGAAGATTCGTCCGAAGATGAGAAAGTTCCTGAAACACCTGAAGCTACTCTTTCTAAACCGACATCGACTCCTGAGCAGACTGAGGTCATACCACCCGAAGCTTCATTAACCAAGTCAGTAACTGAGGAGGTTCGAACTTCAGACATCACTACAAACGTATCTGATACGGTTGTAAATGTCAACATGGGTGAAGGAGTTTCGAATACAGGGCCTCCATTATCAACTCAAGGTATTCCTTCTTTCTCTCACATGGACACTACTATTTCATTACCACCGTATATATGTTGGGTTATGAGCATTCTAACACTGCTAAGTGTACATGCAACCCTAAATACCTTGGATCTATGTTTTCTCTATTATACATACAATTATGAACATCCAAGGTATTATCCTAATCTAGCATACAAAATAATAAATATAACAAGATATAATACATACCTCTTTGATGTAGAATGTCTTCATGAAGCTTGAGTGCCTAGTGCCCCAAGTGTGACACCTCAAATGGTTCACACAACACCAAATACACTTGGAATAACTTTAGAGAAACTTGAACACTCCTTGAAATCGTCTAGCCCTCACACTCACACATCCGTGCACTATTTCTTGAGCCATGGGATTCTTTTATATGGTGGCTATTAGGGTTACACCATGTAACTCATAACTTTACCCATTCCTTATGCTCCATGGATTTTAACCTCCATGGAGTATCCATGGGTCACCCCCATGGACTTAGTCCAACATAAGGAATCTTGGATCACAAGCCCACATATATAAGAATGAATGATTTACACAATCAACCCATATATTTAATTAGTCTCCTTTTGATCACTTAATTAATTCCAAATTAATTCTTGATCAATACTAATTAAATAACCTTATTAATATATTAGAACTTATAATATATTAACCAACCTTAAGTGTTATTTCTCTCATTATAGTCTATCCAAATGCATGATGCCATGCAACCCAAATGGACCATGTCGGGTCGGGTCAAGTCTTACCAATTATAGTTATGGACTTAGACATTAATCCAACAGTCTCCCACTTGGATATGTCTAAAACTATTATTGCGTATGACTTCAGGAACCGATCAGCAATCGTAGCTCTCAAAAGCTTCTATCGAACTCGGACCTTGTCGATGAACTCTGACCTTTGTCAATGACTTGTCCATTAGATAAGGGATCATATATTCCTCCATTCTAGATATCATATGGACTGAGACATGGATTATCAATCATTCTCTCTGTCCATTTGTTGTTTCCCGATTTCCGATTCATGATGACTGACTGATTGAACAAATCAAATCAGTCCTGGCTTGGCCAAGCACTCACATGTATCATCTTTAAATCATCGAGGGGCCCACAGATATCGCTTTTATCCCGAAGTTAAAAGGAATGGATAAACTTCGACTCATATGGCTTGTTCTACTACTTGTTGAATCATACACAAATGCAAGTTTTATAACATCGAGTTACCAATGCGTTTTCGTGCAATCAATGTATAACCAACTCATAGTAACAACTCATATCTCTAGGTTTGAAGAATATAAGATATTATCGTCTCATGATCACTCGTGATAAAATCCATGAAGTTATTCAAATGAGCGCGGGTTGAATCCAATACTCAGAACTTATGAGCACTCATGAGTGTTGTAGCACCACTTTGTCCACCAACTTGGACCTCTACAAACCAACCCATGACAGTCTTGATTCATATCTACTTCCAACATATGACCGACTGTGGATGGTTTGAATAACTTAATCATTCAGGAAGAGCGACTTAGTTATTCTGGAAGTCAAAACATGCAAAGTGAAACACAAGAATAAATGAATCAAATATGGTATCAAACCCTATGAATATAAATAAACACTTTTATTTATCACCATATTGATTACTCATTATTCATTGTTTCGGTTTTATCAACTTGATACTTGAATTTAAAAACAATAGTTGTCCCATGCTCCAAGCATGTACACTATGTTTTCTAAACACTAGTCATGCCATACACCAAGTATGCATACTATGTTTGTCTATGATCTTTACTTTGTAAAATAGATCAATTGAACATCACTCCAGTTATCCTCTTTTCACAGTCCCAAATCCTTACTGCAAATGCAAGAATTCCAAATTCATGCTATTTACTGAAATCTGTTAGATTCTAAACTTATATGCATTGATCCTCTTAATGATTATGCACAAAGTCAGAAAGACTTGACAACAATCATTACAGAGCATTCCAAAGGAGATCAGCTCCTTGGAAACATCCTTCTTTCATTAAGTTTCCTAATCTTACACAGATTGAATAATTTACTTTGAAACATTTCCATATTCCATTTTGACTATCATTTCTGAACAAGAGTTGCCTCCTTACAGATTATGTCAATATGGTCCTTCCAGAATTAACATTATACTTCCAACTGTCCTTGAGCAACCAATCTTTGGTAAACCTTAGATTGTCCTCGACAATTGCTTAATCATTTTAGTCGTATCCAATTCTAGACCTTTTCCCTTCATAATGCCCCAGGCATTTGGAAAATTTTAGAAAGGATGAATATAGCACATGTAATCGATCCTATATCCGAAGCATATGGGACACGATTCATGATGTCTCACATAAAGACTAAACCAGTCTTTTGCTATAATATTTCCATTTCAATTTGCCAAGTTCTCAAAATTCAGATTATGAAAAGGGATGTCGTAATCATAATCGAATTTTAGAACGCAAATAATGGACCCATATATAGAATTTCCTTATGTTGAGCCATTCCAACATGAAATTCATATATATATATATATATATATATATATATATATATATATATATATATATATATATATATATATATATATATATATATATATATATCCTTGATTAAATACGATTAAAATCTCAATCTAAGCTTTTAGAATTGAAATGAAGTATAATTTCCTCTCCCTTAATTATAGCAAAACAACTTTTTCAACCCCTGCAACCTCACGAATTGAAACTTTTGTTTTCTATAATTAACATTGCTAACTTGCAACCTTTGTCATAATTATCATGCTCCCACTAACATGATGATTATTAGCATAACACTTATGCTCCCACTAGCTTTGACATGTACTCAGAAATCAGCTGACTTTCTTACCAAAGTTCAGATTTCTGATACTAGATTGTTTTGATAAAACTTTATCAAAATCATACACCTTTCTTAGATAACTCACATGTGTGTCTAAACAATTTTAGAACTATGAAAAGGGATGCCGTAATCATAGTCTCAATTGTTTAGACCTTTGCCACTTCTCACAAGTCCATGTTAGTGTGCCGGTAAACCACACACGCTCCACTAACGACTTTGAGAATGCAAATATCACAATTGCTATCTAGCTAGAATCTACTCAGTGAAAGTGTTTCCTCACCATCATTTTCATGAATCGGAGAGAAACCTTATGACACTTAGATTTAATAGTGTATGTGTTGTTATCCATGTGAATTTGTCAAAACCATAATCACAAGACAAGGTTAGTGACAAATCCAAACTCATATTGATTAAACTTGTGCAATCTTAAATTCTTGCCATTTGGCAGCTCAGGTGCCTGCCATTGCTTCCAAGTAGTTGTGCAACCAATTGAGAACTCTCAGAACTCCTATGCAAAGCCAACTTGAATAGGCACAAAAATTTCAACACGATAGGTTATAAACCTCAAGTCGTGTGCTAGTGAAGGACTTTAGGTTTTATTCTTGATTAAGTCTTGAAACTTTCAAGAGCTTTAAGACTCCCACTGTCCTCTTGACATATAAGACTCCCTTGTCAAATATTCAAGAGATAGTGCGAATTCTTTATCAAGACTAACACTTTACACAATTGGCCTAAGTTGGTCTCTGTTTTATCCAAAACATCACAACTTACCAATTTCAAATGTACAAGAGTAGATAACCTTTTACTCTTACATTTGACTAGTGTTAACAAACCCTCTTTAAGATATGTCACTCAAGTTACAATCTTGGAGTATGACTCTAAGAATTGTTTTGGAACGAAGTATGACTCATCTTTTTGATTTAATCATTTCAACAATTCATGACTCCTCTTCTTAGTCATAAGAATGCACTAAGATGACTTTAGAGGACCAATTGTGATATGGTATCTTAATCATTAAGATGATCATAAACATGATACTAACGTACTCTCCCATCTTTTTAGATTTGAGAAACTTTTATCTTTCTGCCATACTTTGATTCTTCTTATTCGTTCTGTCTCACATTGAAACTTCTCCAATGCTACAGACTTATACTTAAACTTATAAGTATAACCATATTTACTGAACTTAAGTAAATCATGACGAATAGTCTTCTTGATCTTTTGTGGTGGACTTGACCAGTGCACAAGAATGTGTACTCGATCCCTTAGTCCTTTCCTTATTCACATAAGGAATTAGTCTTAATTTTCCAAGCTGAAAGTTCTCATTCATCATACTATACAACTTGCATGATTCCAAGTTTCGGTCCAATTGAACCTTGGGTGATGAGAATCTTTCCTTATTTGGTAATATTAGACACTACCACAACCGAAAGAATCAAATCCATTTTTCCAATATTGCTATCAATGGAATCTTATAAGCAACAACTTTTCACAAATGCCATTGTAAGGATACTTAAAATAAATAAAATCAAAACCTTTTTCTTTTATTTTAAAACTTTGCGGAAAAACTTATCCTTACAATCCATATGAAAACCTTGTTGTTATCTATTCCTAAGCAATATAAATATCATAACTCTTAAGTAATAGCCCAAAATTCTGATCACCGAACCATGTGATTGAAATCCATCTTCGCGATCAGAATCAGCATGTACTTAATAGAGTTAGACAATGGACTTTACCTGAAGTAGAGCCAAACTTATTGACTTTAACATCCTTAGGTAAATTTGGCAGCTTCGTA
Source organism: Lactuca virosa (assembly GCF_052849685.1). Classification (NCBI taxonomy): domain Eukaryota; kingdom Viridiplantae; phylum Streptophyta; class Magnoliopsida; order Asterales; family Asteraceae; genus Lactuca; species Lactuca virosa. The sequence continues at coordinate 240,968,590 of NC_136433.1, forward strand.
ACCAATGCCCCTTCCTTTGGCAATAGTTACCTATGGACCCTTGATAATGGGACTATCTCAGACTTCGCCTCTCTCTTTACCATTGGGTCAACCGAGTTGACTATGGCCGATCCCTTTCCATTAGGAAGAGAGAGCTTTACTGGATATCCAATGTCATCATTGTCAATGTCCATAGCGTTTTAGGAAGTTGATCTTAGCAAATAGATAAGATCACTAAGGGTCTTGTCTTAGTCTGTTTCATAGGATTCCCAAAAGAACTCACTATGTGACTTAGAAAGTAGTTGAGCCACCAACTTTCTCAAGACTTTGACACCCAACTCTCCCGGCTTGTCAATATGTGACTACATCTCCAAGATGTGATCACACATAGACCTTGCCTTGCCAATAGGGCTTGAGTGACCTTAAACTTTTTAGGAACTTGTGGGTTAGGGAGAATAATTGGAGGAGGTGAAAGAAGTATGATATCCATGGGACATCATCTTCATTTAGGAAAGCTTGTTTCAAGAGATTTGGGAAGATCATAAATGTCTAGACCAGACATCTTTTTGGGAGATATTCAAGATAGTTGATTTAAAGTCCTTAATATGACACCCAATATGAAATATTAAGGCTAGGACCCAACAAACTATTTTATAACTTAGAAGAGGGATGTCGTAATCCAAGCTATAAAATATTTGAAGGTAGGTGAATGACGATTCACCAATTTCCACCATGAAAAACGAAATAATTTATTAGGTTTTAATTGGATTTGAAAGTCCTAGATCTTTGAGATTCATTGAACTGTTCAAAGGCATGTTTCAATCTCGAGTGTGCCCTTCAGGTTTTGTGACTGGGATGTCGAGGATCACAAAACAAGGTGTGAATAACCATGCAAATATACTTGGTACCCTTAATATTTACCCCTTAATCAGTGTGCCGGTTAACCACACACGCTCCACCGATACTATGATAAATATTAAGTTACCCTTTGCCTACCTTGTTAAGTCCAGGTTAGTGTGCCGGTTAACCACACACGCTCTACTAACGACTTAAGCAAAGTGCAAAGTGTAATTTCATGGGTTAGCACCAAATTCACATTTTCCTAAGTAACTAAGATTGGGTATTAATAAGAGTTTAGTTACTTAGTATTTATCATTAATACTTTTAATGAAAGGAGAATTATAGTCCTTGTCCTACCCGTTCGGCTAACGACCCTCCACCAGTCAAGGAAGCGGTGGGTGAGAGTGGACACCCATTAAACTGTCATTTTATAGGCAGTAACCTTATACCCCCCTTATAGACCGGCTTCGTGAATGAGGCCTACTAACGGTAAGACTGACTTTACTCTTATACATATATATAAATATTATTAACTTATAATATTATAAAGTATAAGGGTTGAATTTTAACTTTTAAAATTCTAAGGGCTAACTTGGAATTAAAGTATTCATAAGTGAAAACTTTTCAAATTCCAAAACTTGAGGGCAAGTTTTGAAACTATTCAAAACTAATTAATTCCATAACTTATGAGTTTAAAGTAGTTTTAATTAAAAAAAAACTCTTCAAGTTCCATAACTTGAGGACAAGTTATGGAAGACTTTAAACTAATTAATAAAAAAAAATAACTTTTTTTTATTGTAACTTATGGAACTAATTAAGGTTACACTTTTTTTTTTAATTTAATGAAGAGACTCTTGAACCTCCATAACTTGAGGACAAGTTATGGAGTCATAAAACCATTTAATTAGAACTAGATTCTTCATTTTGTAACCTTTGCCAACTTTTATGAGTTTTATGATTCTTAAATGTGACTTTTCATATAACTTGAGGACAAGTTACAAAAACACACTTTGGAATCAACTCTTAGATTAAAATGGATTGAAAACAACTATTTCACACAACTTTTCTATTAATCTAAGAACCTCATAAGAACAAGATAATTCAAATCATCAATCTTCAAGAAATTAGCATGAACATACAAACTAATACAAATCTTGAAATTATGGCAATTATCTTAGAAATTGGATTAGCATGAACATTACCACATCAAAAACAAGTTTATAAGTCCAAAAACATCTTAGGGTAATGTTCCTAGTCCAATTCCAGCCAAAACAATCGAATATATGCATCCAACTCGATTTTTCAGCTACTTTTGCAAGTATAACAAGAAAACAAACCTGGCTCTGATACCACTGTTGGGTTATGAGCATTCTAACACTCCTAAGTGTACATGCAACCCTAAATACCTTGGATATATGTTTTCTCTATTATACATACAATTATGAACATCCATGGTATTATCCTAATCTAGCATACAAAATAATAAATATAACAAGATAGAATACATACCTCTTTGATGTAGAATGTCTTCATGAAGCTTGAGTGCCTAGTGCCCCAAGTGTGACACCTCAAATGGTTCACACAACACCAAATACACTTGGAATAACTTGAGAGAAACTTGAACACTCCTTGAAATCATCTAGCCCTCACACTCACACATTCGTGCACGATTTCTTGAGCCATGTGATTCTTTTATATGGTGGCTACTAGGGTTACACCATGTAACTCATAACTTTACCCATTCCTTATGCTCCATGGATTTTAACCTCCATGGAGTATCCATGGGTCACCCCATGGACTTAGTCCAACATAAGGAATCTTGGATCACAAGCCCACATATATAAGAATGAATGATTTACACAATCAACCCATATATTTAATTAGTCTCCTTTTGATCACTTAATTAATTCCAAATTAATTCTTGATCAATACTAATTAAATAACCTTATTAATATATTAGAACTTATAATATATTAACCAACCTTAAGTGTTATTTCTCTCATTATAGTCTATCCAAATGCATGATGCCATGCAACCCAAATGGACCATGTCGGGTCGGGTCAAGTCTTACCAATTATAGTTATGGACTTAGACGTTAATCCAACAATATCATCCCTGTTTCCAACACAACAAACTCACCTACTTTTGAGCATGTTATTCAAAATCCATTTACCACACTTTTCTCATCCCAATCCACTGATCCACCTAAACCTGTTGATGAACCTGAAACTGATACTGATGAAGGAGGTTTTGGCGGAACTTTCGATGATTTGGAATTTGATGATGAGGAAGAAAATTTTCCAGATCATATGTTAATGTCTATGAAGCAATTCAAGATTCTTAACAAAAAATTGAATTCGATTATTCAATCTCAAGCTGATATGGGGGGAAGTCAGTATGTGTCAAGCATGGAAATTGATGGTTTGCTCAAAGCAGTCGAAGCTAGGGTGATTAATAAGTGTTCTGGATTGATTCAAGCCTCTGAATGAAGAATCATGGATAAAGTGGATCAGAATGATAAGAACAATGAGTTGAGAGTCAAATCTCAATCTTCGAACGTTGAAGGGGAAATTAAAATTTTCAAACGATTGGCGAAGGAAAGGCATGTTTTGTTTGTTCAGGATGTGAAGAAGGTCAGAGAGGATGTTAATATGCAAATTAGAGAACTTCGTGAAGACATGTCAAAAGAGATTGCTAGTGTTCAGCAAGACTATGCATCTCTCAATCAGAAGGTGGATATTATGTGTGATGCTGTTACGAAGTTTGTCAAGCTATACGAAAGTTTGAGTCCTCAAATTACTCAACTTTCTACGAATGACAGCCAAAGTTTTGTGGAGGTCATTACTTTGCTAAAGGAGCTAAAAGAATTATCTGTCAAGCCTGTTTCCTCTTCGATCATTACACCAAAATTCTTATCTCAGAAATTTTCTCAATTCAAAGTTGTTTTGCATAAACAGTTGGCTCCATTGTCCAGGATCTCAAATCTTCTACCAACAGATGCCCCACCTGTTAACACAGGGGTGCAAGGGGGAGAAAAGAAGGTTGGTAATGCGAAGGTTGGTGTGATTTCGCATGAAAATGTTAAGACTGTTGGGAAAGTTTATTCAACAAAGATTCCAACAACAAAACCAATTGTTTCATCTGCTGGGCCAGTTACTTTAACGATTGTTACCACAATGCCAATTACAAGGCCAATTTCTAAAGGAATTGTGATTGGTTCTTCTGCTGAAGGTGGTAGTAGTTCGAAGCCAAAAGAAGTCGTTGATAGCTCTTCGCTCAAAGACAAAGGGAAAACAATTGTAGTTGAAAAGACGAAAGAGGAGAAGAAAGTTGAAGTTGAAGCTGAGTTGGAGAAATTAAGAGTGGTTCAAAGTATAATGAGACTTTGTGCAAGTGATCCTCCTGGAATGGACAAGGGAGATCTTGCTAAGTATTATAACTATGAAACAATTGAAGCAAAAGTGGCATTCAATCATATGTATGCTTTCCAGAAGAAGCCCAAGCAGAGCTATATGATTACGAATACATATATGAGTTAGCTTGACTTTCCAATCAATGAAATGATGTTCATCATGGCTCAGTACAAAATTGCTGACAAATTTGATAATGATGATGACTATACATATATGAAACTCAGGTTTCATGCTGTTCTTGGGAAAGCTCTAGAGGAAATATGGTCACTTGTGAAGATAAAGAAGGTGATCAGTATTAAGAAGGATGTTATGTTCGTGAACATGATGCATAATTTTCGTTTCTATGTTATAAGGGCGAATGGTCAAATGTGTGATTTTTCTGTGGCTGATTTTCCTTTGATGAACTTGTATGATCTTATACAAGTTGCATTGCTTTTGAAAGATAAAGATGTTTCGTATCTTCGAGAAACTGGTCCAGAAGTTTTTCGTCTTGGGCTTGCTCACATCAAGATATTCATAGACAACTACTATGAATGTTTGGCACTAACTGATGTGGAGTTAGAAAATGCGAAGGGGTTGGAAGTAAAAGCTCCCATGGAACCAATTAAAAGAAGTATGCAAATGGGGATGTATACTTGAAGCCATTTGGATTGGTCTTTCCAGGGAAAGATAAGAATGGGAAGGCCAAGAGATTTTTGTTCCAAGCATGCGAAGTAGAGAGGTACACTACGTCCCAATATACAAACTTTATTGTTCGTATGAATAACTGCAAGAAGAATAATCAAGGAGACAAGAAAGAGTTGAAGAAGATTATTTCTATGTACATGGAAATTCGAAGGGTGATGTTGTATGCAATACAAATTCTTACGAACTGAAGAAGGTCGACATTATTACAAAGGGGGAGATTGTAAGGGTCGAAGACCAGTTGTAATATGTCGAAGACTTAATGTTATTTTACAAGGCATTTTGTAACGAAGCTTAGATGTTTAGTCCTTGTAATTTTTTGTATGCTTTCATGTTTCCTATAAATAGGGACATTACTTAGACTTAGATAAGAGTCTTTGAATGAACTTGTCTACATTCTCTCTGTAAGAATTGAAAGAATAATAGAGCTGAAACCATATTATATTTACATATTGTGTTCAAATTACGTTTGTGTTACTCTGATTTGTTATATACTCGATTCATCACTTCATCATATAGGGACTTCTTTAACGACCGTTGAAACTCGAGGTGAATCGGCTGTCCCTTATCCACAATGATAGGTAGCGGCGTACGGTGCAGTCTCACAATCTCCTTATGATACGCTCCTGTCAGATTTTCTATTTTCTCTGTGGCTTTGGTCGGTAGGAAGGGTGTGGGTTTGGTTAATTTTTCTACGATCGCTCAAGTGGTAGTGTGTCCATCCGCTGTCCTGGGTAACTTATCCTGAAATTCATGGTATGACCATACCTGGTTCATCTATCATCTCCTTGTGTATATAATTCATATATAATTAAGATCGAAAGATAGTCGAATCAGTGATTCTTCTCTAAGTCCACATCCAAACAACGAAAAGAGTTAAAGCGAAATTACCAATCCTAAGTCCGTAGAATCTTAATTATATATAACTCTATTATATACACTTAGTAATCATAGATTCACTAGCATGGGTCCATAGTCCCTACGCGAGTGAAGTGATTAGTTTTGGGTGAGACAGTATTTACAATTACTTTTTCCACAGCTACCACGTTTAAGTCGATTTTGAACTCGACTTGTTGTACGGGTGGTATTCCCGGGAGGTCTTCTAGAAATACATCGGGAAGGTTACGGGCTTTTGGAACATCCCTGATGTCTTTCTCTTCTTGTTTCTTATCCACAGCGCGGGCTAGGACGGCGTGGTACCTCCTGTGTAGGTACTTCTAAGTCTTGATGTAAAAGGTGAGTCGGGGGTTTGTGTCCGGTTTGTCACCATAAACGACGAGGGTTTTGTTACTCGATGGTAGGCGAACGGCCATTTCATAATATATGATATCGATATGGTGAGGAAACTAAATAATGCGTTGTTAAAATGAAAATGGCGTAATTTTTTATTGTGACCGGTTTTAGGATGATTTGAACGAATTGGTTGATTTAGTGTTAGAGTGCACCTTATGTACACGTCTCTAGTGCTTTTGATTATTCCAATTCTATTGTAAATATTTCGTTTAAGTGTTTGAGGTTTTTGGTTGAGAAGTTGATTAAATCTACTACTCACAATACTCATCTCCGCGTTGCTATTATATAGTATGCATGCATATGTGCCATCGAGAATGAATGTACCAGAAATCTCAGCGGGGTATATTATTGTTTTCCCAAGCTCTGTTGCTGAAACTCTTCCAACGCTCCTAACATCTTTGTTTTTAGTCCTTGGGCACTCCTTTATGAAATGCCCTACTTCTCCACATCTGTAGCAGGTCCGACTCATCCCAGCTTTTGTGTCCTGGGCGGTCTGTTGAGCCGGCACCCTACAGAAATTTATGGTATGCCCCTTTTTGTTATCATTGTTGCAGTGCATTTCCCTGCACTTTCCTTTGTGATGAAAGCTACACTTGGTGCATTTTGGCAGGTTTCCAGCATATGGTCTTATCGGCACTGAGGTAGTAGGGATGGTGGTGATATGGACTGTCACTGTTTGTTGTCTTTTGGTAGGTCCTTGATTCGGACGACTCTTTCTCCTGGTCCAGAACTTTCGTTTCTTAGGTAGTACTCCTTCATTGTCGTGGGCGTTCTCAGGTTTGTAAGTTGGGGCGTCCTTGCAGGAACATACTCGGGGGTGTCCCTGGTTGTTATTACGATTGGAACTTTCGGCGCCGTTCCCGCTTTTGTGTGTATTGTTAGCGCTGAGGTGTGCCATGACTGCTGTCATGGCGGCTGTTACCGCAATTTGAAATGTTGCAGGGTCCATTTGTAGAACTAGTGTTGCGCCGGTATGCTGATTACCTTCATGTGTCGGCATGATTCTGTTGCAAGGCGTGAAATAGTTTCGTAAATAACTATAGATATTGTTAGTTGTATTCCATCTATATTTATATGTACACATAAATTTCATGTTTTGTTGTGCGATTCTTAATGTTTTTCGGCCAACACCCTTGTGACATACTTATGGTAGTGAGTAGTAGTAAGTATTATACAAATGTTAAGTTATTTAGACAGAACTTGGACATAAAAATCTTAAGTTGGTTCGTGTTTCGTGGGTTTCTGTAAGACTTTACTTCACTTGAATTTCAACTACCAGATGTGATGAAAACTGCATTTAGTCTAACACATAGTGTGAGTAGTGTAGTCACTAACTCACTAGGCTATACTAGTCTGACATATACTAAAGTGATGTACAAGGTGCTCTTCCATTTCACCTATTTCGCGAGTGGCCTCCTCTGTTCTATGTTCTGTGATGATTGTCCTAGTTGTAGCTGTAAGGGTTCTTTGTCCTATAACGACTATCTCTTTTTTTAAGGAGTGTAGGTGATCCGTATTGTTCTCTTGATCTGCTTGCCGGTCTGTGGGTGCTATGGCCCGAAGTACGGTGTAGTGAGTTTATGTCGGTTGTGAATCGTTGGCTATCCTCTCCAGTCTATACGTGTGGCTAGGTAGTCAATTGTTGTTTGCTTCCTGAAATGAGAGGTGGAGGGTCTCGCACTCCTCTTGATAGGGTAAGGTTTATTGATGGTATCTCCCGAACTTCTTTGTCCATCTGGTCCCTTCTCGGAAATCTTCTTCCTCGTATTTCATCTATTGGCACTCTTCGGAATCTTCTTTTGGATCCTTCTCGATCCATCTATTAGCTGCGGTGGCAGGATAGTAGGGGTCTTTGTGGAGATGAAGTCTAGCTGATATGCCTATGCGAGAATAGGGGTAAGAAGCATATGAAGAACCTAAGTGTGTGGTTCTATAGTAATGCAAAATAGTCCTATAGTATTTTAAATTTGTATGTTAAAGTTTTGTTTGTATGGTTCATTGGTAAGTTTTAGACTCGTCATCCACTACGACCATTCCTTGACATACGTTGGTTACCTCTTGGATAAATATAGTTGATCAGGCTATATTCATCCCAGACTTGATTACATACCCCGAGGCTTACTCGTAGTGTTTAACTTATCTTAATACTTTTTGTTTTGTTACCAATATGACTCTTTACTAGTATGTTTGTATGCACTTATGTTTTTCATGAAATCTCGGTCCATTCCTGGTCCTTCTATGGTTGCCTTGTGTATACAGGTCATATACAGTCAAGATTGAATAGTCGGTCGAATAAGTTATCTTACCTTATATTCACATCCAAACAAGGAAAAGGAAGTAAAGTGAAAATCAGAAATTATAGGTCTATAAAACCTTTAGTATATACCACCTTAACATATACACTTAGCAAACATAGACTTACCAGCAAAGGACCCCTAACGTTCCTGTTTTGAAATTGTTAAGTCAGAGAGTTTTAGTCCCTATGTATTTATAGTTTGTATATCTTATGTGGTTTGATATACTTAGCTCACTATAAACAATGCTCGGATACCAATCTGTCACACCCCCAAACCAGGATGGCAGAAACGTCCAGGGGCGGGTGACTATCATGTAGTGTATCATAACAGTTGAGTATAAATGTTCAAAGCAAACACAACCAACATATATATAATTGAAAAAGTTACATCATTTGTATGTATTACATGTTTCAAAATATCAATTACAATATGTTGTCAAAAGATTTGTTTAGATGCCTAAGTGTCCCATCCTCAAAGCCAGTTGTTACCTGATTTAATGATTTCCTGAGAATACAAGTTATTTGAAAAGAGAGTATCAACATTTAAGTTGGTGAGTTCATCAGCTTTTGTATGTATATTTGTAAACCTTTTCTATGAAATGTAGTAATGTTTGTTTTCCGGAAAATCCTATATTTTCCCTAAAATGAGATATAGCCTTAAATGAACCAAGACCGAAACGTATAAGTAATTTTCCTACTTAAAATGATGTTATGCAGTTTTGTTTGTATATAAAACTGTTTGAAGACTGTCTTTGCGTAAACTAAAAGTGTCGTTGTTGTTTTATGTGAGTTTTCATTTTTATCTTATAACCATGCTTGATTGACCCAGACTGCCTTGTTCGCAACGTTCTTCAGGTGTCGATTTCGTTATGACATTTGTCACCCCCAGATCTGCTGGTCCAGCTGTTGCAAGCAGCTAAGGTGCGGGATTGTCAGTCCTAGTATAGATCTATACACAACGATCACGCTCTCCCTACAAGAGACTCTGGTTATATTTAACAGGACTTTCGTGTGTACTTTAGAAGGTACCATGAAGACAAAACTCACTAGATTTGATCAACGAGTTTACATGTTTTTGTGCTAAAAATGTTTGTATAAATGATCATCCCCTAAGACTGAGATAGCTATGAAAAATGACGTGAAATCTTTAGATATACATTTGATAATATTTTACCCTTTGCTCAACGGGATACAAATGGGGTAAAGTTTCGTAAACTATATTTGTATATTTTTGATGGAGAATATAAGTTTTTAAACAAAACATATATTTGCAAATGGTTATATATATATATATATATATATATATATATATATATATATATATATAATTTTAAAAGATGATTTGGTATGTTTCGTAATTGTTGTTCATATTCTTACGTTTTTTATTGGAAACTTTGCATGAAATAATCCTTAAGTTTGACAGTAAAGACCTTTTTGTACTTATCACTTTTTGTTAAAATAGTAATTAAATGTATTTAAATGATCGTGTTTTTAACTTCCTTAATGTATAAACCTTGCTCAAAAATGTTACAAGGTGTTAATAAATCTATAAACCACTTTTGACAGTTTTACCCTTTACTGTCCCTGTTTTTAGAAAACTTATAGAAAAATCATCGTAAGTCGAAAACTGAAACCGTAACCTCTAAGAGTTTAGAAAATGAGTCTACTTTGTTCCTTATTTTTATTATGATTTTTAGTGGTCTCAAACTAGTGTGAAAATGGTCATCTTTACATACTGGTCGGAAATTACTTCTGAAATGACAGACCGTTTTATAAAAATCGTCATAAATTGTAGAAAAATCGTATGAACACGTGCGAGTAGTCCTTAGAAAGGTATAAGCCTGAACTATTTTCATATTGTACAGTTTTGAAAGATATTAAGTTTAAGATGGTCAAAACAGTCTGTGAACAGGACTCAACTTTTCTGTAGAAAGTTGTCTTTTAAATTTAAGTTATGTTTAGTGTTCTAACTTGTATTCTCCCCCTTAAAACTTGAAGAAAAATGAAAATGTAGGGGTATGAAATCACCTTATGTTATCTCTCGACATACTATTCTATCTCCCTCTTCATACACGACCACTAATAACTCAATCTCAAATCCTGATACATCTTGGTGGCCCCCGGATGAATAGAAAAACAAGACTTATGAGCCTCCTCTAACACAATCTTCCCGACCCTACCAGAAAGTAGAACCCAAAACCGACCACACCAGGTCAACAACCCTCGACTATCCCTGACATATCTGTCAATTGCTTTCCCCATCCTTTCCGGTTTCCAATTCTCCTTCCGAACATCCTTAACCCGAGTCTCCCTGATCAAACCCAACAGCGGTGAATCAACCGATATCCTCATACACGTCACCCTATCTGAAGACCCAGCCGACTTGCGGCTTAAAGCATCTGCTACCACATTCTCTTTACCTGAATGGTAAAGGATCTCGCAGTCATAATCCTTGACTACATCCAGCCACCTGTGCTGCTTCATGTTCAGGTTCGACCGGTCCATCAAATATCTCAAACTCTTGTGATTTGTGTAGACAGTACAACGGAACCTATATAAATAGTGTCTGCAAATCTTGAGGGCGAACACCACTACCCCCAACTCCAGATCATGCGTGTCACCACCCCAAACCACAACGGCGAAAACATCCAGGGGTGGGTGACTTCATGTCAAGTATCACAACATATGTAATATAGTAATCAAAGTACAACAACCATTGCATTAATAATGTATAAGTTTTTACATAGGTGTTCAAACATTTACCATTTGACATCTAAAGTAGATAAAGTAAAAGGAAAAAGACGCAGAATGGTACTAAGCTGTCTTCTCAAAAGCTCCGGGAGTGTACCTGTCTACTGGATTCCCTGAGAATACAAGTTATTTTGAAAGAGAGTATCAACATTTAAGTTGGTGAGTTCATAAGTATTAGTTTCATCTATGGTTGCTTTAGTTTTAAGAAAGTGATTGATTACGTTCCAGAAAATCCAATATTTTCTGTTTTACAACTGAAAAGTAGTTTTAATACCATAAAACCGTTTCATTTAAGTGTTATTGTACTCATAACAAAGGATAACATAATTTTAACTCACCATAAAAATATAAGAAGAATGTTTTCTGTTTTGTTTATGGAAAATGGTTGATGCAGTAGTATTTCTTATAAATACACTACTGGTATAATAATTACCCTATTATTAAGCTGGTTAATTAGAGTTAAAATGTGATATGGTTGTAACAATGCTGATTGACTAGTATGAACACGACGACCTTCTGGCGTCGAAACTGATGTGACATTTTTCACCCGTAGACCGACAGGTCCCATTGTAGCTAGCAGCAAGGTGTGGGATTGTCAGTCCCGTATAGATCTATACACACAATGCCCGCTCTCCCTCCAGGAGACTATGGTTACAAAATGCGACATAACAAGTATATTGCTATGCCGTGAAGTAGTTTCTCACATTTTTGGTTTATCTGGTTTTAAGTAAAGATAGAATTATATCCTTTTCTTAACAAAGTAGTTTAAACCTGGTATACTTATCTAGTAAAAATAGATTTCTCGTTTGTTTCATAAATTATACCTATTATAATTTATATGTTCTATCTGATTAGCATGATCTCTTATGAATGTACCCCTTTCCTCAGCGTGATACAAAGGTAACAATATTGATGGAAGTAACCTTTTATATTCGTATATGTATAATATATATATAATTAAGAAGGAAACGGCCTTCGGACAAATAACTTCACCTTAAGCCCACACCCAAACAAGGAAAAAGAAATAAGGCAATTCATTAGTCCTAAGCCCTTTAAGTCTTATTTATATACTTATACATATATAAACATGATTTTGACAAATATAAGATTAAAGAGTTTACAAAACATTTTAAAAGAGTTTAACAGTGTTTAAAAAGAGTTCACATGACTTTAAGTTATTTTGGAAGTATTTGGTAATCTTTTATACAAAAAGCATAAGAAAATATTTTGTGTGATTGTTATCACATGTAAATATTAACACAATTTAATTGTGTTCAACTTGTATTCCCCCATAAAAAGTATTTAAAACCATTAAAAGGTAGATTATAGGGGTATGAACTCACCTTAAGTTGGGGATTCGAGTGAAGATTTGTTATAGGATGATAAGTTTCACGAGTGAAGTCCCGAAGCACCAACGAGTCCTATTTAGTATATATATATATATATATATATATATATATATATATATATATATATATATATATATATATATACATTTAGTGATCATAATCATAAATATAGCAAGGAAACGGATTGAGTTGCAAGCATAACTTACAAAAGAGGGTGCTAGAGTCAAAAAGAGGAGGCTGAAAGGGGTTCACGGCCCACACTCTAGAGTGTGTTATTGGTGAAATGATGATGATGCAAGTGTTCACGGCCCAAAGATCTTGATGATCTTGAGTTCACGGCCCAAAGATCTTGACAAATAATGATGAATCAAGGTTGAAATAAAGAGAGTTCTATATGAACTACAAGAAGGGAGGTGTTTCTTATGATCTTGAGGAGAGAGGAGGGTTTTTGGCTGATGATACTTGAGAGAGAAAGCTTAAGTTCACGGCCAGAGGTGAAGAAGTGAAGGATAAAATCGATCAAACACTTATATATAGGGGAGAAGTTCACGGTCTGAAGAGTTGACGGCCGTGAACCCTCGTTTGCGGTCGTGAACCTCGCATGCAGACGTTTACGGTCCGAAGTGATCACGGCCCGAAGATTCGTTCACGGCTCGGATGAAGAATGAAGTGAGGTGTTCTCGGTCGCTAGTGTTTCACTTCTTAAGCAAACAACACCTTTGGTACAAAGTTTATACACTTAAAACCCATTAATCTAGCCATATAAGATAATAAAAGAATTGAGTTTGACCTTTACACGATATGTTTGACTTTTACAAGAATAAAATTTTCGGGTTGTCACATCATCCCCCCGTTAAAGGGAATTTAGTCCCGAAATTAAGTCTAAGGTATACACATGGACTAAGGAAAAGATGAGGATACTTATGTTTCAGATGATCCTCACGCTCCCAAGTGAATTTGGGTCCTCGCTATGCACTTAAGCGGACCCTCACTATCGGAATAGGGATTTGATTAGTCCTATCGACTTCACTGTCTAGGATTTCTACGGATTCTTCCACAAAGTTGAGGTTCTCGCTTACTTCGATCTAATCGAGTGGGAAAACTAAAGTCTCGTCGGACAAACACTTTTCAAATTAAAGACGTGGAAGGTAGGGTGTATTTTATTGAATTTTCGAGGTATTCGGGTCTATAAGCTACTAGATCAAATCTAGTAAGAATCTCCAATGGTCCTATGTACCTTGGAGTTAGTATTCCACGCTTTCTGAAGCATAAAATGCCCTTCTAGGGTGAGACCTTCGCATGACGTGGTCACCAACCTAGAATTCAAAGGGTTTTCTCCTATTGAAGTCGTAGCTTTTCTGTCTGACTCTGGAAGCTTTACGTCGCTCCCGGATTCGTACTCTCTTCTCGATAGTTTCTCGGATGATTTCCGGATCAGCGAAGGTGCTGTCTGGAATTTGACCTCTAGCTAGTCGCGTGTCACCTAATTTAGTCCAACGCAGATGGGATCTGCACTTATGACCATAGAGGGCTTCGAATGGAGCAACTTTAATGCTAGTATGGTAAGGAACTCGACTATTTGGCAAACGGGTATCCCATGCTTTACCAAATTCGATCACATATGCTCTTAGCATGTCTTCTAATGCTTGAATCGTTCTCTCAGTCTGTCTATCGGTTTGTGGGTGGTAGGCTATACTCATGCCTAGCCTAGTTCCCCGAGAATCATGTAGTGACTGCCAGAATCGTGAGGTGATTCTACTATCTCGAACGGAGATAACAGACATTGGGACACCTTGCAGTCTTACTAACTCTCGGACATACGTTCTAGTTAGTTTCTCTATCTTGTCTGAACTTGGGTGAACCATAACGAGTCCGGAACGTGGTCTTCTCCACGTCCTCCTCTCTCACGCTCACTTTATGATACCCAGACCTCAGATCTACCTTGGAGAACCAAGATGCACCCTGCATCTAATCAAAGAGGTCATCAATATGCGAAAGGAGATAACGGTTCTTCACCGTTAACTTGCTCAACTCCCGATAATTAATGCAAATCTGGTGTGAACCATCCTTCTTCTTGACGAACAGTATCGGCGCTCCCCATGGAGAACTGCTCGGTCCGATGAACTGCTTGTCTAACAGCTCCTGCAGGTGAGATGACAATTCCTACATATCAGGTGGTTCCAAGAGATACGACACCTTGGCAATCGGGGCCGCACCCGGCACAAGGTCAATCCTGAACTCGACCTGCCTCTTGGGAGGCACACCAGGTAACTCCTCCGGAAATACATCAGCAAACTCCCTAACCACTGGAACCTCTAAAACTGAAATCTGATCCCCAACTCGGGTTTCAACCACATAAGCCAAATAACCTGCACACTCGTGCTGAATATACTGACGTGCCCTGGCTGCTGAATAAAACCCTGAACCAACCCTGGTGCCCTCTCCATAAATGACCAGTTCTTCCCCACTTGGGATTCAAACTACCACTCGCTAGCCCTCACAATCAATCATGGCACCAAACCTGCTCATCCAGTTCATACCCACTATCACGCACACATCCCCCATGGGAATCAGGATCAAATCAATCAAATAAGGCGCCCCGAAGATCTCTAGTACACAACCTTGATATACCACAGAAGCAGATACTCTGTGATCGTTGGCGATAGAAACCTGCAACAGAAACTCTAACTCCCTAATAAGCATATCAAACTCATTACTGAAAGATCGAGACTCAAATGAACGACTCGCACCCGAGTCAAACAACATAGGAGCAAGCAAAGAGCTCACTAGGAACGTACCTATCAGAGGCATATATATATATATATATATATATATATATATATACATATATATATATATATATATATATATATATATATATATATATATATATATCAGCATAACACAAAATATAACCAACAATAATAAATAGATACATACCAGTCACAATATCTGGAGCTGCTCTAGCCTCCTCGGCAGTGAGCTGAAGAGAGCGACCTCGAGCCCTTGGGGGCTCCGCCCTACCCTGGCGCCCATCAATGATCCTCAAAGTAGCTAGCTCTAGGGCCTGCGCCGGCTTGGCGGCGAGCAATAGACAGTTGACCTTCACATGGCCAACCTGATCACAATGATAGCAAATCCTGGAACTCGGAGCTAGGGCCGGCTGGCGGCAATCCCTCGCATAGTGCCCCTCCTTGCCACATATGTGTCACCCACCTTCTGATCGACAGACCCCCTCATGAACCTTACCGCACTTCCCACAAGTGTGGCCCCTCTGCCCTCCAGATCTAGAATCAGTGGCCCTGAATCGCTTCGGCGCAGGCTACGACTGCGTCGGGGCCGGTCTCTACTCCCTCGTCTGGAGCTCCATCTCAATCTCGCGCCGCCCGACGGCCTCCTGTAACTCCAAAAAAGAACCATAATGCTGAGTTGATACAAACTACCTGATATCCGTCTTAAGTATGCTCAAGTAACGGGTCATCTGAGCCTGCTCAGAAGCAACAAACTCAGGACAAAACATGGCCCTCTCTGTGAACATCTTGGTGATCTTCGTCACCGACTCAGTCCCCTGTCTTAAATCCAAATACTCTTGGTCCAACCTCTTACGCTCCACCAGCAGCACATATCGAGAACAGAATATCTATGAGAATTTCTCCTAAGACACAGCAGCTCTCTAGTCAGTAGAATACGAAGCAGTAACCAGTCTCCACCAATCCTTCGCTCCGAACCTCAGAAGGTTCAGAACGCACCTAACCTTTTGGCCAGCTGGGCAAGAGCAAGTGAAGAAACACCCCTCAATGTCAGACATCCACCTTATGGCTATGATTGGGTCTTGAACTCCATCAAATGTTTGGGTTTTCTTATTATTGAAGTCCCGATACTGGAAAACTCTCCCAGTACCAACCCCAGTAGCGGCAACGGCTGCGGTGGCTGCAGTAGCAGAAGCCTCAGATAAAGCAGCATAACGCTCATCAAAATACCCCACCATGGAAGTCTTGATAGACCCGAACATCTCTGGCAACTGTGCTTGAAAGTGAGCAAAAACCTCCTCCTGAAGAATCTCCCTAATCCTGTCCTCGGACACAACTGGCCCACCCTGACTGCCAACTCCCGATCCCGATCCGGATCCAGCCTCTAATCGTCTTTTCATAACCATATTGCAAATAAACCAGGGAGATATCAGATAACATGCATATCATATCAGGGTAACCAACTCCCATAAAGCCCTAGGGGTTGTGACTTCCCTGTTACGCGACCGTGTCTTGTGCTTTCAGTAGTACGGGCCCATACTACCTTCTACACCTACCCGTATTTGTCTCAAGGATCATCATAACAACCCTAAAAATACATATTATCATACACATACACTGAATCCTCACCCCCTAGATGAAGGCTAAACATCTCGAAACTGGCCGACTGACCCCTACACAACTCATTCGTGAAACTTTCACCAACCCTGCAACACTCGTGTATGCTAATCATGCATAACACTAGACCCTATAGACAGTCGAATATCTGATCCTACCCTAAGTCCTTCATCAAACAAGAACAGGAAATAAGGCCAAGGGCATGAAGACACCATCTATAGATAGTCGAAGACTGAAGAACATCCCCTGATGACTGAAAGACCCTAAATACTTTATCATCACTAAAGGCATGAAGACACCATCTATTGAAGACTGGTCAGTGTGTCCAGGCGTTGATGGTTATACTCTGATGACACACTTATCAAGTGATACGCTAATGACAATCATTGATAGTATTATCTGCTGAAGCTAGAGTTCATCAATGTGACACCCTGACGCTGATGACTGAAGCTGATGCTTATCTCCCTAACACTTATGCTGATGCCCTGATCAACAAGATTCCTTGAAGCTGATTCTCTAATAAGCGTTTGCTGTGTTGGTGCTGATATCCGAATCTGTAGAAGATCTTATCTGATCCATTCCTTATATACCAGATTAGTTTATATGTAGATTAGATACAATCCCTTGATTAAATGGATTCACTAGAATAGATTAGTATATATTCATGTATTAGGGTAAAACCATAATGTGTGTCTTTGTGACGACTTTGTGCCATTTGTCCTTGTGACATGTTCTCTTTGCGAGAACCTTTCTTAGTGAAAGATATATTTGTGATACTTCTATGTTCTTCATTGTTCTTTATTGTTCTTTATTGTTCTTTCTTGTTTATATTTGATCTACAAATCTACAAAGGTTTTGGAACTATCATAATTTATGCATCGATGCAAGTGCTTCTTCCCCGATGAATTTCTGATATTACTAGTCATTCGTCGAGAATATGTCATATTTTTGGATGCATCGATGCATGTGCTTCTTCCCCGATGCAGGTGCTTCTTCCCTGATGAATTATTGGTCCTTCTTTCATTCTCTAGAAGACAGCTTCATTATCAAACACAAAATGTAATCTAGAACGAGTGCAATCAAATTACTTTAGCATAACAGGATCATGGTCACCAACAATTGTCACAATTTCCCCTGTATAATAAAACAGAAAAGTGAACTAACAATTAAATTATTTACAAACATCTCTTACACACCTAAAATACATTTAAGAATGTAAACTAAAGGATGACATATAACTCATTTTTTAAAGAATGTGAGTTACGATATGAAAAACATTACATCGGAAGGTTTTAAACATCTCTTACACACCTAAAATATATTTAACAATGTAAACTAAATGATAACATATTACTCAATTTTTAAAGAATGCGACATACACTATTAAAAACTTTATAGTATTCATGAAAGAAAAACATATCACCAAACTTTTTCAATTGCATCCTTAGCACCCAAACTTTTTCCAATTCATCCTTAGAAGCTTATTTTAAATAGTAAAGTTAATGTTAACACTTTCTACATACCTAATCACATAAAAAATATTGATTTCCAGTGAATAAATCAAAGATTTGATTTAAACTGCGATGAAAAAAGTGAATAAAAGTCGGTGTGTTTTAGGTCTGATTCAAGAAAAAACTAGACAATGAAGAGAGTTGTAGGCCTGAATCCAGAAAAAAATCATTTATGTTAGCCTCATCCAATATGAACAAATTTTTATCAAAACTTTAAAAAGACATTCTTTTAACCATTCGAAGGCAGCGAAGAGTACACCAATCACATTTCAACTGAATAAATTTGACATCATTATTTAAACAAATTAACATACAAATCTACGCTCACCAGAAATAATTTAAAGAGAGGTTTACATTTCAATCATTGTTATCTTAGTGATTTTTAATCAATAATAGAAATAAAAATCGAAAAAGCAAAATTAAGAGAAAATAGAAAGTAACCTTATTTCTGTAATCCTTCATATCATCCTTAATCTGTGGGTTTTTTCATCCAGTGTAGAAATTAGAAATCTTATGTAGAAAATTAAATCGAGAACCCAACTGATATAAATCGACCATCAATTGAGGACTGAGAGATTAGGGCCGGTTGAATCAATGAAGCATCTGGCAGAATGGAGTCTCTTGTTCTTGACGAATATGATAATATCGATCGATATAAATGGCGATGATGGATTCCGTGGTGGTGGTGTAACACCCGTAAATTCGGGCTAGGCAATAAAGTTATTATAATCCATAAATGACTTTTAAATAAGAGATTGTTTAGGATAAATAATCTTAACCGAGTTATAGTATATGTCGTAAATAGTGAGTTGGAGATATGTTACTTCTTAGCCCTAGTGATCTAAACGAAAGTCGTAGTATTATGAAAAAGCGAATTTGCGCATATAGGGAACGTCCAAATATGACTTCAATAGAGGAAGTTATGATTTCTCTAAGATTTTAGCGTAGCAGTGTGCACATAGAAATCGAGTTTTAGATCGGTTGATTTTTGGCCAAAACAATCTAAACGAGAATTGAAGGTCTAGTTAATAGGATTCCAAAAATATAAGAACCATTGAAAACGAACACCATATGTGAGAAATATGCATTTTAGACGAGCCTTAATATGCTAAGTATGTGTTAATAAAATAAAGTCAAAATTAGCTGACGGAGTCTAAAGGAAAGTTGTAGATCTCGTTGAGAGATTTTCGCGGATATAAAGAACGTCAAAAACAGAGCTTGTATGAAGGAGATACATAATTTCTAGATTCTGAAAATCGGCACGCGCAACGCGACACGCGTAGCTTGCGCGCGAAGTCAGCCACGCTGCTCCAGCCGACAAGTGACACGTGTCAGCTAACCGATGGATCAATGTGTTTGAAGTGCGCAGCGCGCACCCCTTAGGCACGACGCGCATATGAATTTTTGGCCCTATAAATATCCAACAGTCCCTCATTCATTCCACACACTTACAACCACTCTCTCTCGATTATCCCTCATGTAAACCTATTTTTCTTTCGTTTCTAGCCTAAGGCGAAGCCCTGCGACACCCCGAAGTACGCGTTCGAGTAGGAGACTGTGAGTCAGAGTTCTGCACACTTGGGCCCTGGTTCTCATCCATAATCTGTAAATGGGCTACACTAACTCTACCCTCACGTAATTTATAATTATAGTCAGATTCGTTGTTATGAACCTATAACTAAGATTTATTAGTGATTCCAAGTCATATAATGATTGATATACTTACGGGAGAGGTGTCTAGAATGATGACGTCGGCTTGGTTGTTGGATTTCAGAAAGACTATATGTCGAAATGGTCTTGCCTCCCGACTGTCCTGCCTGGCTGATATTTATTTGATAGAACTATCAGTATTCATTAGAATGATTGATAGGTGTAGATTCTCTCTAGTCGTGTAGAATATTAGACTAAGACTTAGTGATAATGATATCAGGTCACGTCAAAGGAAATGTCAGTTGCTAGAAGAGAAGCTCTGCCCGAATTTCGAGTAATCACTTTAACAAGTGAGTGCATAGTTACTTTCAAGCTTACACATAGATATAAGTATTCTAAATGCTCAACTGCTATGTGCGCTATCTTTGTTGTGTTTAATGTAGTTGTACAAATATGATTACTACTTGATTTATTGGTATGTTTAACATACTTAATAATATGACTGGGTGGTGGCCAGCTGTGCAAAATAATAAATGAGAGGTTGTGATAGGGTTGTGTGAAATAATGCTTGCGATAGGTTAGAGAGAGAGAGAGAGTCGTGTGAGATAATAACTCATGTCTGTCGTGTCTATCTCAAGTACTTTGTACTATCGTGCTAAACCCAAGTACTTTTGTACTACCGTGCTAAACTCAAGTACATTTGTACTACTGTGCTAAACCCAAGTACATTTGTACTGCCATGCTAAACCCAAATACTTTTGTACTGTCGTGCTAAACCCAAGTACTTTTGTACTGTTGTGCTAAACGCAAATACTTTGTATTGTCGTGCCTGCCGTGATTATACAAAAAGTACTAATATACTGCCATGTTTTCGCGAGTATTATCATAACATTGTGCCTAATCACTTATGAATTATAGTTGTTCGCTGATAAAGATCCTTTAGGAAAGATCCCTCAAGATCATCATAATAGTATTAGTAAGTGAGAGTGATCGGAAATTGGGTAATTGGGTTGTTTGAATGTTGATGGTTATATAATTAAAAATTATAATATTGTGGATTGAAAACCCTATGTATCTCACCATGTTTCCCAACCTGACTCACTCAGTGTCTTTGTATCACAGGAAACAATAATGATGATGCCTGAGAGATTTGAGGAACTTTAGACTATATTAAGATATTGTAAGTCTTCGTTTATTTTTATGTTTCTTGTATCAATTATGACATTCTGAGTTTTTAATAAATCAATGAAAAACATCCCTTCGAGAATATTTTATGTGACAAATTCCGCATTTGTAAATTAAAACTCTGATTTTAAAATAAGCATAAACTGGTCTTTTCTGGCAGTGAAAAAATGGGGATTTCACAGGTGGTAATAGATGGTCAGGCTGATTTTAGTTGTTGTCGGCGAGGGGATGCATCGAGAAGATAGAAGAAAGAATAAATTGTTTTATCCCAACTGCCCAAGAAAGAAAGACAACGTAATATAAGGAAAGAGAAAGAGAGAGAAAAATATTTTCCTAATTTCTAGTTTTAGTTTAAAATTAATTAATTGATTTATTGTGTATATTTACCAGTATGCCCTTATCCAGGTTTTTAAAACGATTGGCTGATATCGAGTTACACATTTACACAATACATATATATTTACATATGAACCTAACTCTCTCTCTCTCTCTCACTATATATATATATATATATATATATATATATATATATATATATATATATATATACACACACACACACACACACACACACACACACACACACACACACACAAACTAGGCGAAATCATGTGTGTTGCGCAAATTAAAATTACTTACTTATAATTTTGACAAATATATATTGTTGAAAAATTATTAGTCATTGGCATTAAATGAAATGATAATATATACCTTAAATTGATATATATAATCCAAATTTAGTATTTGGAAAATTTTCCAAGGATAAAAAATGATTAATGAATTAGGTAACTATTTTAAACTTGAAGGGATAACTTTATTTATATAGTAAAAGAGTTTATTAATGATCAATTTCGTCTTTATCACGTGTCTTTTTGTGTCATGTTTTTTTATCCTACATCGCTTAATAAAAAGGTTAAATCGAAAGCAATCAACTATAAGTGAAGAGGCTAACATATTTCTATCTCACATTGTTTAAGAAACAAAACTCATGAGAACACATATTTATAAGTAAAGAGGCTAAAACCTTTTCTCTAATATCTTTGTTCTCTTATGTTCTTGATTTTGATCGGTTTAGGCTTCAACTACAACATTCCACGAACCATTTATATTTTATATTATTAGAATTAAATTGCATGAAAATCGAGTAACATTAATTTTCAACCTATTTTGCTGAAAATGAATACCTTATACTCAAAATAAAATCATTGTGTAAGCTCAACATTCTTATAAGCAAATAATAGAATGTTTAATTATATTTTTTCCTCGAACATTAATATTTAGAAAAGTTTTTAAGGATAAAAAGTTATTAATGAATTATGTAACTATTTTAACTTTAAAGGGATATCTTTATTTATAGAATAAAAATTTTTTAAGTTTGTTTATCATGACAATGTGTGATCGCCTTTATCATATGTCTTTTTGTGTCATGTTTTCTTATCCCACATCGCTTTAAGGAAAAAAGTTGAAGTGAAAGCAATCAACTATAAGTAAAAAGGCTAACACATTTTTTTATCCTACATTGATTAAGAAACAAAACTTATGGGGAAACACGCATCTATAAGTAAAGAGGCTAAACCTTTTCTTGCATATCTTTGTACTCTTATGTTCTTGATTTTGACCGGTTTAGACATCAACTGCAACATTATAGGAACCATGTGGTCGACCATAAAAATGTTCTTTTTTTGTTAAATTATAATATATTCTACCTTTTATGATGTCTCATATTGATATAATATAAAACGATGACATTAAAATGACACTATTTAATATTTTTATTAGGCTTTAGTATATAATCTTAAGTCTTGAAATTTATATAAAGGTTCATATTTTTTTAACATTTATATAAATAAAAAGTTTAACTTCATTTTTTAACCAATATTCAAATGTTCATTGTCAAAAAGAAATTATGTTTATGTATTGTGATGATTCGAAATAAATTTATATGTATCATGACACGTTCGACTAAGGAAAATGACATACTATGAACATGCAAACTTAATCATTTTGAAGTGTTTAACTAATTTTTTAAAATAGTTTGAAAATTAATGTTGCTTGATTTTCATATAATTTAATTCTAATAATATAAAACATAAATGGTTCCTTGAATGTTGCACTTGATTGCTAAACCCGTCAAAATCAAGAACATAAGAAAATAGGGATATTAGAGAAAAGTTTGGCCTCTTTACTTGTAGATGTGTGTTTTCCTACGAGTTTTGTTTCTTAAGGAATATGTGATAAGAAATGTGTTAACCTTTTTACTTATAGGTAATTGTTTTCACTTCAACTTTGTTTTTTAAACGTTGTGGGATAAAAAAATATGACATAAAAACACACATGATAGAAGCGAAGTTGATCCCAAATATTCATGGTAAACAAACTTAATAAACTCTTTTACTCTATAAATAAGAGGCCAAAACATTTTCTCTTATATCTTTGTTCTCTTATAATCTTGATTTTTACTGGTTTAAGCATCAACTACAACATTCTAGAAACCATGCGTTCGACCATGATTTTTTATTTTTTATTTTTGTAAAGTTATCATATTTTCTACCTTTTATGATGCCCCATATTGATAGCTAGAATATAAAACAATGATATTAAAATAACATTATTTAATGAAAACATTATCATCGTAAACTTTCAACTTATATTTGTAACCACCATGGGAAGTCTTAGGAAAAAAAATCTGTTAACCCAGTCAAGTCAAATATTTTTAACGAGTTTTAGTACATAATTTTAACTTTTGACGTTTACCTAAAAGTTTAATTTTTTTAAACACACACACACACACACACACACATATATATATATATATATATATATATATATATATATATATATATATATATAATGTTCAACTTAATCTTTTTAAACAATGTTCAAACGTTCATTGTCAAAAAAGAAATTATGTATTATGATGATTCGAAAGAAATTTTCATGTATCACTACACATTGGACTAAGGAAAATGACATACTATGAACATGCAAACTTAATCAGTTTTAAGTGTTTAACTAATTTTTATAATAACTTTTAAGTTTCAATACTTCTAGAAGTTTAAACCAAATAATAATGTCCTTTGACACTTTGAGATAAAAACATGTTTATATGATAAAATGACCACTAACGAATATTATTCGTAACAGACTTTGAAAATCATATTATAATCAAGAATCAAGAATCAAGAGTGAAGGATAAAAGAAACAAATTAATTACATTATATTGGAGAAAGATGAAAGGTTAGATATATGTGTGAAGCAATGTGAGACAAATATATTAACATATCATTATTTCAACATTGTTTATATTTTGTATTAACCATATTATGAGGGTACCTACATGTAAATATGTAGACTATATATGCATATCTGTATTATTCCGGGATTTTAATGAGAATACATAAAACTTTTATGGTATTAGAGCAATACGTGATTACGATCACATCCAAACCCTAAAATCGTCAATCAGGCATCTCCTCACATCTGAACGATCTCACATCCGATCAGCTCGTCTTCATCTACTTCTTTATTGTCTCTAATCACGATCAACAATAGCCGAAAATCCAGATCCTCTACAGTCTCCATCTCACAACATTGAGATTGCACCATCATCATCGCCTCTTATCCGATCTGCAATACTCCCGCCGAAAAGCCAGAATGACAGGAGAAGCTAGCGATCCTCCTTCTGCTAAAAACTTTACTCTCCATCCCATTATGGTCACGAATATTCAGAATAAGGCACACATTCTTGATGGAGCTAAAGTCACGTACTCATCTTGGGTCAAATTATTTAAACTTCATGCAAAGGGGTATAAAGTTTTACAACACATTGATGACACTGACCCTCCTACGCCTATCGACCCCACATACTCTTCTGGGCCGAGATTGATTCCATTGTCCTACAGTGGATCTATGACACACTATGTGATGATCAGTTACTCAGAATTCTAGAGAATGACAATACCGCTAGAGATGCTTGGCTTAAAATACAGACAATTTTTTTGAATAACAAAAGTTACCGTTGGTAAGTATGCCTGCATTAAAAGAGCATGAGTAATATCATTAAGATGCTGAATCATATTTTTCACTTTGCTATTTTGGGGTGAGGTTTGAGGGCAAGCAAATCGAAATATGAGACCATGGTTATTCACAAAGGTTTTCAACCCAGTATTGTTGAATTCACCCCCAAATCACACTAAAAACTTTTGATAGGTTTATTGAATTGAGTTTTGATCAATGTGTGAAATTTGACGAAAGTAGGAAAAGTTTCAAATTTGAATTTATAAGGATACACCCAAACATAATTTGTAAAGTTGTCAATAAGAACCATATAACATTTGTAACCAGTTTTGCTTGGAATAGGTTAAATCCATATATCACAATGAACAATATCAAATAACGAAAAGGTTCGCCTCAGGAACATTCGGGTTCTTCATGTCCCCTCAAAAATTCAATATGCCGACATTTTTACAAAGGGTCTTCTTCGACATTTGTTCACCAACTTCAGGTCCAATTTGCGCGTTCGTTCTCCTCCCACTCGAACTGCGGAGGACTATTAGCGTAGCATTATTTCAACATTATTTGTATTTTGTATTAACCATATTATGAGGGTACCTACATGTAAATACGTAGACTATATATACATGTTTGTATCATTATGATATTTTAATGAAAATACAGAAAACCTTTAAAATAGAAAAAACAATCATATGGGGAAAGATAAATCATTTATCTTGAAGCACAATGATTTTAATGTCCCATATATATATATATATATATATATATATATATATATATATATATATATATATATATATATATAAAGAAGGAAACTTTTGGTAGGAATGTAACAAATTTTTTATATACATATATTTTAGCAAAAAAACAAAATTAATCATTAGATGATTCAAAAATAAGATGATTCATAAGAAAAAATTCCCGAAAAAACAACTTCATGATTCATTTTAAAGTAAATTATGAAAAAAAAAATTCATTTTTATGACAATTTTAATGAATATCAACAAAGTCATCGTAAAAATAAATGATCAAAATGTTTTTTTGGGAATTTTATTTATGAATCATCTAAATTTTGATTCATCTAGTGATTTATTTGTTTTGTTCGCCAAAAAAAATATGCCGAAAAAAAAAACTACTTTCCTACCAAAAAAATTTCTTACCGGATGGACAATTATTGTGCGTACGTGTGGACAGTGCTATTCAACGAGAATTACTAAGAGAATATGTTGTTTAGTAATATGAATACGTTCAACCTCACACAATTATCGTCATTTTCATGGATTCTCACTAATTCTTATTCATACGCATTGTTTTTCACTCATTTTCATTCTTACAGAATACGACTCAATAAACATTCTGACAGAATGAGAATAATAAAAAAAGTTTACAATAACCTTATAGACAATTTAATTAGTGAGAATATGTGATAATGACGATAATTATGTATGATTGAACGTATTCACATTATCAAACAACATATTTTCTTTGTTATTTTCACCGAATAGCACTTTCCACACATCCGTACAATAAATATCAATTCATATTTGAACGTAGCTCCCTCGCTCTCTCTCTTTCTCTCTCTCTCTCTCTCTCACTCTCTCTCTCTCTCTCTCTCTATATATATATATATATATATATATATATATATATATATATATATATATATATATATATATATATATATATATATATATATATATATAATCAGTCGCCTTCTAAAATGGAATATTAGGTGATCTTCCATCCATGCATGTTCTAAAGAATTCTTAACTAATTTATTTATGATGCTTGTGATAATCAGCTGCTATTCTGTTATAGTAGACCGGTAGCTAAGTATTATAATTAAAATATAATTATTTTTTATGTTACATTTAAAAACTCATAAGCTAAACATTTTCTTTTAATTAAGTCAACAAATATAATTTCATATTAACTGTACATACTGATGTAAATGAAGTAAATGGCATTACTATATAACATGTGCACGTAAGTGAGTAAATGATGTTATTGTACAAATGTGTTGTGAACGCCTAACAGCCAACTATACATATTTATTCACCATTCTATCATGACAATATAAAATTTGGCCATATACGGTTTAATTAAATTAAAATGTTATTGAAGTCAAATACCCAAAAATAATAAATATAACAAAACATTATAATCTATCAACCAAAAGTTATATAATTTGTAATCTAAACGTTGATCGTAAAAAGTTGCATTAATAAAAACCAAAACTTATTTTTTACTGATCAAACATTTTTTGTTATATCTATAACTTTGACCATCGATATCTAAATCTATCTAAATTTGAGTTTGACAAAAATAAAAGATTAAACCCATGTAAATAGTCTCTATCTAAAATATATTTTAAACATAATTCATTTCTCGAATTACAGTGTACCGACGATCGGTAGATTAATTATAATGATAAATAAATGTAACAAATTATATATACCATGCATTGAAATAATAATGAATAAAATATATGTGATGTTAAGATCTTCTTTGACAAAAATAAGTTAGTTTATTGTAATTTTTTGATTGGTTAAAACCAAAAAATTAGCTTATTTTATCTTATAAATTAGTTTATAAGCTATTTTTTATAATCTATTTTAAATAGTTTTTGAGAATCGAAAATTTTTAAAAAATTTTTAAAAAATTTTTTTAATTATATCTAATGCTAATTTTAAATTATCTTATTTTGTATTTTCAATCTAACTTATCAATTAATCTTTACAAACATTATTAATTAAAAAGCTAGCTTAGGTAGTCACACAGGACCTAAAAAAATCTTTTATTTAAATTGGAGTAAACTATTCCTTATGTTTTACCCGAAAATACAAGTACAGTCCATATTATAAATTCTTGTGACATCATTAGAGAGGTGGGTGTGGGCAACGCCCACACGAGTTATTAGGAGAAAAAACAAGGAAACGCCGTTACCAAATGTTATGGTGGTCACGGGAATTAACGACGTTGCCTTTAACACACAATAACAGGAGGGAGAGGCGGTGTTTATTGGCGTTATCACGTGTTATTAGGCACAATAACGGGTCCGAGTAGCCTTAAGTTTGCATTTCATTATTGATACACTGTTGACTCAATGACCCATATAAAACGACTTTAATATCTAGGTGGAACTTTGGATTTTGTGTAAAATATATAAGGTCCATATTCACAAGCAAATGCAAACTTAAAAGACGAAATTGATACAATTTCATATTTTAGAATTGAACTTGTATTTTTTTATTAAAGTACAAGGACCATATTCGTAATTCACTCTTTTTATTATTTTATTGTGAAAATCCAGACAGAATCGGAACATATTTAGTATAAAACTACTAAAAATACATGCCCACCAAACATGATGGTCTGAAAAGACAGAAAAATTGTATTGAATTTAGATTATGAAGCATCGAACAACTGTGACCCCTTTTATCTCATTCTGTATATGAAAGACAACAAAAAAGAAGCGATAGAAATTAGAACCTAAGAAGAAATATATGCTCATCTCTCTCTTTATTTTCTCTCTCTACAATCGGTGGCTTTTTCTCCATATCTTTGAAGAAAATTGAATCAAAATCATGGGTCTTTGTGCATCAGCTCCAAAATCAAGAACAAACCCAGAAAGGAATCAGTTTCAGAACCATCAAAAAAGCAATCTTTTTAGCTATAATCAAACAAACCCACCTTCCACCAACAGCCCACAAAAGTTTTCCGGCCAGGTTCCGCCACAAACCACCACAAGTCCTGGTGGCGGTGGTGCAGGTGGTGGTGGTGCTACTCCTTCTTTCTCTGAATTCTCTTTCGCCGACCTAAAAACTGCTACTAATAATTTCAGTACAGATTTAATTGTATCTGAAAGTGGTGAAAAAGCACCCAATCTTGTGTATAAAGGAAGGCTCAAGAATCGTCGGTGGATTGCTGTCAAGAAATTCAACAAATTGGCATGGCCGGACCCTAAACAATTTGCGGTAATTCATCGAATTTCGTTTATTTTTATGAAATTCAATTCCATATAAACTATATGCTTATTTCTGCTTCAATTTCCCATGGAAATTATACCCACCGAATATTTATTGATAACAACAATTAATATATATTTTTGTTTGACAAAAACGATGTGCTAAACTACTAATTACTAAACTAATCTAATGGTTAATCATTCATTGTATAATAAGCTTTCTACAATACGATCATTGAGAATTTGAGAATTTGAGATAGTCTATTTATATTAGACTTTTAGTAAATCTTTCTTAAAGTCAAAATGGACCAACTTTAGCACTCAAAAAATTCAATGAATTCGAAAAAAAATTCCATAACGATCATAATCAATATTATATTATTACGTGTATTGCATAAAGACAATTGTATTTGCGTTTAATTCGTAGATACATACCTATCAATTTTGCCTTCAAAAAGTCTTATGTTTGACCACGCAAATCTAGGGAGTATTCATTTAATTGTTCTTGTGATTTATATATTTTTAAAAATTGACAATGAATTTTTTTAATTTTGTAGGAGGAAGCATGGGGTGTAGGGAAGCTGCGACATAAAAGGCTGGCTAATTTAATCGGTTATTGTTGTGATGGTGAAGAGAGGTTGCTTGTTGCTGAGTACATGCCAAATGACACTCTTGCTAAGCATTTATTTCACTGTAATTATGATTCTAATCTATGCATTTATCATTCATAAAACATGTGTTTAATGCAAGAAATATAATTAACATACTTTCATTGATTTGTTTACTATACATTGTATTAAAATATCTACCCAATTATAGCAATGTCATCTAGATACACAACAATGATATAATTGGGGAGATTTTCGAAGTATAATGCTATAATAAAAAAAAAAAGAAGGGTGTTGTAGTAAAAGGAAATGAAAGCAGGATGCTATAATACACAAATAAATGAAAGTGTGTTGCTATTTCTTGCATTTTGCGCTAATTTATTTCCTTTCGTATACGTGTCATATGACAGTTTACTTAAATGTAACAATTAACAGGGGAAAATCAAACAATCGAGTGGGCTATGCGAATAAGGGTGGCTCAATACATATCCGATGCCTTAAACTATTGTAGCACCGAAGGTCGTGAAGTGTACCATGACCTCAATGCATATAGGGTTCTCTTTGACGAGGTGCATAACAGAAATCCCTATTATACCCTCCAATTCTCCATCTCAATATTTCTATGGTTCTTTTTCTATGATGAGTATGAGGACATTTATCTCTTTTGTACAAACAAAAGATTAAAAGCGAGCAAATCTTGTTCAACCTTTTAGGGTTAGACAAAATATTACAAATTCTGACCTGTTGACATCACCACAACTGTCATGTCCTGTCTTGTCCTGGGGCCATTAAGATCATTCACTTAGGTTTTTATTTTTTTGGGAATGGAGTAATTTTTTTTTACATTTTGACAAATACATGTGTATCTATTAGCTAATAATTATTGGTTTGATGAACCTTATAGGAGGGAGATCCCCGCCTTTCGTGTTTTGGATTCATGAGAAACAGTCGAGATGGAAAAAGCTATAGCACGAATCTTGCATATACGCCTCCAGAATATCTCAAACATGGTAATCATTTATATTCAGGGTCGTTCTAAACATATTTTGGGCCTAGGACGAGAGAGGAAAAAAGACCTTTAAAATACACATATTTCTTTAACCTTTTTATAATAACTCAATAAGTGAAAGAAAATTATTTATACTAGCTTCTAAATATAATATTTTCGATTATAAAAATCCATATTTAAAGAAAAATAATTTTTCTAGATTTTTGAGATGAAAAATTATTAATGATGTCTTCAAGATTGATCTTTTCTAACATATCATTAATAAAGTCCATAAAATTTTGGGCCCCTTTAAAAGATGGGCCATGGACTGTCGCCCCTATTGCCCACCCTCTGGGACGGGCCTGTTTATATTCCTCATGGTATACTCTATATAGCTTCATAGGACATGTTACTCTTTTCCCATTTAAGTAGTAGATAAATGGTGTTCAAAATGTATTTGAGAAAATGACTACACACGTGGGCAAGTGGAAAAGCCTCATTTCTATAACTTTCTCTATTAACTCGTTCTTTATATTCTCTATAGGAAGAGTCACCCCAGAAAGCGTTGTATATAGCTTTGGAACAGTTCTTTTAGATCTCCTAAGTGGGAAACACATCCCACCAAGTCACGTAAGTTGTTTCTTTCCATTTTATGCCTTTTAAATTTTTAACATTTCCGATTTATTTCATTTTTTACAAAATGAAGTTTCATTTAGTGTTTTTAAATGTAGGCGCTCGATATGATTCGTGGAAAAAACATCATACTTTTAATGGATTCACATCTAGAAGGGAACTTTTCAACCGATGAAGCAACTATTGTCGTTGATCTTGCATCTAAGTGTTTGCAATATGAACCGAAAGATAGACCTACCATTAAAGACCTTGTTGCAACACTTGGTCCACTTCAAAACAAATGTGACGTAAGGAGATATCTTGATGTTTTGTAATTTGTAATTTATTATCGTTTTTTTTTGGAAATATTAATTATGGGTTTTTTTAGGTTCCATCTCATGTAATGCTTGGGATTTCTAAACAAGAGGAAGCTCCATTAACTCCACAACGCCCACTTTCACCTCTAGGAGAGGCTTGTTCCCGAAAGGATCTTACTGCAATTCATCAAATCTTGGTTATGACACATTATCGTGATGATGAAGGAACTGGAACTAATGAGGTAATTCGACTTATACCTTGTGCTATGTTCATTGTACCTTTTAACTTTATAACGTATCCCTTGTGCTATGTTCATATTATCCTTCAAATATTTTGTTTTTTTTTTAGTTGTCGTTCCAAGAATGGACTCAGCAGATGAGAGATATGTTGGAGGCAAGGAAACGAGGAGACCAAGCATTCCGTGATAAGGACTTCAAAGCTGCCATTGACTTTTATTCACAGGTACAATTGTTATTATATATACGGTTTTATTATTGATTTATTTCTAGATATGACAATTTACACTTGTTCACCTAACAATGTGTCGATTTATGTTAGAATCAAATGGCTAAAGAAGAAACAATTCATTAACAATTGTGAATGTGTCGATTGATGTAGTGTAAATGTTTATCTCTTTTGACCTGACACACCCATTTTCTTGAAAATTGTGCATACACAGTTCATAGATGTGGGAACGATGATTTCACCAACAGTTTATGCAAGGAGAAGCTTGTGCTATTTGCTATGTGATCAACCGGATGCTGCTCTTAGAGACGCCATGCAAGCACAGATTGTATATGCAGACTGGCCCACAGCCTTTTACATGCAGTCGGTTGCTCTTGGAAAGCTGGACATGCATCAAGATGCACTTGATATGTTAAATGAGGCTTCTGGGCTTGAACAAAAACGACACAAAGGTGAACGACGAGGGTCGTAGATATAGTATTTTATTGGTGGGTGGCAAGTTTTTTTTTCTTGAAAACAGTGGTTGACTTCAAATTTTTGAATGGATTTTACATACAAAAGTTTTTATATACTTTGATAAATGCAAAGCTTGTTGATTATAGTATTACTATTATTATCTTGAGCGCACACTCGAAAAAACAATAAATTAACCAAAAGTATTAAGATGTTAGTCTATTATAAAATAAAGTAAAATGGGAATATACACCTCTGGATGACCGACCGAAGAACCGAAAGAGATGCCGGCATAATATGGGGTCTCCCCCTCCAGCGGGATCAGAAAAGGTTGTATTAAAGTTTCGATCGGTTAATAACATGGTAATTGCCCCTGCCAGTACCGGAAGTGATAATAAAAGTGGGAATGCTGTCACTAGAACGGATCACACAAATAGGGGTGATCTATGCATAGTCATTCCAGGTTTTATTGTGCATATATTTATATAGTCTTTAAAGTAATAAAATTTGTTGATAGATAAAAGTAATCAAAGATCCGGTATTACCTAGGTATGGCTTCGGTACGATTTAAACATGTCCTACTCTGATTTCAGAATTGGTTTATTAATAAGCTAACAAAAATGTGAGATTGTTGGATGTAAATGTAGAGAAAAGATATTGCTTTTTAATAAATAAAAAAGGGATAGAGTTGCTTGAGAGTCGAGTCTTGACTACAAGAATGTATATTACGAGAATGTATATGAAAACTAACAAGTGAAAGACACATAACGACTAGAGTTTCGTATTATTATCAAAGAGAAGTACACATACAATGAAAGGGAAATACATCAAGTACACATACAATGAAAGGGAAATACATAATATATAGACTAGCTAATTAGGTTGCCTAGTTAAACGACCCAATCATAAAACCCAATACAAGATAAAGCCCAAAATCTTATTAGGCTAACATCCCCCTCAAACTCACAATGCAACAACAATAAGCATTTAGAGTTTGTCAGACAGAAAATGGAATCGATGAGCAGTCAACGACTTCGTAAGAATATCAACAATCTGCAAAGAGGAAGGAACATAAGGAAGGGAGTTAGTGCCCTTCTGGAGATGATGTCGTGTGAAATGACAATTAATCTCAATGTGATTTGTGCGCTCATGAAACACTGAATTTTTGGCAATCATTATCGCACTCTCATTGTCACAATACAAAGGGGTAGGCTGAGAGATGTGAACGCCCATATCTGCAAGAAGTCATCTCAACCAAACAATCTCACAAGTAGCGATAGCCATGGTTTGATACTTAGATTATGTAGAAGATCGAGAGACAACATCTTGTTTCTTGTTTTTCCATGATATCAATGAATCTCCAAGAAAAAAAAATACCCAGTAGTGGACTTACGATCATAAATATCACTATCCCAATTTGCATCACTATAGGCACGCAACTCAGGAGAGGATGTAGATGGAAACACAAGAGTGCGGAGCTGAGTACCACGTAGATACCTCAAAATACGAAGAACATCTCCCCAATGAACAATAGTGGGAGCAGTGACAAATTGGCTAACCACATGAACTGCATGAGCAATATCCGGTCTAGTGACAGTCAGGTAAACCAAACTCCCTACAATGGTATGATAAAGGCTTAGATCAGATAATAGGACACCATCAGTTGGAGACTACTTTGCATTACTCTCTATAGGTGTATTAATTGTCCGATTATCCGTGAGTCGTGCGCGTTCAAACAAATCTGAAATATACTTCGTTTGAGATAAAAGAACCCTTTGGAGACTGAGCAACTTCAATCCCCAAGAAATAACAGTGAGCTAAATCACGCTTTAAAGACTCTATACCATCATGATCATCACCAGTAATAATCATGTCATCGACATATAAGGAAAGAATAATCCGACCTGCATTGGTACATCGAACAAATAGAGCCGAGTCATGGTTACTTGGTTGAAAACCAAGCGAAGTAATCACCATAGAAAATTTCTCAAACCAAGCACGAGGGGCTTGTTTGAAGCCATATAGTGCCTTCCGAAATCGACAAACTTCACCTGGTTGGTGAGCAATACCAGGGGGAGGAGACATGTATACTTCCTCATGAAGATCACCATTCAAGAACACATTCTTGACATCCATCTGATAAATCTTCCATTGGCGAATGGAAGAAACTGTAATCAAGGTGCGAACAGTCGTCATTTTTGCAACAGGAGCAAACGTCTCCTCATAATCTGTACCATACTTTTGTGCGTACCCTTTCACAATAAGTCCGACTTTATAACGCTCAACGGATCCATCAGACTTTGTTTTGATTTTATATACCCAACGACAACCAATCGTGTGCTTTCCGGGCGGAAGCGGAACCGGATCCCATGTATGAGTATGATAAAGAGTTGCAAGTTCCTCAGCCATAGCGGTCTGCCAAAGGGGATCAGAAATGGCCTCTTTGTAGGATGTTGGCTCAGAGTGACGATGTACATTAGCAATAAAGGAGGAAAACACTAGTGAGTAAGAAGAATAGACAAACTCAAGATGCTTTGTGGACTTCTTATTACGATAAGTCCTCAATGGAGGGGAGGGGGTCTTGCTGATCTGCAGATAGAGGATCAGTGACAGGTGGTGGATCAGCAGCAGGTGGTGGATCAGTGACATGTGGTGAATCATCAATGCCAATGCTAAATGGATCAATAGTACGGAGCTCCTATTTGCATCATGTGATTGAACAGGAATGCTATAGAATGGAATATGCTCCAAAAAAGTGACATTGCGAGAGACATACAGTTTCTGATTTGATGGATTATAGCACCGATAACCTTTCTGAGCAATACCATATCCCAGAAAAACACAAAGAGCTGATTTTGAAGACAACTTATCTCTCTCTACATGGGGCTTCAAGAAAAAACATGTACACCCAAACACTCATAATGGAGAATAATCTGGAAGTTGTCCAATCAACATTTCATAAGGAGACTTCCCTGAAGTGTACACAGTAAGAATGCGATTAATAACATAAATGGCGGTATGAACTGTTGGGTTTTAGTATACTATAACATCCTATGGTTCACATACAACCCTAAATGCTTTGGATCTATGTTTTCTCTAATTATACATGCAATATTGTTTCCAAAGCATTAAGCCTACAACTAGCATACAATTGACATAAACAACATAGAATTGAGTTATGGAATTACCTCTTTGTTGTAGCTTGTAGTTTTGGCCTTTAAGAACTTAGCACCTCAAATGTGATGCCTCAAATGGTTCACAAACACCATGAACAAAGGAGGGCTTTTGAGAGAGATTCTATGCACTCAAAATCGGCAATAGGAACTCCAAGAAGACCCTCGGGTAACTGATTTTAGCTATAGGGTGACATATATATATATATATATATATATATATATATATATATATATATATATATATATATATATATATATATATATATATATTGTAGGATTCTAAGAGTCATAGTTAAACCCTAATCCATACCCTTGGGCTTATTATCCATGATCCATGATTCAAGTGGGCTAATTCTTTATGGATTTTTTAAAAAAATTAGTCCATCATGTATCATAAGCCCAAACAATATATATATATATATATATATATATATATATATATATATATATATATATATATATATATATATAACTAGTTTACACAATTAGTTTACACAATTAGTCCCCATTAATTTAAATAGTCTCTTCTGATCACTAAATTAATTCCAAATTAATTCTTGATCAATACTAATTAAATCATATGAGTTCATATTAATATATTAGAACTTATAATATATTAATAAATCACAAATAACCTCTTCTCAAAAGTCCATCCTATCAAATTGCTCTGGTGAAGGCAACCCAAATTGACCATGCTACTCTCGGCTCAAGTACGTACCAATTATAGTTATGGGCTTAGACACCTAATCCAACAGTCTCCCACTTAGATAAGTCTAATAACTATTATTGCAAGTACGACTCCACAACCCAACT
Source organism: Lactuca virosa (assembly GCF_052849685.1). Classification (NCBI taxonomy): domain Eukaryota; kingdom Viridiplantae; phylum Streptophyta; class Magnoliopsida; order Asterales; family Asteraceae; genus Lactuca; species Lactuca virosa. Next base: position 241,005,322 of record NC_136433.1, read on the forward strand.
AGCAATCGTAGCTCTTAAAAGCCGCTATCAAACTCTGACCTAGTCAATGACGCGTCCATTAGATAAGGGGTCATATATTCCTCCATTCTACAAGATATCATATGGACTGAGACATGGATTATAATTATTCTCTCTGTCCATTTGTTGTTTCCCGATCTCCTATTTATGACGACTGACTAATTGAACAAATCAAATCAGTCCAGGCTGGGCCAAGCGTTTAGGGTTGTCATCACTAAATCATCGGGGGGGGGCCCACACATATCGCTTTTATCCCTCTAAGGGTAAAAGGAATGGATAAACTTCGACTCAAATGCTTTCTTGTACTTACTCATCAAATCACACACAACAATATGTTTTATAACACCAAGTTACTGGTGCGTTTACATATGTCAATGTGCAACCGACTTGTAAACTACAACTCACATGTATTGGTTTCAAGAATATAAGATATTATCGTCTCACAATCACTCGTGATAAAATCCATGAAGTGATTCAGATGAGCGTGGGTTTAATCCAATACTCAAATCTTATTATAGGAGTACTCATAAACACTACAACAAACTTGTGCTATGTCTGAACGCCTTTAGACAATCTACAAACCCATTCATGACAGTCTAGCTTCAATACCTACTTCCAAAGTATGATCGAATGTGGATGGTTTGAATAACCTAGTTATTCAGGAAGTCAAAACATGCAAAGTGAAACACAAGAATAATCGAATCCAATATGGTCTCAGAACTTATGAATATAAATAAAACACCTTTTATTTAATCACAATATTGATTACACATTATTCATTGTATAATGTTTCGATTAATCAACTTAATACTTGAATTAAAACAACAGTTATGCCATGCTCCAAGCATGCACACTATGTTTTCCTATGGTCCTTTCTTTGTGAAATAGATCAATTGACAACATTTCAATAATGCTCATTTCACAATTCCAAATCCTTATCATAAATGTAAGAATACTAAATTCTTGCCATTTGCTATAATTTGTTTAGATTCTAAACTTATATGCAATGATCATCTTGTAATGACTATACACAAAAGTCACAGAGACATGGCAACAGACATTACAAATTATTCCAATGGAGATCAATTCCATGAAAACAAAGTCTCATATTTAAAGTACATTTCTTTGAACATCCTTCTTGCATTAAGTTTCCTAATCTTACACAGATTTAAAGAATAACTTCCACTTATGAAAACATTTCCATATTCCCATTTTGACTATCACTTCTGAACAAGAGTTACCTCTTCTCAGTGTATGTCAATATGGTCCTTCCAAAATTCACAATTTACTTCCAACTGTTCATAAGCAACCAATCTTTGGTAAACCTCAGATTGTCCTCGACAATTGCTTTAACCCTTTTAGTCATATCTCGTTCTAGTCCCTTTTCCCTCTTAATGCCCTAGGCATTTGGAAAATTAGAACAAATTAATGTTATAGCATACGTAATTGATCCTATACCCGAAACATATGGGATACGATACATAATGTCTTACATAAAGATGTGATACTTTACCAGTCTCTTGCTATAATATTTCCATATATAGAATTTCCTTATGTCGAATCTTTTCAACATAACATTCATATATATCCTTGACTAAATTTGATTAAACTCTCAATCTAAGCTTTTAGATTTGAAATAAAGTATGAATTCCTCTCCCTTAATTATAGCAAAACAACTTTTCAAACCCTGCAACTTTGCGAATTGAAACTTTTGTTTTCTATAATTAACATTGCTAACTCGCAACACTTAACGTAATAATTGTGCTCCCACTAGCATAATAATTACATTCTTATTAGCATAATACTTATGCTCCCACTAGCTTTGACATGTACCCAGAAATCAGTTGGACTTCTAGAAATCAATACTTATTGACTTTCTTACCAAAGTTCAGATTTCTTATACGAGATGCTTCGATAAGACTTTATCTAGGCTTCTCAAATGCATACACCTTTCCTTAGATAGATGACATGTGTGTCTAAACAATTTTAGAACTTACAACAATAAGTCCCAAATGTTTAGACCTTTGCCGTTTCTCACAATTCGAACTATGAAGACGGATGTCGTAATCATAATCGAATTTGAGAATGCAAATATCACAATTGCTATCTCTTTAAGATCTACTTAGTGAAAGCGTTTCCTTACAATCATTTTCATGAATTGGAGTGAAACCGTATGACACTTAGATTTTAGGGTGTGCGTGTTCCTATCCATGTGAATTTGTCATAACCATAATCACAAGACAAGGTTAGTGACAAATCCAAACTCATATGGACTGAACTTGTTCAATCTTAATTTCTTGCCACCTGGCAGCACAAGGCCTGCCATCGCTTCCAAGTTGTTATGCAAACAATTGAGCACTCATATAACTCACATGCATAGTCAACTTTAACTGGAATGGGCACAGAAACAAGAATATGTCAACACGATAGGTTATAAACCTCAAGTCGTGTGCTAGTGATAAACAATTTGTTTACTCTTGATTAGTTCTTGAAAATCTTCAAGATCTTTAAGACTCCCACTGACCTCTTGACATATAAGATTCAATTTGTCAAGGAACATTACTTGACAAACAAATATTCAAGAGTTAGTGCGGTTTCTTATCAAGACAAACACTTCACACAATTGGCCTTAGTTGGTCTTTGTTTTATCCAAAACATCACAACTTACCAATTTCAAATATACAAGAGTAGAAAACACTTTACTCTACATTTGATAAGTGCTATAAACCTTTCTTAAGATTATGTCACTCAAGGCTCAATCTTTGAGTATGACTCTAAGACCTGATTTTGGAACGAAGTATGATTTAACTTCTTGATTTAACCATTTCAACACTTCATGATTCCTCTTCTTACCCATACAAATGCACTAAGATGTCCTTATAGGATCAATTGTGATATGGTTTCATAATCACTAAGATAATCATAAAACACGATACTCAAGTACTCTCCCATCTTCTCAGATTGGAGAAACTTTTATCTTTCTGCCTAATTTGATTCTTCTTATTCGTTCAGCTATACATTGAAACTTTTTCAATGATTCAGAATTACACTTAATCTTGTAAGCATAACCATATTTACTAAACTTTAGTAAATCATAACGAATAGTCTTATCATTCTTTGTGGTGGACCTGACCAGCGCACAATCAAGTGTACCCGATCCCCTAGTCCTTCACTTGACTTGCATATACATGTGAACAAGGAATTAGTCTTAATTTCCCAAAGATGAAGGTTCTCATTCATCACACAATACAAGTTGCATGATTCCAAGTTTCTATCCAACTGAAACTTAGGTGATGAGAATCTTTCCTTATTTAGTAAATCTTGACACTACCACAAACGAAAGAATCAAATCCATTTTCCAATATTGCTATCCATGGAAACATATAAACAACAATTTTCACCAATGCCATTGTAAGGAAACTTAAAAATAAGATAAATTTCAAAAAAAAATCTTTATTTATAAAAATTGCAGAAAACTTATCCTTACAATGCAAATACATATGAAAACTATGTTGTTATCTATTCCTAAGCAATCTATCATAACTCTTAAGAAGCAGCTCAAAATTCTGATCATCGAACCATGCAATCGAAATCCATCTCTTCACGATTAGAATCAACATACTCTTCCTTTAAGTTTCCTTTATTTTCTTCGATCCTAAAAAACATCAAAATGTAATTACATTACATCATGTATTAAGAATCTCCAAATAGGAACTTAATGGAGTTAGATAGTGGAATTACCTGAAGTAGAGTCAAACATTTTGACTTTACCATCCTTGCGATCTTTCAGGTAAATATGGCAGCTTTGTAACCAATGCCCATTCTTTTGGCAATAGAAACATATGGGCTCTTTGGGAATGGTACACGGGATTATCTCAGACTTACCCCTTCTCTTTACCATCTGGTCAAATGACTTGACCATGGCTAATCCCTTTCCATTGGGAAGAGAAGATTTTTTCAGATTTCCAATGTTTCCATTGTCCATGGAAGTTTGGGAAGTAGATCTTCCAATCAAATTTGCTTTACCAGTGCGCCAAATCATTGCTGATTCAGCAGCAACAAGCAAATATGTTAGATCAATAAGGGTCATGTCGTGATCTCCCATATAGTAGTCCTTAAAGAACCCGCTATATGAATTAGGAAGTTATTGAAGAACCAAGTCAACAACCAACTTCATTGAAACAACGACACCCAGCATTCCCAGCCTGTCAATGTGTGACTTCATCTCCAAGACATGTGCACACACAAACCTTCCATCTTGGTGTTTGCTAGCCAATAGGTATTGAGCGACTTTGAACTTTTCAAGTCTTTGAACTTGTGGGTTAGGGAGAATTTTTGGAGGAGGTGGAGGAAGTGAAGTTCCACTACAACACGAAAAAGGGATTAATCTTTCACCTTGATCGTCTTGTGGAATATCATCTTTATAAAGAAAACTTTTTTCCAAAAGTATGAGGAAGACCATAGTTGTCAGAACTAGACATCTATAATGGAGAAATTCAAGTTTTGTTGATTTAAGTCCTTAATATAACACCCAAATGAAATATTAAGGCTAGTACCCAACACAATATTTTACAATTCAGAAGAGGGATGTCGTAATCCAATTGCAAAATATTTGAAGCTATGTAAATGACGATTTACCAATTTCCACCATGAAAAACGAAATTGATTATTAAGTTTTAAATGAATTGAAATTCCTAGATCCTTTGAGATTCATTGAAATTTTCAATGGCATGTTTAAATCTCAATTGTGCCCTTCAAGTTTGTGACTGGGATGTCGAGGATCACAAACAAGGTGTGAATAACCATGCAAATGTGCTTGGTACTTTTAATGTTACAGATCACCTAATCAAGGTGCTGGTTAACCACACACACTCCATTGATCTATGATTAACATCAAGCTACCCTTTGCCACACACTGTTAGTCACAGATTAGTGTGTCGGTTAACCACACACGCTCCACTAACAACTTAACAAGGTGCAAAGTTCAATTTCATGGGGTAGCACCAAATTCACATTTTTCCTAAGTAACTAAGATTGTGAATTTATAAGTGTTTAGTTACTTGATATTTTCATTATACTTTTAATGAGAATGAATATCCTATCCTACCCGTTCGGCTAACGACCCTCCACCAGTCAAGGAAGCGGTGGGTGAGAGTGGACACCCATTAAACTACCATTTTATAGGCAGTAGCCTTATACCCCCCCTCTTTTAGACCGGATTCGTGAATGAGGCCTACTAACGGTAAGACTGACCTTTTACTTATACATATGTAATATATTAGACTTTTAATTTTACATAGTATAAGGGTGTATTTTAAACTTTTAAAATACTTGGTGGTTTAATCTATTAATTAAACTATACTCTTAATTTAATTAATCTTAAACCATGTCATTATGGAATTATTAATTCTCTTTTAGTTAAACACTTTAATTAATTTAATAAAGTCCATAAGGTGCAATTTGAACTACTCAAATACTTCAAGGTTCTAAATATAAAAATTCAAAATTAAAAACTATTTAATTAATTTTTTAATTTGTAAACCCAAGAGTTACACCTTTTTAATTACAAGAGTTTTTTAATTTGAGACTTTTCAAATACCAAAACTTGAGGGCAAGTTTTGTAACTCATGAAAAACCTTTGATTTCCATAACTTATGAGTTTAATGTGGTTTTTATGAAAAAAAAAATTCATGTTCCATAACTTGAGGACAAGTTATGGAGGACTTTAAAGAACATTTAGATCAATATTTTAAAAAAACCAAATTATCTTATAATTTTCCTATGATCTAATTAAACTCATAAGTCAAGACAATTCATATCAACAATTTACAAGAAATTAGCCTATTATATAAACTAATACAAATCTTGAAATTTTGACAATTATTTTTTAATTTGGACAAGGATAATCATTACCATACCAACAAAATCAAATTTTATGAACTAAAACATTTTGTGGTAATGATCCTAATCCAAAACTGGCCAAAAAAAACTCGAACAACTGCTGTCTGATTATCCAACTCGTCGAGCCCAACTACGGACTCGTCGAGTTCAAGACAAAATCCAACCTACTCGTTGAGTCCAAGAATGCACTCGTCGAGTACATGCTGACAGAATAGTTTTTCAGCTTTGAAAAATAAGCCAAGCATAAAATATAACAGAAAACAATCCTAGACTCTGATACTACTGGTGGGTTTTAGTATACTACAACATCCTATGGTGCACATACAACCCTAAATTCTTTGGATCTATGTTTTCTCTAATTATACATGCAATATTGTTTCCAAAGCATTAAGCCTACAACTAGCATACAAATAACATAAACAACATAGAATTGAGTTATGGAATTACCTCTTTGTTGTAGCTTGTAGTTTTGGCATTTAAGAACTTAGCACCTCAAATGTGATGTCACACCCCCAAACCGTAAAACAAACGGCGGAAACGTCTGGGGGTGGAGGACGTTATGTGTAGTATCACAACAATTGCATCATAGTAATCAAAGTAAACACAACGATTACATTGAATAATAGAATATTTTCATTAGTTTGATACATGATTTGATACAGCAAAAGTATAGCAAAAATAAAGACGAGACTTTATATGCTCCGTCTTCTCAAAAGTCTGCCGAGGTACCTGTCTACTTATTTCCTGAGAATACAAGCGGTTTTGAAAGAAAGTATCAGCATAAAAGCTGGTGAGTTCATAAGCATATTTTTTTAATAAAACTTGTCATTGAATTTGTATAAAATGTTTGTTTATTTTCCAAGAAAATCCAATATTTTCTTTAGTAAAAGCGTAATAGTACCGGTTCCTTCTATTACTACTTAGTTTATACTAGCCACGTATAAACCAATATCGAACTGACAGTGGATTATGTGGATCTGCCCCAAGCCCACAACCAGACAAGGAACAGGAAACGAGGTGGAAATCACATACTTCACGGTCTATCGAGTATTCCTCATACGTAACCCTGATGCATAAACTAAGGGTTTATAGAACTAACCATGAATGTTTGTTGTTATGTCCTTTGTAGTATAAGAAATGTGATAGTTTGTATGTTTGTTTACTACTAGTATGTATAATATAATCTGCTGAAAACTCTGGCTATCGCCAGTCTGTATAGTATATTCTATTTGATTTGTATAAAAACTCTTGTATAAAATCCTTGGTTATCATTAATAATGTAAACAATGTATAGAACGTTACTCTGATTGTGTGAAAAGTATTGAAGTTAGCTGGGAAAATCCTATATTTTCCCTTGTATGTATGTATTGAGGTTGCTTTAATGGTTCTGAATTGTAAGGCATAAGTATTTCCTACACTTATGTTATTAAAGCAATTGTTTCTGAGAAGTATATTATTATGTAAATATATCGTTACTACTGGCGAGTTTTATGACCATACTAAACTTGATACGACGTGAATCGGACGCCAATATCCTTTATGACTTTGTCACCCGTAGACCTGCCGGTCCTACTGTAGCTAGCAGCAAGGTGCGGGGTAGTCAATCCCGTATAGATTTATACAAAAAAGTCACGTTCTCCCGCGAGGAGACTCTGGTTCATAAGGGTGGTTCTCCACTTAGTTACGTTTGTAAGCGCCCAAGGACTTGTCTCCCAATTAGGTTAACGACTTTACAAGTAATGATATAAAACGTAATGTTCTTTCATATTTGAATTTGATGTATGTTTTTGATATGTGTATTTTTATATATATTTTTATACGTTATATCTTAATATTTTAGCCTTTATTATTCTCTTTTAGAACTAAAAGGTACTTATAATGCTTTGAATTATGATTTGCAGCTATTAGTTGTCGATAGAGCGGAAAAGAAAAGATTGGAGCGGAAATCGGGCTTAGAAGCAAAAAGAAAGAAAATGCTGAAAACTGCAATTATGCCCAGCGTAATATAAGTTACGCCAAGCGTAATGCTGAAAAGAGGACTACGCCCAGCGTAGTTAAAGTTAAGCCCAGCGTACTGGGCTTGCATCCGGACTTCCATATCGCGATGGACTTCTAGCTACGCCCAGCGTACGTAAGTCGGTTCCAAAGGTCATAAATAGCGATTATTAGCCAGCCAGAGAGGAGTTTTCGACTTCCAATGATCCTTAATCGACAAGAAACATTTATTAGGCCGTTTTGAGGGTCTAGGAGGCGGCCGGAAGGCCGTTAAGCTGGCAGGAGCAAAAATCTGAAGGATTAGAGCGCGGATTCGTGTCGGTAATCATGTGGTTTGTTATCGTGACCATGTTTGCATTCCATTGTGATGCCATTACGTGTTTACTTTCTGATTTAGGCGTTAAAACCTTTTACTTTGTGTTTATGACTGAATGAATCTTCGAATTATTGGTTAAATTGCTATTTGGATTATTTATTCTTATTTAATTTATTTTGTCAAGTTTGATTGAAGATCCATATGTGTTAAATATTGTTGTTTGGTTTCCTATTGCTGAATTAATAAAGTTTAGATGACCATCTAGCTGTGTTAGTTTGAATCATAGTTGTCCAATGACCATTGGTGATTATGACTAGAGTTTTGACCAAAACCTAGGGTTAGGAAATAAAGTAATGAACTTTAATGTGTGTGCATGAGTAGAATGACCATTCACTGCATGATTTAACTTCTAAGACTATTAGAGTTAAATAAGATAAAATCTTGCTTAATACGAACCAAATACTGATTTGCATGATTGTTTGTTCACTTGATCAATGAGTTAATAATTGTGTTGAAATCAAAGGATTAGCAGTCATGACCATGACACTAGTCATATTATGAATCGGTGAATAATGAATAATTATCCATTGTATCAGTAGTTAGCCATTAATTTAAGAAGTAATTTATCTAAATCAAAGTACCTAAAGAAATTTGTATTCCTGTCAGTTTATCGAAAATTGTAATTAGTTATTCGTTTGAGATTTAATAAACATTTCTTTATTCCTTTTGTGTGTTTTGTAACCTATAATCAAATATTTTAAATTAATTCACTACCGTTCCCCGTGTGTTCGACACCCTTGCTTATCAAAGCTATGCTATACTCGATCGGGTTCACTGCCGGTAAGGTGTGGTTTAGATGCGATAAATTAGGACTTATAAATAAAAAACTAGTGCATTAAATATTCACATCAAGTTTTTGGCGCCGTTGCCGGGGAACGGTTTTCAATTAATTTAGTTTATTTGATTATTCGTTATTTGTTTTTAATTTTTAATTTTATTCTATGTTTATTTTTATTTTCGTTGATATCATGTCACTTGTCGGGAAGGTTTTTGTTGTTATGTGCAGGAATTCGTGATCATACGCATTGCTTGGTTTTACTTTTTGCATGGGTTTCGAGATTGCAAGCGATTAGGGAATTCTTGACTTGTTTAGTCTACTACTTTGGTGATTTGTCCGACTCAATCCAGGAGGCGTAGTATAGCAAGGCGTATCGTGGTGGTTAAGTGGAAGACCAAGCTCTTGTTGTTCTTGACTAGTTTGGTCAAATCTTGTTCTACTTATTAGTTAATGGTGCAAAGAAAACAAAGGCAATAGTCTGACAGGTCCCAAAAGTTTTTGTTTTCACAAACCACCTCTTGCATGCAAGGGATTTAATCAACAATTCTAGCTTGATTTCGACGACGACGAGTTATCGTGATATCCTTTTTAGTTATTTTGGTTTGCTATTTTTTTTTGTTATTTTAGTGAGTTTTTATTTTTATTTTTGGTTTTAGTTTGTTTAAGTTTTGTTTTCCATGTTGATGCTCTTGATGTTTCAGATCTTTGCAGAATTTTTGCCCTTCGGATGCTTTTAGAAATTTCAACAATTGGGGTCGAATGCTGATTTGTCACGAGAGAAAAAGTCGTGTGAGAGTTTGAAGTTTACAATCGAGAGCCACGACTTTTAATAAGTGTGGGGTGCGCGTCGATTTCGTGAGAGATTATTATTTTCAAAGAGTGACGTTTCTAACTATACATTGATTCCTATGAGATGGATGAGTTGTTCCCATCCCATGGAGTTTTATTTCGACGCGAAACAGAATTATTGTCCCGACTGTCACGACATGGTTGACACTTTCCTATGTTGTGGGGGAGTTTTTCATTGCAAGAAGGAAGCTGCCATTCTAGATACCACGACGCGGTCGACACTTACCACGTCGCGGCCATGCTATTATTCGCGATATGGATTTTTCCTCACTCGACGACACGACGTGGTTGACACTTTCCCACATCGTGGTCACTATACATTGCATTAGTTTGCAATCTTTTGCACCTCATTTTGGAAGTCGATGTTCTTGATTTTATTTACCGGCACATTCAGAAGCAGCAGATCTAGTTTCCAGTCTTCCAACAAATTGATGGAGCAACTTTTAGCAGCCACATTCGATCTCGCCACTACTACCTCAGGGGAGTCTGTTCCAATTCTCTCTATTTAATTTTATGTTCTTTAATTGTTTTAGCATACAATGAGGGAATTGTATGAAATAAGTGTGGGGTAGGGGGTCGAAAAAAGAATTTAAATAGGAAAACTAAAAATTGCTAGATTAGGAAATTTTAAAATTTTATAAACTTGAAATAATAGTTTAATTTAGGAAAATCTAGTAATAATTAATTTTTTTGCTAATATTGTATGGGATGATCCAATGAGAACCCAAATGTTCACTTGAACCAACACATGTTATAGTGTATTTGTGGCTTCCCATTTCCTAGTGAAAAGTCATGAGGTATGAAAGGTAATCTGGTAGTTTATATTACATAATATGTTCTGCAGCCTAAACCTGAAATCTATCCAGGAGAGTTTATGTAGTCATTGCACTTTGACTAATACCTTAACTAATAAAGGTTGAAGTTAAGCTCCTTGCTTAAGCATGTAGGATATGAGCGAAAAAAGTGACATATTAAAAAAGAAGAAGAGAGATAAATTACCAAAAAGTTGAAAGAATTTTGGAGCAGTCAAGTATGAAATCCAAAGATCAAAATTCTGAAGAATCAAAAACTTGAAGATACCAAAAATCAAACAAAAAGGTGGTGAATTCAAAGAAATCAAAACAAATATCAAAGAAGATATAAATTCCAAGAGCTCCATTGTGGTATCAAAGTGTAATTCTTTCTAGAGTTTATGTATGCATGGTAGTTTAACCAAAAATACCTTGAGGTTAAGAAAGATTTCTGAGGATTGATTCGGAGGGTTGCAAAAATGAATGTCGTATATGTTAAGGGGTGAAGGTTCATAAAGATTGTGAGTATTTAGGAGTGGGAAGTTCTTAGGAAATGTAGACACAAATACATGCATTGCGGTCTTGGGATAATGGCTGGGTTTGAAATGGATTATTCTATGCGATATTGGTGAGATAATAAAATCAGTTTTGCTTGAGGGTAAGCAAAAGGCTAGTGAGGGGTAGTTTGATAACGTCTATTTTATGCATATATTTATGATGTTTTCTTATTATTTTATACTATGTTTTTATGTTATTTATAACTAAAACATACTTAATATTCTTTGAAATATTCAATTACAGTTAAAATGGGAGCTGGAATGCAAAAGGAAGAGAATGGAGCTGAAAAGATGCAAAAAGGATATTGTTGGCAGATTGACCCCTCTTCAGTGTTTCGGGTATATCTGATGACTCATAAGTCCAATTAACAGGATTCAAAATGTTATGAAAACTAGACTAAATTTCCTACGACTTATGTGAGAGGGCCGTTTTGCTAATTCGTCATTTATCTTATCCAAAATCGGCTTGAAGATGAAGCATAAAAGCTGGACGGAATTCCCTCCAAGTTACTTATTCCCCAAACACCACTTACCTTATTTTTATTTGCTTAATCCCTAAGCCACCATTAGTTTCCTTATTCCTATACAACTCTAATATTCCATATTAATTCCATCTCCATTCAACTATAAATACCCCATATCATTCCACCATTTTCATAATCTATGATATTCCACTTCGACTTGTGCGACAAGAAAACTTCATAACTGCTGTTTTGAGGGTCTAGAAGGCGGTCGGAAGGCCGTTAAGCTGACATGAGCGAAGATCTGAAGGATTAGAGAGCGGATTTGTGTCGGTAATCATGTGGTTTGTTATCGTGACCATGTTTAGCATTCCACTGTGATACTATTACGTTTTTACTTTCTGATTTTGGTGTCAAAACCATTTGCTTTGAGTTTATGATAAGATAAAACCTTGATTATTGGATTAATTGCTATATTTGATTGTTTTATTCATGTTTAATTTATTTTTTTAAGCTTGTTAAAAGATCCTTATGTGTTAATGACAATTATTTTCTGTTAATTATCAAGTAATTAAGCTGCATGAACATCTCTTAATTGCTTAACTCATGTGATTTATGTGAAAACATTGTTATGTGCCTAGGATTAACTAGAAAGTGGGTAAATTAATGTGTGAGCTTGTGTGATAAACCATCAACAAGAGGTTAATTGAATTAGTAATTTGATTAGCTAATTACAAGTCTTATTTAACCTGAATAATTAACTAGGAAATTCATTAGTTTAATCACTTGATCACTACTTAAATTAATTTGTTTTCTAAGGATTGGTAATAGCGAATGTGAATCTAATCACTTTAATCGGTAACCAATAGCAATTAATCAATTGCACTTGCCATAAAATCAACCATAGAAGTAAATGAATCGAACCTAAACAGAAGTCTTCTCCATTATTGAATTTAGTTGATTGTTTATTTGCTTTAGCTGGTAGTTGCTTAGTTTGCGTGTTATTTGATTGCTTAAGTTTCTAGTCTTGCAAAACTAGAGAAAATCCCCTTTCTATTACTTGTTATATTTATATAATATTAGCATTTATTTTAATTGTTTACCGTTCCCTGTGTTCGATACCCTACTTGCTTGAACTATATTACTAATCGATAGGTACACTGCCTTTCGTGTGTTTATTTTGTGTCTAAGTTAGTAGGATTAAAACTAGTTGGTTTCACACACATCAAGTTTTTGGTGCAAAGAAAACGAAAGAAATAGTCTAACGGGTCCCGAAAGTTTTTGTTTTCACAAACCATTTCTTGCATGCAAGGGGTTTATTCAACAACTGTTGTTTGATCTCGACAAAGACAAGTGATCATGATGTCTCATTTTTTTATATAATATGTTACTTATCGGAAATTCGTGGCTGTTGTTGAAGCAATTAAAAATATTGAGAAGTTCCCAAATATATTAGATGGAAAAAGGGATTTCAAATAAAGAGAAAAAAAAAGAGAGAATAAATACAGTAAAATTACGCCTTGCGTAACTATAATTACGCCTCACGTACTAAGCAGATGGTCGTGACCAGACTAGTCGGGGAATTGGAGTTACGCCCCGCGTAATGTAGCCTTACGCCCAGCGTACAGCGTCTACAGGTTATATCTTTCCTCTTTGACTTTTTGTTCTTATTTCATATTCTACTTCATTCGACTGTGGCAACTGGAAACTTCCAAAAATCTTCGACTTTTCTTCTTTTCTTGTAGAAATCGACACAAAGGTATGTTAATCGGATACCATATTGCTTTGATTTGAGATTATTTTCATGAAATTTGCTGCATTATGCCTTTGTCGAAATCTAGGGTTTATATACATCTTGAATTAGGGTCGATTTCACATGAATATGAGTTTGTTTATGTCTTAATAAGGCCGATTTCGATCATTTGACTAAACCTTGGGACTTAATTTGTCCTTAAACTCGTGTATTAACCTTCGATTTGGGCATTTGAACGTACGCATAGCGTTCTGGACGTTAGCCCTGTGTATAACCCCATGTGTTTGACCCCTAGATTGTTTTCTGCCCTGCGTGTGTGTGTAATCTGAAGGCATTGTTATGGGTTAAGACGTTGAACGAACAGAGACTCGGTTACGAGTTACTGGACGTACGCCCAACGTATGCTAGACCTACGCCCAGCGTACAGCCCAGACCAGCGCCCAAATTTTTCATGATTAATTCTGTTTAATGCTGTGGTATTTTGTTTTGGTTGTGTTTTGTTCTGATTTTTGCAGGTTATGGCCCGTAGAACTCAAAGAACGAACCCACTCGAGGACGTGATCGATCATCGTTTTTTGCAATTCCTACGCAGCCTAAATGATCAAACCCGGGCCAAATATGTGAATAATTTGAGTTTGCTGCTTACTAAGGAGATTGACATCGCACTTTCATTTGATTGGGGATTGGCGGCCCGGACTGAACTTGATGAGCTGATCCAGAATTTATTGCAATACACCCACTCGGACGCGAGTGGCGTGCCTTTGTTCGTATGTCAGGGTTGGGAAAGATTGTTCAGGATCCAGGAGCCTGTGTATCGGGAATTTTTGCTGGAGTTTTATGCTACAGTTTCCTATGACCCTAGGAAGACACCCGATGATAGGACAACCTTCTCCTTTAGACTTGGTGGTGTGAGTCGGGAGTGCAGTGCGATTGAGCTTGCCACTCGAGTTGGGATATATACAATAGACGAGACGAGGAGTGTCCACTTCCCGGCATTCCTTACTGATTGTCTTACTGACCGGCCGGATGACTACAATGAAAACACTTTCTGGGCAGAGATTACTGGGGGAGTGTACACACTATCTACTGCTCGGGGGAGGATGATTCGGTCTACCACATATAGATTGCTGCACCGTCTGATTTCCATGTCTCTCACGCACCATAAGAATAGTGAGAGAGTGCCTTCTGCAGACCTGTATTTCTTATGGGCGCTTGTTACTCCAGGGAGGCACCTGAAGCTTCCGGTTGCTTTAGCTGTTTATTTGGGTAGGAGGGCCAGGGGACTTCGGGAGGATAACCCGATTTGCGGGGGGCATTTTATCACACGCTTAGCTCGATCTTATCAGTTGTTGACGCGCGAGATTACGAGATCGATGGTGTTTCATGATATGAGGCCGATGAGCCTTCAGTTATTGGAGTCGATGCATGTACTTGAGCGGGGCGAGGATGGTGTCTTACGGGTATGACCAGATGACGTGGCCGACGAGGAGGGTGCAGTCGAGCCACAGCCGCGACGAGCCCAGCGGCGTAGACCTGCTCCTCGAGGAGCGCAGCAGGGACCTGAGCCAGAGATTTATATACGTTACCTGGCTCAGCGCATTGATGAGGGATTTCAGAGCCTGGGTGAGCGCGTTGCACACATAGAGAGACAACAGCAGTGGTATGGGGATGCGTTGACCGCATTCTTTGCCCATCAGGGATTTCAGTACCCGGTTCCTTTTCCTCCACCATTCCAGTCACGACATGATGGAGCCGGTACATCTGGGACACAGCAGCACGATAACGAGGATGACGAGTGACTTAGTTTATCCTTTTTGTTTTTATATTTTATTTTTATGTTATTTTTAGTTTATTTTTGCGTTTCTTAGAATTAGTATTTTTATTTGGTATGTAATTAGTTTAATTTAGGTTGTTTTATTTTTGCTTTTAATGTTGTTTTCCGTGTTGATGCTCTTTGATTGTTTTAGATCTGTGCAGATTTTTCGCCCTTAGGAAGCTGGCAGTAAGTTCAGCAGCTAGGTCCGACTGTTGCTAGAGAAAGTCGTATGAGAGTTCGAAGATTATAGTCAAGACCCACGATTTTTCATAAGTGTGGGGTGCGTGTTGATTTCGTGAGAGATTATTTAGAAGAGTGGCATTTTTACTATATTTTGACTCCTATGGTATGGATGAGCTGTTCCCACACCATAGAGTTTTATTTCGACGCGAGGTAGAAGTATCATCCCGGCTGCCACAACATGGTTGACACTTTCCTATGTCGTGGGGGAGTTTTTCATCGCGAGAGGAGGCTGCCATTCTCGATATCACGACGTGGCCACCAATTACCACGTCAGCTCACTCAACGACATGGTTGACACTTTCCCACATCATGGTCACTACACATTGCATTAGTTTGCAATTCTTTGCACCACATTTCAGAAGTCAATGTTCTTGATTTTATTTTCTGGCACATTCAGAAGCAGCAGTTCCAGTTTCCAGTCTTTCAGCAATGTTTGGAGCAACTTGTAGCAGCCCCATTCGATCTCGCCACAACTACCCCAGGGGAGTCTGTTCCTTTTTCTTTTTTTATGTGCTTAATTAGTTTTATGCATACAATGAGGGCATTGTATGAAATAAGTGTGGGGTAGGGGGTCGATAAAAGGAAATTAAAAATTGAAATAATATTTTAAAAATTGCTAGATTTAGTAAAATTTAAAATTTAAAAAATCTTGAAATAATAGTTTAATTTAGGAAAATCTAGTAATAATTTGAAATTTTGCTAATATTGTATGCGATAATAGTTTAATTTAGGAGAACTCAAATGTTTAGTTGAGCCAATACACGTTATAGTGCATTTGTGGCCTCCTTTATTCTAGTGAAATCCTGGGACAAAAACACAACTTCGCTTAGTTTGAGGGATGCAATATGTTTAGCAGCATGTACCTGAAATGTATCCAGGAAAGCTTATGTAGTCATTGCACTTAGACTAATGTCTTAACCAATAAGGGTTGAAGTAGAGCGCCCCTGCTTAAGCATGTAGGTTTTTGAGTGAAATATATATAAAAAAAAGTGAGTACATGTAAAAAAAAGAGAGAAATTACCAAAAAGTGAAAAACTGAAGAATTTTTGGACAAAGTCAAAATATGAAGATCAAAGAAAGAAAAAATTCTGAAAAAATTCAAAAGTGGAAGATGCCAAAAATCAAAGAAGATGGTGAATTCAAAGAAATTGAAGATCAAATATTAAAGAAAAGAAGAATTCAAGAGCTCCAAGTTGTGGTATCTTCTAAAAGTTGTAATTCTCTAGTTTATGTATGCTTGGGTAGCTCTGCAAAAATACCTTGAGGTTAGAAAGTTTTCTGCGGATGGATTCGGAGGGTTGCATAAAATCAGCATTGCTCAAAAGAAGTGTGCGAGTGTTTATGAGGATTGTGAGTATTTAGAATTAGGGGGGTCCTTAGGAAAAATTTTAGACACAAATGCATGCGTTGCGGTCTTGGCATAATGGCTGAGTTTAAAATGGATTGTTTTGTGCGATATTGGTAAAATAAAAGTAAGTTTGCTTGGGGGCAAGCAAAGGCTAAGTGTGGGGTATTTTGATATGTGTATTTTTATATATATTTTTATACATTATATCTTAATATTTTAGCCTTTATTATTCTCTTTTAGAACTAAAAGGTACTTATAATGCTTTGAATTATGATTTGCAGCTATTAGTTGTCGATAGAGCAGAAAAGAAAAGATTAGAGCGGAAATCGGGCTTAGAAGCAAAAAGAAAGAAAATGCTGACAACTGCAATTACGCCCAGCGTAATATAAGTTACGCCAAGCGTAATGCTGAAAAGAGGACTACGCCCAGCGTAGTTAAAGTTACGCCCAGCGTACTGGGCTTGCATCCGGACTTCCTTATCGCGATGGACTTCTAGCTACGCCCAGCATACACCGACTTACGCCCAGCGTACGTAAGTCGGTTCCAAAGGTCATAAATAGCGATTATTAGCCAGCCAGAGAGGAGTTTTCGACTTCCACTGATCCTTAATCGACAAGAAACATTTATTAGGCCATTTTGAGGGTCTAGGAAGCGGCCGGAAGGCCGTTAAGCTGGCAGGAGCGAAGATTTGAAGGATTAGAGAGCGGATCCGTGTCGGTAATCATGTGGTTTGTTATCGTCACCATGTTTGCATTCCATTTTGCTGCCATTACGTGTTTACTTTCTGATTTAGGCGTTAAAACCTTTTACTTTGTGTTTATGACTGAATGAATCTTCGAATTATTGGTTAAATTGCCATTTGGATTATTTATTCTTATTTAATTTATTTTGTCAAGTTTGATTGAAGATCCATATGTGTTAAAGATTGTTGTTTGGTTTCCTATTGCTGAATTAATAAAGTTTAGGTGACCATCTAGCTGTGTTAGTTTGAATCATAGTTGTCCAATGACCATTGGTGATTATGACTAGAGTTTTGACCAAAACCTAGGGTTAGGAAATAAAGTAATGAACTTTAATGTGTGTGCATGAGTAGAATGACCATTCGCTGCATGATTTAACTTCTAAGACTATTAGAGTTAAATAAGATCAAATCTTGCTTAATACGAACCAAGTACTGATTTGCATGATTGTTTGTTCACTTGATCAATGAGTTAATAATTGTATTGAAATCAAAGGATTAGCAGTCATGACCATGGCACTAGTCATATTAGGAATCGGTGAATAATGAATAATTATCCATTGTATCAGTAGTTAGCCATTAATTTAAGAAGTAATTTATCTAAATCAAAGTACCTAAAGAACTTTGTATTCCTATCAGTTTATCGAGAATTGTAATTAGTTATTCGTTTAAGATTTAATAAACATTTCTTTATTCCTTTCGTGTGTTTTGTAACCTATAATCAAATATTTTAAATTAATTCACTACCGTTCCCCTTGTGTTCGACACCCTTGCTTATCAAAGCTATGCTATACTCGATCGGGTTCACTGCCTGTAAGGTATGGTTTAGATGCGATAAATTAGGACTTATAAATAAAAAACTAGTGCATTAAATATTCACATCAGTTTTGTAGAGTAAAAATAATTATACTTAAATAATTATTAACTGTTGTACTCTTGTAATAATGTATATCATAAACTAAATCTGTCATAGTTTATAAGGTTGATCATGAAGTAGTTTGTATCGGTAAAATTGGTAAAGAATTCCCCAAACTATACCTATTATAGTTTGATTGAAATGTTATGTTTGTGAACTGATCTGAAAATCATGCAATTAAGTTTAGAAAAACGTCCCTCATGCTCCACATATTACAAAAGGGATAAATTATCTAATTGCTTTATGAAAACTGTTGATTTGTATTAATTGCATAAGTTTTTAACTCATTGAAAACCTTTATGTTTGGCTTGTATCCCCCCTGAAAATGTTTAAAAACCATAAAAGCGTAGGGGTATGAACTCACTGTTTGACGTGGGATTCGAATGTATGTCGATAGGAATGTTGAGTGTCAAATGAAGCCTCAGACACAAACGGATCCTATTTAACATATAGTAGCACATATATGTATTAGATGAGGGTATAACACTATTAGTTATGGAAGGAAACCACCTTAGGGACTAGGAAACACTTGAAACTAAGTGTTAGAATCACATGTGATTGAAGGAGGGGAGTTTGCGGCCACACAAGAGTGTGTACGGCCATGGGTTTGCGGCCCAACTGAGTTTTCGGCCCAAGAGTGTACGGCCCATGGGTTTGCGGCCCATGGGTGTACGGCCAAGGAGTTTGCGGCCGTACACTCTTGAAGGAGGGTGCAGTTTAAGGTGTTTTAAGGTCCTTTCTAGCCTCCTGGAAGTGCTCTAGGTCCTTTGTATAGCTTAAAGAAGAATTTAAGGCTAATTTTTGACCAAAAACTAGGGTTTACGGCCAATGAAGGGTGTACGGCCGTATACATGGGTTTACGGCCGTAAACCCTTCATGTTCATGTCTTTTGGGTCGATTTTAAGGCAAAAAATAAGCATTTCTAGTAGATAACAAGCATAGGGAGCAGTTACTTACTATTAGGAAGCTTTGAAAGGGGTTTTTAGCCACCAAGAACTAGTGTGTGTTCTTGGTGTGAGATGAAGATCTAAACAAAGATGAGATTTATGAGATAGGAACATGGATTCACCATTAGATAGAGGAATGAAACACAAATCAAGATAGAGAACCACTTACATCTTGAAGATCTTGGAGGAAATTTCGATGAAGGTAGAGAGAGAGAGAGAGAGAAAGAGAGAGAGGAAGTTCTAGACTTGAAGAGTGTAAAATGATGAATGAAGGCCAAGTACTATATATATAGGGTGGAGTTTTCAGCCAAGAGGGGTGGGTGGGGGTGTGCGGCCGTAAACTCATGTTTGCGGCCATACACTCCTCTCGAAGGGGTGTTTGGCCCGGATGCTATGTTATGATTTAGAAAAACTCGTTCTTGGACCCAAACCTTGATTGTACTGAGCTTAGAATACCCGAATAGACCCAAAACAATGCTAACCGATGTTAGACATAAATCTGCCTTGATTGATTTTGAACGGTTGTACGAATAGAAATTTCGGGTTGTCACATGTGATGCCTCAAATGGTTCACAAACACCATGAACAAAGGAGGACTTTTGAGAGGGATTCTATGCACTAAAAATCGGTTATAGGAACTCCAAGAACACCCTCGGGTTAAACCCTAATTCATACCCTTGAGCTTATTATCCATGATCCATGATTCAAGTGGGCTAACTCTTTATGGATTCTTTCATAAACTTAGTCCATCATGTATCATAAGCCCAAACAATATATATATATATATATATATATATATATATATATATATATATATATATATATATATATATATATATATATATATATATATATATATATATATATATATATATATATATAATTTACACAATTTGTCCCCATTAATTTAATTAGTGTCTTTTGATCACTAAATTAATTCCAAATTAATTATTGATCAATACTAATTAAATCATAAGATTTCATATTAATATATTAGAACTTATAATATATTAATAAATCACAAATAACCTCTTCTCGAAAGTCCATCTTATCAAATTGCTCTGGTGAAGGCAACCAAAATGTACCATGCTACTCTCGGGTCAAGTACATACAAATTATAGTTATGGTCTTAGACACCTAATCCAACATGAACAGCTTCTCCCCAAAACATATTGGGAACTTGAGCAGAAAGTAGAAAGGATCTTGCAGTTTCTAGGAGATGTCGATGTTTTCTTTCCGCAACACCATTCTACTGAGGTGTGTTTGTACAAGATGATTGATGTATAGTGCCATCGTATGCCAATAACTTTTTAAAATCATTGGAGGTAAATTTTCCTCGCAAATCACACCAAAAACATTTTATGACAGCAGAGCGTTGAGTCTTAACAAGAGCTCTGAATTCACTATATATGGTGAAAAAGTTAGATCTGCGCTTCATAAAATAAACCCACATATAACGAGTGTAATCATCAATGAATGAAACATAATAGTTAGCTCCCAATTTAGACGTGATCGGAGATGGACCCCACACATCAGAATGCTTGATATTAAAGGGAGCAATAGAACGAGTGACACTTTTATTAAATGGTAAAGCAGAAAATTTTCCTAGTTTACAACCACAACAATCAGAAATGTCATCAGTTTTCAAAGAACCTAATACACCAGTGGAAACCAAGAACTGTAAACGAGACGCTGACACATGTCCCAAACGAGAATGCCAAAGATAAAAAACAGATTACGAAGGGTTTAAACGAAAAGATGACAAATCGACACTAGATGCAGCAACATCAACAACATGTAGCTTCTCCAAAACATAGAGCTCCCCAAGTCTACGGCCTATCCCAATCACCCTCCGATACCAAATGTCCTATACACAGCAGAATTAATTAGAAAAGAAGACCCAACAACCAGATTTACACAACTGACTGACCGATGCAAGATTCAAAGCAAGTGTATGAATGTAGTACACATCTGTTAAAGATATATGTGGAGTGACAATTGAACCAACACCATCTACTGACATGGGTGTAGCACTAACAGACATAACAGAGACAGGTGTACGAGAAGATAATGAAGCAAAAGATAACAAATGTGGTGACATGTGATTAGATGCACCAGAATCCAATATCCACAAGGATGAAAGAATATCTGGCATGTTGGATGAAGACAGACCTGAATGAGACATGGAAGCTGACATGGCAGTTGGATTGACAACAATAAACTGTCTGAATTGATCAACAATCTACGAATCCAAGGCTGATGGTGGTGTAAAATTTGTTTCATTCTCAATTGAAGGTGTAGCAGCAACGTACTGTGGTGGCTTAAAAGATGGAAACGAGGGACGTGACTGTCCAGAAGAAATGTTCTACTATGAAGGCTGAGACTGTGCAGGTGATCTCGTTTGTTGTTGTTGCTGATTTCCCTTGCTTGTCAGCAAAGGACAATTTGCCTTCCAATGGTTCTTCTTCATACAGAAAGTACACCCATCAAATGCAACTTTAGGATGATTTTGGTTTGAAGACTGAGGTCATTGTGGAACAACAAAGACAGTAAGAGTGGCTGTCTTGGGACCTTTGTCAGCATGGGACTTGCTACGAATTTCTTCAGCAATCAACTCTTGAACAACCGAATCAATAGTGGGAAGAGTTGTGTGATTCAAGATTGATCCACACAAGCCGTTAAAATCTGAACGTAATGTCATCAAGAACTGAACCAAACATTGCTCTTCCTTTCTATCAATATAAGACTTAAAATCCTTCAACACATCAGGTTCTGTAAGACCCAACAGACCCCAAAAATCCGATATAGCTGCATAAAATTTCTAAACACTGATATTTTTCTGTTGGAGGGCTCGAATATCAAACTCTAACTGATATTGCTTTGCAAAGTTAGACCGAATATACAGCCTAGCCAAGTGATCCCAAACCTCCTTTTTTGTGTCATACTTCGCCAACTGAGTACCAATAGACTGGATAACATAATTATTAATCCAAGTAATGATCTTGGAGTTATTAGTCTTGTTGAAAAATGTTTTTGTATGTGCCCATCACTAAAATAAGACGAACTGTTTTTATTTAATATGACAAATATTATCGGTTATTTCAGGTTCCATGGATTCGTGATCAAATGGAAAATACAAAAATACGCAAAAACGGAAAAACAGCCGCATATTTGGTTGTTTGAAGATAAAACAAATCAAGTCTTAAACTTGTCAAGACTTTAAACCTTGAGGGAACAATATGAAATTTAATTTTATCAACTAAATTTGTAAGAGATATATACATCTCTTATCAATTCTCAGTTAATGAAGAAGAAGAAAACCCACGTATCCTAGCCACTTGAAAGACAATGATGTTTCACACCACCCAATTCAAACTCAAGTGCATTAGATATTTGTTTCTTCATATATATATATATATATATATATATATATATATATATATATATATATATATATATATATATATATATATATATATATATATATATATATATATGTTCAGGCTCATTTGAGACCATGCTAATTTTGTGAGACCGTGAGACCAAATCTAAAAATAATTTTAAAATGCAAAATAAAAGGAAAAATCCAAAAATTCTTTTTTTAATTCTTATTTTTGGAACTTTATTTAACTAAAAAAATAAAAAAAAATAAAAAAAATAAAAAAATTTACCTTTTTTTTTTGAAAAATACGTGAAATATTCTAATAGAATATTACATTGTACATTTCTAATATGATTTTTAGAATGTTTAGATTATTCTATTAGATTTGCCAGATATGTAGAATATTCTAAATATTCTACTAAAATATATAAAAAATGTATTTTTTTTGTATTTATTTTTTATGGTATTTTTTTTATTTTTTTTTTGGAAATATATATTCCGAAAATAATATTGGAAAAAAAAATTTCGAAAATTTTCAATTATTTTGCATTTTAAAAAGTTTTTGTTTTATCTACTAAATGAGTGGCTAGGATTGCGTCTCACGGTTTCACAAAATTAAGCCTTCACATGAACCAAACCCTATATATATATATATATATATATATATATATATATATATATATATATATATATATATATATATATATATATATATATATATATATATATATACGTGTATTTAACACGAGAGAGTATTGTGTATCCAGGGAGATTTATACTGAAAATTGAGAAAATAAGAAGGATATTCATTCTATGTTTGTTTACGTTTACTAAAACAGGAACACCAAAGTCAAGTTATTTGGATTAATCTCATATTGGGCTAGGCTAAAGAAATATTGGGTCAAAAATCAAGTGGGCTAGTTAGTTCAAAGTGGGCTAAATCAGTTTCCTACTAGACCCGATAAAACAATGTTTTTCAAAACCGCACCACTCAACAAATCAAACCCGACTGAATATTGAACAACTAGAAACAAAGCCTATTAGGTACCAGTCCAACCCTAAGCCTATTCAGTCAATCATTTGACGAACTTACTTGATAGACAAGTTGTTTCAACCAGTCCTGTAACTTAACCAATCTTACGTTGATATATATATATATATATATATATATATATATATATATATATATATATATATATATATATATATATATATATATATATATATATATATTAACTTCTAACATTTAAATACAGTCATTTATATTATTACAGCTTTACGTCAGTTAAATACAGTCATTTATATTATTATAGCTTTACGCCATTTATTTTATTTATAGCTTTCAATCATTTACAACTTTCCTGTAGTGAT
This sequence comes from Lactuca virosa, assembly GCF_052849685.1. Taxonomy (NCBI): domain Eukaryota; kingdom Viridiplantae; phylum Streptophyta; class Magnoliopsida; order Asterales; family Asteraceae; genus Lactuca; species Lactuca virosa. The sequence goes on from NC_136433.1 coordinate 241,029,563, forward strand.
TAATAATTCCATATTTATTTTCTGCATTTTTATCTTTTTATTTTATATATCTGTCACACAATAACTGGTATCCAAGTCTTTATTTGTGGTGATATTTTTAATTTTCAACAATTGGTATCAGGGCTTGTGTGATTTACTTTGAAATTTTTGTCGAAAACTTTTGGTTTGCATTTATATAAACCTTCCATAAGCTTTTCTTTAAATATTTCATTTTAATATCACTTGTTTAAAATCCTTTTTAAAAATGTTATATCGAAAAAGGAAAATGTCTTATGCTAATTTCACACCACCCAATTCAAACTCAAGTGCATTAGATATTTGTTTCTTTGTATATATGTACATGTATGTAATGTGAGAGGGTGTGTGTTCATTTTTTTATGAAGGTGTTTGAGGTTGGAGGTATAAGGGTGGTGATTAAGTGTTGCTTGTTGTTGTAGCTTCACAAAGATGAAGTGTGAAGATGTTGATGATGTAGTAGGTTTTGTTCTTGAGGTTTGTAGTGGGTTTGTTTGGTGATGAGAGAGTTTGATGTTGCAGGGGATGAACAACATAAAAATACAACTCTCAAAACTCAATTTTCTCTTTTCTTTTACATATACACGAACACACATTCACACAACATACGTACTCTATAATAAATATCTTCTTGTAGCTTAAATGATGAAAGAATGGGGGAGTAGTAGCTGGGGTTTTTTCAAGTGGAAATAGGCAGTAGGCGTAGCAAATATGTTTCGCTTCTCATTTTCTTCTTTGACTTTTTTTTACTGGGTTACACAAAACATATATATATATATATATATATATATATATATATATATATATATATATATATATGTTTTATTGCAACGGCTTAGGCGCACAACTAAATTTTCTTGTGTGTGTGTTTTCCAACATCTGCATATTTTTGTATTTCACATTTGATGCATGAATCCACGCAACATGAAATAATTGATAGTATTTGTTAGATAACATAAAAAAAGTTCGTCTTATTTTAGTGATGGTCACATACAAAAACATTTTTCAACAAGTCTCCCATGAATCCAGTAAGGTTGCATAATTATCAGCCTTCTCGTCTGCTGGTTTCTTCCTATCACATATAATAATCCCTCACATAGTCTTGCCTCTCAGGAAATTCTTCATAACATAACCCAACAGGCATAGTTCTTGACATCGAGTTGGATACTAATGGACTGAAGAGAATCATCTCTCGGGGCCACATTTCCAATATCAGTGAAACGAGAATAAACAAAACAACAGCAAATACGAATAGCAGTAGCAACAGTCAAGATCGAAAAATCAACAAAACCATCAGCCTAAACGAAACCCTCAAAGTAGTTGAAATGAACAAATCAAATCAAACTGAATACAGAAATGAGCAAGAAAACCATACCCAAAATTGCAAACAATATGTGAATAGTGTGATGAATAGTAACTCCAATTAATAGTGCTGGTGAATAGTAACTTCAATAAATAGAGTTGGTAAATAGTAACTTTGATGAATAGTACAGGTGAATAGTAACTTCGCTGAATAGTGTTGGTGAATAATAACTTTGTGAATAGCAACTTCGATGAATACTAACTTCGATGTCTAGTATCGTTCCTGCTACAACTCGCCCCCAAAACGAAAGTACAGATGATCAACCGAGCTCTGATACCATGAAAACTAACAAGTACAGTGTCGTGAATAGCAACTTCGAAGAACAATAACTTTGATGAATAGTGTTGTGCATGCTACAACTCGCCCCCAAAACAAAAGTACAGATGATCAACCGAGCTCTGATAGCATAATAACTAACAAGTGAAAAACATATAACGGCTAGGGTTTTGTATTATTATCAAAGAGAAGTACACATACAACGAAAGGGAAATACATAATATATAGACTAGTTAATTAGGGTTTCCTAGCTAAAAGGCCCAATCATAAAACCCAATACAAGATAAAGCCCAAAATCTTATTAGGCTAACAGTATGAACGAATAAGGTTGGAGGAAGTGGTTTCAAGCTTGTCATGGTCTATGTAAATGCCACCTAGTATTTGCCACAATGCTTCAAAATTTTGTTATTTATAGGGCGCGGGTTGTCATTTTTGCCATGTTAAAAAAATTGAAAAAAAAAGCCATTGTGATTGGTTGGTCAACAAGTCAAATGGAGGAAATGGGGGAGAATGTTCAGAAATAAGTTGTCGAATAGAGTAGCCATTTTTTCCATGTTGCACTCATGGTGCGGTGTGCCAAATGCCAAGTAGGCAAATGCCGAGTGGTTGCCGAGACTACTCCACATAACCTAAAAGGCGAGTTGAACCGGGATTTTTGTTTGGGTGTGAAGTGGACGAGGCCTAACGGGTTCATGTTATAGAGTAGCTCGAGTCAAAAAAAGGACATCGTTTTATGATGATGTCTACTTCTGTATGTTTAAGTTCCTTTACTTTATCGTGAGATTTAGGATAAACACAGTCATGGAGTTGTTATTTGGATTCAAATTTCAGACACCGTAAAATGTTTTTTTTACACAAGAAAACATTATGTAGGACTGTTTTTTGTCAAGCTTCATGATAGTGACCCAAAAAAAGTCAATTAATGCGTTATTTTGATGCCCGGAACGTTTATTTTGAAAATGTATTTTCATACGTATTTCGGACACACTAAAATGCATTGCGGAAACATCCTTGTTTCAGAATATTTGTTGTTTTATAAAACCTTTTTTTTGTTAATACAACATACTTAAAGTCTAGGCCTAATGGATCTAAAAAAGTCACCGCTTACCATGAAGTGATATGAAAAAGTCATATAATATTGAAGGTGATTTTTTTCTATTTTCCTACTCGTAGACCTTGGCACACATTCTAGGAATATCGGAGATTAACAGTCGAGCGGGTCTTGGTTCTGGTGTTTAACAATTCCTAGTAGATGGCTTGCATATCTTTCAGGAAGAAGGAACCAACTCCATTGTATTTCTCAGTTTCTATAAGGTTTAGGGATTTGAGATAAGGGTATTTATATGACCTTATTTAACTATGTATTTTAGGCCATTATCCTAATATATTTGGGTAAAAATATTATATTTTAAGATATATGATACGTACTATTCTTTGAATGTTCAATTGCAGTTAAAATGAGAGTTGTGATGCAAAAGGAGGAAAACGGAGCTGAAAATGACCAAAAGGATGTTGCTGGCAGATTGACCTCTCTTTAGTGTTTTAGACATATCACTCGTAAATCCAATTAAGGAGATTCAAGATGTTCTGGAAAGTAGACAAATTTTGGATAACTTATGTGTGAGAGCCTTTTTGCTAAATCCGCTTTTAGCATGTCCAAAAACGGCCTTGAAGATGGAGCATAAAAGTTGGACGGAAATTCCCTCCAAGTTACTTATTCCCCAAGCACCACTTCCCTTATTTTTATTTGATTAATCCTTAAGCAACCATTAGTTTCCTAATTCCAATCCAACCCTAGCATTCCGTATTAAATACACCTCCTCAATTCAACTATAAATACCCTATCATTCTACTATTTTCTTTATCTTTGATATTCCACTTCGACTTGTGTGACAAAAAAAACTTCATAGCTGTCATTTTGAGGGTCTACAAAGCGGTCGGAGGGTCGTTAAGCTGATATGGAGCGTAGATTTGAAGGATTCGAGAGCGGATTCATGTCAGGAATCATTCGGTTTGCTGTTCTGACCATGATTAGAATTCTAATTGTTTCTATCCGTGTTTAAGTTTCTAAATTAGGGTGTTAAAACCCTTTGCTTTGCGTTTATCATTAGATGAATCATTAAGACTATGGATTAATTTTCTAGTTGCATTGTTTATTCTTGTTTGAATTATTTTCTAAAGTTCGATTGAAAGATTCGTATGTGTTAAATATTGTTACTTTATTCCCTATTGCTGATTATTAGAGTTTAGATGACCATTATGACTGTGTTAATTTGAATCATAGTTGTCCATGATCATTGGTAATTATGACTAGAGTTTGATCAAAACCTAGGGTTAGGAGAACAAAGTGATTCACTTTAATGTGTGTGCATGAGTAGATGATCATTTTATGCATGATTTAATTCCTATGATCATTAGGATTAATAAAGATCAATCTTGCTTAATACAAACTCAACAATGAATTTATGGATAATTAATGGCATGTCGATGAAATTAAGAGTCATTAGATTCGTTAGGATTAGTAGTCTGATCATGATGCTAGTCATATTAGGAATCGTTGAATAATGCATGATTAATCATTGAAATTGAGTAATTAACCATGATTTTCAGATGTACTCCAATCTAAACCAAAGTACCCAGAGTGACTCGTTTCCGAACAGTTTATTTTCGTTAGTTTGGTTATTGATTGTTTGCGATTTAATAATAAACCCCCTTTTCTTCTTTCTTTTATTTAGTATAACATATAATCAAAAATTCTAATATCAATTCACTACCTTTCCCCTTGAGTTCGACATCATTGCTTATAAAAACTATACTATACTTGGTCAGGTTCACTGCGTGTAAGGTGGGGTCTAGATGTGATAGACTAGGAAATATAAATAAAAAACTAGTGCAATAAATATACACATCAAAGTTTTTGGCTCTGTTTTCGGGGAACGGTTTTCAATTAATTTTGTTCATTTGATTATTCATTATTTGTTTTTTGCATTTTTAGTTTTTTTTATTTTTTATTTCTTTGACAACACGTCACTTGTCAGGAAGGTTTTTGTTGTTAGGTGCAGGAATTCATGATCATACGCATTGCTTGATTATTCTTTTTGCATGGGTTTTAAGATTGCAAGCTATTAGGGAATTTTTGACTTGTTTAGTCTACTACTTTGGTGATTTGTCCAACTCAATCCATGAGGCATAGTATAGCAAGACATATCGTGGTGGTTAAGTGGAAGACCAAACTCTTGCTACTCTTGACTAGTTGGGTACACTCTTGTTCTGCTTATTAGTTAATGGTGCAAAGAAAGCAAAAGAAATAGTTGGACGGGTCCCAAAAGTTTGTGTTTTCACAAACCACTTCTTGCATGCAAGATATTTAATCAACAGTTGTAGCATCATTCTGTCGAAGACGAGTGATCGTGATATCATTTTTAATTATTTTGATTTCCTAATTTTTAGTTACATGTGTGCATAAAAAACACATCAAAGTTTTTAGCGCCGTTGTCGGAGAACAGTTCTCAATTAATTTAGTTTACTTGATTATTCGTTATTTGTTTTTTAATTTTTAGTTTTTTTTAATTTTCTTTGATAACGTGTCACTTGTCGAGAAAGTTTTTGTTGTTATATGTGGGAATTTGATTATTCGTTATTTGTTTTTGCATTTTTAGTTTTATTTTGATTATTCATTATTGGTTTGCTAGTTTTATATTTTAGTTATTTTAGTGTGTTTTTATTTTATTTTTAGTTTTAGTTTGTGTAATTTTGTTTTCCATGGTGATGCTCTTTGATGTTTTAGATCTTTGTAGAATTATATTGCCCTTTGGATGCCTTCAGTAATTTCAGCAATTTGGATCGAGTGCGGTTTTGTTATGAGAGATATTTCACGAGATGCGATGCATCACATAAGTGTGTGGCCACTTACTCATACGAGAGAGGGATCAATACTTTATTAAAGTTCATTACTAAAGGGAAGATCATATAGGAGAAACAAGAGGAGTGTTAGGCCGACATGACTCGAGTTGATTTTTATTCGCTGAATTTTAGTATTGTCCAGTTACCACGTCGTGGTCCATGCATATCCATGACATGGCGACATCTTTATGCAAAGAAAAATCCTGAAAATCTTTTTCTGGATTTTACACATTAATCTGTTATATGATGTTTTCGCCATCGTTTCACACACCAAGTCTCGACATGAGTAGAAAAGTAAAGCAAATCTAGTTTTCAATTTCCGGAAAAATCTGAAGCATCATCATTCCGGTTAAAATTTCGAAGCAACCCACTACAGTCAATTTCATTCTCGTGACTACATACCCAAGGCGAGTTTGTTCCTTTTCTCCCTCTTTTATTTTATATGTTTAAATTGTTATTATATATAATGAGGGCATTGTATAACTTAAGTGTAGGATATGGTGATTGGAAAAAGGACAACAAGCATGCTAGATTTATATATATATATATATATATATATATATATATATATATATATATATATATATATATATATATATATATGCTAGATTGAAAAACTTGGAAATATAAAAACTTGAAAAAATGGTCTATAATAGGAAATTTAGTTAATTTTTTAATTTTTGCTTTGATATTATTGCATTAGAGCTAAATTTGCTAGTGTTATGTGGGATAATTTGATGAGAATTCTAAAATTTAGTTGAGCCAATATTTTATAGTGTATTTGTGACATAATATGTTTTGCATCGTGTACTTGAAATGTATCTAGGAAAATTTATGTAGTCATTGCACTTTAGACTAATGTCTTTAACGAATAAAGGTTGAGGTTAAGTTCCATTGCTTAATCATATATTTTTCTTTGAGGTTTTTACTTTGAGAGAAAAAATGTAAAAAACAATGAAAATGTAACACTCTGTTTCGAGTCATTTCATAATTCAGGGCCGTGACCCGAAGATCATTTATCATAAGGTTTCGTGCGTTGAGGAAAATGAGGTTTAGATCCATTTGGATGTGGTTAATGTAGATTATGTGATCCAAGAGTTTGGTTTGTGCTTTGCAGCCCAAGGATATAATGGGAAAATTGGTGTTTCAGCCTTATTTTATGAATTAAGGAGTTTAGTTCGTTGTGTTTTAAGTTAAAAGTAATTAAATAGGGTTGTAGGGCTCCTGAATACCTTTCTGTGGATATAAAGATCGCCAAAATCAGAGTTGAAACAAAGAAGTTATGATCGTTTAAAGTTTGGACGATTTTGGGTTAAGCTGCATACGTTAGGTGTACGGGGAAGTACGTTGGCCATACTAGGGTATCCCTGAGTACATTGGGTGTACATGATCATTTCCCAAACCTTATTTTCGTGTTTTGAGCCTTATTTAAGCTCCTTGACTCCCCCAAACCCATTCCATTCTCATCCTCCACCTCTCCAACACCCTCCCTTGAAACCCTAACCCTAGTTTGAGCCTTGTGAGCAAAAGGAAGGTGTTTTTAAGTGCTTTGAAGTGTTCTTGGTTCATCTTGGAGAAGAAAGAGCTCATTGTAGAAGTATTGGTTGCATTGGAGCTTGTAGATCCAGACTTTTTTCACCTTGATTTTTCTTCTAAAGGTATAAAGCTTGAATCTTGATGATACATTTGTTAGATCTAGCTAGTTTTTGGTGTTATGAGCTTTTGGTCACTTTAGTGCATAAATTTTAGAAATCTTGAAAGTTTGTGACCTTGTTATGGATAAATTTGGAAACTTTATCCATCTAAACATCATATTAGTTCAGATCTAAAGGTTGGAGACTTGGACTTAATGGGTTAAGTTGAAAAAGATGCACTTTTGGTCCCTTTGAAACTTAAAGACAAGATCTTGGTTTTTTGGACCATTCTAATGGATAAAGTTGGAAACATTATCCATTATAGAGTCATTAGGAACCATAAAAATGTGACCTTGGTCCCTAGTTTTCCTCCATGCATGGTCTTAGATGTCTTAATAGGTTAAGAGTTAGGGTTTTTGGATGTTGAAGACTTAATAGCAATGCAAGACCATAAAGTTGGAAACTTTATGGATAAGGATATCATTTGAGGGTTAGATCTGGATTTTAAACAAAAGAGCTTAAATGATTAAGCTCTTAATGGATTAGGAGGATGGCAGCCGCGTACGCTGGGCGTACCAAAGGGTACGCTGTGCGTACGTGGTCAGCCCCTCGAGTTTTGTTCAAGACATAGTACACCCCGCATATGTGTTGAGTATGCCCAACATACTCAACTGAGTTTACCCGATTGAATCGGTTGACTTTTGACTTTAACCAAGATTTTGACCTAAGGGCATTTTGGGTAATTTGATTTATAGTTTGAGATTTGGGTTCCTATTAATTGTATATGTGACCGGTAGAGATAGCTTTTAGAGCAGTGATCAGTGCAAGTATTCTTTCAGACTGTGTGATGAGTTTTCTCATTGTATCTGCCAGTCGAAGGCACCAATGTTGTGCCCATTACTTTGTTATGTAGAACACTAGTTATCTCTGTGATACTTGCATGAAAGACTAGTATCTGGCCCCTAACAGTTGTATGAAAGGCCAGGTTCTGACCCGTGGCAGTTGTATGTTAGACCGGGATCTGGCCCTCGGCATTGCAAGGAAAGACCATGGGGTAGCCCATGACACTTGTATGTATAGACGGGATTTGGCCCTCAACATTGCAAGGAAAGACCATGGCACTTGTATGTTATGGTATGTGGTACTTTAGGGAACTCACTAAGCTTTGTGCTTACATTTTATGTTTGTGGTTTAAGGTATTTCCAATACGAAAGGGAAGGTACTGGCGTGACTGCACTGCATCCATGAGAGTTTTACGCATTAACAATTTTCAATAATTTACTCTGATGTTTAATTAATATATTCACCTTGATCAGTTTTGGAACAACTCGTTTGTATGGTTTATTGTTTTAAAAATGAAAATTTTACTATGAATTTTTGGGACATTACAAGTTGGTATTAGAGCCTTGGTTTGAGGGATTTGGGTACACTCTCGGGTGTGACTAAAGTCAAACTGAGGAACTGGTAATATCTTGAAAGAACATAAGTTTCTAAAAATATTTTTGTAAAGAGAATAAGTTTCTAAAAAGATTTTTATAAAGAAAAAGGGGGTGTGATGCGTGCAATCATCCGACCTCAGGTAAGTGATTCCCAGAATACCCATACATGTTGATATATATTATGAATGCTTGCATGCTAGGATGAGGCTACGAATACTTTCAGAAACTGCATGATAGATTGGCATGATATGTGACGCCTTATAGCCTAGGAGAATTAGATGTTATTCTAGATTTGGAATCTATATTGGCAGAGTGGATTGCTAAGTGTATGCTTTAAAAATTGTATACGGTTAGGATCATATAGCCCTAGAATGACTTATTTGGCCTTATTTCATGTTCCTTGTCTGGTTGTGATCCTAGGGTAGAACCTTTCATTCGACTGTCTATTTAATCCTATATTGTGTATAATTTATATGCATAAGGCAACCGACAGTGACAATGGAAGCTCCTAACATGAGTAGTAGTAAGTGAGCTTGGGAGGTCCTTTGTTTTTCTTGTGACTTGTAGTGCTACTGCACGAATGTTGCTTGCTTTGTGATTTGTGAGACCCCTAGTGATGTGAGTTAACTATTAAGTGAATACGTAAAGTTTCATGTTGTAGGGGTTAAATAATCTCAGGGTGATGGATTTGAACCTATTGTGAAACTCTCGTTTGTGTCCAACCAATGTAGGGTTGAGTCTTTTACTCGAAGGATTATCTAATATTTGTTGCATGTAGCTGTATTCATCAAGTTGTTAGCTGACATTAGTGGGAAATATTCAGCAGTTGATGACAGGGTGAGGTCGGGAACCTATGAGAGCCTAGGAAGTGCTTTAGCGGGTTGGGTTACGCTGTGTAGCAGGTACTTGGCGTACCGATTTGAGAAGGTGACTTGGAGGATTCGGGATAACTCTTGAGGAAAGTATGGGTATGTGTGGAAGGTAGTATTGGGCTAGTACTACTGAAAGAACAGGATCCATACTCGAATAAAGAAGGGTCACAGAGAACCTAGGAAGCTTGCAGGTTGAGGAATTCTATGGGAATGATCTGATTATTATATGGTTGATTTTCAGAATGGTGATGATCATGCATGGAGGAGGTTCAAGTTCTTCAGGCTCAGGTGTTGGCACTGAGCCGATGGATGAGCGGATGCGAGAGTTAATTTTGTCAGAGATTACCCGCTGTATTTTGGAGCAGACTCATGTGATTTTCAGTTCGGCCGAAGAGGGGTTCTTGGAGATTATGGAGGAGTGTCGGGAAGTGTACCGCTCTGGAATTATGGAGTTATTGGATGAGCGAATCGGTGCTTTTCGAGCCGAGATCGCGGCAGGACAGTTGGGAGCACGGAATCCCTCATTTCGGGAGTTCAAGTATTGTGGAGCTCTAGAGTTCTTTGGCGCTAAGGACCCCATTGCTAGCCGCCGATGGATCGCTGACATGGAGAATGCTCAGCGGATGAGCTTCTGCCCTGAGGAGGCGAAGGTGGGATTTGCATCTTGTCTTTTGAGGGACCAAACCCGTGATTGGTGGGAGGAGGTGGGTAGAGCATTGGGATTTGCGGCTGTGGTGACAATGTCTTGGGAGGAGTTTGTCACAAGATTCTAGGAGGAGTTTGTACTGGCTATTGAGTTGCAACATTTTGTGATGGAGTTTTAGGACCTTCACCAGACTACTGAGATTGTGGCAGAGATCACTGCTAAGTTTCGAGAGAGGGCCTTGTTGGTTCCGCAATATGCAGTGGGTGAGGAGATGAAGAAGGAAAGCTACCATGATATGTTGAGGGATGATATCAGAGAGTTTGTGAGCTTGTCAGGGTGCAAGACCTTTAATGATATGATTTCTAGAACTTATGAATGAGAGATTGATTTGGAGCACCTTGGGAAGAGGAAGTCAGAGCAGATTCTTACAACAGTGGGCCAGGTGAAGAAGCCCAGGACTCAGGATTCCATAGTAGGAGGCCATCAGGGTCGGGGTCGTTGTGCCAAGTGTGGGAGGACTCATGAGGTGAGCTATCAGGAGACGAGAAGGGGATGTTTCGCATGCGTTTAGGCAGGTCATTTTAGTAGAGATTGTCCACGGGGTTCGCGTACGATTTCTTTTCATTTAAACCAGGTGGGCCACAAGAAGACTAACTGTCCGAGATTGATGAGTGGAGCGGTGAGGGCACCCGCACCAGCTACACTGAGGATTACAGATGGACATGAGGGCAAGGCAGAGGCTCCGACGGTAAGGGGCCAAGCGTTTCAGATGAAGACCAAGGAGAATCGAGTTCCACCGGGTGTTGCAGGAGTGTGGTACATTCATCTTTCTTGTGCTCTTGCTTTTGTACTTATTGTCCTGAATTGGTGTATGTGGAATATTATGATTGATTATCAGGGAATGGTAGTAACCTTGTGGCTGGTTAAATATTTTTGTTTTACATTTATTTGGAGGTTTATTTTATATCATTTTGCATACCCAAGGGCTTGGTTAGTGTGTGTGCCCGTTTTGTGCCAGTTAAATTCTTCTTGTTATCGGATAAGTTTATGTAAGGATTCAAGAAGTGCATTGGATACGTTAACCTTTTCTTCAAGCGTTGAATTGTGGGTATTCAGCTCGAAATAGGATTTTATGGATTTGTTTAGATATGGAATTTTAGTTCTTGCAGACTTGGGTTAGCGGCAGTCTTGAGTAGCAAAGTTGTAAATGGATTAAAAATTCGAATGGGTACCATATTGACATATTTAAGATGATTCCAAGTGGGGGAGAATCACTCGGGGTTAATGGAAACGTTCCAATGCAAGTCAACTTGAAATGACATGCCAAGGGCAAGTGGATATCCAATTCTGATCGTGGAATGAGCCAAAATTTTGCTAAGAATAAGGTTTCTTGGGCAGTTTTAATCAGAATAGAAAGGGTGGAAATCAGGTTATCGCATTTGAGGATGTGAACCATCCGTAGTGGCACATTTTGCGTAGTGGTTAGTCTCATGTTGGGGGTTGTGTAGGACCTTTCTGCCTATTCTCTTCTGATTAAGGCCTTGAGGTTCGAATCATGACCCGAACGCCTGTTAATGATCAGCAGATTAGAGTTTTGACTGGTATTGATTCATGGCGAAGTTTTCTTGTAGATAGCTAGCAATACCATGGGTTGTAGCCATGGCAAAATGGGAATGTTGTAAGACTGCGGCATGGCTCGTAGCATTCACCGGATTTGTAGGTAGTTATGAAAGTGATTGTAAGACCACTAGGTAACCTTAGCATACACAAGGATGATAGGTTGTCGAGGAAGTGTTGTAAGTTTGTGATATAGTCGTAGCATTCACCTAAATGATGTAGGCCATTGTAGGAATGGTCGTTTGGCTGAAGGAGGATCACACATGCCTGGGTTGAGACGGACAATATTTTCGGAGGATTTCTCTTGTTTTAGTTTGAGGATCATTGGATCCAAGGCAAGGATACGTCTGTGCAACACTCGTTTGGGTGAGACCCTTGGGCGAGGCCTGTTTAATTGTGTAGGCTGGGTGAGACCCGTGAGCGAGGCCTGTAGGGTTATGATAGTATGGATTAGACCTGGTAAAAAGAGACTTGAATAAGGTATTGGATCACGTTTAGAATGGGATGACTCGGTGATCAAGGGATGGAATCTGTGTGGTGTTTAAGCTCAAGTAGCATATAGCAGTTAGACTCAAGGGCAGGGTCTAGTTATGTGACCGTGCGTGAGATTATTGGAGGATTGGGAAATTCTATATCTTAGTTTAGTAGAAGGTCGCCATGGAAATCGAAAGAATTCAGGTAAAATAATGCGTAAATCTATGGATTTTGAGCATGAGATATGTTTCGGGCTGGCTCAAAGGGATGAGACTCGCATTGAGGGTCCCTATTTTTGATACGAATGGTCTTTTCGGTAGCAATGTATGGGCCGGAGTTATGTCCGCCAAGGGTATCAGTTGGATAATTTAGTATCGGAAGATGTTTTTTAGTTCAGGTTGCAGAGAGAGGTCCTATTGATTGTTTTTTAGAATGGTTCTACCTGCGAGGAGGTCAGGTAAAGGTTTGGGTTCCGGACTTATAGCAGTGAAGTGCTGGTTTTTTCGTATTGAATAAGTTAGTGGATCAAGAATTTGATCACCATCAGGGCGTGTGGGTCCTTCTATGTTTGGGTTTTGATGGTAGCATTGGAAGGTCGTTATGATTATGAGTGAACCTTCTCATTGAAGTGGGGTTCGAGAGGTTTTGGTCGGATCATCTGGTTGCCTGGAAGGTAGTAAGGAGTGATTTCGAAAACAAAATTTAATTTAAGTGGGGGAGAGTTGTAACACTTTGTTTCGAGTAGTTTCATAATTCAGGTCCATGAACTGAAGATCAATTACCATAAGGTTTTGGGTGTTGAGTAAAATGAGGTTTAGACCCATTTGGATGTGGGTTATGTAGATTATGTGATCCAAGAGTTTGGTTTGTGCTTTGGAGCCCAAGGGTATAATGGGAAAAGTGGTGTTTCAGACTTATTTTATGAATTAAGGATTTTAGTTCGTTGTTTTTTAAGTTAAAAGTAATTAGATAGGTTTGTAGAGCTCCTCAATACCTTTTTGTGGATATAAAGATCATCAAAATCGGATTTGAAACGAAGAAGTTTTGACCGTTTGAAGTTAGGACAATTTTTTATTAAGGCGCGTACGCTGGGCATATGAGGAAGTACGCTGAGCGGACTAGCATATCCCTGAGTATGTTGGGCGTACGCAATGAGTGCCCAAACCCTATTTTCGTGGTTTGATCCCGATTTAAGCTCCTTAACTTCCCCAAACCCATTACGTTCTTAACCTCCACCTCTCCAACACCCTCCCTTGAAACCCTAACCCAAGTTTGAGCATTATGAGCAAAAAGAAGGTGTTTTTAAGTGCTTTGGAGTTTTCTTGGTGCATCTTGGAGAAGAAGGAGCTCATTGGAGACATGTCGGCTGCATTGGAGCTTGTAGATCCAGATTTTGGTAACCTTGATCTTTCTTCTAGAGGTATAAAGCTTGAATCTTGATGACTCGTCTGTTAGATCTAGCTAGTTTTGGGTGTTATGAGCTTGTGGTTACTTTAGTGCATAAATTTTAGATCTTGAAAGTTTGTGACCTTGTTATGGATAAAGTTGGAAACTTTATCCATCTAAACATCATATTGATTCGGATCTAAAGGTTGGAGACTTGGACTTAATGGATTAAGTTGAAAAAGATATACTTTTGGTCCCTTTGATACTTAAAGACTAGATCTTGGTTGTTTGGACCATTCTAATGGATAATGTTTGAAACTTTGTCCATTCTGGAGTCATTAGGAGCCATAAAAACTTTATCCATTCTCGCATATTCATCAAAAGAATGTCGACAACAGAGTTTGTGAGATGCGTTTGGGAACACAAATTGAATTACCATTTCAATGGAATTGGAACTATCATATATGATAGAGAAATGGTACGTATCCCTAATACGTTCTTTTAGCCTCGATAAAAATCATATATATAATTCCACACTTTCTGTTTTTTCCAACTCCAAATGTCAGTGGGAGGATTTGGTTATTATCGTCCATGGCTACTTCTAGGAACATAGTTCTCATGTATTTTATTTTAAGGTGAACACCGTCAATGATAATAAGAGGGCGTAAACATGTTAGAAACGCTCAAATCTACAAATATAATAGATTAGTAACAAGATCCAATATGTTTATAGCATTTACAAAAATTATGGAAAAGAAATCTTACCGTGCAACCGATAGCCATGAAAAAAGTAATCAAATATGTTTTTGTCATCTCTCTTTATATGTTTAAAGATTCCTTTATTCTTCTTCTCTAAATTCTAACAATACAGAGGCAGACTTAGAAAGCCTTCTTCATGGGACCCTTTCAACAAATTCAGAGCATAGATTTCTGACATAGATGCTTGCTTGTATGAAATATGCACACTAAAGCGGTCATTTATAGTTCGTTGGATTTGTTTTCCCCATAACATATTTCATGTACTATAAGCTAATATGTTTTTCAAGAAGTGGCACAACACTTTCTTGTTGGCTTGGCGATGATGTGGATACAACTATGTGATTGAGCAAGTGTGGTTTCCTGATAATTTAGGAACTTAAAAAGTACTGGTAACCTTATCTTTTGTAGACCTTAACCACCATTTGCATTTTTTTTTACATAGCAAACCGCTTCAAACGTGTTTGTAGTAGATTTTTTATATAATTTAAAATCCACCATTAAAACATTTCATTCCCAATGTTAGCTTAAGATCTTATTTGCTTTTGAACAATTATAACACCTTGCATACGAAGAGGGATTGTGGGCTACAAAAGTTTTATGTTTTTGAGTTGACAATTCGGGCAATGGTAAGGGATCGTGCATCCCCCAATGAGTAGTTTTTGTTTCTTAAAATTATGAAAAATAAGAAGGATAATTTTCCTTACGGGGTTAGGGTTGTAGGGTCTAAATTTCATCATCATTAGATTTAGTCTTATCATTCTCATATTTACAGAAATAATGAAAATTTTCCACCGGATTTTTGTGTAGAAGTAGATTTTCATCATTAGTATTGCATGATCGATTTTTGATTCATTTCCTTCAAATGATGGACCATTATCAGCCATAGCCTTACCTTTAGATCACCCTTGTCTACAAGCCCATTGGAAAACTAAGAAAGACAGATTTGATTAGTATGTAACCTGAACTTCCAACATACTAACCTGAACTTCCAACCAACCAATGTAATGAGCCTAAAAAAATTGATATCATTAGTTAGATCTACTCCATAGTAGTCTGGAGCAATATAATGCATAGATTCGTATATTCACTCTCAATAACCTCTATTACAAACATATACTCCAAAGATATTGACTATACGAACTCATTTTCACAAAACAAAGCTAGATGTGTAGAAACTAGTATGCTCAAAAGAGAGCTATGGGAGCAACAAGGACAATAGAAGTACCCTAGTTTTTTTACTCCGACCTTACATTCCAGACTGTATTCTAAAAATATACTTTTATAGTCCATAATGAATAATATCATATTCCAAAGTATATTAACGTCAATATCTTGCCAACCATCACCTACTCCGGAATAGCCTTTATTAATCTAAAACATGTTGCAAAAATCGGGATTAATCGTTTGGTGTTCACCAATCGATTAGGATTAGTATGTTTGACGAAAATTAGGGATTAATCGGGTTTGGCAGGATTAACCGGTCAAAAAAAGTCAACAGAAGTAAAAAATGTCAAAAAAGTAAAAAAAATAAATAAATAAATATAAAAATTACATTTTTTTACTCCAAAATTTTCAAATTTTCAAAATTTCAAATATTATACCAAAATGTTCATATTTTCATATTTTCAAATTTTCAAAATTTCAAATTAAAAATTCTCTTATTTTCTAATTTTAAAGTACTTATTTATCTTAAAATATATTAATCTTTGATTAATTTTAATATTTTATTAATAATCTATGGTTCCCAATTAATCTTCGTCAAGACCGATTAATCCTTTAACATCAGTTCACCGTCGAGCTACCGTTGAACGATTTTTACAACCTTAGTCCGAAATATGGCATTGCAAACATGCCTATTATTTAATGGTTGGTTTTGTCAATTTCCTGTATAATTTCTACGAATATCCCATAAGAGATTGAAAATGGCGAACGAGACTTTTAGTCTATTATGGTCCTATGGGGCTTTTTAGGCCCAACTTTGGTGGCAAGCCTTAAGAGGATACGGTGTGGGCACATCTGGTGCTCGTTGTGGCTGAGGTGGAAGCCAAAAACGGTGTTATAACAGGGGGAACACCGCCCCCCCTTCTCGTTTCTTCTCGTTATGGCACTTCTCGTGCCCGTCACCACTTCTTGAAACGGGAATAAAAACCAATCAAAATCATTTTTCTTCCTCCTTCTCTCTTTCTCTCTCTACCTTTTTCTACCTCTTAACAAGTTATAACATTGGAACACCATTTCCTACATGGTGTTATGGTGGTGTTAAGGTTGATGTGGCATGTAAGAAGACGTTATAACACCGGTCCTTACCCAATGCTCTAATAATAATGTTGCATTGTCACTAGTGGTGCACAACCGTTTTTATTTTTCTGAACCGGACCGGTTTAGAAAACCGGTTCAGTTCTGGTCAACCAAGTCAAAACCGGTTCATCCGGAAACCGGTTTAGTTTCAAACCACTCCACCACAAAAAAAAAATCCGAACTTATGTAAATCAGTTCGGTTTTACCGAAACCGGTTCTTCAGAATAAACCGGTTCGACGCATATAAGGTTTTTTTTTGGATAATAAGTGTAAAACAAGAATGATTTTTTTTTTGTTTAGATCGTAGTGCTTTGTTATGTGGTTAACCAAAAAAAATGCATTTCAAAGTAGGTTTTTTTGGGGGAAGGAATTGGAAGGCATAATGCCTTATGCCTAATACACACATACACGTCCATATATATATATATATATATATATATATATATATATATATATATATATATATATATATATATATATATATATATATATATATATATATATATATATGTCAATTTTTTTTCTTGTTTAATAATATACATACTTTTTGATGTTTTTTTTTTTGGTTTTAAATTTGATGTTTGTGTATATGTACAAAAACATAATGTCTGCACAAAATTGTTCAACTTGAATCAACACATTTTTTTGGAACAATTTTCAACATTTTTTTTGTTTGTTTTTTATATTGAAAATACATAATACAACTTCAAACATAAAAACACAAAACATCTAAATTGTCAAACCAATACATCTTCAAATATAAAACATTGTTGTCTTCATTCCAAGTCCATAGTCATTGTATTTATTCATCATCCGCCATGTCGTTACGCAATCCTCTCTCATACTCGAGCTCTTCTAGGGTGAGTGGCACCGACATTCCCATCGCTACTTCTTCCTCATTTACTCGTGGTTTGGCATGCAACGATGTGCCTTCTAGTCCTTCATGTCTTGTATCCATTCCACGCCATCAAGGTAGCATTTCAAGCAAATGCACACTTCCACCGACAAAGGGGTGAGTTTTGTTCCTCTTGGTGATATAACCCTGCCACTAAAAGAAACGTCGATTCCGAAGCTACCGTAGAAGCTTGAGCTTAGTAGATCATGGGCCATAGCAGCTAGAATCGAAAATTGGGTTTCCTTTCCTTTCCACCAAGCCAAAATATCAAAAATTTCAAACTCTTGAACACTCATTTGTGAGAAGAAATCGGAACCAATGTACCTTCCGAGCTCGCTACTAGGGGTGTTAGACCAAGCTCGTTTGGAATTTTCATTCATCAAAGTATTATAGAGCCGAATTGTTTCGTTATTTTGGTGAGAAGTGGATCCTGGATGCCCCCGTATTTTGCATCATGTCATGAATGTTTGTTGAACCATATTTTGTTAAATAAACTTTAAACAAATTTTGAAAAACTTTGTTAAATTTTGAAACTTCCTTTGATGCATAATCCATGTCATTATCCAATAAACCCAAATCGTAACAAATATTTTCAATTAAAGTCTCAACCCCCCCATTTAGAGTCGGATTCAAAGCGGCAGAACAAGTAATAACTTGAGGCATTTCTTCAAAATATTTTTTTAACTTTGCTTTCATGGGTTTCACCATATTAGCAAGCATTGTGCTTCTCATTTCAAACTCATTTATTTTCTCACAAATTAAAAAAAAATTGTTTTAAAACTAAACAACTTGTAGGATAATAAACCTCCGATAAAAAAGTAGTTGCTTTATTAAAAACATCAAGCATGTGTGTAACAAGTTTGATAGTATCCCAACTTGATTCCGGATAAGCTGTAACCTTATAATGGTCCTCAAGGTTGTCATGAAACATTTTTAAAGTATCTTTTTGATGTAAGGCACATTCAAAAATTTTGCAAGTGGAGTTCCATCGGGTATTATTTTCCCATTTTGGACCTAAAAAGAGGGCATTCGCATCGGCACAAAATTGCATATGATTATGATATCGAGCATTACTAGAACTAAAATATCTTTTAGCATGTCTTTGAAACTATATTTTATAGTTTCAATACTAGTTAGTCCATATTGCACAACCAAATTAATGATATGTACAACACATCGACTATGAAAAAAAAACACCATCACAAATTGGTCTATATCTTTTGATGCATTATCAAAAGATATAGAAAAAACATTTCCTTCAAGTTTATGAATTTTGATCACACAATCTAAAATTTTAAATAAATTTCTACCGGTGTGCGGATACTCAAACAATTCAAACGTAATCGTACGCTTCATCATTACCCAATTATTTGGATTAATCGAATAAAGGGTAACACAAAGGTACGCATCCGGTGAACCGTGAGGAGCCGTCCAAACATCACAAGTTAAATTCACACCGGTTTCTAAAGATTTAAATCCTAAAATCATTTCATTTTTGCAAGTTTCCACATTTCAATACAATAACGTCTAATAGAAGTACGACTCACATGACAATATCGTGGTTGGAGAGTATCTTGGATGAGTGAAGTCAATTGTTTGTTGTCGAAGTGGTCAAAAGGCAAGCGTTCTTAAATCACGAACTTCACCATCCTATCTCAAACTTTAGCCAAATCGCAACTCCACAATGTTGTATCGTTCGCCAATGTTGTTTGATTATGTCCCAGCCCAAATTTCACCGCGGGGCATCTCTTGGTCATATGAGTTTTCAATGTCGAATTCCTATCTTCATTGAAAAAAACACCACATTTCTTGCATCGCACTTTTCTTGGACCGCTCGACATTACACACAAATCAAAAGTGCACCAAATAGTCGGATTTATATTTGTTTCTTTGATGCTAACAACGGTAAGATTGTTTGAAGAATCTCCAACACCAACATAAGTCGAATCCATTGCTTGAATTAAGAGCGTTTTTTTGATCTAAGAGAGATTTTTTGAGGTTTGGTTAACCCAATACATCTACTAGCTATTTATACCATCAAATATTGGTGAATATGGTCAAAAGGGATCCAAAAACGAGATTGCAACAGCCATAAACGACTATATAGCCGGTAGAATAAGACAAAAAAACGGGCAGATTACCCGTTCTCGAAAAACCGGTTCGACGTAAACCGGTTCGAAACCGGTCCCAACGGTTGGAATGGAGATCCGGCTCAAAGAGGCGGTCGGTTAAGGGAATTATAATACTCTATCCTATGTTGCATATAAACAAAATAAAATAAAATATTTGTTTAATGTTATTTTTAGTTATTGTTATGATTAATTAATAAAAAATAAATTATTTATTTATTTTTTTAACTTTGATCATTATTATATATATATATATATATATATATATATATATATATATATATATATATATATATATATATATATATATATATATATTAAAGTTATGAAGAAAATGAATAGTGAACATTTTTTTGATAGAATTGGTCCCTGTATTATTGTTTGGCTTCAAAGTTAGGGATACTAAATTTGGATGTTTTTTGGCAACTTTGTTCCTCATTCTTTACCCATTTTGACACTTTTGGTCCTTGCAATCAATATTTTTACACTTTTTTGGAACCTTTTAATATTTAAAGTTTGGCCACAAAACTTTAACGGTTTGACAACTTTGATCCCTTTTCTAAAAAGTTGTTAATTCCTACCCCTTTAATTCTTTAGCCATTTTGACACTTCTGGTCATTGCAGTCAAAACTTTTACATTTTTTCATAAAAACATGAAAAAAACGGTCCGGGGCAAAGCCCGGACTTTTTATCCTTGCACTTTCGATGTCTGTCATATTTATCAATTCGGAAACAACATTGAAAGCTTCTGGCCCCCGCGTAGCGGGGGTAACCTTTCTAGTTATGATTATTTCAAATATCAAACATACAACACATATATATGACCTAATAATTTAAATATATTATGTTAAATTTAAAGAGTAAGATAAAAAAAATTAAAATAATAAAAAAAATTAATATACTAAAAAATAAAATTAATATAGTTTAAGATAAATAACTTACATACGAAAAAAAATCAACTTCTATTTCGTTAGTCAACTTCTATTTCGTTTTTCCTATGAAACAATACATATAGAAAAATAAATAAATAAATAACCAAACCCACATTTACTTACATAACATCTTCATGTTTCACACAAATATTATTTTCATATACTTCCTCCGTCTCAAAATTATAGTCCATCTTTCCTTTTCGGGTTGTCCCAAAATAATAGTCCACTTATAAAAATAAATAACATTTTTACCAAAATACCCCCTCACTATTACTTAACAAACTAAACATTAAATGCAAAGTAAGGACAAAACTGTCATTTCATTATATAAAGTTAGTGGTAATTAATGCTTTTCTTAATCTGTGTGTTTTTTGTCCGTGGACAATAATATTGGGACGGAGGGAGTAATAAAAAGAAAATACATTCACCAAATTCACACGCTACATCATTCTTTTTAGGGAAGTGATTTTTCCGCATAGGATT
Source organism: Lactuca virosa (assembly GCF_052849685.1). Classification (NCBI taxonomy): domain Eukaryota; kingdom Viridiplantae; phylum Streptophyta; class Magnoliopsida; order Asterales; family Asteraceae; genus Lactuca; species Lactuca virosa. The sequence continues at coordinate 241,050,684 of NC_136433.1, forward strand.
TTTATCCATCCACTAAAACACTAATATATGGACAATAATACCCTCGTCTCATTTAGAGTATGTTACAGATAAGTCAAATTCTTCCGCTTCCCTTTTTTTTGAACTACTCTTCCACCTCCGGTCACCATCTCCGGCGCCAATATCCTCTAAACTATCGTCTCCCTCCTCCCACCACCACTAAACCTCCGCCCCTCTCACTCAAAAGTCGGAACCCTACAATCGTCTACTATCTTCCCCTCTCTTTCCCGGTCACCATCTCCGGCAACCACTCTCTCTCTCTCTCTCTCTCACACACACACACACACACACACACCGACAATTAGCGATGACACTCTCCGAAGAACCTGCAACTCACTGAAACTTTGCCGAAGGAATCTGCAAACGACTATCTCTGGCGAACATACAACTCGCTATAACGATCGCCATGCTCAATAAATGATCTATACTAAGCTCCACAATTAATGTAAAAGCATCACCACCAAGATCAACTCCGGCAACTATTTTCTTCCGTTGATGTTATGGCTTTTAGAAATAAAAGTCCTTATATGTATTATCATCAGAATAAGAACAAAATCAACAGTGGTTCTTTTGAATTCGAAGATGCATTTCATTCCAGCTCTTGAAGATGTGTTGGGAATCAGGATGAAGAAGCAGCCCTGCGTCGTTTGGAGTTTCCAGATGTTTGGTTCTTCTCTTTTAACTGACAGATGACGGTTGAGGGTAATTATTCTTTTATGTTTTGAAAGCTCAAAAAAAATATTCCCACTACAAAAATAACAGAGGAATATAAAATACTACTAAAACTTAATGGAGATGAGCCTCAAACCCACGATCCTCAGAAGGGGATAATATCCCGATCAGAATGTCAACCATCACCAGAAAAATAAAATGGTGTGTCGATCTGCACTCCGACCCCAACTACCAACATTGAAACTTGCTTTTACGGTCTCTAAAAATCAAACACCTGCAACTGCTTTGCAAATCGTGTTTGATGGACGGATCAGAAACATAAACATATTCCCTGAAAATTAGTCCATCACCATCACAAATCGACAATGCACTGATTCTTTCATTGATTTTTTTATGATTGTGATAATCTATTTAATGGCAAGATCTGAAGAAGGAAGAACGAAGAACGAAGAACGGAGGAGGGGGCGTGTCCATTTGGAAACAAATCGGATTTCTCTCTAAATTAAAATGAGGGGCATTATTGTCTATATTTTAAATTTTCAGTGGATCGATAAAAAGCCTCAGTGGCAAAATCAGCTCCCTTCTTTTTAAGAACACATGAACGATTAAAACTATTAGCATATAAGTTAGTTTATATAAATTTATATCTTCAAATGCCGTATATATATTTTTATCGTTCGATATAAATATTCTTAAGGACTATTTCCTATTTTCCTTCGTAATATTCTCCAATCCCTGGCAACATGATCTAAATATGTGAATTATGTACATCTGGTTTATAATATTCTCCAAACCTTTGCAACATGATCTAAATATATGAGTTATATATATATAACTCTATTAACCAGTTAGATGTTTTAAGTATGAATTACATATCATAAGTTAAAAAAAAACTTTTAATTTATGGTAATTAATTAGCTAAAATTTAAGAGTTTAAGAATTAAAATAAAACTTTACTGAAATTAAGTATTTTCTTATATATTAATTTGGTTTAAAGTATAAGTTAGAAAAACACTTTGAATGATAGTAATGATAGTAGTTAATAGTTGAAAGTTGAAAGTTGAAGAGAAGTTGAAATATTAAAATCAAACTTTCATGAAATTAAGTGTTTTTTTTATATATCAACTTGTTTTAAAATATAAGTTGAAAAATACTTTTGAGAATGATAGTAGTTCATAGTTGGAAGTTGAAGAGTAAGGGGTGTTTGGGATTAATTTTTAAGGTTAAAAGTCCTTTTTGTAAAAGGACTTTTTGACTAGTTATTTTTTCCGAAACAAATTTTTTAGAATGTGTTTGTATTATTTTTAAGAGTAAAAGCCAACTTTTTAGGTTAAAAGTCATAAAAAGATAGAATTTTGTAACTTTTGAAAAACTAACTTTTCCTTCTACACAAAAAATTATTTTTAAAAGATCTTTTTAATTAGTCAAACATCTTTTGACCATTTTTTGACTTTTTAGAAAAGTTAAAAATCAAAAATTGTTTTAAAAAAAATCTCAAACAAGCTCTTAGTATGAAGAATATGATGCAAGGAAAATAATTTATCATTGAACCATATTTATTTGGATAACGTTTATTATAAGAGAAGTCTATGTATGCTCTTGTGTTATGAAACAGTAGTATTGTATGATAAAATACTATGATAAAAGCATATTGACAAATCAGGTATTAACATAAAAAGTTTAGATCTATCATCAAAATATGTATAACTAAATATAAACCTATCACCACAATAAATATTATGCATATCATTAATAATTTTTCATCTAAAAGTTGAACAAAATAAAATAATCACATTTTTTAAGTATAGACAATTTCACAAACAATACTTAAGCTTTTCATTTTGTCTCTAAACTAATATTTATGAAACTTTTTTTTTTTTTTTTTTTTTTTTGCATGGATGGTTACTACGAAGCAAACCTTGTACACAAATAGTCTTTTAATGAATGTCAATTAGATGGATCCATTAAGTTGAAGTAGTTTGGATAAGGACCATTTATACCATTTTGTGAAACATTATCTAGCGATCATTTGTGAAAATTTAAAGAAGTCTATTAAATCTTGTATTAATTACCATAAATCAAATAAAAAGGAAAATACCTAAAACAAAGAAAACGTAATATTTATATAAATAAAAGGTTACAACTTACAAATCTTAAAGATCATACAAATATGTTTTATTTAATATATATAAATAAATTTTATTGTCTAAACTTTATATAAAAGATTCAAACTACACTACACCATTAAATATTTTTGTTTTCTATTTTTTATCTAAAAAATTGAAATATAAAAACATCATTTTATTACTTTTTAATTTTTAAATGATATAATTTTTTAAATTTCATCTTTATTTTTCATATACATATATATTTATTTTGATTGAAAAAATATGTGTTATTATAACAAAATACGTTATTATAAAAATAATAATATACAACTATTTAATTTTAAAAATATAAGTATACATTTTGGAGTTAAAGGTAAAAATATGTTTCGATTTTTGGTTAATACTATAAATACAGTAAATTTATATTGGTTCGATATAAACTTTTAATATTTAATTTTGAGAAACTTATTTAGTTTTATCAAATTTTGAATCTACTACTTAATAAAATCATAAAGTAATTAACCATATGAATAATATAACATTAATTTCATTCAATTCATTTCTTTAAAGGAAAATAACAATATTTTTTATGTTTAAAATGTTTGTGTTTCAAAAATAATAACTTATCATATTTAAAAAAAATGTAAGTTATTATTTCTGAAACAGTAACATAAACAACAAGAAATAACGTCTTTAGTGACACCACATTTAGCGGCGACGAAGGCTTTAGTGACGACATCAGGTGAGACACGCCTAATGTCGCCTCTAAAGCCTATGTCGCCGCTAAAGGAGGCGGTGCAAAAGGCATATGTCGTCGATCCATGTGACTTTTCCAAGAATCAATTGTGGTTGTTTTTTTTTGCGTTGATCCAACGAGTAGGGTTCCTCCGTAGATAAGCAACAACGACGACCACAATAAAGGTGATATCAAAAAAGACTACGAAAGATTCCCTCCAACTCTTCGCCCCAAATACTTCTTTATCGCCGCAAAAAGCGTCGCCGCTAAAGGGTTTTCCTTTTAGCTGTCGATCCTGTCCCAAAATAGCTTACAAAACACTTTCTTTCTCCCATAGATTTCTCCAGCGACGATTTCAGTTACAAAGGAAAACATGAAAGAGGTCGAGTTTTAACGGTGCCACCAACCTCCTCCCCCACTTTAGCCATTGGATTGTTTCACTGGAGCTCGAGTTTTCCGGTGAGGATTTATGTTTTTTCGGCATCTGTTGTCGAAGGTAGGTGATCCCTTCCCTCATTTCTCTTTTAATTTCTCTTAACTGAATTTTGTAAGCTAATTTGATGATTTTGGTGGTTTTAGGGAATATTGCATACCACCACCACCTCTTCATCATTGTTCTTGGTGAGTATGACGACCACAAAACCACCAGTGAAATTCCCTCCTTTCTCCGATGACCATCACTACAACTGCATTTTTCTTTTGATTTCCGGCCAGATTAAAGGTGTGTTTTTTGTTTAAATTGTGTGTGTATTTGGCATATATATGCAAAAAAGAGACTAGCGATATATGCGTGTGTATTTTGTGGAGTATATGTGTGTATTTTGTGGTATATATGTGTTTTTATTTGTGGTAAAAGAAAGAACAAATATAGTTTCATATGTTTTTTTTTAATTTTTTTAATTTTTGTATTCGAGAAGTATGAAAATAGAATTATGAAATTAGTGGTATATGTTTGTGTATTTGTAGGTAATTGGTGAAGAAATTAACGTATGTATATGTATAAGTGCATTTGATATGTGTATATATGTAATTAGAATACATATAAGTGTATTTGGTATGTGTATATGTGTATTTGGTATTTGTGTATATATGTATTTGCATGCATGCAAATAGAAATTAAGGTATGTATATGTGCGTATTTGTATGTAATGAAGAATACGTGTGTATAATATATGTATATATGTGTGTAAAATGTATGTATGATGGCATAACTTAATTAGGCTAGTTCTTAAAACTATGTAATATGTAAAGTAGGATGCTATAATAAACAAACAACATAAGAAAGATGTGATAAATAAAAATAATATGAAAATGTACAATGCCATAATAGAAAAAAAAAGTAAGATGCTATAAATAACAGAAATATGGAAAAATATGATGATATAAATAACAGAAATATACTACAATTGTTTAAAGTACAATGTTATAAATAAAAAATGAAAAATATAAGACAATAAATCTACTAAGTTATAATTTAATAACTTACTTATTTAAAGTACAATGCTATAATAAAACAGTAGGTTTTATTAGTTTAAGTCTCTTCCTTTTAAATCATCAAAAGCCTAGAATACTCGCGCAAAATTGATTTAGAAATTACTTATGGGTTGTCCATGTTTTGGGATTGCTTTTTGAATATTTTATCTCATTTAGGATGAGAATGTGTATTACATGATTGATTGTTTAAGAAAGATTTGATTGTTAATTTCTCTTTGCTCCTCGGGTATATATTTTGATATATACTTAGGAGCTAGGGGGAAATGCTGCCGAAATTTTCTTAAACTGTCAGTCATGTAATACACATCCGCATATGAGGTAAGGTATTCAAAAAGTGAGTTTAGAATCCTACCCTTGTGAATACTCTATCTATTGTCCGATTTCTTGTTACTGATTAGACACTCTTTTTGAATCGTCAAGTTTTAGTCTACCTTTATGAATATTTCATCCGATTTAGCGGTTACTCTATCCTTAAAAATATTTAATTTGATTTTTAGTTCTTGTAGAGTAAACACTAAAACCTAATGATAGTGATTTTTATACCTACTAGCTTTTAATGTATAAACCTAATGAACTTAACTAGATAAATCGCACTTAGGCAGTGTACCTAGTCGAATTATAGAATAACTTAGGTAAGTCAGGTGTTGAACACAGGAAACGATTTTAGCTAAAATAATTACTAAAAGTTAAACTAATAAAAACAACTAAAATATGAGGTTTCTATCTAATTTTTCAAGTTCTGATTAACTTAAATCAATTACTAAAAACCAAAGCAAACAATTAAAGATGATTGTAAATCAAGATAACTATGACACTTCCATGTAGCTTTGAATCACCCTTTCCTATGGATAGTTTCTACACATGGATTAATTCAGTGGGTTACCAATATAAATGTAATTAGAAGTCTTGGTCCGATCCCCTAATGTTTTAATCAATTCATGAACCACTATGCAATGGTCTTACACAAGTGGGACACTAAATTAATTATTAAGATTATTAGGCTATGCATGATAATTCTAAGATTAATTATCTATGATATAGACAAATAACCAAAACATAAATTATGATCTAATTATGTTCTCTAGCACAGTTAACGCAACAATCTTTATTACCTAATCTAGGATTTGGCCAATCTCTAGCTCTAGCAATTTAAGATTCATAATCAACTAGGTAAACAAGTTCATGCAATTAAATTGATTATTCAACTACTCTAAAATTGGAATTTAAGCAACAAAGATCGAAACTATTAACATACTAGGATATTATTTATCAAACACAAGTTAAACAAACTTCATAAAATCCATGAAAAGAGAAACTAACACATAGTATTAGGGTTCATCATTACAAACGAAAGTCTAATGATTTAGCTCATAATTGCAGAAAAGAAACACATAAACACATAGAAAACTAAGCTAGACATGATAAAATCTGGGCAAACCGAATGAATTATGTGAATTCCTTGCTCCAATATCTTGATCACCTGATCTCTAATCTTCTTATGCCTTCCAAGGGGTCTTAGAATGTTATTTTTCACTCTTCAATTGCAACTTTCTGTCCCAGAACTCTCACTTTCAACCTAATGATCGGGATATATATATATATATATATATATATATATATATATATATATATATATATATATATATATACTTTCAAATGAGATGACTCATGGCGTGATTTCGAGGACGGAATCCTTTAAGGGGTAGATAACTGTAACATCCTAAAATTTTAGGCTAGGTTATTTAATTAATAAAGTAAATTAGCGAAATATGATTTATATAATTAAATCATTATATGTTAATCATATCATTAACTGATATGAAGTTTAGAAAGTTAAAAGTGGAAAATAATAACATTTTAAAATTTAAAGGACCAAAAGTGTCAAGTTAGCAAAGTGAGTTGACCAAAGGGTTGACTCATTTATTGGAAGGGACTAAAATTTATATAATGGATGGGGGAGGAATTGTTATATCAAAAAAATTGAGTTAAATCACAAATATTGAGTTTATGGTGGGAAAAGGAAAAAATACTCAAACTAGAGGGACCAAATGTGACGAATCCGAAAATAAGATGCATCCACTCTTACCTTATGGAGTAAGAACGAGTTTGAGCACCGAAACCCCTCTCTAATGGTGATTCTTCATCCGTTATGCATCTAGGCTTTATTCAAGTGAGGAATTGAACATCCAAGCAAAAGGAAGAGGAATCAAAGGCGCGATAGGTATAATTTCCCCTCCTCTAACTCTATTTTCGATTTCATGGGTTAGGGTTTAACCCCAATATCGAATTTGGCTTTAATAAATGATTAGGGTTTGGATTTCCAACCTCCATTGAGTGGTTTCCATGGTTCTAATCTCAGTCCAATCATCTTATTGATGGATTTGATGATTTGGGTTAAAAGTTTCATCAACCCACCCTAGAAATCTAATTTTGGGGTATTGCAATTAATGGTGAAATGGAATTTGTTTCTATGACCTAGATGATATTTGATAGCAACAAATCCAATTGGAATACTCAAATTCATCCATGATGGGAGAATCATGTATAAGATTGGATTGAAAAGGATTTGGGGACAATATCATGAAATCAATGGATCCTTTGTAATTGAGTGTTTGATGATTAAATGGTACTCATAAACATGAGTTGATACTAACAATATGATTTGAGTGCAAGAACATGAGATTTTGAATAATCTATAGTTGAATTTATGGAATAATTGGTCATAAGGGCATTTTGGAAAATCTATGGATAACTACATGATGATTGACATCTAAGAGGTGAATGGCATTCATGGATATGGACTGCCACTTTAGAGATGGAATTGGAACATAAACATGAAGGATCTCTTGATCTATAAGTGTCCTAGTGATTTTTTGGCAATAAGGGCAATTTGGGAATATGGAAGGGAATTCAAGATTCCAAGGTTGGATTAGTTACTTTACAATGAGTTTAGTCATGTTTTTAAGTAACTAACAACATTAAAATGAGTTTATAATGATGTTGGATGAGTACATTGGTTTTACAATGATTTTGGATGAGTACATTGGTTCTTAAGAGCTTAATTGCTCACGAGGATGCTTAGATGTCATGTTATGTTTCATATAGCTTTGATGACATTTTAATGTCTTAATGATTAATTCATCATGAGGATAGGGACTAATTTTGTATTTGAGAATTTGATAAATTTCATTTAGTCCTTAATACCCACTTTGTAAAGTTTGGTGGCCATTGGAAGTCCACGGAACAAGTTATAAAGCTTTTAGCAAAATTTTGCACAAAATGGTGACCTGCAGTTTTGACACGAACCGTGTCAAAATGACACAGGGGCTTGTCAGTCACGACACGGGGGCATGTCCCTTTGACACGGGTCGTATCAAAGGTTCTGTTGAGTGTATGGTTTTCATGACAAACCTAGTAAACGACCACCGATTGCCCTCAAACTTCATATATAAGCTAATAGGAAGTAAATAAGGTTATGGGGAATATCTAAATGTTAAAAATATTAGAAGGGTATTTTGGTCATTTTGTTGACCTTCACATTTATGTTATATAGGTAGTGTTTGAGAAGTGTTGATCTAAGAAAAGGAACTTGAAGATGACTAGCCAATCTACATTGGAGAACTAGGTGAGCACGTGTTGGCATTTTTCCCACTTTGGGGTACATGGCAAAATGATTTTATAACAATGAAATGCAATGTTTTGATAAATGAAATATTTTGAAAAGAAAGTGTTAAATATCTTAGAAAGAATGTTTTGAAAGAATGCCTTGAAGGCAAGAATGTTTTAAGAGCAAAGAACGTTTTTGAAAGAAAGAATGTTTTAAGAGAAAAGAATGTTTTTGAAAGAAAGAATGTTTTGATAACATGTTTGAAATATTTGAAGTATACATGTCTTGCTTTTGAAATGAGTATTGTGATGCTAAAGTATGAAATTTGCAAAGCATGGAAAGTAATGATAAGAAATGAAAGTAATAACAAGAATTGGAAAGTAAAGAAAGAATGAAAGCTGTCCGAGCCATGATACCTCGTAAGAGGTCTAGAGGAATCTACTGGGGTGGCGCCTCCCCTTTGTGAAGTAGATGTCCTAGTTAGCACAATGCATTGGTGGATTGATTTGTTGTTTACACCTTGGTCTAGACTTGGGGGGTACCCTAAGTATAAAAATTGGCAACGGTTGAAAATGATTAGTTATGAAATGATATTTATGATGTGTATGAAAAGAGTTTTCCTTGAAAATGTTTTATGGTCTAAAACTATGTTTTGAAAAAATGAAATGTTTTCTTGACGAAAATGAGATAAATGTTTTGGGTCATAAACCCGCGTAGCTCATGAGGCATTATTGTCTTACATATCTCTTTTAATGCCATGTATCTCAGGTTATAGTTAAGGAGAGAGGATGATACATGGATGTTAGAAGTCAAGAGATAGAATATGGAGTGGAACTTTTTAAGTTCCTTATTTATTGTATTGATGTGATTCTCATTTACTTGCTATGGTTTGTACGATGCTTAATGGTAACACCCAACGTTTGAAAATGTTTTTGTGGGACCGGTTTTTGTTAAATTTAGGTAATACCCGAAAATATTTTAAAACCATATCATTTTTAAAGTTTGAAAATTTTGGGGTGTTACAGTTTGGTATCAGAGCCATAGTTTAAGCGAATTAGGATTGGTTCATTCCACTCCTAGGCTTACACTTTGGTTATGGAAAGTGTGAATTAGTCATATGATTGCTATGCCTTAGTTAGATAAAATTATGTGCAACATGTGATAGAAGGGAATTTGACATGCTAGATGTGAAGCTCTAAATAAGTTAAATGAACTTATTGAATGAGATATTGATTGCTTTAAAGTGAGTAATGGACATTCATACCAATGGATGAAAATCTTTAAGTGGTGAAGTCTAGTTCGGTTATGTATGATGTGAGTATAATAGTGTAGGGCCCGTACTAGTATAAACACATGATACATACCAGAACTTGGTGGAACCATGAAAGGGTTTTGTGAAATGTGGGAAAGAATCGAGTGAGTTAGGGATTTAATGAACACATACCTTGTGTCAAATAAGATTCATGAAGGAGTTTTGAGGATGATTAATGGATAATGGGAATTTTTTTTGACAGCTTTGACTTTTCTGCCAAAGTCAAACAGCTAGGATAAATGAAAGTTACTTGTTTTACATTTGATATATGTTTGAATTTGAGTTTGTATCCTTTAAGTACTATTAGTAGTGAGTTAGAAACACCAAGTAATGAAGTTAATTGAGCTATTTAATTGTTAACAATCAAGTAGTTAAAAAGGGAAATAGTTGACTTTTAGTAAAAGTCTAAAATCAGACAAGAATTTGAAATTCCAAATTTATGATTTAGAAATTAGTTAAAGTTGGTCATTTGGGACAAGCTTATGTTATTACATAGGAGTGAGAACTTCAAATCACAAACAAGTTGGATAATAAAAGAATGGAATGGAATGATGAATTCCATTCATGGATGAAAGAAATGTTGTGATGTGATTAACGACACTGGAAGGTGAGTCGATAACCTAATTTTTTGAAATTATGATACGATGATGAAAGCGAGATAGTACAAGAAAGCATGACTGGAACAAATTGGGAATGTGTATGTTGTTGTAGATTTAATGAGGTCTTTTTGGGATCCTAAGGAGTTAGTGACAAGACGATAAAAATATAGGATATCGAGTGTGATGGCATATGTGGAAGAAAAGCATCCTCACGAGAACAAGACACTAGTCTAAGATGAGCGATGGTGCATGAACCTAATGTACTAGACTGGTGAGTGAAGTCAGTACAAGGAAGGAAGAGTAGTCTAAAATACCTGAAGGAATTTCTCAAGCATGAAGGGAAGACAGCCAATATAAAGACCGTCTCATAGCGTGCATATATTTGGAAACTAAAAATGATAATGATAAGTCCATGAGAGTACCTTACCTTGGGGTACTAGATTACCGTGATGAACAGTTTAATAGGGAGAACATTATAAGCCCTATATACAAGTTCCATGAATTGTGAGGAAAGGTTAAGATTATATAGGGAATGTGACGATAATGACATAAGAAATAAGACCCCAAGATGTGATAGCTTGATGATGGAGCAGTATCTGGAAGGTTTTAAGTGATCGATAAAGTAGGAAGACGATTTCACATGATGACATATAGAAGAATGCAAAGTGAACATCAATGATTTTATAATACTAACAAGGTGTGGACAAGAATGAACACTTGAAGTTAATTTATTTAAAAAGGTTTGTCAAGAAGACGATAATGAGCAAAGGAAATTGTTGAAATTTCCATGAATGAGTTAGATAGACAAACTACTATAGTGTAAGAATCATATGGTGACTTGGACCTTAAAAGAAATCTCCTCATTTTTTAAGGGGTAGATGGTAAGAAGGATACGAAAGCGTGATGATCCGATGTTCAAGAGATCGTAACACTCCTTAGGATGAGTAAGAACAACACATGATGCTTGGAATTATGAGTTACACAAAGGAACCAAGGATACAAGATTTAGAGCTTTCAAGTTGTGCAACCTGATGACGTGGACCATGCACACTCAAGTATAATTTAATATTAGATTTGTTTATTGCTGCTAAATTGGATTCGACAATCAGGCAAAGAGTAGATAGACTTATGATAATGTGAATTTCTGTTATGATTTCAAATAGAGAATATAAATTTGACTCCGAGCATTATGGGTTACGTGACAGTAACTAAAGGACGCATAAATCTATTGATATAAAAGTTGTTTGCGTAATCATGGGAAATGGACAAGAAATAGAACGGAGTAAAGTATGATGCATGATAATTTAAATTAACAAAGTGTTGAATGGAAGACTCGAGTACTCAAAAAACAATGTTGAAGGTCACATGAATTATGAAATTAGAAGCTATTTGTGAGTAATGGTGTAAAGCTAAGGTGAAACTCGAATACCATAAGGAGTAAATGTGAGGAAACGAGCTTTCCGCGAGGAAATAAACAAAACATCTTGCTACATGATGAGGATCATCTTGTGTTTTACCCTTGAAAGAAATGCCCTTATTTATTTTAAGGGGTAGATAGTTGGGAAGAATCAAGTTACAAGTGATGAGACAATTTGGAACCAACAAGATTTTCAAAGTGAGTTGAAAAAACACCATGTTATTTGGACCTTCTTTTCATGGTTTGCTTAGGATTGCATGCCTAAGAAATGCATTAACCCATGAAATGAGAATTTAGGCTTGATACGACAGATAAAGTGAATGAAAGGGGATATGGACAAGGTTAGCAAGCAAAATGAATTTGGGTGAGATGATATCGGTTTGTACAAAAGTATAAGATTTAGAGCGATATATATATGGTTGAGTTATCTTATGGGTGAATGTCGAAGGATAAAATCATTGGTATGGATAAACTAGTATGATATTGTAACGCCCGTGTTTCTGGGCTAAGCATTAATGATGGTGTAATGGTCTAGGTCAACTATTGGAACCCGTTTTGAAGTATTAAGAATGAATTATGTGCTTTAAACTTAATTATTATGATTTAATAAATTAAGGATAAAAAATAAGCGTCGAAAATAAATGATAGATAACCCCAATATCTATGAAGAAAGTTGTAGTGGTTGAAACAAGGATTTCGGAGATATAAAGAATACCGAAATCCGAGTTATAACGAAGAAGTTATGACATGTCGATGTTTCGCGACAGATCGGCACAACGCTGTGTGACGTAAAAAGTGAGTTTTCGATAAAGTGATTTTTAGCCTTAGTAATCTAAAAGAAAGTTGTAGTGTTCGTTAAACCGCGAGCGTGCATAAAAAGAACGCCCAAATCTGACTTCGTATGAGGAAGTTACGATTTTTCTAAGTTTCGGCTTAGCTGTATGCAGCCCGAAACTCGAATTTTAGATCGAGTGATTTTTAGCCGAAACAACCTAAACGAGAATCGAAGATCTTGTTGATTGTAGTTTAACGGTAAAAAGACAGACGAAAACGGACGTCGGATGAAGAAGTTACGAATTTTTAACGGACTTTTCCTGTCCCGACCTATTAAAAATATAACTTTAAAAATAAAGTCAAATATAGCCGACAGAGTCTGAATAAAAGTTTTAGAGAATAGTCTCACCTACGCGTGGATATAAAGAACGTCAAAAACGAAGCTCGTATGCGAAAGTTACGAATTTTTGAAGTTTGAAAATTCGGAGTACGCCCAGCGTACTGGTGTTCACGGTCCGAGATTGGCCACGTAGCCTACTCCATTGCATGACAGCCACGTGTTCGTAGCTTGGATGCGTCCGGAGTTATCCCTTAGTACGCCCAGCGCACTGATAGAAGAGGGAGTAAGCCCAACGTACTCTAAATTTACGCCCAACGTAATTCGAGCTTTCAGCCCCTATAAATAGCGGACGATGCCAGCCGATTTTGGGTTACAAACTTTCACTCTCCCACCCTAAACTTTCTTCAATACTGCAAAATTTACCCCTAACCCTATTGTATCATCGTAGCATCATAAGCAAACCCCGGATAGCCCGAAGATCCCGAGAAAAATAGTTTTCGAGCCGAAACTCTGCCCACGTGAAGCCCGATTTTTGAGAAAACATCCCGGTTTCATCGAAGAATATTGTTTTAAGGGACGAAGTGTTGTCCAACCGCCGTCTTATCAAGTGACTGTATAGTCACTTTCATCTTACACACAGATATGAAGTATTTTATATAAAATACGTGCTATGTGTATATATGTTGTTTGTTTATTTGAGATGGACGTTGAATGAATGTTTTATACAGATTTTAAAGTGTATATGTATTTTATATCTACAAATATGTTGGGTAAAACATGGGTAGATAAAAGAATGTTTTATACAGATTTTAAATTGTATATGTATTTTATATCTACAAATATGTCGAGTAAAACATGAGTAGATAAAGAATGAAGGATGAAAGACGAAATAAATGTACGTTGGTAGCTATGGATTTAGTATTGTATAGATGTACGTTGGTAGCTATGGATTTAGTACTGTATAGATGTACGTTGGTAGCTATGGATTTAGTACCGTATAGATGAACCTTGGCAGCTATGGACTTAGTGGTTGTTGTATGAATCTCGGGCAACGATGGACTTCATGCCTATTCCTCTGGTTACCTTGGCAGCGATGGACTTAGTGCCTATTGTATGAATCTCGGGCAGCGATGGATTTCGTGCCTATTCCTTTGGTTACCTTGGCAGCTATGGACTTAGTGCATGTTGTATAAATCTCGGGCAGCGATAGACTTCGTGCCTATTCCTTAGGATAATCCTTAGGAATGAATGAATGGAGGACATATGATTCTTAAGATCTTTAAGAATAAAGAAGATAATGGGGATGGGAAATTGGGTTGATTGTTTGATGTTTAAACATAATAAATAAATTTATTGTTGGTTGATGAAATTAATAAATTTATTATTTGTGGGTTGAAAACCCTATATGCTCACCAGGATCCCAAGCCTGACCCACTCAGCTTTTTATATTATTACAGGTAGTGGAACAAGAGCATAGTTGGACGATGACGATGGATTTTGGATTATAGGCCAGTAGATATAAATAACTGTTGTAAGGCCTAAATGATATTATTTATGCTTTTGGTCTGTATCGGAACATGACATCCCGAGGTTTTATAATATAACAAAAAAAATCATTTCTTTAAGAAATGCTTTGATAAATTTTTATCATATTTTGTTTTGGGGACAAATTCCGCAACATCTTTTAAAATATTACTCTGATTTTATTTTAAAAGCATAAACTAAATCGGTCTTTTTTGGCCGAGAAATTTGAGGATGTCACATATATCTTCAAAGTAAAGTGTTAGTATTATTATTTGGAAATCAATACCTATAGAAAAGAAAGTATAGAAATAAGAGCTCATGTAGAGTGATTTGACTCAATTATAAAACCCAACAACGGGTTAAATACAATTATAGAAATAAAAATGAGACAGTATGTGTACCATTATGTGTTTTGGCATGTATCTCGATATGATATGTAAGTTTGTAGACCATGAAAATCTTGTTTTTGAAGGCGTTCAGGCCAAGTTGAAAATACTATATTAATTTTGAGAATTTGATACCAGAGAAAGTAAAAAAGGGCAAGATGAAAAGATATTTCAGAAGTGAAGTTTGGGTAATGATTTACTAATGGAATTAGTATAAAAGGGGATATCGGTGACATTCCTGAGCACGAAGGGACATGCGCAAGCAAATTAGAACCAAAGTAAGGAAATAGACTAATGTTGACTTTAGGTTGGATAACTTTAATGCATGATGTTGTTAAAAGTTCAAGAATGGGACAAAAGCTTAATAGTGTCGAAGAGGATTGGTAACCCCTAATGATGTATTATCAATTATTATAATGGATTACAATTATGAAAAAATAACCAAGATGACATGGTCATTGAAGAAATTAAAGAGTGATAGGATTAAATTCTAATGAGATGGCTCATGACGTGATTCCGAGGACGAAATCCTTTAATGGGGTAGATAACTGCAACATCCTAAAATTTCAGATTAGGTTATTTAATTAATAAAGTAAATTAGCGAAAGATGATATATATAATAAAATCATTATATATCAATCATATCATTAATTTATATGAAGTTTAGAAAGTTAAAAGTGGGAAACAATAACATTTTAAAAGTTAAAGGACCAAAAGTGTCAAGTTACGAAAGTGAGTTAACCAAAGAGTTGACTAATTTATTGGAAGGTACTATAAAATTTATATAATGGATGGAGGAGGACTTGTTAGGTCAAAAAAATGTTTTAAAATCACAAATATTGAGTTTATGGTGGGAATTGGCAAAAATACTCAAACTAGAGGGACCAAATGTGACAAATCCAAAAATTAGATGCATCCACTCTTCCCTTATGGAGTAAGAACGATTTTGAGCACCAAAAACCCTCTCTAATGGCGATTCTTCATCCCTTGTCCATCTAGTCTTGATTCAAGTGAGGAATTGAACATCAAAGCAAAAGGAAGAGGAATCAAAGGCTCAATAGGTATAATTTCCCCTCCTCTAACTCTATTTTCGATTTCATGGGTTAGGGTTTAACCCCAATATCAAATTTGTCTTTAATAAATGATTAGGGTTTGGATTTCTAACCTCCATTTAGTGGTTTCCATGGTTCTAATCTCAGTCCAATCATCTTATTGATGGATTTGATGATTTGGGTTAAAAGTTCCATCAACCGTAGAAATCTAATTTTGGGGTATTGCGATTAATGGTGAAATGGAATTTGTTTCTATGACCTAGATGATATTTGATAGCAACAAATCCAATTGTAATGCTCAAATTAATCCATGATGGGAGAATCATGTATAAGCTTGGATTGAAAAGGATTTGGGGACAATATCATGAAATCAATGGATCCTTTATAATTGAGCATTTGATGAGTAAATGATACTCATAAACATGAGTTGACACTAACAATATGATTTGAGTTCAAGAACATGAAAGCTTAAATAATCTATAGTTGAATTTATGGAATAATTGGCCATAAGGGCATTTTGGAAAATCTAAGGATAACTACATGATGATTAACATCTAAGAGGTGAATGATGTGAAATAATAAGATATGAAATGATATTTATGATGCATATGAAAATAGTTTTCCTTGAAAATGCTTGAAAATATTTTATGGTCTAAAACTATGTTTTGAAAAGATGAAATGTTTTCTTGACGAAAACGTGATAAATGTTTTGGGTCATAAACCCGTGTAGCTCACGAGACATTATTGTCTTACATATCTCTTTTAATGTCATGTATCTCAGGTTACAGTTAAGGAGAGAGGATGATAGATGGATGTTAGAAGTCAAGAGATAGAGGATGGAGTGGAACTTTTTAAGTTCCTTATTTATTGTATTGATGTAATTCTCATTTGCTTGCTATGGTTTGTACGATGCTTAATGATAACACCCAATGTTTGAAAATGTTTTTGTGGGACCAGTTTTTGTTAAATTTGGATAATACCTGAAAATATTTAAAACCATAGCATTTTTAAAGTTTGAAAATTTAGGGTGTTACAAGAATGTTGATTTTTGTATGCAAGTTAGAATTTAACATTTTTAGTACCAAATATCTTCGCATTTTAGCAAAATATAGCTTAAATGTATTAACGTAATGCCTAAATATGTGTATAAATATGGCAATATTATTTAACTTATGTTTCAGTTGCAACATGTCTATTGATAAAACCTGGACTGCTATTGAAAATCATAAATCTACTGCGTTCCAACAAGGACTCGAATCTTTTCTTGAGAGGTCCAAAGCAAACGTCGATGACAAAGATCAAATCCGATGTCAGTGTAAGAAATGTGATACCAATAAATTTATACAACTAGGCATAATGAAATTCCATATTTTTCAATATGGTTTTAGTCCATATTATATTGAATGGAAGTATGACGGCGAAAATACAGTTCCTCCGATTGTAGAATATAGAACGCGTAGTAACGAGATGGTCGACGTTATTGCCGATGTTATGGAGGTGTGATTGAAAATGATACCAACCGCGATGAATGGAACATGGATATAGAGAGTAGCGGTGTCGATGTTGAATTTCAAAAGATGTTAGAGGAAGTGCCTTGACTTTTTGATGTACTTCATTTTCGTCCCTTGACTTTTTAGCAACGATGATTCATATCAAGGTGATTAACAAATGGACTGATAGTTCATTCGATCAGATTCTTGAGTTTTTTCAAACTGCATTTCCTCAAGGAAACAGGGTCCTCCTGTCACATTACGAAGCAAAAAAGACACTTAAAAAGATCGGCTTGGGTTATGAGTCGATACGTATGTAAAAATGACTACTCTCTTTTCTAGAAAGAACACAATTTGTTGCAAAATTGTCCAGTTTTTAATGAGAGTTGGTGGGTTGATGAAAATACAAATGGTAAGAAGGTGGCTCATAAGGTGTTAAGATACTTTCTCATGACCCCAGACTACAATGTCTGTATTGTTTTAGACACATAACTAAAGTGGAAATGACACAAATGCCCTACGAATTTCTAAGGTTTACCCGTTGAGTCCCTAAAGTTTTTGTTGGGCTTTATGGGTCCCTAAACTAGGATATGACCTGCTCTTTTAGTCACTGTCAACCTGTAATTCACGGTTCACCAAGTCACAGTGACCTTTTAGACAAAAAAACACACATTGTGTCCCTATATAGCTAAAAAATAAGTTTGGGGATCAATTCGTACCAAAAAAACTCCCATTCTTTTATTTTAAAGTCGATTGACACTGAATTCATATGCTCCCAAGAAATCGATCACTGCTCTTTTTTCATCTTCACCATCGATCGTCACACACACTCACCGAAGATCACAACCCTCTTCTCCTTCTAATCATTTATCGATCACAACCTCCTTCCACTATTTTCTTTGATTCAATTTCAACTCTTCAAGGAATTGACCCCATCCTTCCTTCTTCTCTATTAAAAACCGCACAAGTTACCTCTCCTTTTCCCTCCGAGTTACAGGTTTGATGAATACGAGGTTGAGAAGGATGTGTGGATTTGATGAGGTTCACAGAGAAAACAAGAGTTAATCTCTTTTTTTCTTCGATTTACAGGTGATTAGTTATGGTGGTTGACTGGTGATTTTTGTGGGTTATGGGTGCTCCAATGGTGGTTTATTTCACAAGACAAAGGTGAGGAATAAGGGTGTTTGGATTAGTCTGTTGTGATATTGATTCAATGGTGATTAAGGTGTGTTATGGTGGCTGTAATGGCTAAATAAAATGTTGATGAGCAGTTGGTTCAGGAGGGTACGAATTGAGTGTGAATCGGCTTTAGAAAAAAGGGAGAGTTTTTTTTTGTACGAATTGATCCTTGAACTTATTTTTTTGGCTTTATAGGGGCCCAATGTGAGTTTTTTTTGTCTAAAAGGTCACTGTGGCATGGTGAACCGGCAATTACATGTTGACAGGGACTAAAAGAGCATATCATATCCTAGTTTAGGGACCCATAAAGTCCGAAAAAAACTTTAGGGACTCAACAGGTAAACCCTAGAAAGTTCGTAGGGCATTTGTTTCATTTCCCCCACAACTAAATATATGATTTCGCATAGTACCAGACGATCAGAAGATGGTACAATGCTTCATCCCATTGATGGTACTTCATAACAAACATTTTATATGAACTATCCTAACTTCTCTATGGAACCCCGAAACGTACTCTTAGGGCTTTCTATGAATGGTTTTAATTCATTTGGTAACATGTGTAATACTCACAGCACGTGGCCCGTCACACTCACTACTTACAATCTTCTACCATGGCTATGCATGAAAAAAGTCCTCCGTTATGTTGACCTCATTAATTCTCAGCCCCAAATCACTTGGGTAGGACGTAGATGTGTTCCTTCGGTCGTTGGTGGATGAGTTGAAGTAGTTGTGGAGTTTTGGTGTACGTACTAAAGACGCAGCGACAAGTACATTCTTCAATATGAAAGAAATGTTGGTCTAAAAAAGCATATTCTTGAACTTGACTAAATGTCTTATTTGGAGCTGAAGCACAACTTCGATGTTATGCATATTGAAAAAAAATGTGGGTGAGAGTGTTGTGGGTATTTCTCTAATGAATGATAAGTCTAAAGACATATCAAATTCTCAGGTTGACTTGAGAAAACTGAACATTCGGAAAAATGAATGGTTGAAACTATCAGATAGTTTTGGATCTAAAATTAGTATTTGTGAGTTTATAGAACTTTCGGATAAGTTTGGATCTAACATTAGTAAGAAAGAAAATGAAAACAATAATAACATTATCGGGATGAAATCTTATGATTATCACATTCTTATGTAACGTTTGATACCTATTGGAGTTAAAGGGATTTTGGCCAAAGGTACTTATACACTAATAGTAGAGCTTTGTATGTTTTTAAGCAACTTTCTTGAGAACACTATTGGTGAAGGATATGAAAGAAGCAAAGGTAACTATTATTAAAAATATTATGCAAATTAGAAGTGATCTATTCTCATGCATTTTTTTGACATTATGGTTCATTTAGTTTTTCATTTACCTAATGGAGCTATTTGCGGAGGCTCGGTATCTATGAGATGGATGTATCCCTTCGATAGGTATATGGAAAAACTAAAAAAACTATTTCAGAAACAAGGTGAGGACGGAATGTTCTATAGATGAGGCTTATGTCGCTGCAGAAGAATTATCATTTTGTTCGATGTGCCTTGAAGATATTTAGACTTGATTCAATCACCCCAAAAGAAACGCGGATGTTATCATAGAAGAAACAAAGTTATGGGTGTTTCAGTCTAAATGTCGACCTGCTAGTGCAAGGAAAATGAAAAATCTCCATCTGAAGGAGAAAAAACATCTAGAATGGTTTGTGCTTGATAGTTGTGAAGAAGTCAGACAATATATTGTGTAATTGTTCTTATCTTTTAATTCATTGTTTTTAATTTCTCCATTTTACTAAATCTATATCATTTTTTCATCAATGTAGTGAATTCAAATCATTACATCTTGAAAGTGATGAAAAACCGAATTCCCTAAATGGTTCCTTCACAAGGTCTATGATATGCAAAAACAAAAATCTCCAGAATTTAACAAGGAGTTATTGGATCTTTCAATTGGTGCGCATGTGAATGCCTTTAGTTACACCGCGTGCATAGTGAACGGTGTTAGGTACTTATGTGTGACACCCAACGAACAACAAAAAACTTAGGGGTTTATAACTGAGGGACATAATAAGTAGAAATATTATGGTCAACTAGAAGAGATTATCGAGCTGCATTATCCTCATAATTATTCCACTATACTTTTTCGTTGCAAGTGGTTCGATACTACAAGAGTTATATTTGATAATAGTTTCACTAGTAACGACCCATAACGCGAATTGAGCAACGAAGATCAACTCATATTTGCTACACCTTCCAAACAAGTGTTTTACATTCGAGAACCTTCTCGAAGTGATAAAAATAAAAATCAGCGGTGGCTTGTTGAAAATGATAATCATAGAAGAATTTGGGATCTACCGATGAATGATGTCGACCATAATCCCATTGAAATGTCGACAACGATTCATTTGATTTCATTCTTAATAATGCTTCTTCTAATTTCACCCTTTCAGTTAACTTGGGCCAGTACTTTTGAAATTTCCAATCGGTTGAAAGATGATATTGAAGTTGGTCCGCCAACGGGTATCATCACTAATGTGTCTGAATTCGAGATTTATTATGATGAGGAGCATCTTGATTATAATAGTGATGTGTCTGAAGACACTAAAGTGTCTGAGGGCGAGAATGAATATAAAATCTTTGCATTTGACTTGTAAAATAAGGTTTGTATTTGATACACACACACACACACACACACACACACACACACACACATATATATATATATATATATATATATATATATATATATATATATATATATATATTGTGTTATAATTTTTTAGGATATCATTTTTTAGATTGCATTACTCCATCTGATGGTTGTTGTGATGAGCCATGGATGTGATGGTGGTGAGGAGCCACCGCATCCGTTCGATGGAGGTTTTGGAGCTCACCAGATAAATGGTAATTAAGATTTATTTTGATTCATTTTATTTCATATTGTTTGTATATAAAAAATTATTGTGACTAATATTTTTTTTTATGCAGTTGTACCTCCAAATCGAATAGGTATGGCACAAAACAAAAAATGTACAAGCTACACGATGCAATCGGTAGGCGGCCTCTAAAGATAGTATTTGACAAGAATATACTAACATGCCAGTTGGGGATGTATACAAATCTTTCATTCGGGAGATTGGAGACGTATCAGATAAGGAAGAAACTATCGTGATCTTCTCCTTCTTTTAAAAATGAATGTGCAACAAATAAAGAAAGTTCTTCGGTCTCCAAATACAAAAAAGTAAGAAATGATTAATAGGCATGGAGGTGTGAATGAGTTTTCTTGAACTAAATCTCTTTGAATATTCAAGGCTTGAGGAAGGAAAGGAAACAATCATGGGAGAAGAATATATGTATCAAACATCATGTTACTTTTTTGGCTCTTCAAGAGACAAAGATGAGGCGGTTGAACTTACATGCTCATTCGTTTTGGGGTGATTTGCATTTTGATTTTCATAGTTCTTTATCCAAAGGCCTTTCGGGTGGGATTATTTGTGCTTGGGATAATATGATTTTCTCAAAAACTAATTCTATTTTAGATGACTATCTTGTTATATTGTAAGGTATTTGGATCCCTACAAATACAAATATGCTTATTATGTCGGAATATGCTCCACAGGATTTGAATGAGAAAAAATCTCTTTGGGTTCACTGTGGTGATTTTCTTGACCGTTGGCATGGGGAAGTGATTTTAATGAGGTGATGGATGAATCTGAAAGATATGGTTCTGTTTTTTTATCTGAATCAAGCAATTTTGTTCAATGACTTTATTACAAATACTGGTCTATTTGATATTCCTCTTTGTGGTTACTCTTTTACTAGGCTCACAAATCAGCCTCCAAGATGAGTAAACTTGACAGTTTTTTAATCTCAAAGGGTCTTCTAGAGTTATTTCCTCACCTTTCAGGCATGATTCTTGACAAGCATTTATCTGATCATCGTCCCACATTACTAAAAGAAGTGATTATTGACTACCGTCCTTCTCCTTTTAGAGTGTTTCATTCTTGGTTCGCTTTAGATGGCTTTTATATAGTTGTGGAGGATTCTTGGAAAAATAATGGGGTTGTTGTGGAGAATGGGATGGTGAAGCTTAAAAAGAAACTTCAATGTCTTAAAGATAATATCAAGGGTTGGAATAAACTCTTGACGGAGAGTCGGGATAATATTAAAATTAAGATGCATCTCTCCTTGGCTACCTTGGATTCGGCTATTGATAGAGGTGACGGTAATCCTTCTATGGTTGCTGAGAGAGATTTTATTATAAAAAATACTTGGTGATATATGTCGAATTGAGAATGCAGATTTAGCGCAAAAGGAAAAAAATAAAATGGGCGATTGAGGGTGACGAGAACTCAAATTTTTTCCATGGAGTCCTTAATATGAAACACAAGCATTTGGCTATTTGGGGTAATCTTATTGATGGAGAATGGGTTGATGCGCCTATACGTGCCAAATCTGCTTTTGCTGACCATTTTCAGTCTCGGTTTGGTTCTCCTTCTTCTTTTCGGCCTTCTATCTCCTAGGTGTTTGAGAAGACAATTTTGATCCAACAGTCTCAAATGTTAGATAGTCTAATTACTCCTGATGAAACTAAAACGTTTGTGTGGGATTGTTGTGACATCCCCATATTTTCATAACCGATTAAAACTTTTTCTTTCTGTTTCAAGTTATTGTGCCACGGAAAATCCCAATTTAATTAAAACAATTTATGATAACATAAGTCATTTGATTGTATTAAAATACCATGGACGTCACCATTAATATCCAAACATAGGTTACAACATAAAATAAAAAGGTCTTAAAATACTAATACAATTTCATCACTTATTTCACTCAGCATCCTAATTAATTTCCTGCAGCCTTAGATCCACTACCTGTGATGCACATAAATTGAGTGGGTCGGGTTTGTGAAACTTGGTGAGACGTATAGGATTTCAAGCCCATAATATTTTAATGATAATAAATCATAATAACATTCCAGCAAAAACAATCATTTCCAGTTAATTTAGATATATAAAATATGATATAAATATTCTTATGACAATCTACCCAGCCCAACAAATTCCTCACGAACCCTAAATCAACGGTCATCTGGAAGAATCACCTTACCTGATGAATCGTTTGAGCAACTGTTTGACTACATAGCTAGGGGAGTCCTTGTCCGGTGTAAGTAATATTTAAGGAAACCAATGTTCACAGTATTTGATAAATATGGTATTCTAATTTATCTATGTCTGTAGGTTATAAGTTCACACTAGCAACGTAACTCACTAGACCGCCTAGAATAGTCAAGTGTTGTCATATACTCTAGTCGATAACCCAAACATACATGCCGGTTATCTGATCTGGACCCACCATTTCTAGTTATCCAAAAAGAGGAGGACTACTACACTCCACTCTAATCTCACACTCTACCTCATAATGAGACCTATTCGATATTCATCTTATTTGGAACTAATCACCCTTTACAAATCTTATCTTTATAACTAAACAAGACTATAACTAAAGGTAATCTATTTCCAATAAAATTCCTATAAACCTGTACTACTATAGTTATACAAATAGCATAAAGTATAATTAATATAATTAGCATTTAATAAATACTTTTATTAAATTATGCTCTTAAATGTAACTACACACTAACTTGAAAAAAGTGGGTGATTTGATGTTAGGGCAATGCTTCGCCTTAACACCTAAGCCTCTCAAAACACCTAGATGTATATAGCACTAAGTCTTAGTCTATTTTCATATTCCTTATGACTATAATAATGATAGTCAAGATTCCTCAATAATCTCAATGTCTAAATCAAGATCTATCAAAAAAGGAATGACCACATATGATCATATTGGAGGTAAGGTCCGTTTTGTATACAAAGTATACTGTTTGGAAATCTCACTTTAAACACCTAACTAAATCCATCCTAGAAAATAAGTATATCAATCAGTATTATGACTAAGAATCACTGATAAATCTTATGTATAGGTTAATAATAATGACTATAAATATAAATATAAGTTACACCTGAATTAAGATAAGTACAATTAACTTACAGAGTTTTCTAACGAGAACCGGTAATTATGCGGGAAAAATTCTGATAAGAGAACTTCTATTTCTTTGACGCTTTGATGTCGCAAGGCCTCGCCAAAGTAGTTGAGAACTAGGGAGTAAAGGGACTAGGGGTACGAGAGAGTTCCATACAATTCTGGGTGAAATGGTGTGAGGAAATGAGTGTAAATCGCAGCCTATTTATAGTTGGTAAATAGGGGGTGCACCGCGCACCATGTCTTGGTGTACCACGCTTCTTGTTGGGGGTGTATGCTCGGTTCCAGTCGGGGACTAAAACGTGGCAGAATTTAGGTGGTTGTCGGTGTGCGTCGCGCACCTAGTCGAAGCGTGTATAATTTTATTATTTTTCGAAAATTTGTATCTTCTTCATACGATATCTGTTTTTGATGTTCTTTTTATCCACACGTAGCTATCGACAATATCTAAAACATTCATTTAGCCTCTGTCGGCTAATTCTCACTTTATTTTGAAAGTTATATTATTAACAGGATTAGACTGTTAAAGTCCGTATAAAATTCATAACTCTCTTATACGACCTCCGTTCTCGACTATCTTTATATCGACAAAATCATATCAAATGAATCTTCAACTCTCGTTTAGATTTTTTCCCTAACAATGGACCGTTTTTAATTTTGGTTTCTGTATCGCACACTGCTATGTTGAAACTTTGAAAAATCACAACTTCCTCATACGAAGTCAAATTTAGGCATTCTTTATATATACGAGTTCGCTTTTTCGATTACTATGAATTTTGTTTAGATTATTTATCTTAAATAATCTTTTATTTTTAATATCTATTTTATCCTTATTTATGAAGGTTCGACGTATGTTTTCACACATGCATTATATATACCTAATATCTATAAAATTCACATAAAACACATATATATTTGGATAATTCACTCTTATATAATCGTAGAATATTTCCATCGTCTAACGACAAACATACATATTCTTTACTATGCCTAGAGATAAACACAAGCGTTATAATTATCTCCTCCTTAGGATGATTCCGTCCCAGAATCATGCTTCAGCAAATAGATGTTTATAGCAACTCTTCATTTTGCTCTTTGTCTCCCAGTTGAGGTTTAGCCCTGCCGAATGTTTCTATCGCACCAACACTAAGTCAATCATCGTATGTCTTAATTTTTCCTCTTGTGGTCAACGATTCCTTCAGGCTCTTCTACCAGCCTTTTATCCTCATCAATTCTTAATTCCTAAAGTGGAATCATATCAAGTTCCTCTCCCAAGAACTTTCTCAAATAATAAAATGGAAGTTGATGTGGATGCCTTCTAGTTATGGAGGAAATTCAAGCTTGTAATTCTGTTTCCATGTCTTCTGAAGTACCTTGAATGGACCAATAAACGAGGACTTCACTTCCCACGTTTTTCGAATATGATAAGTCCCTTCCATGGAGAGACTTTAAGTAACACTTGGTCACCGACCACAAATTTTATAGGTCTTCGTTTTGTATTTGCATAGCTCTTCTGACAACTTTGAGCAGCTAGCATTCGCTCTAGGATGATCTTCACTTTATCAGTGGTCTGTTGAACTATCTCACGACCCGCAAAGTGTTTTTCTCCTGCTTCTAACCAACAAGATGGTGTATGACACTTCCCTTTGTACAATCCTTTGTAAGGAGGCATCTTGATGCTTGAGTGATTACTATTGTTATAAGCGAATTCTGCTAAGGGGAGGTGATCATCCCAACTACCAATGAATTCTAAAGCACATGCCCGCAACATATCCTCCAATGTTTGGATAGTTCTTTCACTCTTTCCATCCATTTGTGGATGATAAGTACCCAAAAATAACTTCGTACCCATTTCTTTTTTGCATACTCTTCCAGAACCTGGAAGTGAACCGACTGTCTCTGGATGATGCGGTCGATAAGGGTACAACATGAATTTTGACAATGTCCTTCATGTTGGTTCCTCCCAATTTCTCCATAGACCAGTTTTCTCGTGTGGCTAGGAAATGCACACTCTTTTTTAATCAGTCTACTATAACCCAAATCATGTCATGTCCCTTCTTCGTCCTTGGAAACTTGGTTATGAAAGCCATGGTAATCTCATCCACTTACCTATGGGTTCCGGTAGTGGTTTCAAGTCTCGATACGGCTTCCGATGTTGTGCTTTTACTCTTGAACAAGTCACACATTCAACCACATAAGTTGCCACGTCGACCTTCATAGGTTGCCACCGGTAATAGGGTTTCAAACCAAAATACATATCGGTGTTGCCTATGTGTATAGAATACATGGTTTTATGAGACTCTTCCATAAGAAAATCCCGTATTTCGTCCATCTTTGGCACCCCAAATATGATTTTTGAATAACTTTAACCCTTGATCGTTTTCTTCGAACACTAACGTCTTGCCTAGATGTTCCTCTTTCTTCGTATCTCTAGCTAAATCCCTTGTCTGAGCTTCCTTGATCTTTTCTATAATCATTTAAATTAGCTCAATCTTCAACTATCTAGATCTTTTCCATTCTGGATTTACCTCTCTAATCAAGGCATCAACTACAATGTTTGCTTTACCAGGGTGATAAACTATTTCGCAATCGTAGTCCTTGAGTAGCTCCAACCATCGTCTCTGACTCATATTCACTTCCTTTTGCGTAAGGAGACATTAAAGGCTTTTATGATATGTAAATTGTTTTCATTTGGTTCCATAAAGATAGTGTTTCCAAATCTTTAGGGAAAAAACCACTGCTGCAAGCTCTAGATCATGAGTTGGGTAATTCTTCTTGTGGACCTTCATTTTTTTCAAGGCATAAGCTACCACTTTGTCACTTTGGGTAAGGACACATCACAATCCAACTCTAGAAGCGTCACTGAATACTGGAAAGTCATCAGTTCCCTCTGGTAAAATGAGGAGTGGTGCTTCACATAATCACTTCTTCAATTCCCCAAATTTTTTATCTTGCTTCTCACTCCAAGTGTAGGCAACTCCTTTTAGAGTCAGGTTTGTCAGCGGGGCCGCAAAAAAGAAAAGTTTTGGATGAATATTCCATAGTAACTTTCCAATCCCAATAAGCTATGAACTTCAGTGGGACTCTTTGGCGTCTCCTATTTCATAACATCTTAGATCTTCATTGGGTCGACCATTATGCCCTTCTGGCTAACCATGTGAACCAAGAATTGGACCTCCTAAATCCAAAAGTCGCGCTTGGAGAACTTTTCATACAACTTCTCCGTCTTCAGTAATTCTAATACTTCTTGGAGATGTTTACTATGATCTTGATTGTTCTTGGAGTAGATCAAGATGTCATCAATGAACACTATTACTGATTTTTTTGAGAAAAGGTTTACAAAATCGATGCATAAAATCCACGAATTATGTGGGGGAATTTGTTAGTCAAAATGACATAACAAGGAAGTTGTAGTGTCCATATCTTGTTCTAAAGGTTGTCATCTCAATATCATCCTCTCTTATCTTTAACTGGTGATAGCCTGACCAAGGATCAATCTTGGAGAAGACGATTGCTCCATGCAATTGATCAAATAAGTCATTTATCCTAGGTAGGGGTATCGATTCATTATCATAGCCTTGTTTATCTTTCGATAATCAATGCACATTCTCATCGTATCGTCCTTCTTCTTTACAAATAGTGTTGGAGCTCCACAGGGGGATGAACTAGGTATGATGAAACATTTGTCCAATAATTTCTGGAGTTGTGTCATTCGTTCTTTCATTTTTGTAGGAGCTAAGTGATATGGTGCTTTTGCAATCGGCGTCATGCTTGGAAATAAGTCAATTCAAAACACTATCAGCCTCTCTGGTGGTAATCCTGGAAAATCATCTGGAAATACCTCAAGAAAGAACGCACCACAGGTGTATTAGTCATTGCCTTCTTTTCCTTCTTTGTGTCAATCACGTATTCCAAGAGCATTGTACATCCTTTCATTAAGCATTTTATGGCCTTCATAATTGTAATGATTTTGGATTTTACTCTACTCTTATCACCGTATATAACGAATGGCTCTCTCCCGGGTGTATAAATGCGTAACATATTCCTTCCAAATAATATGTCCGCGAGGTTTTCTGTGACAACCCGAAACTTTTTCCGTTATCCTTACCCAGTTTCCATTAATAAAATTTGGGTTTTTATTAAATTCCGTCAAATTTCTTAGTTTGGGAAAGACTTTACGTTCTAAATAAATAATATATATTTTATACGAGTCGGAATAAACCAGAAATCACGCGAAAAACTCGAAACTTCACCTGAAAACACCGAGTTCACGGTCAAGACGAGTTTACGGTCGTAAACTCGTGTAGACCGTAAACCCAGTTTACGGTCGGTGCCAGGTGGACCCCACCACCGACCAAACCCCCAGCCTATAAATACTGGACCCCCACCCTCATTTGAACCTTCTTGACCGGAAACACCCATTTTCTCTCTCTAACTCTCTCGACCGTAAACACCAAAAAGCCCTCTTTTCACTCGAAAAACGCCGGAAATCGCCATTTGGGGCCGTTTGGGAGCCTCTGGAACACTTTTTCGTCGAAAACAAGCACCCTTGTTCTTGAGTTTACGGTCAATCTTCATAGACCGTAAACCCGTTGCGACAGTAAACTCACCAGATCTTCATAGACCGTAAACTGCCTGTCGACCGTAAACCCTATTCACGGTCTGTCGACCGTAAACTCCATTCACGACCGTAAACAGCTCTTTCGTGAGGAAAAGCCTGTTTTCTCAATTCAACCAAGTCCCGGTAACATTCCTTAACCAAAAACAAGTGTTTATCTAACACTTTATCTAACGATATCGCTAATTTAGATACATATATGTATTTATTTGATATTAGGATTCCGTTAAGTGCCACGCGCGTCGACTTGAGGATCTTCCAGTTCAATCCTTTGCACCCAACAATCAGTGAGTTCATACCCCTATATTTTCCGAGTTTTTAATGTTTTCAGGGGGAATACCAGTAAAAGCACAAGTAATCTTGTGTTTAAAAACATAATTTGGTTTATTATATTTTCCTATCATTGGTATACAACGAACATAGAACTTACTAAACATGATGAACATAGTTTTGTGGACAGTTTTATAAACATGGTAAGATACAAACTTTGCCAACACAGTTTTCAGAACAAAGGAAACAAACTTATGAATTATAAAATAAAAGATATTATTTTATAAGATTCATGTTAATAACGAAATGGAGTTTCATAGTATTATTAGTGAATTCGTTGAGGGAACTATAGTGTGAGACGCCTTGTAACCAGAGTTTCCTGGAGGGAGAGCGTGAGTTTGTGTATAGATCTATACGGGAGTGACAATCCCGCACCCTGACTATTAGCTACAGTCAACCTAGGGTGAAAAACGTCATTTTTCACGACGTCTGAGTACGTCTTAATGTTGATCGTCCATAGTATGGTTATAAGAATCCACAGGTGAAACAACGACTCGTTCACGTAATAATATACCTAACAAACAGTCAACAGGGTTAGTAACTATGTGATTACTTAGTATGTACATTAGGGTAATATGAAATTAACGTCCGACTTACAGTGGGATGTGTGATTTCCGCCTCATTTCCTGTTCTTTGTTTGGTTGTGGGCTTAGGGCAGAATCACTCAATCGACTGTTTGTTAGATCTAGATTTCTATAACTCGTATGTACTAAGTGATCACAGGAGGGTATTAACAACACTTTCAGGATACATAACAACACGTTATCATCTAGTTTTATTTATGTAATAAGACTACTATACAGTAGTTTTCATACAAAGGTTTTCAAACAGAACAATGCTTAAACAACATAAGTATGGTAGATACTGGTACACCACGATTCGGAACAGATAATTCAAATAATGTATACTTAAGGAAAATATTGGATTTTCCAGGGTAAACATTGGTATTTTACAAATAATTGGTTCATTATTAAACTAACGAACATTCAATAGTAATTCCATGACTGCTTAGTTTATGCATCCAGGTTACGTATGAAGAATATCTGATAGACTGTGGAATGTGTGTTTTCCGCCTCATTCCTTGTTCCTTGTTTGGTTGTGGGTTTAGGGCAGATCCACACAATTAACTGTCTATCCGATATTGGTTTATACATAACTAGTATAAACTAAGAAGTCATAGAAGGAATGGGTTAATCATGCTTTACATAAGAAAATACTGGATTTTCTTGAGGAACACATTCAATAGACATCAAAGAATCATTTTTACTTAACATACATTACGTCAGAAAATATAAGGTTTTCAGGGGAAACATAACGTACTTTTTGAAAGAACAAAGAATAGTTTTCTAAAACATAAAGCTTATGAACTCACCAGCTTTATGTTGGTACTCTTTCAAAACCTACTTGTATTCTCAGGACATTAGTAGACAGGTACACGCACCGAGTTCAAGAAGATGGAGCATAATAGCTTCGAGTCTTTACTTGTTATTTACTTTTGGAGTCAATCGTGTATGATTGAAATGTAATGTAAACCTTATACTATTAATATAATGGTTGTGGTTGCTTTGATTACTATTATTCAATTGTTGTGATACTACGCATGACGTCCTCCACCCCCGAACGTTTCCGCCGTTTAGGTTTGGGGGTGTGATAGATTGGTATCAGAGCATTGTTTATAGTGAACTTAGTATATCAACCAGTAAAAGATATACAACTATAAATACAATGGGGCCAGAGTGCTCTGACTAAAAGTATACTTTTAAAATATAAGTATTTTACTATAAGTATACTAATAAACATACATACTAATGACAAGTATCACAATAAGAACAAGTAAGAACAAAACAAACAAAAGTATTTAGATGTTGGACACTACAGTCAAACCTGAGCAATTATGTAATCATATATGGAATAAATATAACCTGATCAACTATATTTATTTGGGATATAACCAACATGTGTTTGGGAATGATGGTGGTGTTGCAACGATTCTAAAACTTACCTAACTCCATATTCAAAAGCTTCCTAGAACAAAACATAAAGATAAAATACTATAGGAGTATTTTAGGCACTATAACAAACTTACATAAGAACTAAAAGACCTATGATGGCAGGTCTATAGTTGTGAAGTGCATGCTTCCAGGGTTGTATATAATTGGGATATTATAGACTCAGAATTGGTGATCTACGCTCTATTACCTGTTCCTTGTTTGGTTGTGGTTTTGGAGTAGGATCACCTATTCGAAGGTCTATTTGATATTGGTTATATACAGCTTGTATGAACTGCTTGATTATAGGAGGATCCAGTTTGGATCATCAATAACTAAAAGAAGAAATGTTTACTTAACCTCATAGGATTCTCTAGACATCCCCATTTTCGCACGAACAACCTAGATATAGATAGCCACTCCAACCGCCAACAGAGGAATCAAACAGGAACCATAGAGGATTCATAAAGAGGGTTCCTAGAAGGAATAATACGAAGAGACAAATCCTCCATGAGGAAGTGACGGAGATCTGTAAGTAGAAACCGGAGCAGGAGCTGCGGTGAATAGGAAAAACTATAGGAAAGTTCAGAGACAACAAATCCCCACAGCTGAACTCAGGACCATCATAACTAGAATAGAAACCCCTCCCGAGGCGCGCCAGGTGGTAGAGCACCATATACGTCATATTAATAATTAACTAGATAAGATGATCTAGTGAGTTAGTGATTACACTGCTCACACTATGTGTTAGGCTTATCGCCTTTTTCATATCCGTTAGTATCAATAAACCAGATCCATAACTTCATTAAGAGGGTAGTCACTATAAAATTCATAAGTCTATGTTGCATAGACCTCTGTTATGAATTGCTTCAAAAGTCGGAACATGATATATTCAAAACCGAGATCATTTCGATTCAGATAACATTCAATTCGTAGCCACTAAGGACTTACCCTCATTTCGTCTTATTAGCAGAAAGATGCCACCTAAGAAGTCGAACAGAAACAAGAACAACGCACCTCCACCACCACCTCCTCCGTACGACCCGGTTGCCTTTCAGGCAGCAGTGATAGCCGCAGTGACAGCTATCATGGCACAGGTCAATGCAAGTGGTACAAGTGGATCGGATAGTGGAACCAACAACTCTAACCACGGACGCACAAGGGAGTGCTCATACAAAGACTTCATGATTTGCAAACCCAAATCCTTCGATGGAAGTGGGGGAGTCATTGCTCTAATGCGATGGTTCGAAAAGACAGAATCGATTTTTGAGCTTTGCGGGTGTCCAGAAGGGAGCAAAGTGAAGTTCGCTTCCTGCACTTTCTCCGACAGAGCCCTTACATGGTGGAATAGCCATGTCAAGTCACTGACTCTTCCGATCGCAAACGCAATGGGCTGGGAAAATTTGAAACAGATGATGCTGGAAGAGTACCGCCCGAGGGGCGAAGTGCAAAAACTAGAGCATGAGCTGTGGAATCTCACCATGACAGGCTCAGACATAGAGGCCTACATAGACCGATTCAGTGACTTAGCTATACTATGCCCTGGGATGGTTGCCCCGGAAAGTAAGAAGGTAGAAAGATTCATTTGGGGACTACCTTCTCCAATCCAAGGAAACGTAATAGCGGCAAAACCTCTTACGTTTGACAGTGCCAAACGCCTAGCTCGGACCTTGGTGGACTATGGGATCCTCCAAGGCGTAATGGACCCTGTTCATAGGACAACAAAAGGAGACGATGATAATTAAGGGTCCGAGAGCACAGAGGTAGTCAACACAAGAACCCTCCGAGGAACAACAGACAGGTACTGCCTATGTTGCCCTGACGCCAACCACTTCAGCACCTGGCATTCGTTATGCTGGAACCCTTCCTAAATGTAATAAGTGCAACTTCCATCATATCGGAAGGTGTCGGAAGTTGTATTGCAAGAAATGCCTCCGAAGGGGACACACCATCCGCTTCTGTAGGGCACCGACACGACCAATCTCTCAGGTCCCATTTGAGGAAGCAAGTCAGACCTGCCACGAATGTGATGAATCGGGACACTTCAGGAGAGATTGTCCCTTGGTCAGGAACCCTGGTGAAGATGGAAGAGTGCTAATGATCACCGCAGGAGAGTCAACCCTGGAGACCCCCGAAAGCAGCGGTACATCTCCCAACTCGATTCTTTTTTCTCAAACCTACATTTTCAAGGAAACCATTTCCGATTAAGTTCTAACGATAATAGTTTCTTCCTCATCTAAACTAAGCACATAGTTTATATATAGAATTAAATACTCTTTCTGGTAAGCTATAACGGCTTAGTGTAAACATTAGGGCTATATATAATTAGGAACCAATAGACTTAGAGTGCGTGATTCCGCCTTATTTCCCGTTCCTTGTCTGGTTGTGGATCTAAGGCAGGGTCACTCAGTCGATTGTCTAATCACTCTTAATTATATATGACTTGTAAACACCAAACGATTATAGAAAGACTGGATAGGGATCATAATATCAAGTAGCATTCACCAGAAAAAGCTTTCAGTTAATACACACGAAGGGCAATGCAAAACTATCGTAGTAGTAACTTCCGAATCGAAACAGAAAGCACCGAGAATACACCCAGATGCACCAATGTTCTAACAAAGTACCCTTTCCGAACTAACTTAACCCGAAACTCCACGACGTCTTCCCGCTGATTCCGATTGTTTATGCATTATACCAAACCCACGTGTCACCAAGGAGACCCTCTGCCTTAAACCGACTGAATAACACAACTCTCGTCACTCATAACGATAAACTTGATGCGAACCCCCGAAATTCCATCTCGCCTCAAACTCTCAAAAGTATTCATACAAGGAGTATGGTATCCAACCGTAACCTTCCTTAAGCACCCTCAACAGACCATTTTGGAAACACCCCTCGCGCAACAAGTCAAGTTCAAACACAGAGGCTAGGGACACATACGGTTAGTCTATCAATGTAAAATGTGCATGCGAGAGTGGTGTATAATTAAGATCCTGCAGACTTAGGATGTGTGTTTCCGCCCTATCTCCTGTTCCTTGTTTGGTTGTGGACCTGGGGCAGTGACACCCATCCGACCGTCTTATTAATCTTAATTATATACGACTTGTGTACATGAGGCAATGGTAGACGGACCAGGTATGAGTCCTACCATGAACTCAAGGAAAAAGGTTGGTCAGAACTACGAAAGAACATCCTACCAGTTGGATGAACGTGGCCAGGCAAGTCCAACCTACACATCATTCACAGATCAAAATAGCAGATACAACAGTGATGACCTCCTGAATCACCCAGCAAGGATTTTAATTCAATAGAGAACGCAAGGGTTGTATGAAACCCAAGGGCTCTACCGATCCTGGAGAAACGTCGGTCCGATGAGACACTTGTGATAACCTTCATCTTTTTCTAAAATCCAGGAATTTTATTCCGTGTTTGAATTTCGGGACGAAATTCCCTCTAACGGGGGGATGATGTGAAAACCCGAAACTTTTTCCGTTATCCTTACCCAGTGTCCGTTAATAAAATTTGGGTTTTTATTAAATTCTGTCAAATTTCTTAGTTTGGGAAAGACTTTACGTTTTAAATAAATAATATATATTTTATACGAGTCGGAATAAATCAGAAATCAAACGAAAAACTCGAAATTTCACCTGAAAACACCGAGTTCACGGTCATGACGAGTTTACGGTCATAAAATCGTGTAGACCGTAAACCCAGTTTACGGTCGGTGCCAGGTGGACCCCACCACCGACCAAACCCCCAGCCTATAAATACTGGACCCCCACCCTCATTTGAACCTTCTTGATCGGAAAAACCCCCTTTCTCTCTCTAACTCTCTCGACCGTAAACACCAAAAAGCCCTCTTTTCACTCGAAAAACGCCGGAAATCGCCATTTGGGGGCCGTTTGGGAGCCTCTGGAACACCTTTTCGTCGAAAACAAGCACCCTTGTTCTTGAGTTTACGGTCCATCTTCATAGACCGTAAACCGGTTGCGACCGTAAACTCACCAGATCTTCATAGACCGTAAACGATGATTAAGATGATCCTTAGAGAAATCCCTGCAATAGTACTGTCAGCAACGATGATTAAGATGATCCTTAGGACAAATCCTTAGGAATGAAGATCGAAAGAAACATACTGACATGTATTGCAGAGAAATCCATGTAACCATGATGTTAGCAACGATGACTATGATGACTCTTAGGACAGATCCTTAGGAAGAATATAGAAGTAAACATAGATGGGTAATTGGGTTAATTGTTTGATAATTAAAACATATTAACAATATTATTATGGGTTGAAAACCCTATGTACTCACCAGGTTTCCCAACCTGACCCACTCAGCCTTTTTGTATCATAGGTAGCGGTAGAAAGGTATATGAATGATGATAGATTCAAGGGGATGTATACTATTAGTCTAAAGATACTATAAGGCCTATTTATGCTTATGTTTTGTATCAGTTATGACACCCTAAGCTTTTATAAATCAATGAAAAACATTTCTTTACGGAACCAAATTCTGCATTTATAAATAAACTCTGTTTTAAATAAGCATAAATAAAAAGTTTTAGAATTGTTGTAAAAATGCGGATGTTACAAAAAGTAACTATGCAATCACAATAAAAAAGTGGGTGATTCGAGGTTAGGGCTACACTTTGCCTTAACACCTTATCCTCTCAAGAGACCTAGATGTATATAGCACTAAGAATTAGTCTATTTTCATATTCCTTGTGACTATAATGTTGATAGTCTAGATTCCTCAATAATCCTAATATCTACATATGGATCTATCAAATAAGGAATAACTAGGTAGGATCATATCGAAGGTAGGATCCGTTTGGTATATAGAGTATACTGTTTGGAAATCCCACTTTAAATACCTCACTAAATCCAGACTAGACATCACTCTTGTAAGTAGATCAATCACTATTATGACTTGTAATCGCAGATAAATATTATGTATAGGTTCATAATGAAGACTATGAATATAAATATAAGTTACACTTGAATTAAGATAAGTGCAGCTTAACTTACAGAGTTTTCAAACGAGAACCGGTAATTATGCAGGTAGAATTCTGATCCAGGCACTTCTATTTATCCGGCTCTCTCATCCCACAGGGTCTTGCTAAAGTAGTCGGGAACGAGGGAGTAAAGGGACTAGGGTTGCGAGAGAGTTCCAGAGAATTCTGGGTGAAATGGTGTGAGGAAATGTGTGTAAACCGAAACCTATTTATAGTTGGGAAAATAGGGGGCATTACGCACCATGTCTAGCCGTGTCGCGCCTCTTTTCGGGAGTGTAGGCGTGGTTCCATTCAAGGGATGACACGTGGAAAAATTTGGGTGGCTTTCGGTGTGCACCGCGCACCTTGTCGACGGGCGCATAATTTTATTATTTTTAAAAAATTCTTATCTTCTTCATACGAGCTCTATTTTTTGACGTTCTTTATATTCACACATAGCTATTGACGAGATCTACAACTTTTATTTAGACTATGTTGGCTAATTCTCAATTTATTTTTAAATTTATATTTTCAACAGGTTTAGACTGTTAAAGTCCGTATAAAAATCATAACTCTCTCATACAACCTTCCGTTCTCGATTGTCTTTATATCAACAGAATCATATCGACGAGTTCTTCAAGTCTCGTTTAGATTGTTTTTCCTAACAATCGACCGCTTTTAATTTCAGTTTTTGTGTCGCACACTGCTATGATAAAACTTCGAAAAATCATAATTTCCTCATACGAAGTCAGATTTAGGCATTCTTTATATGTACGAGTTTACTTTTTCAATTACTACGACTTTTTTTTAGATTATGTATCCTAAATAATCTTTTATTTTTAATTTCTATTTTAGCCTTATTTATTAAGTTTCGATGTAAGTTTTTACACAGATATTATATATACCTAATATCTATAAACATCACATATAACACACACACACACACACACACACACACATATATATATATATATATATATATATATATATATATATATATATTTGAATAATTTACTCGCATTTATTCATTGAAGATTTCCATCATCTAACGACATACATACAGATTCATAACTATGCATAGTAATAAAAACGTTCGTCACTGTAACGTCTAAAAAATCACAACCAACTTAAACTTTTCAAAACAACCCATTCTCTAAAAAGAAGTGTTTACAAAACCATTGTTTCCAAAAACATTATTTAAAACCAGAGTCTCCCGAGATCCAATCAACATAAAAACCAAGGATGTGTACGGTCAGACCTTCGCCTTGCCACGGTCGTCTGATGTACTTGAAGAAAAACTAAAAGTGTAATCCAACGTTTAGTGTGTTCCCCCATTGTACCACCACATAAACATAACAAACAAGCATGCAAACATAGCAGCCAACCTGATTGGACCGCCTCGCAGGGCCTATAGCCTATCTGGACCGTTCCACGAACAGCCGACCTAAATGGACTGCCTCGCAGGGCCTACAGCCTATCCGA
Source organism: Lactuca virosa (assembly GCF_052849685.1). NCBI lineage: Eukaryota > Viridiplantae > Streptophyta > Magnoliopsida > Asterales > Asteraceae > Lactuca > Lactuca virosa. The sequence goes on from NC_136433.1 coordinate 241,088,829, forward strand.
TCATCCCAATGTGTCTTGGCCTATAGCACAAAGCAAGTCCGCCTTAACCCAAACCAACATGTCGACATATGCAACAAACAAACATGAACACAAAGCCGGAAAATACAGATAATCATACAGATCTAACGGATTACAATAGTATAAAAACATACGGTAACCAGGATATCAATCCAATGGGCCAGCCTTAGTGCCTTCGACGTGTAAGTACAGTGAGGAAACTCATAGTCTGACGAATAGCTAGTCAATACTCTGCTCCCAAATAGTGGCTCAATCCAAATCCTAAATATCAAAACATTTTCATTCTAAATGAATAACATTTTCCCAAAAATACCCTTGGTTAAAACTAGCCAAAATTAACAAGTCAATCGAGTCAACTCAATCGAGTCAACTCAGCCAAGTCAACTCAGGCTTCGTACGCGAGGTGTACTCCGGAGGTATGCGGTTCGTACTCGAGCTTTGACCGCAGACAGGATGGTTGACCACGTACGCGCTGCGTACTCCAGGTTACACAGGGCGTACGCCCATACTTCCCAAATCCTCAATAAGAGCGTAATGCATTAAGCTCTCACATCCTACTTTCATATCCAAGGCCAAAATACCACTAAGAGTAATTAAGTTTCCAACTTTATGACTTTGCATGCCCATTAAGTGGTTAATACACAAAATCTTAACTTTTTAATTCCATAAGACCTTCTATAACATGCATGGAGGAAAACTAACCATCAAGACCACATTTTTATGACTTAAGACACCTCATAAGGTCTAAAAGGACGAATTATTGTTGAAGAGCCTACCATGCTCAAGAATCACCATATTTGAGACTAAAAGTGCCATAAATGAAGAAATGGCTAGTTCTACAAGATGGAGCGATCAAAGTATGAACTTTTTACCTCCAAGAGGTTGCTAGCAAGTGCAAGATCCCAGATCTAAGTTGCTTCCAAGCTTCAAGGTCTGTGCACCAACTTCTCATTCTTCAAGAACACCAAAAAGGCTCACAAATGAGCTCAAAACACTCTTATCACTTAGGATTTGCTAAAAGGTCGAGTTCTTAAATAGGGGTTGATGAGAGTATGATAAATGAGGTTATAATGGTGTTTATATATGGACCAAACCCTAAAAATTAGGGTTTGAACTTCCTCCATGTACGCCTTGCGTATGAGGTGTATGCCCAACGTACTAAGGTCCACCCTAGTACGCTCAACGTACACAACATACGCTCAGCGTACTACCCCACTGCCCAAAATTACCAAAATGCCACTATGGGGCATTTTACACTCTTTCTTATACTTAGGGACTAAAATGCAATAATTATTCATACATAAGGTGAAAATTGAAAATACCTCAACATCGGGATGTTACAGTTACAATTGTGGTGCTGATAAATCCCTAGCCATGGATGGTTTCTCTTTTGACTTCATTAGAAAATTTTGGTATTTGATGGAGGTTGATGTGGTTGATGATGTTACTATTTTTTTTAATTCTAGCCATTTTTTGGATGGTTGTAATCCTTCTTTTATTGCTCCCATTCCGAATGTACATGGTCTTAATGTTGGGTTTTAGTATACTACAACATCCTATGGTGCACATAGAACCCTAAATGCTTTGGATCTATGTTTACTCTAATTATACATGCAATATTGTTTCCAAAGCATTAAGCCTACAACTAGCATACAATTGACATAAATAACATACAATTGAGTTATAGGATTACCTCTTGTTGTAGCTTGTTCTGTTTAGGTTCGATTCATTTACTCCTATGGTTAATTTTTATGGTAATGCAATAGATTAATTGTTATTGGTTACCGACTAAGGTGATTAGATTCACATTCGTTATTACCAATCCTTAGAAAATAGATTAATTTAAGCAGTGATCAAGTGGTTAAACTAATAAATTTCCTAGTTTAATTATTCGGGTTAAATAAGACTTGTAATTAGCTAATTAAATTGGTGATTCAATTAACCTCTTGTTGATGGTGTATCACACAAGCTCACACATTAATTTACCCATTCTCTAGTTAATCCTAGTTTCATATTCACTATTCCTAGGCATATAGCAATGTGTTCACATAAATCATATGAGATAAGCAATTAAGAGATGTTCATGCAGCTTAATTACTTAGCAATTAACAGAAAATAGTTATGGTTAATGCATAAGGGTCTTTAACAAGCTTAATTTAACAAGACTCACCACATAACAATTAATCAAAAGAGTAAATTAATCCATAGGAGCAAACTTGTCTACCCTAAAACGAAACTAACGAAATTAGTTCATAATTACAGTAGATAAAAACCTAAAAACGAATTCAAACAAGCCAAACATAATTCTCTTCAAAGGTAAGTGGAAAATTAAACCTAAGTTGCCTTAATCTTCTTAGAATTGAGGATTAGGGTTCTTCTCACGTTCTTCAGGTCTCTAGCAGTCTCCTTAGTCGCCAAGTAATCTTCCCAAAAGCCAGAGAGAGCCTCAATTCGGGTTTGTTGCTTCTATTTATAGATTTCTCAAAACAGGGTCTACTCGTCGAGTAGACAACTGACTCGCCGAGTCCCCTTGTTAGAGTCCGTGTACCGCAAGGATTTTACATATTGCTTTGCGAACCTTTGCGGGTACTCGTCGAGTAGACGCTCCTGCTCGTCGAGTAGCTCCAGAATTTGACTCCTTTCTTCATTCTTCATCTCCCGAGCTTCAAATCGCTTCTCCTGCTTCCTTTCTGCTTCCGAGCGTATCTTTTGGACTGAAAATATAATTCAAACACTATTAAGTACCTTTTGTCCATAATGTGGAAATAATTAGTGAATAAATAAGCAAAATCTACACTAAATATATAGCTAAATATGCACATATCAAAATACCCCACACTTGACTTTTGCTTGCCCCCAAGCAAAACTGAATTTAAGCACACTAATATTACATAAGACAATCCCAATCAAACCCAACCATTATGTCAAGACCGCAACGCATGCATTTGTGTCTAAAATTTTCCTAAGGACCCCCCTCAATTCTAAATACTCACAATCCTCATAAACACTTGCCCACTTTATTTGAACAATGCTCATTTTATGCATCCCTCCGAATCCATCTGCAGAAAACTTCCTAACCTCAAGGTATTTTTGGTCAAGCAACCTGAGCATACATAATCTAGAAAATTACAATCCTTGATACCATAATGGAGCTCTTTGGAATCCTTCATTTCTTGGATATTTGATCTTGATTTCTTTGAATTCACTACTTTTTGATATTTGGTATCTTCAACTTTTGAACTTTTGGAATTTTTTTGATCTTTTAATCTTCACTTTAATTGCTCCAAAATTCTTACAGCTTTAACTTGTAACTTTCTCTCTTTTTTTTTACATGTAACTCACTTTTTTATCACTCAAAACCTACATGCTTAAGCAGGGGCGCTCCACTTCAACCTTTATTGGTTAAAGTATTAGTCTTCCTAGATACATTTCTGGTACATGATGCTAAACTTATTGCATCCCTCAAACTAAGCGAGGTTGTGTTTTTGTCCCATGATTTCACTAGAACAAACTCCTCTGGGATAGCAGTTGCGAGGTTGATTTTCTTCTTTGAAAGCTCCATCTTCAATTGACTTTAAACATGGGAACAGCTCATCCATGTCTTGGGTGTCAAATCTCGTGTGGTACAGCTCCAAATATGCAGGAAAATAGTCTCGAAAAATCTTCGCGAATTATCCTTTAAAGAATATGAGTAAACCCGTATCATATGTGGTCAAAATCCAAATTTTGATAGTGGAATTTTGAGTGACTCGCCGAGTTAATACGGTTGCTCGACGAGCAGAAGGGCTTTTAACAGAAAAACGTGGTTTCGTAAGCGGACTCGCCGAGCCCAAGATATGCACTCGGTGAGTACATCGCTGAGTGATAAATAAATCTTCTTCTTTTGAGTCCGCTTCTGATGTGGTTGGGTATGACAATTTAGTGTCTTTCCTTCATTTTTCTTTAATAAGCAACACTCTTAACCCTCTTTGATAACGGACTCGACCTTAAACTCAAAACTTGCACATTCTCTTCTAGATCCGAACCTTACTCTAGCCTTGAAATTTGAGACTCTTGCATGCTTCCTAGCCTCAATCTGAAAAGATAAAAGCAACCACAAGTGATAAAAACAAATTCCTACTTTATCGTCCTACAAAGTTCCATAACCAAAAACCAAATAAAAAAAACAAATAGTTTTTAAACATCCAAAACAAAACAAATTAAAACATCAATCTTCATCCTCCTCTTCGTTTCCTCCTGTCCCACTTCCACCGGCTTGGTTCCTCCTTGCTTGCACTCTTTCCTCCCAACTTGGCAATAGGGGAATCCGGGTCCGGGCCTTGGTGCGATATTCATTTGTTCAAATAAATAAACAAATGACTCGTTGTTATAGTTCATGCTTCTCCCAAGGTCGTCTTGGTACCTTCTTGCCTCAATGTTGTACCAATCCATGGGTAACTCTTCATCCACCGGAATGACCGGTGGGTCTTCCCGGACTTGCTCCCTACTTTGCCTTACCCTTCTTCCCGGCTCCTCCGGTACCAACACCTCATCCGCATTAGGGATGCTAAAATGCCCCCCACCAAAATCCTCCACAATTCTTGACATCCTAAATAAAGTGGTGCTGAAAGGAGGAGTAGGAATCATGGTCAACATCCGAGCTGCCCCTTGGTCCAAGATCCCATACGTTCTTGCAAGCTTCGTAACAAACATGCCCCCGTTGATTTTTGAAGTGATCCGCTCCTTGACCGCCCCCTCTGCTAAATATTTTGCCAAGCAATATGGCAAATTGCAGAAAACATCGGGAGTGATAATGCTCCACATGTAGAAAATGTCAAGAGTAGGGACCTTATCGTCATCCTTTCTGAAACATCCCAAAAATCATGACCAAAAATTTCTTAAAAAAACATTACTAATCCATAGCATTAAGTCATTCAAACATACTAAAAGGGGTTATATGACAAATCAGGGTATTTTCCCAAACACTTATTCATTTTATCAGAGTAAACATCCCATGCTAAACTTCTTGGTGTGTGCCATGCGATCATCCCGAGCTCCTCCCTCCGCTACCGGAAGTACGTGAAACCAAAACTGAAATCCGTAAGCACGAAGCTTAGTGACTTCCCCAACCTACCGCATACCATACATGTCTACTGATCCATACATGCCATACATAATTCTGAGCACATAACCACATACTGGGCCCCCGCCCACTGCATTGGGCCTCGCCCGCCATCGGACCCCGTCCGTCATCAGGCCCCGCCTGGCATCAGGTCCCACCTGGCATCGAGCCCCGCCCGATATACAAATCTGTTTCCTTTAGGCATCGCATGTCTCTGGGCCTCGCCCACCATACACATACATACGATTAAATAACATACTGAAACATACATAAACATTCCCTAACCATACCCTGCTCTAAGGCCTCGCCTAACTTGGGCCCCGCCCCTGGTCTGCTACTGAAGTAGTGGAACCCCGTCCACACTCCTACTAGTAGTGAGATACAGGCCCTCGCCCACACTCACACCTTTCCTATCACGGGCCTCGCCCCTGCTCTGCTAATATCGAGATGTGGAACCCCATCCATACTCAGCTAGTGATAAGATACGGGACCTCGCCCACACTCACCTCCTTACCAGGCACATACAAGTATCACGAAGACAGCAAGTATAATCTAACGCACTACATAAGAATCTTCCTTGGGAATACCCCGGCATCGGACCCTCGGCCCGGAAACATACTATTATCTAACGGACTTTGGGCTTACCCCGACACCGGACCCTCGGTCCGGATCCTATCATACAGACATATGCAAGAATCACAAAGACCTCTAGCATCCTAACATTCCTCGGGCCTCGCCCGTCATCAGGTCGTAACCCGGAACATATATCGATAGGTGCCTAGGGCTAACCCCCGGTTCTTCCTTCTATACATAAGCATAATCATGAACATGAACATAATGGGCCGACATTGTGGCCGTAGACCCATGCACACAGTGAGGAGAATCACCTCGCACTGCTGAAAACTCGTTGAACACTTCTGACTGCTAACCGGCAACTTCTGAACCGCTGACCCTTCGACTTCCCGAACTATCAATACCCAAAATAACATTTAGACCACAATAATCCAAAAGTCAACTCTTGTCAAACTTGGTCAAAGTCAACGGTCAAAGTCAACTTCCAGTTGACTTGACTCGCCGAGTTGTTCTACCTACTCGTCGAGTCCATACTCCTCCGATCCATTACAACCCCCGACTTAACTCGTCGAGTCTAGCAAGAACTCAATGAGTTCTCCTTCAACCATAAAATTCGGGACTATCCTCAACCGACTCGTCGAGTTGTATGAACAACTCGTCGAGTCCACCTTCATAACTAAGGAGATTGCCTTGGTCTCGCCGAGTTCCTCCTAGAACTCGTCGAGTACTATGATCTTCATGCCCAATATGGACCCAGACTGGTCGAGTCCTTCACCAACTCAACTCACTAATCTAACTCATAACCAGAGGGGATTTGGGTTTGCGACCCGACTCGCCGAGTCCATGAACCGACTCGCCAAGTCCGCTTTGTGACATCTCAATTCTGTCGATTACAGTCCGTTTCATTGCTTCCAACTCATAGATCTGGACTCTTAAGGCTAGCATTACACGTAAAGTTGCTAACTTTACGTGCATGCAAGGTGCTATGGAGCTAAAACTCTTAATGCAAGCTAAGAAGGTCTAGGGCATGAAATGGATCCATAGCTGGATAAAGCTAGCAAGTCTGAGCTTCTAAAGCTCAAGGGTGCCCAGATCTGAAACCCAATACATCCTCAAGGGTTTAGTACTCGGATTAACCTTGGTAATGGCCCAAATGTTGGAAAAATACAAGCTAGAAAGGGAATCTAGATGATTAACAGTCAATGTATAAGCTTTATACCTTCAAATGATCTGAAATGCCACACCAACTCTGGATCTATAGCTCCTTCTTGCACCACCAAGAGTCTCCTTCCTTCTCCAAGCTTCAAATCACTCATAAAGGCAAGGAACTAGCTCAATAATCTACAAGGTTGATTAGGGTTTCGAGAGTAGGTGAGGGGAGTGATGGAGGCTGGGGTGGAGGCCTGAAATGTTGCTTAAATAGGGAACCAAGTCCTGAAATTAGGGTTTCCAAACCCAAACCAGACTCGCCGAGTCAGTCTCCCCGACTCGTCGAGTCGGTCACTTAATCCGCGACCCGGGACACGCTCCGACTCGTCGAGTTCTTCCTTAGACTCGACGAGTTGACCCCTAATAAACAGTTAACAGGGTTAGTAACTATGTGATTACTTAGTATGTACATTAAGGTAATATGAAATTAACGTCCGACTTACAGTGGGATGTGTGATTTCCGCCTCATTTCCTGTTCCATGTTTGGTTGTGGGCTTAGGGCAGAATCACTCAATCGACTGTTTGTTCGATCTAGATTTCTATAACTCGTATGTACTAATTGATCACAGGAGGGTATTTACAACACTTTCAAGATACATAACAACACGTTATCATCTAGTTTTATTTATGTAATAAGACTACTATACAATAGTTTTCATACAAAGGTTTTCAAACAGAACAATGCTTAAACAACATAAGTATGGTAGATACCGGTACACCACGATTCGGAACAGATAATTCAAATAATGTATACTTAAGGAAAATATAGGATTTTCCAGGGTAAACATCGGTATTTTACAAATAATTGGTTCATTATTCAACTAACGAACATTCAATAGTAATTCCATGACTGCTTAGTTTATGCATCCAGGTTACGTATGAAGAATATCTGATAGACTGTGGAATGTGTGTTTTCCGCCTCATTCCCTGTTCCTTGTTTGGTTGTGGGTTTAGGGCAGATCCACACAATTAATTGTCTATCCGATATTGGTTTATACATAACTAGTATAAACTAAGAAGTCATAGAAGTAATGGGTTAATCATGCTTTACATAAGAAAATACTGGATTTTCTTGAGGAACAAATTCAATAGACATCAAAAATTCATTTTTACTTAACATACATTACGTCAGAAAATATAAGGTTTTCAGGGGAAACATAACGTACTTTTCGAAAGAACAAAGAATAGTTTTCTAAAACATAACGCTTATGAACTCACCAGCTTTATGCTGATACTCTTTCAAAACCTACTTGTATTCTCAGGACATTAGTAGACAGGTACATGCACCGGGTTCAAGAAGATGGAGCATAGTAGCTTCGAGTCTTTACTTGTTATTTACTTTTGGAGTCAATTGTGTATGATTCAAATGTAATGTAAGCCTTATACTATTAATACAATGGTTGTGGTTGCTTTGATTACTATTATTCAATTGTTGTGATACTACGCATGACGTCCTCCACCCCCGAACGTTTCCGCCGTTTCGGTTTGGGGGTGTGACATTTTCATCCAACCAGTCCATGCCCATAATTATGTCGAATTAATTTAGCTCGAAGGGTAATAATTATTTAGGAACTTCTTTCCTGTTTAAGTTGATGGTTACGCTTTCTAACCTATTGATAGTAGATACATTCCTACCACCAGCTACTTCTACCATAATATGAGTACTTAGCCTATGCGGTGATAATTTAAGCTTTCTACCAAATTCATGCGATATAAAGGAGTGGTTTTCTCCTGAATCAAATAAAATCTTGGCAAGAATTTGATTTACTAGGAATGTACCTAGAGCAACGTCAGTCTATTCCTTGGCTTCGTTAAGGTTCATCTGGTAGTTTCGAGCCTTAGGTTTTGCTGGTAGGATCCTTGGGGTTGACTTTTTCATCTTTTGGGCACTCAGCCTTCATGTGCCCTTTCCTCTCCACAAGAGAAGCAAACTTTCCCTTTTACTGGGAAGTTTTCAAGAGATGGATTGCTTATTAGTCAGAGTAATGTAAACTTAGCTAGACATTTAAGATATAAAAGATAATCTTAGCTAAAGATGTAGTAGTCGTAATGACTATTATGAGGTTATAAGGAGCGCTTAAATAAGAATTCATATGAAGAAGTTATGCTTATTCGAAGTTTCGCGATCTAACTGACACAACTATGCACGTCGTAAATTGTGAATCAGATATGGATTGTTTATTAGTCGGAGTAATGTAAACAAAAGTCATAGTAATTGTAAAAGCAAAATCGTGCATATAGAGAACGTCCAAATCTAACTTCATATGAGGAAGTTATGATTTTTCGAAGTTTTAGTATAGCAATATGCAACACAGAAACCGAATCTTAGATTGGTCAATTCTTAGGCAAAATAATCTAAATGAGATTGAAGATCTCGAGATTAGGACTTTGTAGATGTGAAGACAGTCGAGAATAAATTTCGTATGAAAGAGTTATGATTTTTATACGAACTTTAACAGTCTAAGCCTATTAAAAATACAACTTTAAAAATAAAGTGAGAATTAGCTGATGGACTCTAAATGAAAGTTGTGGATCTCGTCGATAGCTACGTGTGGATATAAGAACGTCAAAAATAGATTTCGTATGAAGAAGATAAGAATTTTTTAAAATTCCCGTTGACACCACGTGCACAAAGGCTCGACACACGCTTCTAAAAGGGGGCCACAACAACCCACTGCAAGCATTCCACATGTCACGATGAGGGAGCCCTTGCGTATCGAAAATCCCGACAATTAGAAACGCTCGAGTTGGATTTTTGGCAGTACAACTTCCGGACTTTTGTTAGGAAAATATTTGTAAGTTAAGCTACACTTATATTGCTTTCAGAGTAACTTATATTTATATTCATAGTCGTTGTTATGAATCTATAAATAAGATTTATCATTGATACTAAGTTATTATACTGATTGATCTACTTACGGGGGTGATGTCTAGGCTAGATTTAGTGAGGTTTTTAAACTAAGATTTCCAAATAGTGTACTCTGTATACCAAACAGACCCCACCTCCGATATGATCTTACATGGTTGCTCCTTATCAGCTATAGATCAGTAGACGTTGGAATTATTGAGGAATCTAGAATATCATTAGTATCAAGGAATATAAAACTAAGACTTAGTGATATTCGTACCTAGGTCATATCAAAGGAAAAGCTAAAAGTGCTAGGCGAAACGTTGCTCAAATTTCGAGTCATCCACTTTTAACAAGTGTGTGGATAGTTACTTTCACTTACACATAGATATAAAATATTTAACTTCTTAGATTCTATGTGTGCCTATTGTCTGTATTTTAAATACTTGTGCTTAGTAGGACTTACCTGGTTATACTAAATTTAATAAAGTATTGAACTATTTATTATACCTAAAAGTAAATTGGGTAGTGGAAGGCTATAGAAAATAAAATATGACGAGGGGTTGTAGCTAACATGGTATTATTGTACTACTGGGGATTAGTCATCTAGTAGGATATAGAGTATGGGACACAGACTATTCTAGACAAGACTGGTGAAACATGGACATGCATGCAACCTGTGGGTGTTTATAAGTCATACACGGGCAGGTTTACAACCTGTAGGTGTTAATCAATCATACATGGGAAGGTTTACAACCTGTAGATGTTAATAAATTCTTTGCGGAAAGGTCTACGACCTATAGGAATTGATGAACAATATGCGGTCAGGTCTAAGAAGTGTGGGTGTTACTGAATTGTATATAGGCAGGTCCCCAACCTGTAGATTTTAAGGAACTACATACGGACAAGACTACGACATGTGGGTATGAATGAAGTATTAATAAGGGTACCCTATTCACCCATGAAAGACCCTAACTTTCATACTAAAGACATTATTATCACTCCAAAACATGCTACATGCATATTCATAAATAATATTTTACATCGATAATTTGATTACAAAAGACTGGATACAAACCGACTATTACAAAGTGTTATATATTACATAACTACCCAGGATATTAAAGTTTTATACATACATGAGTACTAAATACAAAAGTAATAGCTTTTAACTATTCAAAATCTTCTAACAGTATATGACTATATTGGATGCTTATCAGCTGCAATTGTTAAACACTGAGAGGGGTAAGCGGTGACGCTTAGTGAGTTCAGTAATAGATACAATATAACGTTATGCCATATATATACTTCTATATGGCAGAAGCAAAGAGGAACAAGAAACAACAAAGCCATATGTGAATCATGTGACAAGCTTTCCATATCAATCAATGAGACATAACAATTTCAATATTTGATATACATCAATAACGCTTCAGCCCAAATGGCACAGAAGACATACAATTTCTAATTTAAACATTTTGGTAGATTTCAGGCTTTCAGCCCTGTCTAACCTTCTGCCAATGCCTTAGGGGTAGAAGTCATTCTCTTGTGAGACATGCTCTACACGGCCAGAGGTTACATACCAATACCACTGTGAATCTAAGTCCTTTCACTGATCACATGGCCAAAGGTACAACATTGCTATCAAAATAATGGAAATAATAACATGGAAAAGCACATAGCAAATATAACACATAACATACAATTGTTCATATATATTGAACGTACCGTGAAATAACCAGGGATTAAAGTATTAATTTGGGCAGCACTTCAACTTTAAATATGACTTTCTGTGACGAAACCGGGGATTTTAGTTGAAAACCGGCCTTACTCGGGCAGAGTTTCAACTTGAAAATATGATTTTCTAGGGAACTTCGGAGCGTCGAGCTTGCTTCGGGTGTCGGTGATGATATCGGGGCTTCGGGGGGTTAAAAGTGGGTAAAAAGGAGAGTAGTGGGTGAAAAATATAAGAATTTGTAAACAAAATACGGGCAGCATCGCATCCCTTTTATAGGGTCCGAAGCAGCTCACTACGCGGGACGTATCTCGCTGTACGCGGGGAGTACGAGGCTTCGTGTCCGATTCTCGGAAGGGAGGGCACGTGGCTCGGACGTGTCTGCTACGTGGCCATCATGCGAAGACCGGAGACGTGGTCAATCTGAGGTCCTGCCATGCGAACGCTGGGCGTAAGCCTCTACACGGGGCGTACCTCCTCGGATAAGGCTCGAATTTTTATTTATTTTTATTTAAAAACTTCAAAAATTCATATATTTTGCATACGAGCTCCATTTTTGATGTTCCTAATATCCACACATAGGTGAAATTATGCTCTACAACTTTCATTTAGACTCCGCCGGCTAATTTTGAATTCATTTTTAATATTATATTTTTAACAGGCCGGGACATGAAAAGTCCGTTAAAAATTCATAACTACATTATCTGATGTCCGTTTTCGTCTGTATTTTTACCGTTGTACTACTATTCACGAGACCTTCGATTCTCGTTTAGGTTGTGTCGGCTAAAAATCACTCGATCTTTATTTCGAGGTTTTAGCTGTCTACTGCTATTCTGAAATTTAGAAAACTCATAAGTTCCTTATACGAAGTCAGATTTGGACGTTCTTTTTATGAAAATTCTCGGTTTAATGAATACTACGACTTTCGTTTAGATCATAAAGGCTAAAAACTTGTTTATCGAAAACTCACTTTTTACGTCATACGGCGTCGTGCCAGTTTTGTCGTGAAACTTCAATAAGCCATAACTTCCTCGTTATAATTCGGATTTCGATGAGGTTTTCGCCAAAATGTTTCTAACGAGATTCTTTACAACTTTCATTAACATTATTTTCACTTATTTCCAACTTCATATTTTCGTTAATTTCAATAACTGACACTTGATTGGAATCTCATAAGACTTCCAATACATTCTGAATGATTCTAAACATAGTTTTACTTCAATTCTATTAAAAACTATCTGTTAGAACTCAATACTCAAATTCATATAATATTTCATAATATTATTCATTATAAAACACGATAACTGAACGTGTATGTTACAACCCATGGTTTTCTTATTAACATATATTCCTAAGGAATCCCCGAGGAAGTGTTATCCACGTAGAGATCCTTTAGGATAGATCCCTTGAGATCATCGGTTTAGGATCAGGGAGTGAGAATAATAGGAAAGGGGTAATCGGGTTATTTTTTTGATGCGAAATATATAATTAAAGAACTTAATTATGTGGGTTGAAACCCTATGTGCTCACTAGACTCCCAAGGCTGACCCACTCAGCTTATTTGTATAATAGGTAATGGTATAATGGTACGTGGATAGCAATGTTTGGATCTGATGAGAGATTCGAGGAGGCGTAGGCCATAGTATAACATTATGTTGTTTGGCCTGTAACGACTACGTTTATGCTTATGTTGCTTATATCACTTATGACATCCAAAGTTTTTAATAATCAATGAAAAACATTTCGTCGGAAACACTTCCATGGGATAAATTCGGCAATATAAAGAATACTCTGTTTTAAAATAAGCATATAGAGAATATCTTTCCGGGACATATAAATGGGGATGTCACAATATGCCCTGACTTCTTGTACTTGTAGCAGACGAAACAGTTGCCAAAATGCTTCTTCTTGCACTCGTCGCACCACTTCCCTTCTTGGTTGCTTCCAAATTTGTTACTCAACTTTGAGAACTTCTTTTTCTTTTTGATGTTGTTGTTCCCTGAGGACCCATCAGCCTTTCTCTTCTCACCAACTTCTTCTTGCAGCCCTTTTTATCTTGCTTTCAATAGACCTTGCAGCACAGATGGTTGCCTTAAAAGAAGGAGCTTGCTTAACTAGCATAGTGTACTCCCATGGTAGTCTTTTAGAGTACCTATCAATCTTGGTTAATTCATTGGGGAACACACATAAGGTGAAATCCACTTTGTCAGTGAAAGCGTTGATATATTCGTCAACGGTTATCCTTCCCTTTTTCAATGTTAAGAGTTGATTCTCTAATTCCAACATATCTTCTGCTGAGAAGAATTTGTGCTTGAAGTGGGTCAAGAATTATTCCCATGTTTTGTGTAGCGGCTTGTTAGGACTTAAAGTCTTTCCCAACGTATTCCACCAATGGATTGATGCACCTTTGAATTGCCTCACAGCATAGGTGATCTATAACATGCTCGTGCAACCACATGTTATGAAGGCTAGCTCAATTTCAAAAATCCAATCTATGAATTCAATTGGATCCTCTTTTCCACTAAAGGATGACCGCTTGCAAGTAGTACGGTCCCTATACTGGTAGTTGCCACTAGGCTCATCATTCCTCCGGACCTCTGGTTCTTCCGGTCCTTGATAACTTTCAGCTTCATTGTTTGTTTCATTGACCTTTGTTGCATGAGTCGAAACTCGGACATATTTTACTTGCCCAACGACTATTGGTTCATTAACCACTCGTGATCCACGTCTAGGGTTAGCTAGCTCCCGAGTTAGGAGATTCCTAAACTCAAGCACTACTGATCTAGCAGGGTTTGCATCATCGCTCGAGATTCTTCCATGATGAACTGAGCAACTCCTACTCTGGCATTCCGAAGTGTTGGACCTCCTTCATTGTTGGCGACTCTACCGCTCCTTGTGATCGTCATTTCGTTTTATACCCATAGATTCGAGTAGTTTAGTATAGTAATATTTTTACTTAATATATATATATATATATATATATATATATATATATATATATATATATATATATATATATATATATATATATATATATATAGTTATTTATTTAGCACCTAATAGCGATCAAGGCATTTTAGCAATTAAGGCATCCTCCTATAGTATGCTAGTGCTTGTCTCTATAGAAATTTAGGCATCTATCCTAAGGAATTCTATCACACACATCACTATTTATAATTAGCTTCTAAGTTTTAGTACAGCAATTATCAAAATTCCTAGTTCACTTAAACTAATGATTTGATACTAACTGTGACATCCCCATATTTTCATAACCGATTAAAACTTTTTCTTTACGCTTTAAGTTATTGTGCCACGGAAAATCTCAGTTTAATTAAAACAATTTGAGATAATTTAAGTTATTTGATCTTATTAAAATACCATGGACGTCACCATTAATATCCAAACATAGGTTACAACGTAAAAAATAAAAAGTTCCTGAAATACTAATACATGTTCATCTCTTATTTCACTCAGCATCCTAATTAGTTTCCAACAACCTTAGATTCGCTGCCTGTGATGCATATAAATTGAGTGGCCCATGTTTAGAAAACATAATGAGATGCATAAGGTTTTCAATCCCATAATATTTTAATGATAATAAATCATAATCACATTTCTAAAAAAACAATCATTGCCAGATAATTTGGATATATAAATCCTTATTTAAATATCATTACGACAATCTACCCATCCAAACAGATTTCTCATGAACCCTAAATAAACGATCATTTGGAAGAATCTCCTTACCTGATGAATCGTTTGAGCAACTATTTGGCTACATAACTACGGAGTCATTTGCCAGTGTAAGTCATATTTAAGGCAACCAATGTTCATAGTATTTGATATATATATATATATATATATATATATATATATATATATATATATATATATATATATATATATATATATATATATATATATATGGTATCCCAATTTATGTACTTCTGTAGGTTATAAGTCCAC
This sequence comes from Lactuca virosa, assembly GCF_052849685.1. Lineage (NCBI taxonomy): Eukaryota > Viridiplantae > Streptophyta > Magnoliopsida > Asterales > Asteraceae > Lactuca > Lactuca virosa. Next base: position 241,104,279 of record NC_136433.1, read on the forward strand.
ACTAGCATTGTAGTTCACTAGACCGCCTAGAATAGTCAAGTGTTGCCATGAACTCGGGTCGATGACCCAAACATACATGTCGGTTTTCTGATCTGTACCCACCATTTCTTTTCATCCAAAACGAAGACTACTACACTTCGATATGATCCCACACTCTACCCTAGAATGAAACCTATTCGATATTCAACTTATATGGAACTAAGCACCCCTTACAAGTCTTATTTTTAAAACTAAAAAGGATTAAACTAAAGGCAATCTATTTCCAATACAGTTCCTAATAAACCAAACTTGTATAGTTATACAAGTAGCACAAAGTATAATTAATACATACTTTTATCAAATTATGGTCTTAAAAGTGTAACACCCACAGATTCAGCTAGTCAATTAAGATATAATAAACGACTTTTGATAGAAGATTATTTAAGATAAATAATCTTAACTAAAGTTATAGTATATGTGATAAGGATTCCATACATATAAGAACGTCGAAATCCGACTTCGTATGAAGACCTTATGTTTGTTCGAAGTTTCGCAATTAAACTGGCACAACTCTACGTATCGTAAAAAGTGATTTTTTTATAAAATGATTTTTAGCCTAAGTGATCTAAACGAAAGTTGTAGTAGTCGTTAAACCGAGACCGTGCATATAGAGAACGTCCAAATTTGACTTCACGAGAGGAAGTTATGATTTTTCGAAGTTTCATACCAACAATACGGATACAAAAACCGAAAGCAAGATCGGTCATATGTTATGAAAAAAATCTAAACAAGAGTCAAAGATCTCATTAATAGGATTTTATCAATATAAAGACAGTTAAGAACAGATGTCATATGAGAGGGTTATTATTTCTATATGAGCTTAAACAGTTTAAGCCTGTTAAAAATATAGATTTAAAAATAAGGTGAAAATAGCCGACGAAGTCTAGACGAAAGTTGTAGATCTCGTTGATAGATACGTATAGATATAAAGAATGTCAAAAATGGAGATCGTATGAAGAAGATACGGTTTTTCAAAGTTTTTCAAATTCGAGCGCGCCTAAGCACCCGCGACGCACACTGACAAGTATACATGGCCCACAAGGTTTTTTTCCATGTGTCACCCTCTGACTGAAGCCACGTCACCAGCCCCGACAAGATGTATGGCACGCATCTTGGGTGCATGACATGCACCCCTGCTATAAATAGAAGTGCTCTGCTTCTTTCATTCCTCACACCATTCTAATTCTCTCTCTCTCGACTTTCTCTCCATTTTAGTAGGGAAATCTCTTTAGTTTTAAGGCTGTAGCGAAGCTCTAGATTCCTTGAGAGCCCAGAAAGTGGAAGCTCTCGATTTGGGATTCTTTCAATGAAATTTTGGACTTTTGTCAGAAAAATATGTCTAAGTTAAGCTACACTCATATTTATTTCAGTATAACTCATATTTATAACCATAGTCGTTATTATGAACCTATAAATAAGATTTATCAGTAATTCTAGTAATAATGTTGATTGATTTACTTGTAGAAGTGGTGTCTAGATTGGTCATGTTAGCTTGGTTGTTGGATTTCAGAATGGCTATAAACCAAAATTGTCCTACCTCCAACTGTCCGGTCTGGCTGATCCTTATTTGATAGAACTCTCAGTATTCATTAGGATTTTTTAGGAATCTAGACTATCATCAGTCATAAGAAATAGTAAACTAATACCTAGCAATAATAAACTTTTATTAATTGAGTGCATAGTTACTTTCATCTTACACCTAGATATGAAGTATTTATATAATTGAATGCTATAAGTGTTTATGTGCAAAGATGTTATCTGTTAGATGAAATATTATAAAGATAAATTATATATATATATATATAGTATATGTATTTATAAATATAATACATTGGGTAACGAAGGGTAATGAACGATGCTATAGTATGATGAAAGATAAGATGTCATAGTATGATGAAAGACGTAGGCCGTGATAGGATGTCACGACCTTATAAGTGGTTCTAATGTACTAACGATGTAGGAATGGTACTAGTGTACCAATGATGTAGTTACCTAACATAGTATAGGTGACGACCACTGGACCATTTGATGACAGTCTCATGAAGCGTAGACATGTTTATAACATGTAGGTGATAAACTTCGTGCCAATTTGATGTACACTACCCTACTGACATGTATTGCAGAGAAATCCATGTAACAGTACTGTCAGCAACGATGATTAAGATGATCCTTAGGAATGAAGATAACAAGAAACCTACTAACATGTATTTCGGAAAAATCCATGTAACAGTATTGTTAGCAACGATGATTAAGATTATCCTTAGGAATGAAGATATAAAGAAACCTACTGACATGTATTGCGAAGAAATCCATGTAACCGTACTGTTAGCAACGATAGCGCCCGACGTACCATATGTACGCCCATCATACTAGGGTCCAAGAGTCAAAATGAATGAATTTAATTAATTAATTTTTACCTAATGTGACATCCCCAATTTCATGGCCAGAAAAGACCGATTTGTTTATGCTTTATTTGAAAATCATAGTATATTTTTAAAGAAATATGTTGCGGAATTTGTTCCCAAAAATATGATAAAGAGTTTATCAAATCATTTCTGAATAAATGTATTATATTAAAAACCTCGTGATGTCATTGTCAATACAGATCAAAAGCATAAACAGAAACAACATATGCCTTATAGTATCTATTTATTCTAGTGGCCTATAATCTATTGATCTCTCATCAGACCATCACTCCTGTGCTCTCTTACCACTACCTGTAATGCAATAAACTGAATGGATCAGGCTTGGGAGCCTGGTGAGCACATAGGGTTTTCAACCCACAATAATTAAGTTTATTAATTTCATCAAATCAAACAACCCGATTACCCGTTTCCGTTATCCTCACTTTCTGTCCCTAAAGCATCTAAAGTAAGGGACCTAGCCTAAGGATTTTCATCGGGATGGGCACTACTGCTAAGGGGGTTCCTCAGCCATATATGTACATAAGGCAACTATGAGGGGGATGGATTACACCGGTGAACACATCGTTCACAAACACCTATATGTTGTGAGCCTGCCAGCGTTCCACTATACTGTATAGAATAGTCTGTGGTCGTCATCTATACTCCGCTAGATGACTGGATCATCATCAACATCGAGGCCTCTCATCATTTTATCACATATCAACTATTTCATCTACCCATTTTTACCCAACATATTCGTTGATATAAAATACATGTACAGTTTAAATCATTTAAAACATGTATAAATCGTTCATCCAACATAGATATCAAGAACACAGATAACATGCACACATAGCACATAATTTATATTAAATACTTTATATCTATGTGTAAGGTAAAAGTAACTATCCACTCACTTTAGTAGCATGATTTGATACAAGCTAACTAGAAATGGTCAGCGGTTCACGATCGTAGCGCTCGGGACGTGGAATGCCTTCAGCAAATGAGAGAGAGAGAGAGAGAGAGAGAGAGAGAAGAAGAAGAAGAAGAAGAAGAAGAAGAAGAAGAAGAAGAAGAAGAAGAAGAAGAAGAAGAAGAAGAAGAAGAAGAAGAAAAAGAAGAAGAAGAAGAAGAAGAAGAAGAAGAAGAATTGATTGATCGATCGAGTATACTAGCTTTGGAGGATTTGGAGAAGACAAATTGAGCTTAAATTGAAGAAATAATGAAGAATCATGGGCTACAATCTAAGGCAGAAGAAGTGGAACAGCGGGCTAAGGTACTGCAAGCCCAATAAATGACAGTGGTCCATTCTCAACCAGTTCATGCGGCCTGCATGTGAATCAAGTCAAAAGTCATGCGTCCCACGTGACTTCCTGCAGGGGCATTTTGGGAATTTATCTTGAGTGTTATTTGAGAAAGGTTGGGGTGAATCATTTGCACACTTCTTCACATCCGAAAATTGGTCAGTTCTCTGGAGTTTTGGGAGCTTTTGTAGCACTTGAAGAACATCAAAAACATCATCTTTTACTCTTGATTCTTACTACATGTTGGGTACTTTTAACTTTTCTTTTGTTATCATGAGTTTAGCCATGCTAGGCTAAACTAATATTGGTTGGTTTTTGGTAAAAACCCATGGATATTTAGTTGTTTGGAGAATATTATGAACTTGTGATGACTTTTATGAAAGTGTTTTGCATTTGAACATCTTACCATCTATGTGTCTTTATTTATGAGTTTAGATGTATGTTTGGTAATTAGTTGGCTAATTTTTTGATTAATTAATAGATCCTCAAATTAGCAAGAAACAAATGTTTTGTGTTTTAATTTTCACTTCGTACAATCATAAAAACACTTTCTACAACATGGTAGTGAAAGCACTTGACCCCTCTTGGATTTGGTGACTTTTTAGTCCTTAATGCTAGTTAATTTTCACTAATTACATGCTTAATGGAAATTGTGGCTTTAACTAAGCAAATATGTTATGAGCTTCTCTAGCTATTTTACTAATTAAGAAACGTCTAGGTGAACTCAAGCTTCTTGGGTTACTATAGCCAAGTTAAAATGAAATCACAAGTCTTCCACTATAATTTCTAACGATAATCAACTAATTCTCCATGTGATGAAAGCCAAAGTCAACCATTTATCTTTCATTGATTTTACATCCAACTCTTGCTTTTGTTGAATTGTTTATTTAAATCTTAGTTTAACTCTAGTTTTCTTTCAAGTATTTTAAAAGATCAAAAACCCCCATTTTTATTTTTATTTTAATTATTTTCACAAGAATTTGTATAACAAGATTTTTCATAGAAGTAACAAATTGAACCAATCTATGTGGATTCGAACCCTTTACCACTATACACTATTTTATCGTACAAAATTTAGGGTTATTTATTTTGTTGGTCTCGACAACCACCATGTAACCTAATAAACCCATCATATTTTGTGCTAGAGTTTGACTCAAAGAGACCCGAGTCTAGCCGTTACATCATATGATGAAAGATCATTAGAACATGACTCATCTGTCTGTTATGAAAGTCAAAGTAAAGACCTTATATTAGGTTAAGTCAATTATAGATGGATCAGGAGCCTCTAATGGATATTGAAATTAGAAGGAATAGTAGGTGTCGTATCGAGCACCGTCAACAAACAAGAAATCTAAGAGTTAGAAACTCAATAGAAAAGACATAAGAGTTATGGTTATTACCAAAATTAGAAAGGTAACGTCCGAAGTCATCGAACATGCCTTGTTTTGTTGATGATTCCGGGACGTAATCATCATAAGGGGAGACAACTGTAACACCCGCAGATTCGGCTAATCAATTAAGAGATTATAAGAGAATTTTGATAGAATAGTATTTAGGATAAATAATCTTAACTAAAGTTATAGTATATGTAAAAAGGATTTCGTACGTATAAAAATGTTGAAATCTGACTTCGTATGAAGAAGTTATGCTTCTTCGAAGTTTCGCAACTAAACCGACACGACTCTACGTATCGTAAAAGTGAATTTTTGATAAAATGTTGTAGCATAATCGATCTAAATGAAAGTTATAGTAGTAGTTAAACCGAGAGCGTGCATATAGAGAATCTCCAAATCTGACTTCATGAGACGAAGTTATGATTCTTTGAAGTTTCAGCGCAAAAGTGCCGATATAGAAACCGAAAGCAAGATTGGTCAATTGTTAGGAAAAACAATCTAAACGAGAGTCGAAGATCTCGTTAATAAGAGTCCATCGCTATAATGACAGCCAAGAACGAATGTCGTATGAGAGGGTTATGATTTTTATATGGGTTTTAACAATTTAATCCTGTCAAAAATATAGTTTTAAAAATAAATCGAAAATTAGCCGATAGAGTCTAAATAAAAGTTGTAGATCTCGTCGATAGCTACGCGTGTATATAAAGAACGTTGAAAACGGAGCTCGTATGAAGAAGATACGATTTTTCAAAGTTTTTAAAATCTGAGCGCACCTGAGCACGCACGGCGCACGACGCGCACTGACAAGTAGACGTGGCCCACAAGGTTTTATCCAAGTGTCACCCTCTGACCGAAGCCTCGTCACCAGCCCCGACAAGATGCGCGACACGCGTCTAGGGTGCACAACGCACATCCCTGCTATAAATAAAAGCGCTCGAATTCTTTCATTCCTCACACCATTATAACACACACACTCTCTCTCTCTCTCTCACTCGATCTCTCGACTTTCCCTCCCATTTGGCTGGGAAATCTATTTAGTTTTAAGCTTCTAGCAAAGCCCTAGAGTCCGTGGGAGCCTGGCAAGTGAAAACTCTCAAGTCGGGATTTTGCCAGTGTAGTTTCCAGACTTTGTTAGGAAAATCTCTGTAAGTTAAGATACACTCATATTTCTTTTAGTATAACTTGTATTTATAGTCATAGTCATTATTATGAACTTATAAACAAAATTTATCAGTAATTCCAGTCATAATGATGATTGATCTACTTACAGGAGAGGTGACTAGAATGGTCACATTGGCTTGGTTGTTAGATTTCAGAAAGACTATAAGCCAAAACGGTCCTGCCTCCCAACTATCCGGCATGGCTGATCCTTATTTGATAGAACTCTCAGTATTCATTGGGATTGTTGAGGAATCTAGACTATCATCAGTCATAAGAAATAATAAACTAAGACTTAGCGATATGAACCTAGGTTGCGTAAGAGGAAAATATAAAGTTATAAGGCGAAGTTCTGCCCAAGTTCCGAGGCATCCACTTTTATTAAGTGAGTGCATAGTTACTTTCATACTACACCTATATACGAAGTATTTAGATAATTGAATGCTATATATGCTTATGTGCAAAGATGTTATGTGTTAGATGAAATATTCTAAAGACACATTTTACAAGATATATATATATATATATATATATATATATATATATATATATCGTATATGTATTTATAAATATAATATATTGGGTAATGCAGGGTAATGAACGATGTTATAGTATGATGAAAGATAAGATGCCATAGTATGATGAAAGACGTAGGCAATGATAGGATGTCATGACCTTAGAAATGGTACTAGTGTACTAACTATGTAGGAATGGTAATAGTGTACCAATGATGTAGTTACCTAATAGAGTATAGGTAACGACCACTAGACCATTTGGTGACAGTCCTGTGGAGCAAATGCAGGTTTATAACCAGTAGGTGATGGACTTCGTTCCTATTTGATGTACTCTACCCTACTGACATGTATTGTGCAGAAATTCATGTGACAGTACGGTTAGCAACGATGATTAAGTTGATCCTTAGGACAAATCCTTAGGAATGAAGATAGAAATAAACATATTGACGTGTATTGTAGAGAAATCCCTGCAATAGTACTATCAGCAACCATGATTAAGATGATCCTTAGGACAAATCCTTAGGAATGAAGATCGAAAGAAACATACTGACATATATTGCAGAGAAATCCATGTAACCATGATGTTAGCAACGATGACTATGATGACTCTTAGGACAGATCCTTAGGAAGAATATAGAAGTAAACATAGATGGGTAATTGAGTTAATTGTTTGATAATTAAAACATATTAACAATATTATTATGGGTTGAAAACCCTATGTACTCACCAAGTTTCCCAACCTGACCCACTCAGCCTTTTTGTATCATAGGTAGCGGTAGAAAGGTATATGAATGATGATAGATTCAAGGGGATGTATACTATTAGTCTAAAGATACTATAAGGCCTATTTATGCTTATGTTTTGTATCAGTTATGACACCCTAAGCTTTTATAAATCAATGAAAAACATTTCTTTACGGAACCAAATTCTGCATTTATAAATAAACTCTGTTTTAAATAAGCATAAATAAAAAGTTTTAAAATTGTTGTAAAAATGCGGATGTTACAAAAAGTAACTATGCAATCACATGAAAAAAGTGGGTGATTCGAGGTTAGGGCTACACTTTGCCTTAACACCTTATCCTCTCAAGAGACCTAGATGTATATAGCACTAAGAATTAGTCTGTTTTCATATTCCTTGTGACTATAATGTTGATAGTCTAGATTCCTCAATAATCCTAGTGTCTACATATGGATCTATCAAATAAGGAATAACTAGGTAGGATCATATCGAAGGTAGGGTCCGTTTGGTATATAGAGTATACTGTTTGGAAATCCCACTTTAAATACCTCACTAAATCCAGACTAGACATCACTCTTGTAAGTAGATCAATCACTATTATGACTTGTAATCACAGATATTATGTATAGGTTCATAATGAAAACTATGAATATAAATATAAGTTACACTTGAATTAAGATAAGTGCAGCTTAACTTACAGAGTTTTCAAACGAGAACCGGTAATTATGCAGGTAGAATTCTGATCCAGGCACTTCTATTTATCCGGCTCTCTGATCCCACAGGGTCTTGCTAAAGTAGTCGGGAACGAGGGAGTAAAGGGACTAGGGTTGCGAGAGAGTTCCAGAGAATTCTGGGTGAAATGGTGTGAGGAAATGTGTGTAAACCGAAACCTATTTATAGCTGGGAAAATAGGGGGCATTACGCACCATGTCTAGCCGTGTCGCGCCTCTTTTCGGGAGTGTAGGCGTGGTTCCATTCAAGGGATGACACGTGGAAAAATTTGGCTGGCTTTCGGTGTGCACCGCGCACCTTGTCGACGGGCGCATAATTTTATTATTTTTAAAAAATTCTTATCTTCTTCATACGAGCTCTGTTTTTTGACGTTCTTTATATTCACACATAGCTATTGACGAGATCTACAACTTTTATTTAGACTATGTTGGCTAATTCTCAATTTATTTTTAAATTTATATTTTCAACAGGCTTAGACTGTTAAAGTCCGTATAAAAATCATAACTCTCTCATACAACCTTCCGTTCTCGATTGTCTTTATATCAACAGAATCATATCGACGAGTTCTTCAGGTCTCGTTTAGATTGTTTTTCCTAACAATCGACCGCTTTTAATTTCAGTTTTTATGTCGCACACTGCTCTGATAAAACTTCGAAAAATCATAATTTCCTCATACGAAGTCAGATTTAGGCATTCTTTATATGTACGAGTTTACTTTTTCAATTACTACGACTTTTGTTCAGATTATTTATCCTAAATAATCTTTTATTTTTAATTTCTATTTTAGCCTTATTTATTAAGTTTCGATGTAAGTTTTTACACATATATTATATATACCTAATATCTATAAAATTCACATATAACACACAGACACACACACACACACACACATATATATATATATATATATATATATATATATATATATATATATATATATATATATATATATATTTGAATAATTTACTCGCATTTATTCATTGAAGATTTCCATCATCTAACGACATACATACAGATTCATAACTATGCATAGTAATAAACACGTCCGTTACTGTAACGTCTAAAAAATCACAACCAACTTAAACTTTTCAAAACAACCCATTCTCTAAAAAGAAGTGTTTACAAAACCATTGTTTCCAAAAACATTATTTAAAACCAGAGTCTCCCGAGATCCAATCAACATAAAAACCAAGGATGTGTACGGTCAGGCCTTCACCTTGCCACGGTCGTCTGAAGTACTTGAAGAAAAACTAAAAGTGTAATCCAACGTTTAGTGTGTTCCCCCATTGTACCACCACATAAACATAACAAACAAGCATGAAAACATAGCAGCCAACCTGATTGGACCGCCTCGCAGGGCCTATAGCCTATCTGGACCGTTCCACGAACAGTCAACCTAACTGGACTGCCTCGCAGGGCCTACAGCCTATCTGAATCTCTCTATGGGCAGCCGGCCCGACTGGAAAGCCTCACAGGGCCTACAGCCTATCCGGTCATCCCAATGTGTCTTGGCCTACAGCACAAAGCAAGTCCGCCTTAACCCAAACCAACATGTCGACATATGCAACAAACAAACATGAACACAAAGCCCGAAAATACAGATAATCATACAGATCTAACGGATTACAATAGTATAAAAACATACGGTAACCAGGATATCAATCCAATGGGCCAGCCTTAGTGCCTTCGACCTGTAAGTACAGTGAGGAAACTCATAGTCTGACGAATAGCTAGTCAATACTCTGCTCCCAAATAGTGGCTCAATCCAAATCCTAAATATCAAAACATTTTCATTCTAAATGAATATCATTTCCCCAAAAATACCCTTGGTTAAAACTGGCCAAAACTAACAAGTCAATCGAGTCAACTCAATCGAGTCAACTCAGCCAAGTCGACTCAGGCTTCGTACGTGAGGTGTACTCCGGAGGTATGCGGTTCGTACTCGAGCTTTGACCGCAGACAGGATGGTTGACCACGTACGCGCTGCGTACTCCAGGTTACACAGGGTGTACGCCCATACTTCCCAAATCCTCAATAAGAGCGTAATGCATTAAGCTCTCACATCCTACTTTCAGATCCAAGGCCAAAATACCACTAAGAGTAATTAAGTTTCCAACTTTATGACTTTGCATGCCCATTAAGTGGTTAATACACAAAATCTTAACTTTTTAATTCCATAAGACCTTCTATAGCATGCATGGAGGAAAACTAACCATCAAGACCACATTTTTATGACTTAAGACACCTCATAAGGTCTAAAAGGACGAATTATTGTTGAAGAGCCTACCATGCTCAAGAATCACCATATTTGAGACTAAAAGTGCCATAAATGAAGAAATGGCTAGTTCTACAAGATGGAGCGATCAAAGTATGAACTTTTTACCTCCAAGAGGTTGCTAGCAAGTGCAAGATCCCAGATCTAAGTTGCTTCCAAGCTTCAAGGTCTGTGCACCAACTTCTCATTCTTCAAGAACACCAAAAAGGCTCACAAATGAGCTCAAAACACTCTTATCACTTAGGATTTGCTAAAAGGTCGAGTTCTTAAATAAGAGTTGATGAGAGTATGATAAATGAGGTTATAATGGTGTTTATATATGGACCAAACCCTAAAAATTAGGGTTTGAACTTCCTCCATGTACGCCTTGTGTATGAGGTGCATGCCTAACGTACTAAGGTCCATCCTAGTACGCTCAACGTACACAACATACGCTCAACGTACTACCCCACTGCCCAAAATTACCAAAATGCCACTATGGGGCATTTTACACTCTTTCTTATACTTAGGGACTAAAATGCAATAATTATTCATACATAGGGTGAAAATTGAAAATACCTCAACATCGGGATGTTACAGTTACAATTGTGGTGCTGATAAATCCCTAGCCACGGATGGTTTCTCTTTTGACTTCATTAGAAAATTTTGGTATTTGATGGAGGTTGATGTGGTTGATGATGTTACTATTTTTTTTAATTCTAGCCATTTTTTGGATGGTTGTAATCCTTCTTTTATTGCTCCCATTCCGAATGTACATGATCTTAATGTTGGGTTTTAGTATACTACAACATCCTATGGTGCACATACAACCCTAAATGCTTTGGATCTATGTTTACTCTAATTATACATGCAATATTGTTTCTAAAGCATTAAGCCTACAACTAGCATACAATTGACATAAATAACATACAATTGAGTTATAGGATTACCTCTTGTTGTAGCTTGTTCTGTTTAGGTTCGATTCATTTACTCCTATGGTTAATTTTTATGGTAATGCAATAGATTAATTGTTATTGGTTACCGACTAAGGTGATTAGATTCACATTCGTTATTACCAATCCTTAGAAAATAGATTAATTTAAGCAGTGATCAAGTGGTTAAACTAATAAATTTCCTTGTTTAATTATTCGGGTTAAATAAGACTTGTAATTAGCTAATTAAATTGGTGATTCAATTAACCTCTTGTTGATGGTGTATCACACAAGCTCACACATTAATTTACCCATTCTCTAGTTAATCCTAGTTTCATATTCACTATTCCTAGGCATATAGCAATGTGTTCACATAAATCATATGAGATAAGCAATTTAGAGATGTTCATACAGCTTAATTACTTAGCAATTAACAGAAAATAGTTATGGTTAATGCATAAGGGTCTTTAACAAGCTTAATTTAACAAGATTCACCACATAACAATTAATCAAAAGAGTAAATTAATCCATAGGAGCAAACTTGTCTACCCTAAACAGAAACTAACGAAATTAGTTCATAATTACAGTAGATAAAAACCTAAAAACGAATTCAAACAAGCCAAACATAATTCTATTCAAAGGTAAGTGGAAAATCAAACCTAAGTTGCCTCAATCTTCTTAGAATTGAGGATGAGGGTTCTTCTCACGTTCTTTAGGTCTCCAGCTGTCTCCTTAGTCGCCAAGTAATCTTCCCAAAAGCCAGAGAGAGCCTCAATTCGGGTTTGTTGCTTCTATTTATAGATTTCTCAAAACAGGGTCTACTCGTCGAGTAGACAACTGACTCGCCGAGTCCCCTTGTTAGAGTCCGTGTACGGCAGGGATTTTACATATTGCTTCACGAACCTTCGCGGGTACTCGTCGAGTAGACGCTCCTGCTCGTCGAGTAGCTCCAGAATTTGACTCCTTTCTTCATTCTTCATCTCCCGAGCTTCCAATCGCTTCTCCTGCTTCCTTTCTGCTTCCGAGCGTATCTTTTGGACTGAAAATATAATTCAAACACTATTAAGTACCTTTTGTCCATAATGTGGAAATAATTAGTCAATAAATAAGGAAAATCTACACTAAATATATAGCTAAATATGCACATATAAAAATACCCCACACTTGACTTTTGCTTGCCCCCAAGCAAAACTGAATTTAAGCACACTAATAATACATAAGACAATCCCAATCAAACCCAACCATTATGTCAAGACCGCAACGCATGCATTTGTGTCTAAAATTTTCCTAAGGACCCCCCTCAATTCTAAATACTCACAATCTTCATAAACACTTGCCCACATCATTTGAACAATGCTCATTTTATGCATCCCTCCGAATCCATCTGCAGAAAACTTCCTAACCTCAAGGTATTTTTGGTCAAGCAACCCGAGCATACATAATCTAGAAAATTACAATCTTTGATACCATAATGGAGCTCTTTGGAATCCTTCATTTCTTGGATATTTGATCTTGATTTCTTTGAATTCACTACTTTTTGATATTTGGTATCTTCAACTTTTGAACTTTTGGAATTTTTTTGATCTTTTAATCTTCACTTTAATTGCTCCAAAATTCTTACAGCTTTAACTTGTAACTTTCTCTCTTTTTTTTTACATGTAACTCACTTTTTTATCACTCAAAACCTACATGCTTAAGCAGGGGCGCTCCACTTCAACCTTTATTGGTTAAAGTATTAGTCTTCCTAGATACATTTCTGGTACATGATGCTAAACTTATTGCATCCCTCAAACTAAGCGAGGTTGTGTTTTTGTCCCATGATTTCACTAGAATAAAGGGGGCCACAAATGCACTAGAACGTGTATAGGCTCAACTAAACATTTGAGTATTCATGCAATCATCAAACATAACACTAGCATGATTCCAAATTGCTTTTTACCAAATTTTCGAAATTAAGTCCAAGCAATTTTATGCAAAAAAATTTTTGAAATTTAACTAGTGTAATAACCAACCCCCTACCCCACACTTAAATTAGGCAATGTCCCCATTGCACGTTGTGCATGAACAAGAGCATAAAAGTAAAGAGAGCATTAGAACAAACTCCTCTGGGATAGCAGTTGCGAGGTTGATTTTCTTCTTTGAAAGCTCCATCTTCAATTGACTTTAAACATGGGAACAGCTCATCCATGTCTTGGGTGTCAAATCTCGTGTGGTACAGCTCCAAATATGCAGGAAAATAGTCTCGAAAAATCTTCGCGAATTATCCTTTAAAGAATATGAGTAAACCCGTATCATATGTGGTCAAAATCCAAATTTTGATAGTGGAATTTTGAGTGACTCGCCGAGTTAATACGGCTGCTCGACGAGCAGAAGGGCTTTTAACAGAAAAACGTGGTTTCGTAAGCGGACTCGCCGAGCCCAAGATATGCACTCGGTGAGTACATCGCTGAGTGATAAATAAATCTTCTTCTTTTGAGTCCGCTTCTGATGTGGTTGGGTATGACAATTTAGTGTCTTTTCTTCATTTTTCTTTAATAAGCAACACTCTTAACCCTCTTTGATAACGGACTCGACCTTAAACTCAAAACTTGCACATTCTCTTCTAGACCCGAACCTTACTCTAGCCTTGAAATTTGAGACTCTTGCATGCTTCCTAGCCTCAATCTGAAAAGATAAAAGCAACCACAAGTGATAAAAACAAATTCCTACTTTATCGTCCTACAAAGTTCCATAACCAAAAACCAAATAAAAAAACAAATAGTTTTTAAACATCCAAAACAAAACAAATTAAAACATCAATCTTCATCCTCCTCTTCGTTTCCTCCTGTCCCACTTCCACCAGCTTGGTTCCTCCTTGCTTGCACTCTTTCCTCCCAACTTGGCACATAGGGGAATCCGGGTCCGGGCCTTGGTGCGATATTCATTTGTTCAAATAAATAAACAAATGACTCGTTGTTATAGTTCATGCTTCTCCCAAGGTCGTCTTGGTACCTTCTTGCCTCAATGTTGTACCAATCCATGGGTAACTCTTCATCCACCGGAATGACCGGTGGGTCTTCCCGGACTTGCTCCCTTCTTTGCCTTACCCTTCTTCACGGCTCCTCCGGTACCAACACCTCATCCGCATTAGGGATGCTAAAATGCCCCCCACCAAAATCCTCCACGATTCTTGCCCTCCTAAATAAAGTGGTGCTGAAAGGAGGAGTAGGAATCATGGTCAACATCCGAGCTGCCCCTTGGTCCAAGATCCCATACGTTCTTGCAAGCTTCGTAACAAACATGCCCCCGTTGATTTTTGAAGTGATCCGCTCCTTGACCGCCCCCTCTGCTAAATATTTTGCCAAGCAATATGGCAAATTGCAGAAAACATCGGGAGTGATAATGCTCCACATGTAGAAAATGTCAAGAGTAGCGACCTTATCGTCATCCTTTCTTAAACATCCCAAAAATCATGACCAAAAATTTCTTAAAAAAAAACATTACTAATCCATAGCATTAAGTCATTCAAACATACTAAAAGGGGTTATATGACAAATCAGGGTATTTTCCCAAACACTTATTCATTTTATAAGAGTAAACATCCCATGCTAAACTTCTTGGTGTGTGCCATGCGATCATCCCGAGCTCCTCCCTCCGCTACCGGAAGTACGTGAAACCAAAACTGAAATCTGTAAGCACAAAGCTTAGTGACTTCCCCAACCTACCGCATACCATACATATCTACTGATCCATACATGCCATACATAATTCTGAGCACATAACCACATACTGGGCCCCCGCCCGCTGCATTGGGCCTCGCCCGTCATCGGACCCCGTCCGTCATCAGGCCCCGCCTGGCATCAGGTCCCACCTGGCATCGAGCCCCGCCCGGTATACAAATCTGTTTCCTTTAGGCGTCGCATGTCTCTGGGCCTCGCCCACCATACACATACACACGATTAAATAACATACTGGAACATACATAAACATTCCCTAACCATACCCTGCTCTAAGGCCTCGCCTAACTTGCGCCCCGCCCCTGGTCTGCTACTGAAGTAGTGGAACCCCGTCCACACTCCTACTAGTAGTGAGATACGGGCCCTCGCCCACACTCACACCTTTCCTATCACGGGCCTCGCCCCTGCTCTGCTAATATCGAGATATGGAACCCCATCCATACTCAGCTAGTGATGAGATACGGGACCTTGCCCACACTCACCTCCATACCAGGCACATACAAGTATCACGAAGACAACAAGTATAATCTAACGCACTACATAAGAATCTTCCTCGGGAATACCCCGGCATCGGACCCTCGGCCCGGAAACATACTATTATCTAACGGACTTCGGGCTTACCCCGACATCGGACCCTCGGTTCGGATCCTATCATACAGACATGTGCAAGAATCACAAAGACCTCTAGCATCCTAACATTCCTCGGGCCTCGCCCGTCATCAGGTCGTAACCCGGAACATATATCGATAGGTGCCTAGGGCTAACCCCCGATTCTTCCTTCTATACATAAGCATAATCATGAACATGAACATAATGGGCCGACATTGTGGCCGTAGACCCATGCACACAGTGAGGAGAATCACCTCGCACTGCTGAAAACTCGTTGAACACTTCTGACTGCTAACCGGCAACTTCTGAACCGCTGACCCTTCGACTTCCCGAACTATCAATACCCAAAATAACATTTAGACCACAATAATCCAAAAGTCAACCCTTGTCAAACTTGGTCAAAGTCAACGGTCAAAGTCAACTTCCAGTTGACTTGACTCGCCGAGTTGTTCTACCTACTCGTGGAGTCCATACTCCTCCGATCCATTACAACCCCCGACTTAACTCGTAGAGTCTAGCAAGAACTCAATGAGTTCTCCTTCAACCATACAATTCGGGACCATCCTCAACCGACTCGCCGAGTTGTATGAACAACTCGTCGAGTCCACCTCCATAACTAAGGAGATTGCCTTGGTCTCGCCGAGTTCCTCCTAGAACTCGTCGAGTACTATGATCTTCATGCCCAATATGGACCCAGACTGGTCGAGTCCTTCACCAACTCAACTCACTGATCTAACTCATAACCAGAGGGGATTTGGGTTTGGGACCCGACTCGCCGAGTCCGCTTTGTGACATCTCAATTCTGTCGATTACAGTCCATTTCATTGCTTCCAGCTCATAGATCTGGATTCTTAAGGCTAGCATTACACGTAAAGTTGCTAACTTTACGTGCATGCAAGGTGCTATGGAGCTAAAACTCTTAATCCAAGCTAAGAAGGTCTAAGGCATGAAATGGATCCATAGCTGGATAAAGCTAGCAACTCTGAGCTTCTAAAGCTCAAGGGTGCCCAGATCTGAAACCCAATACATCCTCAAGGGTTTAGTACTCGGATTAACCTTGGTAATGGCCCAAATGTGGGAAAAATACAAGCTAGAAAGGGAATCTAGATGATTAACAGTCAAGGTATAAGCTTTATACCTTCAAATGATCTGAAATGCCACACCAACTCTGGATCTATAGCTCCTTCTTGCACCACCAATAGTCTCCTTCCTTCTCCAAGCTTCAAATCACTCACAAAGGCAAGAAACTAGCTCAATAATCCACAAGGTTGATTAGGGTTTCGAGAGTAGGTGAGGGGAGTGATGGAGGCTGGGGTGGAGGCCTGAAATGTTGCTTAAATAGGGCACCAAGTCCCGAAATTAGGGTTTCCAAACCCAGACCAGACTCGCCGAGTAAGTCTCCCCGACTCGTCGAGTCGGTCACTTAATCCGCGACCTGGGACACGCTCCGACTCGTCGAGTTATTCCTTAGACTCGACGAGTTGACCCCTTTGACTTAGGGTTTTTCTTTCCTTTCTGGGACTTCTGGATTCGGGGTGTTACACTTTCGCATGTTAATAGTACTTGCGATCAGACGATGTATCAGGCGATGAATTGGGGAACGGATACTCCCTTCTTGAGCAGATGATGGAATGTAAACCCGGTTGGCGATTGTATTCCACCAAGTCGATGCAACCACTTCCTCGAGCAAGTCCTTATGACAATGTTCTAGGAATGTTTCAAAATTTTCATACATAATCACATCTTGATCATAAATTCCCATCCTCCATGCGAGCTCTGCAATGCTGTATTGACGCAGCTCCCCTCCAAGACAGAAAGTAATAATGTTTGGATTGTAATAGTCACTACCACCTAGGAAGTAGATGGTAGCAAAGAACTCCCATCACAATTCCTGATAAACAGGCTCTTGAATCTTAAAGAGTCGGCTCCAGCCATCACAAATTATTGTCATCCCATCATTGTTGAAAGACTTGACCAAATAAGGGGTCAACTCTTCCTCCAACCCAGTTTGACCAATCCAAGGCCAGTCAATATCATTGGGGACATATATTTCCTTGCGTCTCAACACTTCCAGCTTGTTTTTTGCGCGATCAAGTGAAGACTTGGAGGTTATTTTTGGAAAAGTTAACCATGGGAGGTCCCCATAGCCGCCTCCCCTTGAACTTTGTCCCCGCCTAGACATAATTCCCACAAGACGGAATCAAGAAAACCACAAACAAAACACAAAGCAATTAAGGACATCAAAATTTTGAGCATCTATGACCCAGACTCGCCGAGTCCACGAACCGACTCGGCGAGCAGGATGAACTGCGCGAGTCCAAACCATTTCGGGTAAATTTAACCATCCAAATCTATAAATTAATCCAGGGGTTTGTTTTGGTATGTTCACTAAGCATAAATATACAATAAATTTTGTTTTAAACTACCTAATTTACCAAGAAATCGAAACCCTAATATCCAAGTTTAGTCAAAATCGGGATTTTTCAGAAATTAAGGATATAACTCTACCAAAGGTTGAAACTTTTAAACGATTAAGAGTGAAAATGGTTACCTTTGAGTTGGATTTGCAAGGAAACGGAAGAAATCAAGATGAGAGCTTGAGAGAATTTTGCTCGTCGAGTATGGGCGGCGGCTGTATGAAGTGTTGAAAGTGTTTTACAATTAGGGTAAAAACCCCTTATTTACAGAAGGTGAAAGATAATTTTTTTTTCCGGGTAAATACGTGGACTCGCCGAGTAGTTTCGCGATTCCGCGTTTAATCAAAATTTATTAAATGGACTCGCCGAGTAGGTTTAGGGACTCGACAAGTCTTTCATTCTGTTTGATAAGAATTTGAGTTTTTTAAATTGTATGACACCAACCCCACACTTGAGCATTGCTTGCCCTCAAGCAATCATCATAAGCACAGAAGAAGATTGATAAAAGCAGATCCTAAGAAAAACGAAAATAAAAATAAAAAATAAAGGAAAAAGAAAGCAAACTCTAAACTCGGGTTGCCTCCCGGAAGCACTTCTTTTTAAGGAGTCATTAGCTGGACTCCTTCCCTCTTTAAGTTTCTGTAGTTCCTCCTAGAAGCAGCCCTTCTTCAAGACCTTCATCTCTTGGAATTCCTTCTTCATATCTCTTCACTCTATGTCCATTAACCTTGAAAGGAGTTTCGTCTCTCGATATAAGCTCAATAGCTCCATGTGGAAAAACTTGATTTACTATAAATGGACCATCCCATCGTGTCTTTAGCTTGCCCGGGAAAAGTTTGAACCTTGAGTTGAAGAGTAACACCTTTTGCCCTTCATGAAAGTCCTTATTACCCTTTAACCTTTTGTCATGCCAATTCTTTGTCTTTTCTTTGTATATCAAGGAACTAGTGTAGGTCTCATTTCTAAGCTCTTCAAGGGCATTCATTTGCATCAACCGGTTGGTTCGAAGTTCAGCCAAATCAAAATTACACATCTTTAAAGCCCAAAAAGCTTTGTGCTCAATTTCAACCGGTAAATGACAATTTTTTCCATATACTAACCTATATGGTGTAGTACCAATAGTTGTTTTAAAAGTTGTTTGAAAGGCCCAAAGTGCATCATCTAATTTATCCGACCATTCCTTTCGATTTCCTCCAACCGATCTTTCTAAAATCCTTTTTAATGCCCTATTCGTCACTTCAGTTTGCCCACTAGTTTGTGGATGATAAGATGTGGAGAACCTATGATGTACCCCATATTTTTTAACACTTTGGCTAATTGATCATTTGCAAAGTGAGTGCCCCGGTCATTGGGAAAGGTCCCATATTTTTTAACACGTAATCGACCGCCACCAAGATATATTTATTCCCTTTGGACATTGGGAAAGGTCCCATAAAGTCAATCCCCCACACATCAAATATTTCACAAATTTGAATACTATGTTGGAGCATTTCATTTCGGGATGATATATTCCCCGCTCGTAGGCACGAATCACATTCTTTGACGAATTGAGCACCATCTTTAAAAATTGTGGGCCAATAAAACCCAATATCAAAAATCTTCCTAGCTGTGTAGTGTGCTCCATGATGTCCCCCGGCGGGCCCGCTATGACAGTGTGCCAAGATTTCTCGACTTTCCTTCCCAAATACACATCTTCTTATCATTCCGTCTGCGCAACTTCGGAAGAGATACGGCTCGTCCCAAAAATAGTACTTGATTTCTGAAAAGAATTTCTTCTTCTGTTAGCGGGTTAAGTCTTTTGGAATGTATTTGGTTGCTAAGTAGTTAGCTATATCCGCAAACCATGGCATTTCTCCTGATACTACTAAAAGATATTCATCAGGAAAATCGTCTCCAGTCTTGTTTTCTTCCAACTCCGCCAAATGCGGGTTCTCTAATCTTGACAAATGGTCGGCAGCTACATTTTCCATTCCCTTTTTATCGCGTATTTCAATGTCAAACTCTTGTAAAAGTAAGACCCAACGTATCAATTGGGGCTTAGCATCTTGTTTAGCAAAAAGATAGTTTAGGGCAGAATGGTCGGTAAAAACTATGGTCTTGGATAATACCAAATAAGGGCGGAACTTATCAAAAGCGTATACCACAGCTAGCAGCTCCTTCTCGGTAGTAGTATAATTCTCGTGGGTAGGATTCAATGTCTTGCTTGCATAGTAGATTGGTTGAAAATGTTTATCAATCCTTTGCCCTAAAACAGCACCCACAGCATAATCACTCGCATCACACATTAGCTCGAAAGGAAGATTCCAATTTGGTGCTATCATGATAGGAGTAGTGGTTAATCTTTCTTTTAACAAATGAAATGCTTCATGACATTCCTTGGAAAAATCAAATGGGGCATCCTTCAAGAGTAATTGAGTTAAAGGCCAAGTAATCTTCGAAAAATCTTTAATGAAGCGACGATAAAATCCCGCATGGCCAAGAAAACTCCTTACCCCTTTTATATTAGCTGGAGGGTGTAGCTTAGCTATTGTGTCCACTTTTGCTCTATCCACTTCTATCCCTTTCCTTGAAACTTTGTGACCCAATACAATTCCTTCTTTCACCATGAAGTGGCACTTTTCCCAATTAAGGACAAGGTTTGTCTTCTCACATCTAGCTAGCATCAAGTCCAAATTAGATAAGCAATCTTCAAAAGATGACCCGAACACCGAGAAATCATCCATAAAAACCTCTATAAACTTCTCAATCATATCGTGGAAAATGGCCATCATGCATTTTTGGAAAGTAGTCGGTGCATTGCATAACCCAAAAGGCATGCGTCTATATGCAAATGTTTCACTTGGGCACGTAAAAGTGGTCTTCTCTTGGTCTTGTGGGTCGATTGGAATTTGAAAATATCCCAAAATACCATCAAGAAAACAATAATATAGATGACTGGAGAGCCTTTCGAGCATTTGATCTATGAATGGCAATGGAAAGTGATCCTTGCATGTGGCATCATTCAATTTTCTGTAGTCAATGCAAACACGCCACCCGGTTACTGTTCTTATTGGAATTAACTCGTTATTTTCATTGACCACCACCGTCATTCCTTCTTTCTTTGGTACCACTTGCACCGGACTCACCCATGGGCTATTGGAGATTGAGTAAATTATTCTGGCATCTAGTAGTTTAACCACCTCCTTTTTCACAACCTCTTGCATGTTCGGGTTAAGTCTTCGTTGGCGTTGTACTACAGCTTTAGCTCCATCTTCTAAGTTAATCTCATGAGAACAATAAGTTGGGCTAATTCCTTTTATGTCAGTTATTTGCCATGCTATAGCACCTTGCCTCTTCCTGAATACACCCACAAGACTTTCTTTCTCATGCTTGGCCAGATCAGCAGCTATAATTACAGGTTTTTGTTGGCCATCTTCAAGAAACGCGTACTCCATGTGATCTGGTAGTGCCTTAAGTTCAGTTTTCGTGTTCTGAATGTTTAACACGTCGAGTCCAGTGAGGGGACTCGTCGAGTCCTTCGTAAAATCCGCGACTGATCGAGTTTCTGCGGATGGACTCGTCGAGTCTGTCGAGGCGACTCGGCGAGTCGGGTGTTCTGCACTTCTGATTAGATCATTATACTCAGCTTCCTCGATCAGTCTTTCTAATTCCAGCAGGTCTCTTTCCGCGTCAAATTCTTCTTCATGTGTGACGGTGGACTTGTTTGGCTCATCTTCGTTCCATTCCTCCATTAACTCTTCCAACATGTCAACCGAAAATGTTGTGTCATCGCTATTCCTCGGATGTTTCATGGCTTGATCAACCCCAAAAGTGACTGATTCGTCTCCTACCCGAAGGGTAAGTTTAGAATCTCGCATGTCAACTATAGCACTTGCGGTGTTAAGAAAAGGTCTTCCAAGTATGATCGGGACTTGAGGATCCGCTTCCATGTCTAAAACTATAAAGTCCGCGGGAAACACGAACTTATCAACCTTGACCAATAGATCTTCACATATTCCTCTCGGGAATGTGACCGTTTTATTTGCTAGGTGAATCGCCATTCGAATTGGCCTTGGCTCCGGAAGATCTAATTTCTTGAAAAATGAATATGGCATGAGATTTACACTTGCCCCTGAATCAGCCAATGCATAAATGGTAGCTAAGTTTCCAAATTGGCAAGGCAATGTTAAGCTTCCCGGATCACCCTTCTTCTTAGGTAGTTTGTTCAACATGGTAGTTGAACAATTCTCATTTAGGACCTCTTTCTTCACCTCTTCCATCTTCTTTCTATTAGTTAGAAGCTCCTTGAGGAATTTGGCATATTTCGGCATTTGTGCAACCGCCTCTATGAATGGAATATTAATCTGGAGAGCCTTTATATGTTCCAGAAACTTCTGGTAGTCAACTTCATTTTTTTTTGTCTAGCTCGATCCGGAAAGGGAAGTGGAAGCTGATATGGCTTAACAGGAGGCTGGCTTTTCTGTTCAGGTGGGGGACTCGTCGAGTCTGTAACGTCGACTCGGCGAGTCGGATCGGGATTCTGTGATTCTTCATGTTCTTCTTTATCCTCTTGCACCAGCTTAGGATCTTCTTGCTGAATAGGGATCAAAGGAGTTATAATCTTCCCACTCCTAGTTGTCACGATATTTATATGTGCACCTTTCGGGTTACTTTCGATATTAGTAGGAAGTCCAGCCGGTCTTCTCTCATTCACTTGTTGAGCAAGCTGCCCCAGCTGCTTTTCTATGTTGAGAATAGATGCTTGTTGATTCCTAAGCAAGGCTTGTTCATCTTTCATCATAAGTTGGTGTTCTCTCAACATATTTTGTTGATCTTTGAGTGTAGCATCGGTATCATTATGTCTTTTCTCGGATGCGGCCACGAATCTTGTAAGCATGTCTTCCAAATCTGATTTCTTTTCATGCACCGGTTCCTCCTTTTGATAAAATCCTCTCTCCTTTTGCTTATACTTTTCCTCCCTTGTCTTTTTGTACTCATCATAAGGTAGCCATTCTTTCTTTGGTTTTCGCCAATTGTCATCAAACCTATCACCACTTGAATAGCACACTTGCACCTTCCGATTCTCGTTCTCGTCAAGATCACAATCTTTAGTTAGATGAGGCCCTCTACATTTTTCACAACCCACTCTAATGGCGTGGATGGATTAGTCCATCTTAGTCATTCTTCGATCCATGCTTTCCAATTTTTCCATCATTGCTGCCATGTCATCAGTAATAGAGTTCACCGCCCCTCGAGTCAAGTCATTTCTTGGTTTATGATATTCTCTAGAGTGTTTAGAGAATTCTTCAATTAGTTCCTTGATTACCGGGGGTGGCTTCTTTGTGAGAGGTCCTTGCGAATCAAGGAGTTGCCTAGTTGTTACATTAACTCCATCATAGAAACCGGAGAGTTCTTATTGACTGTTTAGATCATGATGTGGGCAATTCCTTAGTAGTCCCTTGTATCTCTCCCAAGCCTCAAAAAGTGAATTTCCAGCTTGTTGTTCAAAATTAGCTATGGCTTTCTTCAACTTGGCTATTTTTGAAGGAGGGCAAAACTGGTCTATGAATTCTTCTTTCATTTTAGCCCATGTAGTGATGGATCCTGGGGGAAGTGATTTCATCCAATCCTTTGCAGCTCCCTTGAATGTGACTGGAAGCATGCGAAGCAAAACTGTTTCTCGAGCCACATTTGGAACATTGAAGTAGTCGGCTACATCGTTGACCTCGTCCAAATGTTTGTAAGCGTCTTCGTGATCTTTCCCGTAGAAGGGGATTTCCTTAAGTTGAGCAAGTATGTGGCCGTTTAGTTCGAAAGTGGCAGTCGCGGGAATGATGGGTTGTACTAGTCCCGGTCCGGTATCGTCACGTATTCTCTTCTTCCATTTGCCCGTGGGAACTTCATCGATGTTAGCCATAGGGTTAGCTAGTTCGCCTTCAAAGTCGCTTCCTTCTTCGGATTCAGTTTCTTCCCTTTCAGATTCGTACTCGGTCTCTTCCTTCCTTGGGTCTTCGTCTGCTACTGAAGAGAAACTGGATTCCCCTTCTTTCTTACTCTTTTTCTTACTAAAAACAGACTTGAGATTCTTTAAAGGAGAATTCTTCTATGTTGCCGTTTCTCCTACGGTTTTGCCTTTGTTTTTCTTCAAAGTTGCTTTCGGGTCTTCAAGTGGTGGAACCAAAGGTGTACCTCCTCCTCTGGTCATAAACGAACTGCAAATAGAACAGAAAACACGCGTAAAAAGAACAAAAATAAACTAAAAACGAAACTATGTATTCAGCGATGGACTCGTCGAGTAGCTTCGACTGCACTCGGCGAGTTCAAGGCTAAAACAGAACAAAAAAATTAAACAAAAACTCTAAAAAAAACAGAAAAACTAATAACTTATCCTAATAACTAAACTACTAAAACAGTAACTTTGTGCAAGATAAATCTCACACAAAGGATCGATAACACTAGAAATTAGAATTAATTTTTCAACCGTTTCCCGGCAACGGCACCAAAAACTTGATATGTGTTAAACTAACTAGTTTTATCCTACTTTTAATTTATGAATTTGACACACAAAAGGCAGTGGACCTGTCAATTGGTAATATGAATTAGCAGGTAGGGTATCGAACTCAGGGAACGGAAATTAATCTAACTACTAGAATTATCTAAAACAATTAGTAAAATAGAGGGGTTTTCTCTAGTTTTGCAAGACTAGAAACTTAACTAAAAACTTAACTAATCAACTAACAGCTGAAAACACGTAAAAACCAACTAAAGTCAATGATCGAAAGGTTTTCTGTTTAGGTTCGATTCATTTACTCCTATGGTTAATTTTTATGGTAATGTAATGAATTAATTGTTATTGGTTACTGACTAAGGTGATTAGATTCACATTCGTTATTACCAATCCTTAGAAAATAGATTAATTTAAGCAGTGATCAAGTGGTTAAACTAATAAATTTCCTAGTTTAATTATTCTGGTTAAATAAGACTTGTAATTAGCTAATTAAATTGGTGATTCAATTAACCTCTTGTTGATGGTGTATCACACAAGCTCACACATTAATTTACCCATTCTCTAGTTAATCCTAGTTTCATATTCACTATTCCTAGGCATATAGCAATGTGTTCACATAAATCATATGAGATAAGCAATTTAGAGATGTTCATACAGCTTAATTACTTAGCAATTAACAGAAAATATTTATGGTTAATGCATAAGGGTCTTTAACAAGCTTAATTTAATAAGATTCACCACATAACAATTAATGAAAAAAGTAAATTAATCCATAGGAGCAAACTTGTCTACCCTAAACAGAAACTAACGAAATTAGTTCATAATTACAGTAGATAAAAACCTAAAAACGAATTCAAACAAGCCAAACATAATTCTATTCAAAGGTAAGTGGAAAATTAAACCTAAGTTGCCTTAATCTTCTTAGAATTGAGGATGAGGGTTCTTCTCACGTTCTTCAGGTCTCCAGCTGTCTCCTTAGTCGCCAAGTAATCTTCCCAAAAGCCACAGAGAGCCTCAATTCGGGTTTGTTGCTTCTATTTATAGATTTCTCAAAACAGGGTCTACTCGTCGAGTAGACAACTGACTCGCCGAGTCCCCTTGTTAGAGTCCGTGTACGGCAAGGATTTTACATATTGCTTCACGAACCTTCGCGGGTACTCGTCGAGTAGACGCTCCTGCTCGTCGAGTAGCTCCAGAATTTGACTCCTTTCTTCATTCTTCATCTCCCGAGCTTCCGATCGCTTCTCCTGCTTCCTTTCTGCTTCCAAGCGTATCTTTTGGACTAAAAATATAATTCAAACACTATTAAGTACCTTTTGTCCATAATGTGAAAATAATTAGTCAATAAATAAGGAAAATCTACACTAAATATATAGCTAAATATACACATATCAGTTTGGCCTTTAAGAACTTAGCACCTCAAGTGTGATGCCTCAAATGGTTCACAAACACCATGAACAAATGGTGGACTTGAGAGAGAGGTTACTAGCACACAAAATCGGTTATGAACTCCAAGAACTTTCTAGTGCAAAACTTGTGCAACCAATTTTAGGCTATAGGGTATCATATATACAGTGTAGGAATCCAAGAGTCATGGGTAAACCCTAATCCATACAATAGGGCTCATTATCCATGATCCATGTCTCATGTGGGCTAACTCTTCATGGATACTTACATAAAACTTAGCCAAACATGGATCAATAGCCCAAACACTATATGTATCACTGATTTAAATAATATGTCCCTGTTAATTTAATTAGTCTCTTTTGATCACTAAATTAATTCCAAATTAATTCTTGATCAATACTAATTAAATAACATGATTTCATATTAATATATTAGAACTTATAATATATTAATAAATCATAAATGACCTCTTCTCAAAAGTCCAACCTATCAAATTGCTCTGGTGAAGGCAACCTAAATGGACCATGCTACTCTCGAGTCAAGTACATACCAAATATAGTTATGGGCTTAGACACCTAATCCAACAGTCTCCCACTTGGATAATTCTAATAACTATTATTGCAAGTACGACTCCACAACCCGACTAGCAATCGTAGCTCTTAAAAGCCGTTGTTGAACTCTGACCTAGTCAAATGACGCGTCCATTAGATAAGGGATCATATATTCCTCCATTCTACAAGATATCATATGGACTGAGACATGGATTATAATCATTCTCTCTGTCCATCTGTTGTTTCCCGATTTCCGATTTATGACAACTGACTAATTGAACAAATCAAATCAGTCCAGGCTTGGCCAAGCGCTTAGGGTGTCATCACTAAATCATTGAGGGGCCCACAGATATCGCTTTTATCCCACATTGGGTAAAAGGAATTGATAAACTTCGACTCAAATGCTCGCTTGTACTTACTCATCAAATCATACACAACAATATGTTTTATAACACCAAGTTACTGGTACGTTTACATATGTCAATGTGCAACCAACTCGTAAACTACAACTTACATGTCTTGGTTTCAAGAATATAAGATATTATCGTCTCACAATCACTCGTGATAAAATCCATGAAGTGATTCAGATGAGCGTGGGTTTAATCCAATACTCGAATCTTATTCCATAAGTGCTCACGAACACTGCAGCAAATTTGTGCTATGTCTAAACGCCTTTAGACAATCTACAGACCCATTCATGACAGTCTAGCTTCAATACCTACTTCCAAAGTATGATCGACTGTGGATGGTTTGAATAACGTAGTTATTCGGAAAGTCAAAACATGCAAAGTGAAACACAAGAATAATCGAATCCAATATGGTCTCAGAACTTATGAATATAAATAAAACACCTTTTATTTAATCACAATATTGATTACACATTATTCATTGTATAATGTTTCGATTAATCAACTTAATACTTGAATTAAAACAACAGTTATGCCATGCTCCAAGCATGCACACTATGTTTTCCTATGGTCCTTTCTTTGTGAAATAGATCAATTGACAACATTTCAATAATGCTCATTTCACAATTCCAAATCCTTATCATAAATGTAAGAATACCAAAATCTTGTCATTTACTATAATCTGTTTAGATTCTAAACTTATATGCAATTATCCTCTTGTAATGACTATGCACAAAAGTCACAGAGACTCTCCAACAGACATTACAAAGTATTCCAATGGAGATCAATTCCATGGAAATGAAGTCTCACATTCAAAGTACATTCCTTTGAACATCCTTCTTGCATTAAGTTTCCTAATCTTACAAAGATTTAAAGAATAACTTCCACTTATGAAAACATTTCCATATTCCCATTTTGACTATCACTTCTGAACAAGAGTTACCTCTTCTCAGAGTATGTCAATGTGGTCCTTCCAAAATTTAGAATATACTTCCAACTGTCCATAAGCAACCAATCTTTGGTAAACCTCAGATTGTCCTCGACAATTGCTTAACCATTTTAGTCGTCTCTCGTTCTAGTCCCTTTTCCCTCTTAATGCCCTAGGCATTTGAAAAATTAGAACAGATTAATGTTACAAAATTTACTTATGTCGAATCTTTTCAACATAACATTCATATATATCCTTGACTAAATTTCATTAAAATCTCAATCTAAGCTTTTAGATTTGAAATGAACTATGAATTCCTCTCCCTTAATTAATACAAAACAACTTTTCAAACCCTGCAACTTTGTGAATTGAAACTTTTGTTTTCTATAATTAACATTGCTAACTCGCAACACTTAACGTAATAATTATGCTCCCACTAGCATAATAATTACATTCTTATTAGCATAACACTTATGCTCCCACTAGCTTTGACATGTACCCAGAAATCAGGTGGACTTCTAGAAATCAATACTTATTGACTTTTTTACCAAAGTTCAGATTTCTGATACGAGATGCTTTGATAAGACTTTATCTAGGCTTCTCAAATTCATACACCTTACCTTAGATAGCTCACATGTGTGTCTAAACAATTTTAGAACTTACAGCCATAAGTCTGAAATGTTTAGACCTTTTGCCATTTCTCACAATTCGAACTATGAAGAGGGATGCCATAATCATAATCGAATTTGAGAATGAAAATAACACAATTGCTATCTCCTTAAAATCTACTTAGTGAAAGAGTTTCCTCACAATCATTTTCATAAATTGGAGAGAAACCTTATGACACTTAGATTTTTATGGTGTATGTGTTCCTATCCATGTGAATTTGTCATAACCATAATCACAAGACAAGGTTACTGACAAATCCAAACTCATATGGACTGAACTTGTTCAATCTTAATTTCTTGCCACCTGGCAGCTCAAGGGCCTACCATTGCTTCCAAGTTATGAAAACAATTAAGCACTCATAGAACTCACATGCATAGTCAACTTTAACTAGAATGGACACAGAAACAAGAATATGTCAACACGATAGGTTACCAATCTCAAGTCGTGTGCTAGTGATTAACAATAGGTTTACTCTTGATTAGTTCTTGAAACTATTCAAGATATTAAGACTCCCAACCGATCTACCGTTACCCAAAATACCGGTCCTCCACCGGTTACCGGACACAAGAACATTCCCTCAGTCGCCCCCAGCGACTCATGAAGATACCGCGACTACCTGAACTGCTCTACTAACCCAGCCACTCTGGCTCTAGAAGCTCTAGGATCCCCGATCCCCTACCTTACCCTAAGGTCCCTACCAAGTCCCACCTGTTGCTAAAAGAACACGGGCCTCACCCACGGGTCCCACCCATCTATATTTCGGAGCGGCCTCTCCCACATGTCTCACTTATCCAGGGCTATGCATACCACTCCTCCTTTGATCTCAACTAGCTAAACTTTCCTGATTCTTATCATGCTAACTCGGAGATACGGGCCCCCGCCCACACTCCGCTAGCTAAGCTGCTAATGAATGCTACGGCTTACCCGCAGTCTTACATCACTTCCCTCACTGACTCGCTGCTGGGGAATGCTGCGACTACCCCGCAGCCTTATATCCCGACTAAACTCGCACCTACCGAAGGCTCTCCGACCTGGTTTCCCCGAACCAGCCATCGACTACTCGCGAAGACGCGAACTCAAGGATGGGAAGTTTCCCCAACTTCCAACCTAACTGCTCCTCAATCCAAACAGCCACTTGAGTTGCTTCCTTCCTCACCAAGACTGCGGAACCACCTCAGTCTTGCACTTACTTCTGTCTCTGGCCCCTACAAGTGGCTCTCCCCCACTTCGATTCGTCTAGCTCCTCACAGCTCACAGCTTGAGAGAATTACCAATTCTCCCTACCATCCTCTGGCCACTTCTGCTGAAAACCCGAGCTCACCACAGTTGGGAATCTAACCGATCTATCCCCTAACGACACCTTCCCGAAACTAGCAAGACACTACCGATCCCCACACATGCATGCTACAGTTACTGCATCCAAAGTAACCTTCTCTAAATGAGGCGACCTCCTATTATCATTCTAAAATCCAAGGTATGCAGATGGCATATAACTCATTCACAAGCAGGCCAAAAAATTCCGAAATATCATTATCAATACCGATGCAGAACCATAACAATAAGATCATAACATAAGCTAATAGGGAAATGAAAGAAGATATGTACCTGCTCACACCTCATTTGAAACCAACTGATACGCCCCGCTCCTCGCTGCAGGCGACTCCGCCCGGCCCTGACGGCCGTCGGTGATCCTCAAGGTTGCAGGGGCAAGTGCTATCACATGTCCTGCTGAATGGAAACTCGGACATTGGGCCTTCTTGTGGCCCCTCTTACTACAAGGGAAACATATCAGGTCCGATCCCTGGGTGGTGGTAGCAGTACAATCCCTGCTGAAATGACCAGTCTGGCCGCACTTGAAGCAGCCAGAATCACCACCACTGCCACTCCTACACGCACCCTCGTGCGTCCTGCCGAAACTTGCCACAGCGGCCCCGGTCCTGAGGACCTCTCAATCTAGAATCTGATACCTTGGGCCTCTTGCCCGATCCCATGGTTACCTGAACCTCTGCCAACTTTCTCTTCCTTTCTGTCTCAAGATCAATCTCTCTTTCTCTGGCCCGAGCGATCATGTCTTTGTTGGGTTTTGAGCATTCTAACACTCCTATGGTGTACATGCAACCCTATAAACCTTGGATCTATGTTTTCTCTATTATACATGCAAATATTAACTATTCCAAGGTTTCATCCTAACTAGCATATTATGAAGCACCTATACTACAAAGTTCTAGTTAGATGACATACCTTTTGATGTAGCTTGATGTCTTCAAGCTTTAAGAGCTTAGCCCCAATAGTGTGGAAGCCTCAAATGGAATCACAAATCACCAAAACACCTTGGAAGAACTTCAGAGAATATGTATGCACACTAAAATCGGCCCACTCTTATTTTCACACACTTGTGCCAATTTTGTGAGTCAAGGACCCCTTTATATATTATGGAGGATTAGGGTTACATCCATGTAAACCCTAATACCCATGACCTTTCATTTACATAGGATCCATGGGTTAAAAGCTCCATGGACCATCAATGAAAGCTTAGCCCAACCTAAATGAACTTGGCCCATTCCATATATATAAGAGTCTATATTTAATTAGTTCTTTTTGATCACTTAATTAATTCTAAATTAATTATTGATCAATACTAATTAAATAATATGATTCCATATTAATATATTAGAACTTATAATATATTAATATAAATCATAAATATACTATTCTCAAAAGACTATCCATATAACTTGTGCCGGTGAAGTGCAACCCAAATGGACCATGCCGGGTCGGGTCAAGTACATACCAAATATAGTTATGGACTTAGACATTAATCCAACAGTCTCCCACTTGGATAAGTCTAAAACTATTATTGAGTATGACTTCAAAACCTAACTGGCAATCGTAGCTCTTAAAGCCGCTGTCGAACTCTGACCTTTGTCAATGACTTGTCCATTAGATAAGGGATCATATATTCCTCCATTCTAGATATCATATGGACTGAGACATGGATTATCAATCATTCTCTCTGTCCATTTGTTGTTTCCCGATTTCCGATTTATGATCACTGACTGATTGAACAAATCAAATCAGTCCTGGCTTGACCAAGCACTCACATGTGTCATCGTTAAATCATCGAGGGGCCCACAGATATCGCTTTTATCCCGAAGGTAAAAGGAATGGATAAACTTCGACTCATATGGCTTGTTCTACTACTTGTTGAATCATACACAAATGCACGTGTTATAACATCGAGTTACCAATGCGTTTTCGTGCAATCAATGTATAACCAACTCATAGTAACGACTCATATCTCTAGGTTTTAAGAATATAAGATATTATCGTCTCATGATCACTCGTGATAAAATCCATGAAGTGATTCCAATGAGCGTGGGTTGAATCCAATACTCATAACTTATGAGCACTCATGAGTGCTGTAGCACCACTTTGTCCACCAACTTGGACCTCTACAAACCAACCCATGACAGTCTTGATTCATATCTACTTCCAACATATGACCGACTGTGGATGGTTTGAATAACTTAATCATTCAGGAAGAGCGACTTAGTTACTCTGAAAGTCAAAACATGCAAAGTGAAACACAAGAATAAATGAATCAAATATGGTATCAAACCCTATGAATATAAATAAACACTTTTATTTATCACCATACTGATTACTCATTATTCATTGTTTCGGTTTTATCAACTTTATACTTGAATTAAAAACACTAGTTGTCCCATGCTCCAAGCATGTACACTATGTTTTTCTTAAACAATAGCTTTTCCATACACCAAGTATGCACTCTATGTTTGTCTATGATCCTTACTTTGTGAAATTAACCAATTGAACATAATTTCAATGATTCTAATTTCACACTCCCAAATCCTTATCGAAAAATGTGAGAATTTCAAATTCCTATCATTTATCGAAATCTGTTTAGATTTTAAACTTATATGAACTAACCCTCCTGTAATGAATATGTACAAAGTCACAAAGACTTGTCAACAGTCATTATAAGGTATTCCAATGGAGATCAACTCCATGGAAACTAAGTCTCATATTCAAAGTACATTGCTTTGGACATGCTTCTTGCATTAAGTTTTCTAATCTTACACAGATAACTTCCACCTATGGAGACAACTCCATATTCTCATTTTGACTATCACTTCTGAATAAGAGATGCCTCTTTTCAGAATATGTCAATATGGTCCTTCCAAAATTAGCACTATACTTCCAACTGTCCCTGAGCAACCAATCTTTGGTAAACCTCAGATTGTCCTCGACAATTGCTTAATTATTTTAGTAATATCCAATTCTAGACCTTTTCCCTTCTTAATGCCTCTGGGCATTTGGAAAAATTTAGAAATGACAAATATTATAGCACATGCAATCGATCCTGTACCCAAAGCAAATGGTACACGATTCACGATGTCTCACATAAAGACATGATTCTAGACCAGTCTTTTGCTACAATATTTTTATTTGCCATGTTTTCAAAATTTGACTATGAAGAGGGATGTCGTAATCATAATCGAATTTTGAGAACGCAATATATAGAATTTCCTTAAGTTGAACCAATCAAACATGAAATTCATATATATATTCTTGACTAAAGATGATTAAGGTCTCACATAAAGACATGATTCTAGACCAGTCTTTTGCTACAATATTTTTATTTGCCATGTTTTCAAAATTTGACTATGAAGAGGGATGCCGTAATCATAATCGAATTTTGAGAACGCAATATATAGAATTTCCTTAAGTTGAACCAATCCAACATGAAATTCATATATATATTCTTGACTAAAGATGATTAAGGTCTCAATATAAGCCTTTAGAACTGAAATGAAGTATATCCTCTCCCTTAATTATAGCAAAACAACTTTTTCAATCCCTGCAGCCTCACGAATTGAAACTTTTGTTTTCTATAATTAACATTGCTAACTTGCAACACTAACAATAATTATCATGCTCCCACTAACATGATGATTATTAGCATAACACTTATGCTCCCACTAGCTTTGACATGTACTTAGAAATCAGCTGGACTTCTAGAAATCAATACTTTATTGACTTTCTTACCAAAGTTCAGATTTCTGATACGAGATGCTTTGATAAAACTTTATCAAAATCATACACCTTTCCTTAGATAGCATGCATGTGTGTCTAAACAATTTCAGAACTATGAAAAGGGATGACGTAATCATAGTCTCAATTTTTTAGACCTTTTGCCATCTGCTTCAAATCTACTTGGTGGAAGTGTTTCCTCACCATCATTTTCATGAATCGGAGAGAAACCTTATGACCCTTAGATTTTATGGTGTATGTGTTCTTATCCATGTGAATCGTCAAAACCATAGTCACAAGACAAGGATAATGACAAATCCAAACTCATATGGACTGAACTTATGCAATCTTAACTTCTTGCCACCTGGCAGTACAGGGCCTGCCATTGCTTCCAAGTTGTTATGCAACCAATTGAGAACTTTCAGAACTCCTATGCAAAGCCAGCTTTAACTGGAATGGGCACAGAATATGTCAACACGATAGGTTATAAACCTCAAGTCGTGTGCTAGTGAAGAACCTCAGGTTTTATTCTTGATTAGTTCTTGAAATTCTTTTTAGGATCTTTAATACTCCCACTATCCTCTTGACATATAAGACTATCTTGCCAAATATTCAAGAGATAGTGCGGATTCTTTATCAAGACAAACACTTCACACAATTGGCCTTAGTTGGTCTTTGTTTTATCCAAAACATCACAACTTACCAATTTCAAATGTACAAGAGTAGGACACTTTTACTCTTACATTTGACAAGTGTTTTAAACCTTTCTTTAAGATATGTCACTCAAGTTACAATCTTGGAGTATGACTCTAAGAATTGTTTTGGAACGAAGTATGACTCATCTTCCTGATCTAACCATTTCAACAATTCATGACTCCTCTTCTTAGTCATAAGAATGCACTAAGATGACCTTTAGAGGACTAATTGTGATATGATTTCTAAATCATTAAGATGATCACAAACATGATACTAAAGTACTCTCCCATCTTTTCAGATTTGAGAAACTTTTATCTTTCTGCCTAATTTGATTCTTCCCATTCGTTCTGCCATACATTGAGACTTTTCCAATGTTTCAGAATTATACTTAAACTTGTAAGTATAACCATATTTACTAAACTTTAGTAAATCAAATAGTCTTAACGAGCTTTGTGGTGGACATGACCAGTGCACAAGAATGTGTACTCGATCCCTTTAGTCCTTCACTTGACTCAGACATCCATGTGAACAAGTAATTAGTCTTGATTTTCCAATGCTTGAAAGTTCTCATTCATCATACTATTCAACTTGCATGATTCCAAGTTTCGGTCCAATTGAAACTTGGGTGATGAGGAACTTTCCTGATTTGGTAAATTTAGACACTACCGCAAATGAAAGAATCAAATCCATTTTCCAATATTGCTGTCAGTGGAATCATATAAGCAACAATTTTCCACAAATGCCATTGTAAGGATACTTCAAATAAATAAAATTAAACAATTTTCTTTTATTTTAAAACTTTGCGGAAAAACTTATCCTTACAATCCACATGGAAAATTGTTGTTATCTATTCCTTAGCAATATATCATAACTTCTTAAGCAACTGCTCAAAATTCTGATGCGATCGAAATCCACCTTCGCGATCAGAATCAGCATATACTTCCTTTAAGATTTCTCTCTATTCTTTGATTCTTAAAACATCAACATGTGACCCAGTCACATCATGTAATGAGGATCTTAGAATAGAACTTAATAGGGTTAGATAATGGGCTCTACCTGATGTAGAGTCAAACTTATTGACTTTAACATCCTTAGGTAAATTTGGCAGCTTTGCAATCAACGCCCCTTCCTTTGGAAAAATAAACATATGGACCCTTTGGTAATGGGACCATCTCAGACTTAGCCTTTCTCTTTACCATTTGGTCAACCGGGTTGACTATGGCCAATCCCTTTCCATTGGGAAGAGAATGCTTTTTCTGGATTTCCAGTGTCACCATTGTCACTGTCCATAAAGTTTTTGGGAAGTTGATCTTCTAATCAAATTTGCTTTACTATCGTTCCAAATCATTGCTGATTTAGCAGCACCAAGCAAATAGATATGATCATTAAGGTTCATGTCATAGTCTGTTTCATAGTAGTCCCAAAGGAACTCACTATGTGACTTAGAAAGTGATTGAACATCCAACTTTCTCAAGACTTTGACACCCAACTCTCCCGTCTTGTCAATATGTGACTTCATCTCTAAGATGTGATCACACATAGACCTTGCTTGCCATTAGGGCTTGAGTGACCTTGAACTTGTGGGTTAGGGAGAATAATTGGAGGAGGTGGAGGAAGAGAAGTATGACTTCCATGAGCCAAACTTGGGAAGTCATATTCATTAGGAAAGCTTGGTTTGGGAAGATCATTGTTGTCTAAACCAGACATCAACAATGGGAGAAATTCATGTAAAGTTGATTTAAGTCCTTAATATAACACCCAATATGATATATTAAGGCTAGGACCCAACAAACTATTTTATAACTTGGAAGAGGGATGTCGTAATCCAAGCTATAAAATATTTGAAGGTAGGTGAATAACGATTCACCAATTTCCACCAAGATAAACGAAATGTATTATTAGGTTTTAATTGGTTTTGAAACTCCTAGATTCTTTTAAGATTCATTGAACTTTTCAATGGCATGTTTCAATCTCGAGTGTGCCCTTCAGGTTTTGTGACTGGGATGCCGAGGATCACAAAACAAGGTGTGAAGTAACCATGCAAATATACTTGGTACCCTTAATATTTACCCCTCAATCGATGTGCCGGTTAACCACACACGCTCCAACGATACTATGATAAACATTAAGTTACCCTTTGCCTACCTTGTTAAGTCCAGGTTACTGTGCCGGTTAACCACACACGCTCCACTAACAGCTTAAACAAAGTGCAAAGTGTAATTTCATGGATTAGCACCTTATTCACATTTTCCTAAGTAACTAAGATTGGGAATTTATAAGTGTTTAGTTACTTAGTATTTATCATTATACTTATAATGAAGGGAGAATTATAGTCCTTATCCTACCTGTTCGGCTAACAACACTCCACCGGTCAAGGAAGCGGTGAGTGAGAGTG
Organism: Lactuca virosa; assembly: GCF_052849685.1. NCBI lineage: Eukaryota > Viridiplantae > Streptophyta > Magnoliopsida > Asterales > Asteraceae > Lactuca > Lactuca virosa. The sequence continues at coordinate 241,141,090 of NC_136433.1, forward strand.
GACACCCATTAAACTGCCATTTTATAGGCAGTAACCTTATACCCCCCTTATAGACCGGCTTCGTGAATGAGGCCTACTAATGGTAAGACGACTTGCTCTTATACATATAATATATTAAACTTTTAATATTATAATAGTATAAAGGTGTATTTTAGACATTTAAAATACTTGGTGGTTTAATCTATTAATTAAACTCTACTCTTAATTTAATTAAATTTAAACCATGTCATTATGGAATTATTAATTCTCTTTTAATTAAACACTTTAATTATCTATTAATAAAGTCCATAAGAGTTAATTGAATTATTCAATAAAAACATCATAATTCCAATTGTTAAATTCAAAATTAAAACCATTTAATTAATTGTTTAAGTTATGAACGCAAGAGTTTTAGAATTCAATTTTTGTTTATCATAAAAAAACTTTTTCCAAATTCCAAAACTTGAGGGCAAGTTTTGTAACTCTTGAAAACTTTTGGATTCCATAACTTATGGAGTTAAATACTTGTTTTATGATGAAACTTTTCATATTCCATAACTTAAGAACAAGTTATGGAATTCTTTAAAACATTAAGACCAAGTTTTGTAACTCCATAAAAAACTTTGAATCAATTTTTTTTAAAAAACCTTTTCATATCCATAACTTATGGAGGTTTCAAAAAACTCTTTAGATCAAACTTTTAAAACTAATAAAATAATCATATCATTTTATCTTTTACTAAAATTGACCTAATTCAACTCATATAGCAAATGATTCAAATTTTACAAATAATTATTTTTCACAAAAACAAGTAATTATCTTAAAATTTGACAAACGTCATGTTTTTTTTCCTTTTTTTCAACTTTGAAAATAAAACATTTGCATCAATATAACAGAAAACAACCTATGGCTCTGATACCACTGTTGGGTTTTGAGCATTCTAACACTCCTATGGTGTATATGCAACCCTATAAACCTTGGATCTATGTTTTCTCTATTATACATGCAAATATTAACTATTCCAAGGTTTCATCCTAACTAGCATATTATGAAGCACCTATACTACAAAGTTCTAGTTAGATGACATACCTTTTGATGTAGCTTGATGTCTTCAAGCTTTAAGAGCTTAGCCCCAATAGTGTGGAAGCCTCAAATGGAATCACAAATCACCAAAACACCTTGGAAGAACTTCAGAGAATATGTATGCACACTAAAATCGGCCCACTCTTATTTTCACACACTTGTGCCAATTTTGTGAGCCAAGGACCCCTTTATATATTATGGAGGATTAGGGTTACATCCATGTAAACCCTAATACCCATGACCTTTCATTTACATAGGATCCATGGGTTAAAAGCTCCATGGACCATCCATGAAAGCTTAGCCCAACCTAAATGAACTTTGCCCATTCCATATATATAAGAGTCCATATTTAATTATTTCTTTTTGATCACTTAATTAATTCTAAATTAATTCTTGATCAATACTAATTAAATAATATGATTCCATATTAATATATTAGAACTTATAATATATTAATATAAATCATAAATATACTATTCTCAAAAGACTATCCATATAAATTGTGCCGGTGAAGTGCAACCCAAATGGACCATGCCGGGTCGGGTCAAGTACATACCAAATATAGTTACGGACTTAGACATTAATCCAACAGTCTCCCACTTGGATAAGTCTAAAACTATTATTGAGTATGACTTCAAAACCTAACTGGCAATCATACACATACATACGATAATGTCTCTGGGCCTCGCCCACCATACACATACACATACACATACATACGATTAAATAACATACTGAAACATGTTGGATTAGTGTCTAAGCCTGTAACCATATTTGGTAAGTACTTGACCCGATTGTGCATGGTCCTTTTGGGTTGCCTTCACCAAAGCAACTTGCCTGGAGAAATAATAGAGAAAGAGGTTATTATGATTTATTAATATGTTATAAGAATAATATATTAAAGGAGAAATCATATTTGTTTAATTAATATCGGTCAATAATTAATTAAGAATTAATTTTGTGATCAAGTGTAATTAATTAAACTAGAGGGGCTGAATTGTAATTATGTGATAGTTACAAAATATGGTAATGGTTATCCTAAATATGGGTTGAACGAATTCAAGGAGATAAGGATCCTTGAAATCGTCCAAAGGATAAAGGATAAGGGATTTCAAGGCTTATCTTATGATTGCTTGGTGGGCAAGCAACTAGATAAGGATAAGGACTGAAACCTTAATCTCTACACCTATATAAAGACCCCTAAGGCTCATGAATTCGTCCATGCCTTGTCTAAGGTTCCTAGAGACGAATTTCACACCTCTTCCCTCTCTCTATTACCTCTCCATTTGCTCTTGGTGTTTGTGAGCCATTAGAGGTACTACACTTGTGGTACTTGCTTTCAAAGACAAGAAGATTCAAGATTTAAGTTGTTATTACAATATAACAACAAGAGGTATGTATTTCATCTTTCCTTGTGGATTTCGAAATTCCTAGAAGCCTTTTAGGGTTCTTCAAGTGTTAATAATGTTGTGTATCTAATAGTGAAAACATAGATCCAATTCTAGGGTTGCATGCACACATAGGATTGTTTGTACAAAACCCATCAGTGGTATCAGAGCCTTAGGTTAACTTGTTTTCAATTAGTATTATACAATTCTATGAACTTGACATACTAGGGTTTATAGCCAATAAACCCTAGGAGGCTAGAAATTTCGAGATTAGGGTTTCTATACCCTAATTTGCGAAAATTTGAAAGGGTTTTCAAATCCTTTCCTTAAGCCTCAAGATTTCGAAATCTAGGGTTTGAAAAACCCCATGATTTTCGAAATTAGCCTCCTCCCCAAGATAAGATCCTAAATTTTAGGGATTTGGATTATCCTATATCTTGTAATTATCCTTTAATGGTTATATATGGTAATTAAAGATTTTGAATTATCCTATCCCATGATTTTCGAATTTTTTGAGGGATTAAAAGGATTAGGATAAATTAATTGTTTAATTGGTAATTATCCTTCATGATTTAGATAATCCCTTATGATTTAATAATTTAAATTAATAGTTTAATTCAAGATAATTATTAAATCAAGAGTTTTAATATTTAAAATTTTAATTTAAATAGTATTAAATTTCGAAAATTTTAAAGTGAAATTAAAACCTAATTGTTTTGAAAAATTTCAAAACTTGCCCTCAAGTTTTGGAATTTAAATTGTTTGATTAAAAGGTTTAATTTTGAAATAGTCTAAATTCTAAAACCCTAATTTTGAAAAGTTCATATTACACCCTTATGGTTTTATTAAATTAGTTAAGTGTATAACTAAAAGAGAGTTAATAAATCCATAATGATATGGTTTATATTTAATTAAATTAAAAGTGTAATTTATAAAATTAAACCACCTAGTATTTTAAAAGTGTAAAATACACCCTTATACTATATATATAACATTGAAAGTCTAATATTATACATGTATAACTAAAATGCTAGTCTTACCGTTAGTAGGCCTCATTCACAAAGCCGATCTATAAGGGAGGTATAAGGTTATGGCCTATAAAATGGTCGTTTAATGGGTGTCAACTCTCACCCACCGCTTCCTTGATTGGTGGAGGGTCGTTAGCCGAACGGGTAGGATAGGGTAAACCCTTTCCATTAAAAGTATAATAAAGTATAAAGTAACTAAATGTTTTTACAAAATTCTCAATCTTAGTTACTTTAGGCAAAAGTGAATTGATGTAATCCCATGAAATTACACTTTGTGCCCTTGCAAAGACGTTAGTGGAGCGCGTGTGGTTAACCGGCACACTAAATGGTTCTAAGCAAAGGTAGCAAAGGATGACTCATTGTTTGTCATAGTTCGGTGGAGCGTGTGTGGTTAACCGGCACATCGAATAGGTGATTGTAACATTGGGGGCACCATGTAAGTTTGCATGGTTATTCACACCCTGTTTTGTGATCCTCGGCATCCCAGTCACAAATCGAGGGGCATATCGAGATTTAAACATGCCATTGAAAAGTTCAATGAATCTCAAAAGATCTAGGAATTTTCAATAGATATAAAACTAAATTTCTTTTTCGTTTTTCATGGTGGAAATTAGTGAATCGTCATTCACTTACCTTCAAATGTTCTACAATTTGGGTTACGGCATCCCTCTCCCAAATTGTAGAGTATTGTGTTGGGTCCTAGCCTTAATATCTCATTTGGGTGATTTATTAAGGATTCAATCAATCAACTAACTTGAATTTTTCTCCCGTTTTGTAGATGTCAAAGTATGACAACTATGGTCTTCCCAAATCCCGTGGAATAAGCTTTTCACATGAAAATGATATTCCACGATTCGATCGGGGAACAAGAGATCATGCTTCACTTCCTCCACCTCCTCCTATTATTCTCCCTAACCCACAAGTTCAAAAGATTGAAAAGTTTAAACTCACTCAAGTCCTTTTGGCAAGTAAACATGAAGAAGGAAAGTCAGTGTGTGCACACGTCCTAGAGATGAAGTCACACATTGATAGGTTAAGAATGTTGGGATATGTTGTCTGTGAGGAGCTGGCTGTTGACTGGGTCCTTTAGTCACTTCCTGAATCATGTAGTGAGTTCGTTAGAGAGTACTATATGATGCATCACAACGTGACCCTCATTGATCTCACCTATTTGCTTATAGCTGTTGAATCAGCAATGATTTGGCATGTTGGTCAAGCAAATTTGTCTGGTGACTAAAACTCCCAAACTGCAATGGGCACTTGCAACATCGGAAGTCTAGAAAGAACTAAGTCTATGATTGTCCGATGTGCTGTGCCAAAGGAGTCCATTTGATTTTATTGCCAAGAGAAGGGACATTGGAGACGAAGCTGCCCTAACTACCTGAGAAATCTAAGAGATGGGAGAGTCAAGATGCATGGCTCTACTTCAGGTAAAATCCATTAACTAACTCTTTTAAGTTCCTATTCTAGATTCTTAATACATGATGTAATAAGATTACATTTTGATGTTTTATAGGATCGAAGAAAAGAGAGGAAGCTTAAGGGAAGAAGTGAGCTGAATCTAATCGTGAAGAAATGGATTTCGATCGCATTGCTTGAAGATTAGAATTTTGAGCTACTACTTGGAGTTAGAATAGATTGCTATGAAATATGTATTAACATAGTTTTTCAATTAAATTGCATTGTAAGGACAAATTTTTCCGCAATCAAATAAATTTTGTTTTTATATTATTTATTTATCCTTGAAATGGCGTGTATGAAAAAATTGATGTTTGTAAGTTTCTATTATTAGCAATAATGGATTTGATTCTTAATTGTATTATTTGTGGAAAGGTCAAGAATTTACCAAATAGGGAAAGTTTCTCATCGTCCAAGTTTCAATTGGATAGAAACTTGGAATCATACAACTTGATTGCATGATGAATGAGAAATTTCATATTTGGAAATTTAGACAAATTCTTTGACAAAGTGTCACGTGTAGGACTAGGAGATCGAGTACACAAAGTTGTGTGTTGATCAAATCCACCACAAGAGTAACAAAGATATTCGTCATGATTTACTAAGGTTAAGTAAATATGATTATACTCATAAGATTAAGTGTAATTCTGAGTTGATTGAAAGAGCTTCAATCAATAGCAGAACGAATAAGAAGAATCAAGTAAGCAGAAAGATAAAAGTTTCTCTATTCTAAGAAGAAGGGAGAGTACCTTTTATTATGTTTTATGATAGGTATTAATGATGAAGAACCATGTCTCAAATAATCCTCTAAGTGAGTCTTAGTGCAATTGTATGTCTGAGAAGAGGAATCAAGAATTGAAGAAATGGTTAAATCAAGAAGTCAATCATACTTCGTTCCAAAAACAAGTCTTAGAGTTAAGATTGTGACATTGAGTGACAAGTCTTAAGAAGGTTTATAACATTCATCAAATGTGGAAAGTTGTGATGTCTTGGATAAGACAAAGACCAACTAGGACCAATTTTGTGAAGTGTTTTGTCTTGATAAAAGCTACACTAACTCTTGAATATTTGTTTGTCGATAAATGTTTATTGACAAGAGAATCTTATATGTCAAGGAGTCAGTGGGAGTCTTAATGGTCTTGAAAGGTTTCAAGAACAAATCAAGAATAAACCTTATCATTCATCACTAGCACACGACTTGAGGTTTACAACCTATCGTGTTGACACTAATTTTATTTATGTGCCATTCCAATCGAGTTAATTATGCATGTGAGTTCTACGAGTTCTCAATGGATTGTATAGGGGCAAGACACCTTGTTCAATGGAAAGTACATTGAAACGAAGGGGTGAGCTGCTCAATAACTTGGAAGTAATGGTGGGACCCTTGATGGCAAGAAATTAAGAAGAACAAGTTCTATCCATAAGAGTTTGGATTTGTCACTAACATTATCTTGTGATTATGGTTATGACAAATTCACATGGATAAGAACGAATACACCACAAAATCTAAGTGTCATAAGGTTTCTTTCATTCATAAGAATGATTGTAAGGAAACGCTTTCACTAAGAGAGATTTTGAAGATAGCATTATGTAATTTGGGTTTCTCAAATTCAAGTATGATTACGGCATTCCTCTTCATAGTTCCAATTGTGGGAAATGGCAAATGGGTCTGAACATTTTAGACTTGTTGATATGAGTCCTAGAATCGTTTAGACATATACATATGAGTTGTCCAAGGAAAAGTGTATGAGTTTGAGAAGCTTAGATAAAGTCTTATCAAAGCATCTAGTATTAGAAATATGAACTTAAGAAATTGTTTTCTAGAAGTTCAGCTAATTTCTGAATACATGTCGAAGCTAGTGGGAGCATAAGTGTTATGCTGGTAAAAAAATAATCATCATATAAGTGGGAGCATGATTATTATGGTAAGTATTGCCAATTAGCAATATTAATTATAGAAAACAAGAGTTATACTTTGCAAAGTTGTAAGGGTTGAAAAGTTGTTTTGCTATAATTAAGGGAGAGAATATTGTGCTTCATTTCAAATCTAAAGCTTAGATTGAGAAATTTTAATAAATTTAGTCAAAGGATACATAGTGTCTTCTTAAACTTCGATTATGATTACGGTATCCCTCTTCATAGTTCGAATTGTAAGAACGTGACACATAAAATATTATGGCAGAAGATTGATAGAGTATCGTATCTTTATGTAAGACATTATGCATCGTGTCCCATACGCTTCGGGTAAAGGATCGATTGCAATTGCTATAATATTTGACCATTCTAAAATTTTCCAAATGTCTAGCGCATTAAGAAGGGAAAAGGACAAGAATTGGTATTGACTAAGATAATTAAACAACTATCAAAGGACGACCCAAAAGTTCGCTGAGGATTGGTCGCTTGTGAGTAGTTGGAAGTATGGTATTGAATGGATCATATCGACATTATTATGAATAGATAAGATTCTATTAAGAATGAGTTATCATATGGTAAATATGGAAATGTTTCCATAATTGGGAGTTGGAAATTAAGAATTTACATGATTAGAAACTTTTATGCAAAAGGATGTTCAAAGGAATGTACTTTGAGTGAGAGACATCACATCTATAGAATTGTTCTGTAACAATTTTGATAGAGTACCTTGTGATTTCGTTGGCCGAGTCTTTGTGATTTTTGTGCCGTGACTTCACAAGAGGATCATTGCATAAAATATTAGAATTTGACATATTCTAAAAGGTGGCAAGAATTTGGTATTCTTACACTAATTATAAGGATTGGGGATTGTGAAATGAGTTGCATTTGAAAAGTTTCAATTAATCTATTTCACAAAGTATGGACCATAGGAAACCAAAGTGTGCATGCTTTGAGCATGGGACAATTGTGGTTATGATTCGAGTTATAAAGTTGATTATCTGAAACATTAAACAATGGATAATGAGTAATCGATATGGTGATAAATAAAAGGTGTTTTATTTATACTCAAAGGTTTGAGACCATATAGGATTAGTATTATTCTTGTGTTTCTCTTTGCATGTTTTGACTTCCAGAATAATTGAGTTTATTAAGAATAATCGAATTATTCAAACGGTCCGCAGGCGTTCATATGTTGGAAGTAGGTATGAATGAAGACTGTCATGAATTGGTTTGTAGATTGTCTAAAGTGTATTAGACATAACAAAGGTTTGCTGCAACGTTCATGAGTGCTTATGAATATGATTTTGAGCATTGGATTAAACCCACGCTCACTTGGATCGCTTCATGGATTTTATCACGAGCGATTGGTGAGACGATAATATCTTGTATTCTTGAAACCGAGATGTGTGAGTTGTATCTTGCGAATCGGTTACACATTGATAATATGTAAACGCACCAGTAACTTGGTGTTATAAAACTTATTGTTGTGTGTGATTTGGTGAGTGAGTGCAAGCAAACATTGAGTCAAAGTTTATCCGTTCCTTTTATCCAAAGTGGGATAAAAGCGATATTTGTGGGCCCCTCGATGATTTAGTGATGACAAACGTAAATGCTCGGCCGGGCTAGGGCTAATTTGATTTGTTCAATTAGTCAGTCTTCGTAAATCGGAAATCGGGAAACAACACATAGATTGAGAGAATGATTTCAATCCATGTCTCACGTCTATACGATATCTAGAATGGAGGAATATATGATCCCTTATCTAAAGGACAGGTTACTGATAAGATCAGAGTTTGACAGCGTCTTTGAGAGCTACGATTGCTAATCGAGTTGTAGTTACATTTGTGGTTACTAGACTTATCCAAGTGGGAGACTGTTGGATTAGTGTCTAAGCCTATAACCATATTTGGTAAGTACTTGACCCGATTGTGCATGGTCCTTTTGGGTTGCCTTCACCAAAGCAACTTGCCTGGAGAAATAATAGAGAAAGAGGTTATTATGATTTATTAATATGTTATAAGAATAATATATTAAAGGAGAAATCATATTTGTTTAATTAATATCGGTCAATAATTAATTAAGAATTAATTTTGTGATCAAGTGTAATTAATTAAACTAGAGGGGCTGAATTGTAATTATGTGATAGTTACAAAATATGGTAATGGTTATCCTAAATATGGGTTGAACAAATTCAAGGAGATAAGGATCCTTGAAATCGTCCAAAGGATAAAGGATAAGGGATTTCAAGGCTTATCTTATGATTGCTTGGTGGGCAAGCAACTAGATAAGGATAAGGACTGAAACCTTAATCTCTACACCTATATAAAGACCCCTAAGGCTCATGAATTCGTCCATGCCTTGTCTAAGGTTCCTAGAGACGAATTTCACACCTCTTCCCTCTCTCTATTACCTCTCCATTTGCTCTTGGTGTTTGTGAGCCATTAGAGGTACTACACTTGTGGTACTTGCTTTCAAAGACAAGAAGATTCAAGATTTAAGTTGTTATTACAATATAACAACAAGAGGTATGTATTTCATCTTTCCTTGTGGATTTCGAAATTTCTAGAAGCCTTTTAGGGTTCTTCAAGTGTTCATAATGTTGTGTATCTAATAGTGAAAACATAGATCCAATTCTAGGGTTGCATGCACACATAGGATTGTTTGTACAAAACCCATCAAAACATACATAAACATTCCCCAACCATACCCTGCTCTAAGGCCTCGCCTAACTTGGGCCCCGCCCCTGGTCTGCTACTGAAGTAGTGGAACCCCGTCCACACTCCTACTAGTAGTGAGATACGGGCCCTCGCCCACACTCACACATTTCCTGTCACGGGCCTCGCCCCTGCTCTGCTAATATCGAGATATGGAACCCCATCCATACTCAGCTAGTGATGAGATACGGGACCTTGCCCACACTCACCTCCATACCAGGCACATACAAGTATCACGAAGACAACAAGTATAATCTAACGCACTACATAAGAATCTTCCTCGGGAATACCCCGGCATCGGACCCTCGGCCCGGAAACATACTATTATCTAACGGACTTCGGGCTTACCCCGACATCGGACCCTCGGTCCGGATCCTATCATACAGACATATGCAAGAATCACAAAGACCTCTAGCATCCTAACATTCCTCGGGCCTCGCCCGTCATCAGGTCGTAACCCGGAACATATATCGATAGGTGCCTAGGGCTAACCCCCGATTCTTCCTTCTATACATAAGCATAATCATGAACATGAACATAATGGGCCGACATTGTGGTCGTAGACCCATGCACACAGTGAGGAGAATCACCTCGCACTGCTGAAAACTCGTTGAACACTTCTGACTGCTAACCGGCAACTTCTGAACCGCTGACCCTTCGACTTCCCGAACTATCAATACCCAAAATAACATTTAGACCACAATAATCCAAAAGTCAACCCTTGTCAAACTTGGTCAAAGTCAACGGTCAAAGTCAACTTCCAGTTGACTTGACTCGCCGAGTTGTTCTACCTACTCGTGGAGTCCATACTCCTCCGATCCATTACAACCCCCGACTTAACTCGTAGAGTCTAGCAAGAACTCAATGAGTTCTCCTTCAACCATACAATTCGGGACCATCCTCAACCGACTCACCGAGTTGTATGAACAACTCGTCGAGTCCACCTTCATAACTAAGGAGATTGCCTTGGTCTCGCCGAGTTCCTCCTAGAACTCGTCGAGTACTATGATCTTCATGCCCAATATGGACCCAGACTGGCCGAGTCCTTCACCAACTCAACTCACTGATCTAACTCATAACCAGAGGGGATTTGGGTTTGGGACCCGACTCGCCGAGTCCGCTTTGTGACATCTCAATTCTGTCGATTACAGTCCATTTCATTGCTTCCAACTCATAGATCTGGATTCTTAAGGCTAGCATTACACGTAAAGTTGCTAATTTTACGTGCATGCAAGGTGCTATGGAGCTAAAACTCTTAATCCAAGCTAAGAAGGTCTAAGGCATGAAATGGATCCATAGCTGGATAAAGCTAGCAACTCTGAGCTTCTCAAGCTCAAGGGTGCCCAGATCTGAAACCCAATACATCCTCAAGGGTTTAGTACTCGGATTAACCTTGGTAATGGCCCAAATGTGGGAAAAATACAAGCTAGAATGGGAATCTAGATGATTAACAGTCAAGGTATAAGCTTTATACCTTCAAATGATCTGAAATGTCACACCAACTCTGGATCTATAGCTCCTTCTTGCACCACCAAGAGTCTCCTTCCTTCTCCAAGCTTCAAATCACTCACAAAGGCAAGAAACTAGCTCAATTATCCACAAGGTTGATTAGGGTTTCGAGAGTAGGTGAGGGGAGTGATGGAGGCTGGGGTGGAGGCCTGAAATGTTGCTTAAATAGGGCACCAAGTCCCGAAATTAGGGTTTCCAAACCCAGACCAGACTCGCCGAGTCAGTCTCCCCGACTCGTCGAGTCGGTCACTTAATCCGCGACCTGGGACACGCTCCGACTCGTCGAGTTATTCCTTAGACTCGACGAGTTGACCCCTTTGACTTAGGGTTTTTCTTTCCTTTCTGGGACTTCTGGATTCGGGGTGTTACACTTTCGCATGTTAATAGTACTTGCGATCAGACGATGTATTAGGCGATGAATTGGGGAACGGATACTTCCTTCTTGAGCAGATGATGGAATGTAAACCCGGTTGGCGATTGTATTCCACCAAGTCGATGCAACCACTTCCTCGGGCAAGTCCTTATGACAATGTTCTAGGAATGTTTCAAAATTTTCATACATAATCACATCTTGATCATAAATTCCCATCCTCCATGCGAGCTCTGCAATGCTGTATTGACGCAGCTCCCCTCCAAGACAGAAAGTAATAATGTTTGGATTGTAATAGTCACTACCACCTAGGAAGGAGATGGTAGCAAAGAACTCCCATCACAATTCCTGATAAACAGCCTCTTGAATCTTAAAGAGTCGGCTCCAGCCATCACAAATTATTGTCATCCCATCATTGTTGAAAGACTTGACCAAATAAGGGGTCAACTCTTCCTCCAACCCAGTTTGACCAATCCAAGGCCAGTCAATATCATTGGGGACATATATTTCCTTGCGTCTCAACACTTCCAGCTTGTTTTTTGCGCGAGCAAGTGAAGACTTGGAGGTTATTTTTGGAAAAGTTAACCATGGGAGGTCCCCATAGCCGCCTCCCCTTGAACTTTGTCCCCGCCTAGACATAATTCCCACAAGACGGAATCAAGAAAACCACAAACAAAACACAAAGCAATTAAGGATATCAAAATTTTGAGCATCTGTGACCCAGACTCGCCGAGTCCACGAACCGACTCGGCGAGCAGGATGAACTGCGCGAGTCCAAACCATTTCGGGTAAATTTAACCATCCAAATCTATAAATTAATCCAGGGGTTTGTTTTGGTATGTTCACTAAGCATAAATATACAATAAATTTTGTTTTAAACTACCTAATTTACCAAGAAATCGAAACCCTAATATCCAAGTTTAGTCAAAATCGGGATTTTTCAGAAATTAAGGATATAACTCTACCAAAGGTTGAAACTTTTAAACGATTAAGAGTGAAAATGGTTACCTTTGAGTTGGATTTGCAAGGAAACGGAAGAAATTAAGATGAGAGCTTGAGAGAATTTTGCTCGTCGAGTATGGGCGGCAGCTGTATGAAGTGTTGAAAGTGTTTTACAATTAGGGTAAAAACCCCTTATTTACAGAAGGTGAAAGATAATTTTTTTTTTCGGGTAAATACGTGGACTCGCCGAGTAGTTTCGCGATTCCGCGTTTAATCAAAATTTATTAAATGGACTCGCCGAGTAGGTTTAGGGACTCGACGAGTCTTTCATTCTGTTTGATAAGAATTTGAGTTTTTTAAATTGTATGACACCAACCCCACACTTGAGCATTGCTTGCCCTCAAGCAATCATCATAAGCACAGAAGAAGATTGATAAAAGCAGATCCTAAGAAAAACGAAAATAAAATAAAAAATAAAGGAAAAAGAAAGCAAACTCTAAACTCGGGTTGCCTCCCGGAAGCACTTCTTTTTAAGGAGTCATTAGCTGGACTCCTTCCCTCTTTAAGTTTCTGTAGTTCCTCCTAGAAGCAGCCCTTCTTCAAGACCTTCATCTCTTGGAATTCCTTCTTCATATCTCTTCACTCTATGTCCATTAACCTTGAAAGGAGTTCCGTCTCTCGATATAAGCTCAATAGCTCCATGTGGAAAAACTTGCTTTACTATAAATGGACCATCCCATCGTGTCTTTAGCTTGCCCGGGAAAAGTTTGAACCTTGAGTTGAAGAGTAACACGTTTTGCCCTTCATGAAAGTCCTTATTACCCTTTAACCTTTTGTCATGCCAATTCTTTGTCTTTTCTTTGTATATCAAGGAACTAGTGTAGGTCTCATTTCTAAGCTCTTCAAGGGCATTCATTTGCATCAACCGGTTGGTTCGAAGTTCAGCCAAATCAAAAATACACATCTTTAAAGCCCAAAACTCTTTGTGCTCAATTTCAACCGGTAAATGACAATTTTTTCCATATACTAACCTATATGGTGTAGTACCAATAGTTGTTTTAAAAGTTGTTTGAAAGGCCCAAAGTGCATCATCTAATTTATCCGACCATTCCTTTCGATTTCCTCCAACCGATCTTTCTAAAATCCTTTTTAATGCCCTATTCGTCACTTCAGTTTGCCCACTAGTTTGTGGATGATAAGATGTGGAGAACCTATGATGTACCCCATATTTTTTAACACTTTGGCTAATTGATCATTTGCAAAGTGAGTGCCCCGGTCACTAATAAGAGCTTTAGGAACTCCAAATCTTGAGAATAGCTTCTTTAGAAATCGCACCACCACCCGAGCATCATTAGTTCGTAATGCTTGTGCCTCCGTCCACTTAGACACATAATCGACCGCCACCAAGATATATTTATTCCCCTTGGACATTGGGAAAGGTCCCATAAAGTCAATCCCCCACACATCAAATATTTCACAAATTTGAATACTATGTTGGAGCATTTCATTTCGGGATGATATATTCCCCGCTCGTAGGCACGAATCACATTCTTTGACGAATTGAGCACCATCTTTAAAAATTGTGGGCCAATAAAACCCAATATCAAAAATCTTCCTAGCTGTGTAGTGTGCTCCATGATGTCCCCCGGCGGGCCCGCTATGACAGTGTGCCAAGATTTCTCGACTTTCCTTCCCGAATACACATCTTCTTATCATTCCGTCTGGGCAACTTCGGAAGAGATACGGCTCGACCCAAAAATAGTACTTGATTTCTGAAAAGAATTTCTTCTTCTGTTAGCGGGTTAAGTCTTTTGGAATGTATTTGGTTGCTAAGTAGTTAGCTATATCCGCAAACCATGGCATTTCTCCTGATACTACTAAAAGATATTCATCAGGAAAATCGTCTCCAGTCTTGTTTTCTTCCAACTCCGCCAAATGCGGGTTCTCTAATCTTGACAAATGGTCGGCAGCTACATTTTCCATTCCCTTTTTATCGCGTATTTCAATGTCAAACTCTTGTAAAAGTAAGACCCAACGTATCAATTGGGGCTTAGCATCTTGTTTAGCAAAAAGATAGTTTAGGGCAGAATGGTCGGTAAAAACTATGGTCTTGGATAATACCAAATACGGGCGGAACTTATCAAAAGCGTATACCACAGCTAGCAGCTCCTTCTCGGTAGTAGTATAATTCTCGTGGGTAGGATTCAATGTCTTGCTTGCATAGTAGATTGGTTGAAAATGTTTATCAATCCTTTGCCCTAAAACAGCACCCACAGCATAATCACTCGCATCACACATTAGCTCGAAAGGAAGATTCCAATTTGGTGCTATCATGATAGGAGTAGTGGTTAATTTTTCCTTTAACAAATGAAATGCTTCATGACATTCCTTGGAAAAATCAAATGGGGCATCCTTCAAGAGTAATTGAGTTAAAGGCCTAGTAATCTTCGAAAAATCTTTAATGAAGCGACGATAAAATCCTGCATGGCCAAGAAAACTCCTTACCCCTTTTATATTAGCTGGAGGGTGTAGCTTAGCTATTGTGTCCACTTTTGCTCTATCCACTTCTATCCCTTTCCTTGAAACTTTGTGACCCAATACAATTCCTTCTTTCACCATGAAGTGGCACTTTTCCCAATTAAGGACAAGGTTTGTCTTCTCACATCTAGCTAGCATCAAGTCCAAATTAGATAAGCAATCTTCAAAAGATGACCCGAACACCGAGAAATCATCCATAAAAACCTCTATAAACTTCTCAATCATATCGTGGAAAATGGCCATCATGCATTTTTGGAAAGTAGTCGGTGCATTGCATAACCCAAAAGGCATGCGTCTATATGCAAATGTTTCACTTGGGCACGTAAAAGTGGTCTTCTCTTGGTCTTGTGGGTCGATTGGAATTTGAAAATATCCCAAAAAACCATCAAGAAAACAATAATATAGATGACTGGAGAGCCTTTCGAGCATTTGATCTATGAATGGCAATGGAAAGTGATCCTTGCATGTGGCATCATTCAATTTTCTGTAGTCAATGCAAACACGCCACCCGGTTACTGTTCTTATTGGAATTAACTCGTTATTTTCATTCGCCACCACCGTCATTCCTTCTTTCTTTGGTACCACTTGCACCGGACTCACCCATGGGCTATCGGAGATTGAGTAAATTATTCCGGCATCTAGTAGTTTAACCACCTCCTTTTTCACAACCTCTTGCATGTTCGGGTTAAGTCTTCGTTGGCGTTGTACTACAGCTTTAGCTCCATCTTCTAAGTTAATCTCATGAGAACAATAAGTTGGGCTAATTCCTTTTATGTCAGTTATTTGCCATGCTATAGCACCTTGCCTCTTCCTGAATACACCCACAAGACTTTCTTTCTCATGCTTGGCCAGATCAGCAGCTATAATTACAGGTTTTTGTTGGCCATCTTCAAGAAACGCGTACTCCAAGTGATCTGGTAGTGCCTTAAGTTCAGTTTTCGTGTTCTGAATGTTTAACACGTCGAGTCCAGTGAGGGGACTCGTCGAGTCCTTCGTAAAATCCGCGACTGATCGAGTTTCTTCGAATGGACTCGTCGAGTCTGTCGAGGCGACTCGGCGAGTCGGGTGTTCTGCACTTCTGATTAGATCATTATACTCAGCTTCCTCGATCAGTCTTTCTAATTCCAGCAGGTCTCTTTCCGCGTCAAATTCTTCTTCATGTGTGACGGTGGACTTGTTTGGCTCATCTTCGTTCCATTCCTCCATTAACTCTTCCAACATGTCAACCGAAAATGTTGTGTCATCGCTATTCCTCGGATGTTTCATGGCTTGATCAACCCCAAAAGTGACTGATTCGTCTCCTACCCGAAGGGTAAGTTTAGAATCTCGCATGTCAACTATAGCACTTGCGTTGTTAAGAAAAGGTCTTCCAAGTATGATCGGGACTTGAGGATCCGCTTCCATGTCTAAAACTATAAAGTCTGCGGGAAACACGAACTTATCAACCTTGACCAATAGATCTTCACATATTCCTCTCGGGAATGTGACCGTTTTATTTGCTAGGTGAATCGCCATTCGAATTGACCTTGGCTCCGGAAGATCTAATTTCTTGAAAAATGAATATGGCATGAGATTTACACTTGCCCCTGAATCAGCCAATGCATAAATGGTAGCTAAGTTTCCAAATTGGCAAGGCAATGTTAAGCTTCCCGGATCACCCTTCTTCTTAGGTAGTTTGTTCAACATGGTAGTTGAACAATTCTCATTTAGGACCTCTTTCTTCACCTCTTCCATCTTCTTTCTATTAGTTAGAAGCTCCTTGAGGAATTTGGCATATTTTGGCATTTGTGCAACCGCCTCTATGAATGGAATATTAATCTGGAGAGCCTTTATATGTTCCAGAAACTTCTGGTAGTCAACTTCATTTTTTTTTGTCTAGCTCGATCCGGAAAGGGAAGTGGAGGCTGATATGGCTTAACAGGAGGCTGGCTTTTCTGTTCAGGTGGGGGACTCGTCGAGTCTGTAACGTCGACTCGGCGAGTCGGATCGAGATTCTGTGATTCTTCATGTTCTTCTTTATCCTCTTGCACCAGCTTAGGATCTTCTTGCTGAATAGGGATCAAAGGAGTTATAATCTTCCCACTCCTAGTTGTCACGATATTTATATGTGCACCTTTCGGGTTACTTTCGATATTAGTAGGAAGTCCACCCGGTCTTCTCTCATTCACTTGTTGAGCAAGCTGCCCCAGCTGCTTTTCTATGTTGAGAATAGATGCTTGTTGATTCCTAAGCAAGGCTTGTTGATCTTTCATCATAAGTTGGTGTTCTCTCAACATATTTTGTTGATCTTTGAGTGTAGCATCGGTATCATTATGTCTTTTCTCGGATGCGGCCACGAATCTTGTAAGCATGTCTTCCAAATCTGATTTCTTTTCATGCACCGGTTCCTCCTTTTGATAAAAGCCTCTCTCCTTTTGCTTATACTTTTCCTCCCTTGTCTTTTTGTACTCATCATAAGGTAGCCATTCTTTCTTTGGTTTTCGCCAATTGTCATCAAACCTATCACCACTTGAATAGCACACTTGCACCTTCCGATTCTCGTTCTCGTCAAGATCACAATCTTTAGTTAGATGAGGCCCTCTACATTTTTCACAACCCACTCTAATGGCGTGGATGGATTAGTCCATCTTAGTCATTCTTCGATCCATGCTTTCCAATTTTTCCATCATTGCTGCCATGTCATCAGTAATAGAGTTCACCGCCCCTCGAGTCAAGTCATTTCTTGGTTTATGATATTCTCTAGAGTGTTTAGAGAATTCTTCAATTAGTTCCTTGATTACCGGGGGTGGCTTCTTTGTGAGAGGTCCTTGCAAATCAAGGAGTTGCCTAGTTGTTACATTAACTCCATCATAGAAACCGGAGAGTTCTTGTTGACTGTTTAGATCATGATGTGGGCAATTCCTTAGTAGTCCCTTGTATCTCTCCCAAGCCTCAAAAAGTGAATTTCCAGCTTGTTGTTCAAAATTAGCTATGGCTTTCTTCAACTTGGCTATTTTTGAAGGAGGGCAAAACTGGTCTATGAATTCTTCTTTCATTTTAGCCCATGTAGTGATGGATCCTGGGGGAAGTGATTTCATCCAATCCTTTGCAGCTCCCTTGAATGTGACTGGAAGCATGCGAAGCAAAACTGTTTCTCGAGCTATATTTGGAACATTGAAGTAGTCGGCTACATCGTTGACCTCGTCCAAATGTTTGTAAGCGTCTTCGTGATCTTTCCCGTAGAAGGGGATTTCCTTAAGTTGAGCAAGTATGTGGCCGTTTAGTTCGAAAGTGGCAGTCGCGGGAATGATGGGTTGTACTAGTCCCGGTCCGGTATCGTCACGTATTCTCTTCTTCCATTTGCCCGTGGGAACTTCATCGATGTTAGCCATAGGGTTAGCTAGTTCGCCTTCAAAGTCGCTTCCTTCTTCGGATTCAGTTTCTTCCCTTTCAGATTCGTACTCGGTCTCTTCCTTCCTTGGGTCTTCGTCTGCTACTGAAGAGAAACTGGATTCCCCTTCTTTCTTACTCTTTTTCTTACTAAAAACAGACTTGAGATTCTTTAAAGGAGAATTCTTCTATGTTGCCGTTTCTCCTACGGTTTTGCCTTTGTTTTTCTTCAAAGTTGCTTCCGGGTCTTCAAGTGGTGGAACCAAAGGTGTACCTCCTCCTCTGGTCAAAAACGAACTGCAAATAGAACAGAAAACACGCGTAAAAAGAACAAAAATAAACTAAAAACGAAACTATGTATTCAGCGATGGACTCGTCGAGTAGCTTCGACTGCACTCGGCGAGTTCAAGGCTAAAACAGAACAAAAAAATTAAACAAAAACTCTAAAAAACAGAAAAACTAATAACTTATCCTAATAACTAAACTACTAAAACAGTAACTTTGTGCAAGATAAATCTCACACAAAGGATCGATAACACTAGAAATTAGAATTAATTTTTCAACCGTTTCCCGGCAACGGCACCAAAAACTTGATATGTGTTAAACTAACTAGTTTTATCCTACTTTTAATTTATGAATTTGACACACAAAAGGCAGTGGACCTGTCAATTGGTAATATGAATTAGCAGGTAGGGTATCGAACTCAGGGAACGGAAATTAATCTAACTACTAGAATTATCTAAAACAATTAGTAAAATAGAGGGGTTTTCTCTAGTTTTGCAAGACTAGAAACTTAACTAAAAACTTAACTAATCAACTAACAGCTGAAAACACGTAAAAACCAACTAAAGTCAATGATCGAAAGGTTTTCTGTTTAGGTTCGATTCATTTACTCCTATGGTTAATTTTTATGGTAATGTAATGAATTAATTGTTATTGGTTACTGACTAAGGTGATTAGATTCACCTTCGTTATTACCAATCCTTAGAAAATAGATTAATTTAAGCAGTGATCAAGTGGTTAAACTAATAAATTTCCTAGTTTAATTATTCGGGTTAAATAAGACTTGTAATTAGCTAATTAAATTGGTGATTCAATTAACCTCTTGTTGATGGTGTATCACACAAGCTCACACATTAATTTACCCATTCTCTAGTTAATCCTAGTTTCATATTCACTATTCCTAGGCATATAGCAATGTGTTCACATAAATCATATGAGATAAGCAATTTAGAGATGTTCATACAGCTTAATTACTTAGCAATTAACAGAAAATAGTTATGGTTAATGCATAAGGGTCTTTAACAAGCTTAATTTAATAAGATTCACCACATAACAATTAATCAAAAGAGTAAATTAATCCATAGGAGCAAACTTGTCTACCCTAAACAGAAACTAACGAAATTAGTTCATAATTACAGTAGATAAAAATCTAAAAACGAATTCAAACAAGCCAAACATAATTCTATTCAAAGGTAAGTGGAAAATTAAACCTAAGTTGCCTTAATCTTCTTAGAATTGAGGATGAGGGTTCTTCTCACGTTCTTCAGGTCTCCAGCTGTCTCCTTAGTCGCCAAGTAATCTTCCCAAAAGCCACAGAGAGCCTCAATTCGGGTTTGTTGCTTCTATTTATAGATTTCTCAAAACAGGGTCTACTCGTCGAGTAGACAACTGACTCGCCGAGTCCCCTTGTTAGAGTCCGTGTACGGCAAGGATTTTACATATTGCTTCACGAACCTTCGCGGGTACTCGTCGAGTAGATGCTCCTGCTCGTCGAGTAGCTCCAGAATTTGACTCCTTTCTTCATTCTTCATCTCCCGAGCTTCCGATCGCTTCTCCTGCTTCCTTTCTGCTTCCAAGCGTATCTTTTGGACTAAAAATATAATTCAAACACTATTAAGTACCTTTTGTCCATAATGTGAAAATAATTAGTCAATAAATAAGGAAAATCTACACTAAATATATAGCTAAATATACACATATCATTTTGGCCTTTAAGAACTTAGCACCTCAAGTGTGATGCCTCAAATGGTTCACAAACACCATGAACAAATGGTGGACTTGAGAGAGAGGTTACTAGCACACAAAATCGGTTATGAACTCCAAGAACTTTCTAGTGCAAAACTTGTGCAACCAATTAGGCTATAGGGTATCATATAAACAGTGTAGGAATCCAAGAGTCATGGGTAAACCCTAATCCATACAATAGGGCTCATTATCCATGATCCATGTCTCATGTGGGCTAACTCTTCATGGATACTTACATAAAACTTAGCCAAACATGGATCAATAGCCCAAACACTATATGTATCACTGATTTAAATAATATGTCCCTGTTAATTTAATTAGTCTCTTTTGATCACTAAATTAATTCCAAATTAATTCTTGATCAATACTAATTAAATAACATGATTTCATATTAATATATTAGAACTTATAATATATTAATAAATCATAAATGACCTCTTCTCAAAAGTCCAACCTATCAAATTGCTCTGGTGAAGGCAACCTAAATGGACCATGCTACTCTCGAGTCAAGTACATACCAATTATAGTTATGGGCTTAGACACCTAATCCAACAGTCTCCCACTTGGATAATTCTAATAACTATTATTGCAAGTACGACTCCACAACCCGACTAGCAATCGTAGCTCTTAAAAGCCGTTGTTGAACTCTGACCTAGTCAAATGACGCGTCCATTAGATAAGGGATCATATATTCCTCCATTCTACAAGATATCATATGGACTGAGACATGGATTATAATCATTCTCTCTGTCCATCTGTTGTTTCCCGATTTCCGATTTATGACAACTGACTAATTGAACAAATCAAATCAGTCCAGGCTTGGCCAAGCGCTTAGGGTGTCATCACTAAATCATTGAGGGGCCCACAAATATCGCTTTTATCCCACATTGGGTAAAAGGAATTGATAAACTTCGACTCAAATGCTCGCTTGTACTTACTCATCAAATCATACACAACAATATGTTTTATAACACCAAGTTACTGGTACGTTTACATATGTCAATGTGCAACCAACTCGCAAACTACAACTTACATGTCTTGGTTTCAAGAATATAAGATATTATCGTCTCACAATCACTCGTGATAAAATCCATGAAGTGATTCAGATGAGCGTGGGTTTAATCCAATACTCGAATCTTATTCCATAAGTGCTCACGAACACTGCAGCAAATTTGTGCTATGTCTAAACGCCTTTAGACAATCTACAGACCCATTCATGACAGTCTAGCTTCAATACCTACTTCCAAAGTATGATCGACTGTGGATGGTTTGAATAACGTAGTTATTCGGGAAGTCAAAACATGCAAAGTGAAACACAAGAATAATCGAATCCAATATGGTCTCAGAACTTATGAATATAAATAAAACACCTTTTATTTAATCACAATATTGATTACACATTATTCATTGTATAATGTTTCGATTAATCAACTTAATACTTGAATTAAAACAACAGTTATGCCATGCTCCAAGCATGCACACTATGTTTTCCTATGGTCCTTTCTTTGTGAAATAGATCAATTGACAACATTTCAATAATGCTCATTTCACAATTCCAAATCCTTATCATAAATGTAAGAATACCAAAATCTTGCCATTTACTATAATCTGTTTAGATTCTAAACTTATATGCAATTATCCTCTTGTAATGACTATGCACAAAAGTCACAGAGACTCTCCAACAGACATTACAAAGTATTCCAATGGAGATCAATTCCATGGAAATGAAGTCTCACATTCAAAGTACATTCCTTTGAACATCCTTCTTGCATTAAGTTTCCTAATCTTACAAAGATTTAAAGAATAACTTCCACTTATGAAAACATTTCCATATTCCCATTTTGACTATCACTTCTGAACAAGAGTTACCTCTTCTCAGAGTATGTCAATGTGGTCCTTCCAAAATTTAGAATATACTTCCAACTGTCCATAAGCAACCAATCTTTGGTAAACCTCAGATTGTCCTCGACAATTGCTTAACCATTTTAGTCGTCTCTCGTTCTAGTCCCTTTTCCCTCTTAATGCCCTAGGCATTTGAAAAATTAGAACAGATTAATGTTACAAAATTTACTTATGTCGAATCTTTTCAACATAACATTCATATATATCCTTGACTAAATTTGATTAAAATCTCAATCTAAGCTTTTAGATTTGAAATGAACTATGAATTCCTCTCCCTTAATTAATACAAAACACCTTGTCAAACCCTGCAACTTTGTGAATTGAAACTTTTGTTTTCTATAATTAACATTGCTAACTCGCAACACGTAACGTAATAATTATGCTCCCACTAGCATAATAATTACATTCTTATTAGCATAACACTTATGCTCCCACTAGCTTTGACATGTACCCAGAAATCAGGTGGACTTCTAGAAATCAATACTTATTGACTTTCTTACCAAAGTTCAGATTTCTGATACGAGATGCTTTGATAAGACTTTATCTAGGCTTCTCAAATTCATACACCTTACCTTAGATAGCTCACATGTGTGTCTAAACAATTTTAGAACTTACAGCCATAAGTCTGAAATGTTTAGACCTTTTGCCATTTCTCACAATTCGAACTATGAAGAGGGATGCCATAATCATAATCGAATTTGAGAATGAAAATAACACAATTGCTATCTCCTTAAAATCTACTTAGTGAAAGAGTTTCCTCACAATCATTTTCATAAATTGGAGAGAAACCTTATGACACTTAGATTTTTATGGTGTATGTGTTCCTATCCATGTGAATTTGTCATAACCATAATCACAAGACAAGGTTACTGACAAATCCAAACTCATATGGACTGAACTTGTTCAATCTTAATTTCTTGCCACCTGGCAGCTCAAGGGCCTACCATTGCTTCCAAGTTATGCAAACAATTAAGCACTCATAGAACTCACATGCATAGTCAACTTTAACTGGAATGGACACAGAAACAAGAATATGTCAACACGATAGGTTACCAATCTCAAGTCGTGTGCTAGTGATTAACAATAGGTTTACTCTTGATTAGTTCTTGAAACTATTCAAGATCATTAAGACTCCCACTGTCCTCTTGACATATAAGATTCTCTTGTCAAGAAACATTCCTTGACAAAAAAACTATTCAAGAGTTAGTGTGGTTTCTTATCAAGACAAACACTTCACACAATTGGCCTTAGTTGGTCTTTTGTTTTATCCAAAACATCACAACTTACCAATTTCAAATGTACAAGAGTAGAAAACATTTTACTCTACATTTGATAAGTGTTATAAACCTTTCTTAAGATTATGTCACTCAAGGCTCAATATTGGAGTGTGACTCTAAGATTTGATTTTGGAACGAAGTATGATTTATCTTCTTGATTTAACCATTTCAAAAATTCACGATTCCTCTTCTTAGCCATACAAATGCACTAAGATGTCCTTAGATGATCAATTGTGATATGGTTTCATAATCACTAAGATAGTCATAAAACATGATACTCAAGTACTCTCCTTTCTTCTCAGATTGGAGAAACATTTATCTTTCTGCCTAATTTTATTCTTCTTATTCATTATGCCATTCATTCTGCCATTCATAACGAATAGTCTTATCATTCTTTGTGATGGACCTGATCAGCGCACAACCAAGTGTACCTGATCCCCTAGTCCTTCACTTGACTTACATATACATGTGAACAAGGAATTAGTCTTAATTTTCCAAAGATGATGTTCTCATTCATCACACAATACAAGTTGCATGATTCCAAGTTCCTATCCAACTGAAACTTGGGTGATGAGAATCTTTCCTTATTTGGTAAATCTTGACACTACCACAAAAGAAAGAATCAAATCCATTTTCCAATATTGCTATCAATGGAAACATATAAACAACAATTTTCACAAATGCCATTGTAAGGAAACTTAAAATAAGATAAATTTCAAAAAATTTCTTTATTTATAAAAAATTACGGAAAACTTATCCTTACAATGCAATATGAAAACTATGTTGTTATCTATTCC
The DNA here is from genome assembly GCF_052849685.1 of Lactuca virosa. Taxonomy (NCBI): domain Eukaryota; kingdom Viridiplantae; phylum Streptophyta; class Magnoliopsida; order Asterales; family Asteraceae; genus Lactuca; species Lactuca virosa. The sequence goes on from NC_136433.1 coordinate 241,165,386, forward strand.
TAAGCAATCTACCATAACTCTTAAGCAGCAGCTCAAATTTCTGATCATCGAACCATGCGATCGAAATCCATCTCTTCATGATCATAATCAACTTACTCTTCCTTTAAGTTTCCTTTCATTTCTTCGATTCTACAAAACATCAAAATGTAATTACATTACATCATGTATTAAGAATCTCCAAATAAGAACTTAATAGAGTTAGATAGTGGACTTACCTGAAGCAGAGTCATACACTTTGACTTTACCATCCTTGAGGTCCTTCAGGTAGATACGGCAGCTTCGCAACCAATGCCCCTTCTCTTGGCAATAGAAACATATGGACTCTTCGGCAGCAATTAGCAAATAGGTAAGATCGATGAGGGACATGCCGCGGTCTGTCATATAGTAATCTTTAACGAACTCACCATATGACTCAGGAAGTGATTGAAGAACCAAGTCAACAGCCAACTTCCTCGACACAACGACTCCTAACATTCCCAGTCTGTCAATGTCTGACTTCATCTCCAGGACATATGTACACACAGACCTTCGATCTTGGTGTTTTCTAGCCAATAGGGTTTGAGTGACCTTGAACTTTTCAAATCTTTGAACATGTGGGTTAGGGAGAATTATTGGTGGAGGTGGAGGAAGTGAAGTATGATATTGTGGAATATCATCTTCATAAAGAAAGGATTCGGGAAGACCATAGTTGTCAGAACTAGACATCTACAAGGGAGAAATTCAATTTTAGTTTATTTAAGTCCTTAATATAACACCCGAATGAGATATTAAAGCTAGGACCCAAAACAATATTTTACAATTCGGAAGAGGGATGCCGTAATCCAATTGCAAAATATTTGAAGGTAGGTAAATGACGATTTACCAATTTCCACCATGAAAAACGAAACTGATTATTAAGTTTTAAATGAATTGAAATCCCTAGATTCTTTGAGATTCATTGAACTTTTCAATGGCATGTTTAAATATCGATTGTGCCCTTCAAGTTTGTGACTCGAATGCCGAGGATCACAAACAAGGTGTGAATAACCATGCAAATTGGTACACTTAATGTTACAAATCATCCAATCAATGTGCTGGTTAACCACACACGCTCCATTGATCCATGATTAACATCAAGCTACCCTTTGCCATACACTGTCAGTCCCAGATTAGTGTTTCGGTTAACCACGCACACTCCACTAACGACTTAACAAGGTTCAAAGTGCAATTTCATGGGTTAGCACCAAATTCACATTTTTCCTATGTAACTAAGATTGGGAATTTATAAGTGTTTAGTTACTTGGTATTCTCATTATACTTTTAATGAGAATTAATGTCCTATCCTACCCGTTCGGCTAACGACCCTCCACAAGTCAAGGAAGCGATGGGTGAGAGTGGACACCCACTAAACCACCATTTTATAGGCAGTAACCTTATACCCCCCTTATAGACCGGCTTCATGAATGAGGCATACTAACGGTAAGACTTACTCTTTAACTTATACATATATAACTATCAAGGTTGTAAAAACCTTATCATGAATGACTAAATTTCAGTTTATGATGATAAACTAACAAGAAAATACATTCAATATTTAGAACTTATTGTTATACACTTTGCTCAACATAATACAAGGTGTTATGAAAGTTATAAGCTGTTAACTAGTTTTTAACCGTTCTGCACTGTTTTAGAAAAATCATAATAAAAATTATGAACAAACTAGACACATTTTATGAACTCTCAGAATTTATGGATTCAGTTTTCGACTTCGTATGATTTTTCTAAAACAATGCAGAACGGTTAAAAACTAGTTAACAGCTTATAACTTTCATAACACCTTGTATTATGTTGAGCAAAGTGTATAACAATAAGTTCTAAATATTGAATGTATTTTCTTGTTAGTTTATCATCATAAACTGAAATTTAGTCATTCATGATAAGGTTTACTCATTCATTTCGAATACTTATAATAAACTTCAATAAGCATAGTTTATGGATTTTTACTACATGAAAAAGGTTTTACTCTCAGAACAAATGGGTTTTTCATATCTTTACGTAATAAACTATAATAGTAATAGTTTAAGGATTTCATATCACTAGTTTATTCAGAAAAGGTGATTTTACTTCCTTCACGGAAGAGGTTTTAATATCAAACTGTGTGTAAACTAGTTAACTTAGGTTGTGAGACAATTCTCTCCCCGTACGTTCGAGTACGGGATCCCAATTCCTGTAAGTTATAACCAGAGTCTCTTGTAGGGAGAGCGTGATAATTGTGTATAGATCTATATTGGGTTTGACACCCCACACCTGAGCTGCATGCAACAGCTAGACCGGCAGGTCTGTGGTGACAAGAGTCATAGTATCTTAACGTCTGAAAAACGTTGTGCAGGTTATTTCTCGTCATAGTATGGATTATAGCAACTCACATAGGTAGTTAACAATCTTTCAAGTTTACATGGAAAATTCTACTTTGAAAAAGGGTTTTACTTCTAAACTAAACGAGTTTATGTCGATTTAAACTTGCATGAATTACTTTAAGTATGGAAAAATACTTGTCTACTCTCGGTCCTGGGATTTAGGACTACATAACTTTTATAAGGAAAATATTGGATTTTCTTTGGAACATATTTCTATTAACACTACATCTCGTCTAGAATTGTTAGACTTCAACGGTTCATTTAACTCAAATTATATGTAACTTACATACGTTGGGCGATTATAGAAGGAATCTATGGGTCTTTCTAGGGTTCATTATCGCATAACATAGGAGCATTCATTCCACACTTAACTAAGAAAATATTGGATTTTCTGGAAAACATACTCTATCGCTTTTACAAAGAAAACGGTTTCTTCCTCAAATAAAACTCTTATGAACTCACCAACTTAATTGTTGACACTTTTTCAAAACTACTTGTATTCTCAGGAAATCAGTGAAACAGGAAAACCAACAGCTTTTTGAGGATGGGACGATAAATCGTCAAATAGTTCATTTTGTCATCATAATGTAATTGATTTGAATCATGTAAACATATACTTTGGTGTAACTTTTTCAATTATATTTATGATGGTTGTATTTACTTTGAGCACTATTATACTCATTGTTGTGATACTATACATGAAGTCCTCCACCCCCGGACGTTTCCGCCATCCTTGGTTTGGGGGTGTGACAGGTTGGTATCAGAGCATTGTTTATAGTGAACTAAGTATATCGAACCACATAAGATATACAAACTATAAATGCATTGGGACTAAGGTCTCTGATTTAACATTTTTCAAATAACTATACTTTTAGAAATAAATAGTTTCTTGTTAAAAGTATACATGCATGCATACATACTAAGGTCAGCATCATTCTAGAACAAAACAAAAGTAATGATTGTTGAATGGCACAAGTAGGCTTGGGGATGTATAGTCAGGTCTGGGAATGACATAGCCTGATCAACTATGTCTAACCCAGAGGTGATTAGCATATGCCCGAGAATGGTTGTGGCGTTGCAACAAGTCTAAAAACTTACCAATTCTATCTACAAACAAACATTGAAAAGCATAAGTCAAACATTAAAATACTATAGGAGTATTTTGTGATACCATAACCAACTTATGTGAAAACTAACGACCCCTATTAGTAGGTCTTTAACGACTGAGTGCATACGCCAAGGTTATACATAATTAAAGATATTATAGACTCAGAATCTATGACTATTGCTCTACTTCCTGTTCCTTGTTTGGTTGTGGACTTAGAGTAGAGTCATTTATTCGAAGGTCTATTCTATCTCAGATTATGTATAACTGGTATGCACTATGTGATTATAGACGTGACTAATAAGGATCACCCCCTATAAGTAATTATAGGATTAGACGTCTATTAATTATCTCTTCTACCCCTCCTATTCTCGCACGTACAACATAGCAAGATCCTACTTACCAGGCGACCTCTACTTTCCCAACCAGGGAAATGGTGGATGGTTATGAGAAGAATCAAAAGCGGAACCGGAGGTAATCAACCCTCCATGCATAGCCAGGGTTCCCACAAACCGTTTCGACTACATCGGACCTGTTCCCCGTTGGGCAACCGTGATCGAGGATTGGAGTCGACGGCAATGACAGCAATCACCATGTGGAGACCAACGAGGGTGCTATGACCTCAACCACGGGGGACCGACTGACAGAGCCCTCCCGGCGAAGACCCGGCGGATTGCGAACATCATGGATTAAAACAGGGAGATTGCAAACCGAGTTCGAAAATTGCACGCTACTACAGACCCTACCGTCTCACGTACCCGAGACTCGGGAAGAGACTACTATTTCAGAGACCAACTTTCTTTTTAAGACCTTATCGCCGCTCGGGCAAAGGCAAAAGAGTTGCAGGGTAGGCACACGGCATTCGAAGAGAGAATGGTTTTAGCCAAGCGTCAATTGGCAGAGCTGCAAGGTGCATCGACTTTGCCTCAGGCATCGCAAGGGACGGATCGTCGTGAGTAGAGTTCATACCGCTCACAAGACCTTGTAAATTAGGTTCATGAATATGCGTTGGTGCTATTCTATTCTATGTGTAAGCACAACACTGCGATTTAAACGGTTATACTAATCGAGAGATCTATTTGCTATCGAAACTCTTCCTTGCATGGATGTGAGGTATACCTGCATCGAGGTCAAAATTTTCTCTGAAACCATAATTACTAGAATCATATCAACAATATGGGCTTAGGACATACCTAACAGACTCGAAGGTCTATTTAGTCTTAATTATATAACTAAGCATACATCAATTGGTCGTAAGAAGGATCTAGCTTAGATCAAATTACAAGGTTTCACTTGGATACAGAACTACTAAAATACATGAGTTTATCATATATAGACTCTCGTTATGAACTGTTTTCAGAACACCATAAACAACCGAAATACGTTACAAATTGAACTAAGATAAACTTAGTTAGAAAACTCGCGACGTATAGCCATTCTAAAAACTCATTATCGCCTCACCTTTAAACATTTTGGGTGGAAAGGTGCCTTCTTCGTAGACCTATAGGGTGCGATCATACGAGCGCTAATACACCAGATCCCATCAAAACTCCTCAGCTAAGTGTGTTTGGACAAACATGATCCTAAGATGAGTAAAGCTTAACGCCTGTACGAAACCTACTTCTATCCAATACCATAACTCCGTCTCAGGAACGTTAGCAGGAAAACTAAGAATAGTACAGCAATGTGCAAAAATTTATATATGTGAATATAAATCGTAAGAATGCACTTGAGATAATTATCCCCACTTACGAAGTCGTTTTTTTTATTTTTCATCGTGAAACAGAGATATGTCTTCACCAAGAGGCAACCAACCAACTAGCAAGGCGCCAACCCTACAGATAGACTCTGCTACTTTTCAAGCTGCAGTCACGGCAGCCGTGACAGCCGTCATGGTGCAACTCAGTGCTAACAACGCCAGCAGAGATGGAAGCGGTACCGACAATATAAATCGTTGTAACAATCAGGAACACCGGCGGGTGTCTGCCAATGGAAGCGCCTCAGGCCACAAACCTACGAACAAGAAGCGAAAGTTTTGGAACAAAAAGGAGCGCAACCAATCTCAAAGATTTGCTAAAAGACAACAACCCATGGCCACCCCTACAATTACGACAGCAGTCACAACACATGCCTCGACATCAGCCACAACATCTATCGCTCAAGCACCAGACAGGCAATATATGGGAACGCTTCCAAAGTGTAACAAGTGTAACTTCCATCACACAGGAGCTTGTCGGGTTCCATGATGTATCAACTACAACAAGAAAGGGCATATCGCCCGCTTCTGCAGGACCCCGACCCAGCGCATCGCTACAACCACCAATACTGGCGTAAGTCCAGTATGCTCCCTATGTGGTGAAACGGGACACTTCAAGAGAGACTGTCCAACCGAGAAGAATGACGGAGGAGCAGGAGGAGTGTGACAACTGAACCAGCGGAAGCCTATTAGGACTTTTGTAATACTTCCAACGACAAAAACGTTTAAGTACCATATATTTGTAATGAATTTGGTATGCTTGCTAAAACTACCGTCTTTCAAAAAGTAGTTAAAATAGTCTCTCGTTCAAATCAAATCAAGGACACTCATATAAGACCTTAGGATCATTACCCGTAAGCTGTGATGACTTTGTACATACATCGGGGTTAATTACAATCAAAATACTAAAGACCTAAAGCAAATAATTCAGTCTTGACTCCTGTTCCATGTCTAGTAGTGGGAGTAGGGTGGAGCCACCCACTCGACGACTTCACCAATATCAAATTTCATACGACATACATATACCGCTCAATCATGGAGTGTCCTGTCAGGGATCATGATATCAAGTATCATTGCTAGCTATCAGAACCCACTCACTACCAGTGCTAGTTGTTGTAGTATGAATCATCTGTGGTAATAATAACATCGAACAAAACGGGACACACTAAAAAGAAACACAAGATACTCTATCCCTCTAATGAGCATTTCTTGCAAATACAGCTTAACACGTGTTTTACCTAAAAAGATATTGTTGTCTTCATTCGATTTCGATTGATATAATCCTCACTTTCCTGATTAAACGGCTACGAAAAGACCTTTCACCTAATCTCAAAAAACCTTCGTCTCTCATAAACACAAATCCAACACGGACCTCCGGGCCATCTCTCGCTGCGAAACCCCAAAAACACTCACCAGAGGAGTATTATCCCTTCTGAAACCTTACCACAAGTATTTACAGAAGACCCTCGGGAATGTCACGCATGCAGCAGATAAGGTTCAAGCACAGAAGCTTGGGACGAGTACGGTTAGTCTACCACTACTACGTATATACGCGAGGATAATGTATAATTAAGATTCTAAGGACATTGGATGTGTGCTTCCGCCCTATTTCCTGTTCCTCGTCTGGTTGTGGACTTGGGGCAGAGTCACCCATCCAACTGTCTTACCAACCTTAATTACATACGACCTATATGCGCAAGTTAATGATAGATGGACCAGGTACGAGTCCTGTCGTGAACTTCGGGACCAGGATTACCCAGGAGTGCAAGTGAACGCCCTATCATCCGAATAAGCCTAGTCGTGTAAACCGAACCCATATGTTCCCTATCGAACTAAGCAAACGAGAAACACTAAAGCAGACCTTATGCAGCGCTCCGAGGAGAAGTTGTCACTTATTACTTAGTGCAAATTCGAGAAAGGCTGAAAGCATCTCAAGAACACGGCAAAACCTGAATAAGTCTTATCATCTATATAAAAACACAGAGTTTTTACTAGTGAATCTATGATGGCTAGTGTAAACATGATGGTCATATATCATTAAGATTCTATGGACTTAGAATGTGTGATTCCGCCTCATTCCTTGTTCCTTGTTTGGTTGTGGGCTTAAGGCGGGGTCACCCATCCGAATGCCCTTGCAATCTTAATGATATACGACTAGTTTACATCAAGCGATTATAAAGGAACTGGTAGGACTTATAATGCAAATGTCATCACAAATTGATAAAGCATTCGTAATGCTAGTACTCGCAAATTACATTATAAAATATTCATAGTGGTAATACCAAGTATAAAGCGGAGAGCATAAAGGCACACGTAGAATACACTATCATCCCAAAACAATAACTCCTTTAAATCGACTCAGCTCAAGTTACAATAAGAAATTCCAAGGTCGTCATTTAACATCAAGCGGGTTGTTCCCCACCATATCAATTCCTTATACTATGAAAAGTTCCCCCAAATTCTTGAAGTCCCAGTCAAAACACTAATTTCGGGACGAAATTCTTTCTAACGGGGGGATGATGTGACAACCGTCAATTTTTGGCCAAGTCAAAGTCAACTAAATTCAACAAGTCAAACCGGTCAACTCATCTAACCCTTATATATATTAGGGTTTCCATTATGATTCTTATTGAACTACTCGCAATCTTAAAATAAAGTTTCATTTAGAGTTTTCACGTGTTCGTAAATTCTAAACCCTAATTAGGGTAAGTGATGAATCTACTCGATAAAACATTATTCCATACCCCTCGAGAGTGTATAACATTCATAACAAGGCTTAACAGAGTGTAAGAACCTTGCGTAGCGAAGCCAAACACTCAAAAAGGTCACAAAAGAAGTCTCTCCCAATCTCTTTCACTCTAACTCTCCCACAACTCTCTAAGTAAGACAAATCTCTCCAAGTATGTGGAACCTCTCCCAAATCTCTCCAAGTGTGTGAAATCTCTCCCAAATCTCTCCAAGTATGTGAAATCTCTCTCTGTATGAGAAATCTCTCCAAGTATGTGAAATCTTTCCCAAATCTCCCCAAGTATGTGGAATCTCTCCCAAATCTCTCTTTTTATGAGAAATCTCTCCAAGAATGTCAAATCTCTCCCAAATCTCTCCAAGTATGTGGAATCTCTCCCAAATCTCTCTTTGTATGAGAAATCTCTCCAAGAATGTCAAATCTCTCCCAAATCTCTCCAAGTATGTGAAATCTCTCCCAAATATCTCTCTGAATAAGAAATCTCTCCAAATATGTGAAATCTCTCCCAAATCTCTCTCTGTATGCCAAATCTCTCCAAGTATGTCGAATCTCTCCCAAATCTCTCTCAAAATCTCTCTCAACTTCTTAAAATCACTCGGGGCATCCTGGCCCTTAATTTAGTCGAAAACCGTTCGAAAACGGAAGTCTACGCGAAAAACAGCCTTAAGGAGCCGAAATTCCTCTTAGGAACCAAAACTCCTCTTAGGAGCCGAACCTCTTAGAACCGAACCTCCTAAGAACCGAAACCCTCTCAACCGAAATGGACCAAGCGCTCGGTTTATTTCGGTCCCCTGATCATTCCAAACCGAGCCTGACCTTCTACTCTTCTCTTCTCACTTTCGGTCCGAGAGGACTACACCTTCGGTCCGAGGACTTGAGCTTCTGTCCGAGGAGCGAGCCTGCGCATCCGAACCCTTCTACTCTCGGTTCCTCTTCTACTCTCGGTTCCCATGCACAACCGAGCCTCACCTTCGGTTCCAAGCTCCTAAGGAGCCGAACCTTCGCATCCTCGGCCCAAATTTCGGAATTTGGCAGTTTTTGCCCGGTTTTCGACCACGACTCCATTTTAAGCCCGTTTTTAATTATTTTAACGCGGGATTTTCACCCAAACTCGTATTTTAACATAATAAACCCCAAATATTCATATTTTAATTATATTTTGGGGAAATCTTTGCCTAAGAATAAAATCTAGTAGGTAAGATTTATGGGTGGAGTGTTGACTTTGCCTTAGTGTATGACACAAGCAACCTCCCCATACCTCCATAGTACAACCCCTTGTCCCTCCCACCATACCCAGTCATTCCATAGTACTTTTCCCACCATTTTTCAGCCACACATTTGGTCAAGAGCTGGAAAACTCTCCTCTCTCCTCACATTACTCCTTTTTCCACCAAGTGACAACTTCATTCTCTCTCACTTCCTCTCTCTAGATTTCGAGATTCAAGGCTTGTCTTCAAGCTTTCCCTCTACATTTGGTAAGTATTTTCCTCCTACACTTAGATATTCTACTATCTTTCATCCAAATAATAGATTGCTTACACAAATATCGTCATATTTGTGTTAGATCTTCAAATCTTCAAGCATCTCCCAAGTGTTCTTGAGTTGAACACTTCTTCCCTCCATCATCCATCTATTGAAATCACTCAATGTGAGTTCATACCCCTATCTTTTCATGTTTTTCTTTAGTTTTAAGGGGGGGAATACAAGTTAAAACACCAAGAACTCAACTAAACTCATTTAACAGCCGTCATCAGAAAAGTTCAACTCCATTCACGGACTGTTTTGGTCAACTTAAACATTTTAGTTTTCAAAACTGTATTAGGTGCAAATAGTTCAGGTTCATACCTTTAAAATGACTACTTGCACATCACCATAAATCGTATAAAAATCGTATGGTGATGTGCAAGTAGTCATTTTAAAGGTATGAACCTGAACTATTTGCACCTAATACAGTTTTGAAAACTAAAATGTTTAAGTTGACCAAAACAGTCCGTGAATGGAGTTGAACTTTTCTGATGAAGGCTGTTAAATGAGTTTAGTTGAGTTCTTGGTGTTTTAACTTGTATTCCCCCCCCCCCCCTTAAAACTTAAGAAAAACATGAAAAGATAGGGGTATGAACTCACCTTGAGTGATTTCAGTAGATGGATGATGGAGGGAAGAAGTGTTCAACTCAAGAAAACTTGGGAGATGCTTGAAGATTTGAAGATCTAACACAAATATGACGATATTTGTGTAAGCAATCTATTATTTGGATGAAAGATAGTAGAATATCTAAGTGTAGGAGGAAAATACTTACCAAATGTAGAGGGAAAGCTTGAAGACAAGCCTTGAATCTCGAAATCTAGAGAGAGGAAGTGAGAGAGAATGAAGTTGTCACTTGGTGGAAAAAGGAGTAATGTGAGGAGAGAGGAGAGTTTTCCAGCTCTTGACCAAATGTATGGCTGAAAAATGGTGGGAAAAGTACTATGGAATGACTGGGTATGGTGGGAGGGACAAGGGGTTGTACTATGGAGGTATGGGGAGGTTGCTTGTGTCATACACTAAGGCAAAGTCAACACTCCACCCATAAATCTTACCTACTAGATTTTATTCTTAGACAAGGATTTTCCCCAAAATATAATTAAAATATGAATATTTGGGGTTTATTATGTTAAAATACGAGTTTGGGCGAAAATCCCGCGTTAAAATAATTATAAAGGGGCTTAAAATGGAGTCGTGGTCGAAAACCGGGCAAAAACTGACAAATTCCGAAATTTGGGTCGAGGATGCGAAGGTTCGGCTCCTTAGGAGCTTGGAACCGAAGGTGAGGCTCGGTTGTGCATGGGAACCGAGAGTAGAAGAGGAACCGAGAGTAGAAGGGTTCGGTTGCGCAGGCTCGCTCCTCGGACAGAAACTCAAGTCCTCGGACCGAAGGTCAGCTCCTCGGACTGAAGGTGTAGTCCTCTCGGATCGAAAGTGAGAAGAGAAGAGTAGAAGGTCAGGCTCGGTTTGGAATGATCAGGGGACCGAAATAGACCGAGCGCTCGGTCCATTTCGGTTGAGAGGGTTTCGGTTCTTAGGAGGTTCGATTCTAAGAGGTTCGGCTCCTAAGAGGTTCGGCTCCTAAGAGGAGTTTCGGTTCCTAAGAGGAATTTCGGCTCCTTAAGGCTGTTTTTCGTGTAGACTTCCGTTTTCGAGCGGTTTTCGACTAAATTAAGGGTCGGGATGCCCCGAGTGATTTTAAGAAGTTGAGAGAGATTTTCAGAGAGATTTGGGAGAGATTCGACATACTTGGAGAGATTTGGCATACAGAGAGAGATTTGGGAGAGATTTCACATTTTTGGAGAGATTTCTTATTCAGAGAGATATTTGGGAGAGATTTCACATACTTGGAGAGATTTGGGAGAGATTTGACATTCTTGGAGAGATTTCCCATACAAAGAGAGATTTGGGAGAGATTCCAAATACTTGGAGAGATTTGGGAGAGATTTGACATTATTGGAGAGATTTCTCATACAAAGAGAGATTTGGGAGAGATTCCACATACTTGGGGAGATTTGGGAGAGATTTCACACACTTGGAGAGATTTCTCATACAGAGAGAGATTTGGGAGAGATTTCACATACTTGGAGAGATTTGGGAGAGATTTCATACACTTGGAGAGATTTCTCATACAGAGAGAGATTTGGGAGAGGTTCCACATACTTGGAGAGATTTGTCTTACTTAGAGAGTTGTGGGAGAGTTAGAGTGAAAGAGATTGGGAGAGACTTCTTTTGTGACCTTTTTGAGTGTTTGGCTTCGCTACGCAAGGTTCTTACACTCTGTTAAGCCTTGTTATGAATGTTATACGCTCTCGAGGGGTATGGAATAATGTTTTATCGAGTAGATTCATCACTTACCCTAATTAGGGTTTAGAATTTCCGAACACGTGAAAACTCTAAATGAAACTTTATTTTAAGATTGCGAGTAGTTCAATAAGAATCATAATGGAAACCCTAATATATATAAGGGTTAGATGAGTTGACCGGTTTGACTTGTTGACTTTAGTTGACTTTGACTTTGACTTGGCCAAAAATTGACGGTTGTCACACAATCAATTGGATGATGCAAGATCAAATGAAGAAGAATGAGAAGAAGAATAAGATGAATCTAATGTATTGATGATATGAATGAAGTTCCTTACAAGAGATTCACACACACTTAACACCACTCTCTCTCTCTCTCTCTCTCTCTCTCTCTCTCTCTCTTCTAGCCGTACATACTCTTACCTTGCCTCACATCCTATATATATATATATATATATATATATATATATATATATATATATATGGCACATGGGCCGTGAACAGGTTCGCGGACGTGAACCAGTTCACGGCCGTAAACACTCATTGGACCGTCAACACTTAACCGCACACACCACATGGATCGAAAACTATTAAAGCCTAGAAAATTAAAGTATAAACCATATTTTGACCCAACAATCTCCCCGTTGGTTTATAGCTTTATTTTCTAATTGACCCAACAAACTCCCCCTAAAAGTGTAGTTGGCTTTTCTTGTCAATCTTCAGTTGGAGCTTGGCTTCAGCGTTAACCTTTAAATTCTTCACAGCTTCAAGATGAACTTGATGAATCTTCAATAAATGACTTCATCTTGAGCAGTTGGGCATTTCTTCAAAATTTTACTCTGTACGCACATTGGGTGAGGAGGCTTGATGTATTGATTCTTGAAAGATAGCGCTTTCAGCTTGAGAATCTTCAGAGAGAATATCAGAGAGAACGAATCTTCTGGATCACTTCAGCAGGTTCATGAATAGAAGCAAATTGATTGAGGAGGCTTCAATGCAATCTGTCACATAATCTTCAAGTCAGCTTCACCTTGCTTCTGGGGTTGAAAGATTTAATGTTGAAAGAATAGTCTTCATTTCTTGTTCCTTCGAATGAGAATTCTTCGATGATCACGTAGGAAGCCTTGGCTCAGAAAATCTCGATACAGTCTCCATGAGTCTCATCTACATCTGAATTCACTTTTCTAGACAAAACAAAATTTGGTATAAAAACAAAACTAAAAACAAAGTTAACACACAATATTTTTTGGATTTTTTTATATTTTCTGAAAAATAAAACAGAAACAAAAATATTTTTGGATTTTTTTATAAATTGGGCCACTCTTCTCTGCTTGTTTCCATTTGTAGAGATCCGATGGGGGGAGTCGAGCTTGTCCAATGGGAAGGGTTGTTGGCTCTTATCCATTCTGTTTCCCTCTCTCCAGCTATTGATAGATGGTTTTGGTCTTTATTGGGTATGAGAGACTACTTGGTTAGCTTTACTCGGTCCTATATTGATGGCATTTATTTATCGACTGCTAGCATGCCAACCAGATGGGTTCGAATTTTCCCTATCAAGATTAACGTCTTTGCTTGGCGTCTCTCTCTTGATAAACTCTCGACTAGAGTTGTTCTTTATAGCCGTGGTTTGGATGTGACATCTTTGTTGTGCCCTCTTTGCGAGAATTATTTGGAGATAGGTTCTCATTTGTTTTTCTATTATGATTTGCATTGATTTTTCATGCTTTGCTTTCTAGATGGTGGGTTTTCTCGATCCCTTCTCTTCTTTCATACACGAATTAGTTTGTATGGTTCAAGACACTTAGACTTTTGGTGGATGTAAAGAATTTCTTGGAAGCCATCTTCTATGCGTATTGGTGGCATATGTGGTCCTTCAGGAATGTCACATTGTTTGGCAAGGATAAACCTGGAGCGACGAGTGTTTTTGATAATAATGTTACTCAATTTTTTTGGCGTAATGTTAGGTGTGAGAAAGACGTTCATTGAGTTGGGTGACTTCATAACCCCCGACTAGCGATTATGTAGTGTTTTGTTTCTTTTCCCGCTAGTTTCTTAGTAGTTCTGAAGTATAAAATATTGTGTCCCAAATCAACACTAGCTCACACTTGCCGCTAGTCTCTTATTTCTTGTTATATGATGGGATTGCCGTTTAAAAAAAAAATATGGTACAAAAAAACAAAGAGAAAAAAGGTTTAAAAGAAGGACAAATTGCAAGAATGGTCCCTATGGTTAGGTCGAAATTGCCACTTTGGGCCAAACAGGTTTGGACTAGCAATCATGGTCCAAAAGTTTTCATTTTCTTGCCACTTTGGTCCAATTTACTTTAAATTTTTTAATAATGACCATTTTGCCCTTTCTTTTTACTTTTTCAGTTTATTTTTATTTATTCAAATACTTTTATTAAAAGAAAAAGAAAAAAGAAAATACATCTATCTCTCTCTCTCTCTCTCTCTAACAAAAGAACCCAGATTTATACTCAGGAGCAAACTAATTTGTATTTTCAAGATTTGTAAATCCACACAAGAATCAAAACAAATCTCCACAAATAAACAAATCATAACTGCAACATTAGATTACATAGATTTTGGTTTTGGTGAGTTTAGAAAGAAAAAAAAAATCATTGAGACCCCATCTCTCCATCTCCGACCCCATTTCATGTTCATCATCGTTTCACCTTACATCATAACCATTCTCACCATCCTACCACTCCAGCTTCCACCGTAGTTTCCACAGCCACCACAAGATTTTCTTCCTCATTATCGTCCCTCACAACATAGGAGGTAAAGGTAGTTGTTGGGGGTGTAGTTCTTAAATACTACCTTGAAAATAACCGGATGCCTCCAAAGTCTGAACATTAAGCAACGGGTGTTGGATATGATTTTACGAAGAGAAAAAATTTATAGATGGATCTCGAATTTGGTGTCCGACTAAATAGAAAGAAGGAAAGAGAATGGAGAGAACGGGGAGTCTTTCTTTTGGAGTTGACTTAATCTTGATCATATCGGGATAACAAGAAGGGGGAGAAAAGGTGCGATGTTGAATTTGGAGTTCATCAGTCCATCGATGTTCCATCTTCCTCCACCCACTTCATCGTTTAATCAAAAAGGAATACCACTGAAGTTGACGACAAGATCGAAAAGGAATACCTTAGACATTCGATTTTCCATGGAAGCACAAGATTAGGTCACCTCTACCTCAAAAATCGCTCCCTCTTTCTTAATCCGAAAAACTCGTGCTTCCCACCATCAGTTGGGTTGGATGGTTGAGGAAAGGACGGGAGATACCAACAATATGGTTAGGGGGTCGATTCTTGAAGAAATTGAGGTTTCAATTTTTGGGTTTAAGGAAAACAAGAAGAACGGTAGAACACAGATGTGGAAGACAACTTTAGAGAGAGAGAGATAGAGAGGAGAGAGAGAGAGAGAGAGAGAGAGAGAGAGAGAGAGAAGAGAGAAATGTATTTTCTTTTTTTCTTTTTCTTTTAATAAAAGTATTTGAATAAATAAAAAAAACTGAAAAAGTAAAAAGAAATGGCAAAATGGTCATTATAAAAAAATTTAAAGTAAATTGGACCAAAGTGGCAAGAAAATGAAAACCTTTGAACCATGAGTGCTAGTCCAAACCTGTTTGGCCCAAAGTGGCAATTTCGGCCTAACCACATGAACCATTCTTGCAATTTTGTCTAAAAGAAGAGACAAATATGGCAAGAGTTTGTCGTTTTCAAGGCCCGGTGTTTGCCGAGCAATTACGAAGCCAATGCTGTGACCACACCCTAGGTCTAGTACAAGAATAAACAAACGTACTTTGTTATATTTTGTGATAGCCAACATAATAATACACAATATACTTGTACAATTTTATCAATTTATTTAAAATAATTATTAATAATTTGAGGTAACAAACTTAATCTTTTATCAATTTTTTGTAAATACCACAAAAAAAGTAAAAGGCACTACATAAATTAATAAAAAGTTTATTCTAGTATATTAAATAATCAAAGAAATATGCATATACCAATATATGTCCTTTTCCTTTTCCTTTTTTCTTTTTTTGCAATTAACCCTTAACCCTACCCATATATGTTCATGTTTTACAAATGCAAACAATAGTACAACTTTTCATAAATACCATTATATCAGAATTCCAAAAGGCCTTACAAACATCTAACTTGTTTGATCAGTTGTTACCATGCATCGAGTATTTATACGGTACAACTCTTAATTACGTTACTTGGTTGTACCATACAACAACTCAATGCACGCAAAATCAAAAACATATTTACTTAAAACAGAAAAACTAATCTTCAAAAACCACCCCCCACCATTAGATTGATCTTCTACAAAGCGATTTCAGCATGTAGAGCACTGAACCCAACTGTCTGCTGCTCCACCTGAACCTCCCACTTGGCCTGAGGAATTGCTCCATCTTTTACAGGGATGTACTCCTGGTCCCCCCCAAGTTTTATAATTTACACAAAAGGAACAGAAAAAGTTTTATTATGACAATTAGATACAGACAAAAGAAAGTAAAGACTAAAGAGATTGTAAATCTGTCAAGATTCTTTATCACGGCATACCCATTTTGTCTCTGCTATTTTTATGAATATTTCATCAATTATTGGATTCGGTTAGCCCCCGACCAGACATTTTTTTTCATAGTTTCACTTTAGTCCCTACAATTTTACCATTTTCCATTTTCATACCTTCAACTTTGTGATTTCAACAAAATTAGTTTTTACTACAAGATATTCGATGGTGGAGAACTAGTGATAAATCCCACAAAAAGTAAACTAACCTAAAGATTTGTAATTAAACCCCATTGATCTTGCAAAAAAGAAAGAAAGAGACTTTTCAAAAAGTCATTAAGGACCCAATAAGTTATGTACCTTTAGAACCTAATGTGACCCACAAAAGAAGATTGTGAATAATTCTAGACAACAAGATCCGAAAGATATGTGAAGAAGTCTATAAGCCGCTTCCTCTTGGCTCTAGTTTCTTGAAGTGACATTAAGGACGAAAGACCCTATGGCCTATATATTTATTGAAAGACGTTTGTAGTATGTTTTGCATTTAAAAGTTAACCCTATCACTATGAACACTCTTACATAACATAAAAGAGTTGTACAAAGCATTTAAACATGAGATATGATGCATATATGCATGCATTATCCAAGAACAATAATGATGATGATGAGTACACACATACCTCGAGTTTCTGAACAAGTTCTTTGGCATTTGGTGCAGAGACAAAGATGTGACGTTGAGAAGGTTTGATAAATCCATCATCAACTGCTTTATCGATGAATGTGAGCAGATAGTTGTAGTACCCATCAACATTCAGTAAACCCACCTGTACAGTTTTATCATTTCCCACCAAAAAATATCAAAGATTTATCGTTTCAAGAAGTTTTTACCCTTTTCAACACTCAACTATATACCAGTTTTATGAGTAAAGTACAAGTAATCATTGCAGGATTGTTATGGATGCAACACTTTTTGCCACTGCATATGTAAATCCAACAAAAAATACAAAGATTTATCATGTTGAAGAAGGTCGCGGATTTAGGAAAAAGAGTTAGGACCATCGAGAAAGTGTACATACACAAAGCCTACAATCACATATCAACGCCAAAGTACAAGTTTTTTTTTACTGAAAAGTACAAGTCATCGTTGCAGACTTGTTTGGATTCGATAGGTTTACTTGTTGGAGAAAAGGGTAGAAAGAAAGAAAAACAAGTAGTTAAACAACTCAACCCTACAAAAAGTTCAGAACTTTATCTTTTAAACACCCAAGAAAATCCCCAAATCCAAACGAACGTAAAAGTTTTTATGCATAAATTGAGTACAAATAATCTACTTATTGTTGTTCTTGAGTTTGCAAGTTTTAAAGAAGTGAAGTTAGCGAAATTTACAGGTTTGTCATGGATTCCAAGCTGAGCCCAAGTAATAACTTCGAGTAATTCTTCAAGTGTACCATAACCACCTGCGGCTTCAAGTAGTTGTATAATGTAAACATGTTGTGTGCATTGAATAGTTGTACAATGAAAGCTTTGTTGTGCATTAAAGAGTTGTAAAATGGGATACTTGAAGAGGAGCTAGAGGAGGACCTGGTAGGGCAATGAAGCAATCGGAGTGGCGGGCCATCTCAGCTTTCCTTTGGTGCATGTCAGCAACAGCTTTAACCTCACCTATGCTTTCACCCGTTTTCTGTAAAATATTTTAATATATACTAGATATTAATTATTAATTTTGTAAGAAAGAAAACATTTTATTGTATTTTTGTGTTTATCACCTCCTTCCCCATTAAAGCTCTAGGTATGATCCTGCAAAAAGAAACGTTTTTTTAGATTCTTTTTTGATTTACTTGAAGAAAATTAATCACATGAAAAAGAAAAATCGTATATATATTCGAAGAACACAACACCTATAAAGATCGGTTTTTGTTTTTTTTATAGAAAAAGTATAGAAATAAAGGGAATAATTATTAATACCCAAGAACATGACCACCACCACAGTGAACAGCTTGAGAAATTAAACCCATCAAACCAATGCTTCCTCCTCCATAGACAAGATCAAGTCTCTTTTCAACCTACAATCATGACAAATAATATACTTCTGATATATAATTAAAGAAAAACATGCAAAGTTAATTGAATTTCGGCTAATTATATATGAATCTTTTTTTTTTTATGAAAAGTCAAATATATACTTTATAGAACCCAAATAATTAATCTTTGATTAAGATTTTAAAAAGTTGTGATTTTGACTCTCTTATCCATCTTATTGATTCACTTGCGAAAGAGATATTACACTACAAATGTGTGTGTGTGTGTGTAATATACACATCATTTTGGTGTGTATTAAAGATTTTCATTAATTCATACATTCATATACTATCTTCACTTACATATATTATACACATACATTTGTGTGTATTCAAAATTTTCTTTTTTCAAAGTACATTTGATGATGATAAGACTACAAAAACATATATAACCATCTTAATGTGTGAATGTGTTTTCGAGTTATGAAACAAGATATAATCTCAAATGAATAAATGCTTGCAATTTTGCATGAGATTAAGAATAATACCAGTTCTTGAGCCAACTCAATGGCAGCATCCCCATAGACATCTCTTTTCCCAGAACTACTTCCACAAAACACACAGACCCTTTTGAACCTCGACTTGTTTTGTTTCCGCTCATTCTCCATGTTTTGTGTTCGACTCTTTGTCAAGTTTATCTTTCAATTTGAAATGACGATGGTGATCCCTAACCACTCACCATGGATATTATTGTGAAGTGTAAAGAAACAATGTCTTTTACTTGTGTGATGTGTATATATAGTACCCAATCGGTTCAAAAGATATTATTTTTCCTCAAAATTAATTTTTCTTTTCAAAAATGTTTGACATGAAATCACCTTTTTCTACAAATGAAATTGTAACGCTATTTGATAAAACGACTAACAAATTCAATTAATGTTTAGTTGTTTTTACTAATGTCACACCAAAACAGACTAATTTAAAATTTTAAATCAAGGTACAAGTTTTATAAAATATAATATAGTATTGAAATTATCATTTTCCTAAAAATAATAAATGTGCTTATGATAATAAAAATTCTCATATTTACATTTTCTCTCTAAACTTTTTTTTTTTGATTAAACAGATTTTATCTTTAAAAAAAATTTCAAGTTAAATTATTTTTATTTTGAAGTTACAATTTTATTCCTTTAATACATTTTAAAGTAATATTTTTGGTCTTAACATAATTTTTTTTATAGTTTTCATTTTTATTAATATTACTTTTTTATTTAAATTTTTACCATATTTATTATGGTCTTCATACATTCTTACTATCAACATAATTATTTAATATGTTTCTATAATTAATTATAATTGATTTACATTATATCCTTCTACTTTTTGTTCTTAATTATCCTCCTACTCCTATAAAACAATAACAGTGTATTCCATTAATTCTCTTTCTTAATTTTCTCCTTTGATTTCGACACTTGTCCTATACTGTATTCTTAATTTATATTGACGTTTTAAACTTTTATGATATTTATTGTGGTTTTAACTTATAAGTTTTATACGTTTTTACTATCGATATCATGTAATATGTTGGTATTAAATAAAAATGTTATTATCGGTTTCCAAAATTAAACATATGAATTTATATGATATTACACCAACCAATATACACTTTCAAACTTTATTTTCGTCTTTCTCCTCAATATAGAATTGTTTCAATCGATACTTTATCTTGATACTTTTATGGTCCAGTTAATATCATATAATCGTCATCCTTTTATATATAAAATGTTAACATTTGAAAATCACGTTCTATGTTATTGGTCATTTATATAGTTTCGTTCTTATTAATTACAAGCGAATTCTCCACCACAACGTATAGGTGACTTAAATACTAGTTATATATATTTTTCATGATAATTATCACCAAATAGCATATTTGGGCTATCTTAATTCTTAAATAAACTCTTAAATAACATATTGGTGTTAATATAGGTATAAGGGTAACTTCAGTTGGGTTGGATGTCTTCAAAATCCATTGCAAGCTATCTTGTAACGTGATTCTCTTCTTGCTAGCTTAATTTAATGTTTGTTCTAAAAAAATCTTAAATAAACTCTAATCCACACTTAGGACGACGGGGCCTCACATACATGCATAAAAACATTATTTTTTGGGTTTAGTTAGCAACACCCAATCTTTATAAAAAATATCACAACTAAATACCAACTTTGAAATTCTCTCTCTCTCTCTCTCTCTCTCTCTCTCTCTATATATATATATATATATATATATATATATATATATATATATATATATATATATATATATATATATATAGAGAGAGTGAGGTTCAATTGAGAAAAAAAAAGGTTGAGAATGAGGGAATTCGTTATTCACTTATGAATAAAAATATATAATTAATTTTTTTACAGTTTAAGTATAATTTATACTACTTATTCATATATGATTAACAAATTAACTGTAACAAAAATCTGATAAATGTTTTATTCATATATGAATATAAAATATGACGACAACTAATACACATTGTATTCATATATAAACAGAATATATGACGAAAGATGATGTAAAAATATATATTTTAAGTAAGAAACTTTATTACGTGTCATATACATATATGAACGATACTTAAACTATAAATAAAAATTAAACATACGTTTTATTCATAAGTGAATAACGAATGTACTGTAATAAAAAATCTGATAGATTTTTATTCACTTATGAATAACGAGAGCTGAAACTCTAAAAAAAATAAATTTTTTATTTTATCTTAAAACTATATCAATATGGATGTCTATTTATAGAGAATAAAAAATTATGAATTTTTATATTTAAAATAATTTTTCGATAAAAATGGCTTTTTAAAAATCAAAAAAACAAAAAAAAAATATGTTTTTGTTATATTAAGATCATGATTAGCATAGTTTAAGGAAAGATGTTTGGTTAGAAAACACATGTTTATCCGTTATCCATTTCCGCCGGTACGCTTAAGTGTTTTGCGACAAAATAAATGTGTGGCTGAGAATGATTCCCTCATTCTCAACTTTTTTTTTTCTCAATTGAAACTTTCATACAAGTTTGGCCTTTAACCGATATCATATATAATTAAAAGCAACTTTTTAATAAATAGTATAGTTTTGTGCTTTCATAATTTGACCACAAAAGTTTTTTATTTCATATTTGGGCCAAAAATCTACTTTCTTATTTTGGGCACAAAATTTTCTTATATTGGTAGATTTTGTCCTTAGACTTTAGTACATTGGTAATTTCCACCCCTTCCATTGTAGAACAATATTTCCACCCTTTACTTTTATTTCACAGTTTGGGTCCATTGTGTGCATTCAGATCAAAATTGAAACTTTCATACAGATTTGGTCCATCGATTTAACTAATGTCTAAAAAAAGAACTTATACTATACATTTTTTAAATACCATATGGACAAAATCTGCATATAAATTTCAATTTAGACTGAAATGAACTTATATTGTCCTTTTTAAAATACTACATGACTAATTTTGCAGTTAAAAAAATAAAAAAAATTTATGC
Organism: Lactuca virosa; assembly: GCF_052849685.1. Lineage (NCBI taxonomy): Eukaryota > Viridiplantae > Streptophyta > Magnoliopsida > Asterales > Asteraceae > Lactuca > Lactuca virosa. The sequence continues at coordinate 241,187,321 of NC_136433.1, forward strand.
ACCTTTAATTGTTTGGTGTACCCCTATTTGATTTTTTTTTGTTTTTTTTTTGTCTTTTTTATTTCTTTTAATAAATATATTATTATTATTATTATTATTATTTCTTTTGTTTGTTCAAACTATTTATGTGTTATGTTTTCATTCAGATTATTATTATGTTATTTTTTTCGTTTTTTACTATCTATATGTTATTTTTTTAAAATATTTTTGTTTCCGTAATTTATGTACCATCAAATTACTATTATATATTAATTTTTTTTATTTTTTATTTTTTTTAGACTTGTTTTTAGTTTTTTTTAATATTCTTATGAAATAATAATAATAATAATAATAATAATAATAATAATAAGAGAGAGAAATGAGCCGATGGGTTAGTAATAGCTAGGTGGAGCGATTCTTTTCTTTTTTTAATTTATGAAATTGTTAAATTAAATAAAAAAATAGAAAATGAAAATATACTTGTCATTTAAAGAAAAAAAATTAAATTAGACTAAACTTGCAACAAAATCAAACTTTTGGACCGGTAGTATTAGGCCAAAAAAAATTTCGACCAAAATAACAATTTCGACAAAACTTTTAGTTGTTTTTATTTATTTATTTTATTTTTTTATTTTTCTACAATCTTGTCTAATCATAAATCTTATCTAATAAATGAAGGTTTTTTACCATATGTCATCACCTAATTCAATATGCAACATGACATTTTTTAATTTTTTTCAATTTTACTTAAATCCACTTGGCAATTGTGGTTTTTTTTTGGCTTTGTTATTAATTTATATAAAAAAAATCTAATGTAAAAATATAATAAAAAAAATAAGAAAACTTAAATGTCGTCATAAATTTCTCACTTAATTTGTCAATTTAATATATTAAATTCAATTTAAATTCAAATCGACCTTCCTAATTGAAAAAACATAATTTTCGGTCAATCCTTTTGAATTCACAATAATTTGTAGAAATCTTGCAAAACTTGGTTCATTCACAGCTAATATTGATAATTTTTTAAAATTCAGTTTTGTAAATTATTAAACATATAATGTTTAACAAAATATATTATTTTTTTATTAAAAAAAAAAACTCGTGTATTACACGGGTCTCACACATAGTTTACAAATATATTACAACTCATCGAGTAGTTTCCAGAAAAACAGAAACTTAACAATACTTTTACTCTAATATTTATAAACATAAAATTGATTGGTTATTTGCTTGGATTTTTTTACCACTAATTTAACTGAACCAGCTTCAATAAAAAATTAAAACTCAATTCAGTATTTTAGTTTAACTAAAACTCTTCTTATTTTTAAAGTCGTTGTTATGCAATAAATTATTAATGAAAAATTGTAGCTACTCTGTTTTAGTATTATTTGATCTGGAGAAAAGGAAATGTTGAATAGATGGGAGAGAGGAGCTTACTTGTACGAAGGGGATTGCTTTGTAATGTCGATGAAAGAAACCCACGCGCCACCGTCCACCACTCTCTTTTGTTGTTGTAAGGCGGCTATCAAAATGATTACAATTGCATTTAATTTCGATTACTGTCGTATAACAGAGACCATTGATGTTGGAAGAATGCAAAATATATTAAAAAATACACCACTAAACGACTCTTCGTTTTGATAGGAAAATTATACTTCAAATTTTTTCTACTATTTATCTTTCTATTTTGAGTAAATTAGACGCTTCGTCCCTTGTAAATGTGTCAAAATGCATGTTCAGTCCATATTTTCAAAAATTAACTCGGACCATCCATATAATGTTTTTTTCTCACTCGAACCGTCCCTGATGGACATAAAATGACTATGTTACCTTTTCATTTCTTTTTTGATTTATTTTTTAGTTTGTTTATTATTGACAATTTAAAAGAAAAACAAAAATAGGGTCCACCACCGTCACACCCTTAACCTCTGCCTCCACCCACAACCTTCTTCTTCATCGGTTCATCTTCATTCTTATATTACCGGAGCTATGGAGAGAGAGAGAGAGAGAGATAGAGAGAGAGAGAGGATTGTCGTCGCCACCACCACTGTCGTCAGAGATACCGAGATAGAGAAGCCCATCGCTTCACTCTACATGTACAGCACCATCGTCGGAGTTACTGGATCATCTTTGATTTGCAGGTTCACTTACCACCATCTCCGACATCACCGTTGTCTTCTCCGTTCGATTATCACCATCTGTGCACCGCCATCTCGTGCAACTTAGGGTTTGTAGATCTACATTCGTGAAATAACTCATCTTGCTTCTCCGTTCGTAGATCTGCACACTATGGATTTGCACATTGTGGATTAAATTGCGCTTCTGGGTGGTGGTGTCGGAGAATTAAATCACACCCACTGCTGCCTTCCATCTTTCCTGAAATAAATTACACCCTCAGATCTAAGGTCACCTAGGGTTAAAGAAGAAGAAGAAGACAGAGGGGGTGAGGCGAGGTCTGGTCGGAGAAGAATTTGGTCTTCGAGATACCAGCCACAACCATCAACTCTCCTTTCTGAAAAGATTTATGGGATTTGTTAACAGGAATTTGGGGGAGAAGATTTATTTTTCAAATCTCTTTCAGATGTAGGATTAGATTTAGGTTTGATTTTTGGGTTTAATTTCCAATTTCTGTTTTTATTTTGGTGGTGAATGGTGGTGTTTGTGACATCCCCAAAATCACGGCCAGAAAAGACCGGTTTGTTTATGCTTTATTTTAAAATCAGAGTAATCATTTAAAGAAGACTATTGCGGAATTGGTTCCCAAAACGAAATATGATAAGAATTTATCAAAAGCATTTCTTAAAGAAATGTATTTTCATTATATAACAAAATCTCGGGATGTCATGTTCCGATACAGAACAAAAGCATAAACGGATCAAAATAGACCTTACAACAGTTATTTATAACTACTGGCCTATAATCCATTATCTCTCGTCATGTCAACCAACTTATGCTCTTGAGCCACTTCCTGTAATACAAAGAAAACTGAGTGGGTCAGGCTTGGGAGCCTGGTGAGCATATAGGGTTTTCAACCCACAATAATACAATTATTATATTCAATCATCAAACAATCAACCAAATTACCCATCCCCATTATCTTCTTTATTTCTTAAGGTTTTACCCTAAGAATCAACTATCCTTCATTCATTCATTCCTAAAGATTGACCTAAGGAATTGGCACAAAATCCATTTCTACATAAGGCACATCTACCAACTTTATCCTTTAAGCGCCTTTGCCAGTATTACGACATTCACTATTAGGCGCCACTACCTGGATTACGACATACACTATTAGGCGCATCTGCCGACATTATCCTTTAAGCGCATCTGCCAGGATTACGACATTCACTATTAGGCGCATCTGCCGACATTATCCTTTAAGCGCATCTGCCAGGATTACGACATTCACTATTTGGTGCATCTGCCAATTTTATTCTTAGGCGCATCTGCTAGTATTTTGAGATTCTCTATTTGGTATATCTGCCAATATCATTCTTAATTATCTTTCATACCTCATCATTTATCTACCCATGTTTTACCCAACATATTCGTAGATATAAAAATGCATATACAGTTTAACTTATTTAAAACCTATATAAAACATTCATACCACACCCATCTCAAATAAACAAACAATATATAAACACATAACACGTAGTTCATAGTAAATACTTCATATTTATGTGTTAGAAGAAAGTAACTATACACTCACTTGATCAAAATATGATCGGACAGCACTACGGCTCTAAGAGTAGTATTCTTCGGTGAAATCGGGAGATCTTCACACACCGGGCTTCTCGCGGGCAGAGCTTCGGCTCGGAAACTTTTTTTCTTCTCGGGATCTTCGGAGCTTCGGGACTCGCTTCGGGTCTCGGGATGATACCGGGGCTTCGGGGGTTAAAAGAGGGCTTAGAGAGAGTATCGGGAGTGAGAGAGAAGAGATAGAGCAACCAAAATCGACTGACCCTCGATTTCTATTTATAGGGTCATTTTTCAGCTCTCACGACGTGAATTTTAAGTTCTCACGTCGTGAACTTAGTCGTCACTGCATGCATCATCGCAACTTGCCTCTGTCAGGCTCCAGAAGTCATAAATGCTGAGTTCACGTCGTGAACACTGTATTCACGTCGTGAACTCTGACACAGTATCGGGGTTCGCAGCCCGAACTTCAGAAATTTATAACTTTCGCATACGAACTCCGTTTTCGACGTTCTTTATATCCACGCGTAGGTGAGATTATTCTCTACAACTCTCGTTTAGACCCCGTCAGCTAATTTTGACTTTATTTTTATTATATTTTTATTATATTATTTTTAGTAGGCCGGGACAGGAAAACTCCGTTAGAAATTCATAAATCCTTCATCTGACGTCCGTTTTCGTCTGTCTTTTCATCGTTGGACTACTATCGATGAGATCTTCAATTCCCGTTTAGATTGTTTCAGGTAAATATCGCTCGATCTCATATTCGAACTTCGGGCTGTACACTGCTAAGCCGAAACTTCGAAAAATCATAACTTCCTCATACGAAGTCAGATTTGGACGTTCTTTTCATGCATGCTCTCGGTTTAACGTATTCTACGACTTTCGTTTAGATCGCTAAATCCAAATATCGCTTTATCATAAATTCACTATTTACGTCGCGCTGTGTCGTGCCGGTTCTGTCGCGAAACTTCGACATGTCATAACTTCTTCGTTATAACTCGGATTTCGGCGTTCTTTATATTTTCGGAAACCTTGAGACATATACTACAACTTGGTTAAGATTAATCATTCTAAATAATCTTCCATCAAAAAAGTCATTTTTGATGCTTATCGTCTCTAAATTGACTAGCCCGAATCTACGGGCGTTACAGTGTTTGACAGAGGTGACTGGTGGCTAGAGATGGCTGATGGCCAGAGGTGGTTGGTTGCCGGAGATGACCGGTGGTCGGAGGTGGTCGATGGTTGGGGGTTAGAACTTGGAACCAGTTTAAGAAGAAGTTATTTTCTAAGAATTATAATAAATAAAAAATTAGATAAATTAAAACAATTGAAAAATAAATGAAAAAGAAAAAGATAGTGGCAAGATAGTCATTTTATGTCTGCGAGGGACGTAACGTGCAACTTTTAACGGTATGAAGGACGGTCCGAGTTAATTTATAAAAATAGGGACTAAATGCGCAATTTTACACTTGGACGAATCGTGGAATTTACTCTTCTATTTTTTGGAAGAGTAAATTACAGGAATTGTCCTTTTGGTGAGATTCTTAGTTTGCTTCCTAAATATAAAAAATAAGCGGTTGCATCCTATGGTTTGTTAATAGTGCAGTTTAGGCTCTTTGCTTCATATAAAAATATTAATTTACCCTTTTTTTTTCTTTTAACATATTATTATTATTATATATATATATATATATATATATATATATATATATATATATATATATATATATATAAAAGTTACGAAGAAAAGTAATAGTAAACATTGTGTTTTTTTGACAGAAATGGTCCTTTGGTTATGAGTGGGTTATGGGTGGGGTTGCAACTGTGTTTCTTTTCTTTTAGGGTTATTTTATGTCAATATAGAGATTGTTTGTCACACGTGTTTGCTTCTTACGGATACGTCTTCTGTACACGTGTCCACTGGTTCCTTCACCTGGTTAATCCATCAGATTCCACCGCCTCAAATACTTCTTTATTCTTTTTAATCGCTCACTTCCTCACTTCCACCGCCTCTCCCTTCTTCTGTTTGTCTCTATTCTTCCTGTCGATCGTCTCCACTGCCTCAATCCACAAGTTCTTCTAATCATCTTCTGAAGCTGCGGCGCCACCGCCACCGGCACCACCTGCACCGATTCTCCCGGTGGAAGGGGATGAGGAAGACGAGGAATATGAAGCGAAGAAGAGTTATTCCCACCGCACGACCCACCCACCCTCGATGAATAGTAGATGGTTTGGACCCACGCCATCACCGGTTTAGCTGCCGGCTCCAATACCGCCTGTTTGGAGCCGGAGTTGCTTGAGACTTGCCGCCTATCCCTTTCTCGACTTCGACCTATCCCTTTCTCGACTTCGATCAGGTTCGTCACTCTTCAAATTATGATTTAAGTTTCTTCCGATTTTGGGATTTCCACGATAATTATCAGTCAAGCTACGCAACATTAAGCTTAAGGGAGAAGGTTTTCCAGTTTTTTTACTTAGCATAGGATAGTTTAAACCAGCTGGTCTAACACAATTTTGATAAAAATACGAGTTGTAGCATCTCTTATAATTAATCTAATATTTCCAAATCAATTGATATCGACAAATATCAAAACAAATACAGGATAACGACTTACTTTGGCTTGGTTTTATTTGGTTTTACGTTTTCAAGGTAAGCTAGAAATAAAACATTAAAATATTTTGTTTTTAACCTTCACAACAGCATCAATGAACCCTGGAATGCAGGTACCCATGAAGTACGAACAACAATATGCAAGAAATTGAAGGGTAAGATCAAATGAAATTTTTTCGGATATAAATGCTAATGATGATTCCTTAAATATTTTTCTTTTGTTTCTTGTAGAGGAGAATCATACTTCTTACACACCTGATGAAATTGTGGTTAGTAACGGGGCAAAACAGAGTTTACTACAAGCAGTTCTTGCTATTTGTTCCCAAGGAGACGAGGTCTGCGTATACATGTGTTTTGTTTTTTTTATCATTTCTGTAAGAAAAATTAAATATTTATTGGTTTTCAGGTTATAATTCCGGCTCCATTTCGGGTAAGTTACCCTAAATCCCAAGCCAAATCGGGCTTAAATCTGTTAGTGAAAGTCCATCAATAACCAGACAACTCTTTTACTTACAAATGTCATGATTTTGGTTATTGTTTGTATCAGGTGATCTACAAAAGACTTCTGTTGCTATGAGAGGTTGTGCTCATGAAGCCAGCATGATATCATCTGCTTTTGAATCACATTGCTCTCACTTCTGAGTGTGGTTCCATGCTTGAAGAGGTATAATACATTCTGATATGATATAAATATAAGAATATAATAAAGCAAACATGAGTTTCATGTGAGTCAATAGTAAATGATGTAAGTTGCAAGCTTTTATGGGGCTCAAAATTTTTAGATTATCAAACATGAATACAAAATAAACAAGCATATTTAAATATGGGGGGTGGCTCACTTTAATGAGGAATTTCAGATTCTCTCACTTGAATGCCTAACTTTTTGGTTGCATTTTCCATGACAAATAGTGAAACAGAAGTTATCATCAGGTGGGAAATATGTCTCTGTAAAATTGGCCATGTTCAGATTGTTTCAAGCAAGCAGGTTGGTTTTCGTTATATGTCAATATTTCCTTTCTGGAAGGTTGTTTGATCAAACATTTATTGTGTAATTCATTAGTTGTGGTGTAATAGCGTAAGTATTATTCCATTTCACTTATTTAAACTATAAAATATCCATATAGTTCATTTTATTTTAACGATTTGAAATTAAGAATTATTGATAATTATTACTATTTTGTTTAATTTACAGTAACACCTTTGACTATAATGGCACATAACAAGAAAATGTTGATAAATGGGTTTGTTTTCTTAATTTCACATGCCATAAATAATCTATTACGAATCTCCACTAAAAGACACATTTCATAGAGTTAATACATCAATCTACTGAAAATGCTAATATTAATGTTCCTAACTTGCTCATTTTTGGTCCCTAAATATTACTGATTGTATCCTTAAGAGAAATTATTATAATATTGTTTTGGTAAGATATAAGGACATGCAAGATGCATGAAAGTGTATTGAGTTAATTAATGGAAGATGGTAATTTTTTATTTTTATTTTTGAATTTTATAAATAATGAATGTATTTGGTTTTGAGTTTGTTTATTACTTTCATTTCCTTTATAGGCATTATACTTTCAAAATCATTCCTATTATAGCATTGTACTTTTATTTTGCATGCTTTGGTTGGGTTGGACATTGCTATTATGATTTTAAAATTTATATAGCTTTAATGTTCACTTTATATGATTTTGCAGAAGTTGAACAGTGAGAACAAAGCTATCAAGGATTTTGGTATTTTGATCATTTGAAATTTTGGATGTCGAGTGGGGGATAACAGATGCTTATCAGGAGGAATGTACGTGTGAGACTGTTGGTCCCTCAAATATTCAGCAGACAGTATAGACTCCCGCTATTGTTATATTGTGTATTATAACATCCTATTATTGTTTACAACCATTTTTTTATAGCAGCATACTATAAAAATACAATACAAACTTAAACAGATAAAGTTTGTTCTATAAAGTTTGTTCTATATTTAAAAAGGATACAAAAAGGTTTCAACTGCAGTCCAATAGGCATCATTTACTTCGGTTGCACCCAATATGTCGTTTCGGAAACAACATCGAATCCTTCTGGCCCCCGTGTAGCAGGGGTAACATTTCTAGTTATCATTATTATTATTATATAACAATTTTATTTGTTCTTTATTTTAATAGAACTTGTATAGACTTCTTATAAAATTATTTTTATTTTTTTAAATTAATTATCTAAATTATATATATATATATATATATATATATATATATATATATATATAATTTATTCTTAGCTTTATTTATTTATCTTTGTGTTTTGTGGTTAAAAATTTTTTTAAAATTTTTGACGTCTTACTCAAATGTAAGATTTAATAATTTTTTTTTTTTACGTTTTGTTCGTTCACATTATATAACGTTTTTTTTTATGTTTTGCTCAAATAAACAAATTAAAATAGAACCCCGAATAACTATCAAACATCAAATTTAATCATTTGATGTTGTTTTTTTTATGTGTTTTTCGTTTATATAATTCGTTTATGTGTTTTACTTTTTTTTATTCAGCTTTAATAGGTTTTATTGTTACTTTTTAAACGAATAATCTTAAATATTAAGATAAACAACTATGATATTGTCATAACAACTATCGAAATAACAAATATATTTTAACAACTATTTGTTAAAAAAATAATTTTAAATAAAATTTACCGCTTGTTAATACCCATTAAATATATATTGTCTCAAATAATAAAAAATTCCCCTCGTATTTATTTTAACAAAAGAAATAGGATTCAAATACAATATCTTAAATTAATAAATAGTATAATAACAACAAGTAAAATATATAAACGAATGTTATAAACACGTAAAACATTAAATAGTATTTATTAATTATTTAACGTTGATTTTATTTACAACATTCATTTATATGTTTTACTTGTTATTATATGATTCATTAATTTAAGATATTATATTTGAATCCTATTTCTTTTGTTAAAATAAATACGAGGAGAATTTTTTATTAATTCAGACAATATATATTAAGACAAAATTGCAAAAATGGTCCCTGTGGTATGCATCTTTTTGGGGGTTTGGTCCAAACCACAGGTTTTTTGGATTCGTGGTCCGTTTGGACTAGTTTCATTGTAAAACTGGTCCCCGATAAACTTGAAAAGAGACTTTGCCCTTTTAATTTGTTTTTCCATTTACTTAATTATTTTTTTTCTTTTATTTAAATATAAATGTTAAATCAAATCAAGAATGAGAACCACCTGCCCTCTCTCTCTCTCTCTCTCTCTCTCTCTCTCTCTCTCTTCCTTCCTTCAGTCATTCCTTCCCGTTTTTCTTCACCACCGGCCAAGGAAGAGGTTGTCGGCCACCAAAGTTGCCTTCTCCTTCCTCCTTCGGCCGAGCAACACCACCTAAACACCCCTAAAGATCCTCATTCTCTCCCAACCCCTTGTCTGTAGCGTTTTCTGTCGAATCAGGGGAGAAGAAAAAACGAGGAGCTACCAGAGCAGCCGCTCTCCCCACCATTGTCGGCGATGACAGCCACCAACAACCACCTCTCTTTCTTCTTCACTCCTTTCTGCCATCCATAACAGATCCAAAAACACCACCCTAATTGCCGAAGCAAATGAACCAAGGAGGGCTCGCCAGAGATCGGATGCTCCCCCCTTCCTCGGGATTTCTCAGCCACCACTGGAGCAAGCTTTGTTCCTTTATTTCTCTAGTGTTTGTATCTTATTGTTCGAAATCGAATACGCACATCATTTATTGGTATTTGGTTAACATAATTTCTAGGTTTTTGAAAGGATTTATGGGTTTCTGATCTGTGTTCAAGAAACAAGATGGACTTGGGTATAGATTCAAACTTATCCCTGACTTCTCCTCTGTTGGTATCGTATTGGATGAATCCACATTGAGGTTGAACAAATGATGGAAGTTTAAGATCGATTTAAGGTTAATTAATTGTGGTAGTGGTAAGAAATCAAATATGTCGTCTCCGATTCAGGGGCCTTCGTTTTTTTTCGAGAGCCCTACACCACCTCCTTGTCGTTGAAATCAAAATTAAAATTAGACTGGCTCTAATATGGGGATGTTGAAATAGGAACTGAAATCTAGAGATGGGGAAGATGAAAAACTGAAACATCGCAAGTCACCACCATCACCATCGATCTGGGTTCCATTTTTACAGGTGTATGCATGTGTGTGTTGAATTTGAACATGAAGTTAGTTTCTAGGTTTTGTTAGAGGTGGAAAATCTATTTATGGGTTATGATAAGGAAGTAATTAAGTATTATTCATAACTCAGATCGTGTTCAAGTAGAAGAACTTGGAGCTTGGGAGTAGTCTCGGTGGAGAGAGAGAGAGAGAGGTGGGTCCCATTCTTATTTTTTTAATTATTAAAATAAATAAAATATTACTAGATTTAAAAAGAAATGAAATAAAAATGGAAAATAAATAATCCAATGGTATTACAGTAATTTCACAATTCGGAGGGACCAAAAACACAATGAAACCAGGGCAAAAGGACCACGAAGCCAAAAAAGTCATGGTTTGGACTAAAACCCCAAAAAAATGCATACCACAGGGACTGTTTTTGCAGTTTTGTCTATATTTAATGGGTATTAACAAGCGATAGATTTTATTTAAGATTATTATTTTAACAAATAGTTCTTAAAATATAATTGTTATTTCGATAGTTGTTATGACGGTATGATAGTTGTTTATCCTAATATTTCAGACTATTCGTTTAAAAAGTTACAATAAAACCTCTTAAAACAGAATAAAAAAAAATTAAAACACAAACGAATGATGTAAACGAAAAACACATAAAAAACAATATTAAATAATTATATTTGATGTTTGATAGTTATTCGGGGTTCTATTTTAATTTTTTTATTCGAGCAAAACATAAAAAAAAATGTTATATAATGTAAACAAACAAAACGTAAAAAAAACAATATTAAACCGTATATTCGAATAAAACGCCAAAAATATTAAAATATTTTTAAACCACAAAAACAAAGATAAATAAATAAAGTTGAGAATAACTAATATATATATATATATATATATATATATATATAATTAATTAATTAAAAAAAATAAAATAATTTTATAAGAAATCTATACCAATTCTATTAAAATAAAGAACAAATAAAATTGTTATATAATAATAATAATAATAATAATAATAATAAATTGTTAAAAGAAAATGAAAAAGGAAAAGGAATGGTAAGTTAGACTTTTTATAGTATGAAGTAAGGATCTAAACTGCAATATTTATAACCACATGGATACAACCTACCAGTTTTTGAACTTAAGGACCAAAACTACGAATCTAACCAAAGCACATAGACTATTTATGTAATTTACTCTTTTTTAAATGTAGTTTTAATTTATCTTTAAATTATTTCTAAATCTATCTATTATGTTTCAGGTGAAACTCAAACTTTCAATCTTATGGAAGAAAGATGACAACGTTGGACTAAAAATATTTTGATATTTTCCTACTATTACTATTAGATAAAGGTAATAACAAAATAAACAAAAAAATAAATAAATAATTAATGGATACATGTCATTAATTTATATAAATAAAATTGAATAAAAACAAAAAATAAAAATGATATTTAATTTATTCAAATTTAATAACAGTATTTTGAAATATCTCATCATTTTTATACTATTATTATTAATTAAACTGAGTAGAGTTTGGTAAATTTCTTCAGTTTTTCCGTGGATCAGCAAGTCTTTTATAGAAGAGACCCCAAATCAATAAATAAGCACAATATAATACAAATATAATGTTAAAATACTATATATTGAAAACTGTAGTTGGAGCGAAAGGAGTTAGATGCTCAAGACCTGAAGTCAACGGACATCTTTCGTGAATATATTATCGTTTTAGTAGGCCGAAGGGACGTGAAATACTCGAATATGGCTAAGAGTAGTTTTCCACACACAAAGTGTATGTCCATTTTGACATGTTTCATACGTTGAGAATGAACTAGGTTAATAGAGAGGTAAACCACATAGACATTAGTCACAATAGAAAATAGTGGCTCTATGAACTAGAGTATGAAGCTCGGAAAGAAGATTTTATAGCAAAAATGATTCCACCGTGAAATTGGTTACATCGCGATATTTGGATTTTGTACTAGATCGAGAAAGTGTAGCATGTAGTTAACAGACCAAGAGATAAGACTATCACCTAAGAAAACATATCAACTTGATGTTGATCATCATGCGTCAGAACAACCACTGTAGTCGAGATTAATATACGACACAAGTTATGTAGGATCCTAAGGACATAGATTTAGGGTGAGTTCGGTTGTGTCATTTAAATACCAAATAAGACGTTTAAGAACATTGAAATGTGGAATCCGAGGAGTGTCATTCAAAGTTCACTTTTCATTCTCAATGGATATGTGTTATTCGATGGTTGTTACTAAGTAATCAAATGGAAAAAAGTGAAGTGTGGCTATCTATTTAAAATGTCATTTAAAGTTCACTTTTCACTCTCGATGGATGTGTGATATCTGATAGTTGTTTCGAGGTAAGGTATACAGGTTGAGTGTTATTTAGGTTAAAGAACATAAGAGTAACACCCATATAGTGCATCCCACCATGACTTCAACAACGATGCATAAAAGGAACGTAGAGACTTTGAAATTGTCAGCATATGCTTAATCCACCTTTCCGTTCCTATAATTTAACAACAACTGAATTTTCTTTGTTTATAATAAAAATATGTGTTATGTTCAAAATTGATTTGTTTATAATAATATACATTAATTCAAGGGTAATTTTAGAAAATGTCACAATATTTTTGTTATTGGTTAAAAATAGGGTAATATTCATAAAAGTCCTAATATTTTGACCAAATTAACAGAAAATGACGAGATAACAACTAAATCTTTGAAACCGGTTAAAAAAGGTATTTCCGAAGTTTTAGTCGGTATTCCATGCTTTTCTGAAAATAAATTTAGTTTGAGATTTTTTCGTAAACTATGGTAAAATATTAGGACTTTACTAGATATTTCCCTAAATTGACGTTAGACAAAACTTCATAAACGGTCCCTGTGGTTTTCCAGAATATCTGCAGTATTCACTAACCTTTTTTTCTCAAGGAAGGTACTTGTGGTTTAAAAACTTTTCACAGCAAGTCCTTTTCGTTTACTCCATCAGTTTTGGTCTGTTAAGTTCCATCACATGCAAATTAGGTGAGGCAGTTGCATCATTTCACATGTGACCTGTAATCAAATGTGGGAAATGATTATGCATCAACGTATTTCGTCATATTTCACGTCAACACTCGTCGTCCCTCTCCCAAGAAACCACAATTCATCTTCTTATTCCTACCTTCTGATTACCAGACACAATTCAAGGTTTTAGGGTTTATTGATAAGGAATTTACAATGGTCCTCATAATATGGACTTTGCATGAAAATACTTCAATCTTTAAGTACTTGCAAGCCGAATACGGTATGGTTCTATAAAAAAAATGAGAATTTTTCTCTTACAATGTGTTTATCTAATACTATCATCATGTTTACCATATATATTTTTTTGTATTTGTAGAAGGATTTGACAACTATTTCATGTTGAAGATACACTATAGTGGTATCTTGACCAAGCCACCATGAGGAAATTACATTGATGGTATTGTATCATACATATACTATGTTGACATTGATATCTTTTCAATACATGAAATTGATGACATGCTTTGAGAATTAGGGTACCAAAATGAGCACACCTTGTATTACCATTTCAGTACCACAGACTACTCCTTAGACTATGGCTTAATGCTTTTAGGGAATGACCGAGATGTACTTAAAGTGGTTACATATGTACCTAAACATAGACTTATAAGGGTGTACTTTGAAAATGAACACACTCGGGTACCTACTTATTTTAAGTCTCATTCCAAAGTTGTTATTGAGGAGTTGGAAACTTACATTGTGTCAAAAAAAATTGAATAGAAGGAAACATGGTGAAAGAGAAGCATGTTCATGTAGTAGGAAAGTTAATTGAAATGAACTTGTCAAGTATCTAGTTGAGCATTCACATGTAATAGATGTGGATGAAGGTCATGATTATTCCAAGATTATTGTACCATATATAATGTTACAAGTTAGCAAACAAAGTCATGTAACTGTTGATTTTAATCATGAAGACAAAGCTCAAGAAGGAGCGAATAAGTGTAATTTAGACAATGATGAGGGATTAGTTGATGAAGATTAAGTTGAAGCTCAAGAATTAATGTGCAAGGGTAATTTAGACAATGATGAAGTTGAAGCTCAAGAACTAGTGTCGAGTTATCATGTTGATTGTAACTTCCAAAATGTAAAAGAACGAAGTTATCAACCTGATGGTGGAGTCCATAGTGTAAGAGTTGATGAGTTTGAACCATTTTAAAAGGTTATTCAGTCATGGGTGGCTTTGATGATGCGTTAAATACTGAAGATGTATTTGAAGCTCAAGTAGGAGTGGAAAACGTTGAGGGTTTGGTTGAAGATGATAGTGGATATGGTTATGATGAAGACAGTGGAGATAGTTTTGATGAAGACAATGATGACAGTGACAAAAACATAGAGGAGTAAAACCTACTATATGATGTGGATGTAGATGTGAGTGAATTTCATAATGTTGTGAACGTTAATGAACATGGAATTATGAAGAATCATACAACAGATGCAAGAGTGACATTCTTAATGAAGAGCGATACATATTTTATGTACTAAGTAATAAACCAACTAATCTAGACTAACTATTTTGCGATAGGCAGTGTACCTAATCGAATAGAAGGATAGTTCAGGTAAGCAGGGTATCGAACACAGGGAACGATAATAACAATTAAAATACTACTAGATGTTAACTAATTTTTAACAATTAATAAAAGAGATGGTTTTTCTAGTTTTGCAAGTCTAAAAACTTAAACACTGCTTATCAAAGAAGCAAATTAGCAAAGAAGCAATTTAAAACTAAAGAAGAAAACAAAGAAACGATTTTTAACCAAGAATTTCAAGACACTTTCTCTTATATTCAGTTCACTTGTTCCTATGGTTAATTTCGTGGAAAGTGCAACTAGTAAGAATCCCAATCCACTTAATCAACACACAATATGCAAGATCATTTACTCTAAACAAAAGTTAGGATTTTTAGCCCACAACTACTGTAAACAAACACATAAAAACGAAATTTACTTTGCTAAAAATGATCAAAACAAAATAATTAAGTGATTAAGAGTAATGTTGCCTTTAGATCTCTTCAAAATCAAGATCTCAATCGAATTCTGCACTCCAAAGCCTCCAAAGGATGTCTCTGATCTTCAAAAGTTGACAATAGCTTCCAACATTAGTTAAGGTTGAGAGAGGAATCGATGTATTTATAAAACCTGAATTTAGCTTACTACGTTGTGGTCAGTAGGCACCACATCGTGGTCTTCATTAAAATCGCGAATCCGCCAAATAACTAATTGATCGGGAAGCTTCTATTCACCACGGCGTGGTTGGTGATCACCACATCGTGGTACTCCAGTTTTAAAACTTTTTTTTACTTCAGTTGACTCGATCTAATTTTCCCACTTCCAGCTCCGCAATAGCTTCCTTTTAATCCCGAGCATGTCTTCGTTGCTACAAAACATATTTTAAACGAATTAAGTACATTTTTTCTATAATGAGCATAAATGTAGCAAAAAATATTAAGATAATGAATGAAATATATAACTAAATATGCACATATCAAAGAGTTGGAAGTTATTGATACTAATGATTATGAACTTGTAGGTTTCAAGAAGATGAAAGGAAGAGAATTCTTAAAGAGCTGAGTAGGTCAGCTAAATGCTCATATGGGGCGGTTCACAAAAAAAAACATTTAGGATGGGTCAAACATTCAAGACAATGGTGGATGTTAAAAACTTCATGGGTTTACATGTTGTACAAAGTAGGAGGGCCCTTTACCTTGCAAAAAATAACAAAATAAAGATAAGGGTCAAATATGAAGGTGTTGTAGGTCAATCTGATGAATAAGGTGGATTTGGTGTGCCGTCAACAAGGTGAAAATTAGAGTACATGAGTCAAAATATAATTAACAAAAAAAGAATATGTCTTTGGCCAGTGTAAATTTCGAGGGCCGCTAAAAATTGAAAGGTGGCAACAACGTTCGCGGGGGGGGGGGGGGGGGGGGGGTGAAGAGTTTTTTATTTTTTTTGAAAAATGGAGACATTATTTGCTTATAAGGAAGGAATCTGTATTTTTCCTCACCTAATTTGCATGTGATGGAACTTAACAGACCAAAACTAATGTAGTAAGCGAAAATAATTGTTGTGAAAAGTTTTTAAACAAAATTGACCTTCCTTGAGGACAAAAATTTTAGGGACGGAAATATGAGAAACCATAGAGACCATTTGTGAAGTTTTGTCTTAGAGTTAAAATACAAAAACTAATTTAAAATTAACAACATTGCGTATACAGTTTTCTTATTACCTGCCGCGCGTTGCGGTGACATAAATGATTTTAAGTTGAATTTTGACAATTGTATTGATAAAAGTTAGATATTGTTGCATCTGTTGGTAGATAAATATACATGGTCGATACCACTGAATAACTCCGATTTATACCATTGAATGAAAATGTATTATATGCGACTAAAATCGTATGAAACATACATAAAAAATAAACACGAAAACATACACAAAATTTACGTTGAAACGTAAAGAAATTTGAATTTATACTGACACGTACATAAAAATAAGTAAATAAGATTTTTTTAAGTTAACGAATGGAAGTTCAAATAATAAAAAAATGTAATATATGTGCTCGACTCATACATAGAAAGTGTATAAAAATAAGCACAAAAACGTTAAAAAAAATTACATCGAAACGTAGACAAACTCGATTTCATATCGACACAAAACATTTTTTTTAATTAATGAAGAAAGTTTTAAATTTACGACGAAACGTTGACCACCTCGAATTTATACTTACTCATACATAAAAGCAGCACATAAAAAATTAGTTTTCAAAGTTAACGAACGAGAGTTATTAATGACATATCATATTATATATATATTATGGGGGTAATACAAAAATTTAGAAAGTCGAGAGTATCAAAATGATATTTTATAAAGTTTAAAACCGAAATGGTCAAAGTGATATTTTACAAAGTTAAAATGTGTTAATTGCCGGTTGATGATGATTGATATAAAAGTTTAGAAAGTCAGACGTGTAAAGGCGCATTTTACAAAGTTTAAAACCAAGGAGATTAAATTGATATTTTACAAAGTTGGGAGTGATAATTATAAGAAAATCATATTATATACACTAATGATTAGAAAATGAAAAGGGTAAAAATGAAATTCTGTAAAGTTCAAAATCGACATGTCAAAATGACATTTTAAAATTATAAAGATTAAAAATATCATTTTATAAAATGAAAATTTAATAACAATAAAAACAAAAGTCGGATCACCGATTTTTTTTAAAATGAAATATTGATTTAGTGATGAAGAGAAACCTTTAAAATTTTATTTACAATGTTCAAAAATAAATTGGAATTTATTATATAGTTTTAAATTTTGCTCAACAAAACATAATTTTAATTTTTAAAGTTTTATTTATAAATTTTTTAATAAATTGATAGTAATCAAATATTTAAAATGACTCGAATAATAAAAACCACAAAAAATATCAGGAAAACTATCATATACAAAATGTTAGCTTCTAGCTTGAAATTTTTAAAATTTATTGCAAAATAGCCAAAATTTAATGGTTACATTTAGTATCTTTGGCATCCGGAGTGTAAAGTAATTAAGTCTTACTTATCGATTTGACATTATGTTATAATTAACATAATTAATGCCACATTTTTTTAATATGTTTAGTGGATACATGAAAATTGAACTTATTTTAAACTTGCAAGATTGTTTCATTAATTTTAGTTTTATAATATTTAAATCTAATTCATTAAATCCGGAGTGTAAAAT
This sequence comes from Lactuca virosa, assembly GCF_052849685.1. Lineage (NCBI taxonomy): Eukaryota > Viridiplantae > Streptophyta > Magnoliopsida > Asterales > Asteraceae > Lactuca > Lactuca virosa. The sequence continues at coordinate 241,205,591 of NC_136433.1, forward strand.
AATTAAGTCTTACTTATCGATTTGACATTATGTTATAATTAACACACATTTTTTTAATATGTTTAGTGGATACATGAAAATTGAACTTATTTGAAACTTGCAAGATTGTTTCATTAATTTTAGTTTTTATAATATTTAAATCTAACTCATTAAATGATTAAATTTTTTTATACATTTGTCTTATATTTATCATTAATCTGTATACAATTAAAATGCTCCCAAACTCCGGGGAGTGGACCGAAGTCTGGCAGAGAAAAACAACGGCGACACACAACAACAATGTGAATGTCACCAAATTTTACGTCGCCGGCTTCCCCAGAGGAATAAGGAAGGTGGAACTATGGAAACCTTTTGCAAAATTCGGGCAAGTGGTAGATGTTTATCTCAGGGGAAAGAAAGACTTCAAGGGGATGAACTTTGCATTCATCAGATACATAGGGATTGAAAATAGAAAAGCTTTGGAAGAGAGGCTCCAAGGAACTAAGTGCAGAGACGTTGCGCTGCACATTAACCTATCAAGGCCTACGAGAAAACCAATTCATGCACAACAAAAGGGTCACCGTCATCAACATAGAGACATGATGTTACCACAACCACCTATATGTGTGACCACCGCTCGTTTTCTCAAGTAATTGGGGGTTCTAATGTGGATCTGGGGTCGTCAAGCCCACAATAACACTCAACTTCAACACTTGGATGTCCAAGAAGACTTTGATTGGTGAAGCACATAGTTTCGATCATATAGTAAGTCTACCAACTTCTCTCCTCATGAATGATGACACCAAATACTTTGGAGGATTGTGTGTTGCCTTGGGCTTGAGGACCTCTGTGAAGGCCAATGAGTTCCTAGAGGACAATAATAGGTGGAAAGATTGGTTCAAATGGATGATACGTGCAGATCAGAAGGAGTTTCCATATGAAAGAACCACTTGGCTAAAAATACTTGGGCTACCTCTTAGATTTTTTGACGAGGAGAACTTCTCCAAAATAGCCGAGAGATTCGACAAAGTTATCTTCTCGTTCATCAAGTTATAGTCCAAAAGATATTATTCCATGGGAAAGGTGGGTGTTCTTACTGTTGGGTTTTATGTACTTTAATATTCATATGGTGCACATACAACCCTAATGCTTTGGATCTAAGTTTTCTCTAATTATACATACAATATTGGTTTCCAAAGCATGAAGCCTCACTAGCATGCAATTTGACATAAACAACATAATAAAACTAGTTAGAAGATTACCTCTTTGTTGTATCTTGTAGAACTTGGCCTTTCAAGAGCTTAGCACCCCAAGTGTTGTGCCTCAAACAAGTCACAAACACCAAATAAACAAGTAGATGGATATAAGAGAGGCTAAGGAGACTAAAAACCGATTTCTCTTCTTGGAATGCAAGTAGTAGTCGATTTTAGGGCTTAGCAAAACATATATATATATACATATATATATATATATATATATATATATATATATATATATATATATATATATATATATATAGGGAACTGATTCGTACACAACAAATTTTTTCCATACACAACAATTTGTGCATTAAAGTATTGTATTGTACAACTCCATAAAGCATGAATTGTTGTGTATGGATAAAAATTGTTGTGTACGAATCATTTTCCATATATATATATATATATATATATATATATATATATATATATATATATATATATATATATATATATGTGTGTGTGTGTGTGTGTGTGTGTGTGTGTGTGTGTGTGTAGAATATCAAGGGTCATGTGAAACCCTAATCCATACACATTAGCTCATGATCCATCCATTTGATTTGGATAAATACTTCATGGATTAACCCATAAGCCCATCACAAATCAAACCATGGATCATTAGCCCAACTCATATGTATCAATTTAATTAGTCTCTTTTGATCACTTTATTAATTCTTGATCAATACTAATTAAATAATATGATTCCTCAATTAATATATTATACTTATAATATATTAATAAATCATAAATAACCTCTTACTCAAATATCCATCTAACAAATTGTTCTGGTGAAGGCAACCCGAAATGGACCATGCTACTATCGGGTCAAGTACATACCAATTATAGTTATGGGCTTAGAAACCTAATCCAACACTTACGTCATAGAGGAAATGGATAAATGAGGAGATACCAGTCATGGCTGACGAAAAATAACACAATCTTGGGGTAGTTGAATATACAGACGACTGACCCCCTTCCACCCGACTCTGTTTGACAAGGTGGTAGAAAGATTACAAAGAAGAATAAAATGTCATAATTGAAGAAGAAGTAGAATAATAATAATAATAATAATAATAATAATAATAATAATAATAATAATAATAATAATAAGAAAAAGAGGAAGATGGCATATCAGATACATGGATGGGTGATGAAAATAAGGACATCGAAGATGGGGAGATCCCACCGGAAAACTTAACGAAAAAGGTTGAAGTCAATCTCGATGCTACTACCAGAATCAATGACATGATTGGCTCGGTGCCGACACCGACGATGGGAGCAGCTCCTGTTTCGAAAACCGAAACAACATTTATTACATTCAATATGAATGAGAAGGCTCCTAAGACTATGGAAACATTTGGTATCTCCGATTCCGATACGAACGAAGTACAAGGAATCAAAAATAATGGAATGGTGGTTATCAAGGTAATAAAAAATAACTACATGGCTCATGGTGATAAGAGTCAGTTGCAACCTGACGTGGTGGAAAATAGACCTATTTGTAGTGATTATAGAACATGGTTTGACATGCGGAATTAAAGATTGCACAATGAACATGGTGATTTCGGTGTTTGAGATGTATTGATTATGTATTGTGTTACAAAAAGGGATCTAGATCTAGTCTACATAAATAACACACACTTACACACTCAAGTTTTACACCTCTCAAGCACACCTCTACAAGTGGTATGAACCCACCTTATATAGAGGTGTTTACATGTCTCTCTCTCTCTCACTCTCTATCTCATGAGTCAAAAGGCTAATGCACCACATGAAAGTGGGTCAACAAAAGTCAAACCATTACAAAGTCATACATGGATAACTTTGTACCCCAACTTTCTCCCCCTCAAAGTTAGGAATGGATGACCCACTTCAAATCTTCCAAAATCGAGCAACTACGCGATCCGAGCCTCAAGGGTGACACATGTCGAAACGAACTTCAATCTTCAATTCTTCCATGATTCTTCAATCTGGGCTCTAGGATGTGAGATCATACAAACCGAGCATCAACGATTGATCACGAGCTTCTCAAACTCCAAATTGATCACCAAAAGTTGAGCACAAAAGCACACCCCAAAAATCTTCAATAAAACCAAACCCATTTCGAAACGAAATCATTTTCAAATTTCCAATTGCATCATTTCGTAAGCTTCAAAAATTCAAGGTCACTTCGGTCTTCAAATCCGCGTAATATGAAAAATTCAAGTTCAAATTTCCATATAAATTTCTCCCCCTTTTTATATCGAAATTTGATTATAAAACCTTCAAGGAAAGAGAACGTGCTCTATTCAGAATTTTTCGTGTCAAAACTCCCCCTTAACATGTGGCATAAACTTTGTGCTTTAATCCGGAAAACCCAAAAAATATTGAATTTTTAGCTTCGTTCACGGATCGCCTTTGACAAAATTTCTCAAAAATGGGTAGAAATTGTCAATTTCAAAATTTTGCAGTGACCCGGTGCGCCCAAAACAACCAAAAATGCAAAACTCTCCCCTTTTTCCGAAGCTGGGTAGAAAGCGTCAATTTGCATAAACTGCAGGGGCATGAAATGCATATTCTTCAATTCTCAGCAAAAACAGTCCTTTTTCGAATTTGAGTACTTGTTGCCAAACTGTCGAAATTATAGGGACTGCTTACGAAACTTTTCCATTTGTCTTCAAAACTAACGAAGCTTTGATCCCTTCGTACGAAAATTTTGAAAAAATGTTAAACTATCGAAAGTTTAGGGACCGTTTTTGAAACTTTTGCACTCTTCTTCAAAACATACGGAAGCTTTATCAAAACATACGGAATTTTGTAAAAAGGATCAAACTGTTGAAATTTTAAGGGCCATGTAGGAAACTTTGAGTTTCTTCTTCAATTCACACGAATCCACAACCCTTCGTACAAAATCTTTTTCACCCTTCGTATGAAATCTTTCACTCATTCGTTAGTTTTATTCACCAAATCCATAACCCATTTTAACATTTTCACGCTTAATAACGAAGCATCAACAAAGCAACCCTTCGTTACTTAAAAAAAACAAGTCTTCGTTAATTGATTCCTGATTCTCAAAAATTGAATACCCTTCGTTAATGATTTTGAGAAATCGACTCCTATAATCACAATTCGTGACCATCCAGTCGATATCCAAGCTTTGATCATTGACTACCCAAACACCATCAATTAACTGTTCGACATCACGGCCAAATATCAACTCCCAGTAACCTTACGATCAAATTGATCAACCCAAAATAGAAATTCCAAAATCGTCATCCACCCAAGCCTTCGATTAACCATCGATTTGACTCCCCATTTCGTTTTCAGCCATCGACATCAACATCAACAATTCTATTGAATACGTTGATTTAGATCACTCATTCGTTATCAAGCACAAATTATGCTTTACCATTCAAACCTTCGTTCTTAAGCCCCAAAATCAACAACACTCACTTTTTGTTCATCAACCACAAATATCATTGCTTCAATCGATTTCCAATTTCTACTTAGACTTTGCTTTTCAAAACAATTGACCAGAGTGACATTAACTCAAACTTGACATCGATACCAAATCTCCGAAATCATGATAACAATAGTCGACTGATTCCAATATCTAATATCGATTTCAGCCAAGACCAATTTCGACTTCAACTCAAACTTGATCCGTCGAACATCACACAACAAAACAATCATGACCTCAAATACATTCAATTCAATCTGTGACATTAACAGATCATAGAATCGACTCCAATCCAAATGTTCGACATCCAACAATTCAACACCAAAAACTTCGACTCAACACATCTGATATCATTAAAGGACCCTCTAATATCGAAATCGATTTCAATTCCTAAACTGATTTCGATTTTGACTTATCAGAAATTCATTTGACTTTCAACAATGAGACATTTGATACAAATGAACAACGAGGATCAATTAAATCACCATCGATTGAGTACTCTGATTAACGAGCCACAAGATTATCGATTCCAGTAAGTAACAATTAGATTTCGATCGATTTGAAGGAAACGATATATCACGAATGATGAATGAAAAAAAATTATTTCGATGAGGCTTTTGTCACACCCCAAAACCGGAACGGCGGAAACGTTCTGGGGCGAAGGACGTCATGTACAGTATCACAACACAGAAATATAGTAAACAAGCGAACAACATCCTCCATTGCATTAATAGTGTATTTTAATACAAGTGTGTTCTGTACAGTTTATAAGACACCAAAAATAAGATTCAAAATAAAAGATGAGTCTTGAAAAGTGCTCCATCTTCTCAAAAGCTGGCCTTGGTACCTGTCTACTGATGACCTGAGAATACAAGTTATTTTGAAAGAGTTTATCAGCATTAAAGCTGGTGAGTTCATAAGCATTTTAGTGTCATCGATTTCATGAGAAGTTTGTAAGTGTTTGAGTGTGTAATTTGTAAAAAATGTTTGTAGTAATTGTTAGTAACTCCTTGAAAATCCTATATTTTCTATTTAAAAGTAGTCTTCTACCAAGACATCAGGTACTGCATGTTTGTTCATTGTAAAAGTGAGTATTTCTCCCAAATGAGACTATCATTTAATAAAATATAGTTCTTGTATTACTGTTTATGTGAGAAGATCACAAAGTAGATGTAATGGGAAAATAACAAAGTACTGTAGTATTATACTATAGTGACTACTGCTGTACTAACTACCTTAAACCAATTGTTAATTAAGGCATAATGTGATATAATTATAACCATACTTGATCGACCTTAGTAAAACACGACTCTCGAAGACGTCGAGATGGTATGACATTCATCACCCGAAGACCCGCAGGTCCCACTGTAGCTAGCAGCAAGGTGTAGGACGGTCAGTCCAGTATAGATCTATACACGAATTCACGCTCTTCTTTCAGAAGACTCTGGTTACAAGTCGAGCCATGACAGAGATTCCATGCCCCGAAGTAGTGCCTCACATTTAAGTTATAGTGGGTATGTATTGCTTATACTAGTGTAGTGTATGTTCTCTCCTGATTCTCATCATAGTGTGTTCTTTAGTATAGGGTTTAGTATGTATGAATAGTATGTATTAGTGTATGTTCTCTCTTTCTAGTGTGTAGTATGTTCAGTTATATAATGTAGTGTATGTATTGTTTACAGTATGTATTGACTCATGTATGAACTGACTCTTTGTATGATTCATAGTATTAGAAATAGTGAGTAGTATACTCCTAAACTGTACCTATTATAGTTTACTAGTAATGTTATATAAGTGACTTAACATATACACCTTTGCTACCCAGAGGGTTGGAACTGAAGTAAAAGCTTTATATCTACACATATATACATGATATATAACTAAGGATCAAACGACAGTCGGACAAACAACAGGGTACTCTAAGTCCACAACCAAACAAGGAACAGGAAATAAAGTGAGTTATCAGTCCTAAGTCCTTCAAACCTTACTTATATAATTATATATGCATTAGACATGATTTGGCAATATATAAGTTTAAAGAGTTGAAAGTAAAGATTTGATAATCAAGAATAAGTTTTATAAACAGCTTAACATGTAAAAGAGTTTGATAATCATTTGAAGTAGTTTTGTTGACAAAGCAGTTAAAAGTATAGAAAATCCATTTGTTTACAAGTCACAATTCACATATGATTGATTTTATAACTAGTTTGATTCAACTTGTATTCCCCCCCATAAAAGCATTTAAAAACATTTAAAAGGTTGATTAAGGTGTACGAACTCACCTGTAGTGAGTGGTGCGAATGGAAGATCGGGTTGAAGGATGCTAAGTGTTAAGTGTAGACTTAGGCACAACGGACCCTAATGAGCATATATTGGCATATACATGAATATAATTAGTCCATATACCACTAATCATGAAAGGAAAACACCCTAGGACTTAGAAAACACTTAGATTAAAGTGTTAGAAGCATCAAAAGCCTCCTTAAGTGGGTGTACGGCCGTACAGGGTCGTGTGCGGCCACCTGGTGTGCTGCCCATTGGGTGTGCGGCCAGGTGTGTGCGGTCAGGGAGTGTGTGGCCGCACACTCCTAGGGAAAATGGTCAAAAACATGTTTTTAATGTTATATCTTGATTCCCTTAAGTGTGTTTGATCGTGTGCTAGAACACTACTTGTGTTTGAGGCCTTAAAGCACCAAAATAAGGGGTGTACGGCCACATGAAGGTGTGCGGCCGCACACTACTTTCAGATCGAGTTCTAGACTTTTAACAAGGCTCAAATATAGCTAAACACGTGTAGGAGTAGGGTACTTACAGTGTATAAGTGTATGGGGGTGTTTGGAGCTCAAGAACTTAGTAGGTGTTCTTGGTGTTCTTGAAGAAAACTTGAAGATCTAAACAAAAGGAGTAATTTCATGGATGAAATCATGTGTTGTTACTTAGGAAGTGTATTGAATCATCTTAACATAAAGAGAAACACTTACCACTTGAAGATCTATAAGAAAATTCAGATGATAGTTGAGAGAGAAGTGTGTTCTTGGACTAAGAGTGTGAAAAGAGTCTAAGGAGGGATGACCAGGTGTACGGCCGTACACTCCTTAGGTTGGAGTGTTTGGCCACTTTTGTGTCGGGTTAGCTTGTGGAACACAAATCCGAACTTCTAACTTGCATCTACTAGGTTTAGAACACCCAAATGACTCTAAACAAAGCTAGAAAATAGTAAAAACGAGTCTAACTTCAATTGTTTTGAATAATAGCTCTAGATGAAAATTTCGGGTTGTCACATCATCCCCTCGTTAGAGAGAATTTCGTCCCGAAATTAGAGTTTAAACAAGTAAGTCATTACAAACAACTAAGCAAAAAGATGAGGATATTTCAGTCTAAACTGATCCTCGCGCTCCCAAGTGAATTCAGGTCCTCGCTTGGCGTTCCAGCGAACCTTCACTATCGGGATACGGCTTTGTTTCGTTCGCTTGACCTCTCGGTCCATGATCTCTACTGGTTCTTCCACGAAGTTGAGGCTCTCGTTGATTTCGATCTCGTCGAGTGGGATCACAAGAGTCTCGTCGGATAGGCACTTTTTCAAGTTCGAGACGTGGAAGGTAGGATGTATGTTACTAAGCTCGCGGGGTAAGTTGAGTTTGTAAGCTACGGGGCCGATTCTAGCGAGAATCTCGAAAGGCCCTATGTATCTTGGATTTAGCTTTCCACGCTTTCCGAAGCGTATCAAACCCTTCCATGGTGAGACCTTCAAAAGGACTCGGTCTCCCACCTGGAATTCCAAAGGTTTCCTCCGTTTGTCTGCGTAGCTTTTCTGTCGGTCTCTAGATGCTTTCAATCGTTCATGAATCTGAACCATCTTCTCTGTCGTTTCCTGAATGATCTCCGGACCCGTGAGAGTGCTGTCAGGAACTCGTCCTTTAGCTAACTGAGTGTCACCCACCTCAGCCCAGCACATAGGGGATCTGCACTTCCGGCCATAGAGGGCTTCAAATGGAGCAGCCTTGATGCTCGTATGATAACTGTTGTTGTAAGAGAATTCAACAAGGGGTAAGTGAGTATCCCATGCCTTCCCAAAGTCGATCACACAGGCTCGCAACATATCCTCCAAGGTTTGGATAGTTCTCTCACTTTGTCCGTCGGTCTGGGGGTGGTAGGCTCTACTCATGTCCAGCCTCGTCCCTAGGGAACTTTGTAGCGACTGCCAGAATCTCGAAGTGAATCTACTATCTCTATCGGAGATAATGGATATAGGGACACCATGCAGTCGTACGATTTCCCTAATGTATGTTCTTGTAAGTTTCTCCATCTTTTCAGTCTCTTTGATCGGTAAGAAATGCGCGGATTTGGTCAATCTATCGACGATGACCCAAATGGTATCAAGTCCACCCGTTGTCTTGGGCAACTTGGTTATGAAGTCCATAGTAATCCGCTCCCATTTCCACTCCGGTATCTCTGGTTGTTGAAGTAAACCTGATGGTTTCTGGTATTCGACCTTAACCTTTGCGCAAGTAAGGCATTTACTCACGAAGGTAGCAATATCTGCTTTCATGTTAGGCCACCAGTACAGCTTTTTAAGATCCAGATACATCTTTATCTGAACCCGGGTGGACAGAATACCTAGTGTTGTGGGCCTCGGTCATGACCAAGTCTCTCAAACCACCGTGTTTCGGTGTCCAGATTCGGTCCATGAGAAATAAGGCTCCACCACCCTTGACTTCCAAATTCTTCTCCATCCCTCGCAGGGATTCACCCTCCACATTTTTAGTTTTCAAAGCTTCGAGATGAGCCTCCTTAATTTGTGTGGACAGATGCGAATGGATAGTCATAGTCAGTGATTTAACTCTTCAACCAGAATATTCTTTCCGACTTAGGGCGTCTGCTACTACATTGGCTTTACCCGGATGATAACGAATTTCGCACTCGTAGTCATTGAGTAGCTCGACCCACCTTCATTGCCTCATATTAAGTTCCTTCTGGTTGAATATGTGTTGTAGGCTTTTGTGGTCTGTAAAGATCGTGCTTTTTGTACCATACAAGTAGTGTCTCCAGATCTTCAGAGCAAACACTACTGCTCCTAGCTCAAGATCGTGTGTGGTGTAGTTTACTTCATGTGTCTTTAGCTGTCTTGAGGCATAGGCGATGACCTTATCTCGTTGCATCAGAACACACCCGAGCCCTTGATTTGACGCATCGCAGTAGACTACGAAGTCTTATATTCCTTCGGGGAGGGATAGTATCGGCGCTGTGCACAAGGCTCGTTTTAGCGTTTGGAATGCCTTATCTTGTTTCTCTTCCCAGTCAAAGGCCACGCCCTTTTGGGTCAATTTTGTAAGAGGTTTCGCAATTCGGGAGAAGTTCTGTATGAATCTGCGGTAGTAGCCAACGAGGCCTAGAAATTGACGAATTTCGGTAGGCATCTTCGGTGCTGCCCAATTCTCAATGGATTTAATTTTGGAAGGGTCCACGTGGATTCCTTCTTCACTAACCACATGTCCTAAGAATTCGACCCTTCAGATCCAAAATTCGCACTTAGAGAACTTGGCGTAGAGCTTCTCTATTCGCAGGGTTCCTAGGACTTGCCGCAGATGGTCACTATGTTCCTCCTTACTTCGAGAGTAGATAAGTATGTCATCGATGAAGACGATGACGAACTGATCCAGGTAAGGACGGCATACCCGATTCATTAAGTCCATAAACACTGCGGGCGCATTTGTCAATCCGAATGACATCACTACGAACTCGTAGTGTCCGTAACAAGTTCGGAAGGCTGTCTTCAGAACATCCTCTTCTAAGACTCGCAACTGGTGATACCCGGACCTTAGATCAATCTTTGAAAAGTACGACGCCCCTTGCAGTTGGTCAAACAAATCGTCTATGCGAGGCAGAGGGTAACGATTTTTAACTGTTAGCTTGTTGAGCTCCCTGTAGTCGATGCACATATGAAACGATCCATCTTTCTTTTTGACGAACAAGACCGGTGCTCCCCAGGGTGAGAAGCTTGGTCTGATAAAGCCCTTGCTGAGCAGTTCGTTAAGTTGACCGGATAGTTCCTGCATCTCAGCTGGTGCTAGTCGATAGGGCGATTTGGCTGCGGGGGTAGCTCCTGGAACTAAATCGATTCTGAACTCGACATGTCGCTGCGGAGGTAACCCAGGTAGTTCTTCAGGAAAGATGTCGGGAAAGTCGCATACTACGGGGATGTTTTTCAGGTCTTTGGTTTCCTGGATCGTATCAACAACGTGTGCGAGGAATGCACGATATTCCTTACGTAGGTACTTCTGAGCTTGAATACTTGAGATAATGCTAAGGCTAGTGTCAGGTTTGTCGCCGTAGATAATAAGAGTTTCGTTAGACGGAAGATTAAGGCGAACAGCCTTTTCATAGCACATGATGTCGGCACGGTGCAGACTCAACCAATCCATGCCGATAATGACGTCGAAACTTTTGATTGAGACCGGCATGAGGTCGATTAGAAATGAATGGCTATCTAGAGTTAGAGTACATCCTATGTATATGCTACTAGTGCTCTCAGTCTTCCCATTAGCCATTTCTACAGTGAATGGTTCTTTAAGTGTGCGTGGTTGTTGTTTAAGTAAGCGTGCAAATTTCTGGTTCACGAAACTTCTCTCCGCTCCACTATCAAATAGTATGCATACATAAGAGTTTTCAAGGAGAAATGTACCAGTCACCACCGTAGGGTAAGCAACTGCTTTCTTGTGGCCTATAGCCAAAACTCTTCCTGCTCCACCAGCATTTCCTGCCTTGGGGCAGTCCCTTTTGTAGTGGCCCACTTCGCCACATCCATAACAAGACTGGGTCACACTAGACCCTGGAACCTGGTTGATTGGTCTTGTCGGGGCTCTGTAGAAGCGGACAGTGTGTCCCTTTTTGTTGCAGTTGGAACACTGCAACTCCCGGCAGGGTCCATTGTGGTGGAAGCTGCATTTGTTGCACTTTGGCAAGTTCCCCGCGTACTGCTTTATCGGAGCAGCAGCGACCGGTGCTATCGCGGCATGAACCGCCACAATCTGCTGCTTTTTGGCAGCTTTTTGTTTCTTCTTGTCATCCCAGAACTTCCGCTTGTTGTCAGCGGGTTTGGAAGGTTCGGAGATGGCTAGGGTTGTTGTTGATGACGGGGTACAGACCCCATGGTCAATGAGGCGTTGTGCCAATCGCTTGGCACTATCGAAGGTAGTGGGGTTTGAAGCTAAAACATTCCCCTGAACTGGAGGCAACAGCCCCCAGATATACCTCTCTATCTTCTTTCCCTCCGTGGGAACCATGTTGGGACAGAGGGCCACCAGCTCGCTGAATCTGGCAGTATAAGAAACTATGTCGGAGCCCCTCATGGTTAGGCTCCACAGCTCCTGTTCCAACTTCTGGATTTCGTCCCGCGGGCAGTATTCCTCGATCATGAGGTATTTCAAAGTTTCCCAGCCCATGTCGTTAGCCACTACAAGAGTTAGTGACTTGACAAGGCTATTCCACCATGTCAGGGCTTTTTCTTCAAATGTGCAAGCGGCAAACTTGACCTTGCTCGCTGCAGGGCAGGAGCAGATCTCGAAGATCGACTCCGTCTTTTCGAACCATTACGAGAGGGCAATGACTCCGCCAGTCCCTTTGAAGGGCTTTGGATTACAGTTAGTGAAGTACTTGTAGGAGCACTCTCTCGAGCGCACAAGGAGTTCACCTTGAGTAGAATTAACAGGGGTTCCACCTCCGCTGGCACCAGTAGAGTGATATTGAGCCATGGCTGTTGCCACTGCCGCAACTACAGCAACATTCAGAGCCGCCGTATCGATTACTGGAGGAGGTGGTGGTATTGGAGTTGGAGTAATCAGAGGATTACGCCTTGTTGATTTTCGAGGAGGCGTCCTTCAACTATAAGATTAAAAAGATGAACATGATAGTAAGAATCAATTGTAAGCATAGTGAGAGTGATCCATGGGATAAATCGCCATAGTCCAACAGTTGAATGAGTGTATGTTTTGAAATAGAAGTATAGTAGAAGAGTAGAGAAACACAAGAGTACAAATTTCTCCAACAGATTAGATAACTGTCAATATTACTGGTATTATTGATGTAATAAGTTCGGGGAAAAATGACCTAACAGTAGGTCTTACATCATACCATAAGGGAAAAAGGTTGACAGTTTTTAGAATTCTAGTTAAAGTACTGGGAAGGTAGGACTATTTTACAGTCAAATGTTTCATAGAGCATAGTTAAAAAAGGCTATTCCTTAAGTCAAAAGAAAGGATGTACTAAACATCTTCTACCAGCGATGGGAATTCCTCGGGCGAACCCTCAGATCAGCCAGTTGACGAACCACTTCTTGAAGGTGTCGCTCATGAGCCCTCTGGCGAACTCGAAGTTCTATGACTTCAGCTCGGGATGCAGCTAGCTGTTGCTGCAGAGTCTCATTAGTTCTCCTGGTCCTTTCCATAGCCTCTTCGAGATGGCGAATGCGGACCGTGTTGACACCTGAGTTGGCATCAATTTCCATGATTCGGTCGATGGTTGCTCGACCTTGCTCGACATTCCGAGCAATCCTACGACCATGACGGGCAGGACTCGGTAAGCTGAGCCACCCTCGCTTATGTTGTAAAAGTTTCGGTCCCCGTTGTAGGGTAAAGGTTGACCCTATTCATCACTCCAGCGATTCAGGTTTGTTGCCCACAAGGGCGTGGGACCTTGAAACGCGGGTCGGGGGTTGAGATTTGGAGCTTGACCCGCTTGAGGTAGGTTGTTGACTTCAGGCTCGGAGTCGGAACCATCAGAAAAGCCTTCTGTGAGGTGATCATCCAAAGGGATTGGATGGTCATCTTCCGACTTATAGTCAAGCCATCCAGCATTGCCTTGATTTGGGAAGTACGGGTCGCCTGGAAGATGGAATCCAGCCATGATATCTACGCGAGAAAAGGGGTATAAGAATCTTATATATATAAACGTACTACTTAAGATAATAGTAATATGATCTTTATCAGTTACTTCAATACATGCATAGTGCATACTAGTTATATTTATTCAAAATAGGATAGACCTTCGATTAAGTGACCCTAACTCTAAACCCACAACCAAACAAGGAACAGGGAGTAAAGCAAAGGTCACAGATTCTAAGTCTATGACATCCTAGATACATATAGCCTTAGCGTATCCACTTAGCAGCTATTGACCTACTGATAAAGACCTTTTTAGTTTGCACATAAGTAAATTATAGTAACACAAAATACTCCTATAGTATTTTAAGTTTATGTTCTGTTCTAATGTTTTCATTGTAGTATTGTTGGTAAGTTTTTAGACTTGTTGCAACCTCACAACCATCCTTAGGCACATGCTAGTCACTCCTCGGATAATATAGTTGATCAGACTATATCTTCCCAGGGTTGACCATATGTCTCTAAGTCTAATTGTGTTGCCCAACAATCGTAATACTTTTGTTTTGTCCTAGTGACACTGATTTTAGTATGAATGCAGGTATGTATACTTGTTTAAATATTTTATTATTTAAAAGTATAAACTCATGGTCAGAGTATTTTAATCCCGTCGTGTTTATAGTTTGTATATCTTTTATGGGTTGATATACTCGATTCACTATAAACAATGCTCTGATACCAATCTGTCACACCCCAAAACCGGAACGACGGAAACGTTCTGGGGCGAAGGACGTCATGTACAGTATCACAACACAGGAATATAGTAAACAAGCAAACAACATCCTCCATTGCATTAATAATGTATTTTAATACAAGTGTGTTCTGTACAGTTTATAAGACACCAAAAATAAGATTCAAAATAAAAGATGAGTCTTGAAAAGTGCTCCATCTTCTCAAAAGCTGGCCTCGGTACGTGTCTACTGATGACCTGAGAATACAAGTTATTTTGAAAGAGTTTATCAGCATTAAAGCTGGTGAGTTCATAAGGATTTTAGTGTCATCGATTTCATGAGAAGTTTGTAAGTGTTTGAGTGTGTAACTTTGTAAAAAATGTTTGTAGTAATTGTTAGTAACTCCTTGAAAATCCTATATTATCTATTTAAAAGTAGTCTTCTACCAAGACATCAGGTACTGCATGTTTGTTCATTGTAAAAGTGAGTATTTCTCCCAAATGAGACTATCATTTAATAAAATATAGTTCTTGTATTACTGTTTATGTGAGAAGATCACAAAGTAGATGTAATGGGAAAATAACGAAGTACTGTAGTATTATACTATAGTGACTACTGCTGTACTAACTACCTTAAACCAATTGTTAATTAAGGTATAATGTGATATAATTATAGCCATACTTGATCGACCTTAGTAAAAAATGACGCTCGAAGACGTCGAGATGGTATGACATTCATCACCCGAAGACCTGCAGGTCCCACTGTAGCTAGCAACAAGGTGTAGGACGGTCAGTCCAGTATAGATCTATACACGAATTCACGCTCTTCTTTCAGAAGACTCTGGTTACAAGTCGAGCCATGACAGAGATGTCATGCCCCGAAGTAGTGCCTCACATTTAAGTTATATTGGGTATTTATTGCTTATACTAGTGTAGTGTATGTTCTCTCCTGATTCTCATCATAGTGTGTTCTTTAGTATAGGGTTTAGTGTGTATGAATAGTATGTATTAGTGTATGTTCTCTCTTTCTAGTGTGTAGTATGTTCAGTTATATAGTGTAGTGTATGTATGGTTTACAGTATGTATTGACTCATGTATGAACTGACTCTTTGTATGATCCATAGTATTAGAAATAGTGAGTAGTATACTCCTAAACTATACCTATTATAGTTTACTAGTAATGTTATATAAGTGACTTAACATATACACCTTTGCTACCCAGAGGGTTGGAACTGAAGTAAAAGCTTTATATCTACACATATATACATGATATATAACTAAGGATCAAACGACAGTCGGACAAACAACAGGGTACTCTAAGTCCACAACCAAACAAGGAACAGGAAATAAAGTGAGTTATCAGTCCTAAGTCCTTCAAACCTTACTTATATAATTATATATGCATTAGACATGATTTGGCAATATATAAGTTTAAAGAGTTGAAAGTAAAGATTTGATAATCAAGAATAAGTTTTATAAACAGCTTAACATGTAAAAGAGTTTGATAATCATTTGAAGTAGTTTTGTTGACAAAGCAGTTAAAAGTATAGAAAATCCATTTGTTTACAAGTCACAATTCACATATGATTGATTTTATAACTAGTTTGATTCAACTTGTATTCCCCCCCCCCCATAAAAGCATTTAAAAACATTTAAAAGGTTGATTAAGGGGTACGAACTCACCTATAGTGAGTGGTGCGAATGGAAGATCGGGTTGAAGGATGCTAAGTGTTAAGTGTAGACTTAGGCACAACGGACCCTAATGAGCATATATTGGCATATACATGAATATAATTAGTCCATATACCACTAATCATGAAAGGAAAACACCATAGGACTTAGAAAACACTTAGATTAAAGTGTTAGAAGCATCAAAAGCCTCCTTAAGTGGGTGTACGGCCGTACAGGGTCGTGTGCGGCCACCTGGTGTGCTGCCCATTGGGTGTGCGGCTGGGTGTGTGCGGTCAGGGAGTGTGTGGCCGCACACTCCTAGGGAAAATGGTCAAAAACATGTTTTTAATGTTATATCTTGAATCCCTTAAGTGTGTTTGATCGTGTGCTAGAACACTACTTGTGTTTGAGGCCTTAAAGCACCAAAATAAGGGGTGTACGGCCACATGAAGGTGTGCGGCCGCACACTACTTTCAGATCGAGTTCTGGACTTTTAACAAGGCTCAACAATAGCTAAGCACATGTAGGAGTAGGGTACTTATAGTGTATAAGTGTATGGGGGTGTTTGGAGCTCAAGAACTTAGTAGGTGTTCTTGGTGTTCTTGGTTTTCTTGAAGAACACTTGAAGATCTAAACAAAAGGAGTAATTTCATGGATTAAATCATGTGTTGTTACTTAGGAAGTGTATTGAATCATCTTAACATAAAGAGAAACACTTACCACTTGAAGATCTATAAGAAAATTCGGATGATAGTTGAGAGAGAAGTGTGTTCTTGGACTAGGAGTGTGAAAAGAGTCTAAGGAGGGATGAGTTCTATTATATATCTTCGTGTGTGCTGCCGGAGGAGGGGTGTGCGGCCGCACACCCAGGTGTACGACCGTACACTCCTTAGGTTGGAGTGTTTGGCCACTTTTGTGTCGGGTTAGCTTGTGGAACACAAATCTGAACTTCTAACTTGCATCTACTAGGTTTAGAACACCCAAATGACTCAAAACAAAGCTAGAAAATAGTAAAAACGAGTCTAACTTCAATTGTTTTGAATAATAGCTCTAGATGAAAATTTCGGGTTGTCACAGCTTTATCAAGATGAACAGTAATAGATCGACTTTTTGGGCTTCAAATGATGAACAATGAACAGTAACACTAATTTTTAATTGGGCACAAACATTCGAATATGAACAGTTGCAGAAAGAATTTGGGCTCAAGTCAATAACACGAATAGTAACGAAATATTATAATCAGGCTTGAAATTTGGATCAAGAACAATGAACGAATTTTAATTTTGAGCTCAATTTTTAATCTATGCAACAATAAATGGATCAATCAATGGGATGAAAACGGATTTTAATCCATTGAGACAAAACGATCAAACAATCAAAAATGCAATGCACGAATTCAATGAAATTAAGAGAGATCATAGAGAGAGAGACTCACCAAAATTGCTCCAATTGTGACAAATTTTGCCAAACTGAGAATCGTTCTTCAATAAATCATGTTGATCTTCGAAGACCCGCTCTGATACCAATTGTAGTGATTATAGAACATGGTTTGGCATGCAGAATTAAAGATTGCACAATGAACATGGTGATTTCGGTGTTTAAGAGATGTATTGATTATGTATTGTGTTACAAAAAGGGATCTAGATCTAGTCTACATAAATAACACACACTTACACACTCAAGTTTTACACCTCTCAAGCACACCTCTACAAGTGGTATGAACCCACCTTATATAGAGGTGTTTACATGTCTCTCTCTCACTCTCTATCTCATGAGTCAAAAGGCTAATGCACCACATGCAAGTGGGTCAACAAAAGTCAAACCATTACAAAATCATACATGGATAACTTTGTACCCCATCACTAATCACTATAGGCTCTCTCAAAACATGGTCCAGTTCGGTTGTTTTAGGCCTTTTCCGCCTAGGCATTCCGATTCGGCGCAACTAATGGATTCTAATTATGGAACAGACTCAAACAGTAGGGGACCAAATATTAAAAAACACAAAATAAATATCAGGAGTCCACAGTTGGCTTCTCCTCACGTGATACCAACAAACAACCTCTTGGAGCCCCAAACTGCCACACACCTCCATCAGTCTTTGGAATCGGAGTTGACAACAACACACACCTGACTTCTTTGGATTTCAACAGGAACTTGGCACAAGACCTCCATGACTCTCCAATCGACGCCCAAGTTGAACATTCATGCTCTAATTCCATCGAAGTTATTCAGACCGCAACAATTGGGGCAGAACTTGGTTTCTTAATTGATGTGAACAATGATATCCTTGGTCACGTTGTTAGTGATAATGTTGTTCACAAAAGTGGTCAATGAATTGACTCTCTCTTAACATAAGAGGAATTGAAGTTGACGCGAAGGTTAGTTGGGTCAGGAGATTGAAATTGAAACATAAATTGAATTTTGTTGGTCTACAAGAAACACGACTATTATATTACTCCAAGATAAATGTTAGCAGTTGTTGGGATTCTTCCGACTATGATTTTGAAAGGGTAGATTCAAGCGGAAGGTTTGATGGTCTTGTTTACATATGGGGCACAAGGTATTTTCAAAAAACATAGGTCATTAAAAATCGATTCTTCCTCATCGTAATTGGTATTTGGATTGGTGCTAATGGAAATACCATACTTGCTAATATTTATGTTCCTCACACCCATTGGAAAAAAGGAGCTCTGGGATGATCTTGATGGGTTTTGAGCATAACTACAAACCTATGTGTTCATGCAACCCTAATGCTTTGGATCTAGGTTTTCACTATTTGAACATGAAAACTTGAATACAAAAGAGAAACCCTAATATGCATCTACAAAATCGAAGATACATGTTTAGATACATACCTCAATTGTTATTAGTAATAATAATTAATCCTTGTAGATCTTGAACTCTTGAAAGCAAGTGCCTCAAATGTGACACCTCTAATGGCTTACAAACACTCTTTGCAAGAGGACGAGAGGAGAGAGGAGGGAATGATCTTAGAATTTCGGCTCTACTAGGGTGTGGATCAAGTGGCCGAAAATCCCAAGGCTAAGTCTCTTTATATACTGCATGTTGCTTAGTCCCAAAGCTTGGGTTTCCAGGTGTAAACCTTAATTCCCTGCTTAAGGTCTAATCAGCCCATGGACTCCCTAATGACAAGCCTTGGACAAAAACTTATAGGGACTCCCTATAATTTCCGTCCACTCCTATCTTAGGAGTCCAAGAGCCCAGTTTCACAACTATCAATGATTTGCAAAACAACCCCTGCACTTTCAGTCGGTTCCTTTAATCCCAAAATTTATTCTAAATTTGTTTCCGATTAAATACTAATTAATATTATGATTTCTAATTAACATATTATTCTTATAATATATTAATAAATCATTTTATGCAATAATTTATTATCCCAAATAATAAATTCAACTTCTCTCCAAAAGTCATCCTGTCAAGTTGCAAGAGTGAAGGCAACCCAAAATGACTTGTACTTCTATCAATTCAATTATATACCAATTAAAGTTATGGGCTTAGACACCTAATCCAACAGTCTCCCACTTGGATAAGTCTTATAACTATAATTGCAAGTACAACTTCAAAAATTGACCATCACCTTGTAACTTTCAAAAGCCGTTGTCGAACTCTGACTTAGTCAGTAACGTGTCCTAAGATAAGGGATCATATAATCCTCCGTTATGCAAGATATCATGTGAACAAATGACATGGAACATAATCATTCTCATTGTCCAATAGTTTGTTTCCAAATTTCTGATTTTTTAATGACAGAGAACTTAATTGAACACATCAATTCAGTCATAACCGGGCCCAACACATAAGTCAACACCAAATCATCGAGTGGCCCAAGATATCGCTTTTCCCGTTAGGGTAAAAGGAACAGATAAACTTTGACTTATATGCTTGTACTATTTACTCATCAAATCATACACAACAATACGTTTTATAACATCAAGTTACTGATGCGTTTACGCATTATCAACGCACAACCAACTTGTAAACAACAACTCATATATCTCGGTTTAAATAATATACGATATTATCATCTCAGAATTACTCGTGATAAATTCCATGAAGTAATTCTCTAAGCGTGGGTTAATCCAATACTAAAATCTCCATTTCAGAAGTACTCATGCATGTTGCAGCAAACCATTGCTATGTCTAAGCACTTAGACAATCTACAATCCAATTCATGACAGTCTTAATTCATTACTTACTTCCAAAGTATGATCGACTGTGGATAATTTGAATAATCCAATTATTCGGGAAGTAAAACATGCAAAGTTGAAACACAAAGATAAACAATTGACAAAAGATAGTAAACAATACTCATAAACAAATCTCCATTTATTCAATCATCAAATTTCAATTATATTTATTTGTTACAAGTTTCAAAATATCTATCTAATCACTAAAACTAATATCATCCTTCAGACCAATGCTTCTCGCATGCTGAACGTGCTTAACCGTACTAAGACCCTTTGTGATGGGATCAACATGATTATCTTCTGATGATACCCTCTTAACGACGAAGTGTCCTTCTTCTACCCGATGTATGATAAAGTGGTATTTTCTGTCGATATGTCTAGATCTTCCATGATCCCTTGGTTCCTTGGTTAAGGCAACCGCTCCTTCATTATCGCAAAAAATCTCCATCGGCTCCTTAATGGCTGGCACAACTCCAAGGCTCCAATGAAGTTCTTCAACCATATAGCCTCCTTTGATGCTTCGCTCACAGCTATATACTCTGAATCACATGTTGAATCAGCTACGGTCTCTTGCTTGGAACCTTTCCAAGTCACAGCTCGTCCATTAAAGGTAAACACCCAGCCTGACTGAGAACGAAAATTGTCTCTGTCTGTCTGAAAGCTGGCGTTGCTATACCCAATAACTCTTAAGTCATCACTGCAACCAAGCACAAGGACCCAGTCCTTTGTCCTTCGCAGATACTTAAGAATGTTCTTAACTGCTATTCAATGAGCCTTACCTAGATTTCCCTGATATCGACTAACCATGCTCAAAGCAAAAGCCACGTCATGGCGAGTACATGTCATAGCGTACATGATTGAGCCAAAAGCGGAAGAATACGAAACTCGACTCATCTTTGCTATCTCTGCATCGGTACTCGGACTCTGAGTCTTACTCAACTTGGTATTACTTTGGATAGGTAACTCTCCTTTCTTTGAATTTTCCATGCTAAAGCGTTTTAGCACCTTATCCAAATATGTGCTTTGACCAAGTCCAATTAGTCTTCTAATCCTATTTCTCAAAATCCTTATTCTCAGAATATAGGCAGCCTCTCCTAGATCCTTCATAGTGAAACACTTTCCAAGCCAGGACTTAACCTCTTGCAGAGTTGGAATGTCGTTTCCTATAAGTAGTATGTCATCAACATACAATACTAGAAAGCTGACTATACTCCCACTAGCTTTGACATATACACATGACTCATCTTCACTCCTAGAGAATCCAAACTCTTTGACCTTCTCATCAAAGCAAAGATTCCATCTACGAGAAGCTTGTTTCAATCCATAGATTGATTTCTCAAGCTTACACATTCTATTGGGGTATATAGCATCCACAAAACCCTCTAGCTGATTCATGTAAACATCTGCCAAATTTCATAATCATGAAACGCAGCTATGGTTAACATAACCCTAATAGATTTGATCTTAACTACTGGTGAGAAGGTCTCATCATAGTCAACCCCCCTGGGGTTTGAGTAAAGCCCTTCACAACCAGTTGTGCCTTGAACGTGTGTACCTTTCCATCCATGTCGGTATTCTTCTTGAAGATCCATTTGCACCCAAATGTCTTGCGACCTGGCGTATTGTCAATCAAGTTCCAAACTTTATTGTCATACATGGACTGGATCTCACTGTCCATTGCTTCCTTCCATTTAGCAGAATTAGGGCCCGCCATGGCTTTCTTGTAGTTAGAAGGCTCATCCAAATTTACCAGTGTACTATCACTGATAAACGTATCACCATCTGTAGTAATATGGAATCCATAGAACTTAGGTGCCATTCTAACTCGATTGGAACGTCTAAAAGGTAATGAATCATCAATAGGTTCAACAGAAATCTCTTCCTCGGGTTGATCTCTAGTGTTAGAGGTTCATTCATCGCTTGAATCTTGAATTTCTTCAAGATCAGTTGTACTCCCACTGTCTCCTTTACATATGAGCTAAGACTCCCCTTCTTGCTATGAAGACCACATTTTCACTAGGTCTATAGAGCATGTATCCAAAGGACTTATGTGGATAGCCGATGAAAATCATCGCTCACTTCGAGGTTCAAGCTTGTCGTGAGTCTCTTGTCTAACGAAAGCTTCACAACCACAAACCTTGATATGTGCCAACGAGGGAACCTTCCCTGTCCACATCTCGTGAGGTGTTTTGGCAACCTTCTTTGTTGGGAGTAGATTAAGGATATGGGCGGAAGTCTCTAAGGCATACCCCCAAAATGAGATTGGAAGCGAAGCTCGACTCATCATGGAACGAACCGTGTCCAACAAGGTTCGATTACGCTTCTCAGCCACACCATTAAGTTGTGGTGTCATAGGAGGTGTCAATTGTGAAACAATTCCACATTCCTTGAGGTAGTCTTGGAACTCAATACTAAGATACTCACTACCCCTATCGGATCTGAGTATCTTTATCTTGCTGCCCACTTGATTTTCGACTTCATGTTTAAACTCTTTGAACTTTTCAAAGGTTTCTGACTTGTGCTTGAATAAGTAGATATATCCATATCTGCTATAATCATCGGTAAAAGTCACATAAAATTGATTTGCATCCCTTGTGGTGGATCTGAAGGGCCCACACACATCCGTGTGTATGAGATCCAACAATCCTTCACCTCTTTCACAAGAACTAGTGAAAGCTGATTTAGTCATCTTTCCAAGCTAACAAGATTCGCATGTATCATCTGACCTTAGGTCAAATGATTCCAACACTCCATCCATTTGGAGTTGGGCAATGCGTTTCTTGTTGACATGTCCAAGACGACAATGCCACAAGCATGCTTTGTCTAAACCATTAGACGCATCAATTTGTAACACACTATTTCCTAAATTGTCTACAACCATTACAGTTTCATATAAACCATTACAAGGTAATTCTTCAAAATAAAATACACCATTATAATAAGCATTAACAGAACCATTCTCTTTATTGAACGAATATCTAAAACCTTGTCTGTACAAAACATGAAAAGAAATGATATTCCTCGTCATTTCTGACGAGTAGCAACAATTATTTAAGTCTAAACACAACCCACTACTAAGCATTAAAGAATAAACGCCGATCTTGGTAACAGGTGACGATCTCTTATTGCCCATTATCAGGTTCATCTTCCCAAGCTCCACATCCCTACTTTCTTTTAGTCCCTACAAGTCAGAGCAAATGTGAATACCACATCTTGTATCAAGGACTCAAGAATTAGAATGTGATGAGTTTTTAGACAGAATAGTGTAAATACATGTCGAGGTAGGATTGATCTTGCCATCCTTAATATCCTGCAAGTATTTGGGGCAACTTCTTTTCCAATTCCCCTTGTCTTGGCAGTAGAAGCACGTTGCCTCCTTTGGATCCGAGGCAGGAGGGGGAACAGTACTGGATTTTCCTTTGGGTCCACTACTAGAAGACCCTTCATGAGACTTTCCCTTCCAGTTTTGCTTTGAGGGATCTTTCCTCTTTTTCCCTTTCCCATGTCCAATGGCAAGGACTGGAGCAGCAACAGTAGGAGTGGATTTAACACTTTTACCTTTTAATCCACTCTCAGCGGTTCTCAGCAAGCCTTGAAGTTGGCTAAACGTAACTTCCTCTTTGTTCAAATTATAAGTCATTTTGAATTGATCATAACAAGGAGGTAAAGAGTGCAAGACTATGTCAATAGCTAGCTCCTCATCGAAGTTCACGTTAATTTTCATCAAACGATTCACATAGCGCTGCATAAGTTGCAGGTGGGTCGTAACAGACTCTCCGTCCTTCATCTTGGTAGTAATGAGTGACTTAACTATCTTATACCTTTCTTGACGTGCTATTTGATGGTACCTCTCCATAAAGTCCTTGTACATCTCATAAGGCCAATAGTCCTCATAAAACCGTTGTAGCTCAGGAGTCATAGTTGCCACCGTAATGCATGACACTTTAGTAGCATCCTTGCATTGGGCCCTATACTCAACTTTCTCTTCAGGAGTAGCTTTTGATTCATCTATCTCGTTCAGCTCTTTTTCGAGAACATATTCCTTGTCCTCGAATCGGAAGGCCATCCTAATGTTGCACATCCAATCATTAAAGTTGGAGCCAATGAAAATGAAATTGGCACAAATGCTCAAGAGCGAGAAGGAGTTTGAGGAGTTGTTGTTGTTGTTGGAGCCAGAAGTGTTGTTTGCAGTAGACATCTAAAAAAGAAGAAGAAGAAGTTTTTTGATTAGATAAGATATCCTTAATATAACACCCAAATGAAATATTAAGGCTAGGAACCTACACAATAACTCACAATTCAGAAAAGGGATGCCATAATCCAATTGTAAATTTTTTGAAGGTAGGTAAATGACGATTTACCAATTTCACCACGAAAGCCGAAATATAAACGAATTACGTATTTAAATGAAATTCCAAGATATTTTGAGATTCATTGAACTATTCAATGGCATGTTTAATCTCGCTTATGCCCTTTCCATTTGTGACTGAGATACCGGGGATCACAAACAAGGCGTGAATAACCATGAAAATTAGCTTGGTACTCTCGATGTGATTTATCACCTAATCAATGTGCCGGTAAACCACATACGCTTCATTGATCAATGATAATTTACGAGCTACCCATTGCCACCCTTTATAAGTCCATGTTAGTGTGTCGGTTAACCACACACGCTCCACTAACGACTTTTATAAAGTGCAATGTGCAATTTCATGGATTAGCATCAAATTCACAAATTCCTAAAGTAACTAAGATTGAGAATTTTATGAAAACATTTACTTACTTTATTTATTTCATTATACTTATTAATGAGAGTTTAGTGTCCTATCAAACCCGTTCGGCTAACGACCCTCCACTAGTTAAGGGTGTCGTGGGTAAGAATGGATACCCAATGGCGGTCATTTTACATGCCACTTCCTTAAACACCCCTTATAGACCAGCTTCGTGAATGAGGCCTACTAACGGTAAAACTGACTTTTCTTATATATATATATATATATATATATATATATATATATATATATATATATATATATATATATATATATATATATATATGAAAAATCTAGTATGCCCAAGAGTCATTATAGAATGATATTGCTAATAATATATGATCCTATAGAGTCACACCATATAGCAAGTTACCGTCAATTGATTATTTATTAGTATAATTTGATTATTAATAAATATATCAACACTTGTATTTAATTGGAAAATTATTATTTCATGGAAATAATATTTTACTAATTGGGAATTTATTATTTGTGGAAATAATATTTATTAGAGAAATAACAACTTATGAAATATATCATAAAGTATGATTATTTACAAGTTATATCTTAATAATATGAAAAATATCATAAAGTATGGTTATTTATAAGTTGTACTTATATCTTAATAAACTAGTTCAATTTATATAGAAGTTAGTTTTATATAAAATAAGCTAGTTACAATTTATATAAAAGATAGCTTTATATAAAATAAGATATTTATATATGACTAGTTATATATATATATATATATATATATATATATATATATATATATATATATATATATATGTTGGGAATTGTTTATAAAAATGATTGATTTTTATAAAGATAACATATATGTATATATAAACTAGCCATGAGACAACTTTTATCTTCTTTTGGACATGCCTTTTTCGAAAAATGGGAGGAGACAAGGCATGCATGCCTTGTCTATTCTTTTGCCATGCTTACAAAGTTGTCTCTCTTTTACTTTATGGTCTTCTTTCACTTTTTGACCATTATATAAGAGAGATCATGGAATGTTTTGAACAAACTTCTTGCAAGTCTTCTTCTTCCTCTTCTTAGACTCAAATCCGAGAACTCCATGCTCTCTAGAGGATTGTTAAATTTCGAGTTTTGCAAGCCTCCCTTCTCCTCCTTTCTCTTGCATTTTGATGTTTAAGAATGTCCCTTTGTTGCTTCACCTTTGAACATATATTTGGTATATATTTCAAAGGCTTATGAACAATAAATTACAAGTGAATACTAGCATGTTTTGATGGTTCTACTCTTGCTTGGTGGATACTTGTAGAGAACTCTTGCTTTAGAGTTTCATGCGACACTTTATCAAATTCCAACCTCCCATAAGGATCAAAGTCTTCAAAGGTTGTTATGCTTTCTCTTCTATGGTTGTTTGAATCTTTATAACTCTTGCAAAATGATCCTTGGTGGGTAAAATAGTTTTAGTTTTATTCAACAATTTTAAAGATTCCGTTGTCAATTTTACCGGTTGTGAAACCGAATTTTTGAATAAAAACCCAACAATTGGTATTAGAGCCATTTTTGCAAGATTAGTTAGATTATTTGTTTAGTTGATGAAATCTTTGTTTTTGGAAAACATGGATGGTTTTCTCTTTGCAAGAAAAATCCATACATATTTTCTATGACAACTTTAAAATGTTTATAATTGTTATTTTTGACCAAAAGTTTACATGCATCTTTTTGGTCATAAAAGTTGTCTTAGAAAAACAAAGAGTTGTTTTATATAATTTTGAGTATATAAATATATATAATGTGCATAAACTAGCCATGGACCTTTGTGTTGTTGAATGTCTTGATTTGTTTAAAATGGTTGTAACTATTTATTTATTCATATGGTATGTAATAATTAAATAAATAGTTTTCATTTGTTAATTTTTGTAAGTAATAGATTAGTTTTAGAAATAGTTTATTTTTATAAAAATATAACAATAATGAAGATGGTGGCCATTTTGAAACCAAATTTTCATAAAGTTGATTTTATTAAAGTTTCTCAAACTTTATAAATTTATTTTAATAAACTTGCTACAAGGTGTTGAAGAAAGTGAGAGCACATGAAGACTTTACAAGATAAAGGTCCCTTATGTCCCTTTAGGAATGGACTTGATAATTTTGTGATGGATCACAAAATTATTACTAGTTAATGGCTTGGTTTATGCACATATGTTATAATTGTTATACATGATTGTGTTGTTTTATGTTTATGTTATTATTATTATCTCATGGTTGATAAATAAACATCACAAGGACTTTAGTTTTAATGAAATTTACCTTATTTTATAAAAGTAAGTTTTATTAAAAGGGTTTGAAATGTTCTAAAGCGCTCAAACGATATAACTTAATACTAGTTATTAATTTAAAACTTTGATCGCGTCAATTATATAAAACCGGATTTTATATATATAGAACATTGTTAAAAATGTGATTTTAACATGGAATAAGTTTTTTAAAGTATACAATGGTTTATGTTGGATTTTAAGCATTCTAACACTTCTATGGTGTGCATGCAACCCTAGAAACCTTGGATCTATGTTTTCTCTATTATACATGTAAACTTTGATTTTTCCAAGGTTTCATCCTAACTAGCATATCATGGGGTATATATAATCCAAAATTCTAGTAGAATGACATACCTTTCTTGTAGCTTTGATTCCTTAAGACTTTGTGAGCCTAGCACCCCAAATGTGATGCCTCAAATGCTTCACACAACACCACCAACAATTTGAATAACTTGAGAGAAGAACACTTGCTTCACAAATTGGCTAGCCCTTACTTCTTATCACTTAAAGGTGCCATTTCATGAACTATGAGGCTTCTTATATAGTGGGCACATTAGGGTTACACCATGTAACTCATGACTTTCCACATTCCTCATGATCCATGGGTTTTAACCTCCATGGAGTATCCATGGGTCACCACATGCGTTTAGCCCAACATGAAGAACTATGGATCATAAGCCCACTTTATAAGAATGAATGATTTACCAAATCAATCCCCATTTATTTAATTAGTCTCTTTTGATCACAAAATTAATTCCAAACTAATTCTTGATCAATACGAATCAAATAATATGATTTCATATTAATATATTAGAACTTATAATATATTAATAAATCATAAATATCCTCTTCTCACAAAAGTCTATCCAAATTGTTCTGATGCCATGCAACCCAAATGGACCATGCTAAATCGGGTCAAGTACATACCAAATATAGTTATGGACTTAGACACCTTATCCAACAGTCTCCCACTTGGATAAATCTAATAACTATAGTTGCAAGTACGACTTTAGGATCCGACCAACAATCGTAGCTCTTAAAAGTCTTGTGGAACTAAGTTGTTCCATTTTAGATAAGTGATCGTATAATCCTCTGTTCTCAAGATATCAGTCGGACAAATACATGGAACAACATCGTACTTATTATCCAACAGTTTGTTTCCCGATTTCCGATTTGTTTGACATAGAACTTAATCGAACACATCGATTCAGTTCTGACCGGGCCTAGAACATAAGTCAAAACAAAATCATCGAGGGGCCCAAAATATCGCTTTTAATCCTCCAAGGACTAAAAGGAACAGATAAACTTCGACTCATATGCTTGTACTAACTAATCATCAAATTGTACACAACAACACGTTTTATAACATCAAGTTACTGATGCGTTTTCGTACTACCAATGTACAACCAACTCATAGTCAATAACTCATATCTCTTGGTTTGTAGACTTATATGATATTACCGTCTCACGATCACTCGAGATAAATTCCATGAAGTGATACAAGTGAGCGTGGGTTGAATGCAATACTCAGAACTAATGAGCACTCATGAATGTTGCAGCAACAATTGCTATGTCTAATACAATTCAGACAAATCTACAAACCCAATTCATGACAGTCTTATTTCAGTACCTACATCCAAAGTATTATCGACTGTGGATAGTTTGAATAATATAATTATTCTCGAAGTCAAAACATACAAAATGAAATAATAGTAAATGATTGACGCAAGACAGTACTATACTAGTAAATAAAAAACACCTTTTATTTAAACATCAAATGTCAATTACATTTCAACTATTACAAGTTTCGAAAGCTATCCAATTACTAAAACTAATATCATCCTTCAGCCCAATGCGCCTCGCATGCTGTAAATGCTTAACCCTACTCAGTCCCTTCGTGAGCGGATCTGCTGGGTTCTCATCTGATGATACACTCTTTGCCACAAGGACTTCTTATTCTATTCGATATCTAATGAAGTGGTATTTTCTGTCGATGTTCCTGGATCTGCCGTGATCCATTAGGTCCTTGGCTAAGGCAACTGCACTCTCGGTATCACAGAAAATCTCCATAGGCTCCTTTATAGTTGGTACAACTCCAAGGTCTCCAATGAAGTTCTTCAGCCATATTGCCTCCTTCGCCGCCTCGCTTGCTGCTACATATTCTGATTCGCAAGTTGAATCAGCCACTGTCCCCTGCTTGGAACTTTTCCAAGTAATTGCTCCTCCATTTAGGGTAAAGACCCAGCCCGACTGAGAGCGGAAATTATCCCTGTCTGTCTGAAAGCTAAAATCACTATACCCCACTACTCTCAAGTCATCACTCCCACCAAGGGTAAGAACCCAATCCTTAGTCCTCCGCAGGTACTTGAGAATGTTCTTCACCGCAGTCCAGTGAGCCTTGCTAGGATTCCCTTGATATCTGCTGACCATGCTCAAAGCAAAGGCCACATCAGGGCGAGTACAGGTCATAGCATACATGGTCGAGCCTATAGCATGTTGAACCTATTCAACACCTTATCCAAGTAGGTACTTTGACTAAGTCCAATTAGTTTCTTACTCCTCTCTCTTAATATCCTTATCCCTAGGATATAGGCAGCTTCTCCAAGGTCCTTCATAGCGAAACACTTCCCAAGCCAGGACTTAACCTCCTGCAAGGTTGGGATGTCATTTCCTATGAGTAGTATGTCATCCTCATACAATACCAAAAATTTAACTATACTCCCACTAGCCTTAACATATACACAGGACTCATCCTCGCTCCTTGAAAAGCCAAACTCTTTGACTTTCTCATCGAAACAAAGATTCCATCTGCAAGATGCTTGTTTTAATCCATAGATGGATTTCTTAAGCTTGCACACTCTATTAGGGTACTTTGCATCAACAAAACCCTCTGGCTGACTCATGTAAACATCCTCAGCCAACTTTCCATTAAGGAAAGCGGTTTTGACATCCATTTTCCATATTTCATAATCATGAAATGCAGCAATGGCTAGCATAACCCTAATAGACTTAATCTTCGCTACTGGTGAGAAGGTCTCATCATAGTCAACTCCCGGAGTTTGAGTAAAGCCCTTCGCAACCAGTCGCGCCTTATAAGTGTGTACCTTCCCGTCCATGTCGGTCTTCTTCTTGAAGATCCATTTGCACCCAACTGTCTTACGACCCGATACATTGTCAACCAAGTTCCAAACTTGATTTTCATACATGGAATGAATCTCGTTGTCCATAGCCTCCTTCCATTTGGCAGACTCAGGGCCTGCCATGGCTTCCTTGAAGTTGTTAGGTTCATCCAAATTTATCAGTGTGCTATCATTGATAAATGCATCACCTTCTGTAGTAATATGGAAACCATAATAAAAATCAGGTGTGCTCCTAACTCTTGTGGAACGCCTCAGCGGTACGGACTCATCAATCGGCGGAACAGGAGTTTCCTCCTCAGGTTGATTGCTAGTGTTTGAGGTTCCTTCACCGCTTGACTCTCAAAGTTCTTCAAGGTCAATTTGTGTAGCACCGTAAATTTTCAAATAAAACTTTCATTTAAAATCGCATAATTCTCATAACACATTTTACGAAAATATCATTTATTTAATTTACAAATCGCAACTCCATAATTGTTTGATTCAATTCCAGGATCCTCAATACATAACTCCTTCACTGATGTGTACAATCAAGTCGGTGCCTTCCCGCGATCCCGAGAAACCTGAAACACATAACACATAACACGGTAAGCACGAAGCTTAGTGAGTTCCCCAAATACCACACACACAACTCATTAGCCACTCGAGGCTATATCACTGTAAGACCCTCCGGTCAATGTGTCTTAGTGGGACCCTCCAGTCCCATGGTTCGTTGGACCCTCTGGTCCGGTCTGTAAAGCTCCGCAAAGCATAAATCACAAAGACATAATGCACAACATAAAACATAAGGCAGGATAACATAATACTCAATGTAAGCACATAAGACCCTCCCGTCACACATAAGTACCACTCTAGGTAAAGTATAGTGAGAAGACTCACCTTGCGAGCAAGCAAGCAAATATCCTCGAACTCGAATCTCGAACTAGCCACCGCCTAACACATAGGGTAAATATCTCTAATTAATACTCGATTCTCGACTCTAAGTAACCACATGTTATTCTTCTCTCTCTAACTCTCTAATTGGGTAAAAGACCATTTTACCCCTCCATGATCTCTATTACTCATGTTGACCAACCCTAAAGTCAACAAAAGTCAAACTCGAGTCAACAATCCATGTTTGACCCGACTCGTCGAGTGCACTCCCTTGCGACTCATCGAGTACCCTTGTTTCCTCAGAAGTCTCAAGAAAGTCCAGCGCAACTCGTCGAGTTGACCCCCAACTCGTCGAGTTATCGCACAATCAAACCTATCGGGACAAACCCTCACCGACTCGTCGAGTCGGCTCCTTGACTCGGCGAGTTCATTCGGACTCATATCTCATCCAGTCGTTTTCAAGGCAGAGAACCATCCCAAATTCTAGATCTGCACTCCTAAAGCTCATCAATCACGTAAAGTCACATGCTTTACGTTCATACATGGCATTTTGAGCTTAAAATTCCAAAACACACCTCAAAAAGGGTTTTTCACTTAAGATCACTATTATGGTTGGATAAAGCAGGGACTTTTGGACTCTAGGGACCTCACATGGTCCAGATCTGAAGTTCAATCCCTCTCAATGAACATAAAACACTCAAAGTCCTCATATTTCGGTGGAAAAACCCTAGATTCATAAAATCATGAGATCTATACAAAATAATGAGAAAGGTGTAAGTTTTATACCTTTCCCAGAAGCTCTGAAGAGGAACAATCTCAGATCTAGCAGCACCTTCTTAAACCTTGGCTTGGAATTCTTCTCTTCTCTTCACAAGATGCACCAAACACTCACAATTAGCCAATCACTCTTTCTCAAAGCTCAAAGGTCGTCTAGGGTTTGTTCTCAGGGAAGTGTAGCCGCAAATGAGGCTATAAGTGCCTTTAAATAGGCCCCAATCCCCAGAAATTAGGGTTTCTATGCCCAACACCTACTCGGCGAGTCATCTCTCTGACTCGTCGAGTCCACTCATTAAATCCACGTGGCCAACCCGACCCTACTCGGCGAGTCGGACTCACAACTTGTCGAGTCACTCCATATATCTCAAAGATAAACACACATTAATGCATCTGAAAGTCCGGATGTTACAATTCTCCCCCACTTGAATTAGATTTCTCCCTCGAAATCGCTTCTCGACGTCACATAGATCGAACCCAAAAACCTGAAAAGTACCATCGAAAGGATCTCATACCACACAACTAACTTCCCCCATAGACACCTGAAACCAATTAGGAACTCCCAACCCGGAAGAGGAAATACCCTTCTGCCGCTACGATACCCTTTTTGACTCACCAGAATTTGAAAACTCTAGTGGCATGTCTCACTGCCCGATCGCCCTCTCAAGCTATCATCATGTTATTTTCTCCTCGAATAACGGACCCTGCAAACTCATTGCCCCTCTGATTCTCTCGTAGTGACTGATAGAAACAAGTCAAAGCCCAAAAATTTTCCACCGATCACTCATACCAGACATACTAACAATCCATATCATACTCCAAGGGATGAAAGGGTCACATTACACCAAAGACCCATCCAATATACTGCAATCGAAATCCTATTTGAACAAAGAACTCTCAATACCCTACCCTCAAACACAAGAAAATAATCATGCTTGCTCAGAAGCATCCTCTGACATCTAATAATCATAAGCCCCAGCTCCCTCTCGGATACCCCCTTCAACACTGAGCACCAGGTCAACTCCCGACCCAACTGATGAACCTCCAAAGGTTACCCGTTATATACCCCAAAACGTATCACTGACTTCCTATTCACAACAACTATCTCGTCCCATTGTGACGCACAAGTCACGAAGTTCTCTTTACCCCAAGCGAATACTACAATCCCAATTGAAATCGTCTCACCCTCGACCTCTGACGCCTACTACTCATTAGTTCCATGCGTCTCGCGGTCCTTCCCATACAAACGAACTGACCCACTCAGGTCTAAGACCTCAGATGAACCCATCTCTGAATCCGAAATCTCATTCGCCTACCCAATTCACCACCAAAGCTAAACTCAAACTCGAGAGTTTGGTCCAACACAGAATTGGAACCACTCGTCCTAATGAAGCACTCAACTCATGACCCATGACCCGCAACCCACGCGTACACCACTTCTCCAATTCCCTTCGATTGCGATAACCACAACTTAACTTAGAATATAACGATTCCCGACAATTATGGAGACCCCAGTCTCGCACCTAGTCCGACCACCAGGTTCCCGAAACTCAAAGAATAAGGCTACCCAAGCCTAAAGCTCTTATGCGTCATGATCTGACTAGCGAATAATACGGCTCCCCATAGTATCATAAAATTCCTTTTCACTAACCCGCGAAGGCTACGGCTCCCCGCAGGCCTACGACACTCTCTCAATAACTCATGGATGCTACAGCTCCCTGCAGTATCACAACACTCTCTTGCTGACTGGCAAATACTACGGCTCCCCGCAGTATCACAACACTCTCTCTCACTGACTCGCCATGGGCTCACTCCATGGTTTTCCCTTGATAATCCGAAGTGAATACTCCCACTCGGATCCACTCACCCTCTTATCACCTCATAATATCCTCCTCGAGTCATCACCCCACCGAGTTCACTATCGAATACTCCACGGCTCAACATAGATAGGTACACACACCCACCTAGGTTATGCATCTCCACTCCAGACGACAACCGTCGTGTCCAACACTTTTTCTCGCTGCTATTCACATTCTTCCATTTGATGACCATTAGCTGAAGGTCTCCCGATGGAACCGTAGTCACTTGATACTTCACTTTCCATCTCATAACTCAAGTCTCAAAGTAATCCGAAATTTAGGGCATTCTACTCGGATACCTTGGTATACCATCATAGAACCTCACGATGTCTTGCCTCAACCACTAATCTCCTACTTACAGCATCATACTCAGATACCGCAATGCATCCTTTCAGAATCTCACAACTGATCTTCCTTTCAAACAACTCGTAACTTCGGAATATTCCAACTCTCAATTGAAACACGGAGGAATCGTCAATGACTCAGAATACGTTGACGACAATCCGAAACTTCCCCCTCTAATGCTCAAAACCCATGTAGGAATACTCATATCGACCCTGAATTTGGTTGCCCAATAAACTTCTATCCTTCCCAAGGTGCATATAACAACCCATACATTGAACCAGAAATTCTCAACCTTCGAAACTATCCGTACGAGCCACCCACCTCGAATTTACCATTACAACCTCGAAGAATTCATATCCACCACAAGGTCTCTGACCAACGGCCACTTGCCGTGGAGACACTCATCCCTTCCTGAACACGTACAACATGCACTATCTTACTCTGCACCTTGCCTCGACCACCAATAACCTTGGCCTCATGTAACCGTACCGTAGGTCACCATTGATAGGTTTTATACAAACAATCCTATGTGTGCATGCAACCCTAATTGGATCTATGTTTTCACTATTAGACATACAACTTCATGAACACAAAAAGAAACCTGTAATACTCCTATGATTTTCGAAATCCACAAAGGAGAATAGAATACATACCTTTTGTTGTTATATAGCAATAACAACTAGTTCCTTGAATTTCCTTAGCTCTTGAAAGCAAGTACCACAACTGCAGTACCTCTAATGGCTCACAAACACACTTTGGGTGAGAGGATGAATATGATAGAGAGGAAAGGAGGCAAGAGGCTCCAAAATTCGACCCTAGTAGGGTTTCTTCAAGGGTTGGCCGAATTTTAGTGCCTTAGGGTGCTATTTATACTTAAGGCTAACTAGGATTTCAAGGTGGAAACCCTAATCCCTTAGCTTAGGGCCTAAGCAAATCCATGAACTCCTTTCCTTAAACCCTTGGATGAAAACTCCTAGATCCTTCTAGGATTTTCGGCCAAGCCTTCATAAAGGTGATCCAATGGCCCAAAGCCTCAACTATCGAATAATTACAAAATAGCCCCTGTACTTTAATCAGTTCCTTTAATCCCAAAATCAATTCTAAATTAATTTCTGATTAAATACTAATTAATAATATGATTCCAAATTATTATATTAATCATATAATAAATAAATCATATTTATGCTCTAATCAACCTCTCTCCTCAACTGTCATCCTGTCTAGTCACCCGTGTGAAGGCAACCCAAAAGGACCATGCTCACAATCGGGTCAAGTACATACCAAAATAGTTATGGACTTAGACACTAATCCAACAGTCTCCCACTTGGATAAGTCTAATAACTATTTTGAATAACTTCAGAACCTGATCAACAATCGTAGCTTTCAAAAGCCGCTGTCTACTCTGATCTTATCAGATACGCGTGTCCTTTAGATAAGGGATTATATATTCCTCCATTCTCAAAATATCGTATAGACACAAGACATGAATTTTAATCATTCTCTCTATACTGTTTCCCGACTTCCGATTTATGACGACTGACAATAGACTACAATTGAACACATCAACTTAGTCCCGGCTTGGCCAAGCGCTTAGGGTGTCATCACTAAATCATCGAGGGGCCCACATATATCGCTTTTATCCCACTTTGGGTAAAAGGAATGGATAAACTTCGACTCAAATGATCGCTTGCATTTACTGATCGAATCACACACAACAATAAGTTTTATAACACCAAGTTACTGGTGCGTTAACTTATTATCAATGTGTAACCGACCAACAAATAACAACTCACACGTCTCGGTTTCAAGAATATACAATATTATCGACTCACAATCATTCGCGATAAAATCCATGAAGTGATTCACGTGAGCGTGGGTTTAATCCAATACTCTAATCTTATCAAAGTACTCATGAACTCTGCAGCAAACTTGTGCTATGTCTAAACACTTTAGACAATCTACAGACAGATTCATGACAATCTTCCTTCATACCTACTTCCAACGTATGACCGACTGTGGAGGTTCGAATAACCCAGTTATTCTGGAAGTCAAAACATGCAAACTGAAACACAATAATAATACTTAATCCTTTATGGCCCCAAAACTTTTGAGTGTAAATAAAACACTTTTATTTAAACGCCATATTGATTACTCATTATTGATTTGTTTAATGTTTCGGATAACCAACTTATTTCTTGAATTACAACAATAGCTGTCCCATGCTCCGAGCATGCACACTATGTTTCCTATGGTCCATGCTTTGTGAAATAGATCAACTGAAAACCTTTCCAATGATGCTCATTTCACAATTCCTAATCCTCATCGTTAGTGTAAGAATACAAGGTTCTTGCCACTATTAGAATATGTTAGATTCTAACATTTTATGCAACGATCCTTTCGTAAAGTCATAGCACAAAAGTCACCAAGACTTGGCCAATGAAATTACAAGGTTCTCTATCAGAAATTGTTACAAAACAATTCTATAGATGTGATGTCTCTCACTCAAAGTACATTCCTTTGAAGATCCTTTTTGCATAAAAATTTTCTAATCTAGACATAAATTCTCAATTTCTAACTCCCAATATGGAAACATTTCCATATTTGCCATATGACAACTTATTCTAAATAGAATATTATCTATTCATAAAAATGTCGATATGGTCCATCCAATACTATACTTCCAACTATTCACAAGCAACAAATCCTTGGCGAACCTTAGATCGTCCTTTGATAGTTGTTTAATTATTTTAGTCAAATCCAGTTCTAGTCCTTTTTCCCTCTTAATGCCCTAGACATTTGGAAAATTTTAGAATAGTCAAATATTATAGCATTTGCAATCGATCCTATACCTGAAGCATATGGGACACGATGCATAATGTCTTACATAAAGATATGATACTTTATCAATCTTCTGCCATAATATTTTATGTGTCACGTTCTCACAATTCGAACTATGAAGAGGGATGCCGTAATCATAATCGAAATTTGAGAACACACTATGTATCCTTTGACTAAAATATTAAAATTTCTCAATCTAAGCTTTAGATTTTGAAACGAAGTATAATATTCTCTCCCTTAATTATAGCAAAACAACTTTTCAACCCTTGCGATTTTGCAAAGTATAACTCTTGTTTTCTATAATTAATATTGCTAACTTGCAATATTTACCATAATAATCATGCTCCTACTAATATGATGATTATTTCCTTATCAGCATAACACTTATGCTCCCACTAGCTTCGACATGTATTCAGAAAACAGATGAACTTCCAGAAAACAATGCTTATTGAAATCCTTAAGTTCATATTTCTAAGACTTGATGCTTTGATAAGCCTTTATCTAAGCTTCTTAAACTCATACACCTTTGCCTTAGAAAGCTCACATGTGTATCTCAGACAAATTCAGAACTTATGTTACTAAGTCCCAAATGTTCAGACTAATTGCCAAATCTCACAATTCGAACTATGAAAAGGGATGCCGTAATCATAATCGAATTTGAGAATACAATTTTCACAATTGCTATCTTCTTAAAATCTCTCTTAGTGAAAACGTTTCCTCACAATCATTTTCATGAAATGGAGAGAAACCTTATGACACTTAGATTTTATGGTGTATGTGTTCCTATCCATGTGAATCTGCCAAAACAAGGTTTGCGACAAATCCAAACTCATATGGACTGAACTTGTTTAATCTTGATTTCTCGCCTTATGGTAGCACGAATGCCCACCATTGCTTCCAGGTTGTCAAGAAGCTCACCCTTACCTATCAACGTTCTTTCCATTGATTAGGGTGCCTTGCCTTTATGCAATCAATTGAGAACTCATAGAACTCATATGCATAATCAACTCAACTAGAATGGCACGAAAACAAGAGTATGTCAGTCACGATAGGTTATAAACCTCAAGTCGCGCGCTAGTGATGATCAACTAGGTTTATTCTTGATTTGTTCTTGAAACTTTTCAAGACCATTAAGATTCCCACTTACTTCTTGACATATAAGCTTCTTTTACCAAGAAACATTTCTTGACAAACAAATATTCAAGAGTTAGTGTAGCTTTTTATCAAGTTTAACACTTCACACAATTGGTTCTAGTTGGTCTTTGTCTTACCCAAGACATCACAACTTACCAATTTCAAATGTGCAAGAATGAGAAAACCTTTTCCAAACTCCATATTTGATGAGTGTTATAAACCTACTTAAGACTTGTCACTCAAGTCACAGTCTTGGAGTGTGACTCTAAGACTTGATTTTGGAACGAAGTATGATTGACTTCTTGATTTAACCAATTTTTCCAATTCTCGATTCCTCTTCTTAGCCATACAAATGCACTAAGACTCACTTAGAGGATCAATTGAGATATGGTTCTTAATCATTAAGTCTTATCATAAAACACAATAAAAGGTACTCTCCCTTCTTCTTAGAATAGAGAAACTTTTACCTTTTTGCCTGCTTGATTCTTCTTATTCGTTCTGCTATTGATTGAAACTCTTTCAATCAACTCAGAATTATACTTAATCTTATAAGTATAACCATATTTACTAAACTTTAGTAAGTCATGACGAATATCTTTATCACTCTTGTGGTGGACTCGATCAACGCACAACCTAGTGTACTCGATCTTCTAGTCCTTCACTTGACACTTTGCCAAAGAATTAGTCTAATTTCTAAATATGAAGTTTCTCATTCATCACGCAACCAAGTTGTATGATTCCAAGTTTCTGTCCAATTGGAACTTGGGCGATGAGAAACTCTCCCTATTTGGTAAATTCTCAACATTTCCAGAAATAACATAATTAAGAATCAAATCCATCATTGCTAATAATAGAAACATTCAAACATCAATTTTTCATACACACCATTGCAAGGATAAATAAATAAGATAAAATCAAAATTTATTTTATTGCGGAAAAATTTGTCCTTACAATGCAATTCAACTGAAAACTATGCTATTACATATTTCTTAGCAATCTTTCCTAACTCTAAAGTAGCAGCTCAAAAATCCGATCCTCGAATCCATGCGATCCAAATCCATTTCTTCATGATCATATTTAGCATGCTTCTTCCTTAAGCTTTCTTTCTTTTCTTCGATCCTACAAAACATCAAAATGTAATCTTATCACATCATGTATTAAGAATCTAGAATAGGAACTTAAAAGAGCTAGATAGTGGAGTTTACCTGAAGTAGAGCCATACGTCTTGACTCTCCCATCTCTTAGATCTCTCAGGTAAATAGGGCAACTTCGTCTCCAATGCCCCTTCTCTTGGCAATAAAAGCAAATGGACTCCTTTGGCACATTACATGGGACAATCTCATACTTAGTCCTTTCTGGACTTCCAATGTTGCCAGTGTCCATTGAAGCTTGGGAGTTTGATTCACCAGACAAATTTTCTTGACCAGCACGCCAAATCATTGCTGATTCAGCAGCTATAAGCAAATATGTGAGATCAATTAGGGTCACGTCGTGTTACATCATATAGTACTCTTTAACGAACCCACTATATGATTCAGGAAGTGACAGAAGAACCCAGTCAATATTCAACTCACCCGAAATCTCGACACCCAACATTCTTAACCTGTCAATGTGCGACTTTATCTCTAATATGTGTGCACACATAGGTTTCCCATCTTCGTGTTTACTTGCCAAAAGGGCTTGAGTGAGCTTGAACTTTTCAAGCCTTCGAACTTGTGGGTTAGGGAGAATAATTGGAGGAGGTGGAGGAAGTGAAGCATGATTTCTTGTTCCTCGATCATGTCGTGGAACTTCATCTTCATTTGGAAAGCTTGTTCCATGGGATTTGGGAAGACCATGATTGTCAGAACATCTATAAAACGGGAGAAAATTCAAGTTAAGTTGATTGAGTCCTTAATAAAACACCCAAATGAGATATTAAGGCTAGGACCCAACACAATACTCTACAACCTAGAAGAGGGATTCCGTAATCTAGTTACAGAATATTTGAAGGTAGGTAAATGACGATTTACCAATTTCCACCATGAAAAACGAAAAATGAAGTTTAAGTTTTAAATGAATTGAAACTCCTAGATCTTTTTGAGATTCATTGAACCTTTCAATGGCATGTTTAATCTCGATTATGCCCTTCATATTTGTGACTGAGATGCCGAGGATCACAAACAAGGTGTGAATAACCATACGAATCACGTGGTGCACTCAATGCTACTATCACCTAATCAATGTGCCGGTTAGCCACACACGCTCCATTGATCTATGATAAACATCAAGCCACCCTTCGCCACCAATGTCAACCCCAAATTAGTGTGTCGGTTAACCACACACGCTCCACTAACGTTTGACAAGGGTACAAAGTGTAATTCCATGGATTAGCATACAATTTCACATTTTGCCTAAAGTAACTAGAATTTGGGAATTTGTAAAAGCATGTAGTTACTTTGTACTTCATTATACTTATAATGCAAGGTTTCGTCCTATCCTACCCGTTCGGCTAACGACCCTCCACTAGTCAAGAGTGCGGTGGGTAAGAGTGGATACCCATTCAATTGACATTTTATAGGCAATTTCCTTAAACACCCCTTATAGACCAGCTTCGTGAATGAGGCCTACTAACGGTAAGACTGACTGTTTACTCATACATATATATAATATTAGACTTTTAATGTTATATATAGTATAGGGTGTATTTTATACTTTTAAAATACTAGGTGGTCTAATCTAATAAATTATACTTTTAATTTAATTAAATTTAAACCAAAACTTTATGGAATTATTAACTCTCTTTTAATTATACACTTTAATTAATTAATAAAACCATAAGGGTGTAATTTGAACTTTTCAAAATATTAGGGTTTTAATCATATTTAACTTTTTCGAAAAATTAAAACCTTTTAATTTTAAACTCTTAAATATTAAAAAATATTGATTTAATAATTATCCAAAATTAAACAATTAATTTAAAATTATTAAATCTTGTAGGATTATCTATTAAATTAGACAATTAATTTAATCTAATCCCATATCCCCTAAGATTTGAAAATTTATGGAATGAGATAATCCATAAGATCTTTAATTATCTATTTAAGGAATCAAAGATAATTACAAGATATGACATTATCCAAATACCTAAAATTTGGGAATCCTATCTAGGGGACAAGGCAAATTTCGAAATTCTAGGGTTAGACAACCCTAAAATAGAAATCTTGGGGCCAAAGAAAAGGGTTTAGGAAACCTTACCAAAATTTCGAAATTTAGGGTTTAGAAACCCTAATTTCGAAAATCAAGCCTCCAGGGTTTATTAGCCATAAACCCTAATTGTCATATTCATACATTTGTATCAAATCTAATTGAAAACAAAAACCTAAGGCTCTAAAACCACTGATAGGTTTTATACAAACAATCCTATGTGTGCATGCAACCCTAATTGGATCTATGTTTTCACTATTAGACATACAACTTCATGAACACAAAAAGAAACCTGGAATACTCCTATGATTTTCGAAATCCACAAAGGAGAATAGAATACATACCTTTTGTTGTTATATAGCAATAACAACTAGTTCCTTGAATTTCCTTAGCTCTTGAAAGCAAGTACCACAAATGTAGTACCTCTAATGGCTCACAAACACACTTTGGGTGAGAGGATGAATATGATAGAGAGGAAAGGAGGCAAGAGGCTCCAAAATTCGACCCTAGTAGGGTTTCTTCAAGGGTTGGCCGGATTTTAGTGCCTTAGGGTGCTATTTATACTTAAGGCTAACTAGGGTTTCAAGGTGGAAACCCTAATCCCTTAGCTTAGGGCCTAAGCAAATCCATGGACTCCTTTCCTTAAGCCCTTGGACGAAAACTCCTAGATCCTTCTAGGATTTTCGGCCAAGCCTTAATAAAGGTGATCCAATGGCCCAAAGCCTCAACTATCGAATAATTACAAAATAGCCCCTGTACTTTAATCAGTTCCTTTAATCCCAAAATGAATTCTAAATTAATTTCTGATTAAATACTAATTAATAATATGATTCCAAATTATTATATTAATCATATAATAAATAAATCATATTTATGCTCTAATCAACCTCTCTCCTCAACTGCCATCCTGTCTAGTCACCCGTGTGAAGGCAACCCAAAAGGACCATGCTCACAATCGGGTCAAGTACATACCAAAATAGTTATGGACTTAGACACTAATCCAACAACCATATCCAGTCCTCTAACCGATGTTGAACAAATCTCTGATATCCTCAATAAAATACCCGGTTCTCCCCAA
Source organism: Lactuca virosa (assembly GCF_052849685.1). NCBI lineage: Eukaryota > Viridiplantae > Streptophyta > Magnoliopsida > Asterales > Asteraceae > Lactuca > Lactuca virosa. The sequence goes on from NC_136433.1 coordinate 241,248,049, forward strand.
CTCAGGGCTCGAACCATCACCATTTGGCACACGAACCATCTATTCTACAGACAGTTTTACCAGGTACATCACACTTACTCTTGGAAGGTACCACAAAACACTCGATAATCTTCCCGATAGGGACAAAGCAACTCCAAACATCCTGAATCTCAGATAAAATCCTCGAAAACTTCCCAGCATGACTGCCCTTAGTCATCTTGAATGCCTCAGACCCACACACCGCCGGATACTCCGACTGTCCCGACACAGTCCTGACTCTCAATCTGGAAATAATGCACTATTACGCACCTCGTTTCTGATTCCTCAACCAGTCTCCCAACGTCATTAAAATCTCATACTGACACACTACCAGGCATCTCAACTGTCACGTAGTAGTCATAACTCTTATTCTGAAAATTAATGAACTATCTCACTCCTCATCTTCGACTCCCAAACCAACGTCCCATCATGAGAATTATCATGACAGAAGAGACCTTACTCCCACACTCGATATCCATCATAGACGATGAGAGCCACCTCCCAACATACTCCTCTTGATCACTCGACACTGCTGCTAACATATGCCCTACTATACTCGAATAGGGTATATCCTTGTCCTTGACCATCTCAGTCTCCACTGATGATCCTTTCATACTATATTACTACCTTGCGGTAGACAACTGCTCGGATACTCCGGCTAAAGATCGCAACCAATGCTACCCCACAGGGTTTATCTTCAAACTCAGAAACTGAAAACTCAATGGCTCTTCTGCTTCTCACAGGAAAAGGAGATAGCACGACTCTGTTCATCGAAAATGACGTCTCCACTATCGGCCGATTGCTCAACTCAGACCGTAATCCTCCATAAAGCACCATCTCTACTCATCCTTGAGTCTTGCGACTCCAACTGGCATCTCACCAAAAATCTCCCGGAAACTATCTCGATTTCCCTCTCAAGGTATTCTCCCTTGAAACTCGTTCAACATGGCCCTCTGGCCCCACACTCTATCACATCTGATCTCAGTCTAATCAATCACAACGGGGTTACTGGTAAAACCATGAGCACTTACCCACCACGAGTCATGGTACTCGAACCATGTGATCTCCTCTCAATCTGCTATAAATCATGGTACCCGAACCATGTTATCTCCTCTCACTCTGCTACTTAGAACCTCTGGAACTCTCCTTGTTTCGCGTACGGGTCCTCTGCTTTCAGTAGTACGGGCCCATACTACCTGCCACATCTACCCATACTTTCCACACGGATCGTCCCAAATTTCCTAAGTAGTTGCTCAACCTTCTCGATCACCAATCCCGTTAAACCTGGTCGCTCCCCAGCGAATACTCTATTCTATCAGCGTACTCATCTGACTAAGGTTACTCCCTAGGCTCTTCCTAGGTTCTCACACTTCTCTGCCACCAGCTGCTGAAGAACTCCATATGATGCCAGCCATCTACCTCCTAAATATCGTCATATTCACTTAGTAGTTGACTCCCATCATCGAAAGTTCCACAAAGCACGAAGCAAGCAGCATTCGGACATCGAATAATCTCCACCCGCAAGCAAAACACTGTAGGTTACAACTCTATCTGCTCTACTCACACTCGAAAGGTGTCACCGAACTCAAACAACTCTACCCCACGCGGGTATCTAACTACTCTCTCAGTAGGCTCCTCTAATGCTCATCTAGGTATCTCTCCTAGATTACCCCTCTACTCAAAGCACTATCCCTGAAATATTCCTGCTGGATACTCTTACTTCGCACATACTCAAAGCACATCACAGATAACAGCAATTCCTAGGCTAAGGCATCACAAATCAGGCAACTCTAGCCCTATTATATGGAATACCTAGCCTATCATCTAGCATGCATCACTAATATCTCAATAATAACTCATAACACAAGTAAGTAAGGGTACTTTAGGAAATCACCGTTCGGGCTCTGGCTGATTGTACACACCGCTCCTTCTCGTTTTCTCTTAGAAACTCTTACTCGTTATAGAAAAATCTTTTCTTTTTGAAAACTTTTCTCAAATCCTCAGTTTGAGTCCAGACTTACCCGAAGGTGCATCCGAATCCCTCAAACCAAGGCTTTGATACCAACTTGTAACACCGTAAATTTTCAAATAAAATTTTCATTTAAAATCGCATAATTCTCATAACACATTTTACGAAAATCTCATTTATTTAATTTACAAATCGCAACTCCATAATTGTTTGATTCAAATCCAGCATCCTCAAAACATAACTCCTTCACTGATGCGTACATTCAAGCCGGTGCCTTCCTGCGATCCTGAGAAACCTGAAACACATAACACATAACACGGTAAGCATGAAGCTTAGTGAGTTCCCCAAATACCACACACACAACTCATTAGCCACTCGAGGCTATATCACTGTAAGACCCTTCGGTCAATGTGTCTTAGTGGGAACCTCCAGTCCCATGGTTTGTTGGACCCTCTGGTCCGGTCTGTAAAGCTCCGCATAGCATAAATCACAAAGACATAATGCACAACATAAAACATAAGGCAGGATAATATAATACTCAATGTAAGCACATAAGACCCTCCGGTCACACATAAGTACCACTCTAGGTAAAGTATAGTGAGAAGACTCACCTTGCGAGCAAGCAAGCAAATATCCTCAAACTCGAATCTCGAACTAGCCACCGCCTAACACATAGGGTAAATATCTCTAATTAATACTCGATTCTCGACTCTAAGTAACCACATGTTATTCTTTTCTCTCTAACTCTCGAATTGGGTAAAAGACCATTTTACCCCTCCATGATCTCCGTTACTCATGTTTACCCCTCCGTGATCTCCATTACAATTGTTTCCTCAGAAGTCTCAAGAAAGTCCAGCTCAACTCGTTGAGTTGACCCCCAACTCGCCGAGTTATCGCACAATCAAACCTATCTGGACAAACCCTCACCGACTCGTCGAGTCGGCTCCTTGACTCGGCGAGTCCATTCAGACTCATATCTCATCTAGTCGTTTTCAAGGCAGAGAACCTTCCCAAATTCTAGATCTGCACTCCTAAAGCTCATCAATCATGTAAAGTCACAGGCTTTACGTTCATACATGACATTTTGAGCTTAAAATTCCAAAACACACCTGAAAAAGGGTTTTTCGCTTAAGATCACTATTATGGTTGGATAAAGCACGGACTTTTGGACTCTAGGGACCTCACATGGTCCAGATTTGAAGTTCAATCCCTCTCAATGAACATAAAACACTCAAAGTCCTCATATTTGGGTGGAAAAACCCTAGGTTCATAAAATCATGAGATCTATACAAAATAATGAGAAAGGTGCAAGCTTTATACCTTTCCCAGAAGCTCTGAAGAGGAACAGTCTCAGATCTAGCAGCACCTTCTTGACCCTTGGCTTGGAATTCTTCTCTTCTCTTCACAAGATGCACCAAACACTCACAATTAGCCAAGCACTCTTTCTCAAAGCTCAAAGGTCGTCTAGGGTTTTTTCTCAGGGAAGTGTAGCCGCAAATGAGGCTATAAGTGCCTTTAAATAGGCCCCAATCCCCAGAAATTAGGGTTTCTCTGCCCAACACCTACTCGGCGAGTCATCTCTCTGACTCGTCGAGTCCACTCATTAAATCCACGTGGCCAACCCGACCCTACTCAGCGAGTCGGACTCACAACTCGTCGAGTCACTCCATACATCTCAAAGATAAACACACATTAATGCTTCTGAAAGTCCGGATGTTACAATTTGCCTCCCACTGTTTCCTTGGCTTATGAATTCTCTCTCATGAAAGACTCCTCTCCTCGCCACGAAGAAAAAATTGTCACTCGGTCTATAGAAGAGATAACCAAAAGATTTTTGTGGGTAGCCGATGAAAATACACCGCTCACTTTGAGATTCGAGCTTGTCGTGAGTCTCGCACCTCACGAAAGGCTCACAACCCCAAATCTTGATGTGGTCTAATGTGGTAACTTTCCCAGTCCACATCTCCTGAGTTGTTTTGGCAACCTTCTTGGTAGGGACTAGATTAAGGATATGGGCGGCAGTCTCTAAGGCATACCCCCAGAATGAGTTGGTAACGAAGCTCGACTCATCATGGAACGAACCATGTCTAACAAGGTTCGATTGCATCTCTCAGCCACACCATTCAGCTGTGGTGTGCTAGAAGGTGTCAATTGTGAAACAATTCCACATTCCTTAAGATAGTCAAGGAACTCAATACTAAGATACTCACCATCTCGATCGGATCGGAGCATCCTTATCTTCCTGCCCAACTGATTCTCCACTTCTTGTTTAAACTCTTTGAATTTTTCAAAGGTTTTAGACTTATGCTTGATTAAGTAGATATAGCCATACCTACTGTAATCATCAGTAAAAGTCACATAGAAGCGGTTAACATCCCTTGTGGCGGGTTTGAAGGGTCCACACACATCAGTGTGTATGAAGTCCAACAAACCTTCACCCCTAGCACATGTACTAGTGAAGGGTGACTTAGTCATTTTTCCAAGTAAACAATATTCTCAACTATCATCTGACTTTAAGTCAAATGACTCCAAGACTCCAGCCTTTTGGAGTTGGCCTATGCGCTTCTTGTTGACATGTCCAAGATGACAATGCGACAAGGATGCCTTATCCAAACTAGTGGAAGAATCAATATGCAATACATTATTTCCTAAGTTGTCTACAACCGACACAGTTTCATATACACCATCACAAGGTAATGCTTTAAAATAAAAAACACCAATATAAAAAGCATTAATACCACCACATTCATTATCAAATGAAAAAGTAAATCCTTGTTTGTACAAACCATGAAAGGAAATAATATTTCTCGTCATTTCAGACGAGTAACAAAATTTATTCAAATCTAATATTAACCTACTACTAAGCAATAAAGAATAAACTCCAATCTTGGTGACATGTGAAGCTTTCCTATTCCGCATGATCAAGTTTATCTTCCCGTGCTCCACATCCTCACTTCTTTTTAGGCCCTGCAAATCAGAACAAATGTGAATTCCACACCTTGGATCAAGGACCCAAGAATTAGTATGTGGTGAGTTATTAGACAATATAGTGTAAATACCTGCATGGGTGGGTTTCACTTTCCCATCCTTAACGTCCTACAAGTACTTGGGGCAACTTCGCTTCCAGTGCCCTTTTTCCTGACAGTAGAAGCATTGTGCATCCTTCGGGTTAGAAGAGGGAGTGACAGAACCCCCTTTGGTTCCACTCGAAGAGGAGCCATCAAGAGACTTTCCCTTGGTACCCTTTGAAGGGGTCTTCCTCTTTTTCCCTTTACCTTGCCCGATTTCCAGAACAGGGGCGGTGGTATGAGTGGTAACAACATTCTTACCTTTGAGACTACTTTCAGCAGTCCTCAAAAGTCCTTGAAGTTTGCTAAGTGTGACCTGCTCCTTGTTCATATGATAGGTCATGCGGAACTGATCATAATAGGAGGGTAAGGAGTGTAGAATGATATCTATTGCTAACTCCTCATCAAAGTTCATATTTAACTTTAGCAAACGATCCACGAATCTTTGCATTTTCTACAGGTGGCCCATGATGGACTGTCCATCCTTCATTTTTGTTGTTATCATGGAGGTGATGATTTCATACCTTTCCTGACGAGCACTCTGATGGTATCTTTCCATCAGGTCCTGGTGCATCTCATAAGGGTAGAAATCTTCATAGGATTTCTGGAGTTCTGTTGTCATGGTAGCCAAAATGATACAAGATACCTTAGTGGCATCCTTCTCATGGGTAGTGTATTCAGCAATCTCCTCTGGAGTAACAAAAGACTCATCAATAACCTTTAGCTCCTTATCAAGGACATACTCCTTGTTCTCATAGCGAGTGACCATCCTTATGTTCCTAATCCAATCATTGAAATTAGTCCCATCAAAGAGGACTCTCCCATAAAGATTCATGACAGAAAAGGAGCCAGTAGGGTTTGAGCCAGAAGCATTTTTGGAAGACATCTGAAAAGGAAGAAAGACAAGTTTAGATTAGATAAAGAGTCCTTAATAAGACACCCAAATGAAATATCAAGGCTAGGACCCAACACAATATTTTATAATTTGGAAGAGGGATGCCGTAATCTAAGCTACAAAATATTTGAAGGTACGTAAATGACGATTTACCAATTTCTACCATGAAAAACGAAACAGAGTATTAGGTTTTAATTGGATTGAAACTCCTAGATCTTTTGAGATTCATTGAACAATCCAATGACATGTTTAAATCTCGATTATGCCCTTCAAGTTTGTGACTGGGATACCGAGGATCACAAACAAGGTGTGAATAACCATGCAAATTAACTTGGTACTCTTAATTTTATCACCCAATCGATGTGCCGGTTAACCACACACGCTCCACCGATCTATGATAAACCTTAAGCCACCCTTTGCCACCCTTGTTAGTCCAAGTTAGTGTGTCGGTTAACCATACACGCTCCACTAACGACTTAGTAAGGTGCAAAGTGTAATTTCATGGGTTAGCATCAATTTCACATTTTCCTAAAGTAACTAAGATTGGGAATTTATAAAAGATTTAGTTACTTTATATTTATCATTATACTTTTAATGAGAATTAGTGTCTTATCCTACCCATTCGGATAACGACCCTCCACCAGTCAAGGAAGCGGTGGGTGTGAGTGGACACCCATTAAACTGCCATTTTATAGGCAACAACCTTATACCCCCCTTATAGACCGGCTTCGTGAATGAGGCCTACTAACGGTAAGACTGACTTATTCTTATACACATATATAACTATTAGACTTTTAATAACATAATAGTATAAGGGTTGAATTTTAAACTTTTAAAATTCTAGGGTTTGGAATTAAAGTATTCTAAAGTGACTTTACAAATTCCAAAACTTGAGGGCAAGTTTTGAAACTATTCAAAACCTTTCATTTCTGTAACTTATGAGTTTTAATGTTTTTAATGAAAAGACTCTTGGAATTCCATAACTTGAGGACAAGTTATGGATTCCATTAAAAAACATTTAGATCAACAATTAAACTAACAAGCATTTCAAATAATTTCTATAATCTAACAATACTCATAAGCATGCATAATTCATATCAACAATTTTCAAGAATCATACAAACTTAATATAAAACTTGAAACTTTGACAATTATCTTTTAAATTGGATAAGCACAATCATTACCACATCAAAAACAGGTTTAACAATCTAAAAATAGTTTAGGGTAATGATCCTAGTCCAATTCCAGCATTTAAACTGGAAATTCTGCACTCAGGGCGTCCAACTCATCGAGTGCATGAACCAACTCGGCGAGTTGGATGAATTTCAACATGGACTCGTCAAGTCCCCCCAATGGACTCGGCGAGTTCACTAAACAGTGAGCAGAAAATCGACTTTTTCAGCAAGTAGCATCAAGTATAATTGAAAACAAGCCTAGGCTCTGACACCAATGTTGGGTTTTGAGCATTCTAACACTCTTATGGTGTGCATGCAACCGTAGAAACCTTGGATCTATGTTTTCTCTATTATACATGCAAACTTTGATTTTTCCAAGGTTTCATCCTAACTAGCATATCATGGGGTATATGTAATACAAAATTATAGTAGAATGACATACCTTTCTTGTAGCTTTGATTCCTTAAGACTTTGTGAGCCTAGCACCCCAAATGTGATGCCGAAAATGCTTCACACAACACCACCAACAATTGGAATAACTTGAGAGAAGAACACTTGCTACACAAATCGGCTAGCCCTCACTTCTTATCACTTAAAGGTGCCATTTCATGAACTATGAGGCTTCTTATATAGTGTGCACATTAGGGTTACACCATGTAACTCATTACTTTCCACATTCCTCATGATCCATGGGTTTTAACCTCCATGGAGTATCCATGGGTCACCACATGGATTTAGCCCAACATGAAGAACTATGGATCCTAAGCCCACTTTATAAGAATGAATGATTTACCAAATCAATCCCAATTTATTTAATTAGTCTCTTGTGATCACAAAATTAATTCCAAACTAATTCTTGATCAATACGAATTAAATAATACGATTTCATATTAATATATTAGAACTTATAATATATTAATAAATCATAAATATTCTATTCTCACAAAAGTCTATCCAAATTGTTCCGATGCCATGCAACCCAAATGGACCATGCTAAATCGGGTCAAGTACATACCAAATATAGTTATGGATTTAGACACCTTATCCAACAGTTTATTGAATGCATGCAATAACCATGATATAACATGTTTTTTAAACTAGAATTATAAAAACATCAAAGACTCCTTACAAACATCAAATCTATGCAATCCTTTTTTAAAGAACACTCGCACGTCTCTTAAACGCACTGTTGGGATAAAGGATACCTAACCGCTTGGTGTTAACTTTTGATGGACGAGGTGTTTTCACGATTTCTATAACCAAGTTATAGGCTGATTACACAAGTTATTCAAATTGGGCGATTTGATCAGAAATATTTTGTGATAAATGATACCTAAGCAAGAGAGTTCCGAGGCATATATGGGATCAAACATGTCTAATTAAATTTGTTATTGGAAATCCCATACATCTAGGAATTATATAGTACTATATAATTGATAATCGATATCTACCGGGTTGAATTCGGATGAATGGGATAAAGGATACCTAACCATTTATTTGTTTTGCAACTTGGATCCTAGACTTTGATAATTAATGTTTTTAGAAACTAAAAGGAGTATTAATTATTAAAGATTAAATATTGAAAATACTAAATGAATTTTGTTAAAATTTTGTAGATATATAATCCACTCTCATAACCATGAATTGTCATTTCTCTTTAAATGACTTAATGAAACAATAACATTCAATAGATACAACTTCAATGAATGAGTTCATGTCTTAAGACACAATCTCGTAAGAGATGTGAAATTGTATACACTTAAAGGACCTATTCCTAAACAAATTGCTTTAAGCAATAAACTTGAATATGATACCTAGTAAATGCATCACAGTGATGCTTAGGATGCTTCTAACATCATACTAGGAACAATTATTCATGACTTCTAGGAAGTTTTGATAATATATATATATATATATATATATATATATATATATATATATATATATATATATATATGTATATCTGATAATATAACAGGTTAAACAACATTCCAATAAATATAGTGATGTTTTGTTGGAATAGTGCGAGGCTAAAAGAGTCACCTTGTGTGATCTAAAAGGCCAATGTTTTATGGAATAAACACCTTTAAGCACAAGAAATACAATAAGGCCCACATAGATGGATCTTCTTTCTTTTGTGAAGAAAAATGACACTGGTAGAGGAACTGCTCCTCTTATCTAGAAAGAAAGTCTGAAAGAGACTAGTACTTCAGGTATCTACTCGATAGAACTCATACTTTTCGTGTAACACTCAAGTACTTGGTACTTGAATGTTAATCTAATATTTGTAACTTGATTGCAAATATTTACAGAAGAGTAACTAGCTGAGGACAAGCAAGTTGAAAGTACACTCTCGAAGTTTAGTTTGTTATTTATGCTTAGAACATAAATTGCTTGTAATATAAAAGGTGATCCCCTCAAAATTTACTTTGTTATTTATGTGTCAATTATTTATTTAAATGTTTGATTATTTACTAGATCGTTTTTCATAACGGTAATACTCATATTCTGGAATGGTTGACTTCTATTTCTGAGACTAGATCTCTTAATAGAATTACAAAGTAAATATCAACATTTTATAAGTAAAATTAAGTTTTATATGCAAACACTTTTGACTTAAACTTGTTTTAAATCAAACTTATCCATGACATTGTTATATTTATTGTATAAATGAAATCCACATATTCCAACTTTAAGAAAGGGATATTTGAAGGCAAATAATATAGTTTATTTGACATATGTGAATCTTATTTATATATAAACGATTCCTAAGAATATTTTCACTAAAGTGTAGAGAAAATAATTATTAAGGAACTATACACTTTGGTGTATGACTTCCTTTTTAATGAATGTCTATGATTGAGCACAAGATACAAACCAGTAGTACCATCTAAAGCCTTCGTGATGATAAAGGGTCAATTAAAATTTACTTGATATAGTTTACTTTCTAATCGGTAGAAATGTCCTCTTTTTAACCTCTTTGGGATTATACCTCAATCACTATTAATTATATCTAGAATACAAACACCAACTAATTACATAATTGTAGAATATTCTAAAAGGGCATTTAGATTATTATATACAAACCCACCAAGAATAAGTTTATTAATTCCTATGAAAGCTGAGTTAGCAGAAAGCAAGCTTCTAAAGACAAATCAAGTGGGAGGCACATGGAAGATGAAGTAGTTCAAGAACCGTAGCCTGATATAACAATTGTTGGCACTAGTTTTAACAAGAAATTGTTAAACATGAATAGTAGCTATTCATAAACACAAATTGCTCACAATAATTATAGAAATCATCTGTGAGCTGAAAAATGTGGAATCTCTCATGATGAGTTCTTTATGGTTTCTAGTTAAACCATCAACTATCAAAATGTTATATCTGATCTTGGATCTGACAAATGACTTAGAGTCATGAACATTGAGATGTAGTACATGTTCAATAATCAAGCATGGGCTTTATTAATCTTCCTCTCTATAGCAAGGCTAGAAGGAGTAAGAGATTCTTCTAGAAAGAGTATATACATGGATAAATATACACATTTAGTAATATTTGTTATATAAGGATTTTCTCATACTCATGTCATTGACTATGGTCTTTATCATACTCATGACATTGACTATAATCAAACCTTTTCACAAGTTGCTATGATTAGATCAACAAGGATATTATTTACTATAACTTCATATTCTTAATATGAGATGTAGCAAATAGATTTCAAGAAAGACCGCTTTTCTTAATAGACATCTACTAGAAGATATCTATATGGCTTAGGCTGGAGGTTTTCTTAATCCATGTTATCCTAATCAAATGTGTAAGGCTTAATATCCACTTGTGGATATAAAGCAAACATCTCAAGGTTGGAATAGTCATTTTAATCTAAAGATACAAGGTATGCTTTATATCAAAATGAAAAGGAACGTGTGTGTGTTTACTAAGAAATAGTGGGAGGATAGTGATATTCCTAATCTTGTATGAAAGAGACATACGTAATCATTTGAAATGACATTCCGACTATGCAAGGTGGTTTTCACTACTCGGAAAGTATTTCTAAAATGAAAGACCTAGGAATGACAAGATACATTCTTGGAATGTAAAATCTATAAGATATAGATAAAGATGAATGTTAAAGGTTTTAAAATTCTTTTTGCATGAAATGACAATATCTTGAAAGAGGTCAAGATACAAGATTCCTTTGGAAGATTCTTGACATTGTTACATGACACCATTTTTAAGTTTAACTCAAATGGATCTAGCACATAGGTTTGAGCTAGATGAAATGATTTATATTCTATTTGCTTGGCAAATGAATCCATCATTTATGTCATCATGAGATACAAAATTGAATACATGGTTAAGTCACTAGATGACTGTGAGAACATTCTAAGAATACTTAAGAAGATCTAAGAGAATGTATATGAGATAATTAGTTTAGAACACAATCTTAATGTAAACAGCTACATATGATTTTGATTTCTAAATAAATATATATAATTATGAATTATAATTGGATTATGACTTCATTATGGAATGAAGAGTATGTTTAGTTGGAATGAGGTCCAAGGAAAACAAAATAGAACAATCTACTAAATAAGAATACACTACTTTTCAGTAGTTGAAATCAAATATGATTGGATGAATGAGTTCATTAAAAAAGCTATGTTGATTTCTGCCATTCAAGGATCACATAGAAATCTTTGTGACTTCGAGAGTTGACTTAATCAAGCTAAGGGACTCTATGTCACGAAAGAACACCAATCATATTCTCCAAGATATTTAACTATACCTAGAGTAAAAGTCAAATATGGAGATATAGTATTCGCAAAATTCACACAAATTAAATTTAGTCGAACCCATTAATAAAGTTTTCCTTTTAAGCTAAGTATGAGTGGTCATACTTCAGCCATAAGACTGTTATTATTCTAGTAATGGGATTTTGATTTGAATTTAGTATTTGGATATTGGAACATTGTAACAACAATTATTACATAATTTTTTGATATACTTGGATATGATCATTACATTAATACTTGTTGTGTTTTATATTAACATGTTTAATCCATGAATAATCTTATTATTCTAAAGGTTCATAGTCGGTCATGATTGTGGGAGAAATTATGAAGTAAGACTAATATGAAATGGATTGGTTGACTCTCACTAGATGAAAGTATGCAAGTGGTTGTAACCAAGTTTCATAGGTACTTGTCAGAGAATTAGTACTGAACGGACCCGCATCAAGATCAACTCATAGATTGCAATCGTGAGTGAAACTTGATTAAAAGGTACTATCTTTGTGTCCTTAACACCTGAGACACATAGTGGGACTTAAGTATATGGAGTACTGTGCTTTGATACGGCCAAATGCTGTTCCTTGACCGGGCAGTTATAAAAGTCATATTCGGGTATGGTGTGAACTATGTAAGAGGCTTATGTAGTCAACATGAGATTTGTTCCTCTTATGTGTTGAGAGTTAGATATCTAACGCGCGTTACCCAAAGTTGAATTACAAATGACATTGATTGCGATCCAAGGCTCATGTTCAACAGGATGTCTGTAACAAATGGATAATTGATAAACTTACCTTAATACATCAATTGAAGCTTAGAGCTTTTGGGAATTGGATGTTGATGAATGGCATCCTTCGTCATATGTTATTGGGGGTAGTGAACTGTTGCTTGACGTTCACCACTGTCTATATCAATCTATGATGAGTCTTGTGCAAGTGGGAGATTGAAAGATCTAGTATGCCCAAGAGTCATTATAGAATGATATTGCTAATAATATATGATCTTATAGGCTCACACTATATAGCAAGTTACCTTCAATTGATTATTTATTAGTATAATTTGATTATTAATAAATATATCAACACTTGTATTTAATTGGAAAATTATTATTTCATAGAAATAATATTTACTAATTGGGAATTTATTATTTGTGGAAATAATATTTATTGGAGAAATAACAACTTAAGAAATATATCATAAAGTATGATTATTTATAAGTTATATCTTAATAATATGAAAAATATCATAAAGTATGATTATTTATAAGTTGTACTTATATCTTAATAAACTAGTTCAATTTATACAGAATGTAGTTTTCTATAAAAATAAGTTAGTTACAATTTATATAAAAGATAGCTTTATATAAAATAATATATTTATATATCACTAGTTATTTAATATATATATATATATATATATATATATATATATATATATATATATATATATATATATATATATATATATATATATATATATATATATATATATATATATATATATATATATATGTTGGGAATTCTTTATAAAAATGATTGATTTTTATAAAGATAACATATATGTATATATAAACTAGCCATGAGACAACTTTTTTCTTCTTTTGGACACGCCTTTTTCGAAAAATGGGAGGAGACAAGGCATGCATGCCTTGTCTATTCTTTTGCCATGCTTGGAAGAAGTTGTCTCTCCTTTACTTTATGGTCTCGTTTCACTTTTAGGCTATTATGGAAGGTTTTTGAACAAACTTTTTGCAAGTCTTCTTCTTCTCTTCTTAGAGCCAAATCCGAGATCTCCATGCTCTCTAGAGGATTGTTAAATTTCGAGTTTTGCAAGCCTCCCTTCTCCTCCTTTCTCTTGCATTTTGATGTTTAAGAATGTCCCTTTGTTGCTTCTCCTTTGAACATATATTTGGTATATATTTCAAAGGCTTATGAAAAACAAATTACTAGTGAATACTAGTATGTTTTGATGGTTCTACTCTTGCTTGGTGGATAATTGTAGAGAACTCTTGCTTTAGAGTTTCATGCCACACTTCATCAACTTCCAACCTCTCATGAGGATCAAATTCTTCATAGGTTGTTATGCTTTCCCTTCTATGGTTGTTTTTAATCTTTATAACTCTTGCAAAATGATCCTTGGTGGGTAAAATAGTTTTAGTTTTATTCAAATTTTTAAAGCTTCCGTTGTCAATTTTACCGGTTGTGAAACCGGATTTTTGAATAAAAACCAAACAATATATATATATATATATAAATTAGACTTTTAGTTTTATATATTGTATAAGAGTCTATTTTAAACTTTTAAAATACACTAGGGTTCTAAAATTTAAGATTTCAAAATTAAAATATTTAATTAAATTTTAAATTATAAAACCAAATGGTGTATTTTTAAAACTTTTCAAAAATACTAGGTCAAACTTTTAAATAATTAAATTAATAAATTAGTTTTATCTTTATCTAAACATTCAACCAAATCATAAAATATGATAAGGATATTCAATTACCTTTTTAAAAAATTAATTTTAGACAGAAAAAACGAATTAAGGTAATTATCCTATGAACAGAATGACGATTCTGCTCCCTTCTCCTTTGAACGAGTCTCATAAGATAACAATTATCAAAACCGAAAATCAGGGATCTGACAGGCCAACTCGTCGGGTCTGTGCATAGTACTTGTCGAGTTGGGCCAACTCGTCGAGTTGGGCTAACTCGTCGAGTTCCAAACATGAACCCGTCGAGTCCTATGAACAGAATGACGATTCTTCTCCCTTCTCCTTTGAACGATTCACAATTGCATCAAATTCAACTAAAAATATCCTAGGCTCTGATACCACTTATGGGTTTTGAGCATAACTACAAACCTATGTGTTCATGCAACCCTAATGCTTTGGATCTAGGTTTTCACTAGTTGAACATGCAAACTTTAATACAAAAGAGAAACCCTAATATGCATCTATAAAATCGAAGATAAAGGTTTAGATACGTACCTAAATTGTTATTTAGTAATAATAATAATTAATCCTTGTAGATCTTGAACTCTTGAAAGCAAGTGCCTCAAATGTGACACCTCTAATGGCTTACAAACACTCTTTGCAAGAGGATGAGATCAGAGAGGAGAGAATGCTCTTAGAATTTTGGCTCTACTAGGGTTTGGATCAAGTGGCCGAAAATCCCAAGCTAAGCCTCTTTATATACTGCAGGTTGCTTAGTCCCAAAGCTAGGGTTTCCAGGTGTAAACCCTAATTCCTTAATTAAGGCCTAAGCAGCCCATGGACTCCCTAATGACAAGCCTTGGACGAAAACTTATAGGGCCTCCCTATAATTTTCATCCATTCCTATCTTAGGAGTCCAAGAGCCCAGTTTCACAACTATCAATGACTTGCAAAACAACCCTGCACTTTCACTCAGGTCCTTTAATCCCAAAATTAATTTTAAATTAATTTCTGATTAAATACTAATTAATATTATTATTTCTAAGTAACATATTATTCTTATAATATATTAATAAATCATTTTATGCACCAATTTATTATTCCAAATGATACATTCAACTTCTTTCCAAAAGTCACCCTGTCAAGTTGCAAGAGTGAAGGCAACCCAAAAGGACTTGTGCTTCTATCAATTCAAGTATATACTAATTACAGTTATGGGCTTAGACACCTAATCCAACAGATTTGATACACATTAAGCTAGAAAAAAATGGGAATTGGTTAATTTTTGGTGACTTTAACGAGGTCAGAAGGAAGGAAGTGAGATTCAGGGCACATATTTGCTCCTCTAGTGCTGCAGATTTTAATTGGTTTATTCGTCGTGATGATGTTCATGATTTCAATATGGAGTGAGAAATTCACATATATGAGCAGAGTAGATGCAATACATAGAAAGCTGGACAGATTCTTAGCATGTTCAAACTTCCTATTGGCATTCCTTTCCATATCTGTGACCGTGCATCCGTGGTGATTTCCCCCTCCTTTAATTTCTTTAAATTTGGTGATTCCCCCCCCCCCCTCCATAATGCATTTGGAAACTTTATTGGTTATGGTAATGCAAACGTTTATCTAGCATCAAAAATTTGATACCTAAAAGAAGAGATAAGGAAGTGGAGACAAGTAGAACACAAGAAAGAGAAACAAGAGATACTGAGCATTAAATACACAGTTGGTAAGATTGAAAAGGTAGCAGAATCACGTGCTCTTACTTCTGATAAGATACTGATAAGAAGAAATGGGTTACAAAAAAATCTTTGAATTTGAGAAAATGGAAGTTATGAACTTGAAACAAAAGGTGAAACTGAAATGGATGGTAGACGGGGACGAGAACTTGAAATTTTTCCATGGGTATGTGATCAATAACAAAAATAAAAACAAAATTGTTGGTTTGATGATAAATGGGATATGGTCCTCAAGAGTTATAGATATTAAAGATGAAACCTTTCAATTTTTTCAAATTAAATTCAAAGAGCAATGGATCTCACATCCAAAACTCATAAACCCCAACATTCGATCCATTGACATGATGGATGCAATACGCTTGGAGGTCCCATTCTCTATGGAAGAAGTGAAAAAAAAAACAGTTTGGGCTTGTGGTGGAGACAAGGGTCCAGGACCTGATGAGTTGACTTTTAAATTCTCGAGAAATATTTGTCCAACACTTCGATATATTTGGTACTTTAGGGCGCGGCTGCAACTCCTCTCTCTTTACTCTCGCTCCTAAGGTGAAAGACCTGAACATACTAGAAGATTATCGACCAATTAATTTGATCGAATGAATGTACAAAGTCATAATCAAAATTCTAGCTACTCAGATCAAAACCGTCATTGGAAAGGTCACCGACGAAGTCTAATCTACCTATGTTGAGGGTTGAAGCATCCTAGATGGTCCCCTTGTAGTCAATGACGCCTGTGGATGGGCCAAAAGCTTCAAGAAGAAAATTCTATTATTCAAGGTGGACTTCGATAAAGGGTTTGACTCCATAAACTGGGAATATATGGATTCGATGCTATCTCAAATGGGCTTTGGTGTGAAATGGAGGACACAGATCCATGACTATCTGTCCTCATCCCGTTCTTATGTGGTAGTCAATAGCTCTTCAATGAGAGAGTTCAACATCACGAAAGGCATTAGAAAAGGTGATCGCCTCTCCCCCTTTTTGTTCACAATCGTGATGGAAGGGTTGAATGTTGTGATGAAAACGACCGTTGATAAAGGAATTTTCAAAGGATATAAAGTACCTAGTGATGGACCTCTAATCTCTCATCCTTTTTACGCAGATGATGCATTGTTTGTTGGTGAATGGTTAAGATCTAATATGGAAAATCTCCTCTCTATCCTCAAGTGCTTTAATGTTTTTTCAGGTTTAAAGGTCAATTTCCACAAATCCAAGGTATTTGGTGGCGGGTCTTTTTCATCTGAAACCTCGTATTGGTCACATATCCACATTTGTGCAATTGGATCCCTCCCCTTCACCTACATGAGGGTATCGATCAGTGCCAACTTGAACTTGGAGAAGAATTGGAAACCAATTATAGAGAAGTTCTAATCCAAGCCTCCCCGATGGAGATCTATAACTCTCTCATTCCGGAGGGGGGGGGGGACTTACTTTAATTAAGGCATTATTAGGTAATCTTCCTACATACTACATGTCACTTTTTAGAGCCCCATTGTTGTTACTAAAGAATTAGAGAATGGGATTTAGATACGACATCTTTCATCAAATTGTCAAGACGGAAAACGAAACCCAATTTTGGTATGACACGTGGGTAGGTACTGATAAGTTAAAATCAATATATCCAAGACTTTATGAGATAGAAAAGAAGAAGTCATGTATCATTGTTAATCGAATTAATCAGAGTGGTTACAATTGGATATGAAAATCCAATCCCATGGCTGTTGGGTTAGCCACTGACTTGGATGACCTTAAGGCGGATGTCGGCCCAACTCGTCTTCAATCAAGTGATGATCAAACCACTTGCATATTAACATCTGATGGTAAATCCAAGGGAGATTTATTAAGAAAACATATTGAGATTAAACCACCACCAGGCACAAGTAACCTTTTCCTAATCAAATGGTGTAAGATTATTCCTTTTAAGGTAACTACTTTCATTTGGAGGGATGCAATGGATATAATTGTTGGATTAGTGTCTAAGTCCATAACTATAATTGGTATGTACTTGACCCGACTCGGCATGGTCCATTTGGGTTGCATGGCATCGGAACATTTGGATAGACCGTTTATGAGGAAAAGACATTTTGTGACATATTAATATATTATAAGTTCTAATATATTAACATGAAATCATGTTATTTAATTAGTATTGATCAAGAATTAATTTGGACTTAATTTAGTGATCAAAAAGAGACTAATTAAATATATGGGGATTGATTGTGTAAATCATTCATTCTTATATATGTGGGCTTATGATCCAAGATTCCTTTATGTTGGGTTTAACCCATGTGGTGATCCATGGATACTCCATGGAGGTTAAAACCCATGGAGCATAAGGAATGGGTAAAGTCATGAGTTACATGGTGTAACCCTAATAGCCACACTATATAAGAACCCCTTTTGTTCAAGAAATTGGCACTAGTGATACATATTTTGAGGGCTAGCCAATTTGAACATGTATGTCTTCTTCTCATGGTTATTCCAAGAGTTCATGATGTTGTGTGAACCATTTGAGGTGTCACACTTGGGGCACTAGGCTCTCAAGCTTCATGGAGTCAAGCAACAACAACAAGGTATGTATTCTATCTATTTTATTATCCTAGTATCAATGTTTTGGTATGCTAGTTAGGATAATACCTTGGATAATCATATATGCATGTATAATAGAGAAAACATAGATCCAAGGTATTTAGGGTTGCATGTACACTTAGGAGTGTTAGAATGCTCAAAACCCATCAGTGGTATCAGAGACTAGGCTTGTTTTCAATTATACTTGATGCAAATTGCTGAGAAATGCTGAAAAAGTCGAATTTTGGGCATTCTGGGCACTGGACTCGCCGAGTCCACTGATGAACTCGCCGAGTCCATGAAGAAAATCATCCTACTCGGCGAGTAGGTTGATACACTCGACGAGTAGGAGCCCCAGACATCATATTTTCGAGTTTTTTGGCTAGAAATGGACTAGAAACATTACCCTAAGATGTTTTTGAACTTATAAACTTGTTTTTGATGTGGTAATGTTCATACTAATCCAATTTCAAAGATAATTGTCAATAGATTCATGTTTTGTATTAGTTTAGTGATTAGGCTAATTACATGAAAAAGTTTGATTTGAATTATCTTGTTCTTATGAGTTGCTTAGATTAATAGAAAAGTTAATTGATTATGTGTTTTCAATCCATTTTAATCTAAGATTTGATTCTAAAATGTGTTTTTGTAACTTGTCCTCAAGTTATATGAAAAGTCACATTTAAGTTTCATAAAACTCATAAAAGTTGGCAATGGTTACAAAAAATGAAGAGTCTTGTCCTCAAGTTATGGAGGTTCAAGAGTCACTTCATTAAGTAATAAAATGTGTAACCTTAATTAATTCCATAAGTTACAAAATAAAGAAAAGTTACATTCTTTTATTAGTTTAAAGTCTTCCATAACTTGTCCTCAAGTTATGGAACTTGAAGAGTTTTTTAATTAAAACTAATTTAAACACATAAGTTATGGAATTAATTAGTTTTGAATAGTTTCAAAACTTGCCCTCAAGTTTTGGAATTTGAAAAGTTTCACTTATGAATACTTTAATTCCAAGTTAGCCCTTAGAATTTTAAAAGTTAAAATTCAAACCCTTATACTATTATTATAATTTTAATTATATAGATATGTATAAGATAAAGTCAATCTTACCGTTAGTAGGCCTCATTCACGAAGCCGGTCTATAAGGGGGGTATAAGGTTACTGCCTATAAAATGGCAGTTTAATGGGTGTCCACTCTCACCCACCGCTTCCTTGACTGGTGGAGGGTCGTTAGCCGAACGGGTAGGAAAGGACTATAATTCTCCCTTCATTAAAAGTATTAATGATAAATACTAAGTAACTAAACACTTATACATTCCCAATCTCAGTTACTTAGGAAAATATGAAAAGGTGCTAACCCATGAAATTACACTTTGTACCTTACCAAGTCATTAGTGGAGCGTGTGTGGTTAACCGGCACACTAATAAGGACTAGTAAGAGTGGCAAAGGGTAACTTGACTCTATTAAAGATCGGTGGAGCGTGTGTGGTTAACCGGCACATTGATTAGGTGATAAAGTTAAGGGTACCAAGTCAATTTGCATGGTTATTCACACATTGTTTGTGATCCTCGGCATCCCAGTCACAAACTTGAGAGGGCACAATCGAGATTCAAACATGCCATTGAAAGTTCAATGTATCTCAAAAGATCTAGGAGTTTCAAATCCAATTAAAACTTAATTATATTTCGTTTTTCATGGTGGAAATTGGTAAATCGTCATTTACCTACCTTCAACTATTTTATAACTTGGATTACGGCATCCCTCTTCCAGTTATAAATAGGTTGTTGGGTCCTAGCCTTAATATTTCATATTGGGTGTTATATTAAGGACTTTAAATCAACTCTCTTGAATATCTCCCAAAAGATGATCTTCCCAAATCTCTTGAAACAAGCTTGCCTAAATGAAGATGATGTCCCATGGAAATCATACTTCTTTCACCTCCTCCAATTATTCTCCCTAACCCACAAGTTCCTAAAAAGTTTAAGGTCACTCAAGCCCTATTGGTAAGCAAAGGTCTATGTGTGATCACATCTTGGAGATGTAGTCACATATTGACAAGCCGGGAGAGTTGGGTGTCAAAGCCTAGAGGAAGCTGATGATCAATCACTTTCTAAGTCACATAGTGAGTTCCTTTGGGACTCCTATGAAACAGACTATGACAAGACCCTTAATGATCTTATCTATTTGCTAAGATCAACTTCCTAAAACTTTATGGACATTGACAATGATGACATTGGATATCCAGTAAAGCTCTCTCTTCCCAAGGGATCGGCCATAGTCAACTTGGTTGACCAAATGGTAAAGAGAGAGGCTAAGTCTGAGATAGTCCCATTATCAATGGTCCATTGCCAAAGAAAGGGGCATTGGTTGCGAAGCTGCCAAATTTGCCTAAGGATGTTAAAGTCAATAAGTTTGACTCTACTTCAGGTAAAGTCCACTATCTAACTCTGCTAAGTTTCTATTCTGAGATTCTTGATACATGATGTGACTGGGTCACATGTTGATGTTTTAAGAATCAAAGAAAAAGTGAAGAAACTTAAAGAAAGAATATGCTGAATCTGATGGCATAGATGGATTTCTATCGCATAGTTTGAAGATCGGATTCTTGAGCTACTTCTTAAGAGTTATGATATATTGCTTAGGAATAAATAACAACAAAGTTTTCATGTGCTTTTGCATTGTAAGGATAGTTTTTCCGCAAAGTTTTAAAATAAAAGAATTTTTTTTTGATTTTATTTATTTTAAAATATCCTTACAATGGCATTTGTGAAAACTTTTGTTGCTTATAAGATTCCATTAAGAGCAAGAGTGGAAATATGAATTTGATTCTTTCATTTGTGGTAGTGTCTAAATTTACCAAATAAGGAAAGATTCTCATCACCTAAGTTTCAGTTGGATAGAAACTTGGAATCATGCAAGTTGTATAGCATGATGAATAAGAACTTTCAAGCATTGGAAAAATTAAGACTAACTACTTCTTCACATGGATGTGTGAGTCAAGTAAAGGATCGAGTACACATTCTTGTGCACTGATCAAGCCCACCACAAATAATCGTTAAGACTATTCGTCATTATTTACTAAAATTCAGTAAATATGGTTATACTTACAAGCTTAAGTGTAATTGTGAGACATTGGAAAAGGTTTCAATGTATGGCAGAGCGAATAAGAAGAATCAACTTAGGCAGAAAGATAAAAGTTTCTCAAATCTGAAAAGATGGGAGAGTACTTTAGTATCATGTTATATAATCATCTTAATGATTAAGAGACCTTATCACAATTCATCCTCTAAGTGCATTCTGGTAGCTAAGAAGAGGAGCTATGAATTGTTGAAGTGGTTAAATCAAGAAGATGATTTATACTTCGTTCCAAAAACAATTCTTAGAGTTATACTCTAAGATTGTAACTTGAGTGACATGTCTTAAAGAAGGTTTAAAACACTTGTCAAATGTAAGAGTAAAAGTTTTCTACTCTTGTACATTTGAAATTGGTAAGTTGTGATGTTTTGGATAAAACAAAGACCAACTAAGGCCAATTGTGTGAAGTGTTTGTCTTGATTAGAATCCACACTATCTCTTGAATATCTGACAAGAAAGTCTTATATGTCAAGAGGACAGTGGGAGTCTTAAAGGTCTTGAAAGTCTCAAGAACTAATCAAGAATAAAACCTGAAGTTCTTCAATAGCACACGACTTGAGGTTTATAACCTATCGTGTCGACATGTCTGTTCCTATTCAAGTTGGCTTTGCATAGGAGTTCTGAGAGTTCTCAATTGGTTGCACAGCTACTTGGAAGCAATGGCAGGCCCTTGAGCTGCCAAATGGCAAGAATTTAAGATTGCACAAGTTTAATCCATATAAGTGTGGATTTGTCAGTAACCTTGTCTTGTGATTATGGTTTTGACAAAATTCATATGGATAGGAACTCATACACCATAAAATCTAAGTGTCATAAGGTTTCTCTCCGATTCATGAAAATGATGGTGAGGAAACACTTTCACTAAGTAGATTTTAGCTAGATAGCAATTGTGATATTTGCATTCTCAAAGTCGTTAGTGGAGCGTGTGTGGTTAACCAGCACACTAACATGGACTTGTGAGAAGTGGTAAAGGTCTAAACAATCGAGACTATGATTACGGCATCCCTTTTCATAGTTCTTAAAATTGTTTAGACACACCTGTGAGCTATCTAAGATAGGGTGTATGATATTGATAAAGTTTTATCAAAGCAATCTAGTATCAGAAATCTGAACTTTGGTAAGAAAGTCAATAAAGTATTAATTTCTAGAAGTCCAGCTGATTTCTGATTACATGTCAAAGCTAGTGGGAGCATGAGTGTTATGCTAATAATCATCATGTTAGTGGGAGCATGATAATTATGATAAAGATTGCAAGTTAGCAATGTTAATTATAGAAAACAAAAGTTTCAATTCGTGAGGCTGCAGGGGTTGAAAAAGTTGTTTTGCTATAATTAAGGGAGAGGAAATTATACTTCATTTCAATTCTAAAAGCTTAGATTGAGGTTTTAAGTCGTATTTAGTCAAGGATATATATATGAATTTCATGTTGGAATGACTCAACATAAGGAAATTCTATATATGGGTCCATTATTTGCGTTCTAAACAACTCATATATATGGGTCCATTATTTGCGTTCTAAAATTCGATTATGATTACGACATCCCTTTTCATAATCTGAATTATGAGAACTTGGCAAATAGAAATGGAAATGTTATAGAAAAAGACTGGTTTAGTCTTTATGTGAGACATCATGACTCGTGTCCCATATGCTTCGGATATAGGATCGATTACATGTGCTATATTTATCCTTTCTAAAATTTTCCAAATGCCTGGGGCATTAAGAAGGGAAAAGGTCTAGAACTGGATATGACTAAAAGGATTAAGCAATTGTCGAGGACAATCTAAGGTTTACCAAATATTGGTTGCTCAAGGACAGTTGGAAGTATAGTGTTAATTCTGGAAGGACCATATTGACATAATCTGTAAGGAGGCAACTCTTGTTCAGAAGTGATAGTCAAAATGGAATATAGAAATGTTTCAAAGTTGGAAATTATTCAATCTGTGTAAGATTAGGAAACTTAATGCAAGAAGGATGTTTCCAAGGAGTTGATCTCCTTGGAATGCTCTGTAATGGTTGTTGTCAAGTCTTTCTGACTCTGTGCATAATCATTACAGGAGGATCAATGCATATAAGTTTAGAATCTAACAGATTTCAGTAAATGACATGAATTTGGAATTCTTGCATTTGTAGTAAGGATTTGGGACTGTGAAAGAGGATCATTGGAGTTATGTTCAATTGATCTAATTCACAAAGTGAAGATCATAGACAAACATAGTATGCATACTTGGTGTATGGCATGACTAGTGTTTAGAAAACATAGTGTACATGCTTGGAGCATGGGACAACTATTGTTTTAAATTCAAGAATAAAGTTGATAGCTGAAACAGTATACAATGAACAATGTGTAATCATATGGTGATAAATAAAAGGTGTTTTATTTATGTTCATAGGTTTTGATACCATATTAGATTCTATTATTATTGTGTTTCATTTTGCATGTTTTGACTTCCAGAATAACTAGGTCGTTCTTCCTGATTGACTAAGTTATTCAAACTATCCACAGTCGGTCATATGTTGGAAGTAGATATGAATCAAGACTGTCATGGGTTGGCTTGTAGAGGTCTAAGATGTTGGACAAGGGGCTACAACACTCATGAGTGCTCATAAGTTCTGAGTATTGGATTCAACCCGCGCTCATTGGAATCACTTCATGGATTTTATCACGAGTGATCATGAGACGATAATATCTTATATTCTTCAAACCTAGAGATATGAGTTGTTACTATGAGTTGGTTGTACATTGATTGCACGAAAACGCATTCGGTAACTCGGTGTTATAAAACGTGCCTTTGTGTATGATTCAACAAGTAGTAGAACAAGCCATATGAGTCGAAGTTTATCCATTCCTTTTACCTTCGGGATAAAAGCGATATCTGTGGGCCCCTCGATGATTTGACGATGACAAATGGAAGTGCTCGGCCGAGCCAGGACTGATTTGATTTGTTCAATTAGTCAGTCGTCATAAATCGGAAATCGGGAAACAACAAATGGACAGAGAGAATGATTATAATCCATGTCTCAGTCCATATGATATCTAGAATGGAGGAATATACGATCCCTTATCTAATGGACAAGTCATTGACAAAGGTCAGAGTTCATCTACAAGGTCAGAGTTCGACAGCGGCTTTTGAGAGCTACGATTGCCAGTTGGTTCCTGAAGTCATACGCAATAATAGTTTTAGACTTATCCAAGTGGGAGACTGTTGGATTAGTGTCTAAGTCCATAACTATAATTGGTATGTACTTGACCCGACTCGGCATGGTCCATTTGGGTTGCATGGCATCGGAACATTTGGATAGACCGTTTATGAGGAAAAGACATTTTGTGACATATTAATATATTATAAGTTCTAATATATTAATATGAAATCATGTTATTTAATTAGTATTGATCAAGAATTAATTTGGACTTAATTTAGTGATCAAAAAGAGACTAATTAAATATATGGGGATTGATTGTGTAAATCATTCATTCTTATATATGTTGGCTTATGATCCAAGATTCCTTTATGTTGGGTTTAACCCATGTGGTGATCCATGGATACTCCATGGAGGTTAAAACCCATGGAGCATAAGGAATGGGTAAAGTCATGAGTTACATGGTGTAACCCTAATAGCCACACTATATAAGAACCCCTTTAGTTCAAGAAATTGGCACTAGTGATACATATTTTGAGGGCTAGCCAATTTGAACATGTATGTCTTCTTCTCATGGTTATTCCAAGAGTTCATGATGTTGTGTGAACCATTTGAGGTGTCACACTTGGGGCACTAGGCTCTCAAGCTTCATGGAGTCAAGCAACAACAACAAGGTATGTATTCTATCTATTTTATTATCCTAGTATCAATGTTTTGGTATGCTAGTTAGGATAATACCTTGGATAATCATATTTGCATGTATAATAGAGAAAACATAGATCCAAGGTATTTAGGGTTGCATGTACACTTAGGAGTGTTAGAATGCTCAAAACCTATCAACAATTTCCTCAGTTTTAGCTATCTCACACAGGGGTATCAACACTAAAACGTGCTCATGTATGTCACACCCCAAAACCAGAACGGCGGAAACGTTCTGGGGTGGAGGACGTCATGTACAGTATCATAACAATGCATAATAGTAAAGACAAGCAACAACATCCATTTCATTAACATAATAATTTTAATACAAGCGTGTTCTGTATAGTATGTAAGACACCAAAAATGAATTATCAAAATAAAGATGAGTCTTGTATGTGCTCCATCTTCACAAAAGCTCCATCGGTACCTGTCTACTGATGACCTGAGAATACAAGTTATTTTGAAAGAGTTTATCAGCATAAAGCTGGTGAGTTCATAAGTATTTAGTGACATTTCTTGTATGAAAATGTTTATAACAACTTAGTGTAAATGAAGTAACTGATTTCAAATGTTTGTAAATAGTTATACTCCCTAGAAAATCCTATATTTTCCAGAAAATGTAGTCTTCTACCAAGACCCGACTGTTTGTATATTTGTTCTTTTGTAAATGTAAGAGTTTTCCCCAGTGAAACTATCAGTATGAAAATATAGTTTAAGACTTCACTCATGTAAGGTGATTTCAGAAATAAATGTAATAGGGAAAAATAATGTTTTACCCCAGCCGTATCACTGCTGACTAATAGTGATGAAAATGCAGACTCCAGGTAGTATTAAATGTACAATACACCTCGGGGAGTCCATTTTACCTTTAATTCTTAATTGGTTAATTTAAAGGTTTGAATGTGAACTTGTATGTAACCATACTGATCGACGGATGAATAAGTGATGACCCTCCAGGTCATATGTAGTGAGGTAACATTCTGTCACCCCTTGGCCTTTCGGCTGGGACTGTAGCTAGCAGTCGGGATGTGGGAGTGTCTGTCCCGTATAGATCTATACACACAATGCCCGCTCTCCCTCCAGGAGACTCTGGTTACAAAGTGACACCACATAGAAGTGTCGTATCGAGAAGTAGTATGTCACATTCTGTTTATCGTATTCAAATGTTTGTATAGTATGTCATAGTGTAGTGAGGTTTTCTCTGTACTAGTATATAGTATAATCACTTGTGTAGTGTATAGTATATTCTCTTGCATAGTGTACAGTATGTTCTCTTGTATAGTGTATAGTATGATCTCTTGTATAGTGTATAGTATGTGTTGTTTCTCATTGTAGTACTTATGCAGTGACTCATAAACATACTGACTCTTGTATGTATCGTTGTAGTAGTAATAGTGAGTAGTAATCCCTTAACTATACCTATTATAGTTAAATAGTAATGTTATTTGTATACCTTCGTTACACAAAGGTACTGAACTGAAGTGAAAGCTTTTATATCCAACACATATATATATATGATATATAACTAAGATTTCAACGACATTCGGACAAATAACAGGGCACCCTAAGTCCACAACCAAACAAGGAATAGGAAATAAGGTGAGCTATCAGTCCTAAGTCCTTCAAGTCTTACTTATATAAATATATAGGTGTAGATATGAGTTTGAAAACAATGTAAGTTTAAAAGAGTTTTGAAACAATTTTAGCATTTAAACAAGTTTAGTAAAAAGTTTTGAAGTGCTTAAAACCCGTAAGTTTGATAGTAACTTGAAAGTAATAGAAAATCCTTCTATTTGTTCTAGACATTAATCACATGCAATGAAAGCAATATCTAGATTGTTTCAACTTGTATTCCCCCCCATAAAAGCATGTAAAATCATTTCAAACGTTAATTAAGGGGTATGGACTCACCTGCAGTGAGTGGTTTGGATGGAAGTGCCGGATAGGACGCTAAGAGTCAAGTGAAGACTTGAACACACACACGGATCCTATTTAACATGTAATGACACATATATGTATCTAATTAGTCATTTAACAACTAATTAACCAAGTAAGGACACCCTAAAACATGGATAACACCTTGATTCAGGTGCTAGGAGTACCAAAGGGTTGCATCTAAGGAAAGTATGGCCTCACATTGGAGTTTACTGCCCATATGGTAACACCACATGAGTTTATGGTTTATGGTCATTTCCCCCATGAGTTTACGGTCGTAAACTCATGGTAATTAGTACAATTGTGTGTTTTAGGGTTTTACAAGTCAAGGTTAAGCATTCTATGATCAAGTCCAAGCCTTAGGAAGTAATAGTGGCACAATTTGTACCAACTTTTAGAGTTTACGGCCCATGGTCATAAACCCATGAGTTTACGGTCGTAAACTCATGTGTGCTTGATTCTTTTGTTTGTTTAAGGTGCTATACTCCTCAAAGAAGTGATCTAGATTTGGTTCCAAGCCTTTAGAAGGGACTAGGGCTCATAATGGCCCCCTTATTAGGGTTTACGGTTCATGGACCAACTCCCATGGAGTTTACGATTTAGGGTTTACGGTCCTAGTGGGTTTAAGGCCGTAAACCCATGGTAACTCCTACCATTTCGTGGTTTAAGGTCTTTAGCTCATGCATGAAAGGTTCTAGTCCAATATCCAAGCCCTAGAAGGTAATGGTGGCACATATGCACCACCTTATGGTGTTTACGGTCCAAGGAGATTGCCTTGGCTGTAAACCCATGTGTTCTTGGGTATTCTTGATGTTTTTCAATGGTTTAACAAGTATTCTAAGTAAATAACTACTTAGGAGGAGTGTACTTACTTATAGGAAGCTTGTAAGAGTGTTTAAGGTCCAAGAACACTAGTGTGTGTTCTTGGTGTTTTGAAGAACACTTGAAGATCTATGAAAAAGAGAAGATTTCATGGATGAAATCATGTATAACTACTAGATGAAGTGTTATAACAACAAATCAAGAGAAGAAACACTTACATTTTTGGAAGATTGGAAGAAATATGTTATGATACTTGAGAGAGAAATGTGGGTGTTCTTGAGCTTGGAAGTGAGAAGTGAGGAAATGAGGAGCAAACTCATGCCTTAAGCATGAGTTCACAGTCAAGAGGAGTTTACGGCCCAAACTCCCAAAGTTTGGCCGTAAACACCTTGTTATGGTGTGAAATGTTTATTTGTTACACATTACTCCCTAGAAGATACTTCCTTTTTATTTGTTCGTTTGACGAATTTATATTAAAAACACCCAAACGGACTTTAAACCGGCTAAAAATTTACAAAAATGAATTTGACTATTATTTGTAGTGCTTGACTGAAGGGTTTGCACAAATAGAAATTTCGGGTTGTCACATCATCCCCCCGTTATAGGGAATTTCATCCCGAAATTAGAGTCCAAGCAACTAAGTTATTACAAATAACTAGGCAAAAAGATGAGGATATTTCAATTTCATTTGATCCTCGCGCTCCCAAGTGAATTCCGGTCCTCGCTTGGCGTTCCAGCGAACCTTCACTATCGGGATGCGGCTTTGCTTCGTTCGCTTGACCTCACGGTCCATGATCTCGACAGGTTCTTCCATGAAGTTGAGGCTCTCGTTGATCTCGATCTCGTCGAGTGGGATTACAAGAGTCTTGTCGGATAGGTACTTTTTCAAGTTCGAGACGTGGATGGTAGGATGTATGTTACTAAGCTCGCGGGGTAAGTTGAGTTTGTATGCTACAGGGCCGATTCTAGCGAGAATCTCGAAAGGCCTTATGTATCTTGGATTCAGCTTTCCACGCTTTCCGAAGCGTATTAAGCCCTTCTAGGGTGAGACTTTCAAGAGGACTCGGTCTCCCACCTGGAATTCCAAAGGTTTCCTTCGTTTGTCTGCGTAGCTTTTCTGTCGGTCTCTAGAGGCTTTCAATCGTTCACGAATCTGGACGATTTTCTCTGTCGTTTCCTGAATGATCTCCGGACCCGTGAGAGTGCTGTCAGGAACTCGTCCTTTAGCTAACTAAGTGTCACCCACCTCAGCCCAGCACAGAGGGGATCTGCACTTCCGGCCATAGAGTGCTTCAAATGGAGTAGTCTTGATGCTCGTGTGATAACTGTTGTTGTATGAGAATTCAACAAGGGGTAAGTGAGTATCCCACGCCTTTCTGAAGTCGATCACACAGGATCACAACATATCTTCTAAGGTTTGGATAGTTCTCTCACTTTGTCCGTCGGTCTGTGGATGGTAGGCTGTACTCATTTCCAACCTCGTTCCTAAGGAGCTTTGTAGTGACTGCCAGAACCTCGAAGTGAATCTACTATCTCTATCGGAGATAATAGATATAGGAACACCATGCAGTCGTACGATCTCCCGAATATATGTTCTTGTGAGCTTCTCCATCTTGTCAGTTTCTTTGATGAGCAGGAAGTGTGCGGACTTGGTCAATCTGTCGACGATAACCCAAATGGTATCAAGTCCACCCGTTGTCTTGGGTAACTTGGTTATGAAGTCCATAGTGATCCGCTCCCACTTCCACTCAGGTATCTCCGGTTGCTGAAGCAGACCTGATGGTTTCTGGTATTTGACCTTGACCTTGGCGCAAGTAAGGCATTTACTTACGAAGGTAGCAATCTCTGCTTTCATGTTAGGCCACCAGTATGACTTTTTAAGATCCAGATACATCTTATCTGAACCCGGATGGACGGAATATCGAGTGTTGTGCGCTTCCTTCATGACCAAGTCTCTGAAGCCACCGTGTCTCGGTTTCCAGATCCGGTCCATGAGATATAAGGTTCTGTCACCCTTGACTTCCAAGTTCTTATCCATTCCACGCAGGGATTCTCCCGCCACATTTTCAGGTTTTAAGGCTTCGAGCTGAGCCTCCTTAATTTGTGCGGATAGATGCGAATGGATAGTCATAGTTAATGACTTGGCTCTTGGACCAGAATATTCTTTTCGACTTAGGGCGTCTGCTACCACATTGGCTTTACCTGGATGATAACGAATTTCGCATTCGTAGTCGTTGAGTAGCTCAACCCACCGTCGTTGTCTCATATTAAGCTCCTTCTGGTTGAATATGTGTTGTAGACTTTTGTGGTCTATAAAGATAGTGCTCTTCGTACCATACAGGTAGTGTCTCCAGATTTTCAGGGCGAACAGAACCGCTCCTAATTTGAGATCGTGTGTGGTGTAGTTGACCTCGTTTGTCTTCAGCTGTCTTGAGGCGTAGGCGATGACCTTAAATCGTTGCATCAGAACACAACCGAGCCCCTGGTTGGATGCATCGCAGTATACCACGAAGTCGTCTATCCCTTCAGGGAGGGATAGTACTGGTGCGGTGCATAAGGCTCGCTTCAGTGTTTGGAATGCCTTCTCTTGTTTCTCTTCCCAGTCGAAGGCCACACCTTTCTGGGTCAATGTAGTGAGGGGTTTCGCAATTTGAGAGAAGTTTTGTATGAACCTACGGTAGTAGCCAGCGAGGCCTAGAAATTGACAAATTTCTGTAGGCGTCTTCGGTGCTGACCAGTTCTCAATAGCTTTAATTTTGGATGGATCCACGTGGATTCCTTCTTCGCTAACCACATGTCCTAAGAATTCGATTCTTCGGATCCAAAATTCACATTTAGAGAACTTCGCATAGAGCTTCTCCGATCGTAAGGTTCCTAGGACTTGTCGTAAATGATCGCTATGTTCCTCCTTAATTCGCAAGTAAGGACGGCATACCCTATTTATTAAGTCCATGAATACTGCGGGCGCATTGGTCAATCCGAATGGCATCACTACGAACTCGTAGTGTCCGTAATGAGTTCGGAAGGCTGTCTTCGGAACATCCTCCTCCACCACTCGTAACTAGTGATACCCGGACCTCAGATCAATCTTGGAAAAGTAACTCGCCCCTTGCAGTTGGTCGAACAAATTGTCTATGCGAGGAAGAGGGTAACGATTTTTGACTGTAAGCTTGTTGAGTTCCCTATAGTCGATGCACATACGGAACGATCCGTCTTTCTTCTTCACGAACAAGACTGGTGCTCCCCAGGGTGAGAAGCTTGGTCTTATAAAGCCCTTGCTGAGCAGTTCGTTAAGTTGATCGGACAGTTCTTGCATCTCAGCAGGTGCTAGACGATAGGGCGATTTGGCTACGAGGGTCGGTCCTGGGATTAAGTCGATTCGAAACTCAACTTGACGTTGCGGGGGTAATCCTGGGAGTTCTTCCGGAAAGACGTCGGGAAATTCGCGTACTACAGGGAGGTCTTTTAGGTCTTTTGTTTTCCGGTTCGTATCGACAACGTGCACCAGGAATGCACGATATTCCTTACGCAAGTACTTTTGGGCTTGAATACTTGAGATGATACGAAGGCTCGTACTGGGTTTGTCTCCGTAGATCAACAGGGTTTCGTTATTCGGTAGGTTCAGGCGGACTGCCTTTTCGAAGCACAGAATATCGGTACGATGGAGACTCAACCAGTCCATGCCCACAATGACATCGAAACTCTTGATCGATACTGGTATGAGGTTGATTGGGAATGAATAGTTATCTAGCGTGAGGGTACAACCTATGTAAATCTCGTTAGAGCTTTCTGTCTTGTCGTTAGCCATTTCTATGACGAAGGTTTCTTTTAGTGTTTGCGGTGATTGTTTAAGTAAGTGTTTAAATTTTTTGTTTACGAAGCTCCTTTCTGCCCCACTATCGAATAGGATACAAGCATAAGAGTTATCGAGAAGGAACGTACCCGTGACAACTGTGGGGTCTGCTACGGCTTCATTGTGGCCAATAGCAAGTAGTCTTCCTGCTCCTCCCGCATTCCCAACTTTAGGGCAGTTTCTTTTGAAGTGCCCTGTCTCGCCGCACCCGTAGCAGGCCTAGCTCACTCCTGCACCGGGGACTTGAGAGATGGGTTTCGGTTGTGTTCTACAAAACCGGGCGGTATGGCCCTTCCGGTTGCAATTAGTGCAGTGCATTTCCTGGCAGGGGCCGTTATGATGGAAGGAGCACTTGGTGCACTTGGGTAGGCTCCCTGCATATGGTTTGGCTGGTACAGGGGCAGCAGGAGTAGTGGCAGCATGGACAGCCACCGTCTGTTGGTTCTTAGAAGAGGGTTGAGCTGATTTGCCCTTCTTTCGGTCCCCACGCTTCCTCTTGTTGTCAGCTGTTTTGGTTGGTGCGGGGGCAGTCATTGTTGTTGTTGTTGGAGTAGAAGGAACCTCGTGATCGATGAGCCTTTGGGCCAATTCCTTGGCACTATCAAAGATCGCAGGGTGTGATGCCATAACGTTCCCTCGATATGGGGGTACCAGACCCCAGATGTATCTTTCAATTTTCTTGCTTTCGGTGGGGACCATGTTGGGACATAGAGTCACCAGGTCGCAGAACCTGGCTGTATAAGCCACTATGTCGGAACCCTTCATTTTGAGGTTCCACAGTTCCTCCTCGAGTTTCTAAATTTCGCCCCTCGGGCAGTACTCCCTTGTCATAAGGTCCTTCAGTGTATCCCAGCCCATGGCGTTAGCTGCTACCAATGAGAGTTATTTGACATGGCCATTACACCACGCCAGGGCCCTTTCAGTGAAGGTGCAAGC
Source organism: Lactuca virosa (assembly GCF_052849685.1). Classification (NCBI taxonomy): domain Eukaryota; kingdom Viridiplantae; phylum Streptophyta; class Magnoliopsida; order Asterales; family Asteraceae; genus Lactuca; species Lactuca virosa. The sequence continues at coordinate 241,281,219 of NC_136433.1, forward strand.
AGCGAACTTTATCTTGCTTCCTTCAGGGCATGAGCACATCTTGAAGATTGCTTCTGTTCTCTCGATCCATTGGGACAGTGCAATAATCCCCCCGGTTCCGTTAAAGTACGTTGGTTTGCAGCTGATGAAATCTTTATAGGTACATTCTCGTGTACGTGGTTGAATTTCACCATGGCTAGAGTTTGTGCCCGTTCCAGCTCCACTTGCACCACCAGAGTTTATTTGAGCTATGGTTACGGTCACAGCTGCGGTTACAGCTGCCTGAAACATCACCGCATCGAACTGCGGAGGGGGTGGTGGTGGTGGAGTTTGATTCACAGGCGTGTTTCTGGTCGGACGCTTTCGAGGCGGCATCTTTTACTGAAAGTTGATAGAGATGAACGATAATAGTAAGAATCAATTGTAAGTATGATGAGAGTGTTTCATGGACTAAATCACCATAGTCCAACTATTAGGTAGAGACATAACAATAGAGTAGGGAAACACAAGAGTAAGAACTTTCCAATAGATTAGATAGCCGCCAATATTACTGGTATTAACGATGTAAAATGAGTTCGGGAAGAATTGACCTAACAGTAGATCTTACATCAAACCATAAGGAAAAATGTTGGCAGCTTAGAAGTCTAGTTAGAGTACTTTTAAAAGTTAGGAATATTTTACAGACAAGTGCTCCCTAGAGCACAGAAAAGAAAGTCTATTCCTTAATTCAAAAGTAAAAAATGAGTCGACATCTTCTACCGGCGACGGGTATCCCTCGGGCGAACCCTCAGGCCTGCCAGTTGGCGTACAACTTCCTGAAGATGTCGCTCATGCGCCCTCTGACGCACTCGGAGTTCCATGACTTCAGCTCGGGATGCAGCTAGCTTATTTCACGACGTTGATAAAGCGTTGGTGTGAACTTTCAGAACACCCCTTTGAGTGCTGGTGTAGAGGTTTTGTGTCATAGTTCGGTTATGAGCTTATACACCCGAATGTTTGCCTTGTTGACATATAGAATTGGATTAGGATTCATACGAGGAAATGTTCACTCTTACGTGTGGGAATTTAGACCGTAAGTAGTGAGAGGATTTTTCCTTACTGACTAGGTGTCAGTTTCCAAATTAAGTAAAATAACTCTTAATAAATACTACGACACAACCATACATTCTTTATAAACTCAAAATTTATGAGTTATACATATAAACAGATTAATCGCTTGTACATATAAGAGGGAAGTTGGTTATCTTTATACTTTTAAAAGTTGTCACATGACCCAATTTTATATAACTTGAAATACAAAGTCTCTATATAAATTACATTTTGGTTATTGATAAAGTAATATTTGATATCATTTTAAAATACTTATATGTTCGATAAATTTTGTACTTTTGGATTTGAACAAATAATATCTGTACGTAAGTCCAAAAATACTTTTAAAAATCGTTTTGTTTTATACTTTTGGTAGAAAAGTACGCTTTTATAAAAAATGGACAACCAGATAAATTTTTTGTAAAATACTTTTGGTTATAAAGGTATATCGTGTAAAAACCTGTAGAGCCCACCAACAATCTTTTGTTGACATATCTTAATGCATGTATTATCAGGTTTATTAGCATGCATGAAGAGTTAGCATATAAGACTTTCCTTCATTTCATTATATCTCTGTAAACGCTAGATTGTTAGGCGTGTGTTGTGATTTAGTGATAGCTATTGTCAATGTAATTTCTAGTTTGGTAATAACAGAAGATTATATTTGTACTGTTCAATATATGCTCAAACTGTGATCACTGATTTACGCCACGCACCTCAGCATTTCCGCCAGCGGCCAGGGGTGTGACACTATAGCCGAAGCATATGGGACTCACTTTATTTTTTTTAGTTCTTCTTCAGTTCTAGGTGATTGATCCTTATCAATCTTATGTCATGTTGCATTGGAAGATACCCTTTCTCAGAAACTTTCATTTTGAATCTTTCAAAACTTTATCTAAGTATGTACTCTGGCTAAGTCCAATTAAATGTTTCAGTCTATCTCTATAGATCCTTATGTCCAATATATAAGTTGTATCTCCCACGTAATTCATATCGATACATTTCCAAGCCAAGTCTTCACACCTTGCAGTGTTGGAATATCCTTTCCTATAAGGAGTAAATCATCGACATACAATACTAAAAAGACTACATTAATCCCACTGGCTTTGACATATACGCAAGTCTTATCCACGCTTCTAGAAAATCCAAATTCCTTGACCGTTTCATGAAAGCAAAGATTCCAGCTACATGATGCTCGTTTTAGTCCATAAATGGACAATTCAAGCATGCACACTTTATTAGGATACTTTGGATCAATGAAGCCTTCAGTTTGTTTCATATACACATTCTTTGTCAATTTTCCAGTAAGGAAAGTTGTCTTCACATCTATTTGCCATATTTTTAATCCTAGAAAGCAATTGTGACAAGTAATATTCTAATAGACTTAATCTTAGCTACCGGTGAGAAAGTTTCCTCATAAACAATTCCTTGAGTTTGAGTATAACCTTTTTCTACCAACCTAGATTTGAATGTGTACACATTCTCATCTATGCCGGTCTTCTTCTTGAAGACCCATTTGCACCCAACGGTTTTAAGGCCATATGTAGGATCAACCAAATTCCAAACTTAGTTATCATACATGGACTAAATTTCACTTTGCATACTCTCATTCTAATTAGCAGCTTCAGAGTCTTCCATTGCTTCCCTATATTAAGATGGCACATCCATACCAATTAGTATACGATCATTGATTAACACGTCTCCTTCTATTTCAATGCGGAAACCATAGAGTTCATAAGACGAACTCTGTCAGATTTGCAAAGGGTAAGAGTCAGAATTATGTCATTTTGCTCAACAGATTTTTCAACCTCGGTTTGAGTACTAGTTACAATTGTTGGTTCCGCTTCGTTTGACTCTATAATATCTTCAAGATCTATTGGGCTCCCAATAGCTTCTTTAGACATGAGCTCCCTCTCTAGGAATAATCTATTTCGAGACAAAAACACTTTGTTCTCAAAATCATTGCAGAACAAGTATTCAAAAAACTTTTGAGGATAGCCCACGAAGTAACACTTTTCGGCTCTAGGTTCTAGTTTATCATTTGCCTCGCAATGAACGTAAACTTTGCAACCCTAAATTTTCAAATGTGCCAGACTGCAAGCTTCACATTCCATATTTCAGACGGTGTCTGAGAAACCTTCTTAATTGGTATGAGGTTCAATATATTAGCGATTGTTTTGTTGACATATCTTAATGCATGTATTATCAGGTTTATTAGCATGCATGAAGAGTTAGCATATAAGACTTTCCTTCATTTCATTATATCTCTGTAAACGCTAGATTGTTAGGCGTGTGTTGTGATTTAGTGATAGCTATTGTCAATGTAATTTCTAGTTTGGTAATAACAGAAGATTATATTTGTACTGTTCAATATATGCTCAAACTGTGATCACTGATTTACGCCACGCACCTCAGCATTTCCGCCAGCGGCCAGGGGTGTGACACTATAGCCGAAGCATATGGGACTCACTTTATTTTTTTTAGTTCTTCTTCAGTTCTAGGTGATTGATCCTTATCAATCTTATGTCATGTTGCATTGGAAGATACCCTTTCTCAGAAACTTTCATTTTGAATCTTTCAAAACTTTATCTAAGTATGTACTCTGGCTAAGTCCAATTAAATGTTTCAGTCTATCTTTATAGATCCTTATGTCCAATATATAAGTTGTATCTCCCACGTAATTCATATCGATACATTTCCAAGCCAAGTCTTCACACCTTGCAGTGTTGGAATATCCTTTCCTATAAGGAGTAAATCATCGACATACAATACTAAAAAGACTACATTAATCCCACTGGCTTTGACATATACGCAAGTCTTATCCACGCTTCTAGAAAATCCAAATTCCTTGACCGTTTCATGAAAGCAAAGATTCCAGCTACATGATGCTCGTTTTAGTCCATAAATGGACAATTCAAGCATGCACACTTTATTAGGATACTTTGGATCAATGAAGCCTTCAGTTTGTTTCATATACACATTCTTTGTCAATTTTCCAGTAAGGAAAGTTGTCTTCACATCTATTTGCCATATTTTTAATCCTAGAAAGCAATTGTGACAAGTAATATTCTAATAGACTTAATCTTAGCTACCGGTGAGAAAGTTTCCTCATAAACAATTCCTTGAGTTTGAGTATAACCTTTTTCTACCAACCTAGATTTGAATGTGTACACATTCTCATCTATGCCGGTCTTCTTCTTGAAGACCCATTTGCACCCAACGGTTTTAAGGCCATATGTAGGATCAACCAAATTCCAAACTTAGTTATCATACATGGACTAAATTTCACTTTGCATACTCTCATTCTAATTAGCAGCTTCAGAGTCTTCCATTGCTTCCCTATATTAAGATGGCACATCCATACCAATTAGTATACGATCATTGATTAACACGTCTCCTTCTATTTCAATGCGGAAACCATAGAGTTCATAAGACGAACTCTGTCAGATTTGCAAAGGGTAAGAGTCAGAATTATGTCATTTTGCTCAACAGATTTTTCAACCTCGGTTTGAGTACTAGTTACAATTGTTGGTTCCGCTTCGTTTGACTCTATAATATCTTCAAGATCTATTGGGCTCCCAATAGCTTCTTTAGACATGAGCTCCCTCTCTAGGAATAATCTATTTCGAGACAAAAACACTTTGTTCTCAAAATCATTGCAGAACAAGTATTCAAAAAACTTTTGAGGATAGCCCACGAAGTAACACTTTTCGGCTCTAGGTTCTAGTTTATCATTTGCCTCGCAATGAACGTAAACTTTGCAACCCTAAATTTTCAAATGTGCCAGACTGCAAGCTTCACATTCCATATTTCAGACGGTGTCTTAGAAACCTTCTTAATTGGTATGAGGTTCAATATATTAGCGATTGTTTCTAGAGCGTAACCCGGTAAACTAATCAGAAGCGTAACTAGGTCATCACAGATCAAACCATATCAAATATTGTTCTACTTTTTCAATCGGTAACACCATTAAGTACTGGAATTATGGGAGGAGAAAGTTATGAAACAATTCTATAATCCTTCATATGAACGATGAATTCAAGACTCAAGTATTCTCCACCCCTGTCGGATCGGAGCATCTTGATCTTTTTTCCTAATTAGTTTTCAACTTCCTTTTCGAACTCTTTGAACACTTCAAAATATTTTGACTTATGCTTCTTCAAGTAGATATAACTATATCTACTGAAACCATCATGAAAAGTCACAAAGTAACGTTCACCATGCCGTGTGGTAGATCGGAACGGTCAACATACATCGGTGTGGATTAGGTCCAACAGATCATTGCCTCGTTCACAGTTTCCTATAAAAGTCACTTTTTTCATCTTACTAAGTAAGCAAGACTTGAATATATCATTCAACTCTAAGTCAAATAATTCCAAGATCCCATCCTTTTGGAGGTTGGTGACGTGCTTCTTGTTTATATAACTAAGATGATAATACCACAAGCATGATTTGTGCGATACATTATTTGAAGAACCTACATTAACATTACATTATTGGTGTTGCCTACACAAACACCACTTTCATATATATACCATTACAAGGAGTAGCTTTGAAAATAAAAGAATCATTTTTGTAAACCAAAATATCACCATTATTATCAAAAGTAAAGCGAAACCCATCCTTCTACTTTGCATAAAATGAAATAATGTTTTGTGCCATATATGGCGAGTAGCAACAATTTAATAAAATTAAAGAAACACCATTACTAAACATGAGCTTGTAATAAGGATCTTTGTAATAGGTGCATTTCCTATATTCCCCATGACTAAGTTCAACTCCCCCATGCTTCAACCTTCTACTTTCCGTTAGTTCCTGCAAATTCAAGCAACTATGAGTACCACATCCAAAATCAAGAACCCAAGAACTAAAAGCTGACATAATATGGAGTTCAATTAAGGCATTCGACATCTACAAGACAAAATTTTAGTTAGTTTGATTTCATATTTAAAATAATTATTAACCCTAAATGAATTATCGATTAAGGGTAGTATTTATATTTAACTTTGCGATGTGTCAAGGGATGTCGAAAACACACCAAAAAGTTATATAGGTAGGTAATGCACTTTACCAGTTTCAAACTTCTAAAATTCCTAGATCATGTGAGATTCATTGACATTCATTGAATAGACGGTGAATCAAAAATACGCAACCCCGTGTCGCTCGATTCGATATATAAATAAAATATGTGCTTTCATGGGTAGTAGATAACTCATTTTTTAATATAAACAAATATTTTGTTTTGTCACTTTGATTAATACTTTTAATCTTGATCATTATCCAATCCAAAACTCTTTCGGTTAATCCACTCTTAAAATGCAAAAGGGTGGTGAGGGTGGTAAGCCAAATGGCTTTTAATAACCGACCTCATTAGGAATCAAAGAGATCTCCTTAAACCTTTCTTATAGCATTAGAGCGGGTGTGCCTAGTCATGGTTTGACGATAATGTTTTAGTTAAAACATGCGAGGAAGATAAACATTCTAATTTAATTCTCTTATTAAATAATATTCAAGATATATATTGAAATTTTTAATTCAAGTTTAAATAATATTCAAATTCAATTAATTTAATATTTATATTTAAATTCTTATGAAATACTATTCAAATTAATCCCTTATTTGATTATTCATATTTAAACAATTAAAATAATATTTTAAGTAAGATGTTTATCCCCAAGTTTTTGAGAAACAGACAAAATCCAAAATCTGATAAATCCGTCTAGACGCCTCGCACCTAGTAGGGGGAGCGTTGCATCCTGCTACTAGCAACTTTCTTGATTTCGATTTTTAAGCAGTGCAGATAACTAAAATCTAAATGTTATGATATCACTGTTGGGTTTTAATAGCATCAGTACACTTTATAAAAGTAATAGAAAAAACAAATTTTACCTAAATGTACGTGCACCATAAGATATAGGTTTTAATAGTTATATCAACCTACTTTAAAAACAAACTATGAGATGGAATACTAACCTCTTTGTTCTTCGATTGAGACCTTGTGGTTACCAAAATTTTCAAGGGATGAAGGACCCAAAATAGAATGTAACACCAGCCTTTTTTGCTAGATTAGTCATAGTTTGTAATCACTTTGGTCAACTATTGTAATATTTTTATGAATGAAAAAGAAAGGATTATTCATATATTTATGTGATTATGTGTTTTATACGATATTTTATGCAAATTATACAGGTATTTATTATTTAATAATGAAATAAATAAGATTAAAATATGTGTCGAAAATAAAAGGTTATTTAGGACAAATAATATTAACATAGTTGTGGTATACGTAATAAGGATTCTGAAGATATATGGAACATTCGAATCCGACTTAGAATGAAGAAGTTATGCTTCTTCGAAGCTTCGCGGTTAAACCGACACGACTCTATGAATCATAAAAAGTGAAATTTTGATAAATTTCATTTTAGCGTAAGTAATCTAAACGAAAGTCGTAGTAGTCGTTGAATTGAGAGCGTGCATATAGAGAACGTCCAAATCTGACTTCGTATAAGGAAGTTATGATTTTTCTAAGTTTCAGCGCAATAGTGTGCAACACTGATATCGATGTTTAGAACGGTTGATTGTTAGGAAAAAAAATCTAAACGAGAGTTGAAGATCTCGTCCATACTTATACGTCAATATAAAGACAGTCGAGAACAGATATCATATGAGAGAGTTATGATTTTTACACGGACTTTAACAGTTTAAACCTATAAAAATATAACTTTAAAAATAAATCAAAATTAGACGATAGAGTCTAAATGAAAGCTGTAGATCTTGTCGATAGCTACGCGTGAATATAAAACCCATCGAAAACAGAGCTCATATGAGCAAGTTATGAATTTTTTAAGAAATCAGTAAAATTCGAGCGCAGCTGCGCGCACCAAAAAGGCACGCGGTGCGCACTTGACACACCACCCAAATCGCGATGCGTAGCACCATAAGAAAGCGAGACGTCACCCCTTCCTACCAGATGCGCGGCGTGCACCTCATCTATACGCGACACACATTTCAAAAAGTCCTATAAATAGCTTAATTTTGTATATGCTGCTCATATCTTGCCTCTACAACCACTCTCTCCGAGTTCTCCATCATGTAGCCCATTTTCCGTAGTATTTTTTGTATACGGTGAAGGCCTAAGACCCCCTGAGTAACCGACTTGTAGTAGCCATCGATTTGAAGTTCTGCCTATACGTATTCTAGACTTTTAGTCAGGAAAACTCTGTAAGTATCCCTACACTTACTCTGCTTCAATGAAAATTATGGTTATCATCATAAGTCGTTATTATGAACATGTAATTAATATTTATCAGTGATTCCAAGTCAGTATACTGGTTGATCTACTTACGAAAGTGATGTTTAGGATGGGTTTAGTGAGGTGCTTAAAATGAGTTTTCCAAACAGTATACTATGTATACCAAACGGACCCTACCTCCGATATGATCCTACCTGATTATTCATTACTTGATAGATCTTGATGTAGACATTGGGACTATTGAGGAATCTAGACTATCATTAAATAGTCTCCATGATTATGAAACTAGACTAAGACTTAGTGCTTTATACGTTTAATTCTTTAAGAAGTGTTAAGGCGAAGTGTTGCCCTAACCCCGGGTCACCTACTTTTGTCAAGTGAGTGTGTGGTTACTTTTAAGAGAATAATTAAATAATAGTATTTATTAAATGCTAATTGTTTTATTTATATTCTATGCGACTTGTATACCTGTAATAGTACTACGTACTAGGAACTGTATTGGACATAGTTTGCCTTTAGTATAGGTATGGATTAGTTATAATAAGAATTGTATAAAGGGTTTAGTTCCCAATAAGTTGGACATGGTTTATGTCTCATTCTGGGGTAGAGTGTGAGTTTAGAGCGGGGTGTCGTATTCCTCCACTTTCTTGGATGACCAGAAAGTGGAGGTCCAGATCAGACAACTGACAAGTATGTCTGGGTCATCGACCAGAGTAGATGACAACACTTAACTATTCTAAGCAATCTAGTGAATTACGTTGCTAGTGTGGACTTATAATCCACAGACGTTGATAAAATATTTATCAATAACTCTGAACATTGGTTGCCTTTATACGACTTACACTGGCCATGGACTCCCCTAGCTGTGTAGTCAACCAGATACTCAAACGGTTTATCAGGTAGGGTGATTCCTCCAGATAATCGTTGACTTAGGATTCATGAGAATCAGTAGGCTGGGTAGAATGTCTTAAGGATAATTATGTCAGATTTTATATACCTATATTATCTATCAATGATTGTTTTGCTGGATGATACTACGATTTATTATCATTAAATTATTATGGGCTTGAAAACCCTATGCATCTCACCAGGTTTCCCAAACCTGACTCACTCATTTCATGTGCATCACATGTAGTGGATGTAAGGTTGTTCAAGCTTAGTTAGGATGTCGAGTGAAATAAAGAGATGTGTCTGCTATAGTATTTCAGGACCTTTTATACATTTACATTGTAATGTATGTTTCGATATGAATGATGACATCCTCGAAATTTTTAATATAATGAATTAAATTGTTATCTCAACAATGTTTTATTTAAACTGGGAACTTTCGCTTCTCAATTTAATAAAGTGTAAAGAAAAATTTTTAATTGGTTTTGAAAATTTGGGGGGTGTCACATAGAATCCCTCTAATGTAGTCAGACACACAAACTCCAAAAGATAACAAGATTAACCCTAGTCCATGATTTTGTGATCATTTTATAACCCTAAGAGAGGGGATACAATTTTCGCAAATGGGAGAGAGAGAGAGAGAGAGAGAGAGAGAGAGAGAGAGAGAGAGCTTGGATGGCTTTGGGAGAGGGGATCAACAGCTAGGATTTGACCCCTAACAGTGTATTTATAGGCAGTAGATAAATCCTCAAGAGATTCAAACTCTTGGGGTTTATCCTTACCTTATTCAAAATTTGCCTTATCCCTATCTAGGGATAAGTAGAAGTAGAACCCTTCGCTACCAAGCTCTATGAGCTTCTGGAATATTTCAGTTAATCTCTAATGAATTAATTAATATTCAAGCTCTTTATTTAATTAAAACTATTTAATTAATTCCAAAATAATTTCCAATTAATTTATTAATTACTTAATAAATTAATAACTTATTTTTCTTCATTTCCTTATAACTAACTGTGTTACGATGTCAACCGAAAATGCCCATGCTATTATTAGAAATATTATTAACCAGTTGCCCTTATATACTATTTACAACATATTGAACTCCAAGTTCATCTATTGGACCTTTTGCCAAATACAATTGGTAGTCGGAACTCGGAACTAAATTTTGTGCAATTCGGCTCCGTTTGATTATTCAGATCTGTTGCGGTTCAAGATAAGCAATATCACTAAAGTTTCTGAAATTTGACATTCACTAACGTTAGGAATCAAATCTTTAATTAGTGTTCAAAATTGATGAAAACCATATTTCATCAAAAATAGCACCGTGCGACTAAATTGATGTTTACCGACACCAAATTGATGAAAACCATGAGCTTTGGATTTTTCTGGCGTATCCAGAAAATATTTTATAATAATTAATAACAAATTATTTATTTATTTATTTTAGTTGGTAAAAAAATTTATCAACTAAATATATTATTTATAAACCACTTAATATCCGACCCCATAGTCTCACATATAAGACCATACAGAATACAAGCCACGAGCCGGTCTGTGGTTGAGGTGACAACGTACCACGACCGCGCACACCAGCTCGGCCGATCATGGTTGCTCCGTTTCGTGGTGAGTCGTGGTGGCCGTCACGATTGTAAACGACGAATGAGATTGGTGCTTTCCTTGATTGTGTGTTAACGACTATATTTTAAATATGTAACGTTCATATTTATTTTTTAATTTTTACCTTTCAAACACCATTAAACATCTTCTATAAATACCACACTTATTCTCTCATTTTACTAACACAATTCTTCTCTCTTTTTCTCACAATCACACACTTGTTTTGTTTGAGCATTCAAAAATAATGTCTCATAAACGGATGAATTGGTTAGAAAAAGAATAAAAGAACTTAGCACTAGCTTGGGTATCGGTGCCGGAAGAGGTAGAAACTCAAATGTGTAATGAGTTTTGGGTAAAATTCGAAACGTTTTCCATGAGTTAATGGGTTATCGAAGTCGTAATCTTGATGAAATATGTTCGAAGTTTCGCCATATGAGGGTTAAATGCATTGGGTTTGACGGAATTTATAACTTTGTTATAAACACCGTACGTGAAGATGATACGTTTGCTGTGGCCATGCATCAATATGAAGACACAAAACACATACCGTTTAAACACGTTAAAGCTTGACTAAAATTGAGAGAGTGCCCAAAATCCAGTCATTAAAAATACTAAGATTTAAAAAACTAGTTTAAATTGTTTGTGGTTGCATTTTTATGTTTTTTATTTTATTTTATTCTAAGTTGTGTGTTTTAAATTAATGTAAGTTTTGTTTTATTGTATTTTGTTAATGTAATGTGGTAATTTAGTTTAATGAAAAACTAGTATTTTAAAAAAATTCTATGTTTTTAATGTATTTTTGAATTAAATTTAATTAAAAAATAAGATTGAATGATGTGTTTAGTGGTAAGAAGTGTGATTATGATGTGACACCCATCATTATAATGATTAGTTGTGGGTATAACACTCATCATTATAATGATTAGTAGTGGGTATAACGGATAACTTAAATATTAATATAATAAAATGATTGTATTTTACATAATATATTCAATAATCTTATTTACTTACCTTTTGATGTGAACATCTATTCAATCATATCCTTCCGACACATATATTTTCCTTTCAAATACAAAAGAAAAAAAAGTATGAAAAAGAAATTTACGTAAAGGTGATATATATATATATATATATATATATATATATATATATATATATATATATATATATATATATATATATATATAAAAGTTCAATTGAGAAAATAAAAAAGGTTGAGAACGAGGGAATCATTCTCAGTCACTCATTTATTTTTGCCGCAAAAGTCTCTTTTGTACCAGCGGAAATGGATAAGGAATACACATGTGTTTCCAACAAAATATGTTTCCTTAAAGTATGTTAATAATTACTTTAATATATACTAAAGGGGGCTGATTCTTCCATGGTAGGTTTTTATAATCCATTTAAAATTTGCGCTTAATGATTATTATACCCTCAACTAGCAAAGAGGTCATCGATGATGGCGCTACTGCTACTCCTCGTTCGACATGTTATTGCAAGATTAAACTCTAGAACGGCCCTACCAAGTTCATGGAGATCAGCTATATTGCCGATGGTAACATGAATCAAGTGAACGATCTTTAATTTGAAGGAATCGGAGTTTAATTCGATAAGCTTGTTGTAAATTGAACAACAATTGAGGTTTATTCGGTTCGCAGGAATAATCAATTTTGTGGGTTTGGAATTGGTAAGATTTTGTCAGTTGTAACGGTGATTTTGATTAATAGGTGGTTGTGGATGGTAATGGTAACCGGGGATGGGTGGTTGTGCGAGACGGATGGGTAGGGATTGGTGAACCTGGGGTAGCTGTAGCATCCAAGTATTCCAAGTGAGCGAGAATCTCCGCCTGCAAATTCAGTTTCAGAAACAAATGAGAACACAATATGAGATCTAAGTAAGTTCCCTATTTTAATTTGTAGTTAAGATGTTCAATGAAATAACAATCATGGAGGATAGGATTGATTTAGAGTTAACAAGCTCTAACTTATGGAGGAAAAGTTATAGAGATTTCTTTCAAGATCTTCATGTGAAAAAGACAATGAAGAAGTGTTAAAACAGAGAGCTATTAAATGACTATCCAGAAATCTTCTATTAGAGAGATGCATACTCAAAAAATAGATTAATGTTAAGAATCTCATGCTTGTTGACATAATGAATCTTTTAGAGATGCTTGTTAAGATACATATACACAGGGAACTAATATAATCAAACACATACATAGGGAATCATACCCTCTGAACAGATCATCAACTGTGAAGATTATTGTTAGAATTAACTGAATAGATATTAGACATTTGCACAGGAAAAAGAATTGGAGATCTATAGGCTTGGAGCAATGAAGAACGAAGAAGGAAGAAGGATTGCATCGTCGACATCTTTTGGAAACATGGGATGTTTCTCTCTGTTTAATTTCTTCAAATTTAAATGAGGGCATAATTGTTCTTTTACTATAAAAATATGTGGATGGATACAAAAAGGTCGTGGAAGAATCACTTCCCTATACTAAAACATACTTTTTTTTTTCGTTTTTTTAATTTTTAAAAAGCTATTTTTATCGAAAATGATTTTAAATATACCAAAATTCATGATTTTTTATTCTCTACAAATAGACATCCATATTGATATACTTTTAAGATAAAATAGTTTTTTTTATATTTTCAGCTATCGTTATTCATAAGTGAATAAAAATGCATCAGATTTTTGCTACAGTACATTCGTTATTCACATATGAATAACAAATTAACTGTAACAAAAATCTGATAAATGTTTTATTCATATATGAATATAAAATATAAAGACAACTAATACACGTTTTATTCATATATAAATATAATATATGACGAAAGATGATGTAAAAAATATATTTTAAGTAAGAAAACTTTATTACGTGTCATATTCATATATGAACAATACTTAAACTATAAAAAAAAGTTAAGCATACGTTTTATTAATAAGCAAATAACGAATGTATTGTATTAAAAATCTGATATATTTTTTTATTCACTTATGAATAACGAGAGCTGAAACTCTAATTTTTTTTTTATTTTATCTTCAAACTATATCAATATGGATGTCTATTTATAGAGAATAAAAAATTATGAATTTTGATATATTTAAAATAATTTTTCGATAAAAATGGCTTTCTAAAACTAAAAAAAAACAAAAAAAACATATGTTTTTTTGTGTATATTAAGGTAATGATTATCATAGTTTAATGAAAAATGTTTGGTTGTAAACCACATGTTTATCCGTTATCCATTTCCGACGGTACGCATAAGTGTTTTGTGGCAAACTAAATGTGTGGTTGAGAATGATTCCCCTATTCTCAATCTTTTTTTTCTCAATTGAACCTTCATCTCTCTCTCTCTCTATCTATCTATCTATCTATCTATCTATCTATCTATATATATATATATATATATATATATATATATATATATATATATATATATATATATATATATATATATATATATATATATATATATATATATAAGAGTTCAATTGAGAAAAAAAGGTTGAGAATGAGGGAATCATTCTCAGCCACACATTTGTTTTGCCGCAAAACACTTAGACATACCGAAGGAAATGGATAATGGATACACATGTTTTTTACCAACCAAACATGTTTCCTTAAACTATGCTAATCATTACCTTAATATACACAAAAACATAATTTTATCAAAAAATTATTTTAAATATATCAAAATTTATAATTTTTTATTCTCTATAAATAGACATCAATATTGATACAAATTTAAGATAAAATAAAAAATTTATTTTTTTAGAGTTTCAGCTTTTGTTATTTATAAGTGAATAAAAACCGATCAGATTTTTATTACAGTACATTCGTTATTCATTTATGAATAAAACGTATGCTTAACTTTTTTACAGTTTAAATATCATTCATATATAAATATAACACGTAATAAAACTTTTTTTTACCTAAAATATATTTTTTTTACATCATCTTTCGTCACACGTTATATTTATATATGAATACAATGTGTATTAATGGTCGTCATATGTTATATTCATATATAAATAAAAAATTTATCAGATTTTTGTTATAGTTTATTTACTATTCGAATATGAATAAGTATAATGTTAATAAAAGATGACGTGTTTTAAAATTTTGAACTACTTATTCATATATGAATAACAAATTAACCGTAACAAAATTATGATAAATGTGTTTTTCGTATTTGAATATAACTTGTGACTAATACACGTTTTATTCATATGTTATATTTACATATGAATGATATTTAAACTCCAAAAAAAATTAATCATACTTTTTATTCTTAAGTGAATAACGAATGTACTGTAGTAAAAATCTGATGTATTTTTATTCATTTATGAATAACAAGAGCTGAAAGTATAATTTTATTTTTATTTTATATTAAAACTATATCAATATGGATGTCTATTTATAGAGAATAAAAAATTATTAATTTTGATGTATTTCAAATCATTTTTCAATAAAAATAGCTCCATAAAAATTAAAAAAACAAAAAAAAAATTATGTTTTTGTATATATATTAAGGTAATGATTAGCATAGTTTAAGGAAACATGTTTTGTTGGAAAATACATGTGTATTTATTTCACATTTCCGCCGGTACGTTGAAGGCTTTTGCGGCAAAAATAAATGATTGGCTGAGAATGATTCCCTAATTCTCAACCTTTTTTATTTTCTCAATTGAACTTACCTCTCTCTCTCTCTCTCTCTCTCTCTATATATATATATATATATATATATATATATATATATATATATATATATATATATATATATATATATATATATATATATATATATATATATATATATATACTCTAATAAATGAAAATCTTTTTGCCACATGTTAGACTCTCAGTGATTTTGCCACATGTCATTTTGTGGTTATTTTCAATTAAATTTTTTTTCACATGACATTTTGTGGTTTTTTTTCATTATTATATATATATATATATATATATATATATATATATATATATATATACTCTAATAAATGAAAATCTTTTTGCCACATGTTAGACTCTCAGTGATTTTGCCACATGTCATTTTGTGGTTATTTTCAATTAAATTTTTTTTCACATGACATTTTGTGGTTTTTTTTCATTATTTTAAATTCCACATAATGTTTAAATGTAACAACTATAATAAATGTAATAATAAATGCATATCGATTTCATTAATTGTCTTTCCTTTTAATTTTAAATTTTGTAAATTAAAACCTCATTAGTTTCTTTTGTTTATTTATCTAAATTATTTGTTTAAATTTATAAAAAAACACATTAATTTTAATAACTCAATACTTTTCTAATTTTCTTATAAATTCAAAATTTTAAATGTTTAGAATTTCATATTTATTTTTTTTCTTTTAATTAAACTCATATAATACATGGGTTTTACACCTAGTATATATATATATATATATATATATATATATATATATATATATATATATATACCCACCAAGTTCACCAAGTTCACCAAGTTCAGTTAAAATCATTTTCAGCATTTTTAATGAAAGGTTTATTTGTGTTTGAGAAAAAATAGTTACAAAATCTTTTATGATTAAAATAAAAAGTTTGTGGAAAGTTGGGCTAGCCCACTTAACTAACAGTATGTTTAACAAGGAAGTTTTGGTTCAATCTCAAACATATACTAATTCGTGGTTCAAAAAAAAATTATGAAAAAAAATTGGACATATTATTAAAATTCGACATATTAAGTATATGAAAAAGGGAAAATACCGGGTATAGACATTATTTGGGGTTGAATTCCAAAATATAGACACAAAAAATTGAATTTCCGGGAATAGACATGGATTCCGCGGAGGTAGCTCCGCGAAATCCACTGTAGCTCCGCGGAATGGCAAAATCGTAAAGAAATGAGGAAATTAAAAAAAAAATCTCAAGATCTATTCCCCGGAGCTCTGCGGAGGAAGCTCCGAGGAGTGGATCTTCAGAAAGAAAAAAAAATCTCCTCCAATGATTCTTTTATGTAAAGATCTCCAATTAAAAGACCAATTTTTTCTACCTCACATTCATTCCAAACATTGTCAAGAAAAATTCATGCTATCATAATCTTTTCTTGAAAATAATTAGTTGGGGAATGAATATAAACCCCGAAGAATCGATTTGAAAAAAAAAATCTGAAGATCCATTCCTCGGAGCTCCGCGGAATCCACCGTAGCTCCGCGGAATGAATCTTGAGTTTTTTTTATTCCCTCATTTATTTACGATTTGTCATTCCGCGGAGCTCCGCAGAGCTACCTCCGCGGAATCCATGTCTATGCCCGGAAATTCAATTTTTTGTGTCTATATTTTGGAATTCAACCCCAAATAATGTCTATACCTGGTATTTTCCCTATGAAAAAACCTATTTTCTTATAAAGTCATATAATATATTTTTTTTAAACAACTTATACATATACCTATTATTTTATTTTATTCTTAAATCTACATATAGACTTGAACTTGAACCTCAACATTTCATGAGAGCATCTATCTCTAAATTCTTGATATTGTTAGGTCCGAACCCTTTAGTATTAGTAAATAACTAAATATATAACATGATAAATATATAAAAAAAACTTATGTGAAAGATAACTAGTATTTGTAACATTATTAATATTTTTATAAAATACATTTAATGATTTTTTTTTTGAAAAAGCTATAAATCACTTAACTTATTGAATACCAAAAGGTCATTAACCAAACGCTGTTATTATTATTATTATTATTTTGAATGACGGATATGTTATAAAAAATTAGTAAGTTATTGATAAAATTTATAAGGTACAAGCATTAGAAAGAGAATTCACCAAATCATTCAAACATAAACTCTAGTTTGCTTTATAAAATACTTTATATTTTGATTTTTTTTTCATTTAGACTTAATTTTATTTAAGATCCAACTTTTATTTATTCCTTGTTATTTCAGTTCAATTGAACTGGTTACCAACAAACAAATAAGGATTATTAAATAAAAGAACCTATATTTTGTATTTTTTCTTCCATTTTGGACATAAACCATTATTTTATTTTAAAACCAATTTTTAACTTTTCATTCTTATTTCATTAATAGAGGCGATTACCAACATGTAACGTTATATCTCCTAACTTATGTAGGTCTTAAGCATCGATCACGTAAAAGTATAACGAGTTTAACCCTAGGTCACATTTCTACTTATTATTATTCTTCTTATACGTCATCTTGTGTCTCCTAAAATGGTTTTTTCTTCAAACATCTGGAACATAAAGTTAGTTTGGAATGCTAAAATCAAATTATACTAATGGGAGGATAAAACTCTTCTATTTACCTCTTGTCCCAATGTTGTTTTCATAAGATTAAGTATCTTTTGAAAGGATCTCCCAATGCTATTTTCACAAGGTTTGATGATATTTATTGTAATAGTATATCGGGACATAATTGCAAGTAATTTTTTGTTACCTTTAAGCCAATTTTGTCTCAGGCTCACACTAACAACAACTTGATGAAAATATATTGATGATATATTTTTGGACCAAAATGGGTTTATTGTATGTCAAAGAGTCATTATATAATGATATTGCTAATAACATATGATCCTATAGGGTCACACTAACAACAACTTGATGAAAATATATTATTTATAAGAATTTGATTCTTGATAAATATATATATATATATATATATATATATATATATATATATATATATATATATATATATATATATATATATATATATCTTGTAATTAATTGAAAATTATTTATTTCATGAAAATATTAATTTTCAGTGTTAAGTATCAAAATATATTATAATATATCATAAGGTATGGTTTATTATGTCATGTACATCTTTTTGGACCAAAAGAGTTTTTGTCTTATATGGATTTATATCTTTTATAAGTTATAAAAATTAGAAGAGTTTTTATAGAAAAACTAGTTTCTTCTTTTTTTTTTAAATATTCAAGAAGACAATAAAAGGAAAAGAAGACATGTTTGCATTTATTTAATCATAAAACCATGTTCTTACATTTGTAACCTTTTGCTGCTAGATTCATGTTGTATTAAAGCATCAAGACTCAATGGGTAACGACTTGGATTAAGATGATTAAAAGGCTTGCATGTATTTCTTCTTTTACTAGCTAAAAGCCACGTAATTTTGTGCTTCCTATCTCCATATTCTCTCTAGGTTTTTGTCTCTTAAAGTGTTAAGAACATAAAGATGAAGATGATACTTGAATACTCTCTTTGAAGACAAACTAGTTTCTTTGTCTTAAGAGCTTAGGAGATTCTTTTATTACAAGAAGAAGACTAGCATCTTATCAAGTTGATTTATTGTTGGTGGATATGTCTAGAGAGCTTCTACCTTGAAGTTTCATGTCATACTTCATCAACTTCCAATCTCCTATGAGAATCAAAGTCTTCAAATATTTTAACACTTTTTTTACGGTTGTTTTTTTTATCATTATAAGTCTTGAAAAAGATCCTTGGTGGGTAAATAGTTTTAGTTTTATTCAACAATTTTAAAGCTTACGTTGCCGTTTTTACCGTTTGTGAAACCAGATTTTTGATTAAAAACTCAACAATTGGTATCTGAGCCATTTTTGCAAGATTAGTTAGATTATTTGTTTAGTTGATGAAATGTTTGTTTTTGGAAAACATGGATGGTTTTCTTTTTGCAAGAGAAATTCATACATATTTTCTATGACAACTTTAAAATGTTTATAATTGTTATTCTTTTGACCAAAAGTTTACATGCATCTTTTTGGTCATAAAAGTTGTCTCAGAAAAACAAAGAATTGTTTTATATAATTTTGAGTATATATAAATATTTATGATGTGCATAAACTAGCCATGGACCTTTGTGTTGTTGCATGTGTTGATTTATTTAAAATGGTTGTAATTATTTATTTATTCATATGGTATGTACTAATTAAATACATAGTTTTCTTTTATTAATTTTTGTAAGTAATATATTAGTTTTAGAAATAGTTTATTTTTATAAAAATGTAACAAGAATGAAGATGGTGGCCATTTTGAAGATCAAAATTTTATAAACTTGATTTTATTAAAGTTTCTCAAACTTTATAAAATTATTTTTATAAACTTGCTACAAGGTGTTGAAGCAAGTGGGAGTACATGAAGACTTTACAAGATAAATGTTCCTTTAGGAATGGAATTGATAATTTTGTGATGGCTCACAAAATTACCCCTAGTTTATGGGTTGGTTTATGCACATATGTTATAATTGTTGTGCATGTTTGTGTTGTTTTATATTTATGTTATTATTATCTTATGGTTGATAAACTAGTTTTCAAATGATAAATAATATTTTGAACAAAAGTAAACATCACAAGGATTTTGATTTTAATGAAATTTACCTTGTAAGATAAGATGCTAAAAATATTTTTAAAATAAAACAAGCTTTATCGTTAAAACTAGTAACCGGTAAAATTTAGAGATTAAAATTATATAAGTTTAGAATTGAGATTTATAAACTTATCAAACTCCAAACCTTATATTATAAAAGAAAGATTTATTAAAAGGTTTCCAAATGTTCTAAATCCTTCAAACAATATAACTTAATATTAGTTATTAATTTAAAACTTTGATCGCGTCAATTATATAAAACCGGGTTTTATATATAGAACATTGTTAAAAATGTGATTTTACATGAAATAAGATTTTTAAAATATACCATGGTTTATTGAATGCATGCAATAACGATGATATAATATGTTTTTTAAACTAGAATTATAAAAACATCAAAGACCCCTTACAAACCTCAAATCTATGCAATCATTTTTAAAGAACACTCGCACGTCTCTTGTATGCACTAGTGGGATAAATGATACCTAACCGCTTAGTGTTATCTTTTGATGGCCGGGGTGTTTTCACGATTTCTATAAGCAAGTTATACGCCGATTACACAAGTTTTTCAAATTGGATGATTTGATCGGAAATCTCTTGTGATAAAGGATACCTAAGCAAGAGAGTTCCAAGGCATAGATGGGATCAAACATGTCTAATTAAATTTGTTATCAGCAATCCCATAAATCTAGGAATTATATGGTAAGATATAATTGATAATCGATATCTACCGGGTTGAATTCGGATGAATGGGATAAAGGATACCTAACCATTTATTGTTTTGCAACATGGATCCTAGACTTTGATAATTAATGTTTTTAGAAACTAAAAAGGTATTAATTATTAAAGATTAAATATTGAAAATGCTAAATGAATTTTGTGAAAATTTTTGTAGATGTATAATCCACTCTCATAACCATGAATTGCTAGTTTTCTTTAAATGACTTAATGAAACAATAACATTCAATAAATACAACTTCGATGAATGGGTTCATGTCTTAAGAGACAATCTCGTGAGAGATGTGAAATTGTGTACACTTAAAGGTCCTATTCCTAAACAAATTGCTTTGAGAAATAGACCTGAATAAGATACCTAGTAAATGCATCACAGTGATGCTCAAGATGCTTCTAACATCATACTAGGAACAATTACTCATGACTTATAGTATATATATATATATATATATATATATATATATATATATATATATGTATATATATATATATATCTAATAATATAACAGATTAAACAATATTCCAATAAATATAGTGATATTTTGTTGGAATAGTGCAAGGCTAAAAGAGTCACCTTGTGTGATCTAAAAGGCCCATGTTTTATGGACTAAATACCTTTAAGCTCAAGAAATCCAATAAGGCCCACATAGATGGAGCTTGTTTCTTTTATGAAGAAATTGGACACTGGTAGAGGAACTGCCCCTCTTATCTAGAAAGAAAGTCTGGAAGAGACTAGTACTTCAGGTATCTACTGGATAGAACTCATACTTTTCGTATAACACTCAAGTACTTGGTACTTAAATGTTAATTTAATATTTGTAACTTGATTGCATATATTTACAGAAGAGTAACTAGCTGAGCACAAGCAAGTTACAACTACACTCTCGAAGCTTAGTTTATTATTATGCTTAGAACATAAATTGCTTGTAATATAAAACAATGTTTGTTTTGGAACAATGTATGTTTTAAATTTAGCATGTCTAAATATTTATGCCTCAGTTATTTATTTAAATGGTTGATTATTTACTATATCGTTTTTCATAACGATAATACTCATATTCTGAAATGATTGACTTCTATTTATGAGACTAGATATCTTAATAGAATTACAAAGTAAATATCAAAATTTTATAAATAAAATTAATTAATATATGCAAGCACTTTTGACTTAAATTTGTTTTAAAATCAAACTTATCCATTACATTGTTATCTTTATTGTATCAATGAAATCCACATATTCCAACTTCAAGAAAGGGATCTTTGAAGGCAAATATAGTTTATTTGATATATGTGAATCTTATTTATATATATAAAAGATTCTTAATAATATTCTCACTAAAGTGTAGAGAAAGTAATTATTGAGGAACTATACACCTTGGTGTATGACTTACTTGATGGGTTTTGAGCATTACAACATTCCTATGGTGCACATGTAACCCTAATTGCTTTGGATCTAGGGTTTTCTGAAGTTATACATGCAAATCAATTATCCAAAGCAAGAACCCTAATCTAGCATACAATTTTCGGATTTAACAAATAAACTAAGGTTAGAAGAATACCTTTCTTGTCGATTGCTTGATCTTGATCTTCAAGAGCTTAGTGCCTCAATTGTTGCACCTCTAATGGAGTTACAAACACCACTAGCAATGAGGAAGAAGGAGAAAGGTTGTAGATCTTCACAATTTTCGGCCAAAGGGTTCTCTAAGAATGCATAGCCGAAAACTGTAACCTAGGAGTTCCTTATATAGTTGAGCTGCTATGGGTTTCCAACTAGAAACCCTAATTTCCCTTGCTTAGGCCATAAGCAACATATGAACCTCTTTATGGAAAGCCTTGGATGAAAACTCTATGGGCTCCCCATAGATTTTTTCATCTATCCTATACCAATAGGATCCATTAGCCCAAACTACAACTATTACTGATTTACATAATCAGTCCCCGTTCTTTTAATCAGTCTCTTTTGATCACTAAATTAATTCCAAATTAATTTCCGATCAATACTAATTAAATAATATGATTTCTATATTATTCTTATAATATATTAATAAATCATTAATTAACTTCTTTCTCCATAATTCATCATATCCAGTTGCTATGGTGAAGGCAACCCAAAAGGACCATGCTACTATCGGGTCAAGTACATACCAATTAAAGTTATGGGCTTAGACACCTAATCCAACAGTCACCCACTTGGATAAATCTAATAACTATAACTGCAAGTATGGCTTCAAAATCCGATTAGTAATCGTAGCTCTTAAAAGCCGCTGTCGAACTCTGACCTAGTCAATGACGTGTCCTTTAGATAAGGGATCATATAATCCTCCGTTCTGCAAGATATCGTGTGGATAAAAGACATGGAACGTGATCATCCTCATTGTCCAACAGTTTGTTTCCCGACTTCTGATATGTTTGACATAGAACTTAATTGAACACATCAATTTAGTCCTGACCGGGCCCGACACATAAGTCAACACAAAATCATCGAGGGGCCCAAGATATCACTTTTACCCTCTTAGGATAAAAGGAACAGATAAACTTTGACTCATATGCTTGTACTATTTACTTATTAAATCACACACAACAACATGTTTTATAACATCAAGTTACTGATGCGTTTACGCATTATCAATGTACAACCAACTTGTAAACATCACACCATATATCTCGGTTTAAAGACTATACGATATTATCGTCTCACAATCACTCGTGATAAATTCCAT
Organism: Lactuca virosa; assembly: GCF_052849685.1. Classification (NCBI taxonomy): domain Eukaryota; kingdom Viridiplantae; phylum Streptophyta; class Magnoliopsida; order Asterales; family Asteraceae; genus Lactuca; species Lactuca virosa. Next base: position 241,304,869 of record NC_136433.1, read on the forward strand.
GAAGTGATTCACATGAGCGTGGGTTTAATCCAATACTCAAATCTTATTTCAGAAGTACTCAGGAGTGTTGTAGCAAACCTTTGCTATGTCTAAGCACTTAGACAATTTACAAACCAATTCATGACAGTCTATCCTCATAACTTACTTCGAAAGTATGATCGACTGTGGATAATTTGAATAATCTAATTATTCTGGAAGTAAAACATGCAAAAGTGAAACAATAGTAAACAATCGACACAAGATGGTAAACTTTACTCATAAATAAATCTCCATTACTTAATCATCAAATGTCAATTACATTTATCTATTACAAGTTTCTAAACAACCATCTAATCACTAAAACTATTACAAGTTTATCTATTACAAGTCATGGACCCAAGAACTAGCGTGCGATGAGTTATTAGATTGAATAGTATAAATACATGCCAAGGAGGGATTTATCTTTCCATCCTTGATGTCCTGCAAGTATTTCGGACAGCTTCGTTTCCAATGCCCCTTGTCGTTACAGTAGAAGCACGTTGCTTCTTTAGGACCGGATGAGGGAGTGGCAGAATCGGTTTTTCCTTTGGATCCACTTGAAGCAGATCCATCATGAGACTTTCCCTTGTGGTTCTTAGAGGGAGCTTTCCTCTTCTTCCCTTTTCGATGTCCTATAGCGAGGACAGAGGCAGCAGCAGTAGGGGTGCACTCGGCAGCTTTGCCTTTAAGTCCACTTTCAGCAGTTCTCAACAAACCTTGAAGTGTGCTCAAGGTGACATCCTCCTTGTTCATATGATAAGTCATCTTGAACTGATCATAACAAGGAGGTAAAGAGTGTGGGATAATATCAATTTCTAACTCTTCGTCAAATTTGACATTCAACTTGAGCAAACGATCCACATACCTTTACATCCTTTGCTAGTGGCTCGTGATGGACTATCCATCTTTCATCTTGTTTGTTATCAACGAGGCGAAAATCTCGCACCTTTATTGACGCGCACTTTGATGGTACGTTTCCATCAAATCTTGTCGTAAGGCCAGTAGTCCTCATAGAACCTCTGGAGCTCAGTAGTCATAGTGGCTACCATAATACATGACACCTTTGTCGCATTTTTTCGTGAGCCCTATACTCAGCTATTTGTTCTTTAGTAGCTTTGGTTTCATCTATCTCTTTGAGCTTTTCGTCGAGGACGTATTATTTCTCCTTGTATCGAAGGGCCATGCGAATGTTGTGAATCCAATCATTGAAATTGGATCCAGCGAAGCTGACCCTCCCACAAATGTTCATAAGAGAAAATGAGCTTGAGGAGTTGGAGTTCGAGCCAGAAGCGTTGTTTGAGCCAGACATCTGAAAAGAAAAGGAACAAAGTTTTGATTAGATAAAGAATCCTTAATATAACACCAAGATGAAATATTAAGGCTAGGACCCAACACAATAATTAACAATTCGGAAAAGGGATGCCGTAATCCAATTGCAAATTATTTGAAGGTAGGTAAATGACGATTTACCAATTCCACCACGAAAAACGAAATGAAGAATTAAGCTTTAAATGAAATGAAATTTCTAGATTCTTTTTCAGATTCATTGAACTTTTCAATGGCATGTTTAATCTCGATTATGCCCTTCAAGTTTGTGACTGAGATATCGAGGATCACAAACAAGGTGTGAATAACCATGCAAATTAGCTTAGCACTCTCGAGTCAGTCACCACCTAATCAATGTGCCGGTTTACCACACACGCTCCATTGATCTATGGTAATTCTCGAGTTACCCTTTTCCATCCTTGTTAGTCCAAGTTAGTGTGCCGGTTCGCCACACACGCTCCACTAAAGACTTGGCAAGGTGTAAAGTGCAATTTCATGGAATAGCATCCTTTTCACATTTTCCTAAAGTAACTAAGATTGGGAATTTATAAAAACATTTAGTTACTTTATAATATTCATTATACTTATTAATGAGGAATTAAATGTCCTATCCTACCCGTTCAGCTAACGACCCTCCATTAGTCAAGAGTGCGGTGGGTAAGAGTGGATACCCAATTGCGGTCATTTTACAGGCCGCTTCCTTAAACATCCTTTATAGACCAGCTTCATGAATGAGGCCTACTAACGGTAAGACTGACTCATCTTATACATATATATACATATTAATCTTTTAATATTATAATAGTATAAGGGTTGTATTTTAAACTTTTAAAACACTACGGTTTTAGAATTTAATATTTCAAAATTAAAACTTTTAATAAAATTTTAAATTCCAAAACTTGAGGGCAAATTTTGAAACTTCTCAAAAGTTCTAGATCAAATTTTAAATATTAAAACTAATCACATAATTTTGGACATTATCTTAAAATTTGACCATAATCCTTCAATTAGATGAGGATATTCATTACCATAACAGAAAAGTTGAATTTTAACAGTTAAAACAATTTAAGGTAGTGATCTTTATCTAATTTAGGGTTGAAATCCGAAAATTCTGCCAACAGACGAACCAACTCATCGAGTCAGGGCATGAACTCATCGAGTTGGTCCCACTCGTAGAGTTCCTCAGTGGACTCGTCGAGTTCGTCAGGCAGAGACCAAAAATCAATTTTGTTCCAACTTTGGCAAAACACAATAGCATCAAATATAACAGAAAAACACCCTAAGCTCTGATACCACTGATGGGTTTTGAGCATTACAACATTCTTATGGTGTACATGCAACCTTAATTGCTTTGGATAGAGGTTTTTCTCAATTTATACATACAAATCAATTATCCAAAGCAAGAACCCTAATCTAGCATACAATTTTCGGATTTAACAAATAAACTAAGGTTAGAAGAATACCTTTCATGTTGATTGCTTTATCTTGACCATCAAGAGCTTGGTGCCTCAATTGTTGCATCTCTAATGGAGTCACAAACACCACTAGCAATGAGGAAGAAGGATAAAGGTTGTAGAGCTTCACAATTTTCGGCCAAAGGGTCTCTAAGAATGCATAGCCGAAAACTATAACCTAGGGGTTTCTTATATAACTGAGCTGCTAGGGTTTTCCAACTGGAAACCCTAATTTCCCTTGCTTAGGCCGTAAGCAACATATGGACCTCTTTATGGCAAGCCTTGGACGAAGACTCTATGGGCTTCCCATAGATTTTTCGTCCATCCTATACCAGTAGGATCCATTAGCCCAAACTACAACTATTACTGATTTACATAATCAGTCCCTGTTCTTTTAATCAGTCTCTTTTGATCGCTAAATTAATTCCAAATTAATTTCTGATCAATACTAATTAAATAATATGATTTCTATATTATTCTTATAATATATTAATAAATCATTAATTAACTTCTTTCTCCATAAATCATCCTATTCAGTTGCTATGGTGAAGGCAACCCAAAAGGACCATGCTACTATCGGGTCAAGTACATACCAATTAAAGTTATGAGCTTAGACACCTAATCCAACATTCCTTTCTAATGAATGTCTATGATTAAGCACAAGATACAACCAAATAATACCATCTAAAGCCTTTGTGATGATAAAGGGTGAATTAAACTTTACTTGATATAGTTTACTTTCTAATCGGTAGAAATGTCCTCCTTTTAACCTTTTTGGGATTATACTTCAGCCACTGTTATATGTATCTAGATACAAACACCAACTAATTACATAATTGTAGAATATTCTAAAAATAGCATTTAGATTATTATATACAAACCCATCAAGAATAAGTTCCTTTATTCCTCTGAAAGTTGAGTTAGCAGAAAGCAAGCTTCTAGTGACAAAGCAAGTGGGAGGCACATTGAAGTTGAAGTAGTTCAAGAACCACAACCCGATGTAACAATTGTTGGCACTAGTTTTAACAAGAAATTTTTAAACGTGAATAATAGCTATTCATAAACACAAATTGTTCACAATAACGGTAGAAATAATCTATGACTTGAGAAATGTGGAATCTCTCATTGATGACTTCTTGATGGTTTCTAGTTAAACCATCAACTATTAAAATGTTATATCAGATCTTGGATCTGACAAATGACTTAGAGTCATGAACATTGAGATGTAATCCATGTTTAATAATCAAGTATGAGCTTGATTAATCTTCCTCTCTATGACAAGGCTAGAAGGAGTAAGATCTTCTTCTAGAAAGAATATATATATATATATATATATATATATATATATATATATATATATATATATATATATATATATATATATATATATATATATATACATTTAGTAATACTTGTTATATAAGGATTTTCTCATACTCATGTCATTGATTATGGTCCTTATCATACTCATGACATTGACTATGATCAAACCATTTTCACAAGTAGTTATGATTAGATCAACAAGGATATTATTTACTATAACTTCATATTCTTAATATGAGATATAGCAAATAGATTTCAAGAAAGACCGCTTTTCTTGATAGACATCTACTAGAAGATATCTATATAGCTTAGCCTGGAGGTTTTCTTAATCCATGTTATCCTAACCAAATGTGTATGGCTTAAGATCCACTTGTGGATATAAAGCAAGCATCTCAAGGTTGGAATAGTCATTTTAATATAAAGATACAAGGTATGCATTTATATCAAAATGAAAAGAACATGTGTGTTTACTAAGAACTAGTGGGAGGATAGTGATATTCCTAATCTTGTATGAATGAGACATATTTAATCATTTGAAATAACATTCCGACTATGCAAGGACGTTTTCACCTTGAATCGGAAAGTATTTCTAAAATGAAACACGTAGGAATGACAAGATACATTCTTGGAATATAAAATCTTTAGAAACAGATAAATATGAATGTTGAAAGTTTTAAACTCTTTTGAGTGAACTAACAATATCTTGAATGAGGTCAATATACAAGATTCCTTTTGATGATTCATTGCATTGTTACATGACACCTTTTTGAGTCTGTCTCAAAAGACCTAGCATATAGGTTTGAGCTAGATGAAATGATTTATATTTTGTTTGCTTGGCAAATAAATCCGTCTTTTATGTCATATCATGAGATACAAAATTGAATACATGGTTAAGTCACTAGATGACTGTGAGAACATTCTAATAGTACTTAAGAAGAGCTAAGAGAATGTATCTGAGATGATTAGTTTAGAATAAAATCTTAATGTAAAGAGCTACATATGATTTTGATTTCTAAATAAATATAGATAATTATGAATTATAATTGGATTATGACTTCATGGTGGAATGATGAGTAAGTTTAGTTAGAATGAGGTCCAAGCAAAACATAATGACACAATCTACTACAAAATAAGAATACACAACTTTTAAAGTTGAAGTCAAATATGTTTGGATTAATGAGTTCATTGAAAAACTATGTTGATTTCTGCCATTCAAGGATCACATAGAAATCTTTGTGACTTCGAGAGTCCACTTAATCAAGCTAAGAAACTCTATGTCACATCAGAGCACCAATCATATTCTCCAAGATATTTAATTATACTTAGAGTAAAGTCAAATATGGAGATGATAGTATTCGCAAAATTCACACAAATTAAATTTAGTCAGACCCATTAATAAAGTCCTTTCTTTCAAGCTAAATATGAATGGTCACACTTCAACTATAGGACTTCATTATTCTGGAAATGGGATTTAATTTGAATTTAGTATTTGGATATTGGAACATTAAGACAACAAGTATTATATTGTTTATGATATATTGGGATATGATAATTACTTCAATACTTGTTGTGTTCTATATTAACATGTTTAATCCGTGAATAATCTTATTATTCTAAAAGTTCATAGTCGGTCATGATTGTGGGAGCAATTATGAAGTAAGACTAATATGAATTGGATTGGTTTACTCTCACCAAATGAAAGTAGGCAAGTGGTTGTAACCAAGTTTCATAGGTACTTGTTAAAGAACTAGTATTGAACGGACCCACATCAAGATCAACTCGAAGATCGCAGTTATGAGTGATACTTGATTAAAATGTACTATCTTTGTATCCTTAACACCTGAGATACATAGTGGGACTTAAGTATAGGGAGTGTTGTGCTTTGATATGGTCAAATGTTGATCCTTAACCGGGAAGTTACAAAAGCCATTTTCAGGTATCATGTGAACTATACAAGAGGCTTATGTAGTCAAGATGTGATTTGTTCCTCTTATGTGTTGAGAGCTATACATTTTAACGCGCGTTACCCAAAGTTGAACACCAAATGAGATTGATTGCGATCCAAGTCTCATGTTCAACATGATGTCTGTAACAAAGAGATAACTGATAAACTTACCTAAATACATCAACTGAAGCTTGAGGCTTTTCGGAATTGGATGTTGATGAATGACATTCTTCGTCATGTGTTATTGGGGGCAGTGAAATGTTTCTAGACGTTCACCACTGTCTATATCAATCTATGATGAGTCTTGTGCAAGTGGGAGATTGAAAGATCTTGTATGCTCAAGAATCATTACATAATGACATTGCTAATAACATATGATCCTACAGGGTCACACTAACAACAACTTTATGAAAATATATTATTTATAAGAATTTGATTCTTGATAAATAAATATATATCTTGTAATTAGTTTGAAATTATTTATTTCAAGGAAATATAAATTTTCAATGTTCATTATCAAAATATATCATAATATATCATGAGGTATGGTTTATTATGTCATGTATATATTTTTGGACTAAAAGGGGTTTGTGTCTTATATAGATTCATATGTTTTATAATTATAAAAATTAGAAGAGTTTTTATAGAAAAACTAACTTCTTCTTTTTATAAAATATTCAAGGAGACAATAAAGGGACAAAAAGATATGCTTGCATTTATTTAGTCATAAAGCCATGTTCTTACACTTGTACCCTTTTGTTGCTAGATGCATGGTGCATTAAAGCATGAAGACTCAATGGGTAAGGACTTGGATTAAGATGATTAAAAAGCTTGCATGTATTTCTTCTTTTACTAGCTACATGCCACAAAATTTTGTGCTTCCTATCTCCATATTCTTTCTAGTTTTTTGTCTCTTAAAGTGTTAAGACATAAATATGAAGATGATACTTGAATACTCTCTTTGAAGACAAACTAGTTTATTTGTCTTATGAGCTTAAGAGATTCTTTTATTACAAGAAGAAGACTAGCATCTTATCAAGTTGATTTATTGTTGGTGGATATCTCTAGAGAACTTCTACCTTGAAGTTTCATGCCATAATTCATAAACTTCCAATCTCCCATGAGAATCAAAGTCTTCAAAGGTTGTAATACTTTTCTTTCTATGGTTGATTTTTTTATCTTTCTAAGTCTTGAAAAAGATCCTTGGTGGGTAAAATAGTTTTAGTTTTATTCAACAGTTTTAAAGCTTACGTTGCTGTTTTTACCGTTTGTGAAATCGGATTTCTAACTAAAAACCCAACAGTTTTCAGAAGATTAAGTATATTTTGAAAGGATCTCTCAAGGCTATTTTCACAAGGTTTGATGATATGTTTATTGTAATAGTATATTCGGACATATTTGCAAGTTTTTTACCATTAAGCCCATTTTGTCTCGGTATTAATCAATAGTTCACAAAGTGGGTAGATAAATTTATTTTCATGTTTTTTTATTATTATTTATCAACGTTTTACAATGAGTATTAAATTTATCCAGGGTTACGATGAGGCTTAAGTAACCACCAAACGCAATGTTTGCACCATAATACAAATTATGGAGATTGGTTTTTCCCTATGCAAGTATTGAGTTGTTTAGAAAAATATTTTTTGAGTCATGATTGGACATTCCAATCAGTTCTAGAGATCCCTTTTTCGTTTATATGAAGCTAATGGTTGAGATCTTCCAATCATATAGTGCTCAAGACCACATAGTTGACACAATAGGTGAGTGGTAGGCTGCGAATCTTGCAGATGAGGTAACAGACTTATACGGACCAACTGATGGGTTTTATAGATAAAAAAAATCAAATTTTTTTTGGAAAACATAAACCCTAAATTCGCATACACCTTAAATGATCTATGTTCTCACAATGATATGCGAACAACAATTTGAATTCAAGAACCCAAAAGTACATTGCTATTTTTGATTTAGGAGAAGGGATATTTGAAAACATAAACTTTAATTTATTATTGTAAACAAACTAGAGATCCTTCTTTGTAGAACTTTAGAAAGCCAACACCTGAAATCTTGTGCCTCTGATGGCTCACACCCAAACACTAGTATTTGGAGGCTTATTGAAGCGAGAGGGGATAGGAGGTATAATTTTGGCTCTAAGGGTTCTTTGGAAGTGAATCTGAAACCCCTTAAGCCTTGTAGTATTTGTAGGGCTTAAGGAGGTGCATAAAAGGTAGGTTTCCTTATGGATAACCCTAACCCATTTCTTTCCCCCCAAGCAATCCTAAGCTTCCAAGAAGCCCTAGAAAAGCTCCATAATCCCCTTTAAAACCGTCCCATCTCCTAAGGAGGTTCTAGAATCAGTCAATGTTCAACTTTTGGACATTGACATTTTTAGTCATTCTACTTTTAATTAATCCAATTAATCCCAAAATTAATTCCAATTAACTTATGATTAATTCGTATTTAAATAATATAATTTCAAATTAATATATTTTTCTCAAAACATATTAATAAATTATTTATTTTGATTTCCAATTAATTTATTAATCATATAATAAATTAATAAATCAGTCTCTCTCTCCAAATAACATTTCATTCTCTTACTAGGTTTGAGGGCAAACCAAAAGGACTTTGCTAATAATTTAAGTTTATAATAATTTAGTTAATGGCTTAGACACCTAATCCAACAGTCTCCCACTTAGATAAGTCTTTAAGTAAATTACAACTTCCAAATTAAACAACAAAGTGTGCTTTCCGAAGCAACTGCCGAACTCTGATCTAAGCAGAAGTCGATCCTTAGATAATTGATCAAATGTTCCTCCATTCTTCTAGATATCATACAGAAATGAGACATGGATTAGAATCAAACTTATTTTCTAGGTTTTTTTTCTTGATTTCTGATTTGTGATGACGACATAAGACTTCAAATTGAACACATCAATTGAGTCCTAGCTGGGCCCAACATTATAAGTCAACACCAAATTACCAAGGGGCCCAAAGATACCGTTTATCCTGTTAGGGAAAAATGAACGAATAAAATTTAACTTATATGCTTGTATCCTTTACTTACTAAATCATGCATGACACTGCGTTTTATAACATCATGTTACTGATGCGTTTTCACAGTACCAATGCACAATCGACTTGTAAATTACAACTCATATATCTCCGTTTCAAGATTATAAGATATTATCATCTCAGAATTACTCGTGATATAATCCATGAGGTAATTCCATTAGCGTGGGTTTATCTAGTACTTAAATCTCCATTTCTAAGTACTCATGAATGTTGTAGCAATACAATTGTTATGTCTGACTCCCTTGGACAATCTACAATCCAATTCATAACAGTCTTAATTCACTACTTACTTCCCAAAGTATGAGTGACTGTGGAATTTGAACAATTAAATTATTCGGGAAGTAAAACATGCAAAATGAAACACAAGAATAAATAATTGAAAAAGGTAGTAAACAAACTCATAAATAATCTCTATTATTTAATCACCCAAAATCAATTACATTTATTTTGTTACAAGTTTCAAACTAACCATCTAACTACTAAAACTAATATCATATCTTAATCCAATGATCCTAGCATGTTGATTATGTTTAATTCTACTCAGAGCCTTTGTGAGAGGATCTGCAGGATTCTCTTCTGATGAAACTCTCTTCACTATGAGATGACCTTCTTCAACTCTATGTATGATATAATGGTACTTTCTGTTGATATTTATTGATTTTCCATGGTCTCTCGGTTCTTTAGTCAAAGCAACTGCACCTTCTTTATCGCAGAAAAGTTCCATTGGTTCATGAATGGTTGGAACTACTCCAAGATCTCCGATGAAGTTCCTCAACCAAGCTGCTTCCTTTGACGCTTCACTTGCTGCTATGTACTCTGATTCGCACGTAGAATCAGCCATCGTGTCTTGCTTGGAACTTTTCCAAGTAACGGATCCACCATTTAATGTGAACACCCAGTCAGATTGAGAATGAAATTTGTCTCTATCTGTTTGAAATCTGGCGTCACTATATGAAGGGTTTTAGTATACTACAACATCCTATAGTGCACATACAACCCTAAATGCTTTGGATCTATGTTTTTTCTAACTATACATGCAATATTGTTTCCAAAGCATTAAGCCTACAACTAGCATGCAAATGACATAATCAACATAAAAGAGAGTTATAGAATTACCTCTTTGTTGTGGCTAGTAGAACTTCTTGAGTTTGGCCTTTAAGAACTTGGTGCCCCAAGTGTTGCACCTCAAATGGAATAACACAACACCACCAGCAATGGAGAACTTGAGAGAGAATACTTGCACTCAAAAATCGGCTATAGCTCTTCCAAGAACACTAGAGTGCCAATTTTAAGAGCTAATGGGTTTCTTATACAGTGTGGCAAAACTAGGGTTACACCATGTAAAACCTAATGTGCATAACCTTCCATATTCCTTAGGATCAATGGGTTTAAACCTCCATGGATCATCCATGGGTTTAGCCCAACCTAAGGAATCATGGATCATTGGCCCATACCATAAGAATGAATGATTTTACCAATTCAACCCCTTATATTTAATTAGTCTCTTTTGATCACAAAATTAATTCTTGATCAATACTAATTAAATAATATGATTTGATATTAATACATTAGAACTTATAATATATTAATAAATCATGAATATCCTCTTCTCAAAAGTCCATCCTTACAAATTGTTCCGGTGCCATGCAACCCAAATGGACCATGCTACTCTCGGTTCAAGTACATACCAATTATAGTTATGGGATTAGACACCTAATCCAACAGTCTCCGACTTAGATAAGCCTAATAACTATTATTGCAAGTACGACTCCACAACCCAACTAGCAATCGTAGCTCTTAAAAGCCGTTGTTGAACTCTGACCTAGTTAATGACGCGTCCATTAGATAAGGGATCATATATTCCTCCATTATCATATGTACTGAGACATCTGTTGTTTCCCGATTACTGATTTATGACAACCGACTAATTGAACAAATCAAATCAGTCTAGGCTTGGTCAAGCACTTAGGGTTGTCATCACTAAATCATCTAGGGGCCCACAAATATCATTTTTATCCACATGGGGTAAACGGAACGGATAAACTTCGACCCAAATGCTTTCTTGTACTTACTCATCAAATTACACACAACAATATGTTTTATAACACCAAGTTACTGTTGTGTTTACATATGTCAATGTGCAACCGACTCGCAACTACAAATCATATGTTTCCGTTTCAAGAATATATGATATTATCGTCTCACAATCACTCGTGATAAAATCCATGAAGTGATTCATATGAGTGTGGGTTGAATCCAATACTCAAATCTTATTCAAGGAGTACTCATGAACACTGCAACTACGTCTAAACCACCTAGACAAACTACAGACCCATTCATGACAGTCTTGCCTCAATACCGACTTCCAAAGTATAATCGACTGTGGATGGTTTGAATAACCTAGTTATTCGGGAAGTCAAACCATGCAAAGTGAAACACAAGAATAATACTAATCCTATATGGCCCCAAAACTTTTGAGTGCCATATTGATTACTCATTATTCATTGTATAATGTTTTGAATAATCAACTTAATACTTGAATTAAAACAATAGTTGTCCCATGCTCCAAGCATGCACACTATGTTTATCTATGATCCTTACTTTGTGAAATAGATCAATTGATAACATTTTCAATGAACCAATTTCACAATTCCAAATTCTTACCGTAAATGGAAGAATACCTAATTCTTGCCATTTACTGTAATATGTTAGATTCAAAACTTATATGCAATGATCCTCTTGTAATGACTATGCACAAAGTCACAGAGACTTGGCAACATACATTACAAAGTATTCTAATGGAGAGCAATTCCATGGAAAAGAAGTCTCAAATTCAAATTACATTCCTTTGAACATCCTTCTTGAATAAAAGTTTCCTAATCTTACACAGATTTAAAGAATAACTTCCTCTTATGGAAACATTTCCATATTCCCATTTTGACTATCACTTCTGAACAAGAGTTACCTCTTCTCAGAGTATGTCAATATGATCCATCCATTTTTATACTTCTAACTACAAGCGACGAATCCTTGGCGAACCTTAGATTGCCTTAATAGTTGTTAACCACTTTAGCCATATCCGGTTCTAGTCCTTTTTCTCTCTTATAGCCCTAGGCATTTGGAAGATTTAGAACGTGAGAATATTATAGCATATGCAATCGATCTTATACCCGAAGCATATGGGATACGATTCATAATGTCTAAAATAAAGACATGATACTTGATCAGTCTTTTGCTACAATATTTCTATTTGCCATGTTCTCATAATTTTGATTATGAAGAGGGATGACGTAATCATAATCAAATTTTGAGAACGCAATTAACATTTCCATATATAGAATTTCCATATGTTGAACCATTCCAACATAACATTCATATATATTTGACTAAATTTGAATAAAAAACTCAATCTAAGCTTTTAGAATTGAAATGAAGTATGAATTCTTCTCGCTTAATTATAGCAAAACAACTTTTCAAACCCTGCAACTTTGCGATTTGAAACTTTTGTTTTCTATAATTAACATTTCTAACTTGCAACACTTACCATAATAATTATGCTCCCATTAGCACAATAATTATTATCTTACTAGCATAACACTTATGCTCCCACTAGCTTTTACATGTATTCAGAAATCAGCTGGACTTCTAGAAATCAATACTTGTTGACTTGCTTACCAAAGTTCAGATTTCTGATGCAAGATGCTTCGATAAGACTTTATCTAGGCTTCTCAAAATCATACACCTTTCCTTAGATAGCTCACATATGTGTCTAAACAATTTTAGAACTTACAGTAATAAGTCTCAAATGTTTAGACTTTTTCCATTTCTCACAATTCGAACTATGAAGAGGGATGTCGTAATCATAATCGAATTTGAGAATGCAAATATCACAATTTCTATCTCCTTAAAATCTACTTAGTGAAAGCGTTTCCTCACAATCATTTTCATGAATTGGAGAGAAACCTTATGACACTTAGATTTTATGGTGTATGTGTTCCTATCCATGTGAATTTGTCATAACCATAATCACAAGACAAGGTTAGTAACAAATGCAAACTCATATGGACTGAACTTGTTCAATCTTAATTTCTTGCCACGTGGCAGCACAAGTGCCTGCCATTGCTTCCAAGTTGTTATGCAAACAATTGAGCACTCATAGAACTCACATGCATAGTCAACTTCAACTGGAATGGGCACAAAAACAAGAATATGTCAACACGATAGGTTATAAACCTCAAGTCGTGAGCTAGTGATTAACAATAGGTTTACTCTTGAAAAGTTCTTGAACCTTTTCAAGATCTTTAAGACTCCCACTGAACTCTTGACATATAACTTTCTCTTTGTCAAGAGACATTACTTGACAAACAAATATTCAAGAGTTAGTGCGGTTCCCTATCAAGAAAACACTTCACACAATTAGTCTTAGTTGGTCTTTGTTTTATCCAAACATCACAACTTACCAATTTCAAATGTACAAGAGTAAAAACATTTTACTCAACATTTGTTGAGTGTTTTAAACCTTCTTAAGATTATGTCACTCAAGGCACAATCTTGGAGTATGACTCTAAGACTTGTTTTGGAACGAAGTATGACTCATCTTCTTGATTTAACCATTTCAACAATTCATGATTCCTCTTCTTAGCCATACGAATGCACTAAGATGTTCTTAGAGGATCAATTGTGACATGGTTTTGATAATCATTAAGATGATCATGAAACATGATACTCAAGTACTCTCCCATCCTTTCAGATTGGAGAAACTTTTATCTTTCTGCCTAATTTGATGCTTCTTATTCGTCCTGCCATACATTGAAACTTTTCTAATGATCAGAATTATACTTAAACTTGTAAGCATAACCATATTTACTTATCTTTAGTAAATCATGACGAATAGTCTTATCATTCTTTGTGGTGGACCTGACCAGTGCACACCTAGTGTACCCGATCCCATAGTCCTTCACTTGACTCACATATTCATGTGAACAAGGAATTAGTCTTAATTTCCCAAAGACAAAAATTCTCATTCATCATACAATACCATTTGCATGATTCCAAGTTTCTGTCCAATTGAAACTTGGGTGATGAGAATCTTTCCTTATTTGGTAAATTCTCGACACTACCACAAGCGAAGGAATCAAATTCATATTGCTAACATAGAAACATACAAACATCAATTTTTCACAAATGCCATTGCAAGGAGATATAATAAAAACAAAATTTTATTTATTTATAAAATGCGGAAAACTTTTCCTTACAATGCAATTACAAATGAAAACTATGTTACTACATATTTCTAAGGAATCTATCATAACTCTTAAGCAGCAACTCAAAAATCCGATCATCGAACCATGCGACTGAAATCCATCCTCGCGACCAGATTCATCATACTCTTCCTTTAAGCTTCCTTCCTTTTGCATGATCCTACAAAACATCAAAATGCAACCTTGTCGCATCATGTATTAAGAATCAACAATTAGGAACTTAATAGAGTTAGATAACTGACTTACCTGAAGCAGAACCATACAATCTGACTAAAGTTCTCAGGTAGTCAGGGCAGCTTTGATTCCAATGTCCCTTTCCTTGGCAATATAAACAAACATGCTCATTGGGAATGGCATATGGAACAATCTCAGATTTGGCCTTTCCCTTATGATCAAAACTTTTAATCATGGTCAATTCCTTTCGTTTAGGATAAGGAATGATTTCTGGGATATCCATTTCATTGCCCATGTCAGCTTGAGAGGTAGATCTTCCAGTCAAATTTGCTTGACCATTGCGCCAAATCTTTGCTGATTCAGCAACAATCAGCAAATAAGTAAGATCAATAAGGGTCATGTCGTGATCTGTCACATAGTAGTCTTTAACAAACTCACTATATGACTTGGGAAGTGACTGAAGAACCCAGTCAATAGCCAACATCCTTAGGACCACGACACCCAACATTCTCAGCCTGTCAATGTGTGACTTTATATCCAAGACATGTGCACACACAGACTTACCATCCTTGTGTTTGCTATCCAATAGGGCTTGAGTGATCTTGAACTTTTCAAGTCTTCAAAATTGTGGGTTAGGGAGAATAATTGGAGGAGGTGGAGGAAGTGAAGCATGATTTCCACTTCCACGATCCAATCGCAAAGCATCATCTTCAAGAGGAAAGCTTGTTCCAAGAGATTTGGGAAGACCATAGTTGTCTGAATTAGACATCTACAATGGGAGAAATTCAAGTTAGTTGATTTAAGTCCTTAATATAACACCTAAATGAAATATTAAGGCTAGGACCCAACACAATATTTTACAATTCGGAAGAGGGATGCCGTAATCCAATTACAAAATATTTGAAGGTAGGTAAGTGACGATTTACCAATTTCCACCATGAAAAACGAAATTGATTATTAAGTTTTAAATGGATTGAAATTCCTAGATCCTTTGAGATTCATTGAACTTTTCAATGGAATGTTTAAATCTCGATTGTGCCCTTCAAGTTTGTGACTGGGATGCCGAGGATCACAAACAAGGTGTGAATAACCATGCAAATTAGCTTGGTACACCCAATATTACAACCACCTAATCAATGTGTTGGTTAACCACACATGCTCCATTGATCTATGATTAACATCAAGCTACCCTTTTTCACGCACTGTCAGTCCCAGATTAGTGTGCCGGTTAACCACACATGCTCCACTAACGACTTAACAAGGTGCAGAGTGCAATTTCATGGGTTAGCACCAAATTCACATTTTTCCTAAGTAACTAAGATTGAGAATTTATAAGTGTTTAGTTACTTGGTAACTTTCATTAAACTTTTAATGAGAATTATTGTCCTGTCAAACCCGTTCGGCTAACGACCCTCCACCAGTCAAGGAAGCGGTGGGTGAGAGTGGACATCCATTAAACTGTCATTTTATAGGCAGTAACCTTATACCCCCTAATAGACCGACTTCGTGAATGAGGACTACTAACGATAAGACTCACTTTGTTCTTATACATATATATATATATATATATATATATATATATATATATATATATATATATATATATATATATATATATATATATATATATTAAACCTATAATATTATAATATTATAAGGGTTGAATTTTAAACTTTTAAAATTCTAGGGTTTGGAACTAAATGTTTCAAAGTGAGACTTTGCATTTATAAATTCCAAAACTTGAGGGAAAGTTTTGAACTATTCAAAAACTTTTGGTATCCATAACTTATGAGTTTAATATAGGTTTTATGAAAAAACTCTTGACATTCCACAACTTGAGGACAAGTTAAGGAGTTCATAAAAACATTTATGTAAAAGACCCTTCAAGTTCCATAACTTGAGGACAAGTTATGGAAGACTTAAAACCATTTAAGATGACATTTAAAAAGAGACCTTTCATTTTCGATAACTTGAGGACAAGTTATGGATTTCACCAAAAACAATTAGATCAAAAATTCCAACTAGCAAAATCAAACAATTTGCCTATGATCTAATTAATCTCATAAGTTAAGATAATTCATATCAAACAAACTTCAAGAAATTAGCCTAATCATATAAACTAATACAAGACTTGAAACTTTGACAATTATCTATTAATTGGATGAGAATCATCATTACCATAACAACAAAATCAAATTTTATGAACTAAAATATTTTGTGGTAATGATTCTAATCCAAAATAGGCCAAAAAACTCGAAAATCTGCCCACTGGAGCACCAACTCGGCGAGTGCATGAAATGGACTCGTTGAGTTGGTCAGTTCCTGAGTGGACTCGGCGAGTCAGCCAGTGGACTCGGCGAGTCCATCAGTCAGATGCAAAAAATTCTATTTTTTCAACTTCAAAAACAAATAAGAATCCAGAATTATAGAAAACAACCCTAGGCTGTGATACCACTGAAGGTTTTTAGTATACTACAACATCCTATGGTGCACGTACAACCCTAAATGCTTTGGATCTATGTTTTTTCTAATTATACATGCAATATTGTTTCCAAAGCATTAAGCCTACAACTAGCATGCAAATGACATAATCAACATAAAAGAGTTATAGAATTACATCTTGGTTGTAGCTAGTAGAACTTCTTGAGTTTGGTCTTTAAGAACTTAGTGCCCCAAGTGTTTCACCTCAAATGGAATCACACAACACCACCAACAATGGAGAACTTGAGAGAGAATAATTGCACTAAAAAATTGGCTATAGCTCTTCCAAGAACACTAGGGTGCCAATTTTAGGAGCTAAGGGGTTTCTTATATAGTGTGGCAAAACTAGGGTTACACCATGTAAACCCTAATGTGTTTGACCTTCCATATTCCTTAGGCTCCATGGGTTTAAACCTCCATGGATCATCCATGGGTTGTCACATGGGTTTAGCCCAACCTAAGGAATCATGGATCATTGGCCCATACCATAAGAATGAATGATTTTACCAAATCAACCCCTTATATTTAATTAGTCTCTTTTGATCACAAAATTAATTCCAAATTAATTCTTGATCAATACTAATTAAATAATATGATTTCATATGAATACATTAGAACTTATAATATTATAATAAATCATGAATATCCTCTTCTCAAAAGTCCATCCTTACAAATTGTTCTGGTGCCATGCAACCCAAATGGATCATGCTACTCTCGGGTCAAGTACATACCAATTATAGTTATGGACTTAGACACCTAATCCAACACTATACCCAATCACTCTCAACGCAACACTGCCTCCAATGACTAGAATCATATCCTTTTTCCTTCACAGATACTTAAGGATGTTCTTTACTGTTGTCCAATGAGCTATGCTAGGATTTCCATGATAGTGACTGACCATGCTTCTGCAAGGTTCCAGCAAAACCAATCACCCAAGTCCCCGGCGCTGGTGTGGGCCAAGCTTGCTACAATTGTGGCGAAGTGGGCCACTACAAAAGGGACTGCCCAAAAGCAAGGAACGTCGGAGGAGTGGGAAGAGTTCTGGCAATAGGCCACGAGGAAGCAGTTGCCGACCCCACAGTGGTCACTGGTACGTTTCTCCTCGATAACTCTTATGCATGCATACTGTTTGATAGTGGAGCGGAGAGGAGTTTCGTGAACCAATCGATCCTATAGCTGAACCCTCCAAATCCGCCGATAACAAGGACACATCAAGGTGAGTACATGTCATAGCGTACATAATCGATCCTATAGCTGAAGCATAAGGGACTCGACTCATATAAGCTATCTCTTCATCCGTATTGGGGCTTTGAGTCTTACTCAATTTGACATTGCTTTGAATACGCAGCTCTCCTTTCTTGGAATTTTCCGTACTAAATCATTTTAGTACCTTGTCCAAGTGTGTACTTTGACTAAGTCCAATTAGTCTTCTCTTTCTATCTCTCAAAATTCTGGTCCCGGGAATATAGGCAGCCTCTCCTAGATCCTTGATGTGTGTCGAAATACACCTAATTTTACCTCTTATCTAACTAGTTATTCGACCTAAGGCAGTGTACCTTTTCGAAAATAATATAACACAAATAGTCGGTTATCGAACACAGGGAACAAATTTAATTAACTAATTTATCTACTAAATATTAATCTAAGAAAAGCAAAAGTTAATTTGTTTTTTATCCGATTTTGCAAGCTCAGACAAACTTATTAACTTAATTATCAAACTCAATCAATTACTAAAAACACTTATGTTTAGTTTGAATCCACTTCTCATCTATGGTTAGGTACTAATTATGGATAATGCATGTTGGTTACCAATTATTATATTATTAATAATTTAGGTCCAACTTTACTAATGTTTAACTAATTCATGTAGAACTATGCATGCTCACAGATAATTAAACACATAATCAATTATGAATTATGAATGGAGCTATGTAAGATTTATTAAACAAACACAATTATGGTTATAATTTATGTTCTCCAACACAACTAAATTTAATTACTTCAATTACTTGTCTAAGATTTTGTCGACCCTAGATCTAGTAATTCAATGGTCACTAAATCACTAGGTGTCAAGTTCATGTAATTTAATAGTCACTAAGCTACACAGAACATGAATTCAAGCAATTTAAGTATCAAATATTAGCATGCTAGGTATTAACAATCAAACACAAGCATATAACCAACTAGTAAAATCCATAATTAATAAACTAATCCATGCGTTGAAGCTCATTTAGTCAAACAGAAGCAGGTAGATTCAACTACTCATGGCTGATAAAACAAATCCAAATTCAATAATTATAGACATGTTCAACTTGTACCGATTCTAAGTAATGGTTATGATCTTCAATCACTTGTTCTTCCTTGGATGCTTAACACTTGAATTCTCTGACTTGTTTTTTTCTCCAGAAAGCGTCTTCTAAACCCCCAAATCTCCAAAAGAGCTTTCTAATTTGTAAGTGCCAAGAATTTATAAAGTTTTTGTAAAATTTTCACTTCACGTCGTGAATTAAGGTGAATCCTTATCGGGCAAGGATTCTGACTTCCCGTGCACTTATCTTCTAGAAACACTCATTCCACGTCGTATAAGTGAAGTCCATGTCGTCAGTTGAGCTTTTTGCTGGGATTTTGTTATTTTAATTCTTCAAGCCTCCAAAGTTTTGTTACTTGTCGCTTTTGGTCCTTATTCTTCAAGATTGCTCCTTTTGGCTGCAAAATACAATTCAGTCTTATAAGTACTATTTATCTTTGCAAATAACCAAAATATGTATAAAAATGTATTCAAATATTTCCTAAAAATGTGTATAAATATGGCAATATCAAATACCCCACACTTATCTTTTGCTTGCCCTCAAGCAAAACTAATTAATTTTAAGTCAAACTTTCATCACCAACATCACATAGGACAATCCATTTTGAACTCAGCCATTATACCAAGACCTCAATGTGAATATTTGTGTCTAAAATCCTAGTAACTTCCCCAATCCTAGCTACTCACAATTCTTATGAACCTTCACCCCTTAGCTTATACAACACTCATTTCTGCAACCCTCCGAATCAATCCTCAGAAATCTTTCTTAACCTCAAGGTATTTTTGTTAAGCTACCCAACCATACATAATCTAGGAAAATTACAAGTTTTGATACCACAATGGAACTCTTGGAATTCTTCTCTTCTTTGATATTTACTCTTTGATTTCTTTGAATTCACTACCTTTATTGTTTGATTTTTGGTATCTTCAACTTTTGATTCTTTAGAATTTTTGATCTTTTTGGTCTTCATACTTTGATAGCTCCAAATTCTTACAACTTTTTGGTAATTTCTCTTTTTTTTAACATCTCTCTTTTTTCTCTCAATTCCTACATGCTTAAGCAAGGGAGCTTAACATCAACCTTTATTGGTTAGAGGTATTAGTCTAAGTGCAATGACTACAGAAGCTCTCTTGTATAGATTTCAAGTTTGGGCTGCAAAACATATTATGCCATATAAACTACCAGATTACCTTTCATATCTGATGACTTTTCACTAGGTAGTGGGAAGCCACAAATATACAATAACATATGTTGGTTCAATTAAACATTTGAGCTCGCATCGGATCATCCCACGCAACACTAGCAACTTAAGTTTAAACTATTACTAGATATTTAATTTTAGATTATTAAAATTTCAAATCTATTTATAAATTATCAAAATTTTAAAATTTTAAATTTCCTAGCAATTAACTTTTTCGACCCCCTACCCCACACTTATTACATACAATGCCCTCATTGTACGCATAAAATATTTTAAAGCAAGAAAAATGGAGAAAAAAAGAACAGACTCTGTTGGGGTAGTAGTGGCGATATCGATTCGGAAAGTGTGGATAACTTCGAACATCTTGAATGTGTGAATAGAACTTGGATCTTCTGAGATATGTGAATCCGAGACTTGAATCTTCAACTAATGTAGTGTAGAAAATCTTCAAAGCATAGTTGATCAATGTGGGAAAGCATACGCCACATTTCATAGTTGAGAGAAAAAGGAACATCCCAATTATGCAGATCATGTCGTGGTGTTGGAATCCACGACGCGTTATCGATCAAAATTGTATTTGATATCGTGATAGGTTCTAAATTCACGACATGGAGTTAATGCCCACGTCGTGTAAACTGGGTTTCACATAATGTATTTTCACATTAATTCTTCGATGTAAGTCATATGAATATATAAGTGCAACTGAATAAATATTTTTAGACCCTTCCAACACTCTGTGATATCTTTGACTCTTCCCTTATCTCTTTATATTCTTATGAAATTAACCCTACACTTATTAAAAATTATGGGTCTCGAATCTTGACTCTAAACGACACGGCTTCACTCGAATGCTCCTATCTCTATTCTTTCATCATCCCGCTCACGATAGTTCACCAAATCTGCAACAAAGTAATTAATAGTGGAAAGACGAAAACAACCATCCCATAATTGGTTAAGTGTTCAAAAAAGACCAAATAAAAATAAAAGATAAAACTAATAATCATCATCGCCCCGTCGTGCTCCACTCATTCTTGCGCCATCTCCACCTTTTGTCCTATACTCACTCCATGTCGGACAAACCGGATAGTGATCTCCCAAATGTGGTGGTTATGTAACGTTGAAGTGTCGGATCATATTCTCCATCGTCCCTCCAATCCAATTCATTCTCAATGTTATTTGCTCAAAATAACCAACCATAGTATCCTCGCCAAAAGTAGCAGCTCCCATTGGTGCATTCTAATGCACTGGTTGTCCTTACTCGCCATGCCCCCTACATTCCTCCTTCCCCTTGGACGCGGATGCTCTTCTTGTTGACCAACGTGTTGCTCAACATCTTCCGGAGGTATCATAAATCCTCCACCCGTGTTCACAACCACCCGCATAACACTCAAGACTTGGACCGTCAAATCATTATCCTTGAAGCGTGTTAGGTTCCTAATAAATTAGGACTCAAAATACCATATGACTGGTCGAGCCGAGTGACCAAATGTCCACCTGTAATGGGACTACTGGGCTGAGAACTAGCATCTTTCTTTCCCATAAAGCATGCAAGCATATACGGTAGGTCGCAGAAAACTCTAGGTGTAATGATGATCCAAAGATAAAATAATTTTTATGTAGGCACCTTATCCCCATGATGTTTATGGTTGATGGAGAAAGTGATAAGATGATGTAGAAAACTCTAGTTGTAAAGATCCAGCATATATGGTAGGTTGCGGAAAACTCTAGGTGTAATGATGATCCAAAGATAAAATAAATCTTGTAATTTTTGCACTTCACGTCGTGAATTAAGGTGAATCCTTATCTGACAAAGAATCTGACTTCCCGTGCACTTATCTTCTAGAAACACCCATTCCACGTCGTGTAAGTGAAGTCCACGTTGTGAGTTGAGCTTTTCGCTGGGATTTCCTTCTTTTAATTCTTCAAGCCTCCAAAGTTCCGTTACTTGTCGCTTTTGGTCCTTATTCTTCAAGATTGCTCCTTTTGGCTGCAAAATAAAATTCAATCTTATAAGTACCATTTATCTTTGCCAATAACCAAAATATGTATAAAAATGTATTCAAATATTGCCTAAAAATATGTATAAATATGGCAATATCAATCCTTCATAGCGAAACACTTTCCAAGCCAATATTTCACTTCTTGCAAAGTTGGAATATCATTTCCCATGAGTAGTATGTCGTCAACTTACAATAATAGAATGTTTACTATACTCCCACTAGCTTTGACATACACACAAGTCTCATATTCACTTCTAGAAAAACCAAACCCTTTGACCTTTTCATGGAAGCAAAGATTCCAGCTACGAGACACTTGTTTTAATCCATAGATTGACTTCTCAAGCTTACACACTCTATTGGGAAACTTTGCATCAACAAAACCCTATGGCTGACTCATGTAAACATCTGTAGCCAACTTCCCATTAAGGAAAGCGGTTTTGACATCCATTTTCCAAATTCCATAATCATCAAAAGCGGTTATGACGAGCATTATCCTAATAGATTTTAGCTTGGCCACTGGTGAGAAGGTCTCATCATACTCAATCCTCGGGGTTTGAGTAAAGCCCTTCGCAACCAGTCGTTCCTTGAATGTGTGCACATTTCCATCCATATCGGTCTTCTTCTTGAAGATCCATTTGTTGGATTAGGTGTCTAAGCCCATAACTATAACTAGTATGTACTTGACCCAATAGTAGCATGGTCCTTTTGGGTTGCCTTTACCAGTGCAATTTGACAAGATGGACTTTTAAGAAAGAGGTTATTTATGATTTATTAATATATTATAAGTATAACATATTAATTGAGAAATCATATTATTTAATTAGTATTGGTCAAGAATTAATTTGGAATTAACTTAGTGATAAAAAGAGACTGATTAAATATACGGGGACTGATTAAACAAATCAATGATTCTTATAATGTGGGCTAATGATCCATGGTTGATTAGGATGGGCTAAAAGGTTTAACCCATGGAGCCTAAGAAATATGAAGGGTCATGGTGCATTAGGGTTTGCATGGATGAAACCATAGTCTTTGTCACACCATAAATACAACCCCTTAACCCCTAAATCAATTGCCCATTCATTCTAAGAGAGTGATAATCGATTTTGGAGCTAACTAGCCTATTCTCTCAAGCCTCCTCTTGCATTTGGTGTTTGTGACACATTAGAGGCATTACACTTGAGGTGCTAAAGATTTCTAAGGCCACGAACTACAAGCTACATCAAGAGGTATTCATCTAACTTGTTTTTATGTTGTATATCCTTTATTGTATGCCAGTTAGGATGTGTGCTTTGGAAAAATGAAATTGCATGTATAATTAGAGAAAACTTAGATCTAAATCATCTGGGGTTGCATGTGCACCATAGGAGTGTTATAGTGCTTAAAACCCAACAGTGGTATCAGAGCCTAGGATTGTTTTCTATTATATTTGACGCTTGGTAATTTTTCAAAGCTGGAAAAATCGATTTTCTGGCCTCTGAACGATGAACTTGCCGAGTCCATGATCTGACTCGATGAGTTCACTTACTAAAAGGGCAACTCGACAAGTCCAGTTCATGCACTCTTCGAGTAGAGGCTGATGTTTGCAGAATTTCAAGTTTTTTGCCAGAATTGGTTTAGGATCATTACCACAAACTATTTTGTGTCATAAAAATTATATTTTTTGATTTGGTAATGATGATCCTCATCCAATTAAAGGAAAATTTTCAAATTTTAAGATAATAAGATAATTATTTGTATTATTTGATATGAATTGCCTTGCTATATGAGTTAGATTCGATCAATGGTAAATTATATGATAATGTTGTTAGTTAAAATTGATCTAAAATTGTTCTTGAAGTGACTTTTGTAACTTGTCCTCAAGTTATATGACAAGTCTCATTCATGAACATTAAAACTCATAAGTTTTCGTAAGTTATGGAAACCAAAAGTTTTGAAGAGTTACAAAACTTTCCCTCAAGTTTTGAAATTTGTAAAGTCTCACTTATGAAACATTTAATTCCAACCCTTAGAATTTTAAAATTTTAAAATTCAACCCTTATACTATTATAATATTATAAGTTTAAAAATAATATATATATATATATATATATATATATATATATATATATATATATGTATGTATAAGACAAGTCAGTCTTACTGTTAGCAGGCCTCATTTACGAAGCCGATCTATAAGGTGGGTATAAGGTTACTGCCTATAAAATGGTGGTTTAATGGGTGTCCACTCTCACCCACCGCTTCCTTGATTGGTGGAGAGTCGTTAGCCAAACGAGTAGGATAGGACATTATTTCTCATTATAAGTATAATGATATGAAAGATCTAGTATGCTCAAGAGTCATATTAAAGTGATATTGCTAAATAACATATGATACTAATGGGTCACACTAACAACAACTTGATACAATTGATTATTTATTAGAAATTGATTTTAATAAATATTAAATAAAATTCTTATAATTAAATTGGGAATTATTTATTTCTAGGAAATAATTAATTTTCATTAGCAAGTAACATAATATATCATATGATATGATTTATTAAGTCATGTACAACATTTTGAACCAAAAGGACTTTTTGTCTTTTACCTAAATGTTAAGGTTTATATTTTATAAACTTGGGTTTTATAAAATATACAATCTTCTTCTCCTTTTGTATATAAATTTCGAAATTTTACTTTAAGGGACATGATTTGATGCTTTGATTTATTTAATCAAAAGTATACATAACTTTAAAAGCATGGGGGGACAAGTATGCTTTAGGGGACAAAATTGTCTAAATTGGAAGTACCTAATGGGTAAAGACTTCACTTTAAGACATTATAAATATGAGGCTTCCACTCTTGAAGAGATGCTCTATTCTTCTTCCCTAAAACCGTAACATGCTTAGAGCATGTTAGTCTCTCCCTTTTGTTCTTCTTTTCTTGAAGTTACTTGCATCTTCATGCCTTCTTTAAGTTCATATTGGTTATGAACTTAAAGCTTAGGAGTTTAAGAGTTTTGGACTAGCATCTACATCAAGTTGAGTCATTGTTGGTGTCTCAAAGATTCAACATTCTTCATCAACTTCCAAGCCTCCCGAGAGGACCCAAAGAACTACAAAGGTTGTTATTTCTTCATCCTTTCTATGGTTGGTGTTTTAATCTTTCCATAACTTGCATGAAGATCGTTGGTGGGTATAAAATGTTTATGTTATTTTAACATATTAAGTCTTCCGTTGCCATATTTTTCTAGTTTATGAAACTATTTTTGGTATAAAACCCAACAATTGGTATCAGAGCCATCTTGCAAGTTTGGTTAGATTTTTTGATTTTTGGAAATCTTGGTTTGTGGAGAATATGGATAACTTGTTTTTGTATAAAAATAAGTTCATACATATTTTCTTTGACAACTTTTAATTGTTAATTAATGTGACAAAAGTTTCATGCATCTTTTGTCACTTAAAGTTGTCTTAGAAAAACAAAGGTTGTTTTATGTATATGTTGATGTATGATGTGCACAAAGTAGCCAAGGACCAATGTGTTGTTATGTTGTTTTGTTTGTTGTAAAAATGGTTGTAATAATTTATTTATTAATATGGTATGTAATAATTAAATATATTAGTTTTTCTTGTTTATTTTTGTAAAGTAATAGATTAGTTTTTTGAAATAATTTATTTGTACAAAGATGTAACAAGAAATGAAGTTGGAGCCATTTTTTGAAGACAAAAAGGCAATTTTCGAGTTCATACATGTGCTGGGCAGAAAGATGACACTTTCTCAAACGTGTCATGAATGCTACACATGTGCTGAACATAAAGATGACACTTTCTGAAACGTGTCATAAACGTTGCAGTCCTTCCTTTAAAGAAGCTTTTCAAACCTTTTGCAAGCAATGGATGTTTACTCAAGTGGGAGCTTCTACAACAACATGAAAAGAAGATTTTTGGTCCCTTTAAATGTCCCTTTAGGAATGGACTTGACATCTTTTGTGTTGACTCACAAAAATGTCATTAGTTGGTTATGTTTATGCACATATCTTTTTATGTATGTTTGTGTTGTTTATTTTATGCAATTATTATGCATGGTTGATAATTTATTTTTTCACATGTTAAAATAATTTTGGACAAAATAAACATCACATGGAGTTTGAGGTTTTCAAAATTAGACATAAGATGTAACAAGTTATTATTTTAAAAAAAAACCCCGATTTTATTAAATCGTTAATAACGGCAATTTTTGAAATACTCAATTATAAGTTTTAAAATGGTGATTTTTGTAACTTATACAAACTTCATATATAAGTAATAAAATGAAGTTTTATTAAAGATATAAAATGTTCAAATGCATTCAAACTTAATACCGGTTATTAAAAATTAAATGCGTTTAATTATATAAAACTAGCTTTTTATATAGAACCTTTAAAAGGTAATTTTATTTTGAAAATTGATACCATGGTTAATTATATGCATGTAATAACCATGATATCATACGTTTTTAAACTAGAATTATAAAACATATAAAGACCCTTTTTACAAACCTCAAATCTATGCAATCCTTTTGAAGAACACTCGCACGTCCCTTGTATGCAGTAGTGGGATAAAGGATACCTAACCGCTTAGTGTTATCTTTTGATGGCCGGAGTGTATTCGCGATTTCTATAACAAAGTTATAGGCCGATTACACAAGTTTTTCGAATTGGACGATTTGATCGGAAATCTTTTGTGATAAATGATACCTAAGCAAGAGAGTTCTGAGGCATAGATGAGATCAAACATGTCTAATCAAATTTATTATTAGTGATCCCATAAATCTAGGAATTATATGGTGAGATATAATTGATAATCGATATCTACCGGGTTGAATTCAAATGGATGTGATAAAGGATACCTAACCATTTGTTTGTTTTGCAACTTGGATCCTAGACTTTGATAATTAATGTTTTTGGAAACTAAAAGGGTATTAATTATTAAAGATTAAATATTGAAAATACTAAATGAATTTTGTGAAAAATTTTGTAATTAAATAATCTATTCTCATTATCATGAATTTCCATTTTCTTTAATGACTTAATGAAACAATAACATTCAATAGATACAACTTCAATGAATGGGTTCATGTGTTAAGAGACAATCTCGTAAGAGATATGAAATTGTATACACTTAAAGGTCTTGGTCCTAAACTATTTGCTTTGAGCAATGAACCTGAACATGATGCCTAGTTAAGGCATCACCGTGATGCTTAAGATGTTTCTAAAATCAAGCTAGGATTAGTTATTCATGACTTCTAGGAAGTCTTGGATAATTTAAACATGTATATCTGATGATATAATAGGTCAAGCAATATTCCAATTAATACAATGATATTTTAGTTAAAGCTAGTTTAAACATTGGAAGAATTCAAGGCTAAAAGAATCACCTTGTGTGATCCAGGAGGCCCATGTTTTATGGACTAAACACCTTTAATCCCAAGAAATCTACTAAAGCCCACATAGATGGATCTTGTTTCTTTTGTGAAGAATTTGGACACTGGGAGAGGATTTACTCCTCTTATTTGGAAAGAAAGTCTGGAAGAGACTAGTACTTCTTGTATCTACTAGATAGAAATCATACTTTTCATATAACACTTAGGTACTTGGTACTTAAATGTTAATCTAATATTTGTAAATGGCTTGCATATATTTACTGAAGAGTACCAGCTGAGCATAATCAAGTTGAAACTACACTCTCGGAGTTTAGTTTATTATTTATGCTTAGAACATAAATTACTTGTAATGTAAAACAATATTCGTTTTGGAACAATATATGTTTGAATTTTAGCATGTCTAAATTTATGTCTCAGTTATTTTATTGAAATGTTTGATAATTTACTCAATCGTTTTTCATAACGATAATATTCATTTTCTGAAATGATTAACTTCTATTTATGAGACTAGATCTCTTAATAGAATTTGAAAGTAAATATCAACATTTCGTAAATAAAACTAAGTTCTATATGAAATCAATTTTGATTTAAACTTGTTTTAAATCAAACTCATCTTTGACATTGTTATCCTTATTATATAAATGACATTCACATATTCCAGCTTCAAGAAAGGGATCTTTGAATGCAAATAATGTATTTTATTTGACATATGTGAACCTTATTTATATGTAAAGGATTCCTATGATATTTTCACTAAGGTGTAGAGAAAATAATTAAGGAACTATACACTTTGATATATGACTTCCTTTCTAATGAATGTCTGAGATTAAGCACAAGATACCAAATCAACTTTATCAACAACTATAGTAGTTTTAATTATATTTTACGTGGTAAAGCATAATTGTGAAATCTTGTTGAAGATTTCAAAAGTTGAGATACAAACCAGTAAGAACCATCTAAGGACTTAATGATAATAAAGGATGAATTAAATCTTACTCGATATGATTTACTTTCTAATTGGTAGAAATATCCTCCTTTAATCTTTTTGGGATAATACTTCAATCACTATTAATTGTACCTTGAGTACAAACACCAACTAATAAGTAGAATAAACAATTTATACGATTTAGTATGGAAGGGCTTTATCCTCATCTTACTTAATGTTTTATGGATTTGAAGCCGATGTTGGACTAAAGCTTCTAAACCCAAAATATACTAAGTATATATTTGTATGATACTCTAAATGTAGCTTAGATTATTTTATGCAAACCCACCATGAATAAGTTCTTTTTATTCTTGTGAAAGCTAAGTTAGTAGAAAGCAAGCTTCTAATGACAAAGCAAGTGGGAGGTACATGGAACTTGAAGCAGCTCAAGAACCATAACCTTATGTAGTAATAGTTGGCACTAGTTTTAACAAGGATTGTTAAAATTGAATAATAGCTATTCACAAACACAAAGTGTTCGCATTAATGGTAGAATTCATCTATGACTTGAGAAATGTGGAATCTCTCATTGATGATATTTTGTTGATGGTTCCCAGAAAATCCATCAAATACCAAGATGTTATGTCAGATCTCGAATCTGATAAATGACTTAGAGTCATGAACATGAGATGTAATCCATGTATGATAATCAAGAATGGGCTCGATTAAGATTTGTCCCTATAGCAAGGCTATAAGGAGTAAATAATTCTTCTAGAAAGAATAAATTACATGGATAACCATACACATTTAAAGCAAGACTTGTAGTAAAAGGATTTTCTCATAATCATGTCATTGACTATGATCCTCATCATACTTATGACATTGACTGTGATCAAACCTTTTTCACAAGTAGCTAGGATTATATCAACAAAGATATTATTTACTATAAATTCATATTCTTAATATGAGATATAGCAAATAGATTTCAAGAAATGCCGCTTTTCTTAATAGACATCTACGGGAAGATATCTATATAGATTAGCCTGGAGGTTTTCTTAATCCATGTTATCCTAACAAAATGTGTAGAGCTTGAGGTCCACTTGTGGATATAAAGCAAACATCTCAATGTTGCAATCATCATTTGATATCAAAATGAATAGAACATGTGTGTTTACTAAGAACTAGTGGGAGCATAGTGAAATTCCTAATCGTGTTTGAATGAGACATACTTGATCATTTGAAATAACATTCCGACTAAGCAAGGTCATTTTCACCTTGACTCGGAAAGTGTTTCTAAAATGAAAGACTTAGGAAGGAGAATATACATTCTTGGAATGTAAAATCTATAAGGGATAGATAAAATGAATGTTAAAAGTTTCATGTCCTTATACATATATTGACAAAATCTTGAAAGGGATCAAGACACAAGATTCGTTTGGAGAATTCTTGGCATTGTCATATGGCACCATTTTGAGTTAGCCTCAAAAGTACATAGCTCATAGGATTGAACTAGATGAAATGATTTATATTATATTTGCTTGGCAAATGAATTCATCATTTACGCCATATTATGCATAGGACATTGTATTTGAACATGTTGTAAGCATGTCATAGGATACTAATTGAGTACATGGTTAAGTCACTGGATGACTAAGAGATCATTCTAAGAGTACTTTAGAAGGACTAAGAGAATGTATATGAGATAATCAGTTTAGAAAGAATCTTTATGGAAAGAGCTACACAAGATGTTAATTTCTAAACAGATATAAATAATTATGAATTATAATTGGATTTTGACTTCATTATGGAATGAAAAGTAAGTTTTGTTGGAATAAGGTCCAAGCAAAACATAATGACACAATCTAATAAAAAATAAGAATACGCTACTTTAGAAGTTGAATTCAAATATGATTGTATGAATAGGATCATTGAAAAACTATGTTGATCTCTACCATTCAAATATCACATAGAAATCTTTGTGACTTCGAGAGTATACTTAATCAAGCTAAGAGACTCTATGTCACGAAAGAACACAAATAATAATCTCTAAGATATTTAACTGTACTCAGAGTAAAGTTAAGTATGGAGATGATAGTATTCACAAAATTCAAACAAATTAAATTTTGTCAGATCCATTGATAAAGTCATTCTTTTGAGCTGGGTATGAATGGTCACACTTCAGCTATAAGACTTTATTATTCTAGAAATGGGTTTTTGATTTGGATTTAGTATTTGGATATTGGAACATTATAACAACAACTATTAGATAATGTTATGATATATTGGGATATAGTCATCACATTAATATTTGTTGTGTTCTATATTAACATGTTTAATCCATGAATAATGTTATTATTCTAAATGTTCATAGTCGGTTATAATTGTGGGAGCAATTATGAAGTAAGACTAATATGAAATGGATTGGTTGACTCTCATTAGATGAAAGTAGGCAACTGGTTGTAGCCAAGTTTCATACGTACGTGTCAGAGAACTAGTATTGAACTGACCCGCATCAAGATCATCTCATGGATCGCTATCGTGAATGATACTTGATTAAAATGTACTATCTTTGTATCCTTAATAACTGAGATACATAATGGGACTTAAGTGTAGGGAGTATTATGCTTTGATTATGGTCAAATGTTGTTCCTTAACCGGGCAGTTATAAAAGCCATTTTCAGGTATGGTGTGAACTACACAAGAGGCTTATATAGTCAAGATGGGATTTCTTCCTCTTATGTGTTGAGAGTTAGATATCTAAGGTGCCTCACCAAAAGTTGAACAACTAATAAGATTGATCGCGATCCGCATCTCATGTTTAACATGATGTCTGTAGCAAAGGGATAACTGATAAATTTACCTTATACACCAATTGTAGCATTGAGCTTTTTGGGAATTGGGTGTTGATAGAATGGTACAAACAGTCGTATGGTCTTAGGGGCAGTGAAATGTTGCTAGACGTTCACCACTGTCTATATCAGTCTAATATGAGTCTTGCGCAAGTGGGAGATTGAAAGATCTAGTATGCTCAAGAGTCATATTAAAGTGATATTTCTAAATAACATATGATACTAATGGGTCACACTAACAACAACTTGATACAATTGATTATTTATTAGAAATTGATTTTAATAAATATTCAATAAAACTCTTATAATTAAATTGGGAATTATTTATTTCTAGGAAATAATTAATTTTTATTAGCAAGTAACATAATATATCATATGGTATGATTTATTAAGTCATGTACAACATTTTGGACCAAAAGGACTTTTTGTTCTTTACCTAAATGTTAAGGTTTATATTTTATAAACTTGGGTTTATAAAATATACAATCTTCTTCTCCTTTTGTATATAATTTTGAAATTATACTTTAAGGGACATGATTTGATGCTTTGATTTATTAAATCAAAAGTATACATAACTTTAAAAGCATGGGGGGACAAGTATGCTTTAGGGGACAAAATTGTCTAAATTGGAAGTACCTAATGGGTAAAGACTTCACTTTAAGACATTATAAATATGAGGCTTCCACTCTTGAAGAGATGCTCTATTCTTCTTCCCTAAAACCGTAACATGCTTAGAGCATGTTAGTCTCTCCCTTTTGTTCTTCTTTTCTTGAAGTTACTTGCATCTTCATGCCTTCTTTAAGTTCATATTGGTTATGAACTTAAAGCTTAGGAGTTTAAGAGTTTTGGACTAGCATCTACATCAAGTTGAGTCATTGTTGGTGTCTCAAAGGTTCAACATTCTTCATCAACTTCCAAGCCTCCCGAGAGGACCCAAAGAACTACAAAGGTTGTTATTTCTTCATCCTTTCTATGGTTGGTGTTTTAATCTTTCCATAACTTGCAAGAAGATCCTTAGTGGGTATAAAATGTTTATGTTATTTCAAAATATTACGTCTTCCGTTTCCATATTTTTCTAGTTTATGAAACTATTTTTGGTATAAAACCCAACATGATAATCATATAAGTAACTAATTGTTTTATTAAATTCCCAATCTTAGTTACTTTAGGAAAAATGTGAAAATGGTGCTATTCCATGAAATTGCACTTTGCACCTTGCCAAGTCGTTAGTGGAGCGTGTGTGGTTAACCGACACACTAATTTGGGACTAGCAAGGGTGGAAAAGGGTAGCTTGATGGTAATCATAGATCAATGGAGCGTGTGTGGTTAACCGGCACATTGATTAGGTTATTTGTAACATTAAGAGTACCAAGCACATTTCCATGGTTACTCACACCTTGTTTGTGATCCTCGGCATCCTAGTCACAAACTTGAAGGGCATAATCGAGATTTAAGCATGGCATTGAAAAGTTCAATGAATCTCAAAAGAATCTAGGAATTTCAATCCAATTACAACTTAATAATCAATTTCGTTTTTAATGGTAGAAATTGGTAAATCGTCATTTACCTACCTACAAATATTTTTCAATTGGATTACGACATCCCTCTTCTGAATTGTAAAATATTGTTTTGGGTCCTAGCTTTAATATCTCATTTGGGTGTTATATTAAGGACTCTTATCTAATCTAAGCTTGTTCTTTTTTCTTTTCAGATGTCTATCCCAAATAATGCTTCAGGCTCCAACCCTTCTAGCTCATTCTCCCTCATGAACTTGGTTGGGAGAACTATTATCGATGGGCCAAACTTTAACGATTGGAATAGAAACATTCGTATGGCCCTTCGATACTTGTGACTTAAAGTCGGATGACACTTAAAGTCGGATGACTCCAACCCCAAAAGGATGGAGTGTTGGAGTCGTTTGACTTAAAGTCGGATGACACTTGTGAATCTTGTTTGCTTGGGAAGATGACCAAGTCACCCTTCACTGGTACTTGTGAAAGGGGTGAGGGTTTGTTGGATCTCATACACACAGATGTGTGTGGACCCTCCAGAACCGCCACAAGGGATGCTAACCACTTCTATGTGACTTTTACTGATGATTATAGTAGATATGGGTATATTTACTTAATCAAGCATAAGTCAGAAACTTTTGAAAAGTTCAAAGAGTTTAAACAAGAAGTGGAGAATCAATTGGGCAGGAAGATAAAGATGTTGTGATCCGATCGAGTAGGAGAGTATCTTAGTATCGAGTTTCACGACTATCTTAAGGAATGTGGAATTGTTTCACAGTTGACGCCACCTAGGACACCACAGTTGAATGGTGTGGTTGAGAGGTGCAATCGATCCTTCTTGGACATGGTTCGTTCCATGATGAGTCGAGCTCCGTTACCTATCTCATTCTGGGGTATGCCTTAGAGACTGCCTCCCATATCATTAATATAGTCCCTACTAAAAAGGTTGCCAAAACACCTCACGAGATGTGGACAGGGAAGGTTCCCTCGTTATATCACATCAAGGTTTGGGGTTGCAAGGCTTTCGTAAGAAGAGAGACTCACGAAAAGCTCGAACCTCGTACTGAGCGATGTGTTTTCATCGGCTACCCACAGAAATCCTT
Organism: Lactuca virosa; assembly: GCF_052849685.1. Lineage (NCBI taxonomy): Eukaryota > Viridiplantae > Streptophyta > Magnoliopsida > Asterales > Asteraceae > Lactuca > Lactuca virosa. The sequence goes on from NC_136433.1 coordinate 241,339,226, forward strand.
TGGATATCTCTTCTATTGATCGAGTGACAATGTTGTCTTCATTGCGAGGAGAGGGGTTTTCCGAGAGAGAGCTCATATGCCAAGAGGACAGTGGGAGGAAAATTGACCTTGAAGAGCTTCAAGAGTTAAGTGATGAAGAAACCTCAAACACTGGCACTCAACCCGAGGAGGAAACTCCTGTTGAACCTATTGACGAGTCATTACCTCTTCAACGTTCCTCTCGAGTTAGGATGACACCTGAGTTTTATGGCTTTCATATTACTACTGAAGGTGAGACGTTTATCAGTGATAACACACTGGTAAATTTGGATGAACCATCAAACTACAAGGAAGCCATGGCAGGCCCCGAGTCTGCTAAATGGAAAGAGGCAATGGACAGCAAGATTCAGTCCATGTATGACAATCAAGTTTGGAACTTGGTTAACAATGTACCAAGTCGCAAGACAATCGGGTGCAAATGTATCTTCAAGAAGAAGAACGAAATGGATGGGAAAGTACACACATATAAGGCGCGAATGGTTGCGAAGGGCTTTACTCAAACTCAAGGAGTTGACTATGATGAGACCTTCTCACCAGTAGCAAATGGATGTCAAAACCGCTTTCCTTAATGGAAAGTTGGCTGAAGATGTTTACATGTGTCAGCTAGAGGGTTTTGTCAATGCAAAGTACCCTAATAGAGTGTATAAGCTTGAGAAATCCATTTATGGATTAAAACAAGCATCTCACAGATGGAATCTTTGTTTTGATGAGAAAGTCAAAGAGTTTGGTTTTTCGAGAAGCAAAGATGAGTCTTACGTATATGTCAAAGCTAGTGGGAGTATAGTAAGCTTTCTGGTATTGTATGTAGATGACATACTTCTCATAGGAAATGACATCCCAACCTTGCAGGAGGTTAAGTCCTGGCTTGGGAAGTGTTTCGATGTGAAGGACCTTGGAGAAGTTGCCTATATTCTAGGGATAAGGATATTGAGATACAGGAGTAAAAGACTAATAGGACTTAGTCAAAGTACCTACTTGGACAAGGTGTTGAAGCGTTTCAGTATGGAGAACTCCAAGAAAGGTGACTTACCTATCCAGAGCAATACCAAACTGAGTAAGACTCAGAGTCCGAGTACAGAGGCTGAGATAGCAAAGATGAGTCGAGTACCATAATGTCCGCAGTTGGCTCGATCATGTATGCTATGAATTGTACTCACCCTGATGTGGCTTTTTCTTTGAGCATGGTCAACAGATATCAAGGGAATCCTGGTAAAGCTCACTGGATTGCAGTAAAGAACATTCTTAAGTACCTGCAGAGGACTAAGGATTGGGTCCTTACCCTCGGTGGGAGTGATGACTTGAGATTGACAGGGTATTATGACGCCAGTTTTCAGACCAACAAAGACAATTTGCGTTCTCAGTCAGGTTGGGTGTTTACCCAAAATGGGGGAGCAGTAACATGGAAATGTTCCAAACAGGAGACTGTAGCTGATTCAACGTGTGAATCAGAGTACATAGCAGCGAGCGAAGCATCGAAAGAGGGGATATGGTTGAAGAACTTCATTAGAGACCTTGGAGTTGTACCATTCATAAAGGAGCTTGTGGAGATTTTCTGCGATAATGAAGGAGCGGTTGCCTTAACCAAGGAACCGAGAGATCATAGTAGATCCAGTCATATCGACAGAAAGTGCCACTTCATTAGACATCGAGTAGAAGAAGGACTCCTCGTAGTTAAGAGGGTATCGTCCGAGGATAACCTAGAAGATCCCCTTACGAAGGGATTGAGTAAGGTTAAGCACTTGCAGCATGCTAAGAGTATCGGGCTGAAGGACGATATTAGTTTTAGTGATTAGATAAAATGTTTAGAAACTTGTAATAGCTAAAATGTAATTGAGATTTGATGATTGAATAAAAGGAGTTTTATTTATAAGTAAAGTTACTATCTTGTGTCAATTGTTTACTATTGTTTCACCTTGCATGTTTTGACTTCCAGAATACTAAGATTATTCAAAATATCCACAGTCGATCATACTTTGGAAGTAGGTTATGAAGTTAGACTATCATGAATTGGCTTGTAGATTGTCTAAGGTGTTAGACATAGCAAAAGTATGCTACAACGTTCATGAGTGCTCTTGAAATAAGATTTAATTATTGGATTAAACCCACGCTCACATGAATCACTTCATGGAATTTATCATGAGTGATTGTGAGATGATAATATCATATAGTCTTCAAACCAAGATATATGAGTTGTTGACTATGAGTTGGTTGTGCATTGATGGTATGAAAACGCATCAGTAACTTGATGTTATAAAACGTATCGTTGTGCATGATTTAACGAGTAGTTAGTACAAGCATATAAGTCAAAGTTTTTCTGTTACTTTTATCCTAAGAGGATTGAAAGCGATATCTTGGGCCCCTCGATGATTTTGTTTTGACTTATGTGTCGGGCCCGTTCAGGACTAAATTGATGTGTTCAATTATGTTCTATGTCAGACACATCGGAAATCGGGAAACAAACTACAGGACAATAAGTATGACTATGTTCCATGTATTTGTCCGCATGATATCTTGAAGAACAGAGGAATATATGATCCCTTATCTAAATAACGCGTCACTGACTGGATCAGAGTTTGCCAGCGGCTTTTGAGAGCTATGATTGCTAATCGGATTTTGAAGTTGCATTGGTAATTATAGTTATTAGACCTATCCAAGTGGGAGACTGTTGGTTTAGGTGTCTAAGCCCATAAATATAACTAGTATGTACTTGACCCGATAGTAGCATGGTCCTTTTGGGAAACGGTTTAACCCATGGAGCCTAATAAATATGAAGGGTCATGGTGCATTAGGGTTTGCATGGATGAAACCCTAGTCTTTGCCAAACTATGAATACAACCCCTTAATGGCTAAATTCGGTTTCCCATTCATTCTAAGAGAGTAATAATCGATTTTGGAGCTAACTAGCCTATTCTCTCAAGCCTCCTCTTGCATTTGGTGTTTGTGACACATTAGAGGCATCACACTTGAGGTGCTAAAGTTTTCTAAGGCCAAGAACTACAAACTACATCAAGAGGTATTCATCTAACCTGTTTTTATGTTGTATATCCTCTATTGTATGCTAGTTAGGATGTGTGCTTTGGAAAAATGAAATTGCATGTATAATTAGAGAAAACTTAGATCCAAAGCATCTAGGGTTGCATGTGCATCATAGGAGTCTTATAGTGCTTAAAACCCAACACCATTTGCAACCAACTGTCTTTCGACCAGGTTCTTGATCAACCAAATTCTAAACTTGGTTGTCATACATGGACTTGATCTCGTTGTCCTTTGCCTCGTTCCATTTGGCGGCCTCAGGGCCTGCTATTGCTTCCTTGTAGTTAGTTGGTTCTTCCAAATTTACCAGTGTACGATCACCGATAAATGTATCACCATCTGTAGTTATATGGAAACCATAGAACTCATGTGGCATGCTAACTCTACTGGAACGACGAAGAGGTAATGAATTGTCAACTAAATCAACTAGAATTTCTTCCTCTGGTTGAGTACTAGTGTCTTCTAAGGTTCCTTCATTGGTTGACTCTTGAATCTCTTCAAGGTCAGGTGTGCTCCCACTGTCCTCTTTGCATATGAGATCTCTCTCGTAAAAGACTCCCCTTCGTGCTACAAAGACCACGTTTTCACTAGGCCTGTAGAACAAATATCCAAAAGAATTTTATGGGTAGCCAATGAAAATACACTTAGCACTTTTGGATTCTAGTTTTTCATGAGTCTCTCAACTAAGGAAAGCTTCACAATCCCAGACTTTGATATGTGCTAACGAGGAAATTTTCCCTGTCTACATCTCGTGAGGTGTTTTGGCAACCTTTTTAGTAAGGACAAGATTGAGGATATGGGTGGCTGTCTCTATGGAATGCCCCTAGAAGAAAATAGGAAGATCAGATCGACTCATCATGGAACGAAGCATGTCCAACAAGGTCCGATTGTGCATCTCAGCCACTCCATTAAGTTACGGTGTTTTAGGATGAGTCAATTGTGAAACTATTCCACATTCCTTGAGGTAGTCGTGGAACTCGATACTAAGATACTCACCTCATTTATTAGTTCGGAGCATCTTTATCTTCCTGTCTAATTTATTCTCGCCTTCATGTTTAAACTCTTTAAACTTTTCAAATATTTTTTATTTATGTTTGATTAATTAAATATAACCATATCTACTATAATCATTCGTAAATGTTACATAAAACCGATTAGCAGCTCTTGTGGTGGATTTCAAGGGTCCACACACATCCGTGTGTATGAGGTCCAACAATCCTTCACCCCTTTCACAAGATCCAGTGAAAGGTGATTTTTTCATCTTGCCCAAAAGACAATATTCACCATTATCATCTGTACTCAGGTCAAATCATTCCCACACTCCATCCTTTTGGATTTGGGCAATGCGTTTCTTGTTAATGTACCAAATACGACAATGCCACAAGCATGCATTGTCGAAACCATCAGACCAATAAATGTGAAATACATTATTGCCTAAGTTATCAACACAAGTCACTATTGCATACACACCATTACAAAGTAATGCTTAAAATATAAAAATGCCATTTTTATAAACCAAAACTGAACCAGTCAAATCATTAAAAAAGTAACGAAAACCTTGTCTGAACAATGCATGAAATGAAATAATGTTTCATGTCATTTCTGACGAATAACAACAATCTATCAAATCTAAACTAACATTCCTACTAAGCACTAGATGATAAGTCCCAATATTGGTAACATGAGAAGATCGCCTATTTCACATGATCAGATTCATCCTCCCATGCTCCACCTCCTCACTTTATTTTAGCCCTTGCAAATCAGAACAAATGTGAAAACTACATCCTGTATCAACGACCCAAGAACGATTAGATTGTGAGTTATTAGTTTGAATAGTGTATATATCCACTGACAAGGGCTTCACCTTTCCATCCTTGATGTCTTGCATGTACTTAGGACAGCTCCTCTTGTAATGGCCCTTGTTATTGTAATAATAACAGATGGCCACTTTGGGGTCACTAACATATGGAATGTCTGAGTGGGGCCTTGAATGTGGGTCATTGCTTGATGAACCTGCATGGGCCTTTCTCTTTCCGTTAGCTTTGGGAGCAGCCTTTCTCTTCTTCCCTTTGCCTTGTCCAATGGCGAGAAGGGGATCACTAGAAGTAGTAGTAGGGACTTGATTTTTTCCCTTCATTCCCGACTCAACAGTCTGTAGCAAGTTATGGAGTTGGGCCAATGTGCTTATGGTTTTGTTCAAATAATAAGCCAATATGAACTGATCATAACAACTTGGCAAGGAGTTCAAGACCATTTCAATGGCTAACTCCTCGTCAAAATGCACATTGAGCCTAAAAAGGCGTTCTACGTATCATTGCATTCTCTGCACGTGGTTGCACACAAACTGTAACACCCAAAAATCAGGGACAAAAAATTTATTTTTATCATAGTCAAAACACCGATGTTACTTAATCCAGACATTTAAAAATAACATTTCTAAGTAAAACATTTATCAGAGTTTAATCCGAAAATCACATATTGAGGAAAACACGGGTGTATGCGCTTCGATAAAGTCGGGCCCTCCCTTTTAGAACCGGAAATACCTGAAACCATAAACAAAACTATAAGCACAAAGCTTAGTGAATTCCCCAAATACCACATACCATACATATCAATGAGCCACACATATCATACATAATCATGAGCTATACAAATCATACATATACCACAATCAATAGGAGTGCTATGTGCCAACTATAGTCTTGCCATTATGCCACGAGCCGTCTCGTGGTCTTCCTTACCAAGTCGGGGGCCATAACCCTAGGTCTTACAGACAAGTGCCAGGATCCACCTCCTGGTCTTCCATACAAGCATCACAAGGACAACTAGCATATAATTCTACCATTACTAACCAATTAATAGCCAGAGTTCAGACTCTGGTCTTGCATACAGATTGCCAAGGGCCACCCCTTGGTCTTCCTACTATACATAAACCAAATGGGCCGGCATTGATGCCTTTGAACCATACAAACAGTGAGGAGAATCACCTCACACTGCTGAAGTCCCGCAGATAAAACTATGGCTGCTGGCTGACAGATCCCCAAACTGTCAACATCAAACAACACCTAATTAATAATTTGGTTCCAAAGCATAACCATAACTCCATACTTGGGGTAAAGAGACTATTTTACCCCTAACTTAGTTTGGTCCAACACCAAGGCCCAAACTCAAACTCTGGAGGCCCAAAAGCCAAATAATAAATCAAGGCCCAATATATGGCCTAATCTTCCAAATTGGGCCCAAACTCCTTACATGGGCCTTCACCTAAAGCCCATCTACATATCCTATCCATACACCTGTTCTCAGATGGCCCAACAAGAACCCAAACAACTAAGCCCAAAAGGAAGGCCCAACTCAAAGCCCAAACAAAATTAGGGTTTTCACATAAAATAACGATTATGGTTAAGTAAGAACACTTAACCCATTATGTGACATCCCCTAATTTCTCGGCCAGAAAAGACCGATTTAATTTATGCTTTTAAAACAAAGTCAGAGAAATCTTTTTAAAAGATGTTGCGGAATTGGTCCCCAAAACAAAACATGATAAAAGTTTATCAAAACCTTTCTTTAAGAAAGTATATATTTTCCATATATATTAACACATCAGGATGTCATGTTCCGATACAGATCAAAAGCATAAATAAGACATTATAAGCCTTTCAACAGTTATATACAACTACTGCCCTATAATCCAAAAATCTCTCATCATCCTCCGACTATGCTCGGGGTCCACTACCTGTAACATAAAAAGCTGAGTGGGTCAGGCTTGGGAGCCTGGTGAGCATATAGGGTTTTCAACCCACAATAATAATAAACTTATTAAGTTCATCAATCAACAATAACCCTGATTACCATTTCCCGTTATCCTCACTTTACGTCCCTAAACACTTATCACAAGCGACCTAGCCTAAAAAATATCATCGGGATGGACACTACTGCTAAGGGGACTCCTCAGCCATATATGTCCTAAAGGCAACCATGAGGGGGATAGAGTACAACAAATGAACACCCAAGTTCATTAACACCTACAGGTTGCGGGCCTGCCAGCGTTCCACTGGACTGCCTAGAAAAGTCCATGGTCGTCATCCAAACTCCACTAGATGACTGGATCACAATCACATCGAGGCCTCTCATCATTTTATTTCATCACACATCAACTATCTACCCATGTTTTACCCAACATATTTGTAGATAAAAATACATATACAGTTTAAAACTTGTATAAAACATCAACTCAACAGTCACCTCAATTAAACAATTAATATAATTACACGTAGCACGTATTTTATAGAAAATACTTCATATCTAGGTGTAAGATGAAGGTGACTATACACTCACTTGAGTTCATGAAAATTGGGCAGCAATTTGTTTCCTAAAACGTTCGTTTCTAATAAAACCGAGAGTTTTATTCAGAAACCGGGCTCTGCGAGGGTCGGGCTTCGAAACCGAAAAGACAAATTTTGTGGGCTTCTCGGGCACTTCGGGGCGTATTTCGGGGGTTATAATCGATACCGGGGCTTTGGGGGAAGTGTAAATAGTGAAAATATGAGTTTAGGGGTAAGAAGTGGCAAAAATCCAAAAGTATCCAAGAAGGCTCGCAAGCCTTCTATTTATAGGGAGGTCCGAAGTCGGCTTAGAAGGGGGAGTCAGCAGCGAGGACACGCGGCAACAGCAGGGCGAAGGTGCGCAGGTGGCTCGCACGTGGGTTGCGCATGCGAGGGTCTCGGTGTCGGCATCTGATTGGACCGAGGTCTAGTCCGAGGAGGGGGTTCGTGGCACCTTATGCGAGGCTCGGACATGTGATATAGGACACGCATCGGATTTTTAGTGGACCACTTCGGATGACTCAGCAGGTTTCGGACACATGGCACATTCTAAGAGAGGGTGACGTGGCCGAAGTCCACGTATACGAAATTTCCCGGTTTTGACAATTTTTCTCGATTTTCGCGCCAAAACTTCTAAAATCCATAACTTTCGCATACGAGCTCCGTTTTTGACGTTCTTTATATGCACGCGTAGGTAAAATTACGCTCTACAATTTTTGTTTAGACTTTGTCGGCTAATTTTGAATTTAATTTTTATATTATTATTTTTAACAGACCGGGACAGGAAATCCGTTAAAAATTCATAACTTCTTCATCCGACGTCCATTTTCGTCTGTCTTTTTACCGTTGTGCTACTATTGACGAGACCTTCGATTCTCATTTAGGTCGTGTCGGCTAAAAATCACTCGATCAAAAATTCGAGTTTTTAGCTGTCTACTGCTAAGCTGAAATTTCGAAAAATCATAACTTCCTCATACGAAGTCAGATTTGGGCGTTCTTTTTATACCTACTCTCGGTTTAAAGAACACTATGACTTTCGTTTAGATCACTAAGGCTAAAAAGTAGTTTATCAAAAACTCACGTTTTACGACATTCGACACCGTGCCGGTTTTGTCGCGAAACTTCGACAGGTCATAACTTCTTTGTTATAACTCGGATTTTGGTATTCTTTATATATCTGTAATCCTTGTCACGCCCACTACAAGTTTCTTAATAGTTATCGGCTTTATCTAATATTTATTTTCGACGCTCATTTTTATTCTTAATTAATTAAACCCTAATAATTAAGCAGAAAACACATAATTCACATAATTCCTTTTCATTTCTTCAAAATGAGTTACAAAGGTTAACCTAGACTATAACGTCAATATTAATGCCTTGTCTAGAAATACGGGCATTACAATTCTCTCCCCCTTAGGATGTTTCCATCCCCGGAATCACACATCAGCAAACAAATGCGGGTAGCGACTCATCATGTCACTCTCCGTTTCCCAGGTGAGATTTGGCACATTCGTATGTTTCCATCCCACAAGCACTAAATCGACCATCTTGCGTCGCAACTTCTTAGTCTTGCGGTCAACGATTGCCTCAGGTTCTTCGATCAACATCTTGTTTTCATCCAACCTTAATTCATAAATGGGAATTATGTCGGGCACATCTCCCGTGAACTTTCTCAAATAACACACATGAAAGGTATTATGAATAACCTCCAGTTCTTCCGGTAATTCTAGCTTGTAAGCTTGATTTCCGATCCTCTGAAGAACTTTAAATGGTCCAATAAACCTTGGACTCAACTTTCCCCGTTTACCAAATCTTATAAGTCCCTTCCACGGCGAGACTTTAAGTAAAACTGAATCTCCAACTTCGAAGGATATCGGTTCTCTTTTCTTGTCAGCATAACTCCTTTTTCGATCTTGAGCAGCTAACATCCTTTCCCTTATCACTTTTAACTTTTCAGCAGTCTGATGGACTATTTCAGGTCCCATAAACTGCTTTTCCCCAGCTTCCAGCCAACATGATGGCGTTCGACACTTTTCTCCATACAAAGCGTGATAAGGTGCCATCTCAACGCTTGAGTGGAAACTATTATTATAGGAAAGTTCTACTAGAGGTAAGTGTTCATCCCAGTTACCTTGGAATTCCAGGGTACATGCTCTCAGCATATCCTCCAACGTTTGAATTGTTCGTTCGCTTTCACCATCAGTTTGCGGATGGTAAGCTGTACTCAAACACAACTTGATACCCAATTCCTCTTGTAGACTCCTCCAAAACCTTGAGGTAAAACGGCTGTCACGATCGGATACAATCGTTAACGGAACACCGTGAAGCCTCACAATTTCCTTCACGTAAGAATTCGCAAGTTTATCCATAGACCATTTCTCGTTGGCTGCTATGAAATGCGCACTCTTAGTGAAGCGATCAACGACCACCCAAATCATGTCGTGACCGTTCCTTTTTCTGGGCAGTTTAGTCACAAAATCCATGGTAATGTCCTCCCATTTACCCATGGATACAGGTAAAGGTTCTAAACTCCCATACGGTTTCTGATGTTGTGCCTTAACCCTAGCACATGTTACACACTCGGCCACATACTTAGCAACATCGAGCTTCATCGTCGGCCACCAGTAATAGGGTTTTAGATCCCTCTACATTTTCGTACTGCCGGGATGAATCGAGTACATGGTTTTGTGAGCTTCTTCCATCAGAAGACCTCTTACTCCTCCCGTCTTAGGTACCCAAATCCTATCTTTGAATACCTTCAATCCTTGACCGTTTATATCAAACACCAACGTTTTTCCCAAACGTTCCTCCTTTCGGTCATTTTTCTCTAAAGCTTCCTCCTGAGCTTTCTTTATACTTTCCACAATTGTCGAGACGACTTCAATTCTCAGCGCTCTTGCCCTTTTCTTTTCAAGATTTACCTTCCGACTGAGAGCATCAGCAACAACATTTGCTTTACCAGGGTGGGAAAGTATCTCACAGTCGTAGTCCTTGAGTAACTCCAGCCAGCGCCGTTGCCTCATGTTCAATTCCTTCTGATTAAAGAGATATTGAAGACTCTTATGATCAGTGAAAAGTTTGCACTTAGTACCGTAAAGATAGTACCTCCATATCTTTAAGGCGAATACTACCGCTGCCAACTCCAGATCATGAGTAGGGTAGTTCTTTTCATGTTCTTTTAATTGCCTCGATGCATACGCTATCACTTTATCCCTTTGGGTCAGAACACATCCTAACCCAACTACAGAGGCATCACTATAAACTGCGAAGTCATCAACTCCCTCAGGTAACGAAAGAATTGGTGCTTCACACAATCTCTTCTTTAACTTTTCAAAGGCTTCCTTATGCTTTTCATTCCAAGCATAAGTAGCTCCTTTCTGGGTCAAAGCTGTTAATGGAGTAGCAATCGAAGAAAAGCCTTGGATAAATCAAGGATAATATCCGGATAATCCTAAAAAGCTTCAAATCTCCGTAGGACTTTTTGGTTGTTCCCACTTCATCACAACTTCAATCTTTGTTGGGTCAACCATTATTCCATCTTGGTTAACCACATGACCTAAAAATTGGACTTCTTGAATCCAAAATTCACATTTGGAGAACTTTGCATACAACTTCTCCTTTTGCAGAACTTCTAGCACTTCACGCATATGCTTTTCATGCTCCTGCTTGCTTTTCGAATAAATCAAGATATCGTCTATGAATACTATCACGGATTTATCAAGGTATGGTTTACAAACCCTATTCATCAAATCCATGAAGTTGTTGGGGCATTGGTTAGTCCGAACAACATAACCAAAAATTCATAGTGTCCATATCTTGTTCTGAACGCAGTTTTTTCGATATCCTGCTCTCTCACCTTTAGTTGATGGTATCCTGACCTAAGATCGATCTTCGAGAAATAGCTCGAACCTTTCAACTGATCGAACAGGTCATCGATCCTCGGCAACAAATACTTGTTCTTTATTGTCGCTTTATTCAGCTCTCTGTAATCGATGCACATTCTCATGCTCCCGTCTTTCTTCTTTACAAATAACATCGGGGCTCCCCAGGGTGATGAACTAGGTCGAATGAAACCTTTGTCCAATAACTCCTGAAGTTGTGTCATAAGTTCTTTCATCTCTGTTGGTGCTAATCGATATGGTGCTTTGGCTATCGGCATCGTTCCTGGTAACAAGTCGATACGAAATTCTACTTGTCGATCAGGGGGCAATCCGGGAAGATCTTCGGGAAAGACTTCCGGATAATCACACACCACCGGAATATCCTACAACTCCTTCTTTTCCTTCTTAGCATCGATCACGAATTCTAGATATGATGTACATCCCTTGGCCAAACACTTTCTAGCTTTCATTAGGGAAATGATTCCAAAATTTACTCTGCGTTTGTCTCCATACACCATAAACGACTCTTGCCCTGGCGGGTTTACTTTTACTATCTTCTGCCTACACAATATTTCGGCATCATTGGCGCTAAGCCGATCCATTCCTAAAACTATGTCGAAACCATTTAACTCGATAGGCAATAATTCCTCGTGGAACTTATTCCCATTCAAGTCAATGAGGATGTTTTTCATACGATGGCTAACAGGTACAAACTTGCCACTAGCAATCTCGACTAATAAAGCGTTAACTAGTCTATCAACAGGCAAAGCTAGTTTTCTACCAAATTCATGCTGAATAAAGGAGTAATTGGCTCTAGAATCAAACAAAATTTGGGCAGGCAATTCATTTACGAGAAAGGTACCTGAAGCGACATCGACTTCTTCTTTTGCAGCTTCAAGTGTCATTTTAAAAGGCTCTCGCCTTCGGCTTTGGTGGAAGATTGGGCTTTACTGCATCCTTCTTCTTCAGACAGTCTTTCGAAACGTGCCCTTCTTCGTTACATGTAAAGCATACCCTCTTGTCGGATGGACACTCGTTGGCAAAATGTCCAGTCTTTCCACATTTATAGCAAGTCACCTCCTCACTACATTTTCCAGAGTGCTTTTTCTTGCACTTCTCGTACCATTTCACTTCGCCTCCTCCTCCTCCAAACTTCGTAAACTTTGAAAATTTTCTTTTCTTGTTGGAACCTGAAGTTCCCTCAATCTTTCTCTTTTCACCAACTTCTGCCCTCTCCAGACCCTTCTCTCTGATCTGAATCTCAATATTCTTAGCAGCCCAGATGGCGGCTTTCAAAGTGGTTGCTTGCTTGACCATCGGACCAAAGTCCGCTGGTAATCCGAGGGCAAACTTGTTAACCTTAGAGAGTTCAGTTGGAACTAGGTAAAGAACAAGCTTCATCTTTTCCGTAAAACTAGCAGCGTATTCAGTAACGCTCATCTTTCCCTTTTTCAAATTCTGGAACTCATTGTTGATTTCCAGAAGATCCTGCTCAGAGCAGTATTGCAATTTCAGTTGTACCACAAAGTCTTCCCAAGACATCCTGCTAGCTTCTCCCTTGGGCATGGAATCAGCTAGTAACTTCCACCAGCTCAATACACCAGATTTTAACAGAGGAATTGCAAGTGCGGTCTTTTGTTTGTTGCTGCACTCACAGCTTTCAAACATCGTCTCCATTTCGGAGATCTAATTCATTACTTCCACCGGTGTCGGACTTCCAGATAGACACGATGGTTTGGATGCCATGAAATCTTTGTATTTGCATCCGCGTCCATCAACTCCTCCATCCTGGTTGTTTTGTCAAACTATTGGTGGGTTGGCTTGACCAAGAGTCCCACTGTAGTTCCCTCCTACTGATTGCCCTTCATTCAATTCGGGCTGTTCAACAGCTATCGTAGTTTCTTCCCTATTCTGTTGTAGTAATCGCCTTGTCTCCTCCATTTAGCGATCTAACATCATCTGCATCATTGCTTGTACCCCAGCCATCGTCATTGGCTATGGTGCAGCTCCTACAACACGTACTTGCTCAACTACTTGAGGTTGAGGTTTTTGATCCCTGTTTCCGTTTGCATTTGCAACTCCACTGCGAGTTCTTGCCATTATAATCTATATACCGAATAAGGCGACTGTAGGACTTTATCCTCGATAGGTATTTAAATTCCCTTATCACTCCGAAACGTTTACATGTTAGTTCTAATCTCGTAATCATACGCTTAGAATCCTACACACATAAGGTTTCCAGATCCGGTCGGCAACAGACCATAGATCCGAAAAAATAATGGCATATATGGCAAACATATAAGATTTAGCACATAAGGGCATTTTAGGCATCTTTCCTAAAATAAAATAGTGCTCGTGTCTAAAATATGGTAGACACTCATCTCATAATCATCACTTAGCATTCTAAGTTTAAGTCTAGAAATCCTACAATTTCTTAGTTCGCTTAAACTAATGCTTTGATACCAACTGTGACATCCCCTAATTTCTCGGCCAGAAAAGACCGATTTAATTTATGCTTTTAAAACAAAGTCAGAGAAATCTTTTTAAAAGATGTTGCGAAATTGGTCCCCAAAACAAAACATGATAAAAGTTTATCAAAACCTTTCTTTAAGAAAGTATATATTTTCCATATATATTAACACATCGGGATGTCATGTTCCGATACAGATCAAAAGCATAAACAAGACATTATAAGCCTTTCAACAGTTATATACAACTACTGCCCTATAATCCAAAAATCTCTCATCATCCTCCCACTATGCTCGGGGTCCACTACCTGTAACATAAAAAGCTGAGTGGGTCAGGCTTGGGAGCCTGGTGAGCATATAGGGTTTTCAACCCACAATAATAATAAACTTATTAAGTTCATCAATCAACAATAACCCTGATTACCATTTCCCGTTATCCTCACTTTACGTCCCTAAACACTTATCACAAGCGACCTAGCCTAAAGAATATCATCGGGATGGACACTACTGCTAAGGGGACTCCTCAGCCATATATGTCCTAAAGGCAACCATGAGGGGATGGAGTACAGCAAATGAACACCCAAGTTCATTAACACTTACAGGTTGCGGGCCTGCCAGCGTTCCACTAGACTGCCTAGAAAAGTCCATGGTCGTCATCCAAACTCCGCCAGATGACTGGATCACAATCACATCGAGGCCTCTCATCATTTTATTTCATCACACATCAACTATCTACCCATGTTTTACCTAACATATTTGTAGATAAAAATACATATACAGTTTAAAACTTGTATAAAACATCAACTCAACAGTCACCTCAATTAAACAATTAATATAATTACACGTAGCACGTATTTTATAGAAAATACTTCATATCTAGGTGTAAGATGAAGGTGACTATACACTCACTTGAGTTCATGAAAATCGGGCAGCAATTCGTTTCCTAAAACGTTCGTTTCTAATAAAACCGAGAGTTTTATTCAGAAACCAGGCTCTGCGAGGGTCGGGCTTCGAAACCGAAAAGATAAATTTTGTGGGCTTCTCGGGCACTTCGGGGAGTATTCCGGGGGTTATAATCGATACTGGGGCTTTGGGGGAAGTGGAAATAGTGAAAATATGAGTTTAGGGGTAAGAAGTGGCAAAAATCCAAAAGTATCCAAGAAGGCTCGCAAGCCTTCTATTTATAGGGAGGTCCGAAGTCGGCTTAGAAGGGGGAGTCAGCAGCGAGGACACGCGGCAGCAGCAGGGCGAAGGTGCGCAGGTGGCTCGCACGTGGGTTGCGCATGCGAGGGTCTCGGTGTCGGCATCTGATTGGACCGAGGTCTAGTCCGAGGAGGGGGTTCGTGGCACCTTATGCGAGGCTCAGACATGTGATATAGGACACGCGTCGGATTTTTAGTGGACCACTTTGTATGACTCAGCAGGTTTCGGACACGTGGCACATTCTAAGCGAGGGTGACGTGGCCGAAGTCCAAGTATGCGAAATTTCCCGGTTTTGACAATTTTTCTCGATTTTCGCGCCAAAACTTCTAAAATCCATAACTTTCGCATACAAGCTCCGTTTTGACGTTCTTTATATGCACGCGTAGGTAAAATTACGCTCTACAACTTTCGTTTAGACATCGTCGGCTAATTTTGACTTTAATTTTTATATTATTATTTTTAACAGACCGGGATAGGAAATCCGTTAAAAATTCATAACTTCTTCATCCGACGTCCGTTTTCGTCTGTCTTTTTACTGTTGTGCTACTATTGACGAGACCTTCAATTCTCATTTAGGTTGTGTCGGCTAAAAATCACTCGATCAAATATTCGAGTTTTTAGTTGTCTACTGCTAAGCTGAAAATTCGAAAAATCATAACTTCCTCATACGAAGTCAGATTTGGGTGTTCTTTTTATACCTACTCCCGGTTTAACGA
The DNA here is from genome assembly GCF_052849685.1 of Lactuca virosa. Taxonomy (NCBI): domain Eukaryota; kingdom Viridiplantae; phylum Streptophyta; class Magnoliopsida; order Asterales; family Asteraceae; genus Lactuca; species Lactuca virosa. The sequence goes on from NC_136433.1 coordinate 241,354,891, forward strand.
ACACTACGACTTTCGTTTAGATCACAAAGGCTAAAAAGTAGTTTATCAAAAACTCACTTTTTACGACATTCGGCACCGTGCGGGTTTTGTCGCGAAACTTCGACAGGTCATAACTTTTTCGTTATAACTCGGATTTTGGTATTCTTTATATATCTGTAATCCTTGTCACGCCCACTACAAGTTTCTTAATAGATATCGGCTTTATCTAATATTTATTTTCGATGCTCATTTTTATTCTTAATTAATTAAACCCTAATAATTAAGCATAAAACACATAATTCACATAATTCCTTTTCATTTCTTCAAAATGAGTTACAAAGGTTAACCTAGACTATAACGTCAATATTAATGCCTAGTCTAGAAACACGGGCATTACACATTAGGGACTTAATCCATTAATTCCAATATATCGTTAAGTTAATTTCAAAGGATTATTAATTAATATTTTAAGTCTAATAAATAGTTTCAATGCGGTTCCCGTTAAATTCCAAAATTAGCGTTTCATGACATTAGGGTTTTCTAAACCGTAATTAGGGTTTCCGACCCAAATACTAACCAATTAGGTTAATTAGAGTGTAATGAGCTGGGCACCACCCACTAACACCCCGGGCGGTGGTGGTCAACGGTGGTTCACGGTAGTGGTGGTTATGATTTTTCTTCAGTTTCTCACGGTGGTGGTGGTTATGATTTTTCTTCAGTTTCCCGTTAAGCAACACCCAAAAACAACTTCAACTCAAATAAACACACACATAACACCATTTCACACACACACACCAACCTCTGACGGTGGCTGGTGGCGGCAAAAGAAGTAACATGGGCGGCAACCACCATGGTTGGATGCCATGGTGGTCTTCTTGTTCTCCGACCAACAACACACGCCAGAAAATTAAAACACGCACACATACATGAGCAGAACACCCACCACGCCTGAACTTCGGTCTTGGAGGAGGAGGATGGCGGTCGGAGAACCCACGAATGAGAAGCAACAAGAAGAAGCGGTGACGGTCCGGTGACGACACAACAACAAAAGAACGGAGAAGAAAAGAAGGTTGCGACCCCATCTTGCGAACAGCAGCAACGACAATGACGACTCTGCTTCTTGCGGCGGTAGGTGGTGATGGATGATGACCAGAGCAACAGAAGGGCTGTTTGGGTGACGGCGGCGATAGCTAGCAGCGGCCTAAACAAAAACGGAGATGGAAGGACATCGTTTGCGGCAAGGAGGCGGTTGCGTCCGTCACAACAGCTACCACGACGTCCGTCGTCAGTCCTCGTCCTCAACAAGAACTGAATCAATGAATGCTGCCCTCGACTTGGTGGTTCCCGGATTCGACGTCGGCGGTGCAGCAGCGGTATTTGGGATCACGGTGGCAATACAGCGGCTAGAGGAGTGGAGGAATAATAGTGGCAGTTGGAGTGTGATCCTAGGGTTAGGGTTTGCGATGTGTTAGAGACGAGGGAAAGAGGCTGATGGGTTTAAAGCCCCCGTCCCATTTCAAACAATTGACCATATAACGACTTCAATCCCTCCTTCCCCATTCTTATTCGAACTAAGTCCCTAATTTACCCTATACCCCCTTGCTTCCAAGAATCCTTTCAATCCAAGTCCAAATGTTTCAGTTTAAACTTTAATATCCAAAAATATAACTTTTAACACCCCCAAGGTGTATATCCCGGTAATTAATATGACTTAGGGCGAAAATAAAATATATAAAAAATACATCTCGGGGTTTAGGGATTATTATTTATTTACTTATTTTATTTATTTATTTATTTATTTAAAACGGAATGTTACAATTTTCCCCCACTTAAATTAGATTTCGTCCTCGAAATCAGCTCCCGCTTCTACTTCATGATGCACTCCTTCACAACGACCAAGATGAACGAAAATCCGCAGAATCAATCAGTCTCTGAGCTTCTCAGCCAAACATCGACACTCTAATCCCGCACCAAAAGGGCATCACCGCAATGAAAACTAACTGATCTCATATTGAACTGAACCACACTCTTATTCTGCTCCGACAACCCAGCTGAGCAATCCCCAGATCAGTACTACTGCTAAAACATCACACTGCCTCCTATTTGCTTTCCAAAGGTAACTGAGACCTCCCTGGTCCCAACTTATCTGCCAACTGTCTGGAATACCGAATTCCTTCCTGGTTGCTGAGCTAAAGAACAACCTCATGGTCGCCCCACACGACTTCTGAAAGAGAACTTTGACCGAAAATAATTATATAAACCATCCCGACACTGAACCCGATGCTAAGCCGAATGCTACAGGACTAACTGTAGTTTTACCTCATACTCGGGCTCCCACGAACCATCATTTCCTGATTCCAAACATGTTGTGGCCCTCCCACAGCTTTGCGAAGTGCGAACAGACTCTCCCTGACCTAAACCATCTGAAGAAATCTTTGAGCAAGTTACAGATTAGCCACAATCTCACCGCTGAACAGGGACAGGTGAAGGCTACGGGGCCACCCCCACAGTCTTACAACACCCCCACACCAATTGACCACTAGTGAATGCTACGGGCCACCCGCAGTCTTACAACACTTCCACTATACCATAATCGCAACCCAATGCCTTACCACAAATCTGTTGGATAAGGTGTCTAAGTCCATAACTATATTTGAGATTTACTTGAACCGACCCGGCATGGTCCATTTGGGTTGCACTTCACCCGAACAATTAATATGGATAATCTTTTGAGAATAGTATAAGTTATGATTTAGTAATATATTATAAGTTCTAATATATTAATATGAAATCATATTATTTAATTAGTATTGATCTAAAATTAATTTAGAATTAATTTGGTGATCAAAAGTGTGACTACTTAAATATGGACTCTTGTATTTATTTAGTGTGGGCTAATGCTTATTTAGAATGGGCTAGGCTTGCATGGTAAGTTCATGGATAGTCCATGGAGCTTTAACCCATGGATCTCATGGAAATGAAAGGTCATGGGTATTAGGGTTTACATGGATGTAACCCTAATCCACCACACTATATAAAGGAGTCCTTGGCACTTGAAATTGAACTAGTTTATGTGTGAGAACTAAGGGTGGCTGATTTCTAGAAGTGTTCTACTATTCTCTCAAGTTTCCATGGTTTGTGGTGATTTGTGACTTCCATTTGAGGCATCCACATTATTGGTGCTAGGCTCTCAAACTCCAAGCAATCAACCACTACTAAAAGGTATGTAACTATACTAGCTTATTATGTTTCAAAGTTCCCCATGCCATGCTAGTTAGGTTAATAACCTTGGAAAAGCAAATTTGCATGTATCTTAGTAAAACATAGATCCAAGGTTTCTAGGGTTGCATGTAAACCATAGGAGTGTTAGAATGCTCAAAACCCATCAGTGGTATCAGAGCCTAGGCTTGTTTTCTTGATACTTGATGCAAATTGTTGAAGAAAGTCGAAAAATATGCATTCTACTGAATGAACTCGCCGAGTCCATGGGGAGACTCGACGAGTCCATGCCTAAAATCATCCTACTCGTCGAGTAGGTTCATGCACTCGACGAGTAGAATGCCCATAGTGCATATTTTTGAGTTGCTGCTGGAAATGGACTAAAAAAATTACCCTAAACTGTTTTGGTCTTATAAAACTTGTTTTATCTGGTGTAATGGTTATGCTAATCCATTTTCAATAGCTATTATCAAAATTTCAAGTCTTATATGTGTTTTTTATGATTCTTGAAATTATTGATATAAATGATCATGAAATTATGAGTTTAGAAGATCATAGGAATTATTTGCAACTTGCTTGGTAGTTTAATTCTAGATCTTGATGTGTTTTAATGGAATCCATAATTTGTCCTCAAGTTATGGATTACCAAAAGTCTTTCTTTTAAAGTCTATTAATAAACACATAGGTTACATAAAATGAAAAGTCTCTCATTTTAATAAACCATTAACTCATAAGTTATGAAAGATGAAAAGTTTTGAAATTTACAAAACTTGCCCTAAAGTTTTGGAACATGTAAAGTCTCACACACCTTGGTAAAACTTTAGTTCCAACCCCTAGAATTTTAAAAGTTAAAATTCAACCCTTATACTTTATAATATTATAAGTTTAATAATAATTATATATGTATAAGAACAAGTCGTTTTACCATTAGTAGGCCTCATTCACGAAGCCGGTCTATAAGGGGGGTATAAGGTTGTTGCCTATAAAATGGCAACTTAATGGGTGTCCACTCTCACCCACCGCTTCCTTGACTGGTGGAGGGTCGTTAGCCGAACGGGTAGGACAATGACTTTAATCCTCATTAAAAGTATGATGAATGTAAAGAAACTAAATGTTTTTATAAATTCCCAATCTTAGTTACTTTAGGAAAATGTAAATAAGGTGCTAACCCATGAAATTACACTTTGCACTTTGATTAAGTCATTAGTGGAGCGTGTGTGGTTAACCGGCACACTAACCTGGACTTAACAAGGTAGGCAAAGGATGGCTTAAGGTTTATCATAGGTCGGTGGAGCGCGTGTGGTTAACCGGCACATCGATTGAGCGATAAACATTAAGAGTACCAAGTAATTTGCGTGGTTACTTCACACCTTGTTTTGTGATCCTCGGCATCCCAGTCACAAAACTTGAAGGGCACACTAGAGATTGAAACATGCCATTGAAAAGTTCAATGAATCTCACAGAATCTAGGAGTTTCAAAACCAATTAAAACCTAATAATTTATTTCATTTTTCATGGTGGAAATTGGTGAATCGTCATTCACCTACCTTCAAATATTTTATAGCTTGGATTACGGCATCCCTCTTCTAAGTTATAAAATATTGTGTTGGGTCCTAGCCTTATTTGGGTGTCTTATTAAGGATTATCTTTATATCTAATCTAAACTTGTCTTTCTTCTTTTCATATGTCTTCCAACAATGCTGCTTTTGGATCAAACCCTACTGGCTCCTTCTCTCTCATGAACCTTTATGGGAGAGTCATCTTCGATAACTTTATGGATTGGATCAGAAACATCAGAATGGTTACTCGGTATGAGGACAAAGAATATGTCCTTGAAAAGGAGCTTAAGGAACTTGATGAGTCGTCTGCTACTCCTCAGGAGATCGCTGAATACCAGGCACATAAGAGAGATGCCACCAAAGTGGCATGTATCATGTTGGCCACAATGACAGCTGAGCTCCAAAAGTCCTTAGAGGACTATTACCCTTTTGAGATGCACCAGTACTTGATGGACCGCTACCATCAGAGTGCTCGTCAAGAGCAGTATGAAATCATCTCCTCCATGATAACAACCCGGATGAAGGATGATGAACCCATCATGAGCCACATGCAGAAAATGCAAAGGTATGTGGACCGTTTGCTGAAAATGAATGTGTACTTCCCAGAGGAGTTGGAAATTGATATCATTTTGCACTTCTTACCTTCGTGTTATGATCAATTCTGAATGACATACCACATGAACAAGGAGGAAGTTACACTCAGCAAACTTCAAGGACTTCTGAAGACCGCAGAAAGTGGTCTTAAAGGTGAGTCGGTTGTTACTACTCCTACTCCTACCATGGCCCTTGTCTTGGCAATCGGGCAAGGCAAAGGAAAGAAGAGGCAGAGCCCGTCGAAGGGTACCAAGGGAAAGTCCCTTGATGGCTCCTCTTCAAGTGGAACAAAGAAAGGTTTCGTCCCTCTTTCTGCTAACCCTAAAGAGGTTGAATGCTTCTATTGCCACGAAAAGTCGCACTGGAAGCGAAACTGCCCGAAGTACCTGCAAGATGTTAAGGATGGGAAAGTGAAACCCAACCATGCATGTATTTACACTATATTGTCTAATAACTCACCCTATTCTAATTCTTGGGTCCTTGATACAGTTTGTGGTATTCACATATGTTCTGATTTGCATGGACTAAGAACAAGTGAGAATGTGGAGCATGGGAAGATAAACTTGATCATGAAGAATAGGAAAGTTACACATGTCACCAAGATTGGAGTTTATTCTTTGTTGCTAATTAGTGGGTTAACATTAGATTTGTATAAATGTTGTTACTCGTCTGAAATGGTGAGAAATATTATTTCCTTTCATGCTTTGTACAAACAAGGTTTTACCTTTTCGTTTGATAATGAATGTGGTGGTATTAATGCTTTCTTTAATGATGTTCTTTATTTTAAAGCGTTACCTTGTGATGGTGTGTATGAAACTGTGTCGGTTGTAGATAACCTAGGAAATAATGTGTTGTGTATCGATTCTTCCACTAGCTTGGATAAAGCATCATTATGACATTGTCGTCTTGGACATGTAAGCAAGAAACGCATATGCCAACTCCAAAAGGATGGAGTCTTGGAGTCTTTGACCTAAAGTCGGATGATAGTTGTGAATCTTGTTTACTTGGAAAAATGAAAAAGTCACCCTTCACTGGTACTTGTGCTAGGGGTGAAGGTTTGTTGGATCTTGTACACACAGATGTGTGTAGACCCTTCAGAACCGCCACAAGAGATGCTAATCGCTTCTATGTGACTTTTACTGATGATTATAGTAGATATGGATATGTCTACTTAATCAAGCATAATTCAGAAACCTTTGAAAAGTTCAAAGAGTTTAAACAGGAAGTGGAGAATAAGTTGGGCAGGAACATTAAGATGCTTCAATCCGATCGAGGTGGTGAGTATCTTAGTACAGAGTTCCTTGACTATCTTAAGGAATGTGGGATTGTCTCACAATTGACACCTCCCAGGACACCACAGTTGAATGGTGTGGCTGAGAGGCGCAATCGAACCTTGTTGGATATGGTTCGTTCCATGATTAGTCGAGCTTCACCACCAATCTCATTCTGGGGGTATGCCTTAGAGACTGCCGCTCATATCCTTAATCTAGTCCCTACCAAAAAGGTTGCCAAAACACCTCACGAGATGTGGATTAGAAAAGTTCCCAATCTGGACCACGTCAAGATTTGGGGTAGCGAGGCTTTTGTGAGGAGTGAGACTCATGATAAACTCGAACCTCGAAGTGAGAGGTGTATTTTTATCGGCTACCCACATAAATCCTTTGGTTACCTCTTCTACAGACCCAATTATAATGTGGTCTTTGTAGCAAGGAGAGGAGTCTTTCGTGAGAGAGAATTCATAAGCCAAGGAAAGAGTGGGAGGAAAATTGACCTTGATGAAATTCAAGAGTCACGTGGTGAAGGAACCTCAAACCCTAGCAATCAACCTGAGGAGGAAACTCCTGTTGATCCGACAGATGAGTCTGTACCTCTAAGGCGTTCCACGAGAGTTAGGAATGCACCTGAGCATTACTATGGTTTCCTCATTACTGCAGAAGGTGATACACTTACCAGTGATAGCACACTGGTAACTCTGGATGAACCTAACAGCTACACGGAAGCCATGGCAGGCCATGAGGCTGCTAAATAGAAAGAGGCTATGGACAGCGAGATACAGTCCATGTATGACAATCAGGTTTGGAACTTGGTTGACAATGTACCAGGTCGTAAGACAGTCGGGTGCAAATGGATCTTCAAGAAGAACACCGACATGGATGGTAATGTACACACTTATAAGGCGCGATTGGTTGCAAAGGGCTTTTCTCAAACTCCGGGAGTTGATTATGATGAGACCTTTTCACCAGTAGAAAAGATTAAGTCGATTAGGGTTATGCTAGCCATTGCTGCATTTCATGACTATGAAATATGGCAAATGGATTTCAAAACCGCTTTCCTTAATGGAAAGTTGGCTAAGGATGTTTACATGAGTCAACCAGAAGGTTTTGTCAGCACAGAGTACCCGAATAGAGTGTGTAAGCTTGAGAAATCCATCTATGGATTGAAACAAGCACCTCGTAGATGAAATCTTTGTTTCGATGAGAAAGTCAAAGAGTTTGGCTTTTCTAGGAGTGAAGATGAGTCTTGTGTATATGTCAAGGCTAGTGGGAGTATAGTTAGCTTTTTGGTATTGTATGTGGATGACATACTACTCATAGGAAATGACATCCCAACTCTGCAGGAAGTGAAATCCTGGCTTGGGAAGTGTTTCGCTATGAAGGACCTTGGAGAAGCTGCCTATATCCTAGGGATAAGTATTTTGAGAGACAGGAGTAAAAGACTAATTGGACTTAGTCAAAGCACCTATGTGGAAAAAGTGTTGAAAAGGTTTAACATGCAGAACTCCAAGAAAGGTGAGTTACTGATCCAGAGTAACAGCAGACTGAGTAAGACTCAGAGCCCGAGTACAGAGAATGAGATAGCAGAGATGAGTCGAGTTCCATATGCTTCCGATGTAGGCTCGATCATGTATGTTATGAATTGTACTCGTCCTCATGTGGCCTTTGCATTGAGCATGGTCATCAGATATCATGGGAATCCTGGAAAGGATCACTGGACTACGGTAAAGAACATTCTCAAGTACCTGCGGAGGACTAAGGACTGGGTCCTTACCCTCGATGGGAGTGATGACTTGAGAGTAGTAGGGTATACTGATGCTAGCTTTCAGACTGATAGGGATAATTTCCGCTCTCAGTCAGGCTGGGTCTTTACCTTAAACGGAGGAGCAATTTCTTGGAAAAGTTCCAAGCAGGAGACAGTGGCTGATTCAACTTGCGAATCAGAGTATATAGCGGCAAGCGAGGCAACAAAGGAGGCTATATGGCTAAAGAAATTCATTGGAGACCTTGGAGTTGTACCAGCTATAAAGGAGCCTATGGAGATTTTCTATGACAGCAATAGTGCGGTTGCCTTAGCCAAGGAACCGAGAGATCATGGTAGATCCAAACACATTGACAGAAAATATCACTTCATCAGACATCGAAGAGAAGAAGGACTCCTCGTGGCAAAGAGGGTATCATCGGATGAGAACCCAGCAGATCCCCTCACGAAGGGATTGAGTGGGGTTAAGCATCTTCAGCATGTAAGGCGCATAGGGCTAAACGATGATATTAGTTTTGGAAATTAGATAGTTTTTGAAATTTGTAAAGTGTAATTGACATTTGACGATGAATAAAAGTTGTTGTTTATTTATGAGTAAAGTGTTGCTATCTTTTGTCAATCGTTTACTATCATTTCATCTATGCATGTTTTTGACTTCCAGAATAATTATGTTATGGTATATCATATTATTCAAATTCTCCACAGTCGGTCATATGTTGGAAGTAGATATGAATCAAGACTGTCATGAAGCTGGCTTGTAGATGTCTAAAGTGTTGGACATAGCAAGAGTTACTGCAACATTCATGAGTCCTCATAAGTTCTGAGTATTAGATTCAACCCACGCTCACTTGGGAATTTATCTCGAGTGATCGTGAGACGGTAATATCATATCAGTCTTTAAACTTAGAGATATGAGTTGTGGACTATGAGTTGGTTATACATTGATTGTACGAAAACGCATTGGTAACTCGATGTTATAAAACGTGCCTTTGTGTATGATTCAACAAGTAGTAGAACAAGCATATGAGTCAAAGTTTATATGTTCCTTCTTGGATTAGAAGCAATATCTGGGGCCCTCGATGATTTTGTTGTGACCTATGTACCGGGCCCGGTCAGAACTAAATTGATGTGTTCAATTAAGTTCTGTGTCAAACAAATCGGAAATCGGGAAACAAACTGCTGGACAATAAGTAAGACATTGTTCCATGTATTTGTCCGGCTGATATCTAGAATAGAGGATTATATGATCCCTTATCTAAAATGGCGCTTCATATTTCAACAAAGTTTTAAGAGCTACGATTGTCGGTCGGTTCCTGAAGTCATAATTGCAATTATAGTTATTAGACTTATCCAAGTGGGAGACTGTTGGATAAGGTGTCTAAGTCCATAACTATATTTGAGATTTACTTGACCCGACCCGGCATGGTCCACTTGGGTTGCACTTCACCCGAACAATTTATATGGATAATCTTTTGAGAATAGTATAAGTTATGATTTAGTAATATATTATAAGTTCTAGTATATTAATATGAAATCATATTATTTAATTAGTATTGATCTAAAATTAATTTAGAATTAATTTGGTGATAAAAAGTTTGACTAATTAAATATGGACTCTTGTATTTATATAATGTGGGCTAATGCTTATTTAGAATGGGCTAGGCTTGCATGGTAAGTCCATGGATAGTCCATGGAGGTTTAACCCATGGATCTCATGGAAATGAAAGGTCATGGGTATTAGGGTTTACATGGATGTAACCCTAATCCACCACATTATATAAAGGAGTCCTTGGCACTTGAAATTGCACTAGTTTATGTGTGAGAACTAATGGTGGCTAAATTCTAGAAGTGTTCTACTATTCTCTCAAGTTTCCAAGATTTGTGGTGATTTGTGACTTCCATTTGAGGCATCCACATTATTGGTGCTAGGCTCTCAAACTCCAAGCAATCAACCACTACTAAAAGGTATGTAACTCTACTAGCTTATTATGTTTCAAAGTTCCCCATGCCATGCTAGTTAGGTTAATAACCTTGGAAAAGCAAATTTGCATGTATCTTAGTAAAACATAGATCAAGGTTTGTACGGTTGCATGTACACCATAGGATTGTTAGAATGCTCAAAACCCATCAAAATATACCAATTCGAACACCCCCAGAGTCGAGCATACACTCGACCATACACTCACGCCGAACTTGGGTCATTACTGGAACCCCAACCTGGGACCCCTAAAGTATACTATGAAACACCAAGAAGACGTGAACTCAACGTTGGGAAGTTTCCCGAACTCCCAGCTCACACATTCCTCAATCCAAACAGCCACATGGGCCGCCTACCTCCCAAACGGGAATGCGAAACTCATCCTAGTTTCGCACCTGCTTTTGTTCCTAATTACCTGAATGATTCTCCCCCACTTTGATTCGACTAAGCTCTTACAGTACACAACATTGGAAGGATTCCCAATCCTTCTTACCCTCCAATGATCAATATTCTGACAACTAGCACTTTCCAACGCTAGTGTTCCATCACTAGCCATCCAGAATACCGCACAACCCTGAAGACCGATTGAACACCTCCCGAATCCCAACAACACTTCTAACCCCCAGACGTTTAAAATGATATCACACTCAGATCTTGAAGTCCATAGGACAGATATTCCAACTAAAACCTTAATAACAGACTACTTCCCTCGGCACCCCAAAAGCCCATCCAAAAATCACTCCAAGCTCAAATGCTAAACCACTAAAGATTCATGGTATGCAAATGGCATATGACAATATTTGAAGATATAACCCAAACATGAGCAAAGAAATGAATCAAAGATATGCTTACCCAAACTGATGCAAGATTCCAACAACCATAAACACGGATATAAATTACCCGAAAGAAGGCAAAAGATACATACCTACAAAACTCAACTCCTCTCCGTTGGGGCTCCTGCCCTACCTTCTCGTCGATCGGTGATCCTCAAAGTAGACGGAGCAGGCGCGCTCACTGCTCCTCCCCTCAACATCGGACAGTCGACCTTCTTGTGGCCCACCTGATCGCATTGAAAACATAACAGACTTGCCCCCCAAGGACAATCCCTGCTGACGTAACCAACCGTGACACACTTGTAGCAGCCCAAACCCCTGGAACGACATATGCCATCATGCAGTTTCCCGCACGTCATGCACTGACTCCGGCCCTGCTGGCCTCCCAAACGCTGATCAGAAGTCTTGGGTCTCTTCTCGGGACCCTCCAATCTCTGCACCTGATCTGACACCCTATTACCGATGTGCTCCAAATCAATCTCCCACTCTTGGGCCCTAGAGATCATGTCATTCAGGGTCTCACACCCCAAAATACTCACGAACTCCCTGACATCATCCCGCAACATATCATGATACCTTACTATCTTCATGTCCTCATCCGCTGCATACTGCGGTACCAATAAGGCCATCTCTCGGAACTTGGCAATGATCTATGCCACAGTCTCAGTAGTCTGGCGAAGATCTAGAAACTCTCACGCCAACTGTTGTACCTCGATCGCTGATGCAAACTCAGCTCGGAACCTGGTCGAGAATTCATCCCTTGACATATCGTCAATATCATCATCACCCAACTCTTTACCAACCTCTTCCCACTAATCTCGTGCCCTGTCCTTCAATACGCAGGAAGCAAATCTGACCTTCGCCTCTTCGGGGCAGAAACTCATCCTGAATGTGTTAGCCATATCCGCTAACCACCTCCTACTGACAATGGGGTCCCTCTTCCCATGGAATGCAGGAGCTCCACAAGCACGGAAATCCCATAAAGACAGAGTGCGAGCTCCAATGGTAGCCATAACCTCCGCACGTAACACGCCCAAGCGCTCATCCAATATCTCCGAAACACAGTGTGAAATCTCGGATGAAATGAACTCCCGCAACTGCTCACTAATTGGCTCAGCGCATGCACCTGATCTAAAACCCGATCCTGAACCACCTCCCTGATAGCTCATCTCCAAACTGAAATACGACAAACCAACAACCAGAACATACCCAAGAATCATCATCCCATCAGCTTCTTAGATTCTCCGAGACTCTCACCGATTCTAGAATGGATACTGTGCTTTCAGTAGTCTAGTCCCAATACTACCTTCCACACCTATCCACACTCTCCTCAGCAATCCTCCCAAATCCTCTAAGTCACTTCGTGGAACTAATGCACCCAAAACTCACTAAACTACACTGCTAACCCACTGAATCATATCCTAGGCTTTCCTAGGTTCCCAACCTCACCCTGCCCTCAGCTGTTGAAGAATTCCCATTAATGTCAACTAGCTACCTCATAAATATAGTCACATACAACAAAGGTCAGATAATACTTCGAGTAAAAGACTCAATCCTAGAACGGTTGGACTCAAACAAGAGATGCATAATAGGGTCAAGTCCATCACTCTGATATTATCCCGCATGTGCCACATGTGACTTAGCATATTCACTTAGTAGCTAACTCGCATTATTAAGAGCCCCAAAAAGCACAAAGCAAGCAACACTAAAACAATGGAAAATCTAACCAACGCACTTTATTCAGTCACTCTATCCACTTATCAGATATACACACTAGCATGCAATACTATAGCGCATACAATCAGGCATATAAAGGCATCGTTCCTATCATGAAATACTGAGCAGAATGTAACGCCCGTAGATCCAGGCTAGTCAAATTAGAGATAATAGGGGTCGAAAACGACTTTTCAACAAAAGATTATTTAGAATAAATAATCTTAACCAAGTTGTAGAATATGTCGCAAGGGTTCCGTAGATATAAAGAACGCCGAAATCCGAGTTATAACGAAGAAGTTATGACCCGTCAAAGTTTCGCGACGGAACCGGCACGGCACCGGGAAGCGTAAATAGTGAATTTACGATAGAGCGAATTTTAGCCTTAGGGATCAAAACTAAAGTCGTAGAAAACGTTAAACCAAGAGCGTCCATAAAAAGAACGCCTAAATCTGACTTCGTATGAGGAAGTTATGATTTTTCGAAGTTTCAGCTTAGCAGTGTACAGCCCGAAATTCGAATTTTAGATCGAGCGGTTTTTGGCCAACGCGACCTAAATGAGAATTGAAGATCTCAATAATAGGAACTCAACGACAAAAAGACAGACGAAAACGGAGTATGTATGTAAAAGTTATAAATTTTATGCGGACATTTAACAGTGTAATCACCTCCTACTGTTAAATTTAAGATCGGTCGAGAATTAGCCGACGGAGTAAAAAGGCAAGTTGTAGATTTTCTTTTTACCTACGTGTTGATATAAATAATGTCAAAAACGGAGCTCGTATGCGAAAGTTATGGACGAAGCTTAGTCTCTACTTTTCGAGCGCGGCGAATTCGATATAGTTTTGTAAATCCGAGATAGAATGAGAACTAGCGCACGGGGTCTAAATGAAAGTTGTAGTACTCGTAAATACCAACGTGTGGATATAAATAACATCGGAAACAGAGCTCGTATGCGAAAGATATGGACGAAGCTTAGTCGCTACTCTTCGTGCGCGATAAATACGATACAGTTTTTGTAAATCTGAGATAGAAGGAGAATTAGCCGACGGGGTCTAAATGAAAGTTGTAGTACTCGTAAATACCAATGCGTGGATATAAAGAACGTAGAAAACGGAGCTTGTACGCCAAAGATACGGACGAAGCTTAGAGGCTACTTTACTATAAAATTCCTATAAATAAGAGATGAACTCTTCATAATTTCTTCACACCATAAGCCTTTCTTTCTCTCTCTAACCTCCCTGAACCCCTCCCAAGTCTAGGGAACCTCCCTAGCACGAGAAGAAAGCCCCGGAGCGCCCGACGGCTCCGAGAAGAAAAGCTTTCGGCTTGGAAACGCTGCTCCAGCGAAGCCCGGTTTTTAATAAAAACCCGCTGTAAGTGAGCTACGCCTATACTATATTTAATATAGCTTTTATTTAATTATAGTAATGTTATTAGGTCCTTAAAATAATTATTTGGGCTATTATTATGAGTTATATAGAGTGTTGGTTAACGCTTATATAATAATAATAATAATAGCTAGACTATTAATTAGTCACGGTAAACGTTAGACTAAACCCTAGTGGTATTGATACTAGGTTTTGTCGAGGGAAAATTATTTTGAGATAACGAAGTGCTGTTCGAGTGCCAAGTCACCACCTTTTCAAGTGAGTGCATAGTCTCTTTCATCTTACACATAGATAAGAAGTATTTAATATAAATTACGTGCTATGTGTGCATATTGTCTGTATACTTGCCGTCTGTGTTGGGTGAAAGATTTTTATACATGTTTTAAATGATTTAAACTGTATATGTATTTTATATCTACAAAATGTGTTGGGTAAAACATGGGTAGATGAAATAGTTGTTGTGTGACAAAAATATAATGAAGAGAAGTGATATAGACCATGAGATAAGGGTGAGAGGTAAACCATGAGAGAAGCCTTTTACCCATGTGTTGGCCCCGTCATTCAGCAGAGTATGGATGACAACCACGGACTATTCTAGACAGTCCAGTGGACACTAGCAGGCTCGCAACCTGTAGGTGTTTTGAACTGTGTATTCACCAGGTGTATTCTAAAAACCCATTGACATGTATTGCGAGTGGATCCTCGAAAACGATATTGTCGATAAACAAACCCTGGCGACTATGAGACGTGGTGCCTAAACCCTGGCGACTATGCGACGTAGTGCCTGTTGTATAAACCCTGGCGACTATGAGACTTAGTGCCTAAAACCTGGTGACTATGCGACGTAGTGCCAATTGAGTACACTCTGGCAACGATGGATTTCGTGCTGATTCCTTAGGATAATCCTTAGGAATAAATGAACGAGGAATAGTTGATTCTTAGGGTAGAATAAAGAAGATAATGGGGATGGGTAATTGGGTTGATTGTTTAATTGTGGGTTGAAAATCCTATATACTCACCAGGTTTCCCAACCTGACCCACTCAGTTTATTTGAATCACAGGTGTTGATATGAAGTTACATTACACTGAGAGATTAAGGAGATATAAGTCACTAGTGATAATGAATGTAAGTTCTGTTTATGCTTATGTTTCTGTATTGACGATGACATCCCAATGTTTTAAAATGAATAAAAATACATTTCTTCGGAAATGCTTTGATAACGTATTTATCATGTTTTTCTGGGAACAAATTCCGCAACATTTTTATTAAAAGAGGTACTCTGATTTTTATAAAGCATAAACAAAATCGGTCTTTTCTGGCCGTGAAAATGGGGATGTCTCACAGAACCTTAGCCCTAATCTAGCATGCAATTCTCATAATCATAGCATATAACATGACAAACATGTGTTCGTATTCTGGGAACCACTTACTTGAGCTCGACCGATTGCATGCATCACACCCCTTTCTTTGATTAGAAGTTCCTTTTTAGTTAAATGTTTATTTTATAAAAAAAATTCACCAAACCCTCACTTTGAGTTCAGGCACACCCGAGAGTATGCCGGAATCCCTCAAACCAAGGCTCTGATACTAACTTGTAACATCCAAAAATCAGGGACAAAAATTTTATTTTTATCATAGTCAAAACACCGATGTTACTTAATCCAGATATTTAAAAATAACATTGCTAAGTAAAACATTTATCAGAGTTTAATCCGAAAATCACATATTGCAGAAAACACAGGTGTATGCATTGTGATCAAGCCGGGCCCTCCCTTTTCGAACCGGAAATACCTAAAACCATAAACAAAACTGTAAGCACAAAGCTTAGTGAGTTCCCCAAATACTACATACCATACATATCAATGAGTCACACATATCATACATAATCATGAGCCATACATATCATACATATACCACAATCAATAGGAGTGCTATGTGCCAACCATATTCTTGCCATCATGTGACGAGCCGTCTCGTGGTCTTCCTATCCAATCCGGGGGCCACAACCCTAGGTCCTACAGACAAGTGCCATGAGCCACCTCTTGGTCTTCCATACAAGCATCACAAGGACAACTAGCATATAATTCTACCATTACTAACCAATTAATAGCCAGAGTCATACTCTGGTCTTGTATACAGATTGCCAAGGGCCACCCCTTGGTCTTCCTACTATACATAAACCAAATGGGCCGACATTGGTGCCTTCGACCCACACAATCAGTGAGGAGACTCACCTCACACTGCTGAAGTCCCGCAGATAAAACTATGGCTGCTGGCTGACAGATCCCCAAACTGTCAACATCAAAAAAACACCCAATTAATAATTGGGTTCCAAAGCATAACCATAACTCCATACTTCGGGTAAAGAGACTATTTTACCCCTAACTTAGCTTGGTCCAACACCAAGGCCCAAACTCAAACTCTAGAGGCCCAAAAGCCAAATAATAAATCAAGGCCCAATATATGGCCCATTTTTCCAAATTGGGCCCAAACCCCTTACATGGGCCTTACCCTAAAGCCCATCCACATATCCTATCCATACACCTATTCTTAGATGGCCCAACATGAACCCGAACACCTAAGCCCAAAAGGAAGGCCCAACTCAAAGCCCAAACAAAATTAGGGTTTTCACATAAAATGATGATTAGGTTTAAGTAAGAACACTTAACCCATTAGGGACTTAATCCATTAATTCCAATATTGCGTTAAGTTAATTGCAAATGATTGTTAATTAATATTTTAAGTCTAATAAATAGTTTCAATGCGGGTCCCGTTAAATTCCAAAATTAGGGTTTCATGACATTAGGGTTTTCTAAACCCTAATTAGGGTTTACGACCCAAATACTAGCCAATTAGGTTGATTAGAGTTTAGTGAGCTGGGCACCACCCACTAACACCCCGGGCGGTGGTGGTCAATGGTGGTTCACGGTGGCATCCACCACCTCACGGTGGTGGTGGTTATGATTTTTCTTCAATTTCCGGTCAAGTAACACCCAAAAACAGCTTCTACAGAAATAAACACACACATAACACCATTTCACACACACATACAGCCACCTCACATGGTGGTTGTGACGGCAAAAGAAGTAACATGGGCAGAAGCCACCATGGTTGGCTGCCATGGTGGTCTTCTTGTTCTTCGACCAACAACACACGCCAGCAAACTGAAACACACACACATACATGAGCAGAACACCCACCACGCCCAAACTTCGGTCTTGGAGGAGGATGATGGCGGCCGGAGAACCTACGAATGAAAAACAGCAAGAAGTAGCGGTGGCGATCCGGTGATGACGCAGCAAGATAACAACGGAGAAGAAGAGAAGGTTGTGACCTCGTCTTGCGAACAACAGCAACGACAATGACAACTCTGCTTCTTGTGGCGGCAAGCGATGATAGATGATGACCGGAGCAACAGAAGGGTTGTTTGGGTGGCGGCGGCGACAGCTAGCAGTGGCCTAAACAAAAACGGAGAGGGAAGGACATCGTTTGAGGCAAGGAGGTGGTTGTGTCCATCACAGCAGCAACCACGACGTCCGTCGTCGGTCCTCGTCCCCAAAAACAAATGAAGCAACGACGGCGGCCCTCGACTTGGTGGTTCCCGACTTCCACGTCGGCAGTGCAGCAGTGGTATCCGGGATCACGGTGGCGATACAGCGGCTGGAGGAGTGGAGGGATAAGGGTGGCGGCTGGAGTGTGATCTTAGGTTTAGGGTTTGTGATGTGTTAGAGACGAGTGAAGGAGGCTGCGGGTTTAAAGCCCCCGTCCCATTTCAAACAATTGACCATATAACGACTTCAGTCTCTCCTTCCCCATTCTTATTCAAACTAAGTCCCTAATTTACCCTATATCCCCTTGCTTCCAAGAATCCTTTGAATCCAAGTCCAAATGTTTCAATTTAACCTTTAATATCCAAAAATATAACTTTTAACACCCCCACGGTGTACATCCCGCTAATTAATACGGCTTAGGACTAAAATAAAATATATAAAAAATACATCTCGGGGTTTAGGGATTATTATATATTTACTTATTTTATTTATTTAGGGAACTCGGCGAGTTGAAAGGTAAACTCAACGAGTTGGTTCAACTCGGAGGGTTGCTTATGACTTTGACCTAGGTTTGACTTTGACCATAGTTGACCCTAATGGGTTATGAGTATGAAATGGTAACTAAGGGATTATTTGGTTAAGGGATTGAGCAGAGCTGATTTCGGGGTAGAGACATGTCAACTATCATCCGACATTTGAGGTGAGTTTCCTCCTGGATTGAATGGGTCGAAGGCACCAATACCAGCCCGTGTATGTTATGTGAGCTGATTAGTAGCTAAATGCGGGCAGGGCCCGTATCTTAGCATTATTTGATTATGGATATGGAATGGATTGGTAGATTCGCTTATACATGTTGTCTGTGTGATACTTGTATGTGTTTTCTTAGTTAGTTGAGTGTGGGCGGAGCTCGAAACTTACTATTAGTTGAGTGTGGGTGACGCTCGTATCTCCTAGTTAGCCAAGTGTGGGCGAGACCAATATCTCCTAGACATTTGAGTGTGGGTGGGGTCCGTATCTTACTAAGCATGGGCGGGGCCCATATTTCATAGGGCGGGGCCCGTTATCCGAGTGTGGGCAATGCTCGTATCTCCTTGAGTGTGGGCAGGGCCCGTAACTCCTAGTTGCATGTTATGTGTATAGTATGTGGTAGTTTGGGGCAAATTCACTAAGCTTCGTGCTTACAATTTTCAGTTTTGGTTTCAGGTACTTCCGGTAGCAAAGGGAAGAGCTCGGGATGAATGAAGTGCACACACTATGATGTTTTAGCCTAGGATGTTTACTCTGATATATTTGACAAATGTTTTGATATGGGTTGTTTTGAGATACTATGACTTATGTTTTGATGAGATGATTTTGATAATTATGGTTTTATTTAATAATTAAAAATGAAATTTTTGGTCATGATTTTTGGGATGTTTCAAGTTGGTATCAGAGCCTTGGTTTGAGGGATTCGGGCATACTTTTAGGTGTGTCTGAACTCAAACTGAGGACTTGGTATGAAAATTTTCAAAAGAAAAATCATTTTTATAAAAAGAATTTCAAAAAGAGAAAAGGGTGTGGTGCATGCATTCAGCCAAGCTTAAGTAAGTTCTCCCAAATTACCCATACATGTTTGTTATGATATGATATGATTATGAGAACTGCATGCTAGATTAGGGCTAAGGATCTTGGAAGGATGCCTTGTATGCCTGTTGTATGCGTATGAGAACTGCATGCTAGATTAGGGCTAAGGATCTAGGAAGGATGCCTTGTATGCCTACTGTATGAGCTTATTGAACTGCATGCTAGTACTGATTAGTCAGTGATATGATGGCCTGATTAGGTTATGCTTGGTTTTGATTACTTAATGCATGAATGTTGCTTGCTTTGTGCTTTTTGGAGTTCTAGTTAGCTTTAACTAACTAGTAAATGAATATGTTAAGTTACATATTACGAGGACTAAATAATTTCAGAAGGTTAGGTTTAGCCCTATTTCACAGCTCTTGTTTGAGCCTAACCGTTGTAGGGAGAGACCTCTTATTCAAAGAGTTATCTGGTCTTAGTAATATGTAATGGCATTCACGAGCTAGTTAGGGGAGATAGCAGGGACTTCTTATGTAGCTGATGGCGGAGAGTGGGTCGGAGATTTCCCTGAGGCGAGCCTAGGACGAGATTAGCGCGAAAAGAAGTAGTAGTAGAAGGGACTTGGTGGAGTCAAGGCAATTCTTGAGGAAAGTACGGATAGATGTGGAATGTAGTATGGGCCCGTACTACTGAAAGCAGAGGATCCGTACTCGAGTCAAGGAGGGCTGAGATAAAACCAGGGAACTTGTAGTGAGTGTGATCCCTCTAGTCATGATGAGTATTCGGATGATTGTTATGGTGTATTTTCAGAATGGTGACACTACGTACTAGTCCAATTGGCAACTCTGGCGCAGGCGAAGGATCAGGCTCGGGCTCTGGAGCCGGGCAGTTCGATGATCAGATGAGGGAGTTCATTTCATCTGATATCACGCACATTATCCTTGACCAGACTCCTGTGATCTTCGGTACGGTCAAGGAGGGCATTTTGGAGATTCTTGATGAGAGGTTGGGTGTATTCCGTACCGAGATGGTGGCCATGATGGGGGCGCACGATGACATTCAGGGAGTTCCGAGCTTGTGGAGCTCCAGACTACCATGGGGCTAGGGACCCCATTTCTAGCAGCAAGTGGTTGGTGGATGTCGCCAACGCCTTTTGCACCATTCGCTGACCCGAGGGGGACAAGGTCCGACTTGCTTCCTGCCTCCTAAAAGACAGGGCGTGGGATTGGTGGGAGGAGGTTGGACGAGCTATTGGAGATGATGCCACTATCGATGCGATGAACTGGAGTGATTTCTCGACCAGGTTCAGGGCCGAGTTCGCACCTGTGATAGAGGTGCAGCAGCTTGAGCGGGAGTTCCAGGATCTCCAGCAGACAACTGATACGGTGAATGAGATCACCGACAAGTTCAGGGAGAGGGCCCTTCTTGTTCTGCAGTATGTGGCGGACGAGGATATGAAAAAGGCCCGGTACCATGAGATGTTGAGGAGCGACATTCAGGAATCTGTGAGCCGATCCAGCTGCAAGACGCTGGAGGATATGATAGCAAGGGCTCGAGAGAGGGAGATTGATATAGAGATGGAAAGGAAGAAAAAACCAGATGCGGCATCTGGTGTGGAGGGTTCGGGCAAGAAGCCCAAGACGGATTCCCGAGGGAAGGGCCAGCAGGACCGAGGCCGACGCGACAAGTGTGGTAGGACGCACGAGGGGACGTGCAGGGCAGGTAGTTTGGGCTACTTCAAGTGCGCCAAACCGGTCATGTCAGCAGGGATTGTACGGCTACCACCACCACCACCGTATCCGATCTGATTTTCTTCCAGTGCAATCAGAGGGGCCACAAGAGGTCCCGGTGTCCGAGTTTAGCAGCAGTAGGACAGGTGGCGGCACCCGCTCCTGCCACATTGAGGATTACCGATGGCCGTCAGGGCCAGACAGAGGCGTCTGTGGTGAAGAGCAGAGATTTCCAGCTCACAGTAGAGGAGGCGCGTTCTGATCCCGATGTTGTGACGGGTATGCATCCTCTCCTTATCTCCTTATTTATATTGATTATTGCTTATGTTTATGTGTTTCTTTATAGGACCGTTCTTAGTGAACGGTATATCTGCTATGGTATTATTTGATTCGGAGGCTACCCGATCTTTTGTATCGCTCGTGCTTAGCAAGTGACTTGTTGGAGCTCCAGGAGAGCTGGACTGTCCACTTGATGTAGAGATTGCGGATGATAAGACCGTTTGGGTCGCGATGGTTCACCGGGGATGTATACTGTAGTTGTTCGATGAGCAGTATTTCATGGATTTAGTCCATATTCCCCTGTGAAGGAATAAGGTTATGGTGGGTATGGACTGGTTGAGCCCCAATGGGGCAGTGATCGACTGGGGGCAGCAGCTAGTACGAGTTAGAAACGCAAGTAGGGGAGGGTTGGTGATTCAGGGCGAGAGGCCACAGTGTGGACCGACTTTGTGTTCAGCAGCGACGGCGAGACGCTACCTAGAACAGGGTTGTGCAGGTAATTTCGCCTATGTCATGGATACTCAGGATAAAGGTAAGGCGACGGTGCATGATGTACCCATAGTACGAGAGTATACGGATGTGTTCCCAGAGGATTTGCCTGGGATACCTCTGTAGAGGCAGGTAGAGTTCAGGACTGACCTAGTTCCTGGTGCGGATCCGATAGCCAAGGCACCATATCGTTTGGCTCCTCCCGAGATGCATGAGTTGTCTACACAACTGCAGGAGCTGTTAGTCAAGGGATACATCAGGCCGAGCAGTTCGCCATGGGGAGCCACGATCCTGTTTGTGAAGAAGAAGGTGTGGGATAAGGTGTCTAAGTCCATAACTATAATTGGTATGTACTTGACCCGAGAGTAGCATGGTGCATTTGGGTTGCATGTCACCAGAACATTTGTAAGGATTGACTTTCGAGAATAGATTATTTATGATTTATTAATATATTATAAGTTCTAATATATTAATATGAAATCATATTATTTAATTAGTATTGATCAAGAATTAATTTGGAATTAATTTAGTGATCAAAAGAGACTAATTAAATGTAAGGGGTTGATTTGGTAAATCAATGATTCTTATAGTATGGGCCTATGATTATTTACGTTGGGCTAAACCAACATGGTAGTCCATGGAGGTTTAACCCATGGAGCCTAAGTAAGATGAAAGGTCATGCACATTAGGGTTTACATGGATGTAACCCTAACCCTTGCCACACTATATAAGAACCCCTTTGGCACATGAAATCGGCCACTAGTAGTCTTTGGAAGAGCATAGCCAAATTTTGAGTGCAAGTAAATCTCTCTCAAGTCCTCCATTGTTGGTGGTGGTGTGTGAAGCATTTGAGGCATCACATTTGGGATTCTAGGCTCCTAAAGGTCCAAGGAATCAAGCTACAAGAAAAGGTACGTCATCTAACTCGTTTTTGTTATACAAGTACCCATGTTTTGCATGCTAGTTAGGATAATGCTTTGGAAAATCAAATTGCATGTATAATTAGAGAAAACATAGATCCAAAGCATTTAGGGTTGTATGTGAACCTTAAGGTTGTTAGGATGCTCAAAACTCATCAGTGGTATCAGAGCATAGGATTGTTTTCTATTATACTTGATGTTTTATTGGTTTTCAAAGTTGGAAAAATCGAATTTATGCATTCTGTCAGGTGAACTCGCCGAGTCCATTGGGTGACTCGACGAGTCCACTCAGAAATGAACCAGCTCGACGAGTCCAGTTCATGTAGTCACCGAGTTGGTGGTCCAGTGTGCATATTTTTGAGTTTTGGCCATAAATTGGATTAGGATCATTACCCCAAACTGTTTTTTAAATCATGAAATCTGTTTTTTCATAAGGTAATGATCATGCTTGTCCAATTAAAAGATAATTGTCATAATTTCAAGATTTGTATTAGTTTATATGATTAGTCTAATTTCTTGAAGATTGATGATATGAATTATCTTGTGCTGATGAGTTTAACTAGATCATGTATCTATTTTTTGATTATTGTGTTATTTAAAATAATGATCTAAATGGTTTTAATGGACTCCCTAACTTGTCCTCAAGTTATGGAAAACCAAAAGTTTTTTCTTTAAAAAGTCATTAAACTCATAAGTTATGGAAAATAAAAGGTTTTGAATAGTTTCAAAACTTGCACTCAAGTTTTGGAATTTGTAAAGTCACACTTATGAATACTTTAATTCCAAACCCTAGAAGTTTAAAAGTATAAAATTCAACCCTTATACTATTATAATATTATAAGTTTAATAATTATATATATGTATAAGACAAGCCAGTCTTACCATTAGTAGGCCACATTCACGAAGCCGGTCTATAAGGGGGTATAAGGTTACTGCCTATAAAATGGCAGTTTAATGGGTGTCCACTCTCACCCACGGCTTCCTTGACTGGTGGAGGGTTGTTAGCCGAACGGGTAGGATATGACACTAACTCTCGTTAAAAGTATAATGATAATTATAAAGTAACTAAACTTTTATTAAATTCCCAATCTTAGTTACTTTAGGAAAAATGTGAATTTGATGCTAATCCATGAAGTTGCATTTTTCACCTTGCCAAGTTGTTAGTGGAGCGTGTGTGGTTAACCAGCACACTAACATGGACTAGTAAGGGTGGCAAAGGGTAGCTTGGTGTTTGTCATAGATCGGTAGAGCGTGTGTGGTAAGCGGCACATCAATTAGGTGATAAATGACATCAAGTGTACCAAGTTAATTTGCATGGTTATTCACACCTTGTTTGTGATCCTCGGTATCCCAGTCACAAACTTGAAGGGCATAATCGAGATTTAAACATGTCATTTAAAAGTTCAATGAATCTCAAAGGAAATTAGGAAGTTCAATCCAATTAAAACTTAATAATCAATTTCATTTTTCATGGTGGAAATTGGTAAATCGTCATTTACCTACCTTCAAATATTTTGCAAGTTGGATTACGGCATCCCTCTTCCAAATTGTAAAATATTGTGTTGGGTCTTAGCCTTAATAGTTCATTTGGGTGTTATATTAAGGAATCTTATCTAATCTAAAATTTGTTTTTCTTTCTTTTCAGATGTCTTCCAACACTGCTTCTGGCTCAAACCCTTCTAGCTCATTCTCTCTCATGAACTTGTGTGGGAGAGTCATCTTTGATGGCACTAATTTCAATGATTGGATTAGGAACATCAGGATGGTCACTCGCTATGAGGACAAGGAATATGTCCTTGACAAGGAGCTTAAGGAAATTGATGAGTCTTCTGCTACTCCTGAGGAGATCATTGAGTTTAGGAGTCATGAGAAGGATGCCACCAAGGTGTCTTGTATCATGTTGGCCACCATGACAGCTGAAATCCAAAAGTCCTATGAGGACTTCTACCCTTTTGAGATGCACCAGGACCTGATGGAAAGATACCATCATAGTGCTCGTCAAGAGAGGTATGAAATCATCTCTTCCATGATAACAACTAAGATGAAGGATGGTGAACCCATCACGACCCACTTGCAGAAAATGCAAAGGTTTGTGGACCGTTTGCTAAAATTGAATGTGAACTTCGATGAGGAGCTAGCTATAGATATCATTCTACACTCCTTACCTCTATCTTATGATCAATTCCACATGACCTATCATATGAACAAGGAGGAGGTCACACTGTAACACCCCGTTTATTTATAGATAAATAAATAAATTAATGAACGAATAGTGGCCCTAAAATAAATAATTATATATCAAAGGATGATCTCGAAGAGCCAAATGCCAATTTTAGAGATTTGGGGGTTAAAAGTGTAAAATCCAGATTTAATTTGTAAACATTATTGAAGGCATGGACTAAATGGTAATTTCTGGGACTTCATTTGAAGAGATTTTGAAGACAAGGGTTGTCTGGTAATTATTAGGGCTATTATGAAAAGAATTATAGAAGGAAGGACTAAAAGGTAACTTATGGAGTTAAATTGAAAACAAATGTTGTAGGGAGGGACTGAACTTGGTTAAATGCACAAATTTGAATGAACACGGGATTAAACCCGGTGCCACTCTTCTCTTACATGAATTCACCCAAACCCTAAACCGAAACCACATTTCCAGCCGCCACCATTGCTGAGGACGTTTCCCAGCCGCCATCACCTTAGGAGCCTCCTCATGTCATCGTTTGCATCACCAAGTTGAACAGCCACCACTTCTGCTTGCTGCCCGGTCGATGTACGCCGCTGTTACATCCCCCGCCACCGCTAGTGCCATTAAGGATAGCCGGTAAATCGTCGGGACTGACGGGAGGATCCGAGAACGATGAAGATGAGGCCGTGAACGACCGAAAGGCCCCGGTAAGGCTAAACCACGACCCATTCCTCCTGTCTTTCGTTCTTCTTGGTTGTACAAGTCGTCATCGTCGGTTCTGTTTGCTTCAACGGCAACAGCCGCCATCGTCTGCCGTTATTGCTACTGTGTTCGTGTTTGTGGGTGGGTGTATGTGTTGCTCAGTAAGGAATCAGAAGAACCGCCGCCACCACCATAAGGTGGTGGCTGTCATCGTGAAACGTTACTGCTGCCATTCCCAGTCGACGATAGTGCAATCGGACCTCCGCCCTCCTCCTTCCGTCTGTCGTCGCTTCATCGGTGCCCTCCAGCTCCATCCGTCGCCGCTGACTGCCACTGTGTCGCTGCCACCACCGTTTTTTCCCTTCAAGGTCGGAATCAAAGCGTGTGTGTGCTTTCTGTTGTGTGGTGTGTGTGTTGTGTGCGGCTGTGTTGATCGGAAAATCAAGGAAGACCATCACCACCACCACCACCACCGTAAGGTGGTGGCTGCCACCGCCGGCCACCACTAGGTTGTTGTTTATATGTGTTTGTATTAGCGGGTGTGTGTGTGATTTTTGGAGTTTAGCATTGTAAAATGTAACTAGAAAGAAGAATAATGGAAAGAAACTCAAACGACCACCGTGAGGTGGTGGCTGCCGCCACCACCGTCGTGTCAGGTGGCGGTGTGCTTTGTCTGGTTATGTTGATTCGGTTGGGGTGCTTGAAACCCTAATGGGCCCAATGAAGCCCTAATGGGCCTAGCGAACTCATAATGGGCCTAATGAACCCTAATTCGTCAAAGGACCTAGCTATTGGGCTAATATGGGTTGGAAACCTTAATTAGGGTTTGGAAAACCCTAATGCCATGAAACCCTAATTTGGGATTTATCGGTCTTATTTAATGAACTTAAAATATTAACTAATAACCAATTGCAATTATCCTAAGGCCAGGTGGGACTTAATGGATTAAGTCATTAATGGGTTAAGTAGGGACACTTAACCCTAATCATCATTTCATGGGAAACCCCTAATTTCACTTGGGTTTATTGTTGGGCCTTTATTTTGGGCCTTGATGATTGGATTATTAATGGGCCATCCAAGAATAATCATATGGACTAGAATATGTTGATGGGCTTAGGGTAAGGCCCATATGAGGGTTTGGGACCAATTTGGAAAATTGGGCCGTAGATGGGCCATAGTTTGGGCCTTAATGATTATATGATATTGGGCCATTAGAAATGCAAAATGTTGGACTGGACTTTTTGGTTGGGTCTTAGAATAAGGTCATGTAAAGGTTGGGGCCCAATTTGGAAAATTGGGCAATATGTTGGGCTTTGAGCCATAGTTGGACTTTTGGGCCTTTGGATTGGGCCTTGGGCTTGAATCAAGCCAAGTTAGGGGTTGAATCAAGCCAAGTTAGGGGTAGAGTACTCTTTTACCCCCAAGCATGGACTTATGATTATGAGTTAGAACCCAATTATTAATTCGGTATTGTTTGATGTTGACAGTTCTGGAACCTGTCAACCAACACTGGAGTTTTATCTGTGGGACTTCAGCAATGCCAGGTGAGTCTCCTCACCATACTCATGGGTATAAGGCACCAAGGCCGGCCCATTTTATGATATGTGGTATACTAGCTGAAGTTGTATTATGTGACATGTTAGATGGTTATGTGCTAGGAAGTATGCTAGTGGTATATGTGGTATGTTTGTATGGAAGACCCTGGGAGAGTCCGTAACACCTGGATGTAAGACCATGTGGAGAGCCTATGGCTTTCCTATTATGTTGTAGTGTTAATATAGATTCACTACGGATATGTCTGGTATGCATGTATAGGTGGTATGCTAGTGATTATGTGGTATGCTAGTTGTCTTTGTGATACTTGCATGGAAGACCATGGGAGAGCCCATGGCACCTGGATGTAAGACCATGTGGAGAGCCCATGGCTTTCCAATCAAAGACCATGGGAGAGCCCATGGCACTTAGGTGTAAGACCATGTGGAGAGCCCATGACATCCTGGAGTAAGACCCTGGGGACGAGCCAACGACATCCGTATATGTTGATATGTATAGATATGTGATTGATATGGTTTATGTAGCTTTTATAGCTAATATGGATTATGTGATTATGAGGACTGTGTGGAGTATGCTCTGGGGAACTCACTAAGCTTCGTGCTTATAGTTTTATTTATTGGTTTCATGTATTATCGATTTGGAAAAGAAGGGATCGGATTGATCGTAGTGCACGCACCTATGTTTTCCGCGTTGAATGATTTTGGGATGAACTATGATAAATTTTTTTAATTAACGATGTTTTAGATGTTTGAAATAAGTGATATATATATTTTGACTATATTAAAAATGAAATTTTTACCCTTGACTATCTTAAGGAATGTGGAATTGTTTCATAATTGACGCCACTTAGGACACCACAGCTTAATGGTGTGGCTGAGAGGCGCAATCAAACCTTGTTGGACATGGTTCGTTCCATGACGAGTCGAGCTTCGTTACCTATCTCATTCTGGGGGTATGCCTTAGAGACTTCCACCCATATCCTTAATCTAGTTCCAACTAAAAAGGTTTCCAAAACACCTCACGAGATGACGACACAGAAGGTTCCCTCGTTGGCACACATGAAGGTTTGGGGTTGCAAGGCTTTCGTGAGACGTGAGACTCACGACAAGCTCGAACCTCATAGTGAGCGGTGTATTTTCATCGGCTGCCCACAGAAATCCTTTCGCGAGAGAGAGCTCCTGTTGATCTAATTTACGAGTCCTTACCTCTGAGGCGTTCCAGTAGAGTTATAAATACACCTGAGTTTTATGGTTTCCATATTACTACTGAATGTGATACATTTATTAGTGATAGCACACTGGTAAATTTGGATGAACCTAACAACTACAAGGAAGCCATGGCAGGCCCTGAGTCTGCTAAATGGAAAGAGGCTATGGACAGCGAGATTCAGTCCATGTATGACAATCAAGTTTGGAACTTGGTTGACAATGTACCGGGTCGTAAGACAGTCGGGTGCAAATGGATCTTCAATAAGAAGACCGACATGGATGGAAAAGTACACACATATAAGGCACGACTAGTTGCGAAGGGCTTTACTTAAACTCCAGTAGTTGACTATGATGAGACCATCTCACCAGTTGTGAAAATTATGTCTATTAGGGTTATGCTACCATAGCTGCATTTCATGACTATGAAATATGGAAAATAGATGTCAAAACCGCTTTCCTTAATGGAAAGTTGGTCGATGATATTTACATGAGTCAGCCAGACGGTTTTGTCAAAGCAACGTACCCTAATAGAGTGTGTAAGATTGAGAAATCCATTTATGGATTGAAACAAGCATCTCCCAGATGGAATCTTTGTTTCAATGAGAAAGTCAAAGAGTTTGGCTTTTCGAGAAGCGAGGATGAGTTTTGTGTATATGTAAAGGCTAGTGGGAGCATAGTTAGCTTTCTGGTGTTGTATGTGGATGACATACTTCTCATAGGAAATGACATCCCAACCTTGCAGGAGGTCAAGTCCTGGCTTGGGAAGTGTTTCGCTATGAAGGACCTCGGAGAAGCTGCCTATATTCTTGGGATAAGGATATTAAGAGACAGGAGTAAGAGACTAATTGGACTTAGTCAAAGTACCTACTTGGAAAAGGTGTTGAAAAGATTCAGCATGATGGATTCCAAGAAAGTTGACTTACCGATCCAGAGCAATGCCAAACTGAGTAAAACTCAGAGTCCGAGTACAGAGGCTGAGATAGCATAAATAAGTCATATACCATATGCTTCCGCAGTTGGTTCGATCATGTATGCTATGAATTGTACTCGCCCTGATGTGGCCTTTGATTTGAGCATGGTTAGCATATATCAAGGGAATCCTGGTAAGGCTCACTGGACTACGGTAAAGAACATTCTCAAGTACCTGCGGAGGACTAAGGACTGGGTCCTTACCCTCAGTGGGAGTGATGACTTGAGAGTGGTAGGGTATAGTGACGCCAGCTTTCAAACCGACAGAGATAATTTCCGCTCTCAGTCGGTCTGGGTATTTACCCTAAATGGAGGAGCAATAACTTGGAAAAGTTCCAAGCAGGAGACAGTAGTTGATTCAACGTGTGAATCAGAGTACATAGCAGCAAGCGAGGTGGCGAAGGAGGCGATATGGCTGAAGAACTTCATCGGAGACCTTGGAGTTGTACCAGCTATAAAGGAGCCTATGGAGATTTTCTATGACAGCGAGAGTGTGGTTGCCTTAGCAAAGGAACCAAGGGATCATGGTAGATCCAGACACATTTACAGAAAATATCACTTTATAAGACATCGAATAGCATAAGGACTCCTCGTAGCAAAGAGGGTATCGTCAGAGGAGAACCCAACAGATCCCCTCACGAAGGGACTGAGTAGGGTTAAACACTCACAGCATGCGAGGCGCATCGGGCTGAAAGACAATATTAGTTTGAATGATTAGATACTTTTGAAACTTGTAATAGTTGAAATGTAATTGACATTTGATGATTAAATAAAAGGTGCTTCTTATTTATATGTAATGATACTATCTTGTGTCAATCATTTACTATTATTTCACTTTTCATGTTTTGACTTCCAGAATAATTATATTATTCAAACTGTCCACAGTCGATCATACTTTGGAAGTAGGCATTGAGTCAGGACTGTCATGAATTTGGCTTGTAGATTGTCTGAAGTGTATTAGACACGGCAAAGTTTGCTACAACATTCATGAGTGCTCATAAGGTCTGAGTATTGGATTAAACCCACTCTCACTTGTATCACTTCATGGAATTTATCTCGAGTGATCTTGAGACGATAACATCATATAAGTCTTCAAACCAAGAGATATGAGTTGTTAACTATGAGTTGGTTGTACATTGATAGTACGAAACCACATCAGTAACTTGATGCTATAAAACTTGTTTTTGTGTACAACTTAACGAGTAGTTAGTACAAGCATATGAGTCGAAGTTTATCTGTTCCTTTTAGTCCTTGGAGGATTAAAAGTGATATCTTGGGCCCCTCGATGATTTTTTTTTACTTATGTGTCGGGCCTTGTCATAACTCAATTGATGTGTTCGATTAAGTTCTATGTCAAACAAATCGGAAATCGGTAAACAAATGTTGGACAATAAGAATGACTATGTTCCATGTATTTGTCCGACTGATATCTTAAGAACAGAGGATTATATGATCCCTTATCTAAAATGGCATGTCACAGTTCGACAAAGGCTTTTAAGAGCTACGATTGCTAGTCGGTGTTTTAGGTCATACTTGAAGCTATAGTTATTAGACTTATCCAAGTGGGAGACTATTGGATAAGGTGTCTATGTCCATAACTAGAATTGGTATGTACTTGACCCGAGAGTAGCATGGTCCATTTGGGTTGCATGTCACCAGAACATTTGTAGGGATGGACTTTTGAGAAGAGGTTATTTATGATTTATTAATATATTATAAGTTCTAATATATTAATATGAAATCATATTATTTAATTAGTATTGATCAAGAATTAATTTGGAATTAATTTAGCGATCAAAAGATACTAATTAAATGTAAGGATTTGATTTGGTAAATCAATGATTCTTATAGTATGGGCCTATGGTTATTTAGGTTGGGCTAAACCAACATGGTAGTCCATGGATAGTCCATGGAGGTTTAACCCATGGAGCCTAAGTAAGATGAAAGGTCATGCACATTAGGGTTTACATGGATGTAACCCTAATCCTTGCCACACTATATAAGAACCCCTTTAGCACATGAAATCGACCACTAGTAGTCATTGGAAGAGCATAGCCGAATTTTGAGTGCAAGTAATTCTCTCTCAAGTCCTCCATTGTTGGTGGTGGTGTATGAATCATTTGAGGCATCATATTTGGGGTGCTAGGCTCTTAAAGGTCCAAGGAATCAAGCTACAAGAAAAGGTATGTCATCTAACTAGTTTTTGTTATACAAGTACCCATGTTTTGCATGCTAGTTAGTATAATGCTTTGGAAAATCAAATTGCATGTATAATTAGAGAAAACATAGATCCTAAGCATTTAGGGTTGTATGTGAACCTTAAGGTTGTTAGGATGCTCAAAACCCATTAGAAGGACGGGTCACATCGAATGTGTATAGATTACCGGGATCTGAACAAGGTAACGGTGAAGAACCGTTATCCCCTCCTGAGGATTGATGACTTATTTGACCAGCTTCAGGGTGCATCTTGGTTCTTCAAGATTCATCTGCGATCGGGTTATCACCAGATGCAAGTCAGAGATGAGGATGTATAGAAGACAGCCTTTCGTACTCGATATGGTCATTATAAGTTCATGGTGATGTCGTTTGGGCTCACCAATGCTCCTGTCGCGTTCATGGATCTCATGAACCGCGTGTGAAGACCGATGCTGGATCGGTTTGTGATAGTTTTTATCGATGACATCTTGGTTTACTCCAAGACGCAGGAGCGGCACGAGAAGCACCTGAGGGAGGTGTTGGAGACACTAAGGAGGGAGAGACTTTTCGCAAAGTTCTCCATGTGTGAGTTCTGGTTGCGCGAGGTGCAGTTTCTGGGGCACCTTGTTAACCAAAAGGGTATTCTGGTCGATCCGGCCAAGGTAGAGGCCGTGATGCAGTGGGAGGTTTCAAGGTCTCCATCCGAGATTCAAAGTTTTCTTGGTCTGGCGGGTTATTATCGGAGATTCATCCAGGATTTCTCCAAGATTGTTGTTTTATTGACCCAACCAACCAAGAAGTTGGTGACATTTCGCTGGGGGCCTGAGCAGCAGGCAGCTTTCGAGACTCTCAGACAGCGGTTGTGCGAGGCATCGATTCTGACTTTGCCGGAGGGCGTCGACGATTTCGTGGTTTACTGTGATGCTTCGATCATGGGTATGGCTGCAGTGCTGATGCAGCGAGGTCGCGTGATGGCGTACACTTCGAGGCAGTTGAAGCCTCATGAGGCGAATTACCCGATACATGATTTGGATTTGGGGGTTGTGGTTTTCGCCCTCAAGATTTTGCGACACTACCTCTATGGTATTCATTGTACCATTTACACGTACCATAAGAGCCTAAGGTATTTGATGGATCAGCCAATCTGAACATGAGGCAGCGTCGGTGGTTAGATGTGGTGAAGGACTGTGGTTGTGAGATCCACTACCACCCGGGGAAGGCCAATGTGGTGGACGATGCTCTCAGCCGTAAGGCGGTTGCAGCTCCGATACGGGATATATGCTTGAGGATGACAGTGATTACTCCATTGTTGGAGCAGATTCGGGAGGCTTAGGTTGAGGGTATGAAGGAAGAGCAAAAAAAGTGTGAGCTGATCGTAGGACAGGTGGCTTCCTTAGATTACGACAACCGTGGGTTGTTGACCCTGCATCGTAGGGTCTGGGTTCCATACTGGGGCGGTGCGCACC
The DNA here is from genome assembly GCF_052849685.1 of Lactuca virosa. Classification (NCBI taxonomy): domain Eukaryota; kingdom Viridiplantae; phylum Streptophyta; class Magnoliopsida; order Asterales; family Asteraceae; genus Lactuca; species Lactuca virosa. The sequence goes on from NC_136433.1 coordinate 241,388,006, forward strand.
AGGTACTGATGGAAGAGGCTCACAAGTCTAGATTCTCCATTCATCCCAAGGCGATGAAGATGTATCGGGATCTTCACCCTGATTATTGGTGGCCCTGCATGAAGCGGGATATAGCATGGTATGTAGAGCGGTGCTTAGCTTGCAGGAAGGTCAAGGTCGAGCACCAGCGGCCTCACGGCAAGATGCAGCCGTTGGAGATTCCCGTGTGGAAATGGGAGGACATCACTATGGATTTCATCACAAAGCTTCCCAGGACCACACGTGGAGTGGATTCTGTTTGGGTCATCATGGATCGGTTGACCAAAAGTGCACATTTCATCCCGATCCAGGAGAGTATATCATCTAAGAAGCTAACCAAGATCTATGTACGCGAGGTGGTGGCACGTCATGGAGTGCCGGTGTTGGTTGTGTCAGACCGAGATGTTCGTTTCACTTCCAGATTCTGGAAGCGGTTTCATGATGAGATGGGCACTCGTCTTCACTTCAGTACAACTTTTCACCCTCAGACGGATGGGCATAGTGAGAGGACGATTCAGACTCTAGAGGATATGCGGCGAGCGTGTGTATTAGACTTCGGAGGAAGTTAGGATACGTATCTACTGTTAGCAGAATTTTGGTATAACAACAGTTACCACTCCAGCATAGACCAACCTCCCTTCGAGATGCCCTACGGGAGGAAATGTAGGATCCCAATCTGTTGGGGTGATGTAGGTTAGAGAGTCATGGGGAGTACTAAAGGGGTACTCAAGACTACTGAGATGATCCAGCAGGTCCGGAGCAGGCTCCAGACTGCTTAGAGTCGGCAAAAGAGCTATGCCGACAAGCGTCGGTCAGACCTGGAGTTTCTGGTGGGGATATGGTTCTCCTGAAGGTGTCACCTTGGAAAGGTGTCATCCGGTTCAGGAAGCGGGGCAAGCTGGATCCCAGGTACATCGGTTCGTTCAGGTTTTTGGCTAGGGTGGGCCGGGTTGCGTATCGATTGGATCTTCCAGCCAAGCTTAGTCAGATCCACAGTACTTTTCATGTCTCCCAGCTGCAGAAGTGCTTAGTGGACGATTCCACAGTTATGCCTCTGGAGGATATCCAGGTGGACGGCCGCCTGAACTATATTGAGAGGCCAGTGGTGATTCTGGATCGGAACACGAAAACCTTGAGGAACAAGGTTGTATAGTTGGTGAAGGTGCAGTGGATGCACCGTAAGGAGTCAGAGTGGACTTGGAGCCTGAGGAGGAGATGAGAGAGCATTATCCAGAGTTATTCAAGACAGAAGACTTCGAGGACGAAGTCTGAGGCAAGTGGGGGAGAATTGTAAAGCTTGGTTCGTGGTATGTATTTAAATCATAATTTATTCACTTTTATAGAGAAACTCGACAAGTTGGAAGCCCCAAACTCGTCGAGTAGAGATTATCAGGACCGCGAGTTGAGAAACCTACTCGACGAGTTGGGAGGCCTCAACTCGACGAGTAGGCTGGCAGATGTGAAACCCTAATTTCCAGGGTTTGCACCCCATTTAAACGTCTTAAACCTTTCATGTTGGCCTCATTTCCAGCCTCCAAGTCCCAAACCCTAAATCTCAAAAACCCTAAAGCCATTTCAGTGTTATTGAGCTATTTTTGAGTGTTTTGGTGTGTATTTGAAGCTATTGGAAGAAGGAATAGCGTAGAGACACAAGAAGGAGCATATAGATCCAGAATCCTTGCTTCATCCAGAATCCTTGCTTTATGGTCATTTAGATCTCCATTTTTGAAGTTCCTTGCTTATTTTGGTCCAAATGATATGATTCTTGGGATTTGGACGTCCCAATTGGAGAACGCTTTAGGTCTAGGGCCTTAAGGGGTTTTCATGACATAAAGGTGCCAACTTTATGGCCATGGAAGTCCCATGCAACCTTTAGAGCATCATTTTGGTCTTTTGAAGCTTCTATGGCCATGCATGTGGATAAAGTTTAAGACTTTACGTGATAATTTAGTCCCTAGAGTCCAGATCTATGATCTCATGGTCTACTTTTTAGTTTTGTTGCTGTTTGGATTAAGACCTTGGCCTTTTTCGGTTAGGGTTTGAGCTTAATCCATTTAGGAAAGATATCAAGGGGTAAAGTTGGAAACTTTACCCTTATAAAGACATTTCCAGTCTAGATCTGGAAGATGGGACTTGGATTTGAAGGATAAAGGCTTAATGCATTAAGAAGGATGGACAGACTGAGGAACTCGACGAGTCCACAAGGGAACTCAACGAGTTGTATTGGGAAAGTCCCGATTCTGTTAATAAGGAAGAACTCGACGAGTTCATGGAAGAACTCGACGAGTTGGATCGCGATTTCACGCTTCTGTGATTTATGGGAACTCGGCGAGTTGAAAGGTAAACTCGACGAGTTAGGTCAACTCGGAGCGTTGACTTTGACTTTGATCTAGGTTTGACTTTGACCATAGTTGACCCTAATGGGTTATGAGTATGAAATGGCAGCTAAGGGATTATTTGGTTCAGGGATTGAGCAGAGTTGATTTCGGGGCAGAGAAGTTTCAACTATCATCCGACATTTGAGGTGAGTTTCCTCCTGGATTGAATGGGTCGAAGGCACCAATGTCGGCTCGTGTATGTTATGTGAGCTGATTATTAGCTAAGTGTGGGCAGGGCCCACATCTTAGCATTATTTTATTATGGATATGGAATGGATTGGTAGATTTGGTTATACGTGTTGTCTGTGTGATACATGTATGTGTTTTCTTAGTTTGATGAGTGTGGGCAGGGCCCGAAACTCACTATTAGTTGAGTGTGGGCGAGGCCCGTATCTTCTAGTTAGCCGAGTGTGGACGAGGCCCGTATCTTCTAGACAACTGAGTGTGGGTGGGCTCGTATCTCACTAAGCATGGGCGGGGCCCGTATTTCATAGGGCGGGGGCCGTAATCCGAGTGTGGGCGAGCCCCGTATCTTCTTGAGTGTGGGCGGAATTCGGTAACTCCTAGTTGCATGTTATGTGTATGGTATGTGGTAGTGTGGTAGTGTGGGGGAAATTCACTCAGCTTCGTGCTTACAGTTTTCAGTTTTGGTTTCAAGTACTTCCAATAGCAAAGGGAAGAGCTCGGGATGACTGTATTACACACACTATGATGTTTTAGCCTGGGGTGTTTACTCTGATATATTTCACAAATGTTTTGATATGGGTTGTTTTGAGATACTATGACTTATGTTTTGATGAGATGATTTTGATGACAATGGTTTTATTTAATAATTAAAAATGAAATTTTTGGTCATTATTTATGGGATGTTTCAGATTAAGGCTAGGATCCAAAATAACAATTCACAACTAAGAAGAGGGATGTCGTAATCTTATTGCGAATTTATGAAGGTAGGTAAAAGAAATTTACCAATTCCGAACTATGAAACTCCTAGATCTTTTGAGATTCATTGAATCTATCAATGGAATGTTTAATCTCATATTATTCTCTTCTATTTGTGACTGCGATATCGAGGATCACAAACAAGGTGCGAATAACCATACAAATATGCTTGGCACTCTCGATGTCATTTATCATCTCATATTAATGTATCAGTTAACCACACGCGCTCCGTTACTCAATGATAACTTTCAAGATGCCCATTATTAATCTTTATAGTCACAATTAGTGTGTCGGTTAACCACACACGCTCTACTAACTACTATAAAGTATAATGTGCAATTTTATGGATTAACATACTTTTCACATTTTCCTAAAGTAACTAAGAGTGCGATTTTATAAAAGGTGTTTTAGTTACTTTAATAGCATTATACTATTAATGAAGTTAATATCCTATCAGATCTGTTCTGCTAACGACCCTCCATCAAATAAGGAAGCGGTGAGTGAGAATGGACACCCATTCAACTACCATTTTATAGGCAGATTCCTTATACCCCCCCCCCTTATAGTTCGGCTTCGTAAATGAGGCATACTAGAGATCTGACTGACTTAGTTTTATACATATAGTGATTAACTTTTAATATTATATATAAGGTGTATTTTAAGACATTTCAAAAAAATGTTAGGTTTAATTTACAAAATTCGAAATTAATAAATTAATTCAATTTAAATTAAACCAATAAGGATTAAACAATTTATTTACCATTAACCAATTAATAAAATAAATTTCAATCCTAATCCAATACGCTCTATTTTCGAAATTAGGTTTTGTGATTTACCAAATTACAATTATCCAATTTCAAGGCATTTAAAAATAATAATTATAAAAAAACAAGTAAACCCTAGCAATTTCGAAAAATAAAGAAGGAGGCTAGGGTTTCTAAAAGCCTTGTCTAAATCGAAAACCATCAAAAGGGTTTTTGATCTTATTCAACTTTGTGTAAGATCACAGAGAACAATCGCTCTGATACCACTGATGGGTTTTATAGATAACAAAAATCATATTTTTGGCGGAAAACATAAAACCCTAAATTTGCATACACCCTAAAGGATCTATGTTCTCACTATGATATGCAAACAGCAATTTAAATTCAAGAACCCTAAAGTACATTGCTATTTTAAGTTTATTAGAATGGAAATTAGAAAACATACTTTTTTAGTTTATTATTGTAAACAAACTAGAGATCCTTCTTTGTAGAACTTCAGAAAGCCAGCACCAGAAATCTTGTGCCTCTGATGGCTCACACCCAAACACTAGTAGTTGGAGGGTTATTGAAGAGAGAGGGGGAGGTATAATTTCGGCTCTAAGGGTTACTTGGAAGTGAATCTGAAATCTCTTATGCATTGGGTTATTTATAGGGCTTAAGGAGGTGCATAAAAGGCAGGTTTCCTTATGGATAACCCTAACCCTTTTCTTCCCCCCCCCCCCCAGCAACCCTAAGCTTCCTAGAAGCCCTATAAGAGCTCCATAATCCCCTCTAGAACTGTCCCATCTCATAGGGTGGTTCTAGAATCAGTCAATGTTTAAATTTTGGACATTGACACTTTTAATCCTTCTACTTTTAATTAATCCAATTAATCCCAAAATTAATTCAAATTAATTTCTGATTAATTCTTAATTAAATAATATAATTTCAAATTAATATATTTTTCGCAAAACATATTAATAAATTGTTTATTTTGATTTCAAATTAATTTATTAATTTTATAATAAATTAATAAATCCGTCTCTCTCTCCAAATAGCATTCCATTCTCTTACTAAGTTTGAGGGCAACCCAAAAAGACTTTGCTAATAGTTTAAGTTTATAATAATTTAGTTAATGGCTTAGACACCTAATCCAACACCAACATTGTTTCGACCACGAGTTTCAGGTGGGGGATTATGTGTTTCTGAAGGTGTCACCATGGAAGGGTGTCATCCGGTTAAGGAAGCGAGGAAAGTTAGGCCCTAGATACATCAGTCCTTTCAAGGTTAGTAACCGGGTGAGCAAGGTTGCTTATCGGTGGGATCTTCCTGTGGAGCTTAGCCAGATCCACAACACCTTTCATGTCTCCTAGTTGGGGAAGTGTTTGGACGATGATTCTGTAGTTGTTCCTTTGGATTATATTTAGGTCGATGATTATGCAACAAGGTAGTGGGTTTGGTGAGGTGCAATAGAAGCACTGGAGGCGTTCCGAGTGGACTTGGGAACTCAAGAAGGAGATGAGGGAGCATTACCCTGAGTTATTTGCAGCAGTGGATTTTAAGGACAAAATCTTACTCAAGTGGGGGAAAGTGGTAACACTCGGTTTCAGGTATGATTTCAATATTAAAATTTTGAGAATTTTTAATGGTCATGATGTGGTGTATGTATCTCTACGACGTTTCATTCCTACATGCATAACGAATCTCATTTTAGGTGCTACAACGTCGTCATGCAATGATCACGACGTGGTGGAGGTTGAATGTTAAAACCTAATTATTGGGCTTGAGGCCCTATTTAAAGGAAGTGATGGCTAGGTTTTCCTCCACCCTCTGCCTCCATCACCTCCAAAGAACCATTGATCAAACCCTAGCTCCTTTGTAAGTTTTGAGCTCATCTTTGGTGTTTTTGTGATCTTGAAAGGAAGAATAAGGAGTCTCTAGTGAAAGAATCCAACAAACAAGCCATCTCCATCCTTTTGTACACCTTCTGGACTATTTGTAAGTCCTTAAGTTCCCATCTTGGTGATTCCTTTCTTGTAGATCTAGCTTTCTTAGCATGTTTTTGTCCATAAATGAAGTTTAAATGATGAAATTAGATAAGTTTGCAACTTTAAGTCTCACTAAGGTCCCTTGAGACTAATATCTTCTGGATCTAGATGTTGGATGAGATTTGTACGCTTTGCATGAGTTTTAGGCCATTTTCTTACCATTTGACCTAGTTTGAGTGAAGGGCATGCATGGGGAATGCATGTCCATAAATTCTAGATTTTTATAAGCCTTTGGAGTCCCTAGAAGCTTTCTGGAAAGTTGGAACGAAAGACTTAACGAATTAAGGGCTTAATCTGTTAAGCTATTTGGAAACAATAACCGCGACGTGGCATGGTGCTCGCCACGACGTGGTGAGTGTATTTTGCGTGACTGATTTGGCGTTTAGTTGCCACGATGTGGCCATGGGTTGGCCACGACATGTTAATGTTCTGAGTTTACTTTTAACCATTGACTTTTTGACATGGTTGGCTTTTTGTCAAATTGTTAGTTTTATAAGATAGATTAAGGGTTTACCTTGCATGATTCATTAGAAGGGTGTAGCACCCGCTTTCCATATGTGTAATAAGCTTGTTAGTTGTCAACTGCGATGGTGAGGTGAGTCTTCTTACTATACTATGTAGGATACTAGTTGTCTCTGTGATACTTGCATGGAAGACGTGGATTTGGCCCCTGACATATGTATGAAAGACTAAGATTTGGCCGCTAGTATTTATATGGAAGACCATGATCTTGCCCCTAGCAGTTGTATGTAAGATTGAGATTTAGCCATCGACATTGCAAGGAAAGACCATGATTTGGCCCATGAAAGGAAGCGATGTCAGACTATGATTGGGCCCATAACATTCATTCAGGGTTGAAATATACACGGTATATGTATGGTATGTAGTATTTTTGGGAACTCGCTGAGCTTTGTGCTTACGATTTTATGTTTAAATGTTTTAGGTACTTCTGGCTTGAAAGGGAATGGCTCGGCTTGATCACATTGCATTCCCCAAATTTGTATTCCGATGTATCTTTATGATTTACTCTGATGTTTGAGAATACATTACACTATGATTATCTTTTAAACGGTTGAATGAATGTTTTGGGTTGTTTAAAAGTCAATTTTTTACTTAGTATTTTTGGAACGTTACAAATTAAGTACTAATCCTATGGAATTTTTTTTTTGGAAAATTTAACTTGGCTTAAAAACAACTTTATGTGCTCTAACCGACAAAACAGTAACCAAACTAAGTCAACCCAAAAACAAAGCGTTAAACCTACACTGTTTACTAAGTCAATTGTGTTTGAATAGAAAACTAGATCAACTAACTTTTTAAACTTATTCTATCAATTTTGTTCTTAAAAACCCATTATCCAAAATCGCATACAAAGGCTACTCTTTATACAATATTACAACCACAATAATGGTTTTGATGGGATCTTTTTAAGAGTCACTAAGACTCATAAATATATCATGTATTACGATCTTATCACAAATATGCCATGGATTATTATCTTTTTGTGGAACGAAAAATCTAATTTAATCCTAAAATACTCCTAAATTCATTTATGTCTCAGACGAGACTTAAACCTTTAACCTCAATGAAGAAAAGCAACACCTGATACCACTTGCCTAGAAGTCATTGGGTAGATTATGATTTTATTGAACAATTGGTTACAACTACGATTCAATCCAACAATATAAATACATTAGGTGTGGGGATATTACTTTAAGTCATGATACTTAATCCAACAATATAAATACATTAGATGCGGGGATCTTACTTTAAGTCATCACACTTGAAGGCAAAGCCTTTTTTTGTTGGTCAATTTCTCTTATTTCTCTCTCCTCTTGGCCAATGTTTACGATTATATGGGATAAGAAACTTTGATATTCATTAAATACTAAGTTATTAAGCTTTTATAGTTACCAACAAGTAATTAAAATAAATAACTTTAAATAACTAAAATTATATCAAGTATTTAAATTCTTCGCATTTACCTTGTTTTTTAATTCAATCATTCTACTTACATTAACCCATGTTTCACCCATTAGCCATTTAATAAATATTTACACATAAAATTTATAATATTCTACAAAGGTACTTCGATTTAAATAAATGATTTCCTTCAAAATAAATCATTATCTAAGCTTCTTACCTAAAATAGAACATGAGAGTTTAGAATGAAAGTAGGCTTTAGAACATGGTAATATGCAAGACATGAGAGAGATTCCCCTCAAGTTTAGACCTGAATATTTTTCCTACATGTAGATTATAATTTGTAGTTAAGTTTAAACTATAAAAATGCTTGATTTGGTTAAAAATTGAATTAGTTACAAGCCCCGCAAAGAAGGGTGTCAAATTAGAATTTTTTTATGTTTCAGCAATTAAATGTAATCTGACTTTGTTGTTCAAATGTGCATAACTCACTCAATTTAACTTGTTTTGACCTGAATCTTTTTCCTATATGTAGATTAAGATTTGTTGTTAAGTTTAGACTATAAAAACGCTTGATTTGGTTAAAAATTGAATGAGTTACAAGCCCCGCAAGGAAGGGTGTCAAATCAGAATTTTTTTTATGTTTCAGTAATTAAATATAATCTGACTTTGTTGTTCAAATGTGCATAAGTCACTCAATATAACTTGTTTGGACTTGAATCTTTTTCCTACATGTAGATTAGGATTTGTAGTTAAAATCGAAAACCCAGCAAAAACCGGACCCGAAACCGGAACCGGTAGAACCGTCGGGCCGGTTCGGTTCTTGATTTTGGCCGAAGCCGGTTCCCAGGTCGAGCTGGTTCCGGCTGGTTCGGTCCGTTTGCTCATGCCTACTTGGATCTTTAGAGTAAACTCTTCTAAACCATTCTAAAATCCTTCTTAAGCTTCCTTATATCCCCAGAATATAGAAACATCACTGAAAAATAGTAATTTTTCCTTTCAAACCGATTAAGACAGCATACTTATGTTTTCACCATTTCATTCTAATTAAACACACCTCCATAATCACAAGTATATGATTTATAAGTTTAACATAATTATACAAACTCCTTTACCACACATACTATAATTAAAATACGAACAAATAATAATTTTTATATATCTTTCACATCAATAATACATGTACTTCTCTTCACATTTAAACTTTGCACTTATTACAATGGATAGTTTTACTAAGTGTTCAATATGCTTCATACCTGTTGTAAAACCCATCATATGAGCTATTTGAAATAATAATTTTAATACAAATTTTAGAACATCATGACATGAAATTCACAAAAAAAAAAAAAAACATATAAGTAAACAATTTGTAGAAGATGTCACAAACGGTCAAGTCTTTAAAATTTAAAAGATTTAAACTCTCAATGCATACAATGGTGTAACATAGTAGATAAATATAAAGTAAACATCTTACATACATCTTAATTGACATTAAGATTTATTCTAAAAAGCTAAAAATCTAACTCCATCTTCGATCTTCAACTAAGTTTCATAATTTGAACACATGTTAAATAAGTATATTAGCCTTGAGAAGTCTAGTAATAATTATTAGGGTTGGGTGTCTGTTAACAAATTCGTCTACTTGCAAATATATAAGGTCCGTAAGTAATAATGTAATATAGTTCACGGAGAACCTGATATCGATCCCATAGGAAAAAGTTAATTCATGCAAAACCATTTCGTGACATTGTATTATGAAAATATGTTTGGTGTTTTGTTTTCTATTAAACCTAAATTCAACTTTATGCAAATTCAAAATAAGACTTAAAACTAAAATTACTCGAAAATAAGAAGCATATAAACTACAAAATATTTTAATTAAGATGTGACTGATTGGTTAACACCATTCAAATAGTTCATCTTCCGGTGCAACAATTCAATTAAAAAAACAAATCCCACATTCATGTGGTGCTCGTGTGAACTAAGAGCATTAGTTCTAGAAGTTAAGTAAAAAAGTGATCAAAATATTCTATAATAATCGAGAATTAAATTCACACATAACAATCATATGAAATCTCTTAATGTTGTTTCTGCATATAAATGAAAATGAATCCAATTTTAATCACCATAATTAAATGATTTTTGAGCCTATGGTTGTCAATCATAAGGAATAATATATCATCATTTAACCTAATGATGTATTATAAAAACACACATAACCATAAAAATCATATTTTGTGGTAAAAATGCAATCTTCTAATGATATTATATATATAAAATAACCTTCCCATTAGTGTATAAATAGTTAATGTTCGTAACAATTCAAAGGGTTGTTTCGGACGTCACTCCTAACAAATCATTTCCATAAAATAATCACTAGCATCAATTTATTGTTACACTTACATTTTATACCAAAACAAACCACAATAGGCAATAGCATAAGAAAAGACACAGATTACATTTAACTAATCAAATTACCATATCAACGAGATCCCGACAAAAGTTTACCCTGTAAAAATTAAAATAGAATTCATAACAATGATGGGAAGAGACTTCAACATCGTCTTAGAATTAAATTCTAGATAGCAATACACTTCACCAAAAACAAAAGAAAGCATAAAAATGAAACTCCCATGTTTTAGTGTCGTTCGATAGGTTTTTGATATCCACAGCCTGGTCCAATTTAGTGTTGGCCATCTACAAGCAAGAGCCCATTCATTTTTAAGTCCACAAAACCGAGTCTGCTAATCTGTTTATGTCAAAGTTCTTTAATATTTTAGTCCACAAAATGCACCATTATATATTATATTATATAACTAGATTATGACCCGTATAAAACGCGGAAAACATATAAAAATATACATATAAATGTATAAAAAGGTTGGCACTATAAAAAAATAAAGTAACAGAAACAGATTTAATATTATTGGTAACATTGAAATGTCTGAAAAAAAAAACAATGAAACACCTGAATTTCTATAATCGTTGAAGGATCTCTTTATAAACATAACTTTTTGTTTTATTAGTTGGACGACCTTCCTCGTCATATATGAATACTTTCAATCCTTTTTCACTTGTGACACGAGAAACAAAAAACATATAACTGACAATGAGTGAAGACGAGCCTACGCAAGTTTAATCCAACATTTGATAATTATTGTCATTGACTTTTGTTAATGGCCATAACAAAATAAACAACTGAATTGCCTCCGCTAAAAACGGAATGAGATTCTTTTATTAGACGAAGTTAACTTCATGCAAGGTATATATGTAGTCTCGTTGAAGAATCTAGCATATATGATTCAGGCTTCAATGACGTGTTTTCCAATCCTAACAATATGTAACCTAGTACCATTGCATAGTCCTTTGGTTTGTTCGATATTACGAAGTAACATGACTGGAACACCTATTTTTAGTGTAAGTTTATGGTTGGAAATTCTAGACGCCTTAAAACCATTCAACACAACTGAAGAGTAGATTGATTTCTCAAAAAAATCTGGTAACTCTATCTCACATAAAGAGTTTAAACTCATATATGTTTTCCTTTCATCTTTCATCAATCCTAAAATGTAGTCGTTGGTAGCATCGAATTCTTCATTTGTAGGTACCAAAATAGCTTTATCTTGAAAATATGATGGATCATCAAGATGGTTTTCAAATGATGGATAAATGGTGGATATAATTGAATGAATATGGTCACTTGTAGAGCGAACAACAACATCTTTTGGAAATTCAACTTCAACTTCACCATCATTAGAGTCACCAGTATTACCTTCACTACTTTTAAGAATTAACTCATCAAATGCTTTTGTCTGATCCAAATCATTAGTTAGACAACCAAACTAAAGCCTCATGTTTACGGTTAAACATAAAACTTTATATTCACGCCATAATTCAACAGGGGAAGCTAAACAATTTGCGATATGCCTAAATAATCGAATGCATATCAACTCGATAACATTAATTGAAAATGTTAAAGGTTTAATGTTGGAAGTTTGATGTACAATTTAGGAATTGATTTTAGATTTACTACAGTTTAAAGTTCATTGTCTGTTTTGGATGATTACTCAAATTACATTGCTAATCTCAGTGGGGGTCACTAATATGGTTGATGGTCTGATCTTGGTCGATGTGATGTGTTCTTCTCAATCATGAAATCAATGTGGATAGCCCGCATACCATGTGCTGAGTAACACCTAAGTGAAGCATTTTAACACATTTAGAACAACATAAATCCATTAACTTGCATGGGATAGTTGGGTAGGGCCAATCAACTATTACAGGAAGACCTTATTACAGTAACTTAAGAACATTAGGTTCTGAATATGCAACATTGTTTTGTATATTGATCATATTCTTTCTGGTAAAAAAATCCTTCAAATGTTTCCTGGTAATGATCATTAGAAAGTACAAAACATGTCAAATAACATTTTAGCTTCATTACATCTCCAAGTTATTTCATATGCTATTTTGAGAGCATCTAAATGGTGTGTAAGCTACTAAAATGAATAATGACTTTAAATAAATTGGGTTAGTCAAAACTGGGTTTTTCTTTTTCTTGTTCGGGTTGTCATATCAGGATTTCATCCTTTTCCAAAAAGATTTCTCCACATATGTTCATCAAGGTAGGCATTCAAGGAATCTACCTGCAGTTAAAGAATTCCAAAAAAAAAGTTAATTTTTAAAAGTACGATGCTATTAATGAATTTTTTTGCAAAGTTCAACGCTATTAATGAAATTCACTTCCAGAACACTGTCCTACAAATGAGCTTCAATGTTGGAAAACATGAAACGTTTCAATATCATCTAAAAATATTCCAAAATAATATTTTTTTTTAAAGTACAATGCCGTTAATGAACTTTTTTTTTTGCAAATTTCAATACTAAAAACAAATTTTCCCTAGAAAATTGTCATATTAATGACCTACTAATTAACATTTAAATTTATATATTTTAGATAAATGGTTCACTTGTGAACAAAAATACATAAATGGTCCATATTTGAAATGTTTTTTTTACAAAAACAGTCTATATGTGAAAGAAAATGAAAATGTACTTTCCATTAACAAAATGTTTTCAAAAAAATCCTATTAATGAGCTCTAATGTATAGAAAAATAAAACTTTTCTAGATTAGCCAAAAAGAATACGAAAAAAATCCTTTTTTGAAACTACGTAGCTATTAATGAACTTTTTTGCAAAGTTTAATGCTATTAATGAATTTTTTTTCCAGAAGACAATCCTTTAAATGATCTTCAATATACAAAAAATGTAACTTTCCATATCAGCTAAAAATAATCCAAAAAAGTCATTATTTTAAGAGTACGATGTTATATATGAACTTTTTTTTTTCAAAGTTCAATACTAAAAACAATTTTTTCCAGAAAAGGTCCTAATATAAGGTTAAAATAGCATATTGTAAAATACTTATCGATCTATATGAGCAAGAATTAAACATTTCCATGAATACCCAAAAATGCATATAAATCATGCCTCATTCTGTAATTAATTCCAACGCCCCACAATGTGGAATCCTCTCAGTGGCAGCATTCCAGAACTCAAACTACATTGGATAATCAATATAAAGAGAAGATGCAATAAAAAATAATAATTGTCACCATCTTATACAAATATTATAGATTATTGGGGTGTTAGATAGCGTTATAACTTGTCAACAAAAAAAATATCAACACCTTGTAGACATCAGTTGTACAACATTTAATAAATATACAAAAAAAACATTATAAAAATAAACTATGGTTATGATATCTCTTCTACGGTATATATGATTATTGAAATTAATTCCAACAAAAATCTTCAATATTTAAGTAGCACTAAATACAACTACCCTCCAGTTTTAGGGCCCTTGACTTCACCCCACTCCCAAGCAGAAACGCTCCCTCAAATACTTAAAAAAACCTGAAAGATTAAAATATACACACAAAAAGATGAAAATGGTAAAATGAACTTTCAAATATAACAACAATATTTTATAGACAATACTACAAACAAGCTAGAAACATGCAAATAGAGACGAAAGAACATCATAATTAGATTAATACCATACACTCATTTAGTCTTATCTTTCTTCTTCCCTTATAGGAGTTTATAAAACATTTTCTATTGTATGATGGATTTCTGAATTACTTTTTTGAGATATGTAAGGTTGCAAAGAATGGAACAACAAAGAAATAGAATTGATAGGTAATCGTAAAAGCAAGATAATAGAATAAGTAATTCCATTCTAGAAACATGTTTGTGAGGCATGGAATGGAACAATGAAAATTTCATATGATTTTATGTTATATATTGCAATTTAAATTATAAAGATAATCCTTCACATATCTTTGTTTAGTTATTATTATGTAATTAAAAATGGTTTATATTGCAACTTTTATACAAATATCTTCTCTTATTGCTGAGAAAACTTTGATACTCACAATGTTACCAACCCTATTTTCAATAGTGTAGGGTGTACCCATTTATCATTAAGAAAGTAAACTCAATAAGAAGATTCAAACCAGTTAAACGAAAGAATAAGGTTGTGCAAGGTTCTTACTATGCTTCTCGGCATGCCCAGACAACACAAGTTAACCAAAAAAAACCCTACTAATTAACCAAAATTAATCAATCCCAAACATTTTCCAATAAGATTTATCGATGTAATCGGTTTAATTATATGATATACTAAAACTTTGTCTTTTCTTTGCTATTAAGTCTAAAAGATATTTTTTTATAATATTAAAAAAGGATAAGTGAATAACTTATTTCTGAGAGCCCAATTTGTATTTTTAAAGATGTTTTTTTACAATAAATCAAAACACATATCACTACTGGGTTTTGCTGAGTTGTAGAATATGTGGATCACTCAATGGTATAAGGGTTTACATTCCATCTCCAAATCCAGGAAGAGATCGAATGGGTAAAGCATTTAGATATTGACTCGAGTATATCTTCCATTCATGACCTGGTAAGCCACAAAAAAATCATTGACTAAATGAATATACAAAAATGTAAAAATAAAAAAGAAAATCGACATATACAAATTCACTACTTAGTGGACATATCTTTCAAATCGAAACAATGGATGAGAGGTAGCGGTGCTGCTGTGTCCATCATTTTGCTCTCCAGATATCTATAAATTAAAAAAATCAAAATCAACAATACAGATCATAAGAACAAAAATCGAAGCAAACTCAGAAAATGTAACAATTATGGATTTAAACTTAAATCGAAAGGTTTTATAGATTGGAACTTCATAGTTGAAACAGAATAAAAGAAACATAATCTAAAACGTACCCAAAATCGATCTAAACTACGACCAAATTAAATTAGAATCCAAAGAAATTTATCTCTATATCATTCCTCCTTCTTTCATGATGATCGAACATAAGACTAGTCTACACAGATCGAAGCCCACATATATTCTATTTCTTCTTTCCCCATTTTCCTCCCCTCTACAAAACTTAGGTTAGATAAATTATGTAAAGAAAAAAGGGAGAGAGGGTAGGGGTACTGGTAATGAGGGATGGGGCGGGGCATTTTTTCTTTTTATATTTGGTGAGATTTAATTGTCATTAATAGAATTCCTAATTTAATTCATTTTATTTTTGGTGATATTTAATTGTTATTAATAGAATTCCTAATTTAATTCATTTTATTTTTGGTGAGATTTAATTGTCATCAATAGACTTCCTAATTTAAAACATAATATATGTTTTATAAAATTTGTGGACAAAAATAAAATGGTTGACAAAGATGATGTCAGCAAATAATCCAATGGTGGAAAATATAAGATTGAAATGCAATCAATGGCCCTGATTTCTTCAATTTAGAATTAAAAGTTCTCTTTTAATAATATTTAGAGATAGATTAATTTCTTGTTCTCCTAGTAACAGTAACTAACTCATGTTACTGTTAATCGTTTACTCCAGTGGTTAGTCACCGCTTCAAATACTCGAATACTACCCACCGCTTCCCCTGTCCTTTCTTCACGACCGGTGCTCCTTTTCTTTTGCCTCACACCGTGTTTCTCTTCCACTCACAAATTAACACCGCCTCCATCTAACCCTTTCCACCTCCTTCGTCTCCACCTCCTCTTTTACAACCCTTTCCATCTCCCTATTATCGGCCCCCATTTCATTCACCAGCATCATTGAAACCTACAAAGGACGCACGCAAAGATTGGTTGACTAAAGAAGCTAAATCGCTTGAGATAAGGGCCTTCAAGCCTATTTCCGTTTTTCTGCTTTTCGCTTATTTTCAATTTCTCTTTGTCAGTTTGGTTTTGGTGATTCTCGGCTGTTTTCTCCTACGTTTTCGAAATGTTTCCTTCTGCTTTTTTTTTCATCGATGATGAATGCTAAAAACATCGGCTATTTGCTATCTATACGCGTCTTTCACCATCTTAATCCATATGCATCTCCATTATACGAAACTATGGTTATATTTGTTGTCTGAAATGAAGGAAAACCTAGATAATAACATGTGTTGGTTTCTCATCATTAGTCTTTGTTTTTACGGAGGAGAGGGAGGCCAACGAAGTTTGTGTCCGGCGTGTTGAAAAACATGTCATCGGCTCTCAAACCCTTAAGCGCACGGAAGACAAAGGAATCAAATCTTTGAGATGTCATGCCCACCAGCTGTTTGATATAAGTTCTCAGTTGCAGTATAAACTGAAACTGGTAAAGTTACAAATGGCTGAACTGCTGAAGTTTTCTTCTAAAGTCACTAGTAAGTTTTTTTTCTGAAAGTGATTGAAATTTCTCACGGACTGAACTGTTGAAGATTCGAGTCTTATAGTAATTAAACTTTTTCAGATTTTTGATTTTTAATATAAGTTAAACTGTTGAAGTGAAGTTGTCCACCTAGGGCTGGCATTTGACGGTTGAGGCAATATCTTTATAGACAATGTCATATGATGCAAAAACAACCTCAGAAACATATGTGTTTGTTTATGGTTCGATAACGAATTCTTCATCTATTTCTAATTTTCTTCTATATTTCTAATTTTTTTTAGCGTGCAACAAAGTCAAAACTGTGTAAAAAAAAAGGAAAGGAGAGTTCTATAATACCTATTTTGGAAAAGAGATGCATATGCATAAGTTAAAAAATTGGTGTTGGTGCAGTTTTCAAAGGGAGAAATAGGGAGGAAGCATCTCTCTTTTTTGGTTCTCGAAGTACTACGCAACAAAAAAGGAAGAACAAACAAAAATGTTTTTTTTTCTTTTTGTTTTGTTTTTTGCTGCTTAATTCTCAATTGGGGACCAATCTTTTGTTCGTTTGGTTCTTGATTGAATTAGCACACATGTTGAATCTAGGGTTTTAGTGTCTTTTGTACTCTTTACACTTAATTTTTCTCTGAGTAAGTTTTTTAACTTAACCCTTGGCAAATAAATACAAGAGGTTTGAACATCAACAATTTTGGTTCTTTAGTTTTTATTATTTAGAGATATTTATTTCAATTGCTTTTGTAGTTTGTATTTTTGTGAATTTAGATGGTAATATTGTAGTTGAAGAGAAATATGCATGGAAAAAAAGTCAGAACATTGATATTTATTTAAAAGATGATTAACTTCATTAGAAATGGAAGTAAAAAACTTAGACAAGCTTTCCACCCGATCCTTCTTTGCAGCAAGCGTGACAAATTGTTAAAACAACCCCTACATATGTTGTTTACAATCAAGTCATTGTTGACGTGCCTTAGGGAATGTGGTTTGCCCAAATCTCCAGATGTCAGAAGTGTAATTTCCCCGTAAGTAAATCTCCATTTTCAATCTGTCTCATACATTTCATTGAATTTTCTAATACATTTGTCATGCTTTTTCATTATGAAAGATTGATCCAACTAACATCTAATCTCATTCCCCTAAATTATACATCTATAGACACATCATTTCGTGGGTAAGGCTTGCCTCTTTTTTTGTTGATCAAAGTTCTTATTCTGATATATAACATTCTGATTTTGGTTTGCAGAACTCCATCCATTGGGTTAAAAAGTTGTTCCTATTATCATAAGGACGATTGCTCGCCAAATATATCAATCACCCGATTTGTTTTTTAGTTTCACCAGATTATTGTCACTGGGCTCTTAGTATATTAAGATAGCGTTCCTTTTTCTTTCTTTGTATGAAATTTGCATAATCTTTCTTACCATTACGAT
Organism: Lactuca virosa; assembly: GCF_052849685.1. Lineage (NCBI taxonomy): Eukaryota > Viridiplantae > Streptophyta > Magnoliopsida > Asterales > Asteraceae > Lactuca > Lactuca virosa. The sequence goes on from NC_136433.1 coordinate 241,406,218, forward strand.
ATTAAGGAAGTCAAATAATATCAATTTCAAATTAGATGTATTTTTAGATAGGATTTACTGTTGTATAATTGCCCTAGATTAGCTCCTTGATTTTCTCTATTTTCCTTTGTATACATCCTATAATCGGCTATAATTAGCCAAAGAGTTTCAATACAGAAATTTCATCTTAATACAAAATCCCTATTCCGTTATATGGTATCAGAGCTACCACAGCTCCGGCGAGCCCTAAACCACCGAACTTGAATCCCTTTTTCATTCCGGCAATATGTCAACAGAAACAGTGATTCAAATCACAGCCAACAACCATTTTCCCCATCAAATTGACCACCAACAATTTTCCTGTATGGAGAAAACAAATCCAATCAGCTCTCATTGGTCTTAATCTAGATCGATTCATTATTGGTACACATGTACCCCCTGCGAAATTTCTGGAAGCTTCAAAACCAAACCATGCTTATTCGCCTTGGTATCGGCAGGATCAAACCATCCTCAGTGCTATCTTGGGTAGCTGCTCAGATACGATTCAACCACTGATTTCATCTGCTGACACTTCACGTGAAGTCTGGGAGCGACTGGTTACCAGCTATGCTAATGCATCTTGTTCCAGGGTCATCTCTCTCAAAGCAAAATTGGCAAAGAACCCTAAAGGAACTCGATCAATTACCGAGTTTCTTCACGATATGAAAGCGATTGCTGATGAACTAGCTCTTGTCCAGTCACCGGTTACCGATGAAGATCTACTTGTCCATATCCTTGGGCACTTAGGAGAAGAGTATCAAACCATTGTTGCAGCCCTTCAGGTTCGTGACACTCTAATCACCTTCCCAGAATTGTTTGAAAAACTTGTGGATTTTGAACGTATCCTCAAACAAACTGCAACCTCATCACCACCACTTATGGCCACTGCAAACTATACTCACAAACAGCCCCGTTCCGGCTATCGACAGAACTTTGACAACCAGAACTCTCGCAGAAACAATCAGAGTAGTTCCACTCCAAGGGTGAACCGCAACCAGTCGTTCAATTCAAACAACTCATATGGTGGAAATCGTATGACTCGCAACTCTGTTCACTGTCAATTTTGTAATTTTTCAGGGCATGAAACAAGAGAATGCAGGAAACTTGCAAAATTTCTTCGTGACAACCAGGTGACCGTAGGATGTCCAACACCATCAAACAACGCCTCCCCATCTGCTAATGTTACTACCTCTCGTCCTATTCCATCATCCTCTTGGATGTTTGATAGTGGTGCATCACACCATGTTACGTCTGACCGTGCCTCCCTTCACAATCTTTCTGAATATGGTGGTCCGGATGAGATCGTCCTTGGTGATGGTAAAACTCTCTCTATTACTCATTCCGGTCACACTCATCTTCACACACCTTCTGGTCCAATCTCTTTAAAAGATGTTTTATGTGTTCCTAAACTTCAAAAACAACTTATTTCTGTTGCAAAACTATGTAAGACTAACCGGGTTTCTGTGGAATTTTTTCCCACACATTTCTTTGTCAAGGATCTTCGCACGGGGGCGCGTCTAATGCGGGGGGTGAATTACCTTGATGTCTACTATGCTAGCCTTCCATCCATGCCTCAACTCAACTCAGTCACAACTGTTTCGTCTCTTGATTGGCATCATAAACTTGGGCATCCTTCGCTTCGTATTTTCAAATCATTAGTCAAATGTTTAGATCTTAATTTTAATCTTCAAAAGTTTCATTGCAATTCGTGTTCCATCAATAAGAGTCATAAAGTCTCGTTTGGCATGAATTCGTTCACTACTACAAAACCCTTGCAACTCGTTTATTCGGATGTTTGGGGACCTGTAGAAAAATCTATTGATGGCTTCACTTATTACATTATATTTGTTGACTATCATACAAAATACATTTGGCTATACCCAATGAAATACAAATCGGATGTCTCCACACTTTTTCCCCAATTCAAATCACTGGTAGAAAAGTACTTTCAAACTCCCTTCATCTCTCTATTCACTGACAATGGTGGAGAGTATGTTGGTCTCACTCCTTTTCTTAAGTCTCAAGGTATCTCCCATTTCACTACCCCCTCGCACACCCCGGAACAAAATGGCACTGCCGAACGTCGTCACCGCCACATTGTGGAAACCGGACTAGCACTTCTTCATTATGCCAATCTTCCACTCTCCTTCTGGACCTATGCCTTTCAAACATCGGTTTATCTAATAAATCGCTTACCTACTCCACTTCTTGACTCTCAAAGCCCCTATCAAGTACTCTATAACAAAACTCCAACATACTCAAAGCTTAAACCGTTTGGTTGTCTGTGCTACCCTTGGCTTCGCCCGTATGCCAAAAGTAAGTTACATCCCCGTTCTAAAAGATGTATCTTTCTAGGTTATTCTCCTTCCAAATCGGCCTATAAGTGCTACGACCCCACCAGTCATCGTCTATACCATTCCCGACATGTGGAATTTGTTGAAACCATCTTTCCGCACAAAATGTCCATCACTACCTCACTTACCATTCCCACAACCGATACATTTCTTTTTCCTTCAACACCACCAACTCTAATATCTTCCAATATCCCTAGCATGCTTTCTCAACATCAACAGCCCTCAGACCCATCTCCCACTTCATCACCACCATCCCCTCCTACGAAAGAAACTGAACCCACTCCTCATACATACCATCAGACTCCGCAACACCACAACACTAATTTCTTTGATCGAATAACCTCCACACCAGCCTCTGAACAGCCCACAAACACCATGCCATCTACTGCCCAGCAATCCCTATTTTTCACCTACCACCGCCACCGTGAAGGCCCAGCTCCCACCAAGTTTTTTCACTGCCAAACAGCAGCCCAAACCGACCAAGCAACAACCCAAACTGTTGCTGTCCCCACTGCAGAAATTCCTCAAACAGAACCTCAAATTGTTACTACTAACACACACACAAACCCCACCTCGATCCCTCATACAACCACCCAATCTGTTCCTGATCAACAATCAACCTCCAACCACCCCATGCTTACCAGGTCCAAAACAAGCTGTTTAAAACAAACTCATCCCATCATTAACCTTTCCACCCTTCACCCGGTTCCCTCAATCATTGAACCCACTACACACAATCAAGCTCTAAAAGATCTCGAATGGCGCAAGGCAATGGACAATGAATTTAATGCCCTTCTAAATAATTCCACATGGGAACTTGTTCCACCTTCCAACCACAAACCCATTGGTTGTAAGTGGGTGTTTCGTATCAAAAGACGCCCGGACGGGTCCATTGACAAATTTAAAGCGCGTCTCGTGGCAAAAGGCTTCCTTCAAGAATATGGAAAAGATTATTTTGAAACCTTCAGCCCCGTTACTAAACCTGTCACCATTCGTATAGTCCTCTTCATTGCCCTGTCTCAAAATTGGTCCATTAGACAACTTGATGTCAACAATGCCTTTTTGCATGGCACCTTGCATGAAGATGTTTATATGTCCCAACCTCCAGGTTATGTCAATCCGGATCTTCCCCACCATCTTTTCAAACTTCGCAAATCTCTATATGGGCTCAAACAAGCCCCACATGCCTGGTATATGGAGCTTACCACCTTTCTTCTCCATCTCGGTTTTCGCAAATCACGAGTTGATCCATCCCTATTCATTTATAATTGTGATGGCATCATCTCTTACTTTTTGGTGTATGTTGACGATATTGTCTTGACGGGTAACAATACCACATTTCTCCAAAGTGTCATTCATGCTCTCTCCAAGAAATTCTCCATCAAAGATCTTGGTATGCTACACCATTTTTTTGGTATAGAAGTAAAATTCCCACCGTCAAGGGTTTATTTTTATCCCAACATGCTCACATCCAAAATCTCCTTACACGGTTCAAAATGGATGGTGCAAAACCTATAACTACACCACTGAGCTCCACCCATCCTCTCTCTCCCAATGATGGTTCTCCAACCATCGATCCTACACCGTACCGCCAGCTAGTGGGTTCGCTTCAGTACCTTGCCTTTACTCGACCAGATGTTTCCTTTGCTGTCAACAAGCTCTCGCAATACATGCATGCACCATATCAACTACATTGGCAAGCCTTAAAACGTGTACTCCGGTACCTTAAAGGCACAATTCACCATGGTTTGTTTCTTAATCATGGTTCTCCTTTAGATCTCACAGCCTTTACAGATTCAGATTGAGGTGGTATTGCTGATGTGGGACGTTCCACAACCGCCTACATTACATATCTTGGGTCCAACATCCTTTCGTGGCGCTCTTCACGTCAGAAATATGTGTCTCGATCTTCAACCGAAGCCGAATACAAGGCACTAGCAAATGGGGCAGCTGAGCTTGCATGGGTGAAGAACCTTTTACTTGAACTTGGAATATCTATTAAAGTACCACCCACTCTTTTTTGTGACAATGCGGGTGCCACATACTTATGTGCAAACCCAGTTTACCATTCGCGTATGAAACATGTCGCATTGGATTACCATTTTGTACGAGAAAAAATAGCGGATGGCTCGTTAAAGGTTTTGCACATTCATTCGGCTGATCAACTTGCAGATATTTTTACCAAACCCTTAGGACGGGGTCTTTTTCGGCGACTTCGGTCCAAGATTGGAGTATCCGATGGATCCTCCATCTTGTGGGGGCGTATTACGGAAGTCAAATAATATCAATTTCAAATTAGATGTATTTTTAGATAGGATTTACTGTTGTATAATTGCCCTAGATTAGCTCCTTGATTTTCTCTATTTTCCTTTGTATACATCCTGTAATCGGCTATAATTAGCCAAAGAGTTTCAATACAGAAATTGCATCTTAATACAAAATCCCTATTCCGTTATATATGAAACCTTGCTATACTAGGACCAAATTTAAAAAACGTGTTGATTTTAGACTAACCATTGTAAAAAAAAACAGCGTTTAAAGCTAAGAGCTAAGTCATTATGGCAGTTTGCATGTGTTATTTGATTCATGTTTTCTGTTGTGACAAACATTAGCTCAAATTTCTTCTAAAACTATCTAATTTTAGCAAATTCGTTATTGACATCATCTTCTTTCTTTTTGTAGAGATAATAGATAGTCATGGAAAATGAAGGGAGATATAAGGAAGTTCAAGTGGGTTAGATTGACTTTTCAATACATTTTGACTTTTTCTTCTTGAGTTTTATGAATATAACAAAATTTTTTGTGCAAATGCAAGTGACTGAAAGAATCAATGTGTAAACCCCTCAATGAACAGTACGCATGAGTTCATTAGGTAAAAAGAGGACCCCCGCAAAGCGGGGGATACTTCACTAGTTCGAGTTAAAAAATACTAAGAAATAAATATACCTGTGCAATTCACTCACACACTCGTCTTATAATATTTAACCATTTTCTCCTCAAAATTCTTTAAAATTTTAAAATGGGAGTAAAATAAGCATTTAAAAGTCATTTAGGCTGGTGGGTGTGCGCACACCGGGCTGATCCCTCGGCTTGCCGAGCTCGGCTCGGTTTCTCGGTTAATACTGCCGAGTTGTGTTGACCAATGGGAAAGTAGGGTAGCTGGCAACGACTATTTCCATTTAAATTTTCTTAAAAAAAAAAACTCTTATAAATACTACAACCTTAAACCATTTTAACTCATCAACATCAACTTACAACTCATATACACTCTCTCAAAATGTCGTCTTCGTCATCTTCATCGTTGTTTGATGCCTTGCTTGAAACGACTATAGAGGTTATTCAGGAGGTGGAGCAGATGATCGAGCAACTACAAGAAGAAAATGCGGAGAATGCACGCCGGAGGAAGAGAAGATACATACAAAGATTTCGTGAGGCGGCTAATGATCGACTCCTGCAAGATTACTTTGTGGATGACGCCAACTTTATAGGATATTATTTTCGTCGCTGGTTCCGTATGCATAAATCTCTGTTTCTGTGTATAATCAACGACGTCACGATAGTGTGTCCATTTTTTGAACAACGTCGAGATGCTAGAGATACAATTGGTTTTACTCCTATACAAAAATGCACCGCTGCACTTCGTCAGTTAGTGTATGCCACTTGCCCCGATGCACTAGAGGAGGACCTTAGGATGTCCGGACGTGTTGCATGCAGACCCGGTTTAGGGCAGGTGCAATATGGGCAATGGAAAAGGGCCCAATTTTTTTTATAGTATATGATGTATCGGTTCAGCCCCAAGCAATCCAACATTATCGGAAATCAGCGTCAAACCGAAGACAGCAGCGATCGATCATTCGATCAATACATCATCGATTCATCGTGTCGTTTTCGTTAAAAAAAAGTTGATTGTAGCAATCAACAAATACAAATCAGTCCAATCGACATTCGATCAGGGCAGGGAAAGGGCAAGGCATCACGCCTCAACGAAAGCGTGCAGCAATCATCGATTCATCATTCATCGAATCATTGTCCATCCTCCATCGAATATCGATACAGCAGATTCTAGGTGAGCGTCGATCATGATTAGAGTCTTAGACAGTTAGACGATTATCCATTTATGATTTATCCTGTATTCCTATTATCACTTTATCAATGATTCTTCATTCTTGAATCTTGATTCTTGGTCCTGCTAATGTAATAGATTATGAGAAATTAAGGAATGAGGAATAAGGAATTAAGGATTATGAGTTTGTAAATTATAATTGTCAATTCAATTGCATATTTGAATCAGTTGAATGTTTGAATGAATTATAGAATAAATAGATTATCAATTTTTCAGATTCATGGTATGTTTAATTGTGTAATTGTTTAACTGTTTATCTTTAACTTTTTAATTTTTCAGATTCTTGAATGTTATTCATGAATGTTTAATTGTTTATCACTATGTCGTGTTGTCATTATGTCATATTATCATATTGAAATCTGATTGAATGATTCACAATGTTGAATGAAATCAATGAATGATTTTGAAATAGATTATTAGAAACAGAAATTATATTATGAGATTATGTTTATTGTATAATTGTTTATCAGAAATTTGGAATTTAGAAACCATAGTGTTTAAAGAATCAAATCATATTTATTGTTTGTAAAATTTTAGAGATGAAGTGTAAACAACCATCCGGTAGTGAAAAACGTAAAAAAAAAAGAACTAGATGAAGAAAAGAGAAAGGTTGAAGCCGGTGCTCTAGATAAGTTTATCCATAGATAACCTATTGAAGAACATGTTGAAGAGCACATTGAAGAGCATGTTGAAGAGCATGTTGAAGAGCACGAACATATAGAAGTAGAAGAGGCAGAAGAGCAAGAGCCCGTTAAAGAAATTGTTAATATATACATGATCCAAGAAGGTGGGAAAAACTTAATTTTGAGAAGATTAAACTTTTGGTCCAAAAAGATCCTAAAAGAGATAATAGTATTATGTATGGTCCCTACGATAAATTTGGTAGACGATTTTCTGCAGCTTTATATACAAGAACTTTACCAAATTTGGAGAAGTGTGATAGAGAATGGCTAATATATTCGAAAGAGCTAGGCAGTGTATTTTGTTTCTGTTGTAAAGTGTTTAGAAAAGGGATTTCAAAAGGTAAATTGGATGGTGAAGGTTATGCAGATTGGCACCATGTTACCACTAGGGTTAAAGAACACGAAATTTCATTGGATCATCTTACAAATAGGAATAAGTGGTTTGATATGCGTAAAAGATTGAAGTTGAAATAAATAATTGATAAAGTTCAATACGAGCAATTCAAGAAAGAAAGAGATTACTGGAAACAATGCCTTTTGAGAATCATTGCAGTAGTGAAGTTTCTTGCTAAATATAATTTAACATTTTGTGGATCCAATGAAAAGTTGTATAAAAAAGGTAACTATAAATTGTAAATTTTTTTCTAATTCCACCAAATACCTTTTTGTTAATTATTATGACTGATTTCACTTCTTATTTGTTAATTGTATTTAATAGGTAACAAATTTTTTTTGGGTGTCATTGAAATGTTGGAAGAGTTTGACCCGGTTATCAAAGAGCATGTGAGGCAGATCACAAGTGATGGGCTTCATGTGCATTATCTTGACCGCTTAATCCAAAACGAACTAATATCTTTGCTACCTCAAGAAATTAAAAAAGAACTTATCAAGAAGATAAAGGAAACAAAATACTACTCAATCATACTTGATTGTACTCCCGATTCAAGTCACCAGGAACATATGACTATAATAGTGAGGTATTTAACGTTATCATATAATTTTGTTACTATCGAGTAGTCCTTTTTAGGTTTTTTGAATGTTGATGATACCTCTGGAAAAGGACTATTTGATATTACACTTAAAGAGTTAAAGTCTCTTGGTCTTGAAATTGATGATATGTTTGGTCAAGGCTATGATAATGGAGCAAACATGAAAGGAAAACACCAAGGAGTGCAAAATAGATTTTTAGATATAAATCCTAGATCATTTTACACTCCTTGTGGTTGTTATTCTCTTAATCTAACATTATGTGATATGGCTAACAAGTGTGTTAAAGGAAAGATCTTTTTTGGATTCATCCAACGCATTTATACTATCTTTGCAAATTCTACTAAGAGGTGGGAAATTTTGAAAGATAATGTTAAAGCTTGGAGTCTAAAGTCATTGTGTCAAACTCAATGAGGAAAGTCGGGTTGAGAGTGTAAAGGCTATTAAACTTCAACTTGTGGATGTATGGGAAGCTTTACTTCAAGTTGGAGAAAAGATAATGATGTTGCAATTGCAAGTGAAGCAACTTCACTAGCAGAAAAAGAACTTGGTGACTTTGAATTTTTGGTATCAACTGTTATTTGATATGAAGTAATAAACCATGTGAATACTGTGAGCAAGAAGTTACAATCAAAGGATATGCATCTTGATAATGCTATTACAGAAATAAACAAATTGATTGGGTACTTCAAGGATTATAGAGAAACTGGTTTTTCAAAAAAGATTGTTGAAGCTAAGGAGATTGCTATTGAAATGGGTATTGATCCAATATTTCCACAAAAGCGTTTGATTGAAAGGAAAAAAAAGGTTTGATGAGAGTTCAACTAGCAAAGAAGTTTCATTTACACCTGAAGAGAATTTTAGAGTCATTTATTTCTTATTCATTGTTGATCAAGCTATTTCTTCTCTGGAGACAAGATTTGAACAATTCAAAGAGTATGACAAAGTATTTGGTTTTTTATTTCCACATAATTTGAGGGGAATTAAAGATAAAGATCTTAAGTCGTATTGTCATCGTCTTGAAAAAACACTCAAGTTTGAAGAAAGATCGGATATTGATGCCGAGGAACTTTATACGGAGTTGAAATTATTTGAGACATTGGAAACAATGAATTTAGTAACCCTATAGATGTAATGAAGTTTTTGAAAGAACTTGATTATTTCGCAAATGCAAGCATTGCATACAGAATATTGTTGACTATTACATTAACGGTTGCATCTGTAGAAAGGAGTTTTTCGAAATTGAAGTTTGTGAAATCTTACTTACGCTCCACAATGACACAAGAAAGACTTAGCAGTTTGGCAATGATATCTATCGAGAACGAAATCTTAGAGAGTATAGACTATGAAGAGTTGATCAACCAATTTGCAATCAAGAATGCTAGGAGGGCTTCACGGATCGTCGGTTAGCTGTTAGGATATGTAATTACTCATTAAAATACTATGATTTTGTTTTGTTTATTGCTATAAAGTTTATCGTCATTTTAATAAAAAAAAATCAGTTTATGTAATTTAATCGTTACACGTTAAGGCCTAAGGGCCTTTTTTATTCACCTCGTCATGGGCATTTGAATCCTCAAAACGGGCCCTGGTTGCACGAACTAGCCTTCACAAATTTTGCAAGTATGTCATGAGATTATATGGTCCACGATATCTGTGCATACCTACTTGTAGTGACATCCAACAATTGTATACTCATCACTCAAACGTGCACGGCTTTCCTGGAATGTTAGGAAGCCTAGATTACCTCTACTGGGCATGGGGTTGTTGTCTGAATGCCCATAAAGGGCAATACACCTGAGGCGATCATGGTTATCCAACCGTTGTACTTGAAGTGGTGGCTTCACAGGATATGTGGATATGACATGCATTCTTGGGCTCAGTTGGCTCCTTTAATGACATCAGTGTTCTTAACATGTCTCCGTTACTTGAAGACATGTACAACGGGACTGCACCCGACTCCTATTTTCAAGTAGCTGGAACATCGTATATGAACGGGTATTATCTTGTGGATGGGATCTATCCGGAGCGTGCTTGTTTTGTGAAGTCATTGTCTTGTCCAAATTATCGAAAAATGTTGAAGTTTAAGAGAGCTAAAGAGTGAGCGAGAAAGGATGTTGAACGAGCATTTGGAACTTTGAAAAAACGTTGGCATATTCTTAAATATCTCGCGCCGTATATGGAGGAGAAGAAAATGAGCGAGGTGATGTATACTTGTATCATATTGCATAATGTAATTCTCGAAGACGAATGAAATGCAATATGTGAGTATAACGAAAACGAGATCGTTCCACCGACACAAGCTTTTGAGGTTGGAAGCGTGAAGTACATGTCGAGGAGGGCATTAGTTCATGATGTTCAGACGCATCATGTTCTTCGTAGGGACTTGACGGAACATATTTGGAACGTCAACCACATCGATCTTAACACGAAACTGGTCGACGATTTGGAAGGTCAATTTTCCAATGAAGATGTTCTTTAGGTCTATCTAGGTTTGGTAATTTTAGTTTGTATGTTTTTTATTTTAAATTCTATTTTTTTTGGTGTGTTTGTTGTTTTTTTGAATTTCTATGTTTTTATTTTGAAGTTTAATGAATTTTTAGTTTTAAAAAAATGCTATATTTGAAATATTTATTTTGTATATTTAAAAAAAAAGAAAAGATAGCATGGCAAGTGTGGCAACCTGCGCCTAACAAATAACAAATTTTGGCTAAAGTGTGGCAAGTGTGACGTGACGCTTACGTGGACCGTGACATGTGTGGCACCGTACCCACTAGCCTTATTGATGGTAAAAATAAGCACTAGGCACTCGCGTATTCCATACACAATGCAAAACACAAGATTAGCAACATTTCAATAAAAGAAAGTAAATATCCTCCTACATTTTATTCCTACTTATATTCCTACCATATCAAATGTTGACATGTGTCATATTTAATGACACATTTAATGAATGAGGATATTTAATTTCTCTTTCAATAATTATGGAAAAATCTCAAAATATTTACATTGCTACAAAATCATCAAATTCGATAAGCTCAAAGCAAAACTTCCAATATAATGCAATTTTGCAATGCATGTATGCTTCTATATATTCTCAAATGCCAAAGTCATATCAAAGTCTAAACTAGGGATGAACATAAGTCGGTTTAGGTCGGTTTTTGGCTAATACCAAACCAAACCGTAGAAAGTCGGTTTTCGGTTTGTAAAACCATATAGGTTCGGTTTTTGCATGGTTCAGTTTTTCGGTTTTCCAGGTTGGGTTTTCGGTTTTAAACCGTGGGCTTATGAACTCCTGTTTTTTTTTCTAGTTTTTAGGTTCAAACTCAGTCAAAGTACGTTGCGATAAATAATATTGTATCTACTTTAAATATACTAAAATAAAGAGTACGAATTATAGTATTCTAAAAGCATAAAAGTGTTCAAAAGATCAAAGTTTAACACCATTAACAGTTTGTTGAAGATAAACATAAAGTAATAAAGAGATAAAATCTAAAGTCTAAAATTAAAAGTTTAAAACATAATACCAAACCGTTATTTTTCGGTTTTTGTAAAATTCAAACCTAAATCGTCGGTTATTGCTTTGGTTTCGATTTTTCAGTTTCGGTTATGTCGGGTTTTTTTTCGGTTTTCGGTTCGGTTTTTGCTCATCTCTAGTCTAAACATCTCACAAATGATGTCTAAAAAAATTATATAGCTGTTCAAAAAACAAAAAAATGATGCCTAAAATTGTGAACATCTATAGATGGCACAACTAAACACATCTTATGCACGTTCAAATCAAGTAGGTACAAGTGAACAATCACACAATTACCACGAGAGGTTGTAAATTAAATTTGGTGTGCTAGTGAGCCCTCTAGAATGTAATCACAACATTTTTTTTTAACATTTTTCAAATTCCAAAATTTGGTACCCATGTCTTTTGTGGCCACACAAGTTTCAAACTTATCCTAAAGTGGATACATATGATCATTGATCAAAGTTAAATTTCCAAAACAGTAAAGTTTGTTCCCATTAAACAAAAACCCTTTACAAAACTCATGCTGTGAATGCACACGATATTATAGATAGTATTTCACACATATGTAGAAAGGGACATGTGTTCTTTGGTCGCAGTTCCTCTATTCCATTTCTATTGATAAGTAGAAGCTTATTTGTCACCAAAAAAACAAAGTTATTACGTAGATAATCATTAATTAACATCATAATGATCACACATTCCCAACTTGAGTTTGGAGAGAAGGAGGGTGTTAGAGTGTATTTCGCTAATTTTGGATTTCTCAGGGTTACCTTGCATTTTTTGGTAATTTGTGATTATCAAAGTTGAACGGTGATTTGTCATAATTTTAGTGGGTAGGATTTTTTGGTAATTTGTGATTATCAAAGTTGAACGGTGATTTGTCATAATTTTAATGGGTAGGAATAATTGTAGGAATAAAAAGTAATAGGATATTTAATTTCTCATTTATAAATACTTTATTTCAGCAAGGTATTTGACATTGTATTTTGTTACGTTGTAAATTACGTTTTCTCTACATCAATAACACATCAACGAATTCAAGCCTCCATCTATTTCTCAATCCCTTTCGTCGATCAAATCATATTCCACACATGAATCCTAACATGACCATTAGTTTATATCTTTTAGCAAGTCTTTAGTTTTGTTATCAGTTAGCCCGACCTATTTTGATGTTTCAGAATTCAGATGCGTTGTTTATTACTATCTCTATGCAACAAAATTGTCACTAACATCAAAAGTTGTACGCAAGCAACAAAAATAGTAACTTACGCTGTAAAATGATCTGTATATCATGTAATAAGTTCATACATCTGTTAACTCCAACTCGATCGGACCTAATATATCATCTACTCCACAAGATTTACTTACTCCATCTACAATATAATTTTATTTTACTGTGAATTCTATAACAATAAGTTATAACCCCAATCAACATTTTGTGTAAAAAAAAAGTTAATTCCATATTTGCTCATCACATTCACCACATCCTTCTTGAGCAACATCATCAATCTGTACGCCGGAATCATAAACACCTCCGATCTTCCAATCAGCCGGCAAAACACTCTTGGCCCAAATCCACTTTCCGTCATAGCCGGAGGTCACCACCAGCCGGAGTTGCAGGGCACCTGCCGGAGCTCTACTCGTGTCCCAAACAGCCCCATAATTTCTGGTCAAATAAGTCCAGCTTGACGAACCAACCTACAGAAGAAAGTCAAACCATGAATTAGAGGTAAGTACAAGTGTATTGCATGATTGTACAACTTGTATTGCATGGCTTTTGACTAACCTGCGCAATGTCAGCGCCAACGATTTCGGTTTGACCACCTTGGTATAGGAATTTGAGTGCAAGATAATTAGGCTTTTGAGTAGATTCTTCAACTCTTACAGTGAAGTTCTTGCCTTTGAAATCACATGGTACTCTGTTTTAAGGGATACAAAATCAGGTCAAAAAAACTTTAAGTAAAACAATTATGAACGTATTATTATGGAATAGCAATTGTTTTTTTTTTTTTTAAATACAAATTGAAAAGGTTACATTTAGCAAGAGTGAACTTTATATGGGATAATCAATGATAACTAAAACTACAAGAAGTCATAATTTATACATGTTGTATCAATGGCAACTAAAACTATGGGGGTGTTTGCTTTATGCATATATATATGTATGATTGTCCAAATAGAACTAAAACTCAAAAGAGTTGTACTTATGGCAAACTAAAACTAGAAAACGTTGTATTTTATGGTTATGCATGCTTAAAAAGGGTTGTACTTTATGCATGTATGATTGTACCATGACCAACATAGACTAAAAAAGAGATGTACATTGACACATTGTGCATGTATTATTATACCAAGGACAACCAAGACTCAAAAAGTTGTATTTTTAACCATGCATGATTCTAACAAACTATCAATGGCAACTAAACCTTAAAAAGGATTGTACTTTATGCATTTGTGATTGTACAAAGTGCAACCAAGACTCAAAAAGACTTGTACTTTTTGCATATATGATTGTACCAATTGACTCAAACTCACCTTCTATACTCCACGTTGGCAACACCAAGTTTCAACAAGTTTTTGCCCATGTCCTTATTAGCCATGGCCATGAAAGCTCTACCACTCAACACAAAATCCGTCTCATTGTTTTTATTCTCATCAGTTACTATCACTTGAGTCCCAGTTTTGCTACACAGCTTAGAATCCAGACATCTTACCTGCAAAATTACATCCATACCCCCATTCAGCACACAAAATTCACACAACAATATGCTAAACACCAAGGCCAAGAATGTAAATATAAGAATTCCTAACCTGGAAACAAGCCCCACAACCCGACCCGGATTTGTAAAGGTTGGGAACAGCAGCAGCAAGGTGGCTACCATAGAAGCTAGCAGCAGAGGAACCATACCCACATGCTCCAGCTGCATTAATTTCAGAAATTAATTAATACCCATTAAATTATTTGAAGAAATATTATCTGGGTCGATCTCAAAATTAATTTTTTCAATTAAAAAAGAAGTTGGGTCATAATCGATGATCATCAAGAAAGTGATTTACTCGTGGATTAGAAAGAATGAAAGAAAAAAGATTAATTTTTACAGCAAAATTTACTTAAAAAACGTCGGTTCGTGAACACTCACAAGTTTATTTCAAGAAATCTTTTCTTGGTCAATCGAATAATCGATTATATCAATTCAAAATCCATATGGGTCGTGATCAAATTGATCATCCATTACAAAGTAAAGAAGATGGTAATTAAAAGTTTCTTACAAGAAAGAGAAGAAGCTTTGGAGAAGAAGGCAGCTTTGCTTTGATGAAGGCATCGATCACAAGCATTTGTGGTGGAGGAAATGGAAATGAAAAGAAAGAATAGGTAGAAGAATCCCATTTAGTTTAGTGTGTGTTTTGGAAGAAGAAGGAGAATAAGAAGGTAAAGAAGAAATGGATTACAAGTCTATTTATAGTTTTTTTTTTTTGGGATTTTTATTTTAGTTTTTTGGTGTACGCGTGAAAGAGAAATGGATTACACTTTAACACGGTTATGGTTATCATCAAAATTTCTTTACAGTAAATGCAGTCTAATGCGATTATATATTTACATGCATAGAGCATTAAATTAATACATTCTTTGTTGTTTTAAAATTAAACATGGATTAGGATTACAATTATTAACTTTTTGAACGGTTTACAATGTTCGTTTAATCTAAAAATAACTTTTTCTAAATACTTAGTACATAAAAAATAATAGTTTATAAGCATTTATTGTACTTTAGACAATTTTTTATCCTTAAACATAATATATAATAAAAATCGAATAGATTTTAAATAAAATAATTTGAAACTGTCACCTGTAAAAGAATATAATATATTTGTCTAAAAATCATTAAGATATTAGCTAAATTTGGTGAGAGGAATGATAGATATCAGAATTCTTTTTTCTAAGAATATATATTTAACTATTAATCATTTTTTTTAATTATGTGTCAAACCAGATATTTTAATGTCGATGCATAGAGGGGGTCATGCTAAATAAACAATCATGGATTAGAGATATGGGTGGGGAGGGGAAAAGGGAAGTGGTCTAGAGAAGTAGGATAAATTGTTCCTCTCCATAGATTTATATTTTCTTTTATGTTATTCAATTATTAGGGCTCTACATATTGGTCTAATGATAATTACACAGGATTTCGTATTCCACATTTTTCAATTTTAGGCTCGGCGTTGTTTTAACAGAATTTATCAAACAACACATATATATAATATTATAATTCTAAGTTGAATGGTTTCAAATCATCTAAACATTAAGTTGAATGGCTTCAAATCATCTAAACATTTCCAAATTCCAATCGAATACATTTATGTCAAATGTATATACAAATGTAGATTTACATGGACATGATACATCACATATGATGATTTGATACACCAACAAACCTAGCAGTATAGTAAGATATCCTTTTTTTTTAACAGAGTTCAAGCTTGTATGAGACAAGTGAGTTTAAAAATAGATTAGAATGTGTATTATTGTTTTAAAAGAATTATTTTTTTAATACATGATTTCCTCATGAGCTCCGACTCTTTTTCTTATCTTACTAAGCATAACTTATACCATTTAGAATTGTTAAATACACAAGTTTCATACGCTTTTATAAATCTCATATCAATATCATGATCTAATTATAACTTTGTTCGTAATAATAAATTTTTATATGCTTTGATGCTATTTCATAAGGAAAGATCTTGTATTCGGTTTTTGTTAGTAAATTTTTTTAATTTTAATACAATACAAATAGATTTACAAAATTCGTTTAAATTATATTATATGGATTATGATCATCTGTAAAATTTTAGATTGAATTCTTTTATAACATAAAAAGTAACATTTATACATTTGAATAATAACGCGGAACAAAAAAGAGAGTATAATGCGGAGTGGAGGCAATGGAAAAACAATTTGGTGGATGGAGCTCTTTCACCGACTCTTTTTCCTTTTTCTATAATAAAACCCCATATGTTTTGATTGGTTTTCTTCCTCACAATAATTGGTTTTACACCCACATATTATATTCACAACAAAAATATATTTTCATCCAAAAAAAATTAATATTTTAAGAATTTGATCTTACATATCTTATGTAAAAAGATTTTAATTATTAAAATAATAACTTAGTCGATATAAAAATATGAACAAATTATAAATAATTATAACAAAATGACCAAAGTACCATTGTTTTAGATTCAATTGCTAAATAAAACCATCTTATTTTTCAAAAGTAGTTGTGTTTGCCCATGAGTTTGAGATGAAATGAAAGGGACAATAGCACAATTACACATTGAAATGGATTTTTTTTAACAAAATGACATATTATCCTTGGTTTAGATGGGTAAGTAAAGTTTGGGATTTGTCGAAGCTTTAGGGTGAGGGTAGGGCTAGGCATAAACAGAAAGCAATGTCAAAGTTTGAAGTTTGGTCAAAGGGAAGAGATGGAGTAAAAGGAAGTCAAAACTAGAATAACACCAAAAATAAACAGCTATTCATTTGCTAATATGTTCCTTACCCTACCCCCAACCCCACCCCACTCCACTCCATATGCCAACCCCTCCCCTACCATTTTTGGTCCACTAAAAATGGCACATCAATTGCAAACAACTCACCTACAACTGTATCTTTGGATTACCATCAACTAAGATCGAACACTCGACCACATCTTCAACAAGCCATGACTCACTTAAAACGAGTGTAAATAGATTTGTTACACATGAGTCGGACAACGATCGAGTTTGACTCAGTGTATGTATAATATGATCAGTATGTCCCACGATGAGAGCGTAGCTAGTGGTCAAAGTATAAAATTTCATAAATAAGATCAAAGGTTCAATACCTCACACACCTAATGTACTGTGATTTACCCCATGTAATGGGCCTGTGACGGGTTCAGCGTAGATCGTCCAAATGATGTGGTTTACTATTTTTAATATGATAAGTGTGTAAGATATATGTGTTAACTCTCTAAAAAAACTTTTATAAGCAGAGACATAAGACTTCAACATAACATTAATTTATATATAGGACATTTATATATATAGGACAGTATCGTATGGATTTGAAATAGAAAAAGTGTACACGTATGTGTTTTCTTACTACCTATGGTTGAAATCACGAATATAAATAAGTTAGAATGAAAACGGATAATTATCACATTTATAGTTTTATATTTATATATGTCTGATTGTGTTGATAGAAAATCGTTTAGTAGGTCAAGTCAAGACAAAAGAAGGTACGGCAAGTGACCAAGTATGACAAAACACTCTCGGTGGCACCAAGTATAATACTACCTTTATGTTTGTAGATATTATTCATTTTGTTGAATACTAATTGTTTTTTATATGGAAAAACTTGTTCGCATCATTAGTGATGGGCAAATGTTGCTACGTTGCCGAACATACAAGTTCTTTTTGTTGTCGTTTCACAAAACATTATTATCAATTATATATTTGTATTAGTGATTCTGGCTATCATGCATTTAAGTACACCAACATTTAAAAGAACGACTTTAGGCAATTTGTCATAGATATTTTACAAATAATATGGTTAAAGTGACTCTTCTACCGGGAGTCTCGAGAATGGGCACATGAATGACTAAATGGACGAAACTGAACAAGATATGGGTGGACCAACAATGCTTGTGAGCGGATTGGTGGTGAACTGTTCTGACGATGAAAAGCTCACCCGATTCAGGCTTTCACTGCTTTAGAGGAATGCTTGGGCTGAACGACATCACCTGTCTGGTTGGCCATTGTAACAGTCCGATGAAACAAGAGAGCAGTCTAGTTATGTGATCACAATTTGATTGGGTTTCGTAAACACATGTTGTTTAAGTTTTTCAGGTGTTGTCAGGGTTATTTTGAGTTATTTTTTAGAATAGTTGTTATTTTCCCAATAATTGATCTATACTATGACTCAAAAATATTGTCATCTTATCGTTTCTTTAATATTAATCTCTTAGTCATGACATCTCCTGTAATTAACTTATTTCAATAGTTTTTTTTATATAAATTTAACTAATTTATTTTCATCTATCCGAAAATATTCTATAAAACCACTTTATTTAATTAGTTCATTTTTAAGCACAAATCATATTTCAATACGAATGTATAAGGAAAATCTCCAGAAAATTCATAATATTTACCCTAATTTACGAATAAGTCTCAAATTAAAATTTATTTACGAAAAAACATTCATTACCGATAAAAATGATGATTTGACATTTTTTTCCCCGGTTTACCGGTTTCATTGCTAATCTGGTTTCCTTATGTCTCATTATTTTACCTTAATTTACGAATAAGTTCTAAACTAAAATTAAGTGATTATTTGATCATTTTCTCTGTGTAACATACATTTTATCGGTTTCATTGCTGACCTAACGTTTAGTCATTAAATGAGCTAATGAGATGAATATGTTGTGTTATATAATGTTATGTTTACCATAAAACTTGATATACTGTTGCATTGTATATTTTTTGGAATATAAAATGCATCTAACGAAAACTACAATAATTACATAAACTAACAACTTTTTCATTTTTGAAGTTTATAAGAAATTTCAAATTGTCTATCTAATATGGATTTATTTAGGGAAAATGACATAAAAGCCTTAAGTTTTCACAAAAATGTCGGTTTTACCCTTGGACGTGTTTTAGTTCCAGTAAAGTCGGATGTTTTGTTTAATTTGTTCATTTATACCTTTAAGTGGTTTCTGTTGGATTTGGTGTCTAAAGCTCATAACTATTATTGGTATGCACTTGATTTGATAGTAGCATGATCTTTTTGGGTTGCCTTCACTCATGCAACTTGACAAGATGACTAGTGGAGAGAGAGTAGAATTTATTATTTGAAATAATAAATTGGTACTCAAAATGATTTTATTAATATATTACAAGATTAATATATTATTTTGAAATCATATTATTAATTAGTATTTAATCACAAATTAATTTGATATTAATTTTAGGATTAAAGGAACTTATTAATAATGGAGGGACTGTTTTGCAAATCATTGATAGTTGTAAAACTGGGCTAATGGACTCATTAATTAGGAGTTGACAAAATCCTATAGGGAGGCCCTATAGATTTCGTCCAAGGCCTACTGGTAAGAGGTCCATGGGCTGCTTAAACCTTAAGCAGGAAATTGAGGTTTCCTCTAGAAACCCTAGCAGCCCTCAGCCATATATAAACCCTTCAGGTCATTAGAATTTCGGCCCTGAGCATGAGGTTCTTACCCTAGCTGGTTTTTCTAGTGTCTCTCCTCTCATCTTGTTGCATTGGGTGTTTGTGAACCGTTAGAGGTGCAACATTTTGGGCACTAAGCTTTCAAGAGTCAAGGATCATCAAGATTGACTTGTTATTACTATATAACAAGTGAGGTAATCTTCTAACCCTAATTTTCTGTATGAATTTCGAAAATTGTACGTGAGATCTAGGGTTATTGCTTTGGTATTCAATTTACATGTTCAATCAGTGAAAAACTTAGATCCAAAGCAATTAGGGTTGCATGATCACTTATGAATATAGATATGCTCATAACCCATCAGATTCTAGGTAACCTACCGGTTATCTAATGTTAGTAAAACCCTTGAATTTTCAAAAATGTTCGGATTTACCCTTACTTGGATTTTATTTAGATTATTTAGATTATTATTATTATTATTATTATTATTATTATTATTATTATTATTAGTATATATTTTTCATACATTTTTAAATGTATAAAAATATTTTTATTAATATATATATATATATATATATATATATATATATATATATATATATATATATATATATGCTTAGGTTATTCTATTCTAACTAATTATTGTGTGGATGTAGGAATGAATGTGGGCCAATCATTTAACTTATTTTAAGAAAGTGATTAATACATACTATTAAATTAAAGATAATTAAAAAATGCCATCTAATTTCATTCTAAGTGTATTTTAGTGAATTAACATAAATTAAAAAAAAAAAAAATTACAGATTTTAAGGAATAATTAATTCTCTAAACTTTAAAAATCTGATTTTTTTATAATAAGTATATTAATTCGGATATTCTAAAAGAATGTGTTTATGATTATCTTTAGAAAAACATTAAATTCTGACAGAATACTATAAACATATATTATCAAGATTAATAATTTTTAATGAATACAAATTTTATATGAAAAGAATTTTAACATCTTAAAATCAAAAATTACATTAATTCTTCACAAATACAACTATAAACATTCAAACATTACATTCATTCTGAAAGAATATATATAATAATGGTTAACAATTACATTTATTCTTTAAGAATAAAACATTGAAATCTAAGTAAAACAATAATACATTCTAATAGAATATATGTTGCTAATCAATCTGACAGAATAGACTTGTCCATCTCATGCACCCTCTTCCAACCTTGAAGCCTTTGATCATCACATTCCCTTCACACTTTCTATGAAAATAATTGTAAATCGAATTATGTAGAATAAAAATCTGTGAGAATGATTTAATATGATAAATAATAAAACAAACTATAGTAATTTTGATAGAATATACTGATATAAAAAATAACAATGTTACATTATTGCATAATAGTTCATATTAGAAGCTTTAGCAAGTTCGTATTCTTTAAGAATGCTGACAGTTCTACCAGAATTGTTACCAAAAAATACAGTAAATAACACAAAAAATTTTGAACACAAAAAATATACGATCAATAATCAATAAATTGAAAAAAGTTTTGAACACAAAAAAAAGGATTTTATTCAAGAATGTTTTTTTCTCAAGAATAGGGCGTTATCCTAATTTCTCTTAGGGCATTATCCTTATTTAAACACACAATGGTCTTATCCTAATTCCATTTATTTAATTTGAACTAATCATCACTATAATTGGAACTGAATGTGATCTCTAAACTGTCAATTATAGGGAATGAGACAATGTTAAAACAAATGGTTAGATAATTCAAAGTTTAAACAATTAGGTTCACCTCATCTTTTAAAATCAAGAAATTACATCAATTCAAGGCAATATTATAAACAAAAACAATGTAATTGGGGTTGGTGACATCTGTAGAAATGCTAAAACACTATCATTGTCGCCTTTGATTCCCATTCCCAAGAAGGAATATGAATATGAATCCTAATTCCAGCCTAAGGTACCAAAGGATTCCTATTCCAATTCCATTAATTAGAAGCCATTGACTTACCTTTGTTTTTGAAACAATTTGACAAAAGATTCGATCAAACAGAACAAAATGGAAGGGTATGATAAGTTGTCTCCAGTTCTCCGTCTCCAGCTTTGTCTGTCTCCAGCTTTGTGAAAGTAGAGCACTGGAAGATATTAAACAGCCGTCTCCGACATGTATTTACAGTTTCCAGGAAAGAAGTCAACAACATAAGAAACACTAGTGTTGTATGAGGATGCAAAAAAGCGAATTGAATCTTACCGAAGGTGGAATAGGGTGACGCTCGTAGACAGCGGTGCTGGAGGAGGAATAAGGCAACACTGAAACCACCAGATTTTGGTGTATATGAAACCACCCATAACTCCAATTAAACCCCTACTGACGTGCGACTGGCGTTTATGCCCTGGATTGTAAAATCACCATTCTAGCAAAATTGTGGTTGTATTCGTTGCTCACCGAGAATGAAGGCTTAGGGCATAAGAGCCTGATGTGCGATTGGCATTTATCATATTCGACCACCATAGTCATCGTTGGCTCCCTACGATGCCCTAACACCACCACAGTTTCGCATCACAATCCGTACAAGACACGATTAACACACTAGTAAGCCACCAATTCGAAAAAAATTGCCTTTGATTTCCAGTTATTTGAGCGAAATGGAAATAGAAAAGAAGGAGGTGGAAGAGGGCGATGCTATATAGTATCCAATTCTTTGTCTCGATTTTCACTGAGGATTGTTCATATAAAAGAAAAATAAGAGGAATATTGTAAATGAGCAGACGTTCGTAGGCAGCAATATTGCTGCCAGAGTTGGCCCTATTTTTTTCCGATCGCAGGAGGGTTAGGGATTTTGAATGGGGGTTGTTGACTGTTTTAAAGAGACAGGAGGATGACACCTTGATTATAGGAGATTAATTATGGAATTTGTTTTACCTTTAATTCAAATGACTAAATTACCCTTATCCATGATTCTAAATTGATTGGCCCACAATCATTCCTACATCCACACAATACTTAGTTAGAATACCTGAACCTATCTCTCTCTCTCCCTCTCTCTCTCTCTCTATATATATATATATATATATATATATATATATATATATACATACATACACATACATTTGAAAGCCTAGGTATTCCTTTAATAACGTACTTATATATTAAAATGTAATTATTTGTATTTAGTAGGTATAAATATATATTTATTTCATATAAAAATATATTGTATACATATAAATATAAAAATACATATTTATAAGGTTTATATTGTATAAAAGATATCATTATATGTATTTTTACATATTACTAAGTATAAATATGTATTTATTTCATATTTAGATGCATACGATAGTTTTTATACAATATATATATATATATATATATATATATATATATATATATATATATATATATATATATATATATATGTAAAGTGATGTTTTTAAACTTATAAATACGTTTTCATTTGTATTTAATAGATATATTTATGTGTATTTAATTGTATTTAATAGATATAAATATGAAATAAATACATATTTATACTTATTAAGCAAACACAAAAAATAAATACATATTTATACTTAGTAAGCAAACACGAAAATCTTTTTTTTTTTTTTTTTTGTTTTGGTTGATGAATCACCCAAAGAATTAAAAAAATGCTTCGTTTATATGTATTTTACCATACAAAAATATGTAGAAATAAATACATATTTATTCGTTTATATCTTTTTCAGTAATTTTATACTAAAAGCTGCGATTTTTCAATAAAAAAATTAAATTTTTTTTTTGTGACCTCTAAGTATTTTTTTATACATTTTTATAATTTTTAGGGTTTTTTTGTTTTCCAAATAACCATTCCCTATATATATATATATATATATATATATATATATATATATATATATATATATATATATATATATATATATATATATATATATATATATATATGAAATAAATACATATTTATTCTTTATAATGTGTACAAATACATATAATTATATCTTTTATAAAATATAAACCTTACAAATAGATATTTTTATATTTATATGTATACAATATATTTTTATACAAAATACATACATACATATATATATATATATATATATATATATATATATATATATATATATATATATATATATATATATACCTACTAAAAATAAATATATATATATTTAATATATAACTATGTTTTGAAATGCATACATTGGCTTTCAAATGTATATAAATACTAAATTGAAGTAAATATATTCTTAAATAGTAAATACATGTAAATATATTTTTAAATCTATAAAAATATTGTTATACATTTAAAAACGTATTTAAAAATGTATGTATAAACTATTTTTATATATTTAAAAACGTATTAAACATATATAATAATAATAATAGTAATAATAATAATAATAATCAAAGTAAGGGTAAATTCTAATATTTTTGAAAAACTTAAGGATAAATCTGAAATTTTTTGAAAACTCAAGGGTTTTACTGTAATCAGGTAACCGATAGGTTACCTGAAAACCGGATAAAATGATATGAATTAACAAATTAAACAAAACATCTGGCTTTACTGGACCTAAAACACGTACAAGGGTAAAACCGACAATTTTATAAAAACTTAAGGGTTTTTATGTCATTTTCCCATTTATTTACCATGTTATACAATTGAAAAGGGTCATGATATGACGAGTTATGGTTGATCGGTAGACGAAAAACATATTTCTTAACATCGTGTGAGAAAAGGTCAATGAAATGAAGACTGAAGTGTACCTGCATGAAACTGTCAAAGTACATTAGATACCCTTGTTAATGGTGTCAAACTGATTATAAAAGGGTATGAATATGAGATGATGGACATAAAGTTGTGTTATAAGTACTTATTACCACCCATAAACTGATGTGTAGAGTCGGATGTCATGATTTTCTTCAATTGTTTCTCATCCCTATTGTGGTAAGTTTTTGCCAATTTCTTCTGTATATTATTTCATGCACATGTAATTCGGAATTCCGTAGGACCACACTTGAGTTATAAATTGGTGTTTTATATGAATTAAAATGCACTTTGCGTAAATCAAAATATTTAGATCAAACTCTATCAATTAACATGGTTAAAAGAAAGACAATGTTGTCAGTGTTGCTTTGTTCACTTTCAATTGGTAAGATGTATAATGATGAGATGATTCATGAACACTTGTCACACCTTTTTTGGAAAAACCATGACAATATATGTGACCGGAAAACCACATGCTGGATTTAAGAAATATGAGATGACCATTAAATTGGCCCGGCTTAATATGGACTATGTTCCATCTTATTTTTTGTTATCTTTTTGAAATTCAAGTCTTTGATAAATAGTGTAAAATATTTTAAAGATGGATATATCATAGTTTTATAAATAAACAAGTCAAATAATTTCTTCTAAATATAATAGTTCCCTACTTCCCGGATAAGCAGGTGTTGCATCAATTACTTGAGGCATTATAAATTATGCATTTATGAAAACTATGGCGCATTATTTTCTCAAGATTGGCATTTCTAATTCCTATACATCAAAAAGGTTATATAGTAAAAACATGTAAGATAATTTCGTTACTAATCCATAATTCCATATACATATGTTAAACCAGTAAATTTTATAATACTTTTTTTTTAATCATTTTAGGTAATTTTAGATATATTTTGCATATTAGTATAAAAATAATAAACTTTTTACAAAACTTAAATTAAATGACCAATAGAAATATGAAAACCCCACTTGTCTCCGATATGGTTTAATATAACAAATATTTTTAATGTATTAATAGTCTCCAATAATGATTCTGATCTTATAATCAAAACATAATAAATAAGCATCCGATTCGTATCGAATCATATCTGCAACACCATTAAGACATTTAATAAACCATCGTTATTCAATTTTTGATATTTAAATCACATTCTTCACTAAACCATTCAAATTTGTTTTCTTAGCCTAAAACACGAATTAAACCAAAGCAATTTGGTTTTGAAAGCCATAAAAACCATTCAAAAATGATATTCTTTCGGATTTCAGATTTAAACAAACCAGTTTCTGCTCTTTCTATTTTTTTCCCTTTTTTTGGTAAATATATGTGTATTGTTTTTTCTTCAAAAAAGTTCTTTATCAAATAGGTGCGTATAAAGTCCTCCATTTGAAATGGTTGTTCAATTGGTGTAGAATAGATCAACAAAGATTATCAAGTGTGCTGGAATTGCTGATAATGTAATTACTTTGGATTCTTTGGTGTATTTGAAAGGTGAAACACAAGAAGGTGTTCAATATGGTTACATCTAGTCCCATTAAAATTGCTGATAATGTAATTACTTTGGTTTCTTAGTGGATAAAATACTTTGTCAAATTTGAAAATTATAACCGGTTTAGTTGGTGTTGTTTTCCTTTGAATATCATCATGTAACTTTCCTTGTCTTTGTTGCACCCTAGCATCTTGTTGTTTGGCTATGTTTTTAACAAAATTTTGCCAGTTAAAAAAAAGTAAAAAAAGACTTGTTAAATATCTAAAATAGCCATTTTATCATCTTTTAAAAAAATAAGGGTGAATATTATCCAGTTTGGATTTTTATTAAAACCAAATCCAAACTGAAAATTTTGGTTTTTGACTTTGATAAAACCAAACCATCTGTTTGTTTGTTTTTTTTTTTTTTTCCAAATTTTATATATATAAAAACCTAACCAAACCGAAAAAATCATTTTTTCTAAGAACCAAAAACCAAACGATAAGTTTTCCAAAATGGTTTGGTTTTTTTGGTGTTTTTGCACTCCTATAAAAGCAATGTTTGAATAACTATACACAAATTCAAGAATCGTGAGTTGTATTATACGGTTTAGCTTGCCTTTTCAGATAAAACCTTAACAATATCTGTCCGTGCTTTTTCAAGTGCACTCGACAAACTCTCCGGCTTCCGGCCACCCGCCTGAGCAAAATTCGGGCGGCCACCACCACCACCACCACACATTTTGGCTATCGGTCCGATAAACTTCCCCGCTTGCATCCCCATAGTAACTACCGTAGGACTAAATGCAGCCACTAAACTCACTTTCTCTTCACCGGGACTCGAGCCCAAGATTATTGCTGCGGGATCTTCTAAAACATCAAGAAGATGTTCGGCTGCGGTTTTGAGTGAATCAGCATCCGTATCATCCATAAATTCAACAAGCACCCTGAAGAATAACATAGTTTAAAACTTTGACAAAATCGATTATAGATGACTTTTTGACTTTTGAGGTCAAACCCATTTGAACCTGATTTTTGTTGAGCTTCCAACATGAAAAGCGTTTTTTGCAATAACCGATGCTTTGTAAACCGCTGTTTTCGCACGTGCAGCCGAGACCTCGTTTTTTGTCATCCTTAATTCTTCCAAAAGTGAAGATACCCTCATTGGCACTTCTTCTGCTTTTACCTGTACACCAAAAGATCAAAAAATTTAAAATTTATATACTTTTGAAATTTAGAAAATGGAAAATAGGAATGGGGATGGATTACTTTAAGTGTGGAGCAAAGCTGCTTCATGTAGTTATCTCGATCGCTAACGTATTCGATAAAAGCATCACCAGCAACAGCTTCTATACGTCTTACACCTGATGAGATTCCTTGTTCTGAAATGATCTTGAAGCCACGAATCTCTGAAGTATTGCTAACGTGTGTGCCTCCACATAGTTCCATTGATACTCCCGGAACATTTACAACACGTACCTAAAATATCATAAATCGTATGTAACTTTTTTTTTATTTGAGATATTTCATAAAATATCAGAGCAAGACGACTTGTCATATGTTTGGCATACAATTTTTTATTTGAGACTAAACAAGCTTTCTAGGGCTATTTTTGACGATGAGGATGAGGAGGGTATATACGTCTTTTTTCACAAACAAGAGATCGTGAGCGAGTCCATGTCCTACCTTTTTAGGTGGGACAATTTTTGTCCCAGTGATATCAGTTCCAATCCCAGTCTCAGTCTTAGCCCAATGCAGACCAAACACAATACGAGGTCATGTGGCACAAATAGGGCCATACAAAATACCTCTTCGCCATATTTTTCTCCAAACATTGCAATTGCGCCTGCTTTTTTAGCATCCGCAATCCGCATCACTTCGGTTTGTAAAGGCGTCGCGTCTCCTATCCACTCATTAATCAAATCTTCAACTTTCATCAACTCATGATCAAGAAGTTGCCTATGGAAATTGAAATCAAATCTCAACCGTTCAAATGCCACCAATGAACCCGCTTGTGACGTCTCTTGTCCTATAACTTTCTTCAACGCCGCTTGCAACAAATGAGTAGCCGTATGATGTACCTAAAAAATTCTCCCCAAATTATATAATAAGTTAATAATAACCCGTCATAAATAGATTTAAAATAAGGATATTCACAAAAAAGAAAAAAAAAACAAATGATCTTAATAACCCTACCTTTGCCCTTTGTCGTAATTTTGCATCAACCTCTGCTACCACTTCTCCACCAACCGCAACACTTCCTTCTTTTATCGTACCTTTGTGAACAAATATATTCCCTAACGACTTTTGAACATCGGATATCTCAACAACCGCAGTAATTCCCGTTTTGCCCCCGTTGACTTTTATTAACCCTCGGTCCCCAATTTGACCACCGGATTCCGCATAAAACGGTGTCCGATCCAATAAAACTTCAACTTCACTTCCTTCGGGAACCTCAATTACCGGTTTACCCCCCAATAAAATACCCTTTATCACCGCATTAGAATAAAGTGTATCATACCCGATAAACTCTGTATCCGGAACATTTTGGGTCAAATCCGACCCGTTTTCAACCGTGAGTTTCACCGTATTATGAGCAGCTTGTGATTGCCTCCTTTGATTTTCCATCTCCACATCAAAATCACTCATATTTACCGAAACGCCACGCTCATCCGCTTCCTCCATGGTTATCTCCACCGGAAACCCGTAAGTATCATATAAAAGAAAAGCATCTTTTCCCGATAAACAAGCGGTGGTTTTGTGAAGTGTCGCGTATTCCAAAGCATTGTCCAACATTTCATCTAGAAGCTTTTCTCCTCTTTCTAATGTAACAATAAACCGTAATTCTTCTCGTTTTAACTCTTCGAGAATACGCGTTTTTCTTGTTTTTACATCGGGGTCGATTTCTGTGCTTAAATCGATTACTTTTTG
This sequence comes from Lactuca virosa, assembly GCF_052849685.1. Lineage (NCBI taxonomy): Eukaryota > Viridiplantae > Streptophyta > Magnoliopsida > Asterales > Asteraceae > Lactuca > Lactuca virosa. Next base: position 241,435,313 of record NC_136433.1, read on the forward strand.
GGCGATTATCGGTAAAAACGCGCCTTCGAGGTTGCCAGGTTCGTCTCCTTTTATACCGAGTAATCTTCCGGTACGTACGGCCCGCCGAATGAGCCGTCGGACAATGTAACCTCGGCCAATGTTTGACGGGAATACGCCGTCTGATAAAAGATACACGATTGCTCTCATGTGATCACCGATAACCTAAAAAGTTGTAAATATTTAATATAAAGTTTTTGAATAAATTGGAAAGATAATAATATTGATTCTTGAATAATGAATAGCATACTTTGAGTTTTGTTCTTGATGAATCGTTTGTAAGAGCATATGATATGCTTGCTAATTCTGCTGCTTTTTCGATAATCGGGAAAATTAAATCCGTTTCGTAATTGTTGGGAACCTGTAAAAAAAGTTTTAAAATATTTAAAATTTTGAAAGTTTTAAGCTCATTTGAACCCGTTTGTGTTTGTGTTTGTTGTGTAGTGGATTGGGACAGGGACAGGGACTAGTTCCAAATCTCTCATATGGGAAAAAGACGTAAATGCCCTTTTCATTGAAAGAAGCTTTCGGTACCTTTTCAAAGTTTAAGCTCGTTTGCAGGTTGTACTGTGTTTGTTGAGCAGTGGATTGGGATTGGGACTGAGGCGGATGTTAACAAGACAAAAGTTGCAGCTTTTTGTCTCACCTAAAAAGATGGGACATGGACTTGCTCTAGACCTTACATATGTGAAAAAGACGTAAATGCCCTTCTCAAAGAAGATTTTGGTACCTTTTGTAAGATGCGAGCCATGCGTTCTAAGCCCATGCCCGTATCGATATTCTTTTGTTTTAAAGGTTCTAAAGAACCATCTTCTTTTTTATTAAATTGCATGAAGACAAGATTGTAAAACTCGATAAATCTTGTATCATCATTCAAATCCTACATATGAATATTAAGTCAACAACCAAAACAACAAAGTCAACACCATTACGAACAAAAAGGCGCTTCCCCTTTTGAGACTGATGTAAATGGGACAAAAATTGTTAACTTTTTGTCACACCCAAAGGGGGGGCATTTACGTCTTTTGCACAAACAAAGATTGAAACTTACAGCATTTGAAAACCCTCTTTCGGTATGGAAATCATAGTAGATCTCAGAGCATGGCCCACAAGGACCCGTTGAGCCACTTGTCCAAAAGTTATCTTCTTCACCCATTTTCTTTATACGATTTGCAGGAACACCTATCTGAAGCAAAAAAAAAAAAAAAAAAAAAAAAAAAAAAAAAAAAAAAAAAAACTGTATCCTTATTTGCAAGTTTTAAGAAAAAATCAATTATATTTTACAAGTTTCAAGTTACATATTGTTATTATTGATAAAAGATGTTAATATGTTGGCTAATATGAAGAAGATATTTCACCTCATCATGCCATATGTCATATGTTTCTTCATCATCTTCATAAACACTAATCCATAAGTTCTCTGCAGACAATCCATATCTGAAAGCAAATCATAAAAATAAACAAGTATTAGGATAATTTTTAAGACAAATTCCACAAATGCTATATATGTGTGTTTCTTTTGGACTTAAGCCATAATATATTACAAAATTTCCCTCAACTGTTTTTCCTTCCATTTCCTGATCTTTCAAACATCATTTATTCATAAAGTTTTGAAAAAAAAAACAATCCATACTCTATGGTTGAAAGTTCCCAAGCCCACTTTATAGCTTCTTTCTTGAAGTAATCACCAAAACTAAAATTCCCAAGCATTTCAAAGAATGTATGGTGTCTAGAAGTTCTTCCAACATTCTCAATATCATTCGTACGTATACACTTTTGAGAAGTAGTAGCACATGGTACTTGTCTTGGCACCTGAAAAGTATATTTCAAAACCATCAAAAATGGACCAAAATGCCCCCAACTTTCTAGGGCTATTTTTGATCATTAGCATGAGAAGGGCATTCATGTCTTTTACACAGACGTGAGATCAACAATGAGTTTTGTACAACCTTTTTAGGTGAGACAAAAAAGTTGCAACTTTTGTCCACTTTTTTAGGTGAGAGAAAAAGTTTCAATTTTTGTCGCTGGGCACTCAGTCCAATGCATGTCAAACACAGTACAACTTGTTTCTGTTAATAAATGGGGATTTAAATACCTTTCCAAGAAAAATAGGTTTGAATTGCAGCATCCCAGCAATGGTGAGAAGAACAGTAGGATCATCAGGGACAAGAGAAGAGCTTGGAAGAATCTTGTGACCTTTTGCAGCATAAAATTCAAGAAATCTCCTACGGATGGAATTCCCACTTGTGGGACCCTCTTCACATTTTTCTTCTATATGATGATCCTCTGTGAGTGGTTCTACTGAAGCTATAAGGAAGATTACATAAACTTCTGATTTCAATTCTTGTTTTAAATGTCAAATATTGATTAAAATAAGGATTAGTGATTAAACCTGATGAATTTCTGATGAACTGCATTCTAGGGTTTCTAGAGGGCAAGTGAGAAGGATAGATTAGTGATAATCTTTGTACAATAACGTCTTTGTAATTCCAAAAACCTGCAAATGAATTTATGTCTACATTATATCAATTGATCAATTAAAGCATAAAGAAACAACACCTTAGTTCAAATTTACTTGTTGTTAACGATTGATACCAAACATATGTTGATCTCCATGTTCCATGGGAGGTGATATGATTTGACTTTTGAAGGTAAAACCTAATTCTTTTCAGTTTTAGAATTGACATAGATTTTGCTACGAATTTACATCAATATATATGTATTGTATTATCTGATACAAAATTTGTATATAGTTATCAAAATTTCTCCAAAAATAACGGTATTCATATCAATTATGTATTTGCAAATCAGTTCGCTTTAACTTAAACGTCAAAACATGCTCAAAGACATAAGGGGATACACGAAACCACAAAAGCTGAAACATGATGCTAAAAAACGAACTGGAAATCTGAATATAGGTCAATTAATTAGCAAACGAGAATCAAGCTTTAATCATCATGGAAATTCAAGTACTTAAATTAATTCAGTTCTGAAGTACAATCGTGAAGTTTGAAGGGTTTAGGAGCACATTAACTGATGAATAATTTGGCAAGAGTAACTGAGTAAGTGGAAGGAAATTACCAGGGGAAAGAGAATGGTGGCATTTCGTACGATTTCTTGAAATTAAAGTGGAAGGTGGAAATGGGGCAAATGAGCATGGAAGCTTGGAGGCTTCCATGGCTGCTCTCTCCGTCAGCGAGAGAGTGAGGGAGGGACGAGAAATAGATAAAGCAAAGGCAATCCACACGATTCTTTGTAGCTAAAAATATGGGTATGTGCCTATGTGGGATAATTAAATGATAACTTTTTCTTAAAAAAATCAAATCACAATTATATAATAAAAAATAGGTTCATATATGACTATCAAAATCTAATTTTAGAAAACAAAATACTCAGGATCTAAATAAAAAGTCTAAAGGCTGTTTGGCTGGAGAATGTTACAATGAAAATAAGATTGATAAGCCCCATGGACTCTTAGTTTATGTTACAAGGAGCCCAAAGTCTAATTTTTTGTAGCTTACTTCCAAAATTTGTGTATGGAGGGCAGTTTGGTCTTTTATGTATTTTGCACGTTAGAGTCTGGGGCGATTCAAAGTAGTGGGGATATCACCTCGCGGAGTTGTTATTCCCTTTTGTCGTTTTCTTTAGTAGTAGTATATATAGTAGTTAGTAGTATGAGTAAGGAAGCTAAGACTTAAATTGTAAGAGAACTCTCTTCTTTTGGAGAGACTCTCACCTCTAGAATTGTGAGAAAACTATCTTTATGAATATTATCAAGAATTTCTGTTAGTTCAAGTGTTAGAATGTCTGGGATATATGATAGATTCAACAAGGGTCTATCAAATGGTATCAGAGCTGTTGATGTTGGGGAAGAAATGATAGCAAGGAGGATAATCCAAACAGATCTGCTAGAGATGGTGAAGCTAATGGAGATGCATCGTCAGAACCAGATAAAGAGAGAAGAAGAGACAAAAGCTAAAATAGCAAAAAAGAAAAAAATATTACTACTCAGAGGAAGGGAGGGAGGCTGAGAAGGCTAAATGGAGAAAATTTTATTACTCAACCTTAAAGGAGAAGGACAAAGTAGTCCATGAAGAAGAAGAAAAATCCTTGGAAATTATTGAGTTGGAATCGGATGATGAAGAAGAATCATTGGAAGTTACCGAGTTGGAATCGGAACCTATGATGGAACCTCAGCTTCCATCATCACTGTTGTCGGCTTCACAACTTTCTCCACCACCTTCACCATCGCAGTTTACACCAGCTCTAGGATTCGAAAAGAGAAACGAGGCTACAATTTTGTTCATGGCAAGCCCTAATCATAGCGTTAGGAAGTTGGGAGTGCCTTTGTTCGATAACCACATACCACCAGTGTCGTCGTCCCCCTGCCCTGCACCACCACCGCTGCCGTTTTCCCCACTACCGTTGGCACCGCCATCGTTACTACAACTGTCTAGTTTTGTAGTAAAGGGAGGAGGAACGCTTGACCTAATTCCGAACCATGGAGAACTGAACGAGAAGTTTTAGAAGCAAAACGTTCCCCACTTTGACGGAACGAATCCAAGTGACTGGATACCGGAGAAACATTCAACGACCGGAGACAAGCAATTTTTGGCGAACCCCCAGATGGGAGGAGTAACAGCGGACCAACGGAGCTTGGTTGAGATAACGGTTCCGTTAAAAGACGTAACAGTAAAAGTGAGGCTTCTAGGGTTTTACAAAATTGGGCTTAAAAGAGATAAGTGGGCTGTGATCAACACCTTGGGCTAACAAAATACTAATCGTACTGTGGAGTTGATGGGTAACTTTTCTAACTCAAGCCCAAGTTTTAATGAATCGGCTCCGACTTTGGTCAAACAGGGATTAGACCTACCTTATATTCACATAACACTAATCCAACCAATGACACAATTGGCGCCGATTCCTCTTCGCACCTATGTTTCTCTTCTGTCGATCGAACCTCAATCGGCCACCTCTTACTCAACCACGATGCCCACCTCCTCGAGGTTGGAGGCGTTGGCTTATCCTAATATCGTCTTCAAAACCCTAGGGTTCAATTTTGGATCCCCTGTCATCCAAAACGATGTCATCCAAAACGAGTTATTGAGCATTTTTGTTGATTCACCTAGGCACATTGGCTCTTCTACTGAGATCAGTGTTGTCTTATGTATCAGATATGGTGTATTAGCTAATGTTGATTGCAGTAAAGATGATGGTGCCCTGGGAAAAATTTTCAGTCTCCAAAACTATGGAGAAATATTTCATCTTTTCGTGACTGCTAACACAAGTGACAAGTATTTCTCTGAATATCTGGTGCATGGAGCATACTTCACATTTCAAAAGGTTACTGAAGATTCTAATGTCACCTTGTCCAAACATCAGGACCCCCTCCTGGATGATATTATGGTTCTCCAAGAAAGAGTGCAGGGGAATTGATGTATGCTTGTTGGAATCAAAATACAAGAAAAAGGTCTTAAATAGTTTACAGTTACAACTGGTTATGATGATCTAGGTGGAACAGCTGGTTATGATGATCTTGGTGGAAGTAGTGTCATTACTGGTGAGAACAAGAAGGGTGTGGAGAGCTCTTGGATCTTGGAGAAGTTGAATCATAAAGGGATTTATGAAGTGAGAGATAAAGAAATGCTTGTTAGTGCTAAAAATGGAAAATATGTTGTTAGCAAAGATTTGATGTTAAAGTGGCTGCAATATATGTTTCCTGGGGCAAATGGGAGTGGAAGTGAAGTTACTTATGGTGAGCTTTATTGGCTGGAAGAGTTCCTGTTGCGCTCCCTTAAGGTTTTAGATGATTCAAGTGATGGTTTTACCGAAGGACTTGAAGTTGAACTAGCAAATTTATGTAGCAAGGGCTTTAATGCATCACTTGCTTCTGGTGGATGTGGCTTGTACATCACCTTCGATCCTTATGAGAATGGTTGGGAAGTTGTGAAAAGAGGTGGGAATGCACATGTCATTGGTGAAGTCCCACATAAATTCAAGAACGTTTTTGAGGTGGTGAAGACACCAAGGGAGGGTCCCAGTTTTCATTACCAGTACTTCTCCTTAGGTGTGATGAGTAATAAGAATGGGTGTCACAACTAGCATTTTTGGCTAGGAAATTTTGTCTTCATGTAATCAACTCTTGTATATAATTGTGACTCTAAGTCGATGTTATGTACAATGCTTATTCAAAAACAACTATTCAAATCAAAACTCACTCGTGAAGTCCAAAACCAAATTCAATACATTTCAACTGTGAGTTTGCAATCTTAATGTCCCGATTCAAACTCTTATTGGACCACGACCCTTTTATTAGGCCTGTTGGTCCAATAAACTCTTAATTTGGTTATTTTGGGCCAAGGAACCCTATTTGGGCTCTAAGTGGACCCACATTCATTAAACTATAACATTTTGGGCCATAAGACTTTTATGGGCCTTATTGGACCTAAATTGTCTCACTTTGCTTCATGAGCCTTATTGGGCCGTAAACTCATTCCTTCTAACACTTTGGGCCACAAACCCAATTCCTTTATCATTTTTGGGCCGTAAACCCATAAAGAGGGCCCAATGGGCCGAAAACTTTTATTTTGGGCCTTATAATTTCTAATATGTTCAATACTAGCCCAAACTTCCCTTTTCTCTTTTTCTTCCCCTCTCATTCTCGGTTTCATACATATAAAAAAATAATAATAATAAGAGGATAATTATGGTGTTGCTACCTAATTATTGTTTAATGGATTTCCAAGCAAATAACCCACATGTATTAACCGATTAAACCCTCTCCCCTCCCTCTCTCTATTTACGGCTGAGAGCCACCCCCACCACCATTTTCACTTCAACTTGAAACATATTCCTCAGTTATCTCTCTAAGAACTTCAAGAAGATCCTTCCCTTCTCTTTTCAAAATTCGTGTGTGCTAGTGTGTGAGTTCAAGAGCACTTCTGTCACACCCCCGAACCAAACGGCGGAAACGTCCGAGGGCTCGCGTGACTTAAATTGAAATATCATCACAATGAATATATATGAAACATAACACATGCATCACCAACCATTACATAGTACAACTGGCATTGTTTACATCGAGTACAAGGTTTACATTACATGATTTCAAAATATAAAGTGTTTGGTGATTAGCTACTACAAAAGAAAACTTTCAACACACCGGATGCCTCCTTGTCTAATGATTACCTGAGAATACAAGTTATTTTGAAAACGGTCAACATATATAATGTTGGTGAGTTCATAAGTGTGTTTGAGGTAAAGTAGTTTATGTCATTGGTAAAACCCAAAAGAATCCGATATTTTCTGTAATAAAACTTTCTTGAAAAATATTGTGATGATCATGTAAGTATATGCGTGAATGATTTCAAAACATGAATAAATGAGAAGTTTTGCATTATAATGTTTGAAAGTACAAGTGAGTAAGATTTATTTCCCCGGAAAACCCGATGTCTTCCGAATAAAAGTTATGATTGTTTTGCTTTATTGAATCGTTACATCGAATGAATATGATTTCCATTGATTAATGATCTTCCTTTGATTAATGATTTCCCTTGATTAATGATTTCCCCTGATTAATGATGTCGGATTTCTACGTGAGTCGTTATAACCATGCATGATAATGACTAGTTCGTCTGCCTTAGTATTCTAATGAACACCGAATTTTGATCTTAAGACTTTGTCACCCTAGACTGGCCTAGTCTAACTGTAGCGAACAACTTAGGTGTAGGGGAGTCACCCCCGTATAGATCTATACACAAACTCTCGCTCTCCCTCCAAGAGACTTTGATTACAACTACAGACTACGACCGACACTTATTGGTGTCACCCGTTATTACTCACTCAATCCACATGTGTTTGATTAACCTTGATTAATGATCGAATTTTATTTTATACGAAAAGAAGGTAAGCCTAACAGACGAGGAGAAGAGGACTACTAGGCCCTACTAATTTCGTATGTTATATAAGGCTGTCGAGTATACGAAAAGCACATTGGCCCCTTTCGCATATAATTTACTTGGACCTTACTAGTAATGCATAATAGGCCACTGAGGCCCAATAGCATGTAAAAACCTTGAGGGTCCATTAAGCATGTAATTGGGTCAGAGGAGGCCCAATAACATGTATTATTTATGTTGGGCCCAAAAGCCATGTTAATGAGTCACGAATGCCCATTAAGCATGTTTAGAATCTCTCAAGCCCAATCACTTGAACGTTTACTTGTTTTATATAGAACTAATGTTGCGAGTTATTTAATCGATGTATCGTATAATTCACGAATTTGTTTTATAACGATTTATAGATTTGTAAAAATAGCTATTTTTCTATTTACAACCCATAAGTTATAAAGTTTTGCTTATTTTGACCAAATTTTTATTATCAACATAATTGACCAAAAACATTAGTTTGACCTATTCAGGCCCTTATTGTTGTAAAGTTGGCAATTTTTGCCCTTTTTATAAAAACATGACATTTTAGGTCCTTGAACCATTTTTCTTGACATCTTTGACCCATAGACTTGTTTATGTAATGTTTTTAGCTCAAAATTTACTCTTTGGCAGTTTCAGCCCTTTCAGCAAAGAGTTTTTCAGTTAAAGTCCAAACTTTTCGCAACTTTTACAATTTTGACCAAATTTCCAAAAACTTTACATTTTTGATCCTTTTTGGAAAAAAAATCATTTTAACCCCTGAAATAGTTTTGTTTACCCTTTTACCCCCTGTTTTGAGAAATTTACCATTTCAACCCCTTGAAAATCACATTTTTCGCAATTTTTGGGCCTATGGGCCGGAAAGCCCAAAATTTGGCCCATTAGGCTACAAATCACATTTCTAGTCCCTTAAAGAGCATAATATTCATAAAAACATTTATTTTAACTGTTTTGACTCTTTTGGTCCTTAGGAAAACCGTGAATGACCATTTTTAACCCAACTTTTGTTTATTTGACAAATATAGTCCAAAAATGAGTTTTATGTTGCAATATGTTTGTTATAACCTTAGAGGGTAATTTTTCTTGACTTGTTTAGTGTAATACATCTTAGATCATGTTTATTTTCCTTCTTGTGCCATAGATCTCGATATTTCTTTCTTTTTGTTACATATTTACCACATAAACACATGAAATCACACATAACATACACAGACACATAGATCTACACATTTTACTTATATCCTCCCCCATAAAACTTGTGAAAACCAAAAATAGAGGGGTATGAACTCACCTTTGCTTGTTGTTTTCGATTTGAAGAAGAAATGGAAGAGTTTGATGCTATTTTTCGGCCCTAGCAAGCTTTCTTGGGTTGATTTCGAACTTAAGAAGCTTCTAAGAAGTAGATCACGAAAATGGTGTGAGTTAGGAAGAAGTTTTGATGAAATAAAGAGACTAGGTTATGGATCTAAACAATAACTTACCAATGATGATGATTATTATGGAATAACCTCCTCGAAGAGCCCTAACTCTCAAAAATTTTGAAGGAGAAGTGAAGAAGTTGTTGTGAGTTCTTGAGAGGATTTAGAAGTGAAATAAGTATGTGTATGTGTGTGTGTGTGTTGATACTCTCGGCCGAGAGTAGTAGAAGGAAAAGAGAGAGAGGTGATAGGATGGATGCACGGAAGTATGTGATTTGATGCATGGATATCCCATGGATAATTATGAAGTGGCACCATGGAAAGTCAACCCTCCCTTATCTCTTCTTTTCCTGTTTTTTTTGTTTTGTTTTACTTGGGCCGAGAGAGAGAGAGGGAGAAGAAAAGATTTGGGCCTTGGTGTTAGAGTCCAAAATATGGAGCCCATTTAATAGTTTTTGGCCCATTTGAACATTTGGAGTGGGTTACGGCCCAAATGTGCATGCAAGAATGGATTTGTGGCTTTTTAGGGCTTATTGGATTGTTATGGCCCAATAAGGCCCATTAAAGGTAACTAGTCCATTTTAGACTTATAAAACCCAAAAAGGTTAAGTATTATGATAGTGGGTCCAATTAGAGCCCATTTAAGAGTTCTAAGCCCAAGATAGTCACATTGGAGGTTTATTGGCCCATTAGGCCCAATAAAGAAATCCTAGTCCACAATGGACTTAAACCGGGATTTCTAGGGTTTCCAACCTTTTGTTGACTATTTGAGTGTTTTGAATAGAGTGTTTGATGGAATTTGGTTGTCATTGAATAAACATAATACATTGCTTTCAAGTTTTTAGTTACAATGTTATCCTTGTTGAATGTTTACAAAGCATTAGAATTCCTAGTTGTGACATCATCCCCCCGTTAGAGGGAATTTCGTCCCGAAATTCTTTTTGAAACTAGATTTAAGAATGCGAGAATAGGTGAGGGTACTTTTGCTTCATCTGGTCTTCGCGTTCCCAAGTGAATTCCGGTCAACGCTTTGCGTTCCACCGAACCTTCACTATTGGAATGCGGCTTTGCTTAGTACGCTTCACTTCCCTGTCCATGATTTCGACGGGTTCTTCGATGAACAGGAGATTCTCGTTGAATTTGATTTCTTCTAACGGGATGACGAGAGTTTCGTCGGATAAGCACTTCTTCAAATTGGAAACGTGAAACACGGGGTGTACACTGCTGAGTTCGGTAGGTAGTTGCAGTCTATAAGCCACTGGAACGATTCGGGCAAGAATCTCAAAGGGTCCAATGTACCGTGGGTTTAGCTTTCCCCGTTTCCCAAAACGGATCACCCCTTTCCAGGGGGAGACCTTTAACAACACTCGATCCCCGACTTGAAATTCCAAAGGCTTTCGCCGTTTATCGGCGTAGCTCCTTCTGTCGGTCGCGTGATGCTTGAAGTCGAGCTTTGATTTGGGCTATCTTCTCTGTCGTTTCGTGTCTGGTCCTGTCAATGCATTGCTAGATGTCTGCCCTCTTGCCAGCTGAGTGTCGCCTACCTCTGTCCAACACAACGGTGATCTACATTTACGGCCATATAATGCTTCGAAAGGAGCAACTTTGATGCTTGTGTGATAACTGTTGTTGTATGAAAACTCAATTAAAGGTAAGTGGGTATCCCACGACCTTCCAAAGTCTATCACACATGCTCGAAGCATATCCTCAAGCGTTTGAATGGTTCGCTCACTCTGACCATCCGTCTGGGGGTGGTAAGCAGTGCTCATGTCGAGTTGTGTCCCCATAGCCTTCTATAGTGATTGCCAAAAGCGTGAAGTGAACCTACTATCTCGATTTGAGATGATAGATATTGGTACTCCGTGGAGTCTCACAATTTCCTTGATGTAGATCCTTGTTAGTCGCTCCATCTTGTATGTCTCCTTTATTGGCAGGAAATGAGCGGATTTCGTCAATCTGTCGACTATCACCCATATGGTATCCAATCCATCTGTTGTTTTGGGTAATTTGGTCACAAAGTCCATAGTAATCCTTTCCCATTTCCACTCGGGTATTACCGGCTGCTGTAATAGTCCCGAGGGCTTTTGATGCTCTACCTTCACTTTAGCACAAGTGAGGCATTTGCTAACGTATGTGGCAATCTCTGCCTTCATGTTAGGCCACCAATAACATTTCTTGACATCCAGGTACATTTTATCTGACCCTGGATGGATGGAGTATCGTGTCTTATGAGCTTCATTCATGACTACTTCTCTGAGTCCTCCATGTGTTAGGGACCCAAATTCGGTTCATGAAATAATATGTTCCATCCTCCTTGACTTCAAAGTTCTTTTCCATCCCACGTAACGCTTCGCTCATTCTGTTTTCTGTCTTCATGGCGTCGAACTGGGCTGCTTTGATTTGTGAGGACAGATGAGATTGGATGGTATTTGAAAGAGTCTTCACACGACGAGGGGAGTATTCCTTCCAACTCAAGGCATCAGCTACCACGTTAGCCTTGCCTGGGTGGTACTTGATTTCGCACTCATAATCGTTCAGCAGCTCAACCCATCTTCGCTGCCTCATGTTCAACTCCTTTTTGATTTAAAATGTGCTGGAGACTCTTGTGGTCGGTGAAAATGGTGCACTTGGTACCATAAAGGTAGTGCCTCCAAATTTTCAAGGCGAAGACCACAACTCCTAATTCGAGATCATGGGTGGTATAATTCACCTCATGTGTTTTCAGTCGTCGGGATGCATAAGCTATCACCTTGCCACGCTGCATGAGTACACTTCCTAAACCCTGATTCGAAGCATCGCAGTAAACTACGAAGTCCTCTGTGTCCCTCTGGTAGTGATAATACTGGTGCACTACAGAGAGCTTGCTTCAGAGTTCGGAAGGCAACCTCCTGCTTTTCTATCCATTTAAATGGTACACCCTTCTATGTAAGCATGGTAAGTGGCTTGGCTGTTTTGGAGAAGTTCTGAATAAATCTCCTGTAATAGCCTGCGAGACCTAAAAATTGACGAATTTCTGTGGGTGTCGCTGGGACTGCCCATCATTCAATGGCTTTGATCTTAGAGGGGTCCACATGTATCCCTTCTTGGCTGACAACATGACCTAAGAAGTTTACGCTACGGAGCCAGAACTCGCATTTAGAGAGTTTTGCGTATAACTTTTCAGTTCGAAGGGTTTCCAAGATTTGCCGAAGATGTCGGCCGTGCTCCTCTTCGCTTCGAGAATAGACTAGAATATCGTCGATGAAAACGATGACAAATTTGTCGATGAATGGTCGGCAGACTCGATTCATTAGGTCCATGAATGCGATAGGGGCATTCGTTAGACCGAAGGGCATCACCACGAATTCATAATGTCCATAGCGGGTTCGGAAAGCGGTTTTGGGGATATCCTCTTCCCGGACCTTGAGCTGGTGGTAACCGGACCATAGATCTATCTTAGAGAAGTAATTTGCTCCCTGGAGCTGGTCAAACAGGTCGTTGATTCGTGGAAGTGGGTAGCGATTTTTGATAGTGAGCTTATTTAGCTCTCTATAATCGATACACATCCTAAAGGATCTGTCCTTCTTCTTAACAAAAAGGACCGGAGCTCCCCAGGGTGAGAAGCAAGGTCGGATGAATCCTTTACTCAAGAGCTCGCTGAGTTGGCTTGACCGTTCTTGCATCTCCGCAGGAGCCAACCTATAGGGTGCTTTGGCCATTGGCGTAGCTCCCGGTACCAGGTCAATTCGGAACTCGACTTGTCTTTTCGGGGGTATCCCCGGAAGATCTTCGAGAAAGACATCCGGGAAGTCGCAAGCCACTGGGATGTCTCGAATATTGACCTCTTCCTTGGACTTATCCACTATGTGTGCCAGAAACGTCAAGTCCTTCTTTTGAAGACACTTTTGTGCCTTAATGAAAGAGATAAGACGAAGGTTCGTACTAGGTTTGTCTCTGTATATAATTAGGGTTTCGTGATTAGGGAGGTGAAGGCGAACGGCCTTCTCGCGACACAAAATTTCGGCATGATGGGGGCTTAACCAGTCCATGTCGATAATCACATCAAAACTCCTAATAGTTACAGGCATCAAGTTTATTTGAAAGGTATGCTGATTTAAAGTTAGGGTACATCCTACATAGATTTCCTCAGCTGATTCTGTTTTCCCATTAGCCATTTCCACCGTAAAGGTTTCATTAAGCTTTTGGGGTTGTTGTTTTAGCAAGTGTTTGAATTTGTTACTCACAAAGCTTCGCTCTGCTCCGGTATCAAACAGGATGCATGCATATGAGTGGTTAAGGAGAAACGTACCGGTGACGACAGCGGGATCCTGAACCGCTTCTCCTTGCCCCATAGTCAGCACTCTTCCTGCTGCTCCTGTCGCCTAGGTGTTCGCATTGAGAGAATTTCGTCTGAAATGTCCAGTCTTCCCGCACCCATAACAGGTATAACTGGCCCCGTCCTTGGTGTTGTTGTTGTTGTTGTGCATCTGGTTTTGTGGAAACTGGGCCTTCCAATATATTGCTGTATGGCCCTTCCGGTTGCATCTTGTGCACATCATCTCTCTGCATTCCCCGAGGTGATGGTAGTTACACTTGTTACACTTGGGAAGATTCCCTGTGTACTGCCTCGGAGTATTCGGCGTGGATGAGGCTGGAGCATGTGGTGTTCGGGTAGCTTGGGTTCCTGCATGGACAGTCACTGTCTGTTGCTTCTTAGATGACTCTGAGTTCTGTTTACCTCTTTTCTTGTTACTCTTTCCTTTCTTTTTCTCTTCTTCCTTCTTGACATTCGTTTCCACGATCTTAACACTCTTCTTGTTGCCATGATTATACAGTTTCTTGGCCAATCTTTTGGCGCTATCAAACGTCTCAGGGTTTGCCGCAATGACATTCCCTTGGATAGGTGCAGTCAATCCCCAGATGAACCTCTCAATCTTTTTCCCTTCTGAGGTGATCATACCCGGACACAGAAGGGATAGCTCGCTAAACCTGGATATGTATGCTTCGATGTTGGAGTTCTGAACCGTCAAGTTCCACAATTCTTGTTCCATCTTTTGTATCTCGCCTTGAGGACAGTACTCTGCCAACATCATTTCCTTCGGTTCTTCCCAGGGCATCGCGTTTGCCACTGGAAGGGTCATGGCTTCAATGTGACCATTCCACCATGAAAGAGCTTGATCAACAAAGGTACATGCTGCGAACTTGACCTTGCATCCATCTGGACACCCATAAATTTCAAAGACGGATTCGATTTTCTCAATCCACCTCTTTAGGGTTATGACGCCTCCCGTTCCATTGAAGGTTCGTGGCTTGGCGTTGGTGAAGTCTTTGTAAGATCATGTTTTGGTAGGTCCTTGATTTATTCCATTGTTTGAACTTCCAGCTCCCTGCCCGTTTCCTCCGCCATTGTTCCCCTGGTGGATTTGCGCCATGGCTGCTGTGATTGCAACACATACAACGGCTTGAAACGCGACTGACTTGACTTCCGGTGGTTGGTTATTTCCGTGGTTTGGTCTCTGAGGCATCTTTCTGTTATGGAACAGAAAGATGTTGAGTATGAATTGTTTTTAAGTTGAAGATTTCGTGAATCGATTTTTGTATCTAAGTGTTCCCATAAATTCACACCACACAATAATAGTATAAAAACACATAGCAGTTCACAACATCACCATAAAACACATAATATTTTTCACTACTAATATCCGTACTTTGATACATGAAAATTTGCTCGAAAGAGCATACATAGAGGTACAAAGTTCGACAGCATAACGACTCTATGAGTAGTGTAATCACTTAATCATGGAGTCGGTAGTACATAATATAGCGAACATATAGAACCTAGCACTAGTAGGGAAAAGCTGGTCTTAACACACTAGGAAGCGCCAAATGGCGGTAGTGAGATCATATGCCGAAGTGTTGTGCCAACAACTGGGCCATCTCAGTCATTTCTCCAATGACTTCATCTCTTTCCTACTCCGCCTGCACCGCTCGTGCTTCCATGGCGAATAGCTGTTGTGGTAGTGCGGCAGCCTCAGCTTCCGGAGAGCGATTCTCTCTTACGGGATTTCCTGGTGGGGCGGGGTGGTTCTGTGGTGTCTCGCTCGTCGGTGGTGTGACAGAGGCTTCGTCTGTGCCTCCTTCTTCCTCCATATCGTCATCGGTCTCATCAAACTCGTAGTCTGTGTCTGTGTACTCGTCGGGTCCAATGCCGTGTGCTCTCCCTTGCTCTTCTCCCAGGTCGTCCTCAATCATCCCATGGGCCACCAAGACCTGATGAAACTGGATGCCCTGATGCTCCTCTTCCATGGTGGCTGTGAGGGGGGGGGGGGAACACGTAAGGAGGTATATAAATAAGCTATTTTTAATCCTAAAATATTTTTAGTTGTTATAAAAAAAATTGGGTTGATGCATTCCTCTTGTTTAACAATAGAGTATGCCTTGGGTTTACTGACCATCACGATCGTTCCAGGGCATGTGATAGTTGTATTACGAAGAAATGTAGTTGATCAGGCTACATTCATCCCTAATACAGCTGTGAACGGTCCTGGCTTAACCGGGATGTCAGGTTCTCCCAATTGTTTTATTCGAGTTGTTATTGTGTTCGTTTTTCTAAGTCGCACAAATAAGAGTGTTTATTGGTATATTTTATTTGTTTTGTTCAGAGTTATTTAGTCCCTTGCTGGGTTTATAGTTGCATATCAATGTGTGGTTAGATATGCCAGTTCACTATAAACAGTGCTCTGATACCAACCTGTCACATCCCCGAACCAGACGGCGGAAACGTCCAAGGGCTCGCGTGACTTAAATTGAAATATCATCACAATGAATATATACGAAACATAACACATGCATCACCAACCATTACATAGTACAACTGGCATTGTTTACATCGAGTACAAGGTTTACATTACATGATTTCAAAATATAAAGTGTTTGGTGATTAGCAACTACAAAAGAAAACTTTCAACACACCGGATGCCTCCTTGTCTAATGATTAACTGAGAATACAAGTTATTTTGAAAACGGTCAACATATATAATGTTGGTGAGTTCATAAGTGTGTTTGAGGTAAAGTAGTTTATGTCATTGGTAAAACCCAGAAAATCCGATATTTTCTGTAATAAAACTTTCTTGAAAAATATTGTGTTGATCCTGTAAGTATATGCGTGAATGATTTCAAAACATGAATAAATGAGAAGTTTTGCATTATAATGTTTGAAAGTACAAGTGAGTAAGATTTATTTCCCCGGAAAACCCGATGTCTTCCGAATAAAAGTTATGATTGTTTTGCTTTATTGAATCGTTACATCGAATGAATATGATTTCCATTGATTAATGATTTCCCTTGATTAATGATTTCCCTTGATTAATGATTTCCCCTGATTAATGATGTCGGATTTCTACGTGAGTCGTTATAACCATGCATGATAATGACTAGTTCATCTGTCTTAGTATTCTAATGAACACCGAATTTTGATCTTAAGACTTTGTCTCCCTAGACTGGCCGAGTCTAACTGTAGCGAACAGCTTAGGTGTGGGAGAGTCACCCCCGTATAGATCTATACACAAACTCTCGTTCTCCCTCCAGGAGACTTTGATTACAACTACAGACTACGACCGACACTTATTGGTGTCACCCGTTATTACTCACTCAATCCACATGAGTTTTATTAACCTTGATTAATGATCACATTTTATTTTATACGAAAAGAAGGTAAGCCTAACAGACGAGGAGAAGAGGACTACTAGGCCCTACTAATTTCGTATGTTATATAAGGCTGTTGAGTATACGAAAAGTGCATTGGCCCCTTTCGCATATAATTTACTTGGACCTTACTAGTAATGCATAATGGGCCACTGAGGCCCAATAGCATGTAAAAACCATTGAGGGTCCATTAAGCATGTAATTGGGTCAGAGGAGGCCCAATAACATGTATTATTTATGTTGGGCCCAAAAGCCATGTTAATGAGTCACGAAGGCCCATTAAGCATGTTTAGAATCTCTCAAGCCCAATCACTTGAACGTTTACTTGTTTTATATAGAATTAATGTTGCGAGTTATTTAATCGACGTATCGTATAATTCACGAATTTGTTTTATAACGATTTATAGATTTGTAAAAATAACTATTTTTTATTTAAAACCCATAAGTTATAAAGTTTTGCGTATTTTGCCCAAATTTTTATTATCAACATAATTGACCAAAAACATTAGTTTGACCTATTCAGCCCCTTATTGTTGTAAAGTTGGCAATTTTTGCCCTTTTTATAAAAACATGACATTTTAGGTCCTTGAACCATTTTTCTTGACATCTTTGACCCATAGACTTGTTTATGTAATGTTTTTAGCTCAAAATTTACTCTTTGGCAGTTTCAGCCCTTTCAGCAAAGAGTTTTTCAGTTAAAGTCCAAACTTTTCGCAACTTTTACAATTTTGACCAAATTTCCAAATTTTACATTTTTGATCCTTTTTGGAAAAAAATCATTTTAACCCCTGAAATAGTTTTGTTTACCCTTTAACCCCCTGTTTTGAGAAATTTACCATTTCAACCCCTTGAAAATCACATTTTTCGCAATTTTTGAGCCTATGGGCCGGAAAGCCCAAAATTTGGCCCATTAGGCTACAAATCACATTTCTAGTCCCTTAAAGAGCATAATATTCATAAAAACATTTATTTTAACTGTTTTGACTCTTTTGGTCCTTAAGAAAACCGTGAATGACCATTTTTAACCCAACTTTTGTTTATTTGACAAATATAGTCCAAAAATGAGTGTTATGTTGCAATATGTTTGTTATAACCTTAGAGGGTAATTTTTCTTGACTTGTTTAGTGTAATAAATACATCTTAGATCATGTTTATTTTCCTTCTTGTGCCATAGATCTCGAGATTTCTTTCTTTTTGTTACATATTTACCACATAAACACATGAAATCACACATAACATACACATACACATAAATCTACACATTTTACTTGTATCATCCCCCATAAAACTTGTGAAAACCGAAAATAGAGGGGTATGAACTCACCTTTGCTTGTTGTTTTCGATTTGAAGAAGAAATGGAAGAGTTTGATGCTATTTTTCGGCCCTAGCAAGCTTTCTTGGGTTGATTTCGAACTTAAGAAGCTTCTAAGAAGTAGATCACGAAAATGGTGTGGGTTAGGAAGAAGTTTTGATGAAATAAAGAGACTAGGTTATGGATCTAAACAATAACTTACCAATGATGATGATTATTATGGAATAACCTCCTTGAAGAGCCCTAACTCTCGAAATTTTTGAAGGAGAAGTGAAGAAGTTGTTGTGAGTTCTTGAGAGGATTTAGAAGTGAAATAAGTGTGTGTGTGTGTGTGTGTGTTGATACTCTCGGCCGAGAGTAGTAGAAGGAAAAGAGAGAGAGAGGTGATAGGATGGATGCATGGAAGTATGTGATTTGAAGCATGGATATCCCATGGATAATTATGAAGTGACACCATGGAAAGTCAACCCTCCCTTATCCCTTCTTTTCCTATTTTTTGTTTTGTTTTACTTGGGCCGAGAGAGAGAGAGAGAGTGAGAAGAAAAGATTTGGGCCTTGGTGTTAGAGTCCAAAATATGGAGCCCAATTTAATAGTTTTTGGCCCATTTGAGCCTTTGGAGTGGGTTACGGCCCAAATGTGCATGCAAGAATGGATTTGTGGCTTTTTAGGGCTTATTGGATTGTTATGGCCCAATAAGGCCCATTAAAGGTAACTAGTCCATTTTAGACTTATAAAGCCCAAAATGGTTAAGTCTTATGATAGTGGGTCCACTTAGAGCCCATTTAAGAGTTCTAAGCCCAAGATAGTCACATTGGAGGTTTATTGGCCCATTAGGCCCAATAAAGAAATCCTAGTCCATAATGGACTTAAACCGGGATTTCTAGGGTTTCCAACCTTTTGTTGACTATTTGAGTGTTTTGAATAGAGTGTTTGATGGAATTTGGTTGTCATTGAATAAGCATCATACATTGCTTTCAAGTTTTTAGTTACAATGTTATCCTTGTTTTATGTTTACAAAGCATTAGAATTCCTATTTGTGACAACTTCATCCAAAAATCCACTCATTTTGAACTTTCTAAGCTCAAAAACTCATCTCAAGGAAGCATCTAGGCCGAAATCTCCTCCAAACTCTTCATCAAACCGAATCCAACACACCAAAGTGAGTTCATACCCTATATTTTCGGTTTTTACTTTGTTTTGGGGGAGAATACAAGTTGTTTTGTGTAGATCTATGTGTTTAAGCATGATTATGGGTGTTTTACCATGTTAAATGTTGTGTTTATGTGTTGGAACTCCATAGATTTTGATAGATATACTAAAATATGGTGATATTGATAAACAAAAACACTCCATGCAACTTAATATGAATATTAAAGGATTAAAACATGCTAAGGATGTTTAAAACTAAGGAAAATCGTGTAAAGGGGCAAAAATTGACAAAATAAACAAAAAGTGAGGATCTTTTGTCATCTCACAGTTTTTAAGAGGACTAAAAGAGTCATTTTTTTAAAAAAAAGGGTCTTTATGATATTCATGGTTTTAAAAGTGCCAAAAGTGTAGATTTTCACAAAATGGGCCTCAAATTAGGCCTTCACGGTTTTATGGGCTAAACTTGTAAATTTTTGGCTTTTATGATTTAAATAATCATTTAGACAAAAATTGAGCCAAAAATGTAAATTTTGGTTAAAAGGGATGAAAATGTAAGTTTATTTAAACTTGGGCCAAAAATGTCAATTTTCATAAAATTAAGGCCAAAAGTGTTATTTCTAACAAAAGGGGCTAGAAATGCTATTTCGTTTAAAACAAGCCCAAAAATGTAAACTTTTGGTCTTAAGGGACCTAAAGTGTCATTTTTACCAAAAATGTGCCTTAATTGTAACTTTCGGTTTTAAGGACCAAAAATGTATTTTTACAAGAAAAAGTGGGCATTTTATGTCATTTGGTAAACAATTAAACTTAAACAACCAACGTAACAACAAACAGATTAATTACGCCATTTACACTTTTAATTGGGCCTGGAAAATACATTACATGTTTATTGGGCCTTAGTGGTCCATTTACATGCTTGTTGGGCCTGGAATATCCATTTACATGCTTATTGGGCCTGAAATATACATTACATGTTTATTGGGCCTTAGTGGTCCATTTACATGCTTGTTGGGCCTGGAATATCCATTTACATGTTTATTTGGGCCTTCGTGGTCCATCTACATGCTTGTTGACTTCACACATTCATGTACATGCTATTTGGGCCTTGAAAACTAAATACATACATGAGAATAATATATACTGTGCAATTCAATATTCGCGTAAATTCAATTAAGGCTTTTGTGAGACATTTCGTTAGACACCTATCCAGTGTACAACCGTAGCCTGTAGTTATAACCAGAGTCTCCTGGAGGGAGAGCGATAGTTTGTGTATAGATCTATACGGGGTTGACACCCCACACCTGAGCTGTTCGCTACAGTTAGACTAGGCCAGTCTAGGGTGACAAACCTTACCTTAAACAAGTCGACGTCTGAAAAACGTCATGACGGACGGATCAGTCATTATCAAGTATGGTTATAACGACTCACAAAGAAATTAACTCCATTGTAAAAATTTACGGAATACATTTACAGTTTGGTAACACAGATACATACATATATTGGTACTCAGTCTTAGGGTGTTAAGACCACAACGTTTTATAAACAGACAATATCGAATTGTCTGGGATCATTCACTTTATACATTTTCAAACATTAACACACATGTATTAATACAAGATCGGACACAAACATTTCAAACCGTTTTTCTAGAAAATATCGGATCTGGTGTTTACAAAGTAACACAACATATTTTACTCAAACATGCTTATGAACTCACCAACATTATATGTGTTGACGTTTTCAAATTAACTTGTATTCTCATGGAATCGTTAAGCAGAAAGGTCGACAGGAACATATGGAAATTGTCATATTTTGTATCATCATACATTAACTATTTGGGCATGTAATATTTAATACAATACTTGATGTAAACAATGACGGTTGTATTTTGAATGTATGATGATGGTGTTTGTCATGTTTCATTTATATTCACTGTGATGATATTACAAGATGAAGTCACTCAACCCCCGGACGTTTCCGCCTTACTCTTTTGTTCGGGGGTGTGACAACGGGAAGGCTGATGAAGTTGTCAAGATGATCTTAAAGGAATTAGAGCCAGTAGGTGCAGTAGAGCAAGTGGAGGAAGTGATTGTAGGGCATGCCACCAAACAAGGGTTCGAACTTGAAGAGATGGAAGGAGTACAGCAGCAACAGGAGTCAGTTAAGAAGAAGTTAGAGGAGATTTTGGTATATTCTCTTTAGTTATTGATGTTACACGTGAAGTTTGAGTTGCTTCGGGTTTACCTTTCATTTTGGCAACCACACTTGAATATGAATACAAGGGCGACCCATTCTTTCCTTCACCTTGAGGACAAGGTGATATTTTGGGCCGTTGGTATTGATAAGCCCCATGGACTCTTAGTTTATGGTATAAGGATCCCAAAGTCTAATCTTCTGCAACCTACTTCCAGAATTGGTGTATGGAGGGCAGTTTGGTCTTTTATGTATTTTGCATGTTAGAGTTAGTGGTGATTCAAAGTAGTGGGGATATCACCTCGCTAAGCTGTTATTCCCTTTTTTTCTTTTCTTTAGTAGTAGTATATATAGTAGTTAGTAGTATGAGTAAGGAAGCTAAGAATTAAATTGTAAGAGAACTCTGTTCTTCTTTTGGAGAGACTCTCACCTCTAGAATTGTGAGAAAACTATCTTTATGAAGATTATCAAGAATTTCTGTTAGTTCAAGTGTTAGAATGTCTGGGATATATGATAGATTCAACAAGGTTCTATCATAAGACTGACAAATGTTACAATGAACAGAATGTTGTGGAAGGAATCAGATTATGAAGGAACTTCAAACAGAAGGTAATATAATGAAAAAATTGCAAATATAGCCAAATATCTTATTTACTTTGTGGAAAATAGCCAAAAAAACCGAAATTATATTTTTAGCCATCAAAATCGCAGATGGATTACGACCATCTGTGAACGTACAAGTCGCTAAAGCACAAGCGTGCTTTAGCGACTTGTACGTTCGCAGATGGACTAGTCCATCTGCGAACATAGCAAGCCATGTGCGATTTTTGAGAATACAGGTATAAAAACATAATTTTTTTTGCTTCATTTTCCACTCTTTTTTTGTTGAAAAACTTTTTCTCTCTGGGAAGCGATTTTCTTAAACCATCTGCGATTATGGACGATTTCATAACAATCCCGATAATATGGTAAGATCTTTACTCATTTTGTGTTTTAATCATCAGTTATCAACATTAGACTTTGTTTATTTACGATTTATTCCGAAAATTTTGAAAACAAAAACGAAACATTATTATGTTTTATTATTCGATTTTCTTAGATCTATATGTTATATTTGATAGTTAGTAGATTTTATTAGTATCATTGAGGTTTTAATGGTATTTGATAAGTAGGTGTATGATTGTACAAGTATATAATGCGTAAATTGTGCATTGTGTGATTGTACTTTTTGTTAATATGTTTAATAATATGATTTTTTGATATAATAATGATTATTGTTGTTTGATGATGTTGTACCTTTGCATTTTGATGTTGTACATATAGTTTATCAAAAAAATGTTTATTTAATTTGTATTGTTATAAAAATGCTTTTAAATAGAAATATATTTTATATATATTTGATTTACTTATCCCGGTTATAAATAGAAATTTGGTTTATTTTGTGATTGTACTGAAGTTTTTTTTTTTTATTTTTTATAAATATAATAGTTTTTAAACTGTTGAGTTTTTGTTACAATAATATGTTTTCTAACATGTTGTATTGCAGCATGATTATAGAAATCTAAATCTTAAAGTTGTTGTTAACCCAAAAGGATCGGGATGTAACATATGACAAGTATTTGAAGTATTGCATGGTGTCGATGGAAAAGTTTTAGAAATACTATGTTTGGTTACTTGTCGGACGTCCCTCAGTTACAAGGGGACGAGTTGCTGTTTCATAAAATTTTTATTGATCAGTTACGACCGGACGCAATAGTATCCCCATATGACATATAACGGTTGTATTTTAAATTGGGGGATACTAAAATGGTTTATGGCCCAGAAGAGTTTTGTTTGATAACTTGGTTTAAGTTTGGAGTTTATCCAAAAATGATTGGAAAAAAGTGTCAGAAAAAAATTTTAGTAGTCAAAAAAGATGTTTATTGCGGGAACGTCTCTTTCCGAACCACATAAATAGTTCGCTGAAAATCTATGATTTGAAAAGTTTTATTTTAAATCAGTTGTTCTTAGTAGCTGCCGACGATGATGCAGTTAGAGCATGTCTCATATACGTTTTGTGTGAATGATTTTTGGGAAAAGAAGCAAATGATCGTGTGCCACAAGACTAGTTTTTTTGGCTGAGAACTTGGATGGGTGGAACTGGTATTATTTGTCGACTTTGAAAGTTTTATATTTTTTATGATAATGTTTAATATAATTAAAAGTTTTTTATTGTAGTTTTGCTTGGGGTAACTATTTGTGGGAGTTCACCTACGATGACCTTGAGGATACATGGAACAAGATCAATAAATATGTATCACTACCTGAGCCTCGTCAACCCTTCAAATACTCAGTGTCAGGATTTACGACACCATTCAGGGTATACAAATATACAACTATTTTTAAGATATAACAAGTATTTTAGTTGTTATAATTGTTGTTAATATAATTGCTAAAATTATAGATATGGCTCTATGAGATGCTTCCATCTGTTCGAGGTGGTGGTTTTGCGTTATGAAAAAACAAAGATACACCTCAGATGAAGCGATAGAGTGCAACCAAAAAATTGAAATGGGTTTATGTGAACAAGATTTTTGATATGACAAAGGTTTTTATATTTTATTTTATTTATTTAAATTTTATGTTTGAACTTTTACCTACATTATAAATATGTTAATTTGTTTTAGGAGGGACGAAGACCAATACATATCTTGACATTAAGTGATAATGAGAGAAGGTCTTCTTATTATATGTCATGTCAATAGTATGTATATGGTGAACCGCATTTAGTTCCATCCCCAGTACGGAACCATTTTTGGAGGCAAGACGAATCTTTGTGTAGTGTATCTTCTAGTAGTCGCTCCCACGGTAGAGGTGGACGAAGTGGGAAACCAAGTTTAGAACATTTGGTGAAACAGTTATTTAATCTCGAACAACATGCGTATATGAACTAAGAATGCACCGAGGTGATTGTGGAAGAAGTGGATGGCGAAAGTATATGGAACAACATAAATTTTGATGAACCGGCAATGGAAGTCCATCTTTATGACAATCTCGGTAGGAGTGCTTATGAAAAATTTGAGTCAGATGGAACGTTTAGCAAATTTAAGGCTCTGGTGGCAAATTTTTTAGACAAAATTAATTACTGGCGGAGGAGGAACATCCCAAGGATACCATTGAATATGAAATTCATTTTGGAAAAAGAAGTTCCCCAACAAAGTAGCGAGTTGGGAGATTGTACCGTATTTGTTTGTATGTTTATGGAAAAACTAGTATCAGGCCAACCAATACGTGAACTTATAGACCCAAAAAATGCAGCTTTAGAGTTTTGTCAAAGGATGGCAAAAACTTATTGGGGATCGTGTTTTGGTCCTATGTAGTTGGATTACATATATATATATATATATATATATATATATATATATATATAATTGAATGTTCGATTTATAAATCAAGCGTTAGATAATAATAACTTCATACATAATGTAGTAGTAACTTCAAAATTTAAAACATAACAATGACTGCACCATGTTTATTGACGTTAGAACTTCAAAACTTTAAACATAACAACAACTACACCATGTTTATTGACGTTAGAACTTTAAACTTAACCAAAAATTAAAAAGTTTACAACTTGTAAACAATAATTGCCAAGAACAACACCCAACTACAAACCAATGCTATCTTCAACTTCTTAATTTCAGATTAAAAGTGTTAATTCGACTTAGCTACCTTAGCTATTACCATAGAGATTGGTCATTCTCTTCATTAACCCAACAAATAAACCCGCATTTTGGTCCCTACAAATTTAAAGATAGATAAGAAGATAATTTGTTGTAGAAATATGATAGTGTAAACATTATGGAACTAAAAATCATGATACCATTTTTGGGCAAGCGTAAAATAATCTTCCTGGGTTTTTATGTGTACTCGATATCCTAATGATACGTTCACCTACGCAATTGCAGTATGCCATTCGCCTGACTTATTTGATCAAATATGAATAACTTCACAAATAAATTTCATGGAGTGAGTATTACCCATTTATACACAAATTTTTATTGCAGACAAATACATTGCCTTGTCTTATCAATCAGTAAAGTCTTATTACGATTTGACTATGAAATCATCTGGTTTGACTATGAATCCTTCAAGTTGAACTATGAAGTGCAGACAAGTACAATGCCTTTTCTTGCCAATTAGTAAAGGCTTCTTACGATTTGACTAGGAAACCTTTTGTTTTGAATATGAATCCTTCATGTTGAACTATGAAGTTCAAACAAGTACACTGCCTTTTCTTGTCAATCAGTAAAGTCTGTTTACGATTTGACTATGAAATCATCTGGTTTGACTATGAATCCTTCAAGTTGAACTATGAAGTGCAGACAAGTATAATGCCTTGTCTTGTTAATCAGACAAGTACAATGCCTTGTCTTGTTAATCAGTAAAGTTTGCTTACAGTTTGACTATGAAATCATGTTTAACTATGAAGTAATCCAATTTCAATACCAACTTTTGTATATTTATAATCGGATTCGTGTGATTATCGTAATACACTTTCATTGCATGTGAAAATGACTTCTTACAACGAAAGAAGATTTTGTGACCTACCAATGTTCTTTCATAATCTTGAAAGAACAAATCCTAATACCTTTACAACCATCAAGAAAACAGATACCAACCGCTTTCAATTCTGTTTCCTGGCTTTAGGTTGCGTGGTATGTCATCTTTATTTTATTGATTTTATTAATAGTTGTAGGAAATGTACATCGTTTAGATTTTGCATGTGATTAATATAAGTATGTTTTATTTTTATGCAGATCCGTACCTTCCTTAGGTGCATGATACCATTAATATATGTGGGTTATTTACCCTTACTTGGCAACTATCTGACAAAAATGTACTTTGCAGTGGCTTTGGACGGAAATCATGAACCCCTACTCTTAGCAGTTGGTTTGGGAACCTTAGAGTGTGAGGAATATTGGGCATGGTTCATGAGGAAGTTAAAAGAATGTTTAGGTGACAATACATAGATCGGTTTCATAATCCACCTATGTGATAAAATAGACTTTGCCGTTGGGAGAGTCTACCCAGATTCGTATCATGGGTATTGTCCTAAAGATATAGCTTGGAAAATACGAGATTCTGTTGGACATAATGATACTATTGTCGAAAAGTTGTTTTGGAATTCATGCAGTGCATAGAGTGTGCATGAATTTTACTTGTGTTTGGAAAGCTTTTAAAGTGCATGTAGGAATCTAATTGTCTAGCTTGACAATTTAGCCATTTCAAAATGGGCACGGGCATTTTTTCCTAAAGTATGTTACAATGTTAAATCGATTGATATTCCTCAAATTGTGAAAAATATATCCACCTACACACATGAGTTACCTATAACAACAATCTTTGAGTTAATCAATCAGTCGATAGAATTGGCATATGTTGAATGGGTTGAAATTGGAGGTAAATTTATAGTTATAACTTGTTTTTCTTGTGTTATAAGGTTCAAAAGTGAGTGAAAAAGTCTTATAATTGGGAGGCAATACATATTTATGGGGATATACTTGAAGTCAATGAAAATTTTGACACATGTAAAGTACAAATTGAACGTAGGGTATGTAGCGGTATACCTTGTGGCCACGGTATACCTTGTGGCCACACTATATCATCTCTAAGAATCCGTATGTCTGCAGCCATTCACGAAATGGTTGATTATAAGCTGAATTCTGCCATGTATTGAGCTGCATTCAGATCTGAGATGGTGAATTCTCTGCCATCACATGTGTAATGGGAAATACCAAATTAAAGGGTGGTTCTGTTACCTCCCAAGTAGAAGTAGTTATTCATGTACCTCTTTTCATTTTATGTCCTATTATGTAGTAGTTATGGGTTAATGTTTTAATGAAATGAAAATGGATGTGTTTTCTTAATTCATGTTTTATGTTCATTACTGAAACAACATACATTAAAGGAGTAACAAGACACGCGTAAAAAACAAACAACATAACTAACGAACATTCTACATCTAATCTTCTTTAACTAACATGCATATTAAAAATGAGGGACATTCTTTAAAAGATTCCATGCTTCCCCATGCGTAAACTCCCTACCATCAGATTCGAAACTGTATAGCTCCATAGCCACCTATATGAGAATGTCTTCATCCATATTCGGATGTTCATTATCCAGCTCGTTGTAAATATGTTGAAAATGCTTGACCCTTTTTTTCAAATCCAGAAACTTGGCTTTGACATCTCTTCTTTTCGAGATTAAGTACGACCCATTTGATGGTGAAACAAATGACATACATGAGACCAAAATGATCCATTGCGAACTTATGGCGGACCTGGTGGAAAATCATCCTTTACAGTTACGATCCAAGCATGAACTAAAGCGACCTCCTCTTTGATGCTCCATCTGAGTGGTACAGGTGGGTCTATAGTTGCAAATTGTAAGGTGATACAATTAATATGGATACGAACAATTATTTATAGTGGCCCCTTTTTGTAACTCCATCTATGTTATCAAGTCAAGCAATCGTGTCTTTTGTTGTTAGTCAGTGCAATGGCTTTTTAACTCAAACAATCCTCTCTTGCGTTGTCAATAGGTACATTGCGTTCTTCAGTTAAGTTGGACCATGAATTGCAGACAAATTAAAAAATTTGACTGCAATTTTGTGTAGAAAGTTATGTGCTATTGATGGACATTAAAAACGTGCCGTTTATTGTTGTCATAAAGCCTACTATAAATTTACTTTTAGTGAAAAAATCATTTTACTTAAATATATATTAGTTCTTCATATGTTACTTTTGAAAATTTACTCTCTTTATTTCACTAAAAATGACTTCAAAACCATGGGCCGATGAGGAGTACTTGGTTCTTAGTTGTGCATATATTCATGTGTACGATACCAACAAGTTGAATGATCCAATGTTTTGGACTCGTTTAACCTATATCTTCAACGCCGAAACTCGAACGACTGCAGCAAAACATCGTGACAACCTAGATATCACAGCAAAATGGTATGAAATGAAAAAAAATGAAATTCTATTATTCAACGGTCTTTATATCAAAATTGACGACACCCGTTTAAATGCTACTGAGGAGGTCATCTTGGAAGCTACTAAAGAAGAATACAAATCATTAAGTGACGGG
Source organism: Lactuca virosa (assembly GCF_052849685.1). Lineage (NCBI taxonomy): Eukaryota > Viridiplantae > Streptophyta > Magnoliopsida > Asterales > Asteraceae > Lactuca > Lactuca virosa. The sequence continues at coordinate 241,464,149 of NC_136433.1, forward strand.
TTGGAATTCCAGTACGAAGCCCCTTGGAATATTTTGAAATATGTCCCGTTTATTTAATATCTTTTTCTATCCATTAGGTTTGTACTAGGTTATTTACATGTATTTCGTCTGTATTAGATGTGTCTCCTCTGTTTTATGTTATTTCTGAAAACTCGTTGGGTTATTTTTAATGATATTCCAAACTTCTTCATTCTCAATTACACATAAAACAATACATTACAAATAACAATTCTATAAAGCATTACACATAAAACAATACATAAAACGTTACACATAAAACAATACATTACAAATAACAATACCAAGCGTCTTCATACTCGAAATGTCCTCATACTCGAAGTCACTGCCTTCTAAATGAAATAGTGATTATTTTTAACAAGATTCCAAACGTCCTCATATTCAAAGTCACTTCCTTCATGCTCCAAAATGTAAAAATCCTTAACAATTTCCAAAAGCTCTTCGGCGTCTTCATAATAAGTTTTGGTATTTTTAACATAATTATACGCTCGATTGAACCATATGACTTCTCCCTTTACATCTGTCCATTTACTAACAATATCTGATTGTAGCCGGTGTTGTCATTCTCCCATCTCATGGTTGAAGAAAGATGTTATGCGGGTCCATTCATCACCTACCAAGCAATGCGGGGGAGCCAGTGGCGTTACACCCTCCTTAACGCTAATCCAACATCATGTTACAACCAACAACTCGCTTGTCGTCCATGGTCGTGGAGAACTGGAACCAGGTACTGCATTTGAAGAAGTTGCTACATTCGACGACAGTTCTAAATATGGGTGTTCGTTTCATATAGATGATATGGGTGTTCGTTTCGTATATATTAAACACCTATTTATAATAAAAAATGGAGTTCAGAAGGACTTGATAAGTCTAGTGGAATCTCTGTGTACTGCAGTGAGTTATCATGTCAAATAATCATTTATGTGTAGTCATTTCCAAGTTTGAGTACGATTTGCATGTTACTATAGTGACTTGTAATGTCAAACAATCATCTATGAATTCCAACTCTGACTACAATATGGTTGCCTTTGGACTATGAATTGTAGATTGCTAGGATGTTGAAATACGACATATACGATCGTTTTCTTATTAAAAATACTATATACAATCTCAAGTTTATTATGAGTTCATCCTCAAAATTCGAAATTTATTATGAGTTCAGAAGGCCCATATATGTCGGATGAATGTTTTCAAGAATTGAAAACGGCTGAAGAACAACAAAAACAAGATAAAGAGTCATCCCGGCTTCTCAGTGAACGTCATAAAGTTATTACATCGGAATGAAAACAAGCTCAAGAATGGATTGTTTCGAACGAAGATAAAATGAGAATTAGGGATGACTTTATAACAATCGAGAAAGAGAAGTACTCATTGTAGTTCCCTGAAGTTAATAATTAGTTAAGGGTTTAGGTTATATGTTTTTTTTAGATTAAGGTGTTTGTTTACGGTTAATTTCCAACTATTTTTAAAAATCATGTATAAAAACTTCATTTGCTCTTATGATGTTCAAACTAAATTAAAATATAAGAGCATAAGAACATCTTAGAAAATTAATAAAAACATTACAATACATAATAAATTAACAACACTTCAGTTTAAGGTTGTTTTAAATCATAATCGCCTTAATAGGTTTGTGAACAACTCGCAGAAGCCCCAACATTAAATGTCGTATTCATAATAGGAATTCTCGTGCGACGTGATCCACTGTCGGACACCCTTCCAGAACAATTGTTTCTCGTGTGTCCTACTTGACGGCATGTAGAACACTCTTTTCTAATTGGACCCTCGCCTTGGGATGGAATGCAGTCTGTGTTTCTTGGCCTGCCTGCCTGGCGTTTATGCATGATAGGTGGCCTACCAATCATCAAATCATCTGTGATCTCCCATTTGGATGGCTTTGGCAAAAGGGTTTTACTGATTCCTCATATGTTCTCCTCAATGTTTCGGTATGGTAAGAATTTAATGCATACATCGAGCAGTCTTGGTAATTGTTGACTGTTAACGCTCTTATGGCATGACCACAAGGTATGCCGTCAAGTTGCCAATGCCTACATGTACATGTCATTTGTTGGAAATCGACAATGACGTTTTGTGACCCCTTTTTGACCTCGCATTTCTTACTTGAGATCATGCGAACATCTCAATTACTAAAAGAATTTTTATTATGTTATACAATATCATCGACCCAAGGGGTGAGTGTTGTTGCTTCCGCTAAAAAAATAGAGAAAATTACAAAGTTAAGATCAATAACATTTAACACAAACATTAATATTAGAACTTAGTACCTGCAAAGTTACGTCTTTGAAACCATCACTGTTGCATTGTTGCATGAAAAAAGTTGATCAACATTAGTATCAGCACCTTACGTGCATGTCTAGATAATGAAAAAAGTTGGCAACTATGGACTTAGTGCCTGTTGTATAAACCTTGGCGACGATGTGACTTCGTGCCTATTTGACATAAATTGCTGATGGAAAGCAATGTTGTCACCCTGATGTTTGTTTTATTTGACATAAATTGCTGAGGAAAGCAGTGTTGTCACCACATTGGTTATTTTATTTGACATAAATTGCTGAGGAAAGCAATGTTGTCACCTTATTGGTTGTTTTATGTCAGGTTGTCCTGTTTGACATAAATTGCTGAGAAAAGCAATGTTGTCGCCTTATTGGTTGTTTGTTTGACATAAATTGTTGAGGAAAGCAATGTTATCACTCCATTGGTTGTCTTATTTGACATAAATTGCTGAGGAAATCAGTGTTGTCACCCCGATGCTTGCCTTATTTGACATAGATAGCTGAGGAACCCCCGAAGCAATGTTGTCCCTCTAATGAAAATCCTTAGGCTAGGTCCCTTGTGATAGTTGTTTTAGGGACGTAAAGTGAGGATAACGGGAATGGATAATTAGGGTTATTTTTGGTTGATGAAATTAATAAATTTATTGTTGATTGATGAACCTAATAACTTTATTATTTATTGTGGGTTGAAAACCCTATATGCTCACCAGGCTCCCAAGCCTGACCCACTCAGCTTTTTATGTTACAGGTAGTAGACCCTGAGCATAGTCAGATGATGATGAGAGATTTTTGGATTATAGGCCAGTAGTTATAAATAACTGTTGTAATGCTTATAATGTCTTGTTTATGCTTTTGATCTGTATCGGAACATGACATCCCAAGGTTTTGATTTAAAATGAAAATATATATTTCTTAAACAAAGGTTTTGATAAACTTTTATCATGTTTTGTTTTGGGAACAAATTCCGCAACATCTTTTAAAAAGGATTACTCTGATTTTATTTTAAAAAGCATAAACGAAATCGGTCTTTTCTGGCCGAGAAATCAGGGGATGTCACAGTTGGTATCAGAGCATTACTTTAAGCGAACTAAGAAATTGTAGGATTTCTAGACTTAAACTTAGAATGCTAAGTGATGATTGTGAGATGAGTGTCTACCATATTTTAGACACGAGCACTAGTTTATTTTAGGAAAGATGCCTAAAATGCTTTTATGTGCTAAATGTTATATGTTTGCCATATATGATATTAATTGTTCGGATCTATGGTCTGTTGCCGACCGGATCTGGAAACCTTATGTGTGTAGGATTCTAAGCGTATGATTACGAAATTAGAACTAACATATAACGTTTCGGAGTGATAAGGAGAATTTAAATACCTGTCGTGGATAAAGGTTTAAATTCACCTAATTTGGCGTATAGATCATAATGGCAAGAACCCTAAGTGGAGCTGGAAATGTAAATAGAAATCAGCAACCTCAACCCCAAGTGATGGAACAGGTGCCTATAGTAGGAGCTGCACCCGAACCCATCACCATGGCAGGAGTACGAACTATGATTCAGACCATGATGGCTGAACAGAGGGAGGATTTGAGGCAAATGTTGCTGAACAACAGGGATGAACCTTCAGTTCCTGTTGAACAATGCGAATTGAATGACGATCGATCTGAAGAAGGAAACAACAGTAGATCGGTTGGTCATAGTGAACCGCTTGTGGTTGGGAGAAATAACCACGAGGTTAGAGTGGAGAGAAATGGGTGCAAGTATAAGGACTTTATGACTTGCAAGCCATCGACCTTCACTGGAAAAGAAGATCCTGTCGGAGTAATGGATTGGATCTTAGAAATGGAATTGACTTTCATGACTTGTGATTGCCAAGGCAAGTTACAAACCACATTTGCAATACATCAGTTCAGGGGTAGTGCTGCTCGTTGGTGGAACACTCTGGGGAAAACCCTAAGCCCTAATGAGCCACTACAATTGACTTGGGCAGAGTTCTTGGTGCACTTCAAGCGCAAATACTGCTTGGCCCAAAACGTGCTTGAGTTAGAAAACCAATTTCTAACGTTGAAGAAGGGGAGTATGACCGTTGACGAATATACAAATAAATTCACAGACAAAATGGAGTTTGCTTTGCGTATTGTCCCAGATGAGCTGGCGAAAATTGACAGGTACGCAAAGGGACTTCCATGGGAGTATGCGGTGCCCATACGTCAGGCACTTACTTTGGAGGCAGCTATCTGGGCTGCCAAGTCTGTTGAAGATATGATTAAGTGGAGAGCCGCCAGCAAGGTTGAAGTTGGCGAGAAAAGAAAGTTTGAAAGGATTTCAGGGTACAACGAGAAAAGAAAATTCTCGAAGTCTGGAGGAGGAGAAGGCGAAGCAAAATGGTGCGAGAAGTGCAAAAAGAAGCACTTCAGGAAATGTAGCGAAGAGGTGACCTGCTACAAGTGTGGGAAGACTGTGCATTATTCCAATGAGTGTCCGTCCAACAAGAGGATGTGCTATCGATGTAACGAGGAAAGGCACATTTTGAATGACTGCCCAAAGAAGAAAGAGGCAGCAATGCCCAATGTTCCACTAAAAACAAAACCAAAGGCATTCCCAATGATCCTTAATGAAGCAGATGGAAATACAAAGGATCAGGAGTAAGGACCTTTAATTCCCAAAGCCAAGATATAAAGTAGCAATGCAGTTAGTAACTTGTGGTGTAGCCTATTAGAGGCGTAGTATAGGGTAAACTCGAACCTCTGTGTAATTATTTTAAGAAATAATATAAACCCTGGTTTTGTCATCTGATGAATTGAATGACTATGTGAAATTCGTGTATGGTGACTTGGAGAACTGCGAGACAATACTTGGGACGAGTAGGAGTAGGTGTGAATGGTAGTAGAGGCCTATACTACCGGAAGCACAGGACTCGTACTTGGATCAAGGAAAGTCACAAGGTTACCAAGAAGCTAGAAATTGATTCCGTTATTGTTCGAGTATTTCATTACCTTCGTTTTGGTAATGACTAAGAAGATGATTGTTATTCCGACCCTAGAGGTCATATCAAATTGAGTCCGACTAAGATAGGAATGTTACGTGGTTCGGGAAAGTTGAGTCCAAGGTTTTTTAGACCGTTTAAAGTTCTTCAGAGGATCGGGAATCAAACTTACAAGCTAGAATTGCCAGAAGAACTAGAGGGTATTTATAACACCTTTCATGTGTGTTATTTGAGGAAGTTCACGGGAGCTGTGCCCGACATAATTCCATGTCTGAATTAAGGTTGGATGAAAACAAGAGGTTAATTGAAGAACCTGAGGCAATCGTTGACCGTAAGACTAAGAAGTTGCGACGCAAGATGGTCGATTTAGTGCTTGTGCGTTGGAAACATACGAATGGGCCAAATCTCATCTGGGAAACGGAGAGTGACACGATGAGTCGCTACCCGCAGTTGTTTGGTGATATGTGATTCCGGGGACGAAATCATCCTAAGGGGGAGAGAACTGTAATGCCCGTGTTTCTAGGCTAGGCATTAATATTGACATGATAGTCTAGGTTAACCTTTGTGACTCATTTTGAAGAAATGAAAAGGAATTATGTGAATATTATGTGTTTTATGTGTTTTATGCTTAATTATTAGGATTTAATTAATTAAGACTAAAAATGAGCGTCGAAAATAAATATTAGATAAAACCGATATTTATTAAGAAAGTTGTAGTGGTCGTGACAAGGATTACGGATATATAAAGAATGCCGAAATCCGAGTTATAATGAAGAAGTTATGACCTGTTGAAGTTTCGCGACAAAACCGGCACGGTGCCGAATGTCGTAAAACCTAAGTTTTTGATAAACTACTTTTTAGCCTTAGTGATCTAAATGAAAGTCGTAGTGTTCGTTAAACTGAGAGTATGTATAAAAAGAACGCCCAAATCTGACTTCGTATGAGGAAGTTATGAGTTTTCTAAGTTTCAGCTTAGCAGTAGACAGCTAAAAACTCGAATTTAAAATCGAGTGATTTTTAGCCGACATAACCTAAACGAGAATCGAAGGTCTCGTAAATAGTAGCACAACGGTAAAAAGACAGACGAAAACGGACGTCAGATGAAGAAGTTATGAATTTTTAACGGATTTCCTGTCCCGGTCTGTTAAAAATAATAATATAAAAATTAAAGTCAAAATTTGCCTACGAAGTCTAAACGAAAGTTGTAGAGCGTAATTTTACCTACGCGTGCATATAGAAAACGTCAAAAAAGGAGCTCGTACGCGAAAGTTATGGATTTTAGAAGTTTTTGCACAAAAATCGAGAAATTTCGCATAGGTGGCTTCGGCCACGTCACCCTCGCCCAAAATGTGCCACGTGTCCGAAATGACGGAGTCATCCGAGCAGCTGGCAGACGCGTGTTCGAATCCGGAGAGCTGTCCGAAGCCGCCTCGCCTACGTCCGACGCGTGTACAATGACTCATCGCATCCGAGCTTCGCATGAGCCACGAGCCCCCCTCCTCGGACCCGGACTTCGGTCCAATCAGGACCCTCCAGCGAGGCCCTCGCATGCGCAGCCCACGTGCGAGCCAGGTGCTACCTCCTTCGGATCTGCTGCCACGTGGCCTCCTCTCAACCGTCCGATCAACAGCTCGCATGCTATAAATAGGAGGGTGCGAACCCTCCCAGCTAGAATTTAAGAATTGGCAATTTTGGCCCCTTTTTCAATATTTTGGCTATTTTCACATCCCCCGAAGCCCCAGTATCGATTATAGCACCCGAAACACGCCCCGAAGAGCCCGAGAAGCCCGAAAAATTTATCTTTTCGGTTTCGAAGCCCGACCCTCGCAGAGCCCGGTTTCTGAATAAAACTCCCGGTTTTATTAGAAACGATCGTTTTAGGAAACGAATTGCTGCCCGATTTTCATTAAATCAGGTGAGTGTGTAGTCACTTTCATCTTACACATAGATATGAAGTATTTTATATAAAATACGTGCTATGTGTATATATGTTGTTTGTTTATTTGAGGTGGATGTTGAATGAATGTTTTATACATGTTTAAAATGATTTAAAATGTATAAATATTTTATCTTCAAATATGTTGGGTAAAACATGGGTAGATAAAGAATGAGGGATAAAAGTACAGTATAGATGTATGTTGGTAGCTATGAATTTAGTACAGTATAGATGTACGTTGGTAGCTACGGATTTAGTACATTGGCAACTATGGACTTAGTGCCTGTTGTATAAACCTTGGCGACGATGTGACTTCGTGCCTATTTGACATAAATTGCTGATGGAAAGCAATGTTGTCACCCTGATGTTTGTTTTATTTGACATAAATTGCTGAGGAAAGCAGTGTTGTCACCACATTGGTTGTTTTATTTGACATAAATTGCTGAGGAAAGCAATGTTGTCACCTTATTGGTTGTTTTATGTCAGGTTGTCCTGTTTGACATAAATTGCTGAGAAAAGCAATGTTGTCGCCTTATTGGTTGTTTGTTTGACATAAATTGTTGAGGAAAGCAATGTTGTCACTCCATTGGTTGTCTTATTTGACATAAATTGCTGAGGAAATAAGTGTTGTCACCCCGATGGTTGCCTTATTTGACATAGATAGCTGAGGAACCCCCGAAGCAATGTTGTCCCCCTAATGAAAATCCTTAGGCTAGGTCCCTTGTGATAGTTGTTTTAGGGACGTAAAGTGAGGATAACGGGAATGGATAATTAGGGTTATTTTTGGTTGATGAAATTAATAAATTTATTGTTGATTGATGAACCTAATAACTTTATTATTTATTGTGGGTTGAAAACCCTATATGCTCACCAGGCTCCCAAGCCTGACCCACTCAGCTTTTTATGTTACAGGTAGTAGACCCTGAGCATAGTCAGATGATGATGAGAGATTTTTGGATTATAGGCCAGTAGTTATAAATAACTGTTGTAATGCTTATAATGTCTTGTTTATGCTTTTGATCTGTATCGGAACATGACATCCCAAGGTTTTGATTTAAAATGAAAATATATATTTCTTAAACAAAGGTTTTGATAAACTTTTATCATGTTTTGTTTTGGGAACAAATTCCGCAACATCTTTTAAAAAGGATTACTCTGATTTTATTTTAAAAAGCATAAACGAAATCGGTCTTTTCTGGCCGAGAAATTAGGGGATGTCACATTGGGATATGGACGTCCCAGGCAAAGATCCTTTCAGATCTGGGATCATTAAGGGTGGTTAGGGCATAAATGTGCAAACTTTATTCCATTGAAGCACCATGCAAGCTCTAAGGAGGTGTTATGGCCTTTTGAGCCCCAAAAGGCCATGCATGGAAGGGAAAGCCTGAGGCTTTACGTGTTCTTTTGGTACCTAGGACCTAGATCTGGGTATTCATGCTTTGGTTTGGAGTGATAAGGTTTTTGGACAAAGATCTATGTCCTAAAAGAACTAGGGTTTTAGCTAAACCCATTAAGAAGGGTTATCAACGGGTAAAGTTGGAAACTTTACCCTTAAAAGGGTATTTCCAGTATGTAGATGAAGTATGGACTTTGGATTTGGAGAGTAGAGGCTTAATCTGTTAAGATGGCCAAACAGACAGAGGAACTCGTCGAGTCCATAGAGGAACTTGACGAGTTGGGTTGTGTTGTCCCGTTTTAGCTTAAGGTAGAACTCGACGAGTCGGTGAATGAACTCGACGTGTTGATTTGATAAATCAAGACTATGAGTAGCCAGGGAACTCGGCGAGTCAGGGGGGTGACTCGACGAGTTCGATCGCGATTTTAGGATTCTAGGACTCAGCGAGTTGATGGAGCAACTCGGCGAGTTGGGTCAACCAGAAGGTTGAATTTGACCAGAATGTTGACTTTGACCAGGGGTAAAATGGTCATTTTACCCTAAGGAGGATTATTAGGTTTTGACTAAGTGTTACTATGATAATAATAGCCGAGGAGTCATTGGAGCAGCCGTCGGAGATTCCTCACTCGAGATTTCAGTAGTCAGCTTTGCGAGGTGAGTCCTCTTCTAGTAGGAACTGGTCTAAGGCACCAAGTCCGACCCATTTATGTATGTTAGCAATGTCGGGGTTAGCCCGATGTAGTTATATGTTTCCGTACTTCGGTCCAATGTCGGGGCAAGCCCGAGGAATGTTTGTATGCTTGATGACTTCGTGACTCTTGCATGTGTTAGTTTATGTGTTCCGGACTTCGGTCCGATGTCGGGGCAAGCCCGAGGAATGTTTAGCTTATATGTTATGTTTATGTGTATCGGGCTTCGATCCGATGCCGGGGCAAGCCCGAGGAATTTTTATATGTTTATCTTATGTGTTTATGTTATATGCTTGTTGATTTGATATATATACCAAACTTAGGTCCGATGCTGGGCGGGGCCCGATGCCGAACTTCAGTCCGATGCCGGGCGGGGCCCGATGCCGACGGGGCCGATGCCGGACTTCGGTCCAATGCCGGGCGGGGCCTGATGTAGTGGGCAAGGCCCAATGTATGTTATTATGTGATTATGTGTATGGTATGTGGTAGTTTGGGAAGAATCACTAAGCTTTGTGCTTACAGTTTTCAGTTTTGGTTTCAGGTACTTCTGCTGGTAAGGGGAAGAGCTCGGGATGACTGCATGGCACAAACCACAACTTTCAGACTGGGACGTTTAGATTCTGATATTTTGATACAATATTTTATTATGATGATTGAGACACATAACTTATGATTTTATTGGGATATTTGATGAATTCTGATTCTCTTAAATGATTTTTAAAACGAAATTTTTGGACCGTATTTTTGGGATGTTACAAGTTGGTATCAGAGCCTTGGTTTGAGGGATTCGGGCACACTCTCTGGTGTGTTTGGACTCAAACTGAGGGCTTGGTATGAAAATTTTCAAAAGAAAATAATTTTTATAAAAAGAATTTTGAAAAGCATTTTTAAAAGAGAAAAGAACTTTGAAAAGAGAAAAGAACTTTGAAAAGAGAAACGGGTGTGGTGCATGTAATCAACCGAGCTCAAGTAAGTACCCCCAAATTACCCATACAAGTTTATGTTATGATATGTTTATGAGAACTGCATGCTAGATTAGGACTAAGGATCTAGGAAGGATGCCTTATCTGCGTGTTATATGTGTATCAGCTTTATGAATTGCATGCTAGTACAGATTAGTCAGTGATATGATGGTCTGATTAGGATATGCTTGATTATGTTTACTCGATGCTCTTACATATTTCAAGGACTAAATAATTTCAGAAGGTTAGGTCTAGCTCTATTTTACACCTCTTGTTTGAGTCCAACCGTTGTAGGGTAGGATCTCTCATTCGAAGAATTATCTAGTCTTAGTGATATGCAATGGTATTCGCGAGCTAGTTAGGGGGAGATAGCAGGGACTTCTTATGCAGCTGATAGCGGAGAGTGGGTTAGTGATTACCCTAGGGAAAGCCTAAGATAAGATTAGCGTGAGAACAATAGTAGTAGTAGGAGGGACTTGGTGGAGTCAAGGCAGTTCTTGAGGAAAGTACGGATAAATGTGGAAGGTAGTATGGGCCTATACTACTGAAAGCAGAGGATCTGTACTCGAATCAAGGAAGGCGGAGATCAACCCAGGAAACTTGTAGTATGTGTGATCCCTCGAGTTATGATGAGTATACTAATGTTTGTTATGGTGTATTTTAAGTATGGTGACACTACACACTAGGCCAGTCGGCACTTCAGGCACTAGTGAGGGATCAGACTCGGGCTCTGGAGACGGACAACTTGATGAGAAGACGAGAGAGTTCATCTCATCTGATATCACACACAACATTCTAGACCAGACTCCTATGATCTTTGGTTCGGTCAAGGAGGGCATCTTGGAGATACTTGATGAGAGGTTGGGTGCATTCTGCACCGAGATGGCGGCCATGGTAGGGGCGCGCACACTGACTATCAGGGAGTTTAGGGCTTGTGGAGCTCCCGGTCACCATGGGGCTCGGGACCCCATTGCGAGTACCAGATGGTTGGTGGATGTCGCCAACGCATTCCGCACCAGCAGATGTCCTGAGGGGGACAAAGTTAGACTTGCGTCCTGTCTTCTGAAGGACAAGGCACGTGACTGGTGGGCGGAGGTTGGGATATCCATTGGAGATGATGCAGTTCTAGACGCGATGACTTGGAGTGATTTATCGGCCAGGTTCAGGGCCGAGTTTGCACCCGTGATAGAGGTGCAACAGCTTGCGAGGGAGTTCAAGGATCTCCAGCAGACTACGGAGACGGTGACCGATATCACCGCTATGTTTAGGGAGAGGGCCCTTCTCGTTCCGCAGTACGTGGCGGATGAGGAGATGAAAACGGCCTGATATCATGAGATGTTGCGGTGTGATATCCGCCAGTTTGTGAGCCGCTCCAGCTGCAAGATGCTGGAGGACATGATTGCTAGGGCGAGAGAGAGAGAGAGAGAGAGAGAGAGAGAGAGAGAGAGAGAGAGAGAGAGAGTTGGATTTGGAGATGGAGAGGAAGAGAAAACCAGAGGAGGGCCAGTTAGAGAGTGCGGGCGAGAAGCCCAAGGTATCAGATCACCGATCGAGGAGCCAGCAGGGCCATAGCCGTTGTGGCAAGTGTGGCAAGTTGCACGATGGGGGGTGCAGGGCGGGTAATTCGGGCTGCTTTAAGTGCGGTCGAACTGGGCATGTGAGCAGGGATTGTACTGCTGCTTCTACCACCACTACCACCACAGTATTTGATCTGATTTGCTTCCAGTGCAATCAGAGGGGCCACAAGAGGTCCCAATGTCCGAGCTTGGCAGCAACAGGGAAGGTGGCGGCACCCGCTCCTGCTACATTGAGGATTACCGACGGTCGCCAGGGTCGGGCGGACGCGCCAGTGGTGAAGAGCAGAGCCTTCCAGTTGACAACAGAGGAGGCACGAGTAGCTCCCGACATGGTGACGGGTATGTATCTTCTCCTTATCTCTTTATTTGTATTGATTATTGCTTATATTTATGTGTTTGTTATAGGATCGTTCTTAGTGAACGGTATATCAGCCTTGGTACTATTTGATTCGGGTGCCACCCAATCCTTTGTGTCGCTTGAGCTCAGCAATCGATTCACAGGGGATCCTGGAGAGCTAGATAGCCCGCTTGATGTGGAGATAGCAGACGATAGGACCGCCAGGGTTACGAGAGTTCACCGAGGATGTACACTACAGTTATTTGATGAGCAGTTTTCTATGGATCTAGTCCCTATTCCCCTACAAGGGAATAAGGTTATAGTGGGCATGGATTGGTTGAGCCCCAATGGGGCAGTGATCGACTGCGAGCAACAACTAGTAAGGGTTTGGACTCCTAGTGGGGGAGGGTTACTGATCCAGGGCGAGAGGCCGCATTGTGGATTGACTCTATGCTCAACAGCAAGAGCGAGGCGCTACCTTCAGCAGGGTTGCGCGGGTTATGTTGCCTATGTCATGGATACCCGGGATAAGGGTAAGGCGAGAGTCGATGACGTACCGGTAGTGTGAGAGTACCCAAACGTATTCCCGGAGGATTTACCTGGGATACCTCCGGAGAGACAGGTTGAGTTTAGGATTGACCTAGTCCTTGGTGCAACTCCGATAGCCAAAGCACCATATATATTGGCTCCTCCCGAGATGCAGGAGTTGTCTACGCAGCTGCAGGGGCTACTAGACAAGGGATTTATCTGGCCGAGCAGTTCGTCATGGGGAGCCCCGATCCTATTTGTGAAAAAAGGATGGGTCACATCGCATGTGTATAGACTACCGGGAGCTGAATAAGGTAACGGTGAAGAACCGTTATCCCCTCCCGAGGATCGATGATTTGTTTGACCAGCTACAGGGTGCATCTTGGTTCTCCAAGATTGATTTGCGATCTGGTTATCACCAGATGCGAATAAGGGATGAGGATGTGTAAAAGACAACTTTTAGGACTCGCTATGGTCACTATGAGTTTGTGGTGATGCTGTTTGGGATCACCAATGCTCCAACCGCGTTCATGGACCTCATGAACCGCGTGTGCAGACCAATGTTGGATCGGTCTGTGATAGTCTTCACTGATGATATCTTGGTCTATTCTAAGACTCAGGAGCAGCATGAGGAGCACCTGAGGGAGGTGCTGGAGACACTGAGGAGGGAGAGACTTTTTGCAAAGTTCTCCAGGTGTGAGTTCTGGTAGCGCAAGGTGCAGTTTCTTGGGAACCTTGTCAACCAGAAGGGTATTCTAGTAGATCCGACCAAGATAGAGGCCGTGATGCAGTGGTAGATTCCGAGGTCTCCAACTGAGATTCAAAGTTTCCTTGGTCTAGCGGGTTATTACCGGAGATTTACTTAGGACTTCTCCAAGATCGTTGTTCCTTTGACCCGACTGACCAAGAAGTCGGTGATCTTCCGCTGGGGGCCTGAGCATCAGGCAGCTTTCGAGACTCTCAGACAGCAGTTGTGCGAGGCACCGATCCTGACTTTGTCGGAGGGTGTTGATGACTTCATAGTTTATTGTGATGCTTTGATTACGGGCATGAATGCGGTACTTATGCAACGGGGTCACGTGATAGCTTACGCATCGAGGCAGTTGAAGCCTCACGAGGCTAACTATCCGACGCATGATTTAGAGCTGGGGGCTGTGGTTTTCGCCCTCAAGATTTGGCGGCATTACCTCTATGGGGTCCATTGTACCATTTACACGGACCACAAGAGTTTGAGGTACCTCATGGATCATCCGAATCTGAACATGAGGCAGCGTCGCTGGTTAGATGTGGTGAAGGAATACGACTGTGAGACCCTTTACCACCCGATAAGGCCAATGTGGTGGCCAACGCCCTAAGCCTCAAAGCGGTAGCGGCCCCGATTCGAGACATCTGTCTGAGGATGACAATGATTACTCCATTGCTGGAGCAAATCAGAGAGGCGCATGTAGAGGGCCTGAAGGAGGAGCGCAAGAAGTGCGAGCGGATCATAGGCCAGGTGGCCTCATTTGATTATGACAGTCGTAGGTTACTGACCCTGCATGGGAGGGTCTGGGTTCCGTACTGGGGCGAAGTACGACAGGTTCTGATGGATAAGGCCCATAAGTCTAGGTTCTCCATCTATATTAGGGAGACGAATATGTATAGGGATCTTCCCCCTGATTACTGGTGGCCCTGCATGAAGCAAGACGTAGCATGGTACATGGAGCGGTGCTTGACCTGCAGGAAGGTCAAGCACCAACATCAGCGCCCCCACGACAAGATGCAACCGTTGGAAATTCACGTGTGGAAATGGGAAGATATCAGTATGGATTTCATTACAAAGCTTCCCAGGACCACACGTGGAGTAGATTCGATATGGTCATCGTGGATCGGTTGACCAAGAGTGCTCATTTTATCCCGATCCAGGAGAGCATATCGGCCGAGATATACGTGCGTGAGATAGTGGCACAACATGGAGTGCCTATCTCGGTGGTGTCAGACCGAGATGTCCGTTTCACTTCCAGATTTTGGAAGCGGTTTCACGACGAGATGGGTACTCGTCTCCACTTCAGCACCACTTTCCAACCTCAGACGGATGGGCAGAGCGAGAGGACAATGCAGACTCTCGAGGACATGCTACGCGCATGTGTTTTGGATTTTGGTGGCAGTTGGGATACGTATCTTCCGTTAGCATAATTTTCGTATAACAACAGTTACCACGCCATCATAGACCAACCTCCCTTCGAGATGCTCTACGGGAGGAAGTGTAGGACCCTAATATGTTGGGGCGAGGTTGGTCAGAGAGTCATGGGGAGTAATGAGGTAGTACTCATGACTACAGAGCGGATCTAGCAGGTCCGGAGCAGGCTCCAGACTGCTCAGAGTCGGCAGAAGAGCTACGCCGACAAGCGACGTTCAGACTTGGAATTTCAGGTGGGTGACATGGTCCTCCTGAAGGTGTCACCTTGGAAAGGTATCATCCGGTTCCGGAAGCGGGGCAAGCTTGACCCCAGGTATATCGACCATTTTAGGGTTATAGACTGGGTTGGCAAGGTGGCGTATCGATTGGATCTTCCAGCAGAGCTCAGCCAGATCCACAACACTTTCCATGTTTCCCAGTTGCGGAAGTACTTAGTGGATGATTCTGTGACATCCCCATTTTCACGTCCAGAAAAGACCGATTTTGTTTATGCTTTATAAATATCAGAGTACCTCTTAATAAAAAAATGTTGCGGAATTTGTTCCCAGAAAAACATGATAAATACATTCTCAAATCATTTATGAAGAAATGTATTTTTGTTCATTTTAAAACATTTGGGATGTCATCATCAATACATAAACATAAGCATAAACAAAACTTACATTCATTTACACTAGTGATCTACATCTCTTTAATCTCTCAGTGTAATGTAACTTCATATCGACACCTATGATACAAATAAGCTTGAGTGGGTCAGGTTGGGAAACCTGGTGAGTACATAGGGTTTTCAACCCACAATAATTTAATTATTATGTTTAAACATCAAACAATCAACCCAATTACCCATCCCCATTATCTTCCTTACTCTTAAGGTCTACCCTAAGAGTCATTTATCCTGCATTCATTCATTCCGAAGTCCATTGCTTCCAGGGTTTATATGACAGGCACTAAGTCGATAGCTGCCAATGCTCGTTCGTAAATCAGTAATTCCATAACTGCTAAAGTTCATTCACCGGGTACTAAATCCATAGCTACCAGTGTTAATCTAATAGGTACTAAGTCCATAGCTACCAACGTTTATCTAACAGGTACTAAGTCCATAACTACCGTCGTTTATCCAATAGGCACTAAGTCCATAGCTGGCGATGTTATTTATTAGGCACTAAGTCTATAGCTGCCAATATTCACTCATATCATCTTTCATCTCTCATCATTCATCTACCCATGTTTTACCCAACATATTCGTAGATATAAAATACATATACAGTTTAAATTATTTAAAACATGTGTAAAATTGTTCTTCCAGCATAGACAACAAGTATTCAGATAGTATGCATACATAGCACGTAATTTATATAAAATACTTCATATCTATGTGTAAGATGAAAGTAACTATGCACTCACTTGTTAAAGTGATGATTCCAAACTCAGACAGCGCTTCGCTTCTTAACAATATAATTTCCTTCGACGAAACCTAGTATTATTACTACTAGATTTTAGTCTAATATTTATCGTGACTAATTATTAGTCTTAGCATTATTATTATTATTATTATATAAGCGTTTAAACAATATTTTCCAACCACTATGTACAAAAAGGGCCAGACAGAAAACACCGGAGGGTAGGACCATTTTGGCATATAGCACTTCTGAAATCCAACAACCCTATGCGTCCCTTTAAACTAGATTCCCCGTACCGCGAGTAGTTAAAAAAGATATTATAACAACACTTATATAAGTCATAATAATAGCCCAAATATTTATTATAAGTTCATAATAACAATACTAATTTTAAATATAAGTTACATTTAAAATAGGGTAAACATAACTTACTTACAATGGGGTTTTAGCTAGGAGTCGGGTTCTGCAGGGGCATAACTTCCTCGTTGAATCTTTCTAGGAAAGATTCGTGTAGCGCTTCAACGCTCACCTTACTATACTAAAACTACAGAAAGAGAAGTCGAATCACGAGGGACCGAAATGCTCGGGGGATAAGAAGAGAAAGACTCTTGAATCAAGAGAATGGAGCAAGAAATATGAGAACTCAAAGCTCTTATTTATAGTAATTGAATTTACAAAAACTACCCTCCATAATTACTTAATGACCTTATAGTTATATAAACGACTAAACACCCCTTCATAATACTATTTTAAATAGATTTAACGATATTTGTACTAAACTAATATCGAAAGTATTCAACACTAGTCTTATAATGACCGCATCGTCGATACCTTTCTAATGATATATACATATGTATATATATGTGTACATATATATGATTTATACTTTATTTTAATACGTAAATATGCTATATAATTTGTAACTCGTTCATACGAACTCCATTTTTAACGCTCTTTATATCCACGCGTAGGTGGAGACGTACTCTACAACTTTCATTTAGACTCCGTCGGCTACTTTTGACTTTATTTTTAAAGTTATATTTTTAACAGGCCGGGACAGGAAAACTCCGTTAAAAATTCATAACTTCTTTATCCGACGTCCGTTTTCGTCTGTCTTTTTACCGTTGCGCTACTATTAATGAGATCTTCAATTCTCGTTTAGGTTGCGTTGGCCAAAAATCGATCGATCTAAAATTCGAATTTCGGGTTGTGCACTGGTATGCCAAATCTTAGAAAAATCATAACTTCCTCATACGAAGTCAGATTTTGACGTTCTTTTTTTGTATGTTCTCGGTTTAACGTATACTAGAACTTTTGTTTATATCATTAAGGCTGAAAAGTCTTCTATCGTAAATTCACTATTTACGTCTCCCGGTGCCGTGCGATTTTGCCGTAAAACTTCGACGGACCATAACTTCTTCGTTATAACTCGGATTTCGGCGTTCTTTATATGTACAAAACCCTTGTAACATATACTATGACTTGGTTAAGATTATTCATTCTAATTAATCTTTTATTAAAAAGTCATTTTTGACGCTTATCGTCTCTAAATTGACTAGCCCGAATCTACGGGCGTTACAGATTCAGTGATTGTGCCGTTAGAGGATATTCAGGTTGACGACAGCCTGAACTATATTGAGAGGCCAGTGGTGATTTTGGATCGCAAGACGAAAACCTTGAGGAACAAGGTTGTTCAGCTAGTGAAGGTGCAGTGACAACACTGTAAGGGTTTTGAGTGGACTTGGGAACCCGAGGAGGAGATGAGGGAGCACTACCCGAAGTTGTTTCCAAACGCAACAAACTTCGAGGACGAAGTCTAAGTCTAGTGGGGGAGAATTGTAACGACTGGTTTGTTGTATTAGGTGTTTAAGCCCATAATTATTTTTGGTATGTACTTGATTTGATTATGAGCATGGTCCTTTTGGGTTGCCTTCACTCATGAAACTTGATAGGATGACAAGAGGAGAGATAGTAGAATTTATTATATGAATAATAAATTAGTACTCAAAATGGTTTTATTAATATATTACAAGATTAATATATTATTTGAAAATCATATTATTCAACTAGTAATGATCATAAATTAATTTGGAATTAATTTCGTTATCAAAAGAGACTGATTAAATAAAGGGGACTGATATTGTAATTATTTGGTAGTTGCAATTGGGCTGATGGATTACCTTGGAATAAGGTTGGACGAATTCTATGGAAAGCCCATAATGAATTCGTCCAAGGGCTATTTTAGAAAAGGTCCATGGACTGCTTAAGGCCTAAGGAGTCAGATTAGGGTTTCCAACTAAAACCCTAGAAGCCACAAGTATAAATAGACCCCATTACAAGGGATTTTCATCTAATGCTTTATGAAACCCTAAGTGTGGCGAAAATCCTTCTCTCCTACTTCATCCTTTGCATAGAGTGTTTGTGACTCTATTAGAGGTGCAACACTTGGGGCACTAGGCTTTTAGAAGTCAAGATCAAGAAGGATTAACTTGTTATTGCTACATAACAAGAGAGGTAAAGATTATAACCCTAATCATATGTGATTTTTGGATATGTATGCTAGTCATTAGGGTTTATGCTTTGGTATTCATAGTTGTATGTTCAAATTATAAAAACTTAGAGCAAAGCAATTAGGGTTGCATGTACACCATAGGAATGATGTTATGCTCAAAACCCAACAGTGGTATCAGAGCCTAGGTCGTTTTTCTATTGAATAGATGCAAAAGTGAACTACCAAAAGATCATAAATAAAAAAACTTGCTGTCTAACTGGCTGACTCGCCGAGTCCATGTATGGACTTGACGAGTTGCGCAAACTCGACAAGTTCCATAGTGGACTCGACGAGTTCCATAGTGGACTCGACGAGTTGAGTGCTCTGGTGCCGGAATTTTCGATTTTCTGGCCAGATTTTGATGAGGATTACTACCAAAACTCGTTTTTCTTGCCTAAATTCGATTTTTTATGATTGGTATGCATATCCTTATCAAATTTGGTGGATTTGGTTAAATATGAATGATATAGGATTATTTTGATTCAAATATTTAACCTAGTAATTTTGAAAAAGTTTTAAATTACTCCCTTTAGGTTTTATAGTTTAAATTTGAAATTAAAAGTTTTATTTTTTTGAAATTTAAACAGTTAAACCCTAATATTTTGAAAGGTTTCAAAATTTGTCCTCAAGTTTTGTAATTTAAAATTTAATTAAAAGGTATTAATTTTGAAATATGAAATTCTAAAACCCTAGTGCTTTGAAAAGTTCAAATAGCACCCTTATGGTTTTATTAAATTAATTAAGTGTTTAATTAAAAGAGACAATTAATGAATCCATAATGATATGGTTTAAGGTTAATCAAATTAAAAGTCTAATTTATTAATAGATTAAACCACTTAGTATTTTAGAAGGTATAAAATACACCCTTATACTATATAAAATTAAAAGTCTAATATATTATATATGTATAAGTAAAAAGTCAGTCTTACCATTAGTAGGCCTCATTCACGAAGCTAGTCTATAAGGGGTGTTTAAGGAAGCGGCCTGTAAAATGACCGCTATTGGGTATCCACTCTTACCCACCGCACCTTTGACTAGTGGAGGGTCGTTAGCCGAACGGATAGGATATGACACATCCTTCCATTATAAGTATAATGAAATACGAAGTAACTAAACACTTTTATATATTCCCAAATCTTAGTTACTTTAGGAAAAATGTGGAGTTGGTGCTAATCCATGAAATTGCACATTGCACCTTGGGGGTCGTTTGTGGAGCGTGTGTAGTTAACCGGCACACTAATATGGGACCAATGAAGGATGGCAATGAGTATCTCGTAGATTATCATAGATCAATGGAGTGTGTGTGGTTAACCGACACATTGATTAGGTGGTAGACATCTTCGAGAGTACCAAGCTAATTTGCATGGTTATCCACACCTTGTTTATGATCATCGGCATCCCAGTCGCAAACATGAAGGGCATAATCGAGATTAAACATGCATTGAAAATTTCAATGAACCTCAAAAGATCTAGGAGTTTCAATTAATCTAAAACCTAATTTTCAATTTTCGTTTTTCATGGTGGAAATTGGTAAATCGTCATTTACCTACCTTCAAATATTCTGCAAATGGATTACAACATCCTTTTTCCGAATTGTAGAGTATTGTGTTGGGTCCTAGTCTTGATATTTCATTTGGGTGTCATATTAAGGACCTTTATCAACTAACTTGAATTTTCTTCCTTTTGTAGATGTCAAATTCTAACAACTCTGGTCTTCCTGAATCCTTTGGAAAAAGCTTTCCACTTGAAGACGATGTTCCACGATTGGATCATGGAAATGGAAATCATGCTTCACTTCCTCCACCTCCTCCAATAATTCTCCCTGACCTACGTGTTCGTTGACTTGAAAAGTTCAAGGTCACTCAAACCCTTTTGGCAAGAAAACACGTAGATGGAAAGTCTGTAGGTGCTCACGTCTTGGACATGAAGTTGCATATTGAAAAATTAGGAATGTTGGGTGTCGAAGTCTCAAGGAAGCTTGCTGTTGACTTGGTTCTTCAATCACTTCCTAAGTCATATAGTGAGTTCATAAAAGATTACTATATGAAAGGCCACGACGTGACCCTCATTAATCTTACCTATTTGCTTATTGCTACTGAATCAGCAATGATTTGGCGCACTGGTCAAGCAAATTTGTCTGGTAGATCAACCTCCCAAACTTCCATGGACATTGACAATGGAAACATTGGAAGTCCAGAAAAGTTTTCTATTCCCAATGGAAATGGATCGGCCAAGGTCAAACCGTTTGACCGGATGGTAAAGAGAAAGGCTGACTCTGAGATTGTCCCATGTGCTATCCCAAAAGAATCTATTTGCTTCTACTGCCAAGAGAAGGGGCATTGGTTACGAAGTTGTCATATCTACCTGAAGGATCAAAAGGATGGGAGAGTCAAGATGTATGACTCTGGTTCAGGTAAAATCCACTATCTGACTCTTTTAAGTTTCCGTTTGTAGATTCCTAATACATGATGTGATAAGATTGCATTTTGATGTTTTGTAGGATCGAAGAAGAGAAAGGAAGCTTAAAGGAAAAGTATGTTGAGTCTGATCGCGAAGAGATGGATTTCGATCGCATGGTTCGATGATCGGATTTTTGAGCTGCTGCATAGGAGTTATGATAGATTGCTTAGGAATATTTAGTAACATGGTTATCATTTGTAATTGCGTTGTAAGGACAAGTTTTTCCGCATTTTTATAAATAAAATAAATTTTGATTTTTTGTCTTTTATGTATATATATATATATATATATATATATATATATATATATATATATCCTTGCAATGACTTGTGAAAATTGATGTTTGTATGTTCCCATTGTTAGCAATATTGGAAAGGATGTGATTCTTTGTTATGTTATTTGTAGTAGTGTGAAAATTTACCAAATAAGGAATGATTCTCATCACCCAAGTTTCAATTGGTCAGAAACTTGGAATCATGCAACTTGCATTGTATGATGAATGAGAACCTTCATCTTTGGGAAATTAAGACTAATTCCTTGTTCACATGTAGATGTGAGACAAGTGAAGGACTAGGTGATCTAGTACTCATTGTTGTGCACTGGTCAAGTCCACCACAAAGAACGATAAGACTTTTCGTCATGATTTACTAAAAGTTTAGTAAATGTGGTTATGCTTAAAAGATTAAGTGTAATTCTGAATCATTGGAAAAGTTTCAATGTATAGCAGAATGAATAAGAAGAATCAATTAGGCATAAAGATGAAAGTTTCTCCAATCTGAAAAGATCACAACTCTAAATTTTAGGCTTAGCATGGTCTAAACCCTAACCACGTACAGGTGAAACTGCATTGCATTCCTTGTTGCATTGTATCCTCTATAACCATTAGAGCTTAATTATAAATTAATAACTAAGCCTAGATATAAACCTAAGTTAATACAGGTTAGAATAAATCAAAGGTTTAGGGGTTAAAACATAAATATTCACCATTTAATGGTGAATTCGGTCATGGAATTGAAAGTGAGAAGGAAATCGGTTTCTAGCATCTTTTCCAAATGTGTTTTCGGCCACTAAATCAATCCAAGAAGTGTGTTCGGTCAAGGTATGACCGAATTCACAAAGAAAGGCCCATTAAGGACCGAATTCCCTAAGGCCCAAACCCATTAAGACCGATTTCCCCTTCCTCTCTCTCTCTCTCTCTCTCTCTATATATATATATATATATATATATATATATATATATATATATATATGTGTGTGTGTGTGTGTGTGTGTGTGTGTGTGTTCGGCTGAATTCAACTTCATTTCCCCACTTTTCACACCGAATTCTTGCCAATTTTTCTCTCAAAACTCATAAGTTTTTACCCAGATCTCCTTCAAATCTTCATAACTTTATCAAGAACACACATAGAACACCAAGAACACCAAGAACATTCAACAAAATCTTTAAATCTTCAAGCCTTGACCGAAATCAACTAAACCCCCACCGAAAACCCATTTTTCTCACCGAACACACATTTTCAACATTTCCCAATTTATTTCTAATTAAATTGTAAGTCCTCCTTACGTAATTAATTATTTAACGCATTATTTAAATTAATTTATAATTAATTTAAATGCGACGTCGAATATAATTATTTTTAGGGTAACGTTATTAGCGCGTACGCTTACCCGGGGATCGTCTCTACAACTCGCTACTTTCAGTTAACGCACATTTAAGGTGAGTTCAAACCCCTACATTTTACTATTTTTAAACGTTTTTAGGGGGGGGGGGGATACAAGTAAAACACAAAGAGATTTTGTGTTAATATTCAAAGGATTTCAAACAGTTTTAAAGTACATCAAGTCGTTTCAACTGATTCAAAATATTTTAAAAGGTGTTTCAAACTACTTCAAATGTTTTATACTTTTATTTCAAATTACACTCTATATGTATATGTCTTATACATATATGAAAACAATTTTATTTAAATAAAATTTTAACCCTTTTGTAACATGTCGAGCAAAAGGGTACCTTTCACATCGTTTTATCGGGATATACAACTGTTTAGTTACAAGGACTTTCAATGCATACAGAACTCACCGAACATACATTTAAACTATAATAGGTATAGTTTATGGAATACTACTCTAGTTTACTATTACAAGGATACACTATTAAAATAATTATTTTGTATTACAAAGTACATCACTACAGGTTAATACAAACAATTACGAATACAAGAGAACACTATAACACTACGCGTAAACTAGTTAATACAGGATTGTGAGGCACTACTTCATTGTATGCCAGGGTACATGTTTAAGTCCTATAAATTATAACCAGAGTCTCCCGGACGGAGATCGTGAGATTTGTGTATAGATCTATATGGGACTGACAATCCCACACCCAAACTGCTAGCTACAGTTAGGCAGGCATGCCTGGGGGTGACAAATGTCATATTAGCAACGCATGAAGAACGTCGTAGAGGCCACTAGGTCATATTAGCATGGTTATATGAAACTCACAATAGTATCAACTAAAGTAATGTTTACGGGATTAACACTACTTCATAGGTTTTATTTAAATAATAAGACCGCACAACTTTTCAAGAAACAGGAGCATACAATTCAGAAGGGACCTATAATGTTAACTCTATGAATTCTTAGTTTATACGTTAAAGGTTATTTATATTTATAAGGTCCGATAGGTAGTAGGATGGGTGCTTTCCACTTCATTCCCTGTTCCTTGTTTGGCTGTGGGCTTAGAGCAGATTCACACAGTTTATTATCTATTCGATCTTGGTTTTACATGACCTGTATACACTAAGTAATCATAGGGGGAAACAGGTATGGGTCAGGTCACTATATACAAGTATAGTTCTCTATTTTCTAGTACGAAACATACTTTTTTGAAAGAACGTATAACAACGTACAAGCATACAAAAAGGGTTACATTACAAACACAACTGTATTACATTACTTTTCCAAGTACGAGTCAACAAAACTTACATTTCATTACGTTAGAAAATATAGGATTTTCTGGAAGAACATACTTACATTTCTAAAAGGACCATTACAGTTAACTCTATAAGTACCTAGTAAATACACCCGGGTTATATACAATGAGGATCCGACAAACAGTGGGATGTGTGCCTTCCGCCCCATTTCCTGTTCCTTGTTTGGTTGTGGGGTTGGGGCAGAACCATACAACCAATTGTCTGTTCGATCTGGATTGTATGTATCTTGTATACACTAAGTACTCGTAGAAGGAACTATTATGGGCCATTTTACATATCATTCATTACATCAGGAGATATAGGAATTCCTGGAGAAACACATCATGTTTTACAAAGAAGAAAGAACCTGTTTTCTAAAACAAAACGCTTATGAACTCACCAACTTTAATGTTGACACTTTCAAAACCACTTGTATTCTCAGGGCACTAGTAGACAGGTACTCGCGCAGGTTCTGGAAGACGGAGCATAGTAGCTTCAAGTCTTTATTTTTCTATTTAGTTTTGGAGTCAATCATATGTGATTTGAACTCAATGTAAACACTATATTATTAATACAATGGTTGTTGTTGCTTTGATTACTATTATTCAATTGTTGTGATACTATACATGACGTCCTCCGCCCCCGAACGTTTCCGCCGTCTCGGTTTGGGGGTGTGACAGATTGGTATCAGAGCATTGTTTATAGTGAACTCAGTATATCAACCTATAAAAGATATACAACTATAAATACAATGGGGCCGAAGTGCTCTGACTAAAAGTATACTTTTAAAATATAAGTATTTTATGAGAAGTATACAAACAAGCATACATACTAGAACAAATATCACAAGAAGAACAAAACAAAAGTATTTAGATGTTGGACACTATAGTCAAACCTGGACAGTTATGTAATCATATATGGGATAAATATAACCTGATCAACTATATTTATTTGAGATATGACCAACATGTGTTTGGGAGTGATAATGGTGTTGCAACAAGTCTAAAACTTACAAACTCTATATACAAAGGATCTTTAGAACAAAACATAAAGTTAAAATACTATAGGAGTATTTTATGGTACTCTAAGATCACAACAAGTCAGAAAACTTACCAAGTCCATATACCAAGAAACCTTAGAAACAATCATACAATTAAAATACTATTGGAGTATTTTAGACACTATAACTAACTTATGTGGAAACTAAAAGACCCTTACTGGCAGGTCTATAATTGCGAAGTGTATGCTTCCGGGGTTATATATAATTGGGATCTTATAGACTTAGAATTAGTGATCTTCCCTATACTACCTGTTCCTTGTTTGGTTGTGGTTTGGAGTAGGATCACTTATTCGAAGGTCTATTTGATATTGGTTATATACAACTTGCATACACTGCGTGATTATAGGAGGACCCGATAAGGATCACCATAAAAATTTCTTTAGAAATGTTTTACTTAATCTCATAAGACTCTTTAGACATTCCCATTCTCGCATGAACAACCTAAATAGATATAGCCACTCCACTACAACAACCAACAGAGTAGACAAGGAAGAACAAGAAATGATTCATGGGGAGGATTCAGAGAAGGAATCAATCGCGGATCATGCGAGAAGGCAGAACATCTTACGCGTCGCACTAATAACTAATAAACTAATATAACATAGTGAGTTAGTGATTACACTGCTCACATTATGTGTTAGGCTTACCGCCTCTTTCATAATAAGTAGTAACAGTAAACCAGGTCACAGAACTTCACTAAGAAGGTGGTCACTATCAAAAATTCATAAGTCTATTTTGTATAGACCTTTATTATGAATTGTTTTCAGAACACTATAAAAGTCAGAACATAACTCACTCAGAACTAAGATAACTTAGATTCAAATAACACTCGACTCGTAACCTCTATTAACGACTTACCCTCGTTTCATCTTTTAAACCTTATGGCAGAAAGATGCCACCGAAGAAGTCGAATAAAAACAAAAACAACGCACCACCGCCACCACCTCCACAATATGATCAGGTTATCTTTCAGGTTGCAGTAACAGCTGCAGTGACAACTGTCATGACTCAAATCCACACTAGTGGTGCCAGCGGATCGGGTGGTGGTACTAACCACTCTAACCACGGGGAAAGCCGCAGACACCCAAGGGAGTGTTCGTATAAAGACTTCATGAATTGTGGACCCAAATCCTTCGATGAAAGTGGGGGAGTCAACGCCCTAATGCGATGGTTCGAGAAAACAGAGTCAATTTTTGAGATATGCGCGTGCCCAGAAGGGAGCAAAGTGAAGTTTGCTGCCTGCACCCTCTCCGACAGAGCCCTGACATGGTGGAATAGCCATGTCAAGTCATTGACCCTACCAGTGGCAAACGCGATGGGCTGAGAAAATTTGAAGGAGTTGATGATTGAAGAATCAATAAGAATGTGACATGTAAGAAAAAATTCTTTATTTATTAGGAATGATTGCATTTTTTCACATAGTAAAAGACTATATTTTCACATAGTCAAGAACTAGACTTCCACGTATTGAAAAACTAGACTTCTTTTAATTATAAATTTTGAATATAAAAAGAATAACAATAATGGCAGGTATATATCGATTTTTCATTTCATTTTTTTTTATTTTTCTGTGAAAGCAACTATATGTGGATTGTATATAAAAAGCAGGACTTTCATCGCAGCAACTTGCATGCACATTAAAAAACTAGACACTATAAATTTAAATTCAATTAGATTTTGGTTTTTTATAGAGTTTAATTGTTTAAGATGAGTTATAGTTTCCTAATAAAACAAGGTTTGTTTTGATATTCTCATTGATCTCCGGATTTTTTTTTGTTAATTAGTTATGTTGGTTTTTAGTTAATAACTAAAATTTATTGATCATGTTACGCATATAGACATAAATAATATATACCACACTGACGTAACCTCGCAACATTAATATTGAAATTAACATATTTTTACATCAACGAGATAGAGTATGTGGGTAAGCTAAATCACATATTTTTGTTATTGAAATTAACATATATGAGCATCATGAATTTTATGAAATAATTTATAATAGAACATTATAATGTTCATGAATATCTAAAAAGATATTAATTTAATATGAATATCTATTCATGAACCCTTTCCATATCACTTTCTTTTGATTTTCATGAATACTAAGCAATGTAAATAGTCAAAAGTATCTATTAATACAATAGAGAATATATTAAATACAAATAAAGAATAACCTACAAGTTGAGATTCAATTAAATAAAGAAGATACATTACAGAACTTAAACATTGAAGTGTGCATGAGAACAATTACACACAAATACGAACAATGTGGCTGAACGATTACATACTCATACGAACAATGATATATGCATACACATACACGCGTTGATTATACTCACTTTATAAAAAATAAAAACACCTTATGAGTATAGGGTGTAGTTGGAGAATGCCATAGTGAAGTTATGATTATACTTACCTTATCAATCGATTCTGAAAATTGAAGAACAATTAAGTTCTCTCTCGCTTTTGGGATCGTTTAAATGTGCAACTAGATGTTCGGTGTTGTAGGGTTCTAAAGAAGATGAAGGCGTTTGTATTAATAGCAGTGGTTACGATTTTTAGGGATATGACTTGTTTATGGAAATAATCAATTCCATAATAATCCGCATTCAAATTAATGATTAAATTAGTAGAATATGTAAAAAGCCGAAAATGCCCTCATATAAGGATAATAATTTTATTTATTTAAATAAATAAAATAAAGTAAGTAAAATAGAAACACACATATAGAAATTATCAAATGAATTTATATCTACACTAGTTGTGAGACCCATGTATTACATAAATTAATTAAAAAAAAAGTTAAATACAAAAATCTAAATATTTAAGACTTTGAATTATAAGATAATAAGAAAAAAAATAAATTATTAAAATTAAAATGTTTTTTTATATTTTAAAATTAAACAAATAATTTAAATAACTAAACAAAAGAAAACTAATGAGCTTTAATTTGAAAATTTTGAAATTAAAATCTAAGTCCATTATGAAATTGATATGCATTTATTACTATATTTATTATAATTTTTACATTAAAATATTATGTGGAATTTAATAAAATAGGAAAACTCGTAAAAAGACCCATGTATTACATGAGTTAATTAAAAAAAATTAAATATAAAAGTCTAAATATTTAAGAACTTTAGATTTATAAGAAAAATAAGAAAAATAATGAATGTTTAAATTGATTTTTTTATCTTTTAAATTTAAATAAATAAACAAAATAAACTAATGAGCTTTAATTTGAGAATTTTGAAATAAGAAGGTAAGCCCGTTAATGAAATTGATATGCATTTATTACTACATTTATTGTAATTATTACATTAAAGTATTATGTGGAATTTATTAAAATAGAAAAATCCATAAAATGACATGTGGAAAAAAATTAATTCAAAATAACCACAAAATGACATTTGGCAAATTGAATGAGAGTGTGACATGTGATAAAAAAAAACCTTCATTTATTAGAGTATATTATAAGAATTGATCAATCATGGCATAAATAAACAACAACTTAGTTCAAATTTACTTGCTCTTAACGATTGTTACTAAAATATATTTTGATCCCCATGTTCCATGGGAGGATATATGATTAGACTTTTGAAGGTCAAACCTAATTCTTTTCAGATTTAGAATCGTAATGAATTTTGCTACGAGTTTACATCAATATACTAGACGAATTCCCGCGCGTTGCGCAGCGAAGATTAAAAATATATTGTTAAAATATTGAAAAATATATGTTTAAAATGGTTATGTTATTGACATTAACTTTGAGATAATACTTTTACACTAATTATATATATATATATATATATATATATATATATATATATATATATATATATATATATATATATATATATATATATAATCTCAATTATTTTGAACAATAATATTTATTGACATCAACCCACATTCCTCATTAATAGAATTAAATATAATTATCTATTTAGTATTATTTTTAACAATTATTATTATTGATTAATTAAATTTTTATTTATGCGATTATTTTCTAATTTGAATAATGATGTTCATTTAAAATACAATTTATTTATAGCTAAATGTAATTTATAATTTGATGTTATTATCATTTAAAATTGTTATTCATTAATTTTAAACCACTTACTATTAATAATAAGTTAAAGAAGACTTTTAAGAAACACTTAATATTATTATAAAATGTGAAACATACACTAAATAAAAGAGACTTGCATGGATAATATGACATATCCATGTAATTTGATTTTATTATTTATAATTATTGCTTATTAATTTTAAAACCACTTGTTATTATTAATAAGTGAAAGAAACTTTTAAAAAGCATTTATTATTATAATTAAAATGTTAAACATATACTAAAATATAAAGTGATAAGATTAACAATTTGCATTTTAAAAAAGACTTACATTGATAATATGGATAATATGACATATCCATGATTTTTAATTAATTATTGTTTTGAAGCAATATGAACATACAAACATATATACAATAGTTAATTAAATATTATATATATCACCTTTCATAACATATGATCGATAACATGAATCTAATCTAATTTACATTAAAATTTCAACCACAGCATACAATGATATTCTTAAAAGAATACTTAAATCAAGAAAATACAAAAAATAATTAGTATATAACAAACTTACAAATTAAATACTTAATAACATGACTCGAAAAATTGTTCAAAGCCCTCAAACCAACACAAAAAACTTTAAACTTGTTTTCTTTGTGAAGTTTGTATGTGATTTGTATTTGTGTGTCTACTCAAAAAGATTGACCTTTTTATAGTAGAGTATCCATTAATTGTTTATTAAATATATTATATAAGTTATAAAACCTTTGAATTGTTAATCATTATTAAGAGACTTTTGAGTGGTATTCATTAAAATAGGAGGTTTCAAATGCATGAGGTGTTTGCAAATTTTTATGGGGGTTTCAAATGCATGAGGTTCAAGGAAAAATGCTAGCTTTATAAGTATGTATGATTTGTATTGTATTTGTCTGATACAAAAATTGTATATAGTTATCAAAATTTCTCCCCAAAAAAAAAACGATATTCATATCAATTATTTATTTGCAAATTATTTCGCTTTTACTCAAAAGTAAAAATATTTTCAAACGGAAGAGTTAAAGAATCCTACATAAAGGGTTAAATGAAATCACAAAAGCTGAAACATGATGCTAGAAGATGAACCAAAAATCTTAAAATAGGTCAATTATTTAGCAAACAAGAACTAAACTTTAATCAAAAGTCTAAGAACTTAAATTAATTAAAAATTCTAAAGTACAATCGTGAATTTTGAAGGGTTTAGGAGCACATTAATTGGTGAATAATTTTGCAAGACTAGCTCGAAGGAAATTACCAGATGAAAGAGAATGGTGGCATTTCAGACAATTTCTTGAAATTAAAGTGGAGGGTGGAAATGGGGCAAATGAGTATGAAAGCTTGGAGGCTTCCATGGCTGCTCTCTGCCTCTCTCGATCAGTTTGAGAGTGAGGGAGGAACGAGAAATAGATAATTAAAGCAAAAGCAATCCACAAAAGAAACTACTTGGTAAAGACCAAAATTTGCCATTCCGTCACCAATGTTAATTTCCGTTATATTTCATCGTTAAGTTACCTCTTTGGTAGATTAAAGTTAACTTTTATGGGCCAAATATGCAAGGAAATGATACTTGATCATATATATGGGTCATGTGGTCATTTTCTCACACTTTAGGGACCTAAAATGAAAGTTATCATGTACTGAAAGAGGCTAAACCTTAAAATTAGGGAATTACTTCATTTTGCATCCTCCAAGTCCCTTTAAAGTAAGTTCATAGGTGCGGTCTTCTGTAGGGTTTCAATGTACTCCATGGATGATGACAATGGGCCCCCTTGATGAAGTGTAGGTTAAAAGCCCAAGACTTGTCTTTTCCCTATAAATAGTCATGTATTATTCATAATTAGGGTTAAGAGTGAGGCAAAATGTAGTCGCCACGTTGTGAGATTTCTTATGTAGTGTTATATTCTTTAGTCTATGCTGAAAGTGTAATTTATTCCTCATGTTATGAATAAATCGAGTGATCATTCGACATATCTTCTTTATTTGTGTTTGTTCTTATTTTCCGCATCTATTTCGCTTGTTTAATTTTAGTGAGAAGAAAGGGGTTTCGGTACTGACTCAGCTTCCATCATTCCCAAGCCTTGGAGTATCTTGTTAAAGCTTGCTTCTGGTAAGGCCTTAGTGAAGATGTCAGCCAGTTGATCTGAGGACCGAACGAAGTGAACTTCAACATTACCATCTTCAACGTGGTCCTTGATGAAGTGGTATATAACTTTTCATCACACTCTTTTGCCCATTATACCGAAGGTGTTCAAGACACTGAAGAAGTCTGCTCTTTCTCAGCCGAACTAGTCTCTCGCCTCTATTGACGCAAAGGGGGAGATTGTTGGGTTTAAGTGTTGTGTCTTTAGGCTCGTTTAATATTCCATTTTGTTTACCCGGTTTGGGCCTGTCCAACCGTGGATTATCATTAGAGTTAGATTATATATATTGCATGCATGTATAGCTTTAAGGTTATCGTTCTCATTAATAGCTTTTGCATTGTAACCCTAGCACACCTCTACAGTTGAAGTTCTTCATCGAGCTCTTCTGAGGTGTGAGATATTAATCATTCGACACCATTTGATCAATTCTTGTGTTCTTTACTTGATTAATATTGTTTTTCTGTTTAGAATCTATCGATCTATAGCATAATTTTCTCATCATCTTCCATTCTTGAAGTTTTTGTGAAGATCTAAGAAGGTGGTGTAGTGTTTTTGGTGCTTTTCGAGTGAGGATTCTTCTAGTAGAGATCAATTATTCTTTTATCCTTATTTCTCCTAGAAATTCATCATAGTTCCAGAGGCATAAATGAATTTCTTACCATCCATCTCTATTTTCGAGTCCTTGTCTTAATCCTTGAGTATTTGGTGATGTTTGTCAAAAGTTATAAATCTTGACAAAATTGTTCATCAGTTTTGTGAGGGCTGTAGAGCTCAATATGGTCCGAAATAGACAATGCCCCAGAGAGATGAAGTTGTATGAATCGTCTAGTTTCTACAAAGTCCAATAGCATTCCATTTTGAATTGTAGATTCTATTTTACTCTTAAAACACTAAACAGGGGTCGAGCTGTGAAACTTTAAAATATGGAACTTAGAATTTACTTTATGTTTTATTACTTGTTTCTAATCAGGCTTTTATGCAACCTTTTAGGGTTCCTAGTGGTCTCTTGGAGTGTTTCTTCCTCAATTTATTACTTCCCATAACTTGGATTTGAAGCGATTCATTCTTGTGGCTATTTAAGTACATGTATGGGAATTTTGCATGCTTTGGTACAAGTGTATGGTCCAGATTGTTGTATGTGATGTTACAATCTGAGTTTTATGTGATGTTTGGGTTCTGAATTTGTGATGAATTACAGTAACAAATCAATTAGGGGAGCCTCTTTCTTCTAGACTCCTTAATATGGCTTATTTGTACATGAAAAGAGTGGTAGGTTCATGCTAGTAGTGAGGATTTTATTTGATGTTAAATTTTGAAGTTATATATTCCATGATTCTGTTACAACATGTTTTGTATGGAATTATGGAATGAATTCTAGAAAGTTTGTTGCTAAAAGGTGTATCTCTTCAAATGCTTATGTGTGTTCATATGTGGTGAATTTGGATATATGACTTTGTAGTATGACATGTCGTGTAATATGGTTTGAATTAATAATTAGAATACAAACACGATTATATAATATGGAATGGCGAGGTGTCTGTATGACCCATGCGAGTGAATTAATTAATTATAAAATTAATTAAAAAGGAGAATACATATAGTGGGGGTAAAAGGGTAGTAACCTAAACTTAGGTGCATGCCCTATTGGATGTCACAATAGAAGGATATCATTGGAGAAAAGAGCTTAAGACAAGTTGAAGTCGAGTGGTTTGTTGGATTATATGTCTAAGCCCATAACTATAATTAGTATGTACTTGACCCGAGAGTAGCATGGTCCATTTTAGGTTGCATTCACCAGAACAATCTGATAGGATGGATATTTGAGAAAGAGGTCTATTATTTAATTAGTATTGATCAAGAATTAATTTGGAATTAATTTAGTGATTAAAATAGACTAATTAAATATATTGGGTTGATTCTGTAAATCAATGATACATATAGGTTGGGCTAAAAATACATAATGGATTAGTGATGGGCTAAGCTTATGTAAGGTTTCATATAGTGTTAGTCCATTACAAGCCCAAGTGTAAGAATTAGGGTTTACACATAACCCTTGGAATTCTACGCTATATATATGTAACCCCTTGGCCTAAAATTGGGCACACAAGTAATCTTAGAGATACTATAGCCATTTTTGAGTGCCTCATATCCTCTCTCTCAAGCTTCCAATTGTTGGTGGTGTTTTGTGAACCATTTGAGGCATCACACTTGAGATGCTAAGTTCTTAAAGGCCAAATACAACAAGCTACAACAAGAGGTATTCTTCTAACTAGTTTTATGATTCATATACCAAACTGTTTTGTATGCTAGTTTAGGCTTTATACTTTGGAAACAATATTGCATGTATAATTAGAGAAAACTTAGATCCAAAGCATTAGGGTTGCATGTGCACCATAAGGTTGTTATAGTGCTCAAAACCCTTCAGTGGCATGTGCACCATAAGGTTGTTATATTGATGCTCGACGAGTTCACTCACAAAAGGGCAACTCGACGAGTCCAGTTCATGCACTCGTCGAGTAGAACATTCTTCTTGTAGGTTTTCAAGCCTTTTGGCCAGAATTAGATTAGGATCATTACCACAAACTGTTTTGTATCAAAAAATTCGTGTTTTCTGATATGGTAATGATTATCCTCATCTAGTTAAAGGACAATTGTCAAATTTTAAGATAATAAGATGATTATTTGTATTATTTGATATGAATTGCCTTGCTATATGAGTTAGATTAGATCAATGGTAAATTATATGATAATGTTGTTAATTAAAATTGATCTAAATGTTTTTAATAAACTCCATAACTTGTCCTCAAGTTATGGAACATCAAGAGTCCCATTTTAAAATACATTAACTCATAAGTTATGGAAACCCAAAAGTTTTGAAGTGTTTCAAAACTTGCCCTCAAGTTTTGGAATTTGTAAAGTCTCACTTATGAACCATTTAATTCCAAACCTTAGAATTTTAAAAGTATAAGATTCAACCCTTGTACTATTATAATATTATAAGTTTAATAATTATATATATTTTTAAGACAAGTCAGTCTTACCGTTAGTAGGCCTCATTCACGAAGCCGGTCTATAAGGGGGGTATAAGGTTACTGCCTATAAAATGGTGGTTTAATGGGTGTCCACTCTCACCTACCGCTTCCTTGACTGGTGGAGGTTCGTTAGCCGAACGGGTAGGATAGGACATTAATTCTCGTTATAAGTATAATGATAATTATAAAGTAACTAAATGTTTTAGTAAATTCCCAATCTTAGTTACTTTAGGAAAAATGTGAAAATGATGCTATTCCATGAAATTGTACTTTGCACCTTGGCAAGTCGTTAGTGGAGCGTGTGTGGTTAACCGGCACAATAACTTGGACTAACAAGGGTGGCAAAGGGTAGCTTGATGTTTTTCATAGATCAATGGAGCGTGTGTGGTTAACCGACACATTGATTAGGTGATAAATGACATCGAGTGTACCAAGTATATTTGCATGGTTATTCACACCTTGTTTGTGATCCTCGGTATCCAGTCACAAACCTGAAGGGCATAATCGAGATTTAAACATGCCATTGAAAAGTTCAATGAATCTCAAAAGAATCTAGGAATTTCAATTCATCTAAAACTTAATAATCAATTTCGTTTTTCATGGTGGAAATTGGTAAATCGTCATTTATCTACCTTCAAATATTTTGTAATTGGATTACGACATCCCTCTTCCAAATTGTAAAATATTGTGTTGGGTCCTAGGCTTTATATTTCATTTGGGTGTTATATTAAGGATTCTTATCTAATCTAAACTTTGTCTTTCTTTTTCAGATGTATTCCAACACCGCTTCTGGCTCAAACCCTTGGGGCTCTTTCTCCCTCATGAACCTATGTGGGAGGGTAATCTTTGATGGTTCGAATTTCACTGATTGGATTCGGAAGATTATGATGGTCACTCGTTACGAGGACAAGGAATATGTCCTCGACAAAGAGCTTAAGGAGATTGATGAAGCCACTGCTACTCCTAAAGAAGTTGCTGAATTTAGGACTCATGAGAAGGACGCCACAAAGGTGTCTTGTATCATGTTGGCCACTACGACAGCTGAACTTCAAAATTCCTATGAGGACTACTACCATTTTGAGATGCACCAAGACTTGATGGAAAGATACCATCAAAGTGCTCGTCAGGAAAGGTATGAAATCATCGCCTACATGATTACAACAAAAATGAAGGATGGAGAGTCCATCACAGCCCACTTGAAGAAAATGCAAAGGTTTGTGGATCGCTTGCTGAAGTTGAATGTGAACTTCGATGAAGAGTTGGCCATTGATATTATCCTACACTCTTTGCTTCCCTGTTATGATCAGTTTCGTATGACTTATCATATGAACAAGGAGGAGGTCACTCTTAGCAAGCTTCAAGGCCTTTTGAGAACTACGGAAAGTAGTCTAAAAGGAAAATCTGTTATATCTACTCCTACTCCTACTGCTGATGCCCCAGTCCTGACAATTGGACATGGGAAAGGGAAGAAGAGGAAGGCTCCTTCTAAGAGCCACAATGGAAAGTCTCATGATGGATCCTTTTCTAGTGGGACCAAAGCTGGTTCTGCTAATCCCTCTACCAATCCAAAAGAAGCAGAGTGCTTCTACTGTCATGATAAAGGACACTCGAAGCGAAGCTGCCCCAAATACTTGCAGGATGTCAAGGATGGAAAGATAAAGCCCACCCATGCAGGTATTTACACTATTCTGTCTAATAACTCATCACATGATAATTCTTGGGTCCTTGATACAGGTTGTGACATTCATATTTGTTCTGATATGCAGGGACTAAAAAGATGTAGGGATGTGGAGCACGGGAAGATGAACTTGATCATGGGGAATAGGAAAATATCGACTGTCACCAAGATTGGAGTTTATTCTTTATTGCTTAGTAATGAGTTAGAATTAGATTTGAATAATTGTTTCTACTCGTCCGATATGGCGAGAAACATTATTTCCTTTCATAGTTTGTACAAACAAGGTTTTAGTTTTTCATTTGATAATGAAATTGGTTCTATTAATGCTTTTTATAATGGTGTATTTTATTTTAAAGCATTGCCTTGTAATGGTGTATATGAAACTGTGATGGTTGTAGACAACTTAGGAAATAATGTATTGCATATTGATTCGTCCAATAATTTGGACAAGGCATGCTTGTGGCATTGTCGTCTTGGACATGTCAACAAGAAGTGTATAGGCCAACTCCAAAAGGCTGGTGTGTTGGAGTCATTCGACTTAAAGTCAGATGAAACTTGCGAATCTTGTTTGCTTGGAAAGATGACCAAATCACCCTTCAATGGTACTTGTGAAAGGGGTGAGGTTTTGTTGGATCTCATACACACCGATGTGTGTCGACCCTTCAGATCCGCCACAAGGGATGCTAACCGCTTCTATGTAACTTTTACTGATGATTACAACAGATATGGCTATATCTACTTAATCAAGCATAAGTCAGAAACCTTTGAAAAGTTCAAAGACTTTAAACAAAAAGTGGAGAATCAGCTGGGCAGGAAGATAAAGATGCTTCGATCCGATCGAGGTGGTGATTATATTAGTATCGAGTTCCTAGACTATCTTAAGGAATGTGGAATTATTTCACAATTAACTCCATCTAGGACACCACAACTTAATGGTGTGGCTGAGAGGCGCAATCGAACCTTTTTGGACATGGTTCGTTCCATGATGAGTCGAGCTCATTACCTATCTCATTTTGGGGGTATGCCTTAGAGACTGCCGCCCATATCCTTAATCTAGTCCCTACTAAGAAGGTTGCCAAAACACCTCACAAAATGTGGACAAGGAAGGTCCCCTCGTTAGCACACATCAAGGTTTAGGGTTGCGAGGCTTTCGTGAGGCATGAGACTCACGACAAGCTCGAACCTCGTAGTGAGCGTTGTATTTTCATCGGCTACCCACAGAAGTCTTTTGGATATCTCTTCTACAGGCCGAGTGACAATGTTGTCTTCGTTGAGAGGAGAGGGGTTTTCCGAGAGAGAGAACTCATATTCCAAGAAGACAGTGGGAGGAAAATTGACCTTGAAGAGCTTCAAGAGTTAAGTGATGAAGGAACCTCAAACACTAGCACTCAACCTGAGGAGGAAACTCCTGTTGAACCAGTTGATGAGTCCGTACCTCTGAGGCGTTCCACTAGAGTTAGTTTTCCACCTGTGTTATATGGTTTCCATATTACTACAGATGGTGATACATTTATCAGTGATAGCACACTAGTAAATTTGGATGAACCTAACAACTACAAGGAAGCCAATGCAGGCCCCAAATCTGCAAATTAGAAAGAGGCTATGGACAACGAGATTCAGTCCAAGTATGACAATCAAGTTTGGAACTTGGTTGACAATGTACTAGGTCGTAAGACAGTTGGGTGCAAATGGATCTTCAAGAAGAAGACCGACATGGATAGGAAAGTACACATATATAAGGCGCGATTGGTTGCAAAGGGCATTACTCAAACTCCTAGAGTTAACTATGATGAGACCTTCTCACTAGTAGCAAAGATTAAATCTATAAGGGTTATGCTTGCCATAGCTGCATTTCATGATTATGAAATATGGCAAATGGATGTCAAAACTGCTTTCCTTAATAGGAAGTTGGCTGAAGATGTTTACATGAGTCAGCCAGATGGTTTTGTCAATGCAAAGTACCCTAATAGAGTGTGTAAGCTTGATAAATCCATTTATTGATTGAAACAAGCATCTCGCAGATGTAATCTTTGTTTCGATGAGAAAGTTAAATAGTTTGGATTTTCCAGAAGCGAGGATGAGTCCTGTGTATATGTCAAAGCTAGTGGGAGTATAGTTAGCTTTCTGGTGTTGTATGTGGATGACATACTTCTCATAGGAAATGACATCCCAACCTTGCAGAAGGTTAAGTCCTGGCTTGGGAAGTGTTTCGCTATGAAGGACCTTGGGGAAGCTGCCTATATTCTAGGGATAAGGATATTGAGAAACAGGAGTAAAAGACTAATAGGACTTAGTCAAAGTACCTACTTGGACAAGGTGTTGAAGCGATTCAACATGGATAATTCCAAGAAAGGTGAATTACCTATCCAAAGCAATACCAAACTGAGTAAAACTCAGAGTCTGAGTACAGAGGCTGAGATAGCAGAAATGTGTCGAGTACCATATGCTTCTGCAGTTGGCTCGATCATGTTTGCTATGACTTGTACTCGCCCTGATGTGGCCTTTTCTTTGAGCATGGTCATCAGATATCAAGGGAATCCTGGTAAAGCTCACTAGACTGCGGTAAAGAACATTCTTAAGTACATGCGGAGGACTAAGGACTGGGTCCTTACCCTCGGTGGGAGTGATGACTTGAGAGTGATAGGGTATAGTGACGCCAACTTTCAGACCAACAGAGATAATTTTCGCTCTTAGTCGGGCTGGGTATTTACCCTGAATGGAGGAGCAATAACTTGGAAAAGTTCCAAACAGGAGTCTGTAGCTGATTCAACATGCGAATCCGAGTACATAGCAGCAATCGAAGCGTCGAAGGAGGCGATATGACTGAAGAACTTCATCGGAGACCTTGGAGTTGTACCAACTATAAAGGAGCCTATGGAGATTTTCTGTGACAACGGGAGTGCGGTCGCCTTAGCCAAGGAACCGAGTGATCATGGCAGATCCAGACACATCGACATAAAATATCACTTCATAAGACATTGGATAGAAGAAGGACTCCTCGTAGCAAAGAGGGTATTGTCAGAT
Organism: Lactuca virosa; assembly: GCF_052849685.1. Classification (NCBI taxonomy): domain Eukaryota; kingdom Viridiplantae; phylum Streptophyta; class Magnoliopsida; order Asterales; family Asteraceae; genus Lactuca; species Lactuca virosa. The sequence continues at coordinate 241,503,489 of NC_136433.1, forward strand.
GAGAACCCAACAGATCCCCTTACGAAGGGACTGAGTAGGGTTAAGCACTTGCAGCATGCGAGGACCAGTGCGCTGAAGGACGATATTAGTTTTAATGATTAGATAGCTATTCAGAAACTTGTAATAGATAAAATGTCATTGACATTTGATGACTAAATAAAAGGAGTTTTATTTATGAGTAAAGTTACTATCTTGTGTCAATTGTTTACTATTTTTTGATTTTTCATGTTTTGTCTTCCAGAATAACAAAATTTTTCAAACTATCCACAGTCGATCATACTTTGGAAGTAGGTATTGAGGCAAGACTGTCATGAATTTGGCTTGTAGATTGTCTAGAGTGTTTAGACATGGAAAAAGTTTGCTATAACATTCATGAGTGCTCATAAGGTCTGAGTATTGGATTAAACCCACATTCACATGAATCGCTTCATGGAATTTATCACGAGTGATTGTGAGACGATAATATCATATAGTCTTCAAACCGAGATGTATGAGTTGTTGACTATGAGTTGGTTGTACATTGATAATGCGAAAATGCATCAGTTACTTGATGTTATAAAACGTGCTATTGTGTATGATTTGACGAGTAGTTAGTACAAGCATATAAATCGAAGTTTATCTGTTCCTTTTATCCTTGGAGGATTAAAAGCGATATCTTGGGCCCCTCAATGATTTTGTTTTGACTTATGTACCGGGCTCGGTCAGAATAAATTGATGTGTTCAATTAAGTTCTATGTTAAACAAATCGGAAATCGGGAAACAAACTGCTGGAAAATAAGTATGACTATGTTCCATGCATTTGTCCGAACGATATCTTGAAGAACAGAGGATTATATGATCCCTTATCTAAAATGGCACGTCAGAGTTCGACAACGACTTTTAAGAGCTACGATTGCTAGTCGGTTTTAAGTCGTACTTACAGTTATAGTTATTAGACATATCCAAGTGGGAGACTATTGGATTAGGTGTCTAATCCCATAACTATAATTGGTATGTACTTGACCCGAGAGTAGCATGGTCCATTTTGGGTTGCATTCACCAGAACAATCTGATAGGATGGATATTTGAGAAATAGGTCTATTATTTAATTAGTATTGATCAAGAATTAATTTGGAATTAATTTAGTGATCAAAATAGACTAATTAAATATATTGGGTTGATTGTGTAAATCAATGGTACATATAGGTTGGGCTAAAAATCCATGATGAATTAGTGATGGGCTAAGCTTATGTAAGGTTTCATATAGTGTTAGTCCATTACAAGCCCAAGTGTAAGAATTAGGGTTTACACATAACCCTTGGAATTCAACACCATATATATGTAACCCCTTGGCCTAAAATTGGAGACACAAGTAATCTTAGAGATACTATAGCCGTTTTTGAGTGCCTCATATCCTCTCTCTCAAGCTTCCAATTATTAGTGGTGTTTTGTGAACCATTTGAGGCATCACACTTGAGGTGCTAAGTTCTTAAAGGCCAAATACAACAAGCTACAATAAGAGGTATTCTTCTAACTAGTTTTATGATTCATATACCAAACTGTTTTGTATGCTTGTTTAGGCTTTATGCTTTGGAAACAATATTGCATGTATAATTAGAGAAAACTTAGATCCAAAGCATTAGGGTTGCATGTGCAACAGAAGGTTGTTATAGTGCTCAAAACCCTTCATGGTTTTCTAGGTAACCATTTCGAAACATGGTACCCGTGCATGTTGGTGTACGGAGAGTGGAGTGTTGTTGGCTACTCAGAGTCGTTAGATCAAGCATTATGTTAGGGTGGTGGTATACGTGTGGAAGTATCATTGTATCACCCTCGAACTATAACACATCATGCTCGTACATGCAAAGCCATAGTAGTGAGCACAGAGAACTAGAGACAATGTTACAGGTTGGATTCACGCCCCATTTGGTGCACTGGGTCGTCGTGTCATGTTAGTAGCAAACATGGTCATTATTTGTGGATTTAGAGACGTTATAGACCCTAGTTAGCGAGGGACACTAAATGTAATTATTGTGAAGTAAATTATATCATAATTACTATGATGAATAAAATGTCCATATTAATATATACATTATATATTGATAATAATAAGCGATGTAAGTTGATTGATATGTGCTTGAGATTGACTAACTGTGCTGATGCTGACACTTGTTTCTTTGCTTGTAGCTTTTGTTGGATTAGGTGTCTAAGCTAATAACTAAATTAGTATAATCTTGAATTATTAGGAAAGTCCTTTTGGGTTGGCCTCAAACCTAGTAATTGACAGTAAAGCTTTTTTGGAGAGAGAGGCTGATTATTAATTTGTTATATGGTTAATAATTTAATTAGAAATCAAAATAATTTGTTTATTAATATATTATGAGAATAATATATTAATTAGAAATAGTATTGTTTAATTAAAAATTAATCAGAATATAATTGGAATTAATTGGATTAATTAAAAGTGGAAGGACTAAAGGTGACAAGGTTCAAGAGTTGAGTATTAACCAATTCTAGAACCTACCATAGGGGGGACACTTATAGAGGGTTTCTAGAGGTATTATTGGGCTCTAAGGAGGCTTGAAATGCCTTAGGGAGGAAGCAATGAGAAAGGGTTATCTAAAAGGAAACCTACCTTATCCTTAGCCTCCCTATCACCTGTATAAAACCCCTTGGGTTATGATTTTCGAAATTCAAATAATTTAAAAGATAATATCTAAAATTCCATTCCTCCTCCTCCCTCCTCTTTAGCCTCGAATTTGCTAGGGTTTGGATGTGAGCGATTAGAGGCACAAGACTTCTTGTGTTTGGTTTCTGAAGACCAACAAAGGAAGGATTACTAGTTTATTTGCAATAATAAACTAAGGTATGTATTTTCTAATAACCCTTTAGTAATTTCTAAAATATCAATGTACTTTTAGGATTTTTGATATTCAGTAGATGTTTGCAAAATCATAGTGAGAACATAGATTCTTTAGGGTGCATGTGAACTCAGGGTTTATGTTTTTCCTCCAAAATAAGATTTTTGTAACATATAAAACCCATTAGTGGTATCAGATCCATTGTTTTCATTAATCTTGCATAAATTTGAATAAATCAAAATTAGGATTTATAGAAACTAAACCCTAAGGAGCCAGTTTTCGAAAATCCCTAAGGTTCTTGAAACCTTAGCCTCTACCCTATATTTTCAAATTTTGCAAGGGTTTTAGAAACCCTAGGCCCCTTTGCCTAATTTTAGAAAATTGAGGAGCCCTTTTAGGTTTTACCTTGTTTCTTTATTTGTTATTTTAAAAGCCTTAAAATTTGAACAATTAAAACCTGTTAAACCCTAGCATATTTTCGAAAATTAGAAGGCTTATGATTAGGATTAAATTTAAATTTTTTTATTAATTAGTTAATGGTAAATAATTATTTAATCCATAATGATTTAATTAATTGTTTAACTAAAAATAAAGATTAAATCAAAATTGGTTTATTTTTAAGTTAAATTAAATTTATATTAACTTCGAAAATTTAAATTTAAACCTAATATTTTAGAAAAGTTTTAAAATACACTTTATATGTATACTATTAAAAGTTTAATATATTATATGTATAAAAAAGTCACTGAAATCAATAGTAGACCTCATTCACGAAACCATGCTATAAAGAGGGTATAAGGAAGCGGCTTATAAAATGGTCGTTGAATGGATGTCCACTCTCACCTACCGCTAACCTGTGTGGTGGAGGGTCATTAGCTGAACGGATTTGATAGGACATAATCTCGTTAGTAAGTGTAATGATATAAATTAACTAAACTATTTTTAAAATACCATTCTTAGTTACTTTAAGAAAAATGTGAAAAGTATTCTAATCCATGAAAACACATATCATGCTTTATATGTCATTAGTAGAGCGTGTGTGGTTAACCGGTACACTAATAGAGACTATAAAGAGATATGATGGGCATCTCGAAAATTATCATTGTTGATGGAACATGTGTGGTTAACCGACACATCAATGTGAGATGATAAATGACATTGAGGTCGTCAAGCGTATTTGCATGGTTATTCACATCTTGTTTGTGATCCTCAGCATCCCAGTCACAAACGTGAGAGCATAATCCGAGATTAAACATGCCATTGATAAGATTCAATGAATCTCAAAAGATCTAGGAGTTTCATAAGATTGGAATTGGTAAAAGCCTTACCTACCTAAAATAGATTCGAATTTGAATACGACATCCCTCTTCAAAGTTCGAATAAAAAATATGGATCCTAGCCTTAATTTAAATTTATGTGTTAATAATTAAGGATTAAAATTAACTAACTTGAATTCTATTTTCTCCCATTTTAAATGTCTTATGAAGATAGAAATGGTCTTCGTTATTCCTATGGAAATAGTTTTCCTCAATCTTCTGGAGATGGTTTTCCAATGTCAAGTGAAGGTGAAATTGTTTTCCTTTCCTTAGGAAATGATGGAATTTGACATCATCTCTCTTCATCTCTTCAAACCTCCTCATCCTGTGACTCTCCTAACGTCATGTTTTCCTTAAGTTGAAAGATACAAGACTACTCAATCCCTATTGTCATATAAGCATCAAGATGAAAACTTTGTGCGTACACATGTTCTGAAAGAAAATCGTACATTGACAAGTTGGATAGAATGGGTGTCGTTTTCCCAAGGAAGCTATCCTTTTTTTGGTTCTTCTTTCATTGGGAACTTTTACATGAGAATATCGACATGACCCTAATTGATCTGACCCAAATGTTGATTTTTGCTGAAGAAGAAATGCTTAAGAGAACATCTAAAGCAGAGATGCTTATTGGGTTTAATTCCAAGGTTTCCATGGACATTGACAATGGTGGTCTCAGAAAAGATTTCTTTTCTCACTGGAAAGGGTCGTCCAAGATCAAATTGTTTGATAATATACTAAAGAGGAATGGCTAGTTCTGGGATCGTTCCATCTGTTGACCCCAAATAGTCCATTTGTTTTTACTACCAAAAGGGACATTGAAAACAAAGCTGCCCAAAATACCTGAAAGATCTTAGAGATAGTTAAGTCAAGTCGTGTGACTCTACTTCAGGTACATCCATTATCTGACTCCATTGCTTTATAAGTTCCTATTCATAGACTCTTAATACAGGATGTGATGATCACATTTTGATATTATTAAAGGAGCTAAGAGAAAAAGGGAAGCTTGAGCAAGGTGAGCTAAATATGATCATGAGAAATGGACTTTAGTCACATAGTTCAAAGATTAGAGTTTGGAGCTACTACTAAGGTGTTGGGATAATTTAATATATTGCTATTACTCTTAGGAGATGTCTAGAAACATAGTTTTTCATTTTATGCGTTGTAAGGACAAGTTCCAATTTTTCGTTTATTTTCAATGAAAGTGAAATTTTGGTTTATTTGGTTGCCTTATTTAAATTTCCTTCCAATGACATTTATGAAAGTGTTGGTTACATTTCTAATACTATCAATATTAATTATGGATTTGATTCTTATGATATCAGTTGTTATACTGTCATAACTGACCAAGTGAAAAGAAATTCCATCAATAACTGGGCATATAGCTGGTGTTGTACAATTTGTATTGTATATTGTATGAGAATCTTATTCATTGGAAAATTATGACTAATTCATAGATCACCTGTTTATATGAGTCAAGTGAAGGACTAATGGATCTAGTACATGTTGATATGGACTATTCAGATCCACCACAAAGGACGATAATTCTATTCGTCATGATTTACTGATGTTTCGGTAAATATGGTTGTGTTTAGAAGATTAAACATAATTCTAATACTTTGAAAAGATTCAAAGAGTAGCAGAAAGAATACGAAGAATCTAGTAGGATGAAATATAAAAGTTTCTTCAATCTGAAAGGAAAGGAGAGTACTTTAGTATCACATTTTGTGATCATCTTAGTGATTGCGGTTTTATATCGCAATTGATCCTCGAAGAACATCTTAGTGCAATTGTATGAATAAGAAGAGGAATCAGACATTGTTGGAAATGGGCCGAAAATAGATGAGTCATACCTTCTTCCAATCAATTTTTAGAGTCATACTCTAGTAACTACAAATCATATCTTGAAACTCTTTTCAAACTGAGAAGGTTGAAAACACTTCGAAGTATGTGGAGTAAAAATGTTTTCTTACTCTAGCACATATAGAATTGGAGTTGTGATGTTTTCGTTAATCGAGAAATAAAGGATAAACTAAGACCTATTATATGAAGTGTTTTCTTGTCGGGAATCCACACAAACTTTTGAATATTTGTTTTAGCTCGTCAATGAATGTTCCTTGTGAGAAAACTTATATGTCAAGAATTCAGTGGGAGTCGTATTGATCTTGAGAATTCAAGAGTCAACCGACAATAAACCTTTTAGTTATCACTAGCACGTGACCTCAGGTTGATAACCTATCGTGTTTGGGCTAAAATTCAAATCTTCAAGATCCAAAAAGATGAAAAGGAAGAAAAAGAAAAAGATCAAAAATAAGGACAAATGGGTTTCTTCACAAAAATCTTCAAATGTTGTTGTGAAGCCGAAATCTATTAAACAAATTTGGGTTCCAAAGAAACAATCATCAAATGTTGCAATGAATGTGAATTCAAAACCCAAAAGTGTTTATGGTTCTTATGAAGATGATGCTAGATTGTTGAAGAACACGAAGAACGGGCTGTACAACACGCATAGTGGGTGGTACAATGTGAAGATTGGTGATTTTCTTGTTCATACCAAAGAACCAAGATCTTCAGTGATTGATTCGTGTGTTGCAAACGGAAAAACAATCATCAAGAAGGGGTCTCAAATTCTCAATTGGATTCCAAAAAATACATGTTGAGATCGACGATGAACGATTAAGGTTTTTCTCAAAACTCGAATTTAATCAATTTTTTAAATCGCACGTTTCATTTTTCATCTTTGATCGTTTTGATTCGTTGGATCTATTTCGTTTCAACCCCATTGATGATCCAATTATTTTTTTTAGATCAAAAGGCCAAAACAAAATTCATTTTCTGTTCATTAATCAAAATCAAGCTCAATCCAAAAGTTGTAATTTGTTACTGTTCATCAGGAAACCAATTCAATTTCGAATCTTTTATTTTAGCTCATATCAAAAGTAAGGTTATCATTGTTTTTTATTTTATCAGACAAACATTTTGAATATCTATTATATGTGCTTGAAATTGATATCGGAAGTCGAAATCAGATGGTATTGTTCGGAATCCAAGTTGTTTTGGGTTTGAGAGTCGTATTTGGTTCAAATTCGTCTTGGATGTTTATTTGATTTTGACTGGTTCTTGAGTTCGTTGGAAGTTGTTTGAAATTGATTTCGATTTTGGAATGTTCATATGAGTTTGTATTCGAATGTTGCTGTGATTGTTCAATTCGCATCAGGAAAGTTAAAGTTTCTTGGGTCAAATGTGTTTGCGTTGGAATCAAAGTTGTGTCTTGCAGTCAAAGCCGATTTCAATGGATCGGTTTGGAAATTAATTTGAAGTCGATTGTCTTGAGGTTAGAATCGATTGTGACTGATGGATGTTCGTTTTGGGTTGACAGTCGAATTTAGTTTCGCTATGAGTTACAAATTGACTTTGGATGTCAATTGGTCTAATTCAAAATTGGTATTTGTCGGTCTGAGATTGTGATGGTATTCAGAAGTTGTGTCTCACAATCGATGTTATCAGGTCTCGTAAGTTAATGAAGAAGTCAGTTTATAAAATTAGATAGTCGAAGTGTTTATATGTTCAAATCGACATAGAAGATGCAGATGATATCGATATTGTTTCAAGAGGTTATCAGGAAATAGAAATGGGTCGGAAAATCAAATAATCGAAATGTGCATTGAAGTCGCAATTGAAGGTTGAGGGATGGTGCCTCGTGTTGACATCAATACAAACGAAATTGATTGCTGAGACTTGATGTGCGAAGGATTGATTTCGAGTGGCTGGTCGATTGATTCGATATCGTTATGAATAGATGGAGATTTTAAATCGAATGGGAGAAATTTTGATGTCGAGTGGCTGGATTCGAAGTGAGATTTTAAATTGGAGATTGGTTTGGTAGTCGAACGTATTGAGGTCGACATCGAGTTCGACCTGTGAATAGTAATTTCGTTGAGTCCTTAAACTTTTAACGAAATGGAAAAATTCACCCACATTCGACATTGGTGTAAATCTTTATGAATAATGCAGGATTTTCATTTCACATCCCTGAAGTTTCAGAATTTTGACAATTTCTGCCCAGTTTCGACTTGGAAGTAAAATTCTATGAAGTGGGAGGAATTTACATATCAGGTCCCTAAAGCTTTTGCGAATTGACACTTTATGCCCAGTTTCACATTTGGGGTAAAATTTCGCATTGAAAGCTGTTTTGGCGTAATGGGTCCCTACAAAATTATGATATTGACAGTTTATACCCAGATTTTGAAATTCTTGCAACTCTCACCCAAAAGTCGACAATTTTCACAAAAATTGGAAGTTTTTCATGACTTTTCATGATTGTTTTCGTGCAAGTGTTTATGTAACATCCCGACTTCTAGGTATGAAAATTTAAGGATTTTGTACATCTCATAAGACCTACTCGACGAGTTGGAGACCCCAACTCGTCGTGTAGAAACTAATAAAGCCGCATGGATTATGGAACCTACTCGACGAGTTGGAGGACCCCAACTCGATGAGTTGAGGCTGTACATGAAAACCCTAATTTTTAGGGTTTGCACCCTATTTAACGGACCTGAAGTCCCCTCACCGGCCTCCCTTACCACCTTATTGTCCAGAGAGAAACCCTAGTTGTGCTTTATTACTTTTTTGAGTGTGTGTGAGCTTTGGAGAGTTAATGTTGTGTTCTTTTGGAGGAAACTAGAAGCTTGAAGAGGTTGGACTGCGTAGAAGGCCTTAGATCCGGGAGCTTCACTATTTTTGCAACCATTTGGAGGTAAAAAGTCACCATCTTGATCACTCCTTTGTTAGATCTCTCCATTAGAGAGTTTATGGTCATTTCTAGCTCATTATTGAGTCATTCTTGGTTTTGAGCATGCTTTAAAGCTAGAACTTCAGATCTGAGCATCTTAGGGCCTCCTTCGACTTCAACTTGCCAACTTTATTAAGTCTTGTATGACAACTGGCAGTTCTGGCTCAATCAAAGTCAACAAGTCAGCAAAAATCGAACAAGTCTACGAAGGACCCAAAGGATTATGATTTCGGTTGGTACATGGACGAAAATCACTAAGTGATCTCGGAGGTACCATGACCGAAATCACTAGGTGATCTTGGTGTTGCCATGACTGAAATCACTTGGTGATCTCGGTGGTACCATGGCCAAAATCCCTTGGTGATTTCGGTGGTGCTAGGCCGAAATTACATGGTGATTTCGGTGGTGCTGCAACATGATTGGTGGATCTTTTTCCAACGTGATATACTACATAATTCAATGCAAATGTCATTTCACCCCACCCTTTTTTCCCCCTATATAGCTTCGGCCAAGAGCCTCTCCAACCCCTTTCACATTTTCAACATTTTCTTCACCTTCTTCACCTTTTCTCTCTAAGATCAAGTGCAAACTCAGTGGATGAATCTTCAAGTGGTTTCTTAGGAATTATTTGTAAGTGTTCCTTGTCTAGTATTTTTACAACACTTTTATGATAGAATCATCTCATTCACAAACATTAATATGTGTTAAAAGTCATAGGACAATACCATCTTCAAAGAGTTCTTCAACCACCTTCAAGTGTTCTAGGCATAAAGATCTTCACATTCATCTCTTCAACAAACTACAACCAAACTCAAGGTGAGTTCATACCCCCACATTTTTGAGTTTTTTTTATGTTTTAAGGGGGGGGGATACAAGTAAAGTTAACTTTTAACACAAATGTTTGAATGTTCTATTTCTTTGTGAATATAAAACATTATTTACATGAAATATGAGTATTACTAGTTTTTTAAAACATTTATTTATGGTATGATAGTTTTAATGATATAAAACTAAGAAAAACAAACAATAACTATGTTATATGTTCCTTATTAAAAGGTTAAAACCACAAGGCTACAAGGATTTTGAGATTTTTTTACCAAGATATGAGTTTTCTAACAAAAATAGCCACATTCTAGTTATTTCACCATTTTTGTGGGATACAACCAAAATATGCTGTTTTGACTATACATTTTGAAACTAGACAAAAACACCATTAAAAACGGGAAAAGTTCGAAATGGACTTTTTCGTACAAATTTCTCATACTTGTGTTAGATGTAAACTTTTATGACATAATCTTTTAAAAGCATCTAGACAAGATAACTACTATGTATTTATACAAATGATTATATAAATAGTCTTGACAAACAATCATAATAAACTATAATTGGTATAGTATGGGAGTCACAAGCACTACATTATCATTTCGGAAGAAACAAATAATTATTTAAAGGTATAATTATTTTTACACTATGTAACCACTATGGAAAATGAACGCATTCATTTACAAGAAAAAGGGTTTTCCGTATACTATACGTAAACCGGTTAATACAAAATTTGTGAGACATTTGGCTTCACTATACCTACCAGAGTACACACTAAGTCCTTAATTATAACTAGAGACTCTTGTAGGGAGAGCATGACACTTGTCTATAGATCTATATGGGATTGACAACCCCGCACCTAAGCTGTTAGCTACAGTTAGACCGACCAGTCTAGGGTGACAAATGTCTAACATTCCGACACCTGAAGAACGTCGTAGCATGCCAACTAGTCATTAGCATGGTTATGATAACTCACATGGGGTATAAACAATACATTTGGTTTACGGGGTTAACATACATTCAATTTGTTTTATATAAAGATAAAACTACATAATACCATTTCCCAGTACAACGTTACTTACATTTTTAGTCTTTGGATTTAAGACTTACAACTCCTTTTTAAAGAAAACATTGAATTTTATGAAAGTACACACTATCATTTTTACATGGAAAAGTTACCAATCCTACTCACACAAAACGCTTATGAACTCACCAACTTAATTGTTGACACTTTTCAAAATTACTTGTATTCTCAAGAAACCAGTAAACAGGTAATCAAAAGAGTTTTTGGAGGATAGGGCGTCACCGCGTCACACTATTTATTTTTGCCATACGTATTTGATAGCAAGTAAACAATGTTTTGAGTACAATGTAAACTTATTAAATATTCAATATGATGGTTGTAATGCTTTGATCACTACTATTCATTTGTTATGATACAGTACATGGAAGTCATCCACCTCCAGACGTTTCCGCCGTTCTGGTTTGGGGTTGTGACATCTTGGCCCTCCTTCATGCTCTAAAACCCGTAATAAGCTTCATTTGAGTGTTTTAATCCCTTTGATGCCTTGCATGCACGTAAATTTAGCAACTTTACGTGGTATCTCAGTCCTAAGGGGCTAGATCTTTAGTTTGGGGCCTTGGGTTCGACTGGAAAGGGATGAATGCTTTAAGACAGGAAAACTCGACGAGTTGCTTCGACGAGTTGCTCTGGTAACTCGGCGAGTTGTCTCGAGCTTTTCACGATATTCTGAGATATGAAGGAACTTGACGAGTCAGTAGATGCACTCGACGAGTTGGGTCAACATGGACTGTTGACCTTGACTATTGACTGTTGACTTTGACCATGGTTGACTAAGTTTGACCTTGAGGGTATTTCGGGATTTTGATGAGGCTAATCACTTGGTGATTGTAGGCAGTTGAGTTGGAGCTTTGAGTTGAGGTTGATATTACCGGTTCAGCACTACTTGTGAGGTGAGTTCTTCTCAGTATATCAATAGGGTCTAAGGCACCAAGGCCGACCCTTTTTGGATTGTATCCTGGTTATAGGATGATACTATGATTAGTGATCTGTTAGATCTGTATCCTGATTTGTAACGCCCTGTTCCTGGTACGTATTTAGTTCTTTAATGTCATTTTATAAAGAGCTACTCGACGAGTAGTAGCCCTAACTCGTAGAGCAGATGCCAGGATGGGACACGGGTTTAAGTGATCTACTCGGCGAGTCCGCGCCTTGACTCGACGAGTAGGCCAGTCTGGGGAAACCCTAATATTTAGGGTTTGCACCCTATTTAAGGAACATTATGGGCCTCTTGTCCAGCCTCCATCACCTCCAGAGCATTAATCCCGAAACCCTAATCCTCCATAAGTGATCTTGAGCATCTTTGGTGGTTTTGAGAGTTGTTTGATGTATTTTGAAGCTAGTGAAAGAGTTGGAAGGTAGAAGATTCAAGGGAGAAAGAGTAGATCCAAGAACAACATCAGTTTCTCTTCACTTTCTGGTAATCAAGCTTCATACTTGACTTGTAGTTTCTTAGATCTTCTTGTTGCCATTTTTATGAAGTTTTGGGTCCAAGAAGCTTGATCCTTGGGACTTGGACGTCCCAAGTCGATTTTCCTTCAGATCTGGAACCTTAGAGGGTCCTCATGGCATAAAGGTGCCATCTTTATGGCCACGAGAACCCCAAGTATGGAATAAACCCCATTTTTGGGTCCTTTAATCATAAAAGTCCCATGCATGAACGTAAAGTTCATGACTTTACGTGTCATACCGATCTTAGGAGCCTGGATCTACCTTTTTGAATGAGTTTTGTACATCAGAAATCAAATTATAGACTCGGATATGCATAGACTCGACGAGTCGTTCTTGAGACTCGGCGAGTCGTGGGTTGGTTCCCAAAACTGTTAAGATTCAAAGGAACCCAGTCAAGTTTAGAAGGGATTTAGATGAGTCCAGAGAAAGGACTCAACGAAATGGACATAGCCATCGATCTGGAAACCATGGGACTCGGCGAGTGCAGGAACATACTCGGCGAGTCCAAGGCCATCTCCCAACTCATGAAGACGGACTCGACGAGTTGTGCATACAACTCGGCGAATCACGGACTAGACACGCTCTTATGATGAAGATAAAATCGACGAGTTCAAGAGGAACTCGGCGAGTCAGATGAAGATTGTCCCGATGTTATGATTGAAGGAAAACTCATCGAGTTCTTGGTAAAATCGACGAGTAGAGTCGGGTTGGGGGTAAATGAGAGGTCTGGGACTCGGCGAGTTGACGAGCCAACTCGGCGAGTCCGGTCAACTGGGAAGTTGACTTAACCAGGATGTGGACTTTAGCCAGGGGTAAAATGGTCATTTTACCCTAAGGATAGTTATCAGTTTCTGACTAAGTGTCATTGTGGAAATTATAGCCGGAGAGTTGCCGGAGCAACAACCAGATATTTTCCGCTCAGTGTTTCAGCAGCCAGTTACTCGAGGTGAGTTTCCTTTCAGTAGGAACAGGTCTACGACCACAATGCCGACCCGTTTAGATGATAGTAGTTCCGGACTTCGGTCTGATGCCGAGGTGGTCTCTTAAAGTAGCTATGTATGCTTTATGTCTTTATGATTCATGCATGTTTATGTTATGTGTTGTATGTTCTAGACTTCGGTCCGATGCCGGGTAAGCCCGATGCAGTATATGTGATTATGTTATATGTTTAAGCTTATGTTATGTTCAGTTTATTCCAGACTTCGGTCTGATGCCGGGCGGGGCCCGATGCAGTGGGCGGGGCCCAATTTATGCCAGACTTCGGTCTGATGCCGGGCGGGGCCCGATGCAGTGGGCAAGGCCCAATATTTGTTATATGTGTTATTGTATGGTATATGGTAGTTTGGGGGAGCTCACTAAGCTTCGTGCTTACAGTTTTAGTTTTGGTTTCAGGTACTTCAGCTAGCAAGGGAAAGGGCTCGGGATGATGACATGACACACACCACAAGTTTTCTTAGCCTGGGAGTTTACTCTGATATTTTATATAAGATTGTGATATGATAACAATTTTTATGAAATTTTGAGATACATGTTCCATGATTTTATACTATGGTGATGATGTTTATGTTTGCTAAATGATTTTGAAAACGAAATTTTTGGCTAGTATTTTTAGGAAGTTTCAAGTTGGTATCAGAGCCTTGGTTTGAGGGATTCAGGCACACTTTCGGGTGTGTCTGAACTCAAACTAAGGAAGTAGTATGAAACTTTCAAAAGAAAATTATTTTTACAAAAGGATTTTTAAAATAGAAAAGTACTTTGAAAAGAGAAAAGGGTGTGGTGCATGCAATCAGCCGAGCTTAAGTAAGTACTCCCAAATTACCCATACAAGTTTATGCTATGTTATGATTATCAGCTTTATTAGAACATCATGCTAGATTAGGACTAAGGATCCAGGAAGGATGCCTTATGTGCCTGTTATATGTGTTCAGCCTTATAAGAACTGCATGCTAGCATAGATTAGTCAGTATGATAGCCAGAGTAGTAGATGCTTGATTATGTGTACTCGATGCTCGAATGCTGCTTGCTTTGTGCTTTTACGAGTCTTAGTTATCTTTCACTAAGTAGTAAACGAATATGTTACGTTGCATATTGAAAGGACTAAATAATTTCAGAAGGTTAAGTCTAGCTCTATTTCGCAACTCTTGTCTGAGTCCAACCGTTGTAGAGTAGGATCTCTCATTCGAAGAATTATCTAGTCTGAGTAAGATGTAACAATATTCGCGAGCTAGTTAGTGAAAGAAAGCAGGGACTTCTTATGCAGCTGATGGCAGAGAGTAGGTTGGTGATTACCCTAGGTCAAGCCTAGGAAGAGTTTAGTATGAGATCAGCAGTAGTAGTAGTAGAAGGGACTTGGTGGAGTCAAGGTAGTTCTTGAGGAAAGTACGGATAGATGTGGAAGGTAGTATGGGCCCGTACTACCGAAAGCAGAGGATCCGTACTCGAATCAAGGAAGGCTGAGATAAGACCAGGGAACTTGTAGTGTATGTGATCCCTCCAGTTATATTAGTATTCTGATGTTTGTGATGATGTGTTTCAGAATGGTGGTTTTGCGCTCCAGACCAGCAGTGGGTAGCTCAGGTGCAGGAGAGGGATTGGGCTCAAGTTCTGGACCCGGGCAGTTAGATGAGTAGACCAGGGAGTTTATCTCCTCAGAGGTCACACGCAGCATACTAGACCAGACCCCTGTAATTTTCGGGTCGGTCAAGGAGGGTATCTTAGAGCTTCTGGATGAGAAGCTGAGCGCGTTCCGTACTGAGATAGCGGCCATGATGGGATCGCACACATTGACTTTCAGGGAGTTCAGAGCTTGTGGAGCTCCCGACTACCATGGGGCTCGGGACCCCATTGCGAGTACCAGATGGTTAGCAGATGTCGCCAACGCGTTCCGCACCAGCATATGTCCCGAGGGGGACAAGGTCAGACTAGCATCCTGTCTTCTGAAGGAAAGGCACGAGATTGGTGGGAGGAGGTCGGGAGAGCCATTGGAGATGACACTGTGTTGGATGCGATAACCTGGAGTGATTTTACGACCAGGTTCAGGGCCGAGTTTGCACCTGTCATTGAGGTGCAACAGCTTGCTAGGGAGTTTCAGGACCTCCAGCAGACGACAGAGACTGTGGCGGAGATTACCGCCAAGTTTAGGGAGAGGGCCCTTGTCGTTCCGCAGTATGTGGCAGACGAGGAGAGGAAGAAGGCCCGATATCATGAGATGTTGTAGAGTGATATCCGCCAGTCTGTGAGCCGCTCCAGCTACAAGACGCTGGAGGACATGATTGCGAGGGCTTGTGAGAGGGAGATTGACCTAAAGATGGAGAGGAAAAGGAAGTCAGAGGTGGCGTCTGGCGCAGCAGGTTCGGGCAAGAAGCCCAAGGTGTCTGATCATAGGTCTTGGGGACAGCAGAGCCACAGTAGGTGTGGAAAGTGTGGTAGGTTGCATGATGGGGTGTGCAAGGCGGGGAGTTCCGGCTGCTTCAAGTACGGTCGGACTGGGCATATGAGTAGGGACTGTACAACTACTACCACTACCACCACAGCAGCATCTGATCTGATTTGCTTCCATTGCAATCAGAGGGGACACAAGTGGTCCCAGTTTCCGAGTTTAGCATCAGCGGGACAGGTGGTGGCACCCGCTCCTACCACACTGAGGATTACAGACGGTCGAAAGGGTCGTGCTGAGGCGCCGGTGGCGAAGAGCAGAGCCTTCCAGTTGACAGCAGAGGAGGCACGAGCGACTCCTGATGTGGTTGCTGGTATGTATTTCTCCATCTTCTCTTTATTACTTTTGACTATTACTCATGTTTATGTGTGTTATTTATAGGGTCGTTCCTATTGAACGACCTTTCAGCTATGGTGTTGTTTGATTCGGGGGCTAGCCGATCGTTTGTGTCGCTTGCACTTAGCAAGCGATTTAGTAGGGCTCCGGGGGAGCTGGATTGTCCACTTGACGTTGAGATAGCAGATGATAGAACCGTTAGGGTCGCGAGAGTTCACATGGGATGTACGCTTCGGTTATTTGATGAGCAGTTTTCGGTGGACTTGGTACCTATTCCCCTGCGAGGGAATAAGGTCATAGTGGGTATGGATTGGTTGAGCCCCAATGGGGCGATGATTGATTGCGAGCTGCAGATAGTAAGGGTTCGCACCCCTAGTGGGGGAGAGTTAGTGATTCAGGGTGAGAGACCGCGGCGCGGACCGATTCTCTGCTCAGCAGCGAGAGCGAGACGTTACTTTCAGCAGGGTTCCGCGGGATATGTTGCTTACGTCATGGATACCCGGGATAAGGGTAGGGCGACGGTCGATGATGTACCAGTAGTGCAAGAGTACTCGGACGTATTCCCGGAGGATTTTCCTGGGATACCTCTGGAGAGACAGGTTGAGTTCCGGATTGACCTGGTCCCTGGTGCGGCTCCGATAGCCAAGGCACCGTATCGGTTGGCTCCTCCCGAGATGCAGGAGTTGTCTACGCAGCTGCAGGAGCTGCTAGACAAGGGTTTTATCAGGCCGAGCAGCTCGCCATGGGGTGCCCCGATCCTGTTTGTGAAGAAGAAGGACGGGTCGCACCGTATGTGCATTGATTATCGGGAGCTTAATAAGGTGACGGTGAAGAACCGTTACCCACTTCCGTGGATAGACGATTTGTTCGACCAGCTTCAGGCAACATCTTGGTTTTCCAAGATTGATCTACGGTCCGGATATCACCAGATGCGGGTCAGAGATGATGACGTGCAGAAGACTGCTTTTACGACCCGCTATGGTCATTACGAGTTTGTGGTGATGCCGTTTGGGCTCACCAATGCTCCAGATGTGTTCATGGATCTCATGAACCGCATGTGCAGACCGATGCTGGATCGGTCTGTGATAGTATTCATTGATGATATATTGGTTTATTCCAAGACTGAGGAGCAGCACGAGGAACACCTGAGGGAGGTGCTTGAGACCTTGAGGAGGGAGAGACTTTTCGCAAAGTTCTCCAAGTGCGAGTTCTGGTTGCGCGAGGTGCAGTTTCTGGGGCACCTTGTCAACCAGAAGGGTATATTAGTAGATCCGGCCAAGATTGAGGCCGTGATGAGGTGGGAGGCCCTGAGGTCTCCATCCGAGATTCGGAGCTTCCTGGGATTGGCAGGGTACTACCGGAGATTCATCCAAGATTTCTCCAAGATATCAGTTCCGCTGACCCGACTGACCAAGAAGTCGGTGGTGTTTCGTTGGGGTCCTGAGCAGCAGACAACCTTTGAGACGCTCAGGCAGCGACTGTGCGAGGTGCCGATTCTCACCCTGCCCAAGGGAGTAGATGACTTTGTAGTCTACTGTGACGCTTTGATCAAAAGTATGGGAGCAGTGTTGATGCAGCGGGGGCATGTGATAGCTTATGCCTCGATACATTTGAAGCCTCATGAGGCTAATTATCCGACACACGATTTGGAGCTGGGGACCGTGGTGTTTGCCCTCAAGATTTGGCGACATTACCTCTATGGAGTCCGATGTACTATCTACACAGACCACAAGAGTTTAAGGTACCTCATGGATCAGCCGAATCTGAACATGAGGCAGCGTCGGTGGTTAGATGTGGTGAAGGACTACGATTGCGAGATCCTTTATCACCCGGGCAAGGCCAACATAGTGGCCGACGCCTTGAGCCGCAAGGCGGTAGCAGCTCCGATTCAAGATATCTGCATGAGGATGACAGTAGTTACTCTATTGTTGGAGAAGATTAGGGAGGCGCAGGTCGAGGGCATGAAGGAGGAGCGCCATAAGTGCGAGAGGATAGTTGGCCGAGTGGCTTCGTTTGATTACGATAGTCGGGGATTGTTGACCCTGCATGGGAGGTTTTGGGTGCCGTATTGGGGAGGAGTACGACAAGTGTTGATGGATTAGGCCCACAAGTCACGGTTCTCCATCCATCCAGGGGCGACGAAGATGTACAGGGATCTTCGACCCGATTACTGGTGGCCCTGCATGAAGCAGGACGTAGCATGGTATGTGGAGAGATGCCTGACCTGCAGGAAGGTCAAGGCAGAGCACCAGAGGCCCCACGACAAGATGCAGCTGTTAGACATTTCTGTGTGGAAATGGGAGGATATCACGATGGACTTCATTACTAAGCTTCCCAGGACCGCACGTGGGGTTGATTCGATATGGGTCATCGTGGATCGGTTGACCAAGAGCGCCCATTTTATACCGATCCAGGAGAGCATCTCGGCCGAGAAGTTGGCCGAGATTTATGTGCGAGAGGTAGTGGCACGTCATGGAGTGCCTGTCTCGGTGGTGTCAGACCGAGATGTCCGGTTTACTTCCAGATTTTAGATGCGGTTTCATGACGAGATGGGTACTCGTCTCCATTTCAGCACCACTTTCCACCCTCAGACAGACGGACAGAGCGAGAGGACGATTCAGACTCTCGAGGACATGCTTCGAGAATGTGTTCTAGACTTTGGTGGCAGTTGGGATACGTATCTTCCGTTAGTGGAATTTTCGTATAACAATAGCTATCACTCCAGTATAGACCGACCTCCATTCGAGATGCTCTACGGGAGGAAGTGCAGGACCCCAATCTGTTGGGGTGAGGTTGGTCAGCGAGTCATGGGGAGTACAGAGGTGGTACTCAAGACCACGGAGAGGATTCAGCAAGTCCGGATCAGGCTCCAGATTGCTCAAAGTCGGCAGAAGAGTTACGCCGACAAGCGGCGTTCGGACTTGGAGTTTCAGGTGGGCGATATGGTCCTCCTGAAGGTGTCACCCTGGAAGGGTGTTATCAGATTTCAGAATCGGGGCAAGCTGGGCCCCAGGTTCATTGGTCCATTTAGGGTTTTGGGCTGGGTGGTTCGGGTTGCTTATCGGCTAGATCTTCCAGCAGAGCTCAGCCAGATCCATAACACATTCCATGTTTCTCAATTACGGAAGTGCTTAGTGGATGAGTTAGTAGTGGTACCCCTTGAGGACATTGAGGTAGACGATAGCCTGAACTATATCGAGAGACCAATGACGATTTTGGATCGCAAGACGAAGGAGCTAAGGAACAAAAGGGTAGAGTTAGTGAAGGTGCAGTGGCAGCATCGCAAGGGTTCGGAGTGGACGTGGGAGCCCAAGGAGGAAATGAGGGAGCACTATCCGGGGTTGTTTTCAGATTTAGCAGACTTCGAGGACGAAGTCTGAGACAAGTGGGGGAGAATTGTAACGCCCCGTTCCTGGTACGTATTTAGTTCTTTAATGTCATTTTATAAAGAGCTACTCGACGAGTAGTAGCCCTAACTCGTCGAGTAGATACCAGGATGGGACGCGGGTTTAAGTGATCTACTCGGCGAGTCCGCGCCTTGACTCAACGAGTAGGCCAGTCTGGGGAAACCCTAATATTTAGGGTTTTCACCCTATTCAAGAAACATTATGGGTCTCTTGTCCAGCCTCCATCACCTTCAGAGCATTAATCCTGAAACCCTAATCCTCCATAAGTGATCTTGAGCTTCTTTGGTGGTTTTGAGAGTTTTTTGGTGTATTTTGAAGCTAGTGAAAGAGTTGGAAGGTAGAAGATTAAAAGGAGAAAGAGTAGATCCAAGAACAACATCAGTTTCTCTTCACTTTCCGGTAATCAAGCTTCATACTTGACTTGTAGTTTCTTAGATCTTCGTGTTGCCATTTTTATGATGTTTTGGGTCCAAGAGGCTTGATCCTTGGGACTTGGACGTCCCAAGTCGATTTACCCTCAGATCTGGTACCTTAGAGGGTCCTCATGGCATAAAGGTGCCATCTTTATGGCCACGAGAACCCCAAGTATGGAATAAACCCCATTTTTGGGTCCTTTAAGCATAAAGTCGCATGCAATGAACGTAAAGTTCATGACTTTACTTGTCATACCGATCTTAGGAGCCTAGATCTACCTTTTTGGATGAGTTTTGTACATCAAAAATCAAATTATAGACTCGGACATGCATAGACTCGACGAGTCGTTCTTGAGACTCGGCGAGTCGTGGGTTGGTTCCCAAAACTGTTAAGATTCAAAGGAACACAATCGAGTTTAGAAGGGATTTAGATGAGTCCAGAGAAAGGACTCAACGAAATGGACATAACCATGGATCTGGAAACCATGGGACTCGACGAGTGCAGGAACGTACTCGACGAGTCCAAGGCCATCTCCCAACTCATGAAGACGGACTCGACGAGTTGTTCATACAACTTGGCGAGTCACGGACTAGACACGTTCTTATGATGAAGATAAAATCGACGAGTTCAAGAGGAACTCGGCGAGTCAGATGAAGATTGTCCCGATGTTATGATTGAAGGAAAACTCGTCGAGTTCTTGGTAAACTCGACGAGTAGAGTCTGGTTGGGGGTAGATGAGAGGATTGGGACTCAGCGAGTCCTGTCAACTGGGAAGTTGACTTTGACCAGGATGTGGACTTTAGCTAGGGGTAAAATGGTCATTTTACCCTAAGGATAGTTATTAGTTTCTGACTAAGTGTCATTATGGAAATTATAGTCGGAGAGTCGCCGGAGCAGCAGCCAGATATTTTCCGCTTAGTGTTTCAGCAGCCAGTTACTCGAGGTGAGTTTCCTTTCAGTAGGAACGGGTCTACGGCCACAATGCCGACCCGTTTAGATGATAGTAGTTCCGAACTTCGGTCTGATGCGGGGGTGGTCCCGAGAAGTAGCTATGTATGCTTGATGTCTTTGTGATTCATGCATGTTTATGTTATGTCTTGTATGTTTCGGACTTCGGTTCGATGTCGGGTAAGCCCGATGCAGTATATGTGATTATGTTATATGTTTATGCTTATGTTATGTTCAGTCTATTCCGGACTTCGGTCTGATGCCGGGCGGGGCCCGATGCAGTGGGCGGGGCCTAATTTATGCTGGACTTCGGTGTGATGCCGGGCGGGGCCCGATGTAGTGGGCGGGGCCCAATTTATGTCGGACTTCAGTCTAATCCCGGGCGGGGCCCGATGCAGTGGGCAAGGCCCAGTATTTGTTATATGTGTTATTGTATGGTATGTGGTAGTTTGGGGGAGCTCACTAAGCTTCGTGCTTACAATTTCAGTTTTGGTTTCAGGTACTTCAACTAGCAAAGGAAAGAGCTCGGGATGATGGCATGACACACACCATAGTTTTTCTTAGCCTGGGAGTTTACTCTGATATTTTATATGAGATTGTGATATGATAACAATTTTTATGAAATTTTGAGATACATGTTCCATGATTTTATACTATGGCGATGATGTTTATGTTTGCTAAATGATTTTGAAAACGAAATTTTTGGCTAATATTTTTAGGATGTTTCATGATTATAGGATGATGCTATGTTTAGTGATCTGTTAGATCGGTATCCTGGTATATAGGATGATGCTATGATTAGTGATATGCTAGATCTGTATGATTGTCTGTACATGCTAGCTAGCGTATCATCTAGGCCAACATACCCAGGGCGGCCCGGATAGACTGAAAGCCGATCGGGGCGTATCAGTCAGGCCGAAGGCCCAGAGAACGGTCCAGACAGGCTGAAGGCCGGGTAGCATGAACCAGGCATGTTGAAGGTTCTGAGAGTGGGCCAGATAGAATGAAGGACCGGTGAGGGTGGTCCTGTCATACTGAATACTCTGAGAGTGGGCCAAATAGACTGAACGCCCGGTGAGGGTGGTCCAGTCATACTGAAGACTCTATATGCATGCTGCTTGTTATGATATTGTTCTGGTTTGTATGGCTTTGGTATTTTGGGGGAACTCACTAAGCTTCGGGGTTACAGTTGCTGATTTTGTTTCAGGTACTTCGGGTGATCGTGGGAAGGCGAAGGATTGATCGTGCACCTCCTCACATTTTATGACTTTGATTTCTGGGATTCTATGATATGAAACTATTTTGAAATCATTTTGTAATAACTAATGGTTTTTGGATGTTTGAAAAAGTTATAAATTTTCATGAATTTTATGGATGTTACAAGTTGGTATCAGAGCCTTGGGTTGAGTGAATTGGAGGAACACTCGTGTGAATCCAGTCTCAACCTAAGGAAAAGATTTTCAAAATGATTTTCAAATGGTTTTCAAAATACTAAAGGAGGATACGAAGTGTACGATCAGCCGGAGCCAGTAAGTAGACCCCAAAATACCATACGGTTATTTGATATTGTCATATGTTAGAACAACATGCTAGTGATAGGCAAGGGATCTTTTGAAATTGCATGGTAGAATTTCCTGATTATATGATGCCTCATAGCCTAGGGTTTTCCTTATATGAATTGACATCATTACTGTAGTTGCTTAGTGTATGCATCACGACTGTATATAACTAAGATCTTATAGCCTAAGAATGTTTGGTTTAGCCTTATTTCCTCTTCTTGTCTGATGAAGGGATTAGGGTAGGATCAGATATTCGAATGTCTATAGGGTCCAACGTTATGTATGGCTAGCATACACGAGTGCTGCAGGGTTGGTGGAAGTTTCATGGATGAGTTGTGCAGGGTCAGTCAGCCTGTTGTGAGATATTTAGCCTTCCTCTAGCAGTGAGGATTGAGCGCTCGCCTATGCTTATGTATATTGTTAGGGCGTTGTGATGATACTTGAGACAAATATGGGTAGGTGTGGAAGGTAGAATGGGCCGTACTACTGAAAGCACTTGACCCATACGCATAACAAGGAAGTCACAACCCCTAGGGCTTTGTTGGGAGTTGGTTCCCCGTTATTATATGGAATGTCTGATATCTTCCTGGTATATTTTCAGCATTGTGGTTACGAGGCGATTTGTGACCGGATCCGGGTCGGGATCAGGAGATGGCAGTCAGGGTGGACCAACATTGCTCGAGACCATTGGTCAGATGAGACCAGATGAGTTGGATTCCAGGATTAGGGAGATCCTGCAAGATGAGGTTGCTACACTGTTCCGGGCTCAGTTGCCGGAGATGTTTGGGATTAGGGAGATCCTGCAAGATGAGGTCGAGTACTTTGATGAGCGCTATGCAGCCATTGCTGAGACGGCTGCCACTGCAACTTCCGTAGCCGTAACAGCTGCAGGTGGTGGGGCCAGTCGGGCTTTCCAGTCCCGGGACTTCGATAACACGAAGCCCCCGTCTTTCGATGGGATTTTGGACCCGATCATAGCCATGAGGTGGCTATCTGATGTTGAGGGATGCTTTTTCACATGCTCATGTCCTACTGACCAGAAGGTCAAGTGTGTTCTGAACCTGCTAAGGTCCGGAGCGAAGGACTGGTGGAGATTGATAACATGGTCGTATTCTGATGAGCAGAGAGCTGCAGTTACTTGGGATCAGTTCAGGGAGATGTTTCGCTCTCGTCATATTCTGCGGGTTGAGCGAGAGCGGCTGGCACATAAGTTTTTGGATTTGAGACAGGGTACGGAGTCGGTGACGGAAGTCACCCGAATTTTTACTGAGAGGGCAATGTTCTGCCTGGAGTTTGCTTCCGAGCAAGCTCAGATGACTCGTTATCTGAGCATGCTCAATACTGACATCATACAGTTTGTTGCTACCCAACGTTGTGATACGTTACTGGAGCTACAGGAGGCTGCTAAGCAGCGTGAGCTTGAGATTGAGTTGCAGTTGAGAGAGCAGAGGTTGACCCCGAGACAGTCACAGTCGGCGCCGAAGCAGTCCAAGACCACCGATTCTAGGTCTGGAGGCCAGCGCGGCCGCACTTATGGGAAGTGCGGGAAGGGTCATTATGGGGTTTGTCGATCCGGTGGTGGGTGCCGCAAGTGTGGAAAGGATGGTCACTTTGCGAGGGATTGCCGCCAGTTAGCCCCGACTCAGGATATGAGGATCTGTTACTATTGCGATCAGATTGGTCACATGAAGACCAACTGTCCGTTGCTCGTCGCTAAGCCAGCACAGGCTCCCGTGCCAGCTACCTTGAGGATTACTGACGAGATTCAGGGTAGAGCAGAGCCCCAGAGGGCTCGGGGTCGCGCCTTCCAGCTCACAGCCGAGGAGGCTAGGACAACACCAGATGTGGTGGCTGGTATGTTTCTATTGCTTATCATGTTGATTATATATTATTTTATGCTCATATGTGTTATGCCTATGTTAGATACGTTCTTAGTGAACTCCTTACCTGCTTTGGTATTGTTTGACTCGGGGGCAAGTCGGTCTTTTGTATCGCGATCTTTTAGTAGGGAGTTCGGTTTTTCCTTAGGAGAGCTAGAGTGTCCGTTGCGAGTCTCCATCGCCAACGAACACGAGATTTCTGCATCATCAGTCTATTGGGGTTGTGTTTTGGAGATCTTCAGGTTATCCTTCCCGATTGACTTGCTTCTGATTCCCATGGGGGATGTTTGCGTTATAGTGGGTATGGACTAGCTGAGTCATTTCGGTGCCATGATCGACTGCGAGGGTCAGCGTGTGGTAGTTCGAACCCCAAGTGGGGGAGAACTGGTTATCTACGGTGATGACACCAGGTTGGGTTCAGGGTTTTGCTCAGCCGCTAGGGCTCGACAGCATATTCAACACGGGTGTGTGGATTATTTGGCATATGTGGTGGATACGCGGGTTGGGGGTCAGGTCTCGGTTTTGGAGGTTCCAGTCGTCAGAGGGTTTGTGAAAGACCCAAACTTTCATACTAAAGATATTGTTACTCCAAGTTACTCCAAAACATGCTACATGCATATTCAAAAATAATATTTTACATTGATAATTTGATTACGAAAGATTGGATAGAAACCGACTAAGTTTTAGTATATTAAAGCTTTTATACAAACATAAACCCAAGTACAAAAGTAATAGTATAAATTATTCTAAATCTTCCAACAGTATATGACTATACTGGATGCTTATTACATGCAATTATTAAACACTGAGAGGAGTAAGCGGTGACGCTTAGTGAGTTCAA
Source organism: Lactuca virosa (assembly GCF_052849685.1). Taxonomy (NCBI): domain Eukaryota; kingdom Viridiplantae; phylum Streptophyta; class Magnoliopsida; order Asterales; family Asteraceae; genus Lactuca; species Lactuca virosa. Next base: position 241,528,610 of record NC_136433.1, read on the forward strand.
TAATAGATACAATATAACGTTATGCCATATATATACTTTAATATAGCAGAAGCAAAGGGAACAAGGAACAACAAAGGCATATGTGAATCATGCGACAAGATTTCCATATCAATCAATGATTTGATTCAAAGATATACAATCAATGAGACATAACAATTTCAATACTTGATATACATCAATAACGCTTCGGCCCAAATGGCACAGAAGACATACAATTTCTGATTAAACATTTTGGTAGATTTCAGGCTTTCAGCCCTATCTAACCTTCTGCCAATGCCATAGGGGTAGAAGTCATTCTCTTGCGAGACATGCTCTACACGGCCAGAGGCTACATACCAATACCACTGTGAATCTAAGTCCTTTGACTGATCACATGGCCAAAGGTACAACTTTGCTATCAAAATAGCACGAAATAAAAAACGGGAAAATAACATGGAAAAGCACATAGCATATATAACACATAACATACAATTGTTCCTATATATTGAACTCACCGTGAAATAACCGGAGGTTAAAATAGTAATTTGGGCAGCACTTCGTGTCTAAAAATGACTTTCTTTGATGAAAACGGGGAATTTTAGTTGAAAACTGGCCTAATGCGGCCAGAGTTTCAACTTGAAAATATGATTTTCTCTAGAACTTCGGAGCGTCAGGACTTGCTTCGGGTGTCGGGGATGATACCGGGACCTCGGGGGTTAAAAGTAGCTAGAGAAGAAGTAGAGAGTGAGAGAGAATAGATTTTGTGAACAAAAACCCGGAGGTCTTGCTTTCTATTTATAGTAGCTGAAACCCGAATTACGCTGGGCGTAATCTTCAAGTATGCTGGCCGTACTGCTCTATTAACCATTACGTTGGCATACAGCTTATTACGCTAGGCGTACCCTGATGCGTGGAATCAGAAGTCTCGAACCTGCGTGATACGTATCGATTGCGAGGAATAGGCGACATGGCCAATCTTGGACCGTAAACACGAGTACGCTGGGCGTACTACGAATTTCCAAACTTCAAAAATTCGTAACTTTCACGTACGAACTCCGTTTTTGACGTTCTTTATATCCGCGTGTAGATGAGATTATAATCTACAACTTTTGTTTAGACTCCGTTCGCTAATTTTGAATTTATTTTTAAAGTTATATTTTTAATAGGCCGGGACAGGAAAAGTCCGTTAAAAATTCATAACTTCTTCATCCGACGTCCGTTTTCGTCTGTCTTTTTATCTTTGTACTACTATTGACGAGATATTCGATTCTCGTTTAGGTTGTGTCCGCTAAAAATCACTCGATCTTTATTTCGAGTTTCGGACAGTGTACTGCTATGCTGATTCTTAGAAAAATCATAAATTCCTCATATGAAGTCAGATTTAGACGTTCTTTTTATGAAAATTCTCAGTTTAATGAATACTACGACTTTCATTTAGATCATTAAAGCTACAAAGGTAGTTTATTGAAAACTCACTTTTTTACGTCATTCGACGTTGTGTCGGTTCTGTCGCGAATCTTCAATAAATCATAATTTCTTCGTTATAACTCGGATTTCGATGAGGTTTTCGCCTAAATGTTTCTAACGAGATAATTTACAACTTTCAATAACATTATTTGTACTTAGTTTCGACTTTATATTTTCGTTAATTTCGATAATTGACTTTTGATTGGAATTTCATAAAACTTTCAATACTTTCCGAATGATTCTAAACATAGTTTTACATCAATTCTCATAAAACTATCTTATTAGAATTCAATGCTCAAGACCATATAATATTTCATAATATTATTTACTTTTAAAAGTTTACAAAACACGATAACTGAACGTGTATGTTACAAATACCTCCTCCTTTAGAGGATTTCTTCCCCGAAATTACATCGATTTAAATAAATGGGGATATTTCGCTCTTATCTCATTCTTATTTTCCCAAGTATAATTTGGGCCTCGATGGTGTTTCTATTTGACAAGAACCAACTCCACTTCTTTATTACGCAATTCAGTCGTTCTTTCGTTTATGATTTCTTCAGGTTCTACTACATATCTTAATATATTATCCAGTTTCACCTCGGATAACGAAACTGTTTCATCATAAATGCTCAAACATTTACGCAGATAACTCACATGAAACACATCATGAATACCTGCCAAATCTTCGGGTAATTCCAAGCGGTATGCTTGCTTACCAATTCTCAGGATGATTTTGAAAGGACCAACAAATCTAGGACTCAGTTTTCCTTTCTTCCCACATCGCATAAGGCCTTTCCATGGGGATACTTTTAGCATTACAAAATCACCCACCTGGAATTCTATGGGTCTTCTCCTCTTTTCTGCATAGGACTTATGTCGATCCTGGGCCGCTTTCATTCTTTCTCGTACAATTTGAATCTTATCAGTGGTATCTTGAATCATTTCAGGGCCTCCAAGGATTTTCTGTCCTACATCACGCCAACGTAATGGCGTACGACATTTACGACCATATAATGCTTCATATGGTGGCATTTTGATTGAAGTGTCATAACTGTTATTATACGGAAATTCGACAAGAGGTAAATATTTATCCCAGTTACCACCGAACTCCAAGACACATGCACGAAGCATATATTCTACTGTTTGGATTGTTCTATCCGTCTGACCATCTGTCTGGGGATGATAAGCTATGCTGAGAGCAACTCGAGATCCCAATTCACGTTGCCTACTCGCCCAAAAGTGAGAAGTGAAGCGAGTATCACGATCGGAAATAATCTTTAGTGGCACACCATGTATCGCAAAAATTTCATCCAAGTATACTTGTGCGTATTTCTCCATTGGAGGCGTTTCACACATGGCGAGAAAGTGGGCGCTTTTAGTTAGGCGGTCGACAATTACCCAAATGCTATCATGCTGTCTAGTAGTCTTTGGCAATTTGGTAATAAAATCCATGGACAGCTCTTCCCATTTCCACACAAGAACAGTAAGACTTGCTGGAGTTCCGTAAGGCTTTTGGTGCTCTGTTTTGACTTGTAAGCATACTAAGCATTCCTGGACATATCTTCCAATGTCTCCCTTTAATCCAGGCCACCAATAATCAGCTCTTACATCATAGTGCATTTTACTTGTACCAGGATGTATTGATAGTTTATACTTATGGGTTTAGCTAAAATCTTCCGTCTTAATCCCCTAATTTTTGGAATCCATACCTGATTCTTAAATACCTTTAATCCTCGTGGATCATCAAGTAAAACATCAACATAATGTACCATCCCTTCCTTCTTCACATTTTCTGGCTTTCGGGCCTCTACTTGCCATCTCTCTAGTTCATCAAGAATAGTGAACCTTACTGTAGTGTGAGTAATAGTATAACACACACTATTATGATAAACCTTTCTGCTGAGTCATCTGCAACTACATTGGCCTTTCCAAGATGGTACAGTATTTCACAGTCATAGTCTTTGATCAGCTCCATGGCTCGTTGTTATCTCATATTCAAAGCTTGCCGACTGAATATATACTTGAGACTTTTGTGGTTGGTAAACAATTGGCATTTTGTACCAAAAAGATAATGCCTCCAGAGTTTATGGCGAATACTACTGCAGCGAGTTCGAGGTCATGAGTGGGATAGTTCTTTTCATAATCTTTCAGTTGTCTTGAGGCATAGGCTATTACTCTACCACACTTCATCAACACACAACCGAGTCCCAACCTTGAAGCATCGCTATACATAGAAAAATCATTATCACCTTCTAGGAGTGATAAGATCGAAGCATAAAAGATCTTTTAAAGTCAAGAAAGCTTTTTCTTAGGCTTCACTCCATCCGAACTTGGTTTCCTTTCATGTAAGACTTGTGAGAGGTACAACTATACGTGAAAAATATTTAATGAATCTCCGGTAATATCCCGTGAGACCCAAGAAACTGCGAATTTCAGAAACATTACGAGGCGCTTCTCAATTTTGAATGGCTTCGATTTTGGTAGGATCTACGGATATACCATCACCAGAAATCACATGGCCGAGAAATAGAACTTGGCGAAGCCAAAATTCACATTTCGAGAATTTAGCATATAATTTCTCCTTTCGAAGAAGTTCTAATATTTCACGAATATGAATGGCATGATCCGCTTCCAATTTGGAATAGATTAGAATATCATCAATGAATACGATGACAAATTTATCGAGCATTGGATGGCATACCCGATTCATCATATCCATGAATACGGCATGAGCATTTGTCAAACCGAATGGCATGACAAGGAATGCGAAATGCTCCTAACGAGTACGGAAAGCAGTCTTCAGAACATCCTGCTCATGTACTTTAACCTGATGATAGCCAGATCTCAAATCAATCTTCGAGAAATAGCTAATACCCTGAAGTTGATCAAATAAATCGTCAATGCGAGGTAGTGGGTACTTGTTCTTAATAGTCACCTTATTTAGCTCACGGTACTCAATACACATTCGCATCGATCCGTCCTTCTTCTTGACAAACAACACTGGAGCACCCCAAGGAGAGGTACTCGGTCGAATAAAGCCTTTGTCAAGTAATTACTGCAGTTGGATCATCATTTCCTTCATCTCAGCTGGCGCAAGACGATAAGGAGTCTTTGCAATCGGAGCAGCACTAGGCACAAGGTCAATTCGGAATTTTACTTGCATGTCTGGAGGAAGTCCAGGCAAATCGTCGAGGAAAACATCAGGATATTCGTTAACAACAGGAACATCATTTATAGTTTTCTTCTCCTCTTTTGAGATATCAATTGTGTAGGCCAGATAGATAGGGCACCCATTCGATATAAATTTACGAGCTTTCAGGAAAGAGATGATTTTTAAGATTTTGAGTCTTTCTTCACCGTAGACATAAATCGGATTCTCCCCTTCAATAGGAATGCGTACTATCTTCTCATAACACAAGAGTTCTGCACGGTTCTTTGACAACCAATCCATGCCGAGAATAATGTCAAAGTTGGTCAAGGAGATAAGGATCGGGTTAGCAAGAAAGTTATAACCTTCAATTTCTATGACACAATCCCAATAGATTTTATCAGCAAGTAATGATATACTTCCCACAGTATCTACGTGAAATGGTTGCGCGAGTGCATAGCAAGCAAGTTTAAAAGAATGCGCAAATTCATGAGACATAAAAGAATATGAGGCACCAGAATCAAATAAGATGTGAGCAGGTCTAGAGTTGACAAGAAATGTACCCGTCACAACATTCGGGTCCTCGCGTGCCTCCTCTGTGGTAATCTGAAATGCACGGCCCTTAGCTTTTGGCACCTCCTCCTTTTTAGTTGGAGTATTCTTTGGTTGTTGAACGGAAGCTTGACTTCCCGCCATTTGGCTAGTAAGAGTAGGGCAAAAACGCTTCTTGTGCTCAGTAACACCACATGCATAGCAAGTAACATTATTCAATGGGCAAGCTGGCTTTATGTGACCATTTCTCCACATCCATAACAGACCACGGATTCCTTTTCTATTTTGCATTGGCCCGGATGATTCTTTCCACAAATGCGACATGAAGGTGATTGAATAGAGAAAGATTATGATCTACCGCGACCACGAAAAGCACTCTGAGACTGTACTTGCTTGCTAGGTTTAGATTTAACGGATTGAGCTGGTGGAATAGAGGAAACAGGAACAGTTCGATTAGTACGTGGATGATTTGGAACAGAAAGAGTGGCACCACGTATCTCCAAGTCATGCCCGCGTCTTCGGGTATACTCAACAGCTTTATAAAATGACAGAACATCCTGATTGGCTACAAAATCGTGGATTTCATGTCGTAGTCCCTCCATGAATAACTAAATTTTCTCTTCTTCAGTTGGAATATACTTTGCAGCAAACCGAGCTTTTTGACTGAACTGAGTTTCATACTCATTCACAGTCATTCCTCCTTGTTGAAGCTCGAGGAATTCTTTCTCCAATCTCCTCCTCATGTCTAGAGGACAATACTTCCCTAGCAAACTAGTTTTGAACATTTCACAGGATAAATTCTCCTAGTCATACCCGTTAAGAGCTTCATATGTTGCCTCCCACCAGACCAAGGCTTCACCGATGAGCATTGCAGAAGCATAATTAGCCTTGTCTTCATTATCCACATGAGAGATACGAAATACTTTCTATGTGTTCTGAATCCAAGTTAGAACAACTATGGGATTAAGGATACTAGAAAACTCTGTAGCTCCACTACTCTTGAAAGTTTTGAATGAGGGACGTCTCGTCATCTCCCTCGAAGATTCTCCAGTGGCTTTCTCTTTCCCTTTATCATTATTCTTTTTGTGTTCTTAGAGAGTCTGCCGAATAACACCAGTAAGTTTAGCCATAAGTCGCTCCTCACGAGGGGATACTGGAGTGTCTCCTTCATCAGGACGAGGATCTCCACCCATCTCTGGCGTATGGCTACTCACCTGTTCAACCATTGCTCTGAAATTTGGAGTAATATAGTATTTTAGAATATTAGGATTTATTATTACCTAATACTTTACTTAAGTCTTCCATATAGTTTGAGGCAAGAACGGCTTTATGCCAGGCCGTGGGATTTAGTTCACTTAAACTACTGCTCTGATACCATGATTAAAAGACCCAAACTCTCATACTAAAGATATTGTTACTCCAAGTTACTCCAAAATATGCTACATGTATATTCAAAAATAATATTTTACATTGATAATTTGATTACAAAATACTGGATACAAACCGACTAAGTTTTAGTATATTACATAACTACTCAGGATATTAAAGCTTTTATACAAACGTAAACCCAAGTACAAAAGTAATAGTATAAACTATTCTAAATCTTCCAACAGTATATGATTGTACTGGATGCTTATTACCTGCAATTGTTAAACACTGAGAGGGGTAAGCGGTGACGCTTAGTGAGATCAATAATAGATACAATATAACGTTATGCCATATATATACTTCAATATGGCAGAAGTAAAAGGAACAAGGAACAAGAAAGGCATATATGAATCATGCGACAAGCTTTCCATATCAATCAATGATTTGATTCAAAGATATACAATCAATGAGACATAACAATTTCAATACTTGATATACATCAATAACGCTTCAGCCTAAATGTCACAGAAGACATACAATTTCTGATTAAACATTTGGTAGATTTCAGGCTTTCAGCCCTATGCTTTGGGTGTCGGGGATGATACAGGGACCTCAGGGGTTAAAAGTAGCTAGAGAAGAAGTAGAGAGTGAGAGAGAATAGATTTTTTAAACAAAAACCCGGAGGTCTTGCTTTCTATTTATAGTAGCTGAAACCCGAATTACGCTGGGCGTAATCTTCAATTACGCTGGGCGTACAGCTTTTTACGCTAGGCGTACCCTGATGCATGGCATCAGATGTCTCGAACCTGTGTGATACGTGTTGATTGCGAGGAATAGGCGATATGGCCAATCTCGGACAGTGAACACGAGTACGCTGGGCGTACTACGAATTTCCAAACTTCCAAAATTCGTAACTTTCGCGTACGAGCTCCATTTTTGACGTAATTTATATCCACGCGTAGGTGACATTATACTCTATAACGTTCATTTAGACTCCATCGGCTAATTTTGAATTTATTTTTAAAGTTATATTTTTAATAGGTCGTGACAGGAAAAGTCCATTAAAAATTCATAACTTCTTCATCCGACGTCCATTTTTATCTGTCTTTTTATCGTTGTACTACTATTGTCGAGATCATCGATTCTAATTTAGGTTGTGTCGGCTAAAAATCACTCAATCATTAATTCGAGTTTCAGGCTGTATACTGCTATGTTGATTCTTAGAAAAATCATAACTTCCTTATACGAAGTCAGATTTAGACGTTCTTTTTATGAAAATTCTCGGTTTAATGAATACTACGACTTTCATTTAGATTATTAAAGCTAAAAAGGTAGTTTATTGAAAACTCACTTTTTTACGTCATTCGACGTTGTGCCGGTTCTGTTGCGAATCTTCAATAAATCATAACTTCTTTGTTATAACTCGGATTTCGATGAGGTTTTCGCCTAAACGTTTCTAACGAGATAATTTACAACTTTCAATAACATTATTTTTACTTATTTATCGACTTTATATTTTCGTTAATTTCGATAATTAACTTTTGATTGGAATTTCATAAAACTTCCAATACTTTCCGAATGATTCGAAACATAGTTTTACTTCAATTCTCATAAAACTATCTTGTTAGAATTCAATTCTCAAGACCATATAATATTTCATAATATTATTTACTTTTAAAATTTTACAAACAGGTTGCTGATGTGTTTCTGGAGGAATTACCCGGAGTGCCTCCGGAGAGGCAGGTCGAGTTCAGCATCGACCTTTTGCCAGGTGCGGCCCCTATTGCCAAGGCGTCATACCGATTGGCACCACCTGAGATGCAGGAGCTGTCATCTCAGTTGCAGGAGCTGTTAGGCAAGTAGTTCATCCGTCCGAGTAGTTCTCCGTGGGGAGCACCGATTCTCTTCGTCAAGAAGAAGGATGGTTCACACCGGATGTGCATTGATTACCGGGAGCTGAACAAGTTGACGGTGAAGAACCGTTATCCACTTCCATAGATTGATGATCTATTTGATCATCTACAAGGAGCATCTTGGTTCTCCAAGATAGATCTGAGGTCCGGGAACCATCAGGTCAGGGTGAGGGAGAAGACCACGTTCCGAACTCGATATGGACATTACAAGTTCGTGGTGATGCCGTTTGGGCTCACCAACACGCCAACCGTGTATATATTGGATTAGATGTCCAAGCCCATAACTATTATTGGTATGTATTCGACCCGAGAGTAGCATGGTCCATTTGGGTTGCATGACATCGGAACAATTGGATAAACAACTGAGAGAAGGTTATTTATGATTTATATTAATATATTAAAAGTTATAATATATTAATATGAAATCATATTATTTTATTAGTATTGATCAAAAATTAATTTGGAATTAATTCTGTGATCAAAAGAGACTAACTAAATATATGGGGATTGATTATGTAAATCATTCATTCTTATATATGTGGGCTTATGATCCATAGTTCTTCATGTTGGGCTAAACCCATGGGGTAACCCATGGATACTCCATGGAGGTTAAAACCCATGGATCATGAGGAATATGGAAAGTCATGAGTTACATGGTGTAACCCTAATAGCCACAATATATAAAGACCCCATAGCTCAAGAAATCGGCCCAATGGATTCATATGAGAGGGCTAGACAATTTTGAGCATAAGAACTTTTCTCTCAAGTTATTCCAAGTTGTCGGTGGTGTTGTGTGAGCCATTTGAGGTGTCACACTTGGGGCACTAGGCTCTTAAGCTCTGTGGAATCAAGCTACAACAAAGAGGTATGTCATTCTACTAGATTCTTGTATTGAATATACTTCATATTATGATAGTCAGGATGAAACCTTGGAATATTGAATATTTGCATGTATATTAGAGAAAACATAGATTCGAGGTTTATAGGGTTGCATGTACACCATAGGAGTGTTAGAATGCTCAAAACCCAACAGTGGTATCAGAGCCAAGGCTTGTTTTCAATTATACTTGACGCAAATTGCTGAAAAAATCGATTTGCGGGCTGTCTGGACTGTGGGCTCGCCGAGTCCACTGAGGGAATCTCCGATTCCATGAACAAAATCATCCTACTCGTCGAGTAGGTTAATACACTCGGCGAGTAGGAGGCCCAGAGTGCAGTTTTTTGACTTTTAAGGATGGAATTTGACTAGAATCATTACCCTAAGCTGTTTTTGAACTTATAAACCTGTTTTTGATGTGGTAATGATCATTATAATCCAATTCAAAAGATAATTGTCAATAGATTCATGTTTTGTATAAGTTTAATGGTTAGGCTAATTACATGAAAATTGTTTGATTTGAATTGTCTTGTTCATATGAGTTTAATCTAGATCATAGTTTTCTTGACATGTTTGTTTGTTTATTAGATGATCTAAATGGCCTTTAATGGATCCCATAACTTGTCCTCAAGTTATGGAAAACCAAAAGTTTTTCTTTAAATCTTCATTAAAGCCATAGGTTACACAACTTGAAGAGTCATTTTCTCATAAATAGTTTTATGAACTCCATAACTTGTCCTCAAGTTATGGAATATCAAAAGGCTTTTCTTTAAACCTATATTAAACTCATATGTTATAGAAACAAAAAGGTTTTGAATTGTTCAAAACTTTCCCTCAAGTTTTGGAATTGGTAAAGTTTCCCCCCATGAATACTTTAATTCCAAGTTAAACCCTTAGAATTTTAATAGTTTAAAATTCAACCCTTATACTATTATAGTATTATAGGTTTAATATTTATATATATATATATATATATATATATATATATATATATATATATATATATATATATATATATATATGTATAAGAGTAAGTCAGTCTTACCGTTAGTAGGCCTCATTCATGAAGCCGGTCTATAAGGGGGGTATAATGTTACTGCCTATAAATTGGCAGTTTAATGGGTGTCCACTCTCACCCGCCGCTTCCTTGACTGGTGGAGGGTTGTTAGCCGAACGGGTAGGACAGGACATTAATTCTCCTTTCATTAAAAGTATAATGATAAATATAAAGTAACTAAACCTTATAAATTCCCAATCTTAGTTACTTAGGAAAATGTGAATTTGGTGCTAACCCATGAAATTACACTTTGTACCTTACCAAGTCGTTAGTGGAGCGTGTGTGGTTAACCGACACACTAACACGGACTAGTAAGTGTGGAAAAGGGTAACTTAATGTTTATCATAGATCGGTGGAGCGCGTGTGGTTAACCGGAACATCGATTGGGTGATAATGTTAAGGGTACCAAGTTAATTTGCATGGTTATTCACACCTTGTTTGTAATCCTCGGCATCCCAGTCACAAACTTCAGAGGGCACAACGGAGATTTAAACATGCCATTGAAAAGTTCAATGAATCTCAAAAGATCTAGGAGTTTCAATCCAATTATAACCCAATACCCTATTAGGTTTTCATGGTAGAAATTGGTGAATCGTCATTCACCTACCTTCAAATATTTTATAGCTTGGATTACGACATCCCTCTTCCAAGTTATAAAATATTATGTTGGGTCCTAGCCTTAATATTTCATATTGGGTGTTATATTAAGGACTTAAATCAACTAAACTTGAATTTCTCCCTCATAGATGTCTAGTTATGACAACTATGGTCTTCCTTATCCTTTTGGATAAAGCTATCGTAATGAAGATGATATCCCAAATGGCGATCAAGGTGAAAGATTAATCCCGTTGTTGTGCATTAATGGGACTGGAAATCATACTTCACTTCCTCAACCTCCTCCAATTATTCTCCCTAACCAACAAGTTCATGGTCACTCAAAACCTACTGGCAAGCAGTGTCTATATGTTCTCTCATCTTGGAGATAAAGTCTCATATTGACAAGCTGGGAGAGTTAGGTGTCGAAGTCTCAAGGAAGTTGACTGTTGACTGGGTTCTTCAATCACTTTCCGAGTCATATAGTGAGTTCATTAAGGACTACTATGTGACAGACCACGACATGACCCTTAATGATCTTACCTATTTGCTTGTTGCTGCTGATCAGCGATGATTTGGAGCACTGGTAGAGCAAATTTAATTGGAAGATCTACTTCCCAAACCTTCATGGACATTGAAAATGGAAACATTGGAAGTCCAGAAAAGTATTCTCTTCCCAATGGAAAGGAATCGGCCATAGTCAACCCGGTTGACCAAATGGTAAAGAGAAAGGCTTAGTCTGAGATAGTCCCATGTACCATTACTAAAGAGTCCATATGTTTATATTGCCAAAGGAAGGGGCGTTGGTTGCGAAGCTGCCTTATTTACCTGAAAGTTCACTAGGATGGTAAAAGTCAATAAATTTGACTATGCTTCAGGTAAAATCCACTATCTAACTATATTAAGTTTCTATTTGGAGATTCTTATTACATGATGTGACTAGGTCGCATTTTGATGTTTTGTAGAATCGGAAAAAGAGAGGAAGCTTAAAAGAAGAGTAAGCTGATTCTGATCGCGAAGATGGATTTTGATCGCATGGTTCGATGATCAGAACTTTAAGCGACTGCTTAAGAGTTATGATAGATTGCTTAGGAATAGATAACAACGTAGTTTCATTTGTAGATGCATTGTAAGGAAAAGTTTTTCCGCAAAGTTTTATAAAATAAAGGAAAATTTAGATTTTACATTATTTTATGGTTCCTTACAATGGCATTTGTGAGAATTGTTGTTCATATGATTCCATTGATATCAATATTCAAAAATAAATTTGATTCTTTTGTTTGTGGTAGTGTCATAATTTACCAAATAAGGAAAGATTCTCATCACCCAAGTTTCAGTCGGATAGAAACTTGGAATCATGCAACTTGTATTGTATGATGAATGAGAATTTTTCATATTTGGAAAATTAAGACTAATTCCTTGCTCACATGTTCGTGTGAGTCAAGTGAATGACTATAGGATCGGGTACACTTGGTTGTGTGCTGGTCAGGTCCACCAGAAAGATCGATAAGGCTATTCGTCATGATTTACTAAAGTTTAGCGGATATGGTTATACTTACAAGTTTAAGTGTAATTCTGAAACACTGGAAAAGTTTCAATGTAAGGCAGAACGAACAAGAAGAATCAAATTAGGCAGAAAGATAAAAGTTTCTCCAATCTGAAAAGATGGGAGAGTACTTGAGTATATTGTTTTGTGATTATCTTAGTGATTAAGAAACAATATCACAATTAATCATCTAAGGACATCTTAGTGCATTTGTTTGACTAAGAAGAGGAATCGTGAATTGTTGAATTGGTTAAATCAAAAAGATAAGTCATACTTCGTTCCAAAATTGAGTCTTAGAGTAATACTCCAAGATTGTAACTTGAGTGACATAATCTTAAGAAGGTTTAAAACACTAATCAAATGTAGAGTAAAATGTTTTCTACTCTTATACATTTGAAATTGGTAAGTTGTGATTATTTTGGATAAAACAAAGAGCAAATAAGACCAATTGAGTGAAGTGTTTATCTTGATAAGAATCCGTACTAACTCTTGAATATTTGTTTTGTCAAGGAATGGTTCTTGACAAGAGAATCTTATGTGTCAAGAGGTCAGTGGGAGTCTTAAAGATCTTCAACAAGTTTCAAGAACTAATCAAGAATAAAAACCTGTTGTTTATTACTAGCACACGACTTGAGGTTTGTAACCTATCGTCTTGACATATTCTTGTTTCTGTGCCCATTCCAGTTAAAAGTTGACTATGCATGTGAGTTCTATGAGTTCTCAATTGTTTGCATAACAACCTGGAAGGAATAGTAGGCCCTTATGCAGCCAAGTGGCAAGAAGTTAAGATTGCACAAGTTTAGTCCATATGAGTTTGGATTTGTCACTAACCTTGTCTTGTGATTATGGTTTAGACAAATTCACATGGATATGAACACATATACCATAAAATCTAATTATCATAAGGTTTCTCTCCGATTCATGAAAATGATGGTGAGGAAACGCTTTCACTAAGTAGATTTTAAGTAGATAACAATTGTGATATTTGCATTCTCAAAGTCGTTAGTGGAGCGTGTGTGGTTAACCGACACACTAACATGGACTTGTTAGAAATGGAAAAGGTCTAAACAATTGAGACTATGATTACGACATCCCTTTGCAAGCTAGAAATGTTAATTATAGAAAGCAAAAGTTTCAATTTGCAAAGCTACAGGGGTTGAAAAGTTGTTTTTGCTATAATTAAGGGAGAGGAATTCATACTTCATTTCAATTCTATAAGCTTAGATTGAGATTTTAATCAAATTTAGTTATAATTACATTATTTGCGTTCTAAAATTCGATTATGATTACGGCATCCCTTTTCATAATCTGAATTATGAGAACATGGGAAATAGAAATAGAAATATCATAGCAAAAAACTGGTCTAGTATCATGTCTTTGTGTGAAACATCATGAACCGTGTCCCATATGCTTCAGATATACGATCGATTTTATGTGCTATAATATTCATTCGTTCTAAATTTTCCAAATGCCTAGGGCATTAATAGGGAAAAAGGAATAGAACTGCATATGACTAAAATGATTAAGCAATTGTCGAGGACAATCTGAGGTTTACCAAAGATTGGTTGCTCATGGACAGTTGGAAGTATATTGTTAATTTTGGAAGGACCTTATTGACATATTCTGAAAAAAGGCAACTCTTGTTCAGAAGTGATAGTCAAAATGGAATGGAATATGGAAATGTTTCCATAAGTGGAAGTTATTCATTAAATCTGTGTAAGATTAGAAAACTTAATGCATGAAGGAAGTTCAAAGGAATGTACTTTGAATGTGAGACTTCGTTTCCATGGAATTGCTTTCCATTGGAATACTTTGTAAATGTCTGTTGCCAAGTCTTTGTGACTTTTATGCATAGTCATTACAAGAGGATCGATGCATATACGTTTAGAATCTAACAAATTTCAGTAAATGGAAAAGAATCTTGTATTCTTACATTTGCGGTAAGGATTTGGGATTGTGAAATGAGCATCATTGGAATCATGTTCAATTGATCTATTTCACAAAGTAAGGATCATAGACAAACATAGTGTGCATACTTGGAGTATGGCATAACTATCGTTTGGACAAACATAGTGTGCATGCTTGGAGCATGGCATGACTATTGTTTCAGTTCAAATATTAAGTTGATTATTCGAAACATTATACAATGAATAATGAGTAATCAATATGACTCAAAAGTGTTTGGGCCATATAGGATTTATATTATTCTTGTGTTTCACTTTGCATGTTTTGACTTCCCGAATAAATAGGCTATTCAAACCGTCCACAGTCGATCATACTTTGGAAGTAGGTATTGAGGCAAGACTATCATGAATGGGTCTGTAGTTTGTCTAGGTGGCCTAGACATAGCTGCAATATTCATGAGTGCTCCTGGAATAAGATTCGAGTATTGGATTAAACCCACGTTCATTTGTATCACTTCATGGATTTTATCACGAGTGATCATGAGACGATAATATCTTATATTCTTCAAATGGAGAGATATGAGTTGCAGTCTACAAGTCAGTTACACATTGATAATGTGAAAACGCACCAGTAACTTGGTGTTATAAAACGCATTATTGTGTGTGATTTGATGAGTAAATAGAGCAAGCATATGAGTTGAAGTTTATCCATTCTTTTTACCCTTGGAGGGATAAAAGCGATATCTGTGGGACCCTCGATGATTTGGTGATGACAAACGTAAGTGCTCGGCCGGGCCTAGACTGATTTGATTTGTTCAATTAGTCGGTCGTCATAAATCGGAAATCGGGAAACAACAGATGGACAGAGAGAATGATAATAATCCATGTCTCAGTCCATATGGTATCTAGAATGGAGGAATATATGATCCCTTATCTAATGGACACGTCATTGACTCGGTCAGAGTTCGACAACGGCTTTAAGAGCTACGATTGCTAGTCGGGATCTTGGAGTCATACGCAATAATAGTTTTAGATTTATCCCAGTGGGAGACTGTTGGATTAGATGTCTAAGCCCATAACTATTTTTGGTAAGTATTCGACCCGAGAGTAGCATGGTCCATTTAGGTTTCACGGCATCAGAACAATTGGATAGACAAATGAGAAAAGGTTATTTATGATTTATATTAATATATTATAAGTACTAATATATTAATATGAAATCATATTATTTAATTAGTATCGATCAAGAATTAATTTGGAATTAATTATGTGATCAAAAGAGACTAACTAAATATATGGGGATTGATTATGTAAATCATTCATTCTTATATATGTGGGCTTATGATCCATAGTTATTCATGTTGGGCTAAACCCATGGGGTAACCCATGGATACTCCATGGAGGTTAAAACCCATGGGGCATGAGGAATATGAAAAGTCGTGAGTTACATGGTGTAACCCTAATAGCCACCATATATAAAGACCCCATAGCTCAAGAAATCGGCCCAATGGATTCATATGAGAGGGCTAGCCGATTTTGAGCATAAAAACTTTTCTCTCAAGTTATTCCGTTGTTGGTGGTGTTGTGTGAGCCATTTAAGGTGTCACACTTAGGGTACTAGGCTCTTAAGATCCATGGAATCAAGCTACAAAAAAGAGGTATGTCATTCTACTAGATTCTTGTATTGTGTATACTTCATATGATGCTAGTTAGGATGAAACCTTGGAATATTGAATATTTGCATGTATATTAGAGAAAACATAGATCCAAGGTTTATAGGGTTGCATGTACACCATAAGAGTGTTCGAATGCTCAAAACCCAACAATATATGGACCTGGTGAATCGGGTATGCAGACCGATGCTCGATCGCTCGGTCATTGTGTTTTGAGGCGAGAACGGCTTTTTGTCAAGTTCTCGAAATACAAGTTTTGGTTGCGAGAGGTTCAGTTCCTTGGACATCTCGTTAACCAGGATGGGATTTTGGTCGATCCGGCCAAGATCAAGGTGGTGATGCAATGGGAGGTTCCGAAATCTACCTCGGATATCATGAGTTTTCTGGGATTAGCAGGGTATAACCGGAGATTCATTCAGAACTTATCCAAAATCGCGGTACCCCTCACTCCTCTGACAAGGAAGGGAGTAGATTTCCGGTGGGGCCCTGAGCAGCAGACGACATTCGAGTTTCTGCGACAGAGACTTTGTGAGGCTCCGGTGTTGGCTCTCCCAAAGTGAGTTGAGGATTTTGTAGTTTTCTGTGATGCATCCATCAGAGGACTGGGAGCGGTCCTCATGCAGAGAGGATGAGTGATAGCCTACTCGTCACGGCAGTTGAAGCTGCATGAGACGAGATATTAGATGCACGATCTTGAGTTGGGAGCGATGGTGTTCTCCCTCAAGATCTGGAGAGATTACCTCTACGGGGTCCGGTTTACCATATACACGAACCATAAGAGCTTGAGGCATATCGTAGATCAGCAGAATCTGAACATGAGACAGCGCAGGTGGCTGGACGTAGTCAAGGATTATGAATGCAAGATCCATTACCATTCGGGTAATGCGAACGTGGTGGCGTATGCTCTGAGCCGCAAGTCGGCTGGGTCTTCCGTTTCGGCGTCGTGTATGAGGATATCTGTAGATTCTCCACTGGTGAGATTAATCAAGGAAGCTCAGCCTGAGGGGTACGACAGGAGAACTGGAAGCTTGAGAGGATTAGAGGCGAGATCACCCGACTTGTGCGGGACAGTCGTGGGTTGTTGACCCGATGCGGTCGGGTGTGGGTCCTGATGTTTGGTGGGGTCCGGCAGATTGTATTGGAGGAGGCTCATAAGTCTCGCTTCTCCATTCACCCGGGAGCCACCAAAATGTACCGAGATCTGAGTTTGAGTTACTGATGGTCGTATATGAAGAGAGAGATCGCTTGGTACGTCGCGAGGTACTTGACCTACAGGATGGTCAAGGCCGAGCACCAGAGGCCGCATGGCAAGCTGCAGCCTTTGGAGGTTCCCATGTGGAGATGGGAGCAGATCACGATGAAATTTATCACCATGGAGAAGGGATATGATGTTATATGGGTCGTCGTGGATCAATTGACCAAGAGCGCCCATTTCCTGGCCACTCAGGAGAGTTCATCGCCCGAGAAGTTGGACGATGTATATATCCGCGAGATCATTGCTCGCCATGGGGTGCCGGTCTCTATTCTCTCAGACCGTGATGTGTGATTCACCTCCCGTTTCTGGAAGAAGTTCCATGAGGAACTAGGCACGAGACTGCATTTTAGCACCGCATACCATCCGCAGACAGATGGCCAGAGCGAGAAGACCATTCAGACCCTCGAGGATATGTTGAGGGCTTGCGTCATTTATTTTGGTGGGAGCTGGGACTCCTACTTACCCCTGCCAGAGTTCTCCTACAACAACAGCTTTTACTCAAGCATTGGTGCTCTGCCTTTTGAGCTATTGTATGGATGGAGATGTCGTACCCTGTTTGTTGGGGCGAGGTTGGTCATAGGGCGATGGGTTGGACCGAGGTAGTCCTGCAGACTACCGAGATGATCAGCATATCAGGCAGCGGTTGCAGACTGCTCAGAGTCGGCAAAATAGTTACGCCGACCGACGCCGATCTGAGTTAGAGTTTCAGGTCGGTGGCATGGTATTACTGATGGTCTCACCTTGGAAGGGTGTGATCCGTTTCAGGAAGAGGGGAAACTTGGGTCCTCGATACATCGGACCATTCAGGATTATTTCCAGGGTTGGCAAGGTGGCGTATAGACTGAATCTTCCGGAGGAGCTTAGTCAGATTCACAGCACTTTTCACGTTTCACAGTTGCGAAAGTGCATATTATACAAGGATCCGGTGGTGTCATTGGATGATATTCAGGTCGTTGAGCACCTGAATTACGTCGAAAGACCAGTGGCCGTTCCGGAGAGGAAGGTGAGGGTTCGGCGTAACAAGGAGATACCTTTGGTAAAGGTACAATGGGAGCATCGGAGGGGATCCGAGTGGACTTGGGAGCCGGAGGCCGAGATACAAGAGCATTATCCGGAGTTGTTTACTGCAGCAGACTTCGCGGATGAAGTCTAGTTCAAGTGGGGGAGAATTGTAACATCCCGACTCCCAGGTATAAAATTTTAAGGATTTTATACATCACATAAGACCTACTCGACGAGTTGGAGGCCCCAACTCGTCGTGTAGAAACTAATAAAGCCGTGTGGATTATGGAGCCTACTCGACGAGTAGGAGGACCCCAACTCGACGAGTTAAGGTTGTGCATGAAAACCTTAATTTTTAGGGTTTGCACCCTATTTCAAGGACCTTAAGTCCCCTCACCGGCCTCCCTTACCACCTTATTGTCCAGAGAGAAACCCTAGCTATGCTTTATTACTTTCTTGAGTGTGTTTGAGCTTTGGAGAGTTAATCTTGTGTTCTTTTGGAGGAAACTAAAAGCTTGAAGAGGTTGGATTGCGTAGAAGGTTAGATCCGGGAGCTTCACTGTTTTTGCAACCATTTGGAGGTAAAAAGTCACCATCTTGATCACTCCTTTGTTATATCTCTCCATTAGAGAGTTTATGGTCATTTCTAGCTCATTCTTGAGTTATTCTTGGTTTTGAGCATGCTTTGAAGCTGGGACTTCAGATCTGAGCATCTCAGGGCCTCCTTGGACTTCAGGTTGCCAACTTTATTAAGTATTGGCCCTCCTTCATGCTTTAAAACACGTAATAAGCTTCATATGAGTGTTTTAATCCCTTTGATTCCTTGCATGCACATAAAGTTAGCAGCTTTACGTGGTATCTCAGTCGTAAGGGGCTATCTGTAGTTTGGGGCCTTGGATTCGACTAGAAAGGGCTGAATGCGTTAAGACAGGAAAACTCGACGAGTTGCTTAGCCAACTCAACGAGTTGGATAGGGTTTCCCACTTTCTGGATTCTGAAGAACGCGACGAGTTGCTCTGGTAACTCGGCGAGTTGTCTCGAGCTTTTCACGATCTTCTGAGATATGAAGGAACTCGACGAGTCAGTAGATGCACTCGATGAGTTAGGTCAACATGGACTATTGGCCTTGACTATTGACCTTGACTGTTGACTTTGACTTTGATCATGGTTGACCAAGTTTCACCTTGAGGGTATTTCGGGATTTTGATGAGGCTAGTCACTTGGTGATTGGAGGCAGTTAAGTTGGAGATGTGAGTTGAGGTTGATATTACAGGTTCAACACTACTTGTGAGGTGAGTTCTTCTCACTATATCAACAGGGTCTACGACACTAAGGCCGGCCCTTTTTGGATTGTATGCTGGTTACTGGATGATGCTATGATTAGTGATGTGTTAGATCTGTATCCTAGAAATAGGATAATGCTATGTTTAGTGATCTATTAGATCGGTATCCTGGTATCTAGGATGATGCTATGATTAGTGATCTGTTAGATATGTATGATTGTCTGTACATGCTAGCTAGCGTATGATATTTATATGTTGATTGTGTGATTGCGGGTGGGTTGAGGCCTTCCTGCTTTGTGCTCTAGGCCAACATACCTAGGGCGGACCGAATAGACTAAAGGCCCATCGGGGCGTACCAGTCAGGCCGAAGGCCCGAAGAACAGTCCAAACAGGCTGAAGGCCTGGTAGGGTGGACCAGACATACTGAAGGTTCTGAGAGTGGGCCAGATAGACTGAAGGCCTGGTGAGGGCGGTCCAGTCATACTGAAGACTATGAGAGTGGGCCAGATAGACTGAATGCCCGGTGAGGGCGGTCCAGTCATACTGAAGACTCTATATGCATGCCGCTTGTCATGATATTGTTATGGTTTATATGGCATTGGTATTTTGGGGGAACTCACTAAACTTCGTGTTACAATTATTGATTTTGTTTCAGGTACTTCAGATGATCGTGGGAAGGCGAAGGCTTGATCGTGCACCTCCTCACATTTTATGACTTTGATTTCTAGGATTCTCTGATATGAAACTATTTTAAAAACATTTTGTAATAACTAATGGTTTTAGGATGTTTGAAAAAGTTTTAAATTTGCATGAATTTTACGGATGTTACATTTTCACAGTTTTATTTTTTGGCAAACATCAAGGGGGAGATTTGACAAGTTTATTCCTCGAGTGCTTATTGTCCTTTCTGGGTTTTATAATCACTTGTTGATTATAAAAAAGGGAGAATAAATAAATGGTATTCGAAGCTTCTCGGTTATTCATTTGCGGATTTTAAGACCGATGTTACTGTTGGATTAGGTGTCTAAGCTCATAAATATAATTGGTATGTACTTGACCCGAGAGTAGCATGGTCCATTTGGGTTGCATATCACCAGGACAATTTGATAGGATGGACTTTTGAGAAGAGGTTATTTATGATTTATTAATATATTATAAGTTCTAATATATTAATATGAAATCATATTATTTAATTAGTATTGATCAAGAATTACTTTGGAATTAATTTTGTGATCAAAAGAGACTAATTAAATATAAGGGGTTGATTTGGTAAATCATTCATTCTTATGGTGTGGTCCAATGATCCATGATTCCTTAGGTTGGGCTAAACCCATGTGAGAATCCATGGATGATCCATGGAGGTTTAAACCCATGGAGCCTAAGGAATATGGAAATTCATGCCCATTAGGGTTTACATGGTGTAACCCTAATCATGCCACACTATATAAGAAGTCCCCTAGCATCCAAAATGGACACTAGATCCTTGGAGTTCCATGAGCCGATTTTGGTGCAATAAATACTCTATCAAAAGTCTCATTTGTTCTAGGTGTGTTGTGATTCCATTTGAGGCGCAACACCTGGGGCACTAAGTCAAGGGTTTTGAGCATTCTAACACTCCTAAGGTGTACATGCAACCCTAGAAACCTTAGATCTATGTTTGACTAAGATACATGCAAAATGATTTTTCCAAGGTTCATAATCCTATCTAGCATACATGGGGAACTTTTAAACATAAAAGTTAGCTAGAAAACATACCTTGTAGTAGTTTGGATTCCTTGAAAACCTTGTGAGCCTAGCACCTCAAGTGTGATGCCTCAAATGTCTCACACAACACCAAATGCACTTGGAATAAACATGAGAGAAATTTCACACTACTTGAAATCGGCTAGCCCTCTTCTTTCTTGCTTAAGTGCCGATTTTGGTGAACATAAGGATCCTTATATAGTGTGTTACAATTAGGGTTACACCATGTAAACCATAATTGTCATGACCTTTCATTTCCATGACCCATGGGTTCTATAACCACCGAGGAGCATTCATAGAGCATCCTATGGGTTTTAGCCCAACTTGATAATCCATGGAGCATTAGCCCACTATACAAGTATGAGTGATTTACACAATCAACCCATATATTTAATTAGTCTTCTTTTGATCACTTAATTAATTCCAAATTAATTCTTGATCAATACTAATTAGATAATATTATTAATATATTAGAACTTATAATATATTAATAAACCATAAGTGTTATTTCTCTCATTTTATTCTATCCAAATGCGTGATGCCATGCAACCCAAATGGACCATGCCAACCCGGGTCAAGTACATACCAGAAATAGTTATGGACTTAGACACCTTATCCAACAGTCTCCCACTTGGATAAGTCTAATAACTATAACTGCAAGTATGACTTCAGGAACCGATCAGCAATCGTATCTCTTTCAAGGTCTCTCGGAACTGAGATGATGATGATACGCCATTTAAAATAACTGATCATATAATCCTCTGTTCTAGATATCAGCCGGACAAATACGTGGAACAATGCTTACTTATTGTCCAGCAGTTTGTTTCTCGATTTCCGATATGTTTGACATAGAACTTAATTGAACACATCAACTTAGTTCTGAAAGGTCCCGATACATGGGTCAACACAAAATCATCGAGGGGCCCAGATATCGCTTCTAATCCAAGTAGGAATAGATAAACTTCAACTCATATGCTTGTTCTACTACTTGTTGAATTATACACAAACGCACATTTTATAACATCGAGTTACCAATGCGTTTACGTACGATCAATGCATTACCAACTCATAAACAACACGTCATATCTCTAGGTTTGAAGACTTATATGATATTACCGTATCGCGATCACTCGAGATAAATTCCATGAAGTGATACCAGCGAGTGTGGGTTGAATCCAATACTCAGAACTTATAAGCACTCATGAGTGTTGTAGCCATGTCCAACATCTTTGACCTTTACAACCAACTCATGACAGTCTTGATTCATACCTACTTCCAACATATGACTGATTGTGGAGAATTCAAAGAATATGATATACCAAACATAATTATTCTGGAAGTCAAAACATGCAAAATGAAATGATAGTAAATGAATGACAAAAGATAGCAACACTTTACTCACAAATAAATACAACTTTTATTCATCATCAAATGTCAATTACACTTTACACATTTCAAAGCTATCTAACTACTAAAACTAATATCATCCTTCAGCCCTATGCGCCTCGCATGCTGGAGATGCTTAACCCTACCCAGTCCCTTCGTGAGGGGATCTGCTGGGTTCTCATATGATGATACCCTCTTTGCTACGAGGAGTCCTTCTTCTATTCGATGTCTGATGAAATGATATTTTCTGTCGATGTGTCTGGATCTCCCGTGATCCCTTGGTTCCTTGGCTAAGGCAACTGCATTTTCACTATCACAGAAAATCTCTATAGGCTCCTTTATTGCAGGTATAACTACAAGGTCTCCAATGAAGTTCTTTAGCCATATAGCCTCCTTTGCTGCCTGGCTTGCCGCTATATACCATGATTCGCAAGTTGAATCGGCTACTGTCTCTTGCTTGGAACATTTCCAAGAAATTGCTCCTCCGTTTAAGGTAAAGACCCAGCCTGACTGAGAGCGGAAATTATCCATAGCAGTCTGAAAGCTAGCATCACTATACCCTTCTACTCTCAAGTCATCACTCCCACCGAGGGTAAGGACCAAGTCCTTAATCCTCCGCGGGTACTTGAGAATGTTCTTTACCGCAGTCCAGTGAGCCTTGCCAGGGTTCCCCTGATATCTGCTGACCATGCTCAATGCAAAGGCCACATCAGGACGAGTACAAGTCATAGCATACATGATCGAGCCTACAGCGGAAGCATAAGGTACTCGACTCCTCTCAACTATCTCAGTCTCTGTACTCGGGCTCTGAGTCTTACTCAGTTTGGCGTTACTCTAGATCGGTAACTCTCCTTTCTTGGAATTCGGCATGCTGAACCTATTCAGCACCTTATCCAAGTAGGTACTCTGACTAAGTCCAATTATTCTTTTACTCCGGTCTCTCAAAATCCTTATCCCTAGAATATAGGCAGCTTCTCCAAGGTCTTTCAAAGCAAAACACTTCCCAAGCCAGGACTTCACTTCTTGCAAGGTTGGGATGTCATTTCCTATGAGTAGTATGTCATCCACATACAGTACCAAAAAGCTAACTATACTCTCACTAGCCTTGACATATACACAAGATTCATCTTCACTCCTCGAAAAGCCAAACTCTTTGACTTTCTCATCGAAGCAAAGATTCCATCTGCGAGGTGCTTGCTTTAATCCATAAATGGATTTCTCAAGCTTACACACTCTATTAGGGTACTCTGTACTGAAAAAACCCTCTGGCTGATTCATGTAAACATCCTCAGCCAACTTTCCATAAAGGAAAGCGGTTTTGACATCCATTTGCCATATTTCATAGTCATGAAATGCAGCAATGGCTAACATAACCCTAATAGATTTAATCTTGGCTACTGGTGAAAAGGTCTCATCATAATCAACTCCCGGAGTTTGAGAAAAACCCTTTACGACCAGCCGCGTCTTATAAGTGTGTACATTACCATCCATGTCGGTCTTCTTCTTGAAGATCCATTTTCACCCGACTGTCTTGCGACCTGGTACATTATCAACCAAGTTCCAAACTTGATTGTCATACATGGATTGTATCTCGCTGTCCATAGCCTCTTTCCATTTAGCAGAGTCAGGGCCTACCATAGCTTCCGTGTAGCTGTTAGGTTCCTCCAGACTTATCAGTGTGCTATCACTGATAAGTGTATCACCTTCCGCAGTAATATGGAAACCATAGTAATGCTCAGGCGCATTCCTAACTCTTGTGGAACGCCTCGGAGGTACAGACTCTTCTATAGATCAACAGGAGTTTCCTCCTCAGGTTGATTGCTAGGGTTTGAGGTTCCTTCACCACTTGACTCTTGAATTTCTTGAAGGTCAATTTGCCTCCCACTATTTCCATGGCTTATAAATTCTCTCTCGCGAAAGACTCCTATCCTAGCTACAAAGACCACATTATCACTGGGTCTGTAGAAGAGGTAACCAAAGGATCTCTGTGGGTAGCCGATGAAAATACACCTCTCACTTCGAGGTTCGAGCTTATCGTGGGATTCACGCCTCACAAAAGCGTCGCAACCCCAAATCTTGATGTGGTCCAGGTTGGGAACTTTTTCGGTCCACATCTCATGAGGTGTTTTGGCAACCTTCTTTGTAGGGACTAGATTAAGGATATGGGCGGCAGTCTCTAAGGCATACCCCCAGAATGAGATTGGTAGCGAAGCTCGACTCATCATGGAATGAACCATATCCAACAAGGTTCGATTGCGCCTCTCAGCCACACCATTCAACTGTGGTGTCCTGGGAGGTGTCAATTGTGAGATAATCCCACATTCCTTAAGATAGTCAAGGAACTCTATACTAAGATACTCACCACCTCGATTCGATCGAAGCATCTTAATGTTCCTGCCCAATTGATTCTCTACTTCCTGTTTAAACTCTTCAAACCTTTCAAAAGTCTCTGACTTATGCTTGATTAAGTAGATATAACCATATCTACTATAATCATCAGTAAAAGTC
Source organism: Lactuca virosa (assembly GCF_052849685.1). Taxonomy (NCBI): domain Eukaryota; kingdom Viridiplantae; phylum Streptophyta; class Magnoliopsida; order Asterales; family Asteraceae; genus Lactuca; species Lactuca virosa. The sequence goes on from NC_136433.1 coordinate 241,553,868, forward strand.
ACATAATAACGATTAGCATCCCTTGTGGCAGTTTTGAAGGGTCCACACACATCAGTGTGTACAAGATCCAACAAACCTTCACCCTAGCACATGTACCAGTGAAGGGTGACTTTGTCATTTTCCCAAGTAAGCATGATTCACAACTATCATCTGACTTTAGATCAAATGACTCCAAGACTCCATCCTTTTGGAGTTGGCCTATGTGTTTCTTGCTTACATGTCCAAGAGGACAATGCCATAATGAAGCTTTAACCAAGTTATTATTAGAAGAATCAATACACATGACATTATTTCCTAGATTGTCTACAACCGACACAGTTTCATACACACCATCACAAGGTAATGCTTTAAAATAAAGAACATTATTAAAGAAAGCATAAATACCACCACTATCATTATCAAATGAAAAGGTAAAACCTTGTTTGTACAAAGCATAAAAGGAAATAATATTTCTTGCCATTTCAGGCAAGTAACAACATTTATTCAAATCTAATGTAAACCCACTACTTGGCAACAAAGAATAAACTCCAATCTTGGTGACAGGTGAAGCTTTCCAATTCCCCATGATCAAGTTTATCTTTCCATGCTCCACATTCTCACTTCTTCTTAGTCCCTGCAAATCAGAACAAATATGAATACCACAACCGGTATCAAGGACCCAGGAGTTAGAATAGGGTGAGTTATTAGACAATATAGTGAAAATACCTGCATGGTTGGGTTTTACTTTCCCATCCATAAGATCTTGCTGGTACTTTGGGCAGTTTCGCTTCCAGTGCGACTTTTCATGGCAATAGAAGCATTCAGCCTCTTTTGGGTCTAAAGAAGGAGTGACGAAACCTTTCTTGGTTCCACTTGAAGAGGAGCCATCAAGGGACTTTCGCTTGGTACCCTTCGAAGGGTTCTTCCTCTTCTTTCCTCTACCTTTCCCGATTGCCAAGACAGGGGTGGAGTTTGGAGTAGGAGTGGTAACAACCGATTTACCCTTAAGACCACTTTCGGCAGTCTTCAGGAATCCTTGAAGTTTGCTGAGTGTAACTTCCTCCTTGTTCATGTGGTATGTCATGCGGAATTGATCATAACACGAAGGTAAGGAGTGCAAAATGATATCTATTGCCAACTCCTCTGGGAAGTTCACATTCAGTTTCAGCAAACGGTCCACATACCTTTGCATTTTCTGCATGTGGCCCGTGTTGGGTTCACCATCCTTCATCCTGGTTGTTATCATGGAGGAGATGATTTCATATCGTTCTTGACGATCACTCTGATGGTAGCGGTCCAACAAATCCTGGTGCATCTCAAAAGGATAGTAGTGCTCATAGGACTTTTGGAGCTCGGCAGTCATAGTGGCCAACATGATGCATGCCACTTTGGTAGCATCTCCTTCATGAGCCTGATATTCAGCGACCTCCTCAGGAGTAGCAGTCGGCTCGAGTTCTTTAAGCTCCTCTTTGAGGACATATTCCTTGTCCTCATAGCGAGTGACCATCCTGATGTTCCTGATCCAATCCATAAAGCTGGATCTATCAAAGATGACTCTCCCACAAAGGTTCATGAGAGAGAAGGAGCCGGTAGGGTTTGAGCCAAAAGCAGCATTGTTGGAAGACATCTGAAAAGAAGAAAGACAAGTTTAGATTAGATATAAAAATAGTCCTTAATAAAACACCTAAATGTAATATTAAGGCTAGGACCCAACACAATATTTTATAACTTAGAAGAGGGATGCCGTAATCCAAGCTATAAAATATTTGAAGGAAGGTGAATGACGATTCACCAATTTCCACCATGAAAAATGAAATAAATTTTAGGTTTTAATTGGTTTTTGAAACTCCTAGATTCTTTGAGATTCATTGAACTTTTCAATGGCATGTTTCAATCTCGAGTGTGTCCTTCAGGTTTTGTGACTGGGATGCCGAGGATCACAAAACAAGGTGTGAAGTAACCATGCAAATTACTTGGTACCCTCAATATTTACCCCTCAATCGATGTGCCGGTTGACCACACCCGCTCCATCAATACTATGATAAATATTAAGTTACCCTTTACCTACCTTGTTAAGTCCAGGTTAGTGTGCCGGTTAACCACACACGCTCCACTAACGACTTAATCAAAGTGCAAAGTGTAATTTCATGAGTTAGCACCTTATTCACATTTTCCTAAAGTAACTAAGATTGAGAATTTATAAAAGCATTTAGTTACTTTATTTTTCATCATACTTTTAATGAGAATTTAAAGTCCTTGTCTTACCCGTTCGGCTAACGACCCTCCACCAGTCAAGGAAGCGGTGGGTGATGGTGGACACCCATTAAGCTGCCATTTTATAGGCAACAACCATATACCCCCCTTATAGACCGACTTCGTGAATGAGACCTACTAACGGTAAAACGACTTTGTTCTTATGTATATATAATTCTTATTAAACTTATAATATTATAAAGTTTAAGGGTTGAATTTTAACTTTTAAAATTCTAGGGGTTGGAACTAAAGTTTACTAGATGACTTTACATGTTCCAAAACTTGAGGACAAGTTTTGTAACTTTACAAAACTTTTCAATTCATAACTTATGAGTTATTGTTTACTAAAAATGAAGACTCGTCATTTTTTTTGTAACTTATGTGTTCTTTTAATGGATTTATTACAAAGTGACTTTTGGTTATCCATAACTTGAGGGCAAGTTATGGACTCCATTAAAACACATCATGATCATGAATTAACTACCAATCAATAGCACATAATTCCTATGATCTTGCAAGAACTCAAAAGAACATGAATATTCATATCAAAATTTCAAGAACATATGAACACATATAAACATGGAATTTTGATATTAGACATTGTAAATGGATTAGAACAACCATTACACCATCTAAAACAAGTTTTATAACACCAAAACAGTTTAGGGTAATGTTTCTAGTCCATTTCCAGCAGCAAAAATCAAAAATCTGCACTCTGCCTGGCCAACTCGTCGAGTGCAAGAACTGACTCGCCGAGTTGGTTGAAGATACGTTTGGACTCGTCGAGTCCCCCCATGAACTCGGCCAGTCCCCTGTGCAGACAGCAAGAATTTTGACTTTTTCAGCTATTTTGCATCAAGTATCAAACAAGCAAGCCTAGGCTCTGATACCACTCAAGGGTTTTGAGCATTCTAACACTCCTAAGGTGTACATGCAACCCTAGAAACCTTGGATCTATGTTTGACTAAGATACATGCAAAATGATTTTTCCAAGGTTCATAATCCTATCTAGCATACATGGGGAACTTTTAAACATAAAAGTTAGCTAGAAAACATACCTTGTAGTAGTTTGGATTCCTTGAAAACCTTGTGAGCCTAGCACCTCAAGTGTGATGCCTCAAATGTCTCACACAACACCAAATGCACTTGGAATAAACTCGAGAGAAATGTCACACTACTTGAAATCGGCTAGCCCTCTTCTTTCGTGCTTAAGTGCCGATTTTGGTGAACATAAGGATCCTTATATAGTCTGTTACAATTACGGTTACACCATGTAAACCCTAATTGTCATGACCTTTCATTTCCATGACCCATGGGCTATATAACCACCATGGAGCATCCATGGCGCATCATATGGGTTTTAGCCCAACTTGATAATCCATGGAGCATTAGCCCACTATACATGTATGAGTGATTTACACAATCAACCCATATATTTAATTAGTCTTCTTTTGATCACTTAATTAATTCCAAATTAATTCTTGATCAATACTAATTAAATAATATTATTAATATATTAGAACTTATAATATATTAATAAACCATAAGTGTTATTTCTCTCATTTTAGTCTATCCAAATGCATGATGCCATGCAACCCAAATGGACCATGCCAACCCGGGTCTAGTACATAGCAGAAATAGTTATGGACTTAGACACCTTATCCAACAGTAAGTTCTTAAAAGCCAAACTCAAGAAGTTCTACAAGCTACATCAAAAAGGTAATTCTACAACTCAATTCTATGTTGTTTATATCAATTGTATGCTAGTAGTAGGCTTAATGCTTTGGAAACAATATTGCATGTATAATTAGAGAAAACGTAGATCCAAAGCATTTAACGTTGTATGTGCACCATAGGATGCTTTAGTATACTAAAATCCAACAGTGGTATCAGAGCTTAGGGTTGTTTTCTATTATACTTGATGTTTTATTGGTTTTCAAAGCTGAAACGGTCGAATTTTTTGCATCTGATTGATGGACTCGCCGAATGCACTGGCTGACTCACCGAGTCCACTCAGAAACAGCCCAACTCGGCGAGTCCAGTTCATGTACTCGACAAGTTGGTGCCCCTGTGTGTAGATTTTCGAGTTTTTTTGGCCAGTTTTGGATTAGAATCATTACCACAAAATGTTTTAGTTCATAAAATTTGATTTTGTTGTTAGGGTAATGATGATTCTCATCCAAATAAAAGATAATTGTCAAAGTTTCATGATTTGTATTAGTTTATGTGATTAGGCTAATTTCTTGAAACTTGTTTGATATGAATTATCTTAACTTATGAGTTTAATTAGATCATTGACAAATTGTTTGATTTTGGTAGTTACAATTTTTGATCTAAATGTTTTTGATGAAATCCATAACTTGTCTTGAAGTTATGGAAAGTGAAAAGTCTCATTTTTAAATGTCATCTTAAATGGTTTTATGTCTTCCATAACTTGTCCTCAACTTATGGAACTTGAAGAGTCTTTTACATAAATGTTTTTATGAACTCCACAACTTGTCCTCAAGTTATGGAATGTCAAAAGTCTTTTCATAAATCTATATTAAACTCATAAGTTATGGATACCAAAAGTTTTTGAATAGTTCAAAACTTGCCCTCAAGTTTTGGAATTTGTAATGCAAAGTCTCACTTTGAAACATTTAGTTCCAAACCGTAGAATTTTAAAACTTTAAAATTCAACTCTTATACTATTATAATATTGTAGGTTTAATATTTATATATATGTATAAGAACAAAGTCAGTCTTACCGTTAGTAGGCCTCATTCACGAAGCCGGTCTATAAGGGTGGTATAAGGTTACTGCCTATAAAATGGCAGTTTAATGGGTGTCCACTCTCACCCACCGCTTCCTTGACTGATGGATGGTCGTTAGCCGAACGGGTTTGACAGAACATTAATTTTCATTAAAAGTAGAATGATAACTATAAAGTAACTAAACTTTTATTAAATTCTCAATCTTAGTTACTTTAGGAAAAATGTGAATTTGGTGCTAACCCATGAAACTGCACTTTGCACCTTGTTAAGTCGTTAGTGGAGCATGTGTGGTTAACCGACACACTAATCTGGGACTGACATTGTGTGAAAAGGGTAGGTTGAACTACTAGAAAAACACCATTTTATGACGTGCAATGTGTGTCGTAAAACGCTCAGATGACGCGCAAATGCGTGTCAAGGAAGGCCCTGTCATAACGAGAGACGACACGCTTTTGCGCACCGTCTATATACGACACGCATTTATGACACACAATGCATATCATTAAAACCCCTGTCAAGAAAGGCCATGTCATAAACGAACATGACACACATTTTTGCGTATCATAAATTTAAATGTTCAAAAAATATATATTTATATATTTATTAATTTTTAAATTAAATTTGCATTAAATGTCTCATAATAGAAATAAAATACCATATACAAAAAATACAATCCATTGCATAAAATTTAATGTCATACAATTCTATTTCTTACAATATATAAATTTGCCTTCATCTAATCTACTTTGTGTTTCATATAAAAAATCTATTTCATGTGGCTTCTTCCATTTCCTTTATTAGCAGCTTCCATCATTAGTAGTACAACTAACAATTGAAATGAATAATGCAACACTTGTATATCTGCAAAAAAAAGTTGAAAAAAACAACAAAGATTTAATGTTTATATATAGCAAGAACATATTGAAGATATATATATTTATATACATACACACACACACAATTCCAGCAGCTAATTCAAGAAGCTTAATCCTCCAATCAAGAGTGTCTCTTGGAATTATTTTGGTCATTGCCTATCTGAAGTAAATTCAAGAATGGAAGTGGAAGTTATTTGAAGGGCTTTTTGGTAAATTTTATTAGTTGAAGGTGATGCTTACAAAAAGAAGTGGTATATCTTCAGTAAGATTGCCAATCAATTGCCCAAAAGAAGGTAAATGGTTTGGACCATTAGTGTTAACCATTGTCATCTTTACCAAATCACCTGAAAGAAAATTGTAAAGTAAATAAAAAAGAAGAAGATTATCTTAATCAAATTTTAAGTTGAAATAAGTAAAATACCTAAAAGGAAGCTTGTGAGATAAGGAAATGATCCATAATTATGTTCAACAGGAAGAGTCTTCATGAACCCTACTAATGGATGCAGTGATGATCTCTCATAAGCAGTTGTTGAAATGAAAAAAAAATACTATTATAAAATCGAAATCACTGAAAAAATAAAAGAAATTGTGAAAAGAAACAAAAAGAATAATTAACCTTCGTTTGCTAGAATGAGTATTAAGTCAATTGTAGGGTACGAGAAGAAACTGCAAGTGCTAGTATTGCTCCAAAATATTCTCCTACGTGTGCCTGAAAACCACAAATAAACAAAGTAAATTACAAATTTGGTCCCTGAATTTGGATATTTTCTCAGATTTGGTCCCAAAAGAAATCGGTTTGTAATTTTGATCCTTAAATCAGTTAAATTTTTAATAACATAGTTTTAAAATCATATACGCTAGAACTTTGTTATTAAATTTAAGAAAAATTTACAAACTTTGTTTTTGGTCCAAGGGCAAAATGGTCATTTTGGAAGAAAAAAACATTTTATCAGCTGAGTAGTTAGAATTTCAGGGGCTAAAATGCTTTTTTCTTTTCTAGACTGAATAAAATCATCTGAGTGAGAGTAAATGACCATTTTACCCTTGCATTCTAACAAACAATTTTCACTCAGTGATACTTTACCAAGTCATGTGGTGATTTTTTTAATTCAGCCATGACAGTAGCAGAATCTGCTCTGATAGGGCAATTAAACACCTGAAGTTTATTTATATAACAAAAAAGGTTTACTTCAAACCATATATATATATATATATATATATATATATATATATATATATATATATATATATATATATATATAAATTCCCTGCCAAGCAAACATGTGAGATAAATGATTTGTTGAAAAAACATTCTATTTTTTTCCTTCCATGCATGTTGAATTTTTCATAACATGATTGATTCATAGAAACGGAAGAGTTAATTAGAAGAAAAAGAATGTGAAGTTATTAGAGAAGATATGAAAGTTGGTGTGAATAATATAAATAGAATATCCATAAAGACACTGATTCTTAGTCTCATCATGTTTTTAAAGCTAATGTACTGCAAGAAATAGCAATGTAATTTCATTAATTTGTTTATCTCTGAGTTCCATTCGAATTAGTTTTCTAAAATATTTGTGGGAAGCTATATTAAAGAAATTAGTACTTAAGATCTACATAATAAACATATTAATGAAAGTTGTTTTAAATGGCGTTATGAGCTTTCTTAGTTTTACTTTACTCAGTCCAAAATTATAACTTTTCCATGGAACCTTGAAATAAGGAGAAAAAGTGAAAAAACTTTTGAGTTCCGACTAAACACAGTAAAAAGAAGGAAGTACAGGGACCTTTTTTTTAATTTACTACATAAATTGGAAATATACCATTGTTTGAAATTGTTGATGCGACTGTCTCCTGAGTTTCTGATACATGTAGTCCAGCCATAGCCCACTATGTTGAATCCTTGCTGGCCCAGGTACTTTTGCAGCCCAAGTTATAACAATTGAAGACAAAGAGCTGAGAAGACAATCGGGGACAAAATTGTAATTTCCCTTATAAGTACTTTTGCAGCCCACTGTATACTTAGTTGTATTATTATATGATGGAATTAGTTTCTATTTTTTTAATGAAGTTTTATTTGTTGCTACTAAAATATTGGGAGATTATTGGTTTTTTTGCAGAGTTTGATATTTACTTATAACATATTTACTTGAAAATATGTTAATTTGAAACTACAATGCTACTATGCTATAATTATAAAAGTAATAAAAGTATTCCCAATCATAGCAATGTAAATTCAAACTACAATGTTATAATTGTACGTTTTAGTATAAAAAGTTTATTCCTGTTATTTACCTTTTTTGAGTTACAACAGTAACCATGTAGCAACCTCACAGTTACCTAGCCATTAAAATAACAACATAAGAAAAGAAGTCCGAATGGATTTGCTAATAACTACAAGATTGAAAAAGAACTTCCAATCATGTCCATTTTACACCGGTCAAGAATTATGTATAGATCACTCACAATTCCAAACTTAGTCATTTATAGGTAATACTTTTTGTTGATATTAGTTTCTTTTTGTCCTCTCATCGCTTGTCCATCTGATGTTGCTGTCCCTCGTCCAAGTTCATCTAATGCCACAACTGAACTACGTGTTGCTGATGACTGCACAACATATCCAATTTCATATCACACACACACATACAGAGAGAGAGAGAGAGAGAGAGAGAGAGATACCAGCATATATGCGTATTCCAGCAGCTCGGTTAGAAATGTACTGTGGCCTGCCATAATATGGTCTTTTGCACCCATCCTCATAAAGATGAGATCAACCAGAGACATCTTAAAGCTTTGCGCAGGCACATCTGCCCCCACCTGGAACATCCATCCATAACTAACCAGGGTTAACTACTAAAAAAAAGAAAAGAGAAACACAAATTACATATATCTCTACCTGTTCCAAAATCAGTGCTAAACAAACTTGACGCAGAAGAGTAGACTTTCCACCCATGTTAGGACCAGTAAGCACAATAAATCTGGCATGATTCGCCCCACCAATACAAACATCATTTGGGACAAAAGTATCCCTTATAATTGGACTTTTAGCATCAATAACTGTTGTGTAGTTGATATAAATATAAATACTTACAACTGCGTATTCAAGTCTACAGTTGGATCAGCAAATTGGATCATCAGGGGCATAATCAAAAGCCATTTTCAAATTTTGGTTCTTGTAGTACCTGTGTAGTTGAATAATTAATTATGCAAACTTGAAAAAATGTCAATAAATAAATAAATAAATATGAAATAGTATACAAACCGTGAACAAAACAAATGAGTTGAGAAAACAACTTGCATAGTTGAAGCCAAATAACAACTGCACAGAATAACATTATAAAACCACAAGACATATGAAAAATTAATGAACTTTTACAAAAAATCATATCAAGAAACAAAAAATTACCTATTTCCAAGATTAACACGCCCTGTGTATCCAGGTCCATAACTCGGTTCAACTTCTTGACCACTTTCTTAAATCTGATTCCAGTCAAGGTTTGTATTCTGGTCAAATTCTTTTCCAGCTGTTATAATCTTCTTTTCCAGCTGTTGAATCTTCGAATAAATGGATTAAGAGGTGTTCTTACATGTTCAAATATATTGAAGATCTCGACGGTTCATCCCTTTCTCACAGAGGATACAGAGTACATCAAGCGAATTCTCGAAAGGTAACAAAAGGTGATGAGGGCATCAGATGGAGTGTCGACATGGGTAAATGTTGATTCAATCCCTCGAAATCGCTCCAAAGGGGTCGGCCAGGGGAGGGGGAAACGATTTTCAATGTAAGATAGGAGCCCTAGAAATCACACGACGTCAAGAATAATGAAGAAGCTAAGGGGGTGTTTGAGAGTGATGTATGTTCTTGTTCTGGATGTGTAGATGAGAGGTATCATGCTTGAAGGTGGTTGCAATCAACATTTATTTTTGGTAGACGATAGGTGAAGCGAGGAGTTCGATCGATGTTTTTAGAGTGAAATCGAATATTAGAGAGCCGAAGAGGAGAGAATCACAGAAGCGTGATGTGTGGATTGAGTTTTTAGGGTTCAATGGTGATGGTGATGGGTTACGGTTTGCAGAGAAAATGGAGTGAAAGAATGAAGGGAGATAGATCTAGAGGAGACTGTGCAGAAGCAGGAACTTCAAAATTTTAGAATTTCGGACGATTTCAATTTCCCTCTTTAAAAACGCGCGTTTGTCTAAAAAATTATAAAGCGACGTTAATAGAGGACACACATTTAAGATAGGCGCCCTCCGCGTTTGTAATTTTTTTTGTTGGACACTAACTTTAGGGCACACATAAATGCGTGTCCTCTATCCTTCAAATTTTGCAAAAGTGACATTATTTTTTAGGGCACGCACAAATGCGTGTCCTCTATCAGCGCGTGTCATTGTTTGCACATCATTAAAGGGCTGTTTTCTAGTAGTGTTGATGTTAATCATAGATCAATGGAGCATGTGTGGTTAACCGGCACATTGATTAGGTGATGTAACATTAAGAGTACCAAGCTAATTTGCATGGTTATTCACACCTTGTTTGTGATCCTCGACATCCCAGTCACAAACTTGAAGGGCACAATCGAGATTTAAACATGCCATTGAAAAGTTCAATGAATATCAAAGGATCTAGGAATTTCAATCCATTTAAAATTTAATTATCAATTTCATTTTTCATGGTGGAAATGGATAAATCGTCATTTACCTACCTTCAAATATTTTACAATTGGATTACGACATCCCTCTTCCAATTTGTAAAATATTGTGTTGGGTCCTAGCCTTAATATTTCATTTGGGTGTTATATTAAGGACTTAAATCAACTAACTTGAATTTCTCCTTCATAGATGTCTAGTTTTGACAACTATGGTCTTCCTTATCCTTTTGGAAAAAGCTTTCTAATGAAGATGATATCCCACATGGTGATCAAAGTGAAAGATTAATCCCTTTGTTGTGCATTAATTGGACTAGAAATCATACTTCACTTCCTCCACCTCCTCCAATTATTCTCCCTAACCCACAAGTTCAAAGACTTGAAAATTTTAAGGTCACTCAAGCCCTATTGGCAAGCAAACACGAAGACGGAAGTCTGTATGTGCCAACATCTTGGAGATGAAGTTACATATTGACAGGCTGGGAGAGCTGGGTGTCGAAGTATCAAGGAAGTTAACTGTTGACTGGGTTCTTCAATCACTTCCTGAGTCATATAGCGGGTTCATTAAGGACTACTATATGACAGACCATGACATGACCCTTATCAATCTTACCTATTTGCTTGTTGCTATTGAATCAAAAATGATTTGGTGCACTAGTAAATCAAATTTGATTGGAAGGTCTACTCCCCAAACTTCCATGGACATTGACAATGGTAACATTGGAAGTCCAGAAAAGCTTTCTCTTCCCACTGGAAAGGGATCGGCCATGGTCAAGTCATTTGACCAAATGGTAAAGAGAAAGGCTAAGTTGGAGATAGTCCCATGTACCATTTACAAAGAGTTCATATGTTTCGTTTTCCAAGAGAATGGGCATTAGTTGCGAAGCTGCTCTATTTACATGAAATATTATAAGGATGGTAAAGTCAAAAAGTTTGACTCTACTTCAGGTAAGTCCAATATCTAACTAAATTATGTTCCTATTTGGAGATTCTTAATACATGATGTGACTAGGTCGCATTTTGATGTTTTGTAGAATCAAAGAAAAGAAATGAAGCTTAAAGGAAGAGTAAGCTGAATCTGATAGAGAAGAGATGGATTTTGATTGCCTGATTCGATGATTGGATTCTTGAGCTGTTGTTTAAGAGTTATGATAGATTACTTAGAAATATTTAGAAACATAGTTTTCATTTGTAATTGCATTGTAAGGAAAAGTTCTTCCGCATTTTATAAATAAATAAAATTCACATTGATTCTTTTGCATTTTATAAATTCACATTGATTCGATGATTGGATTCTTGAGCTGCCATTGCAAGGAAAACTTGGGAGATGGATTTTATTTCCTTGTAATGGCATTTGTGAAAATTGATGTTTGTATGTTTCTATGTAAGCAATGTGAATTTGATTCTTTCGTTTGTGGGAGTGTCGAGAAATTGCCAAATAAGGAAATATTCTCATCACCCAAGTTTCAGTTTGATAGAAACTTGGAATCATGCAACTTGTAGTGTGTGATGAATGATAACCTTTGTCTTTGGGAAATTAAGACTAATTCCTTGTTCACATGAATGTGTGAGTCAAGTGAAGGACTAGGGGATTGGGTACACTGGGTGTGCGCTGGTCAGGTCCACTACAAAGAACGATAAGAATATTCATCATAATTTACTAAAGTTTAGTAAATATGGTTATGCTTACAAGTTTATGTATAATTCTGAATCATTGGAAAAGTTCAATGTATGGCAGAACGAATGAGAAGAATCAAATTAGGCAGAAAGATAAAAGTTTCTCCAATCTGAAAATATGGGAGAGTACTTGAGTATCGTGTTTTATGATCATCTTAATGATTATGAAAACCATGTCACAATTGATCTTCTAAGGATATCTTAGTGCATTTGTATGGCTAAGAAGAGGAATCGTGAATTGTTGAAATGCATCAATCTATAAGATAAGTCATACTTCGTTCCAAAAACAAGTCTTAGAGTCATACTCCAAGCTTGTGCCTTGAGTGACAGTAAATTAAGAAGGTTTATAACACTCATCAAATGTAGAGTAACATGTTTCTTACTCTTGTACATTTGAAATTAGTAAGTTGTAATGTCTTGGTAAGGACAAAGACCAACTAAGACCAATTGTGTGAAGTGTTTTGCTTGATAAGAAACCGCACTAACTCTTGAATATTTGTTTGTCAAGTAATGTTCCCTGACAAAGTGAATCTTATATGTCAAGAGGTCAGTGGGAGTCTTAAAGATCTTGAAAGTTTCAAGAACTAATCAAGAGTAAACCTATTGTTAAACACTAGCACTCGACTTGAGGTTTGTAACCTATCGTGTTGACATATTCTTGTTTCTGTGCCCAATCCAGTTGGCTGACTATGCATATGAGTTCTATGAGTTCTCAAGTGTTTGCATAACAACCTGGAAGCAATGGTAGGCCCTTGAGCTGCCAGGTGGCAAGAAATTAAGATTGAACAAGTTCAGTCCATATGAGTTTGGATTTATCACTAACCTTGTCTTGTGATTATGGTTTTGAGAAATTCACATGGATAGGAACACATACACCATAAAATATAAGTGTCATAAGGTTTATCTCTAATTCATGAAAATGATTGTGAGGAAACGCTTTCACTAAGTAGATTTTAATAGTTAGCAATAGTGATATTTTCATTCTTAAATTCGGCTATGATTACGACAGCCCTCTTCATAGTTCGAATTGTGAGAAATGGAAAAGGTCTAAACATTTGGAACTTATTGTCATAAGTTCTGTATAGTTAAGGCATACATAGAAGCTATCTAAGGAAGGTGTATGATTTTGAGAAGCCTAGATAAAGTCTTATCGAAGCATCTCATATCAGAAATCTGAACTTTGGTAATGAAAGTCAATAAGTATTGATTTCTAGAAGTCCAACTGATTTCTGGGTGGGAACATAAGTGTTATGCTAGTAAGATAATAATTATTATGCTAGTGGGAACATAATTATTATGGTTAGTGTTGCAAGTTAGCAATGTTAATTATAGAAAACAAAGGTTTCAATTCGCAAAGTTGCAAGGTTTGAAAAGTTGTTTTGCTATAATTAAGGGAGAGGAAATTATACTTCATTTCAAATCTAAGAGCTTAGATTGAGATTTTAATCAATTTTAGTCGAATATATATGAATGTTATGTTGGAATGGTTCAACATAAGGAAATTCTATATATGGAAATGTTAATTGCGTTCTCAAAATTTGATTATGATTACGACATCCCTCTTCATAATCAAAATTATGAGAACATGGAAAATAGAAATATTGTAGCAAAAGACTGATCAAGTATCATGTCTTTTTGTTAGACATTATGAATCGTATCCCATATGATTCAGGTATAGGATCGATTGCATATGCTATAATATTCTCGCGTTCTAAATTTTCCAAATGCCTAGGGCATTAAGAGGGAAAAAGGAGTAGAACCGGATATGACTAGTTAACAACTGTTAAAGACAATCTAAGGTTCGCCAAGGATTGGTCGCTTACAATTGGAAGTATAAAAATGGATGGATCATATTGACATACTCCGAGAAGAGGTAACTCTTATTCAGAACTGATAGTCAAAATGGGAATATGGAAATGTTTCCATAAGAGGAAGTTATTCTTTAAATCTGTGTAAGATTAGGAAACTTTTATGCAAGAAGGATGTTTAAGGGAATGTACTTTGAATTTGAGACTTCATTTACATGGAATTGTCTTGTAACAATCTCCATTGGAATACTTTGTAATGTCTGTTGCCAAGTCTCTGTGACTTTGTGCATAGTCATTACAAGAGGATCATTGCATATAAGTTTAGAATCTAACAGATTATAGTAAATGGCAAGAATTTGGTATTCTTACATTTAGGGTAAGGATTTGGAACTGTGAAATTAGTTCCATTGAAAATGTTATCAATTGATCTATTTCACAAAATAAGGATCATAGAAAACATAGTGTGCATGCTTGGAGCACGAGACAACTATTGTTTTAATTCAAGTATTGAGTTTGTAATCAATATGATGATTAAATAAAAGGTGTTTTATTTATATTCATAAGTTCTGAGACCATATTGGATTCGATTATTCTTGTGTTTCAGTTTGCATGTTTTGACTTCCTGAATAACTAGGTTATTCAAAACCATCCACCATCGATCATAATTTAGAAGTAGGTATTAAGATAAGACTGTCATGAACGAGTCTGTCGTTTGTTTAAAGGCGTTTAGACATAGCACAAGTTTGCTTGCAGTTTTCATGAGTATTCCTAGAATAAGATTCGAGTATTGGATTCAACCCACGCTCATCTGAATCACTTCATGGATTTGAGACTTCATTTACATGGAATTGTCTTGTAACAATCTCCATTGGAATACTTTGTAATGTCTGTTGCCAAGTCTCTGTGACTTTGTGCATAGTCATTACAAGAGGATCATTGCATATAAGTTTAGAATCTAACAGATTATAGTAAATGGCAAGAATTTGGTATTCTTACATTTAGGGTAAGGATTTGGAACTGTGAAATTAGTTCCATTGAAAATGTTATCAATTGATCTATTTCACAAAATAAGGATCATAGAAAACATAGTGTGCATGCTTGGAGCACGAGACAACTATTGTTTTAATTCAAGTATTGAGTTTGTAATCAATATGATGATTAAATAAAAGGTGTTTTATTTATATTCATAAGTTCTGAGACCATATTGGATTCGATTATTCTTGTGTTTCAGTTTGCATGTTTTGACTTCCTGAATAACTAGGTTATTCAAAACCATCCACCATCGATCATAATTTAGAAGTAGGTATTAAGGTAAGACTGTCATGAACGAGTCTATCGTTTGTTTAAAGGCGTTTAGACATAGCACAAGTTTGCTTGCAGTGTTCATGAGTATTCCTAGAATAAGATTCGAGTATTGGATTCAACCCACGCTCATCTGAATCACTTCATGGATTTTATCACGAGTGATTGTGAGACGATAATATCTTATATTCTTGAAACCAAGACGTGTGAGTTGTAGTTGCAAGTCGGTTGCACATTGACGTATGTAAACGCACCAGTAACTTGGTGTTATAAAACATATTGTTGTGTGTAATTTGATGAGTAAGTACAAGCAAGCATTTGGGTCGAAGTTTATCCGTTCCTTTTACCCCATGTGTATAAAAGCGATATATGTGGGCCCCTCGATGATTTAGTGATGACACCTGAAGTGCTTGGCCAAGCCTGGACTGATTTGATTTGTTCAATTAGTCAGTCATCATAAATCGGAAATCGGGAAACAACAGATGGACAGAGAGAATGATTATAATCCATGTCTCAATCCATATGATATCTAGAATGGAGGAATATATGATCCCTTATCTAATGGACGCGTCATCGACTAGGTCAGAGTTCGACAGCGACTTTTAAGAGCTACGATTGCTAGTCGAATTGTGGAGTCATACTTGCAATAAGTGGGAGACTATTTGATTAGGTTTCTAAGCCCATAACTATAATTGGTATGTACTTGACCCGAGAGTAGCATGGTCCATTTGGGTTGCATATCACCAGGACAATTTGATAGGATGGACTTTTGAGAAGAGGTTATTTATAATTTATTAATATATTATAAGTTCTAATATATTAATATGAAATCATATTATTTAATTAGTATTGATCAAGAATTAGTTTGGAATTAATTTTGTGATTAAAAGAGTCTAATTAAATATATGGGGTTGATTTGGTAAATCATTCATTCTTATGGTGTGGGCAGTTGATCAATGATTCCTTAGGTTGGGCTAAACCCATGTGACAATCCATGGAGGTTTAAACCCATGGAGCCTAAGGAATATGGAAAGTCATGCCCATTAGGGTTTACATGGTGTAACCTTAATCATGCCACACTATATAAGAAGTCCCTTAGCATCCAAAATGGACACTAGATCCTTGGAGTTCCATGAGCCGATTTTGGTGCAAGAAATACTCTCTCAAAAATCTCCTTTGTTCTAGGTGTGTTGTGATTCCATTTGAGGTGCAACACTTGGGGCACTAAGTTCTTAAAAGCCAAACTCAAGAAGTTCTACAAGCTACAACCAAGAGGTAATTCTACAACTCAATTCTATGTTGTTTATATCAATTGTATGCTAGTTGTAGGCTTAATGCTTTGGAAACAATATTGCATGTATATTTAGAGAAAACATAGATCCAAAGCATTTAGGGTTGTATGTGCACCATAGGATGTTGTAGCATACTAAAACCCAACAGTTACTTCGAGGGGGAGATGGTCTTGATCGTGCGAGATCGTTTGGAAACTGAAGCCTGGACATCCAATCCTAACTTTGAGGGGAAGAATGTTAGGGTGAAACGTTCTCCTTGGATGTGGCATACCCTCTTGTATGTGTAAATGGGTTGAGTCTTTCCTATAATTACGAAGTGAGTGACTCCCATTATGTAAGAGACCCATTTGGATAGTTAGTTTAGTGAGAGAAAAACAAACCCACACTATTCTAATAGAGCATAAACGTGATTATTTACTCCTTGTGTTCTTGATTCTTGTATGATTCACTTGATCTTATCAATTCCGCACATGTCGTCATAATCAGGATCACTACATCTTCAATGATTATGACCTTTACGATGCTGCCATTAAGTTGATGATCCGTTTCTTGCCCAAACACCCACTATTTGGTTCTTTTGATGCATTCACAGAAGTTCTTCCCCAATTTGTGTCGTTCGCATCTGCCTTCTCTACCTTAAGACCATTTGAAAAACTGGATGAAGTTCATATCAAGCTTGTAGATTAATCAATGGTGGTTCTCACAAAACCTCAATTTCTTGAAGCGATCAATCTCCGTGTTCCTCCTTCAACCACCATCAAGAACCCCAATAACTCAGATGTCTTCAAAGCTCTCTACAAAATGGGTTTTCAAGCTAAGCTCAAAGGCATTGCAAAATTCAATAAAGGGAAACTTCCAGCCGTGTGGCAGTACGTCTGTCACTACGTGATTTGATGCCTGTCTGGAAGAACCGGTGGAACATACAACATGCCAAAGCAACTGTTAGATATTATGTGGAGCATCTTCACTAGAGAGGCAATCAACTACGAAACCATTCTTTGGGATGACTTCACTCAGTATGTTGGAAAGGGATCACCCAAGGAAGGACACACAGAGCTCACTCCTTCCATATTTTGGTCTTTATGCCTAGTAGATCTTCACAAGGAAGTTGGCATTAGCCTAGGAGATGAACTCAACTGCTTCTTATGGCGAGATCTTAAAAGGTATTCTCTTCATAAATACCAATCTGTCTTCGGACCCATAAGACAATTTCCCATGCATATCTTGACCACACTTAGACTATTTGACTCTACGGTCACTGATCACATTGAGGCTACAAGCGATATAGCACCATATTGTTCTACCTTTCCTAGCACCACACCGTAGACGACTGGTCCAGTCCCGGAGCCCAGATCAAAAAGGGTCAAGAGTGTCTCCAAAAGAAAAACTCCAACAAAGACTACATCCAAAGGAGTTGGAGCCTACAAGAAAAGAAAGATTGTCACTGAGGACTCCAAAGTGATTGAAGACCAAATTCATACCGAAGAGTCCGTTAACACCCTCGAAGAAGAAGCCGGGGAAACTCATATATCTGAAGACTTATTTTAGAAAAATAAGCTCAAACTCCATACCCTACCTAGCCATAAGCATCCCACAATGAATATCATAGACTCTCAAAATTCTCCGGTAGACATTCGATTCAACGCTTAATCACCCGTAAAAACCCTATCCATCCACTCCCTACAAAAAGTGTAACGGTTTCAGACCACTTGCATAGAGACAAATCCCAATCAGGATTGCAAGTGGATCCTGATGTTGATTAAACTCCTAAGGTCTACAGTAGATCTCACTTTCATTTCTTCACTCCCGAGGAGCCGCACTTTATTTTTCTTTCTCTTACACATACACTGCAAACACTTCATTCACCGCATGGTCCTTTTTCAGAGACCCATGCTAGAACAGGGCCAAGGCCGAACTTGGTTTTAGACCAAGGTGACCGAGGAAGCCCTAGAAATCCTTCGCTGTCAACATTTTGACTAAGCGACATAGGCATGTGGAGCACAAACGTGCAAGGATCCATGAACCCGGGGGACACCCTGGTGGTGACTGGACCTTTTGTTATATCATATGATAGCTGGACCAATGCCCAACCCTCCACAAAATCGAAATAGAAAAAGTTTGCAACCTTCAAAAAGGCATTTAGAGGAAGGAAAGAAAGACAAACTATGCTTCAACAAAAGAAAGAAGAAGAGTTCAGTTTTGTTGCGGCATATTAAGCTGATTGGATCAACAACTTGAAGACCATCTATGATATTCAGTATACTTAAAATATGTTGATAGCATGGAAGAAACGATGCACAAGGCTAGAGAAGCTGAAGGTAACCTGGCCAGAGGATCAAAGCCCGTTCCCTCACCAATCGATGTTGGTGATTCAATTGATGGTGGAACCGAAGTGCAGATCAGTGAGGAACCGGGTTTTAATTTTGTTTTCAATGAAAAGGAGGAAGTTCAAAAATAAGGTCAATTCGATGAATTTGACATGTTTTCCAAGGAGGAAGAATTAAGTGGATCTCAACATTCCACTTCCAAGCCAAAACATAAGAAAAAGAAGAAAGCTACAGTCTTCAGGAAAAAATTTATCGATCTTAAAAATAAGATCGATCAAATTCTCACTACAGTCACTACTAAACAAACATCGTAGACACCTTCAACTAAATCTCTTCAGTTCTTAGAAGAAAGGATCAAGGAAGTTAAAGAACGGGAGAAATAGACTGCTCAAAGAACAACTATGGAAGTCGAGATGGGAATCAGGAAGCTTAATCAATAATGTCAAGTAGACCACAAAGAGTTTATCAAGAAGACTAAAGATAGTATGTATGAGTTCAAAAACTTAAAGGATCAGTTGGTCAAAATGAACAATAAACAATAGGCGCAGACAAAGTTCTTGATCAACAAGACTCACAAGGCATACAAGCTAGGCTACTCAAAACTTCAAGACACCATCCGCAGTCTTCAAAAATCAGCCTCATCCAAAAAAACCATTGATGAAATCCTCACCATCTCTAAAGATATCTATAGCAATCTCATCCACCCTTAAATGCCAAACAACAACAACCTAAGTGGCCACATGTTAATTCATTTTGGAAAAACTTACGAAAAGCTGAATGAACTCAAGGAGTTGTTTGAGGAGAAGGGCGTGCCTTTTTCCATAAAAGGCGGAAAAGACATGGTTGTTCACATCTCTGAAAGCACAAGCTCCTCTTCTGAATCCAACAACACAAAGCCTCCTACTCGGACGATTCCAACTCCTCCTGCTCCTAATCCAAAAGATAAAACCCCTCCTCAGTCTCCTCATAAAACTTCACCGTAATCTCCCCAAAAGAACAAAACTCCAACTCCTCCATCCTCCCCAATGAAACCCTCACCCATGAAAGAAAATGATTCGGAGCCTTCCATGTCAGATGAAAAATCTTATGATTCCTCCAAGACAAAGAAAAAGAAGGCGGACTAGAGAGTTGGTAAGCTTGTTGAGCACATTTGTCATACTCAAGGTTTTGACACAAGCATAAATGTATCTCCGATCACCACCTGGGTTAATCCAATCCGAAGACTCCTGGATTCGGACTATGTTCCTCATCTTACATACTCTGAACCTCCCTCCATGGCATACTAGGAGATTCCTCTCTCTCTCTCCCAACGCTAAATACTTCCCAATATTTAATTCCTTTGACCAAAGTATCCCTGAAGCAAAAAGAATGGTCATGGAGTTTGAGAGACTGAATCTGTTCCACAACAAGTATGGCAAATCTGCAAAAGAAGTCTGCTCAAATGACATTCCCGAAGCCGTAAAAACTTTCAAGAAAAGGTCCTTCAAAGGTGAATCACACTACCAATACACCCTCTCTCGCTTCTATAAAGAATACCACCGAACCCAAGCAGACTTCGTCTTCATGAACCCCGAAGAAATATTTCTCATTGCAAGATTCTTCAAGATCAAATCCTATAAATATCCTAAGATGGAAGAGACATATCTCAGGGCTGCTAACTTTCTCCAAGACCTTGTATGTGACTTTGGAAGAATTGATGTCGAAATCCATTCAATACTTGCAGAGAAAATGAACTTCCATCCTTTTGAACTCCCTAAATACATGACCGAAGGGATTCAAGAGATGATCCCTAAAGCAACAAACTTCCCTGAACTTGGCATTATTTTCAAATTTGTAAGAGATAGCAAGAAGTACTTCCTTCCGGCCACAACCTTTCATCGATGTTCTCCTAAACAACTGAAAGGAACTCTTATAATGGCTCACAAGTCCAAATACACCACTGAAGAAGTGAGGTCGATATTTGTAGAAGAATCAAGTGGATTGTGGAAGTTAGAAGATTCTGGTGGGTCATTATTAAGTTTCTTAAACTTAATAATTGAAACCGTTAGCTGCGAGGTTACTCAGGGGGAAATTGTTGAAACATGAAGTGATCCTCTGCAACTAAGAAGTACCGAAAACATGACTTGATGTTGCGGTAGCAATTTTGGTTAAGAAGACTTGGGAGTTATCACCGAAGACTTGATACGGGAGTGGAGAAGATTGACAGAAGAGTAATTTACTTTGTCATTTGTAATCATATATGTCACAAAAGTAATGTTCATCTTTTTTGACTTTGAGTAGTCATTTGTGTAATGCCAGTCAAAGCATGGCAACCATGTCTATCTTACTTTAGAGTATTTTATTGTTTTCGAAGATAACTTGTTTAGCTATTTATAGGTGATCATGTTGATCGATCTAGACATCACTTCTCCAAGACTTTTCCTGTATTACACTTAATTAAATACAAGTCTTAGTTTTCTGTATCAGTTGCTTATGTTGTTCAACATTTTACTAACTCGTGTTTGAATGCAAACCTTGTTACGATTCAACTAAGTATTTATTCCTTCTTATATTTACTGATTAATCTTGTTGTTATATTTATCCTTATCATTCCGCATATTCCAACATTGTTGAGCTTATCAATCATGAAAAAAGTTCTTCACTCAACAATCATGAAAAAAGTGATGTACAATAAATATCTAAGGTCGAGAATGCAAATGATCTTATATCCATTTTGAGAATAATAAATTAGGTTTGGCTTACATATGAAAATTAAGATTAATGTTTGTTGTTTATATAATATAAAGGGGAAATGACTCAAATGTCATATGAACTTTGTAGGGCTGATCATTTTAGTCCCTAAACTATTTGTGTGGCTTTATGGGGGAACCAACTCATCGACAACCTGTCTTTTTATCCCCCTTTACTTGTTTGAGCCTGTTTTGGTTGACACATAGACAAAACTTGGGGCCTCTCTCTCTCTCTCTCTCTCTCTCTCTCTCTCTCTCTCTCTTTCTCCCTATATATATATATATATATATATATATATATATATATATATATATATATATATATATATATATATATATATATATATCAAAGTCAAAAGACCTACCTTTTTTATCTTCTCCACAAATACACAGGTCCGCTCCTACTTCGCTCTCGATCGATCGCATTAACCTTTCCTCTATGCCCCTTTACGTTTACTTGTTTGAGCCTGTTTTGGTTGATGCATAGACAAAACTTGGGGCCTCTCTTTCTCTCTCTCTCTCTCTCTCTCTCCATATATATATATATATATATATATATATATATATATATATATATATATATATATATATATATATATATATATATATATATATATATATATATATATATATATATATATATATATATATATATATATATATATATATATATCAAAGTCAAAAGACCTGCCTTTTTTCTCTTCTCCATAAATACACAAATACACAGGTCCGCTCCTACTTCGCTCTCGATCGATCGCATTAACCTTTCCTCTATGCAAATCCTCAGCATCATCAACAAACCACTATGTACCCTTCTTTTATTTGTGTTTTTTGGTCTCACTCAAGCAAGCGATGAACATGATTTGATGAAGTAAGGGATGGTGATGGTGGTGGCAATTTCATTTTTTTTTGTGTACAATAGATGAACAGGTTGATCTATGGTTTTTGCGACCTGTAGTTAGCATGGTCTAATTTCCTTGGGATTCGATTTCGCGATGAATAGGGGTTGATGGATTGAGGACTAGTCAAAAGAACCACCATCAAAGAAGCCTCCTTGCGACGATATTGAGTTCTTATTTCCAGAAATTTCCATCAACTATTAATTGTGCCGATATTGAGTTCTCATTTCCAAAATTTCCTTTAACTGTTAACTCCTACAATACCCTATATCATCCTTATGTTTCATGTTCATCAGAGTCATAGCACACCGCCATTATTTTCTCTCGTAAGAAGCACCAACATCACTATTTCTTATCATAACACTAGCTTTTTTGGTTTTCTATCCTTATATTTTAATACTTTTATCAAAGTATTGGGTTGGTCTCTTAACGTTTTCATTTTGGAATGTTACCTCTGTGCGATTCGTGTCACTTTCAATTTTATGATTATCCTTTGGCATATGTCTGTTAAAAGTTTGAATGTGATTTATGAAGTTAGAATAGGATTAGTTGTTCAAGAGCACCATGGCAGAATCTTGGTTTTCAAAGCTGATCTGAGGTTGTGTTCATTCCGGTTATGTCCCATTAGGCCAAAACATAATGAATCTCCTTTGACTTTGTATGTTATACAAATACGATGGTGTTTATCTCGACACGACCTGATAGTCTTGAAAATTTCTCCAAATTAAAGAACTCAATCGGAGCACAATTTGTGATGTGGAAAGTTTTTTCGTCTAAAACAAGTAAAAGGGGGGGGGGGGGGGTAAAAAGACAAGTTGCTCATGAGTTGGTTCCCTCATAAAGCCATGAAAATAGTTTAGGGACTAAAAAACCAACCATAGAAAATTCGTACGGCATTTGTGTTATTTCTCATAATATAAAATGTTGTTTCTTGATATGTTGTTACAACTTCAAAACCTTAGATTTTTAAAACTATAACCGTTTAAAGATAGATATATAATAATTAAACTAAGGTGAAAAATGGTTTGAAGATGAGGGTCTAAAACTGTGCCACGCAACATACGTACAAAAGTTTTTAAGTCCGAAGTTTTTAAAAAAACAAACATCTGCGAAAGGCCAAATATTACGTGTGTTCTATGCGGTGCAGCCAGAAGCGGTTAGAAGTAGTTATAAAAAACAAAACAAAAACAAAAAGCTAGCCCTAAGAATTGATAAATTTTTCCCTATTAGAGATTGATGGTTTGATTCCAGCTTGAAATAAAATCTATAGATTTAGTGGATTTGTGAGTTAATGGTTATAAAAACAAACAAGTACGTCTAATTAATCAGTACCATATACTAAAAGTCATTAATTGTAGGGACAAAGTTCGCGGTTGAAAAGGAAAAAATATCTCCACATCGCACAACAAAATGGTAGCTTATCCTTATCTAACGGACCAAGTTACATATAGCCTATTATGTGAAACAATGGAGTATTATTTAATCAAACACAAATATAGCAGAACAAAAAGTATATTCATAGAACAAGTTCAAAGTGTTTCGCACGTGGTTCATTACTCATTTGAAGTACAAAACTTACACATTCTAATTCTTCAAAACGAAAATCGTATAATCTAGCATAACTAGTAAACGAAAAAAATTAAAAGCCATAAACTAGCGCTTGTTCGCTATTTTTAGCTCCATGATCTAACGAACACAACGGACAAAGAATACTATCAATCGACAGTCGAAACTAACAATGCCTTCTCCAACTCTATACTCAAACCTCGCTCAAACACGTTGATCAAGTAACTCATGAGCGTCGAGTCACAAAGCAGAGTGATTGGTCCATCTGTTGGCAAACCAAACTCGTCTTCAGACATCCTCAAAAGCTCTTTGAAAAGAGTGGTGTTTAGATACTGCAATGGGATCACAAAACGATTGTGGTCAGCTGTGTAAACAACAAAATGACCCTTGTTTGTGATTTTTTCATTACAATAACTTCGCGAAGCTTCTTTCTGCCATTTTCTAGCCATTTTTACGAGCTTCCTGGCTGTCTTCATGATCAATGGGTTCTTTCGAAATCCTGTCTAGATTTGTAAAGTATAAATGGAACGTATGTATATTGTGGTAAAAACTGATCCGTGTTTATAGTGCATATATATGTTCTTGAAAAGTGGCTGAGTTTAGGGTATCTCTCATGGATGTCTGGAATGTCTCCTAGGAAGAACATGTGGTTAGTTATGTGCGGGTTAGGCAAACATCAATATACAGAATTAATGAACTCCCTTTTCCATGATTTGAGATTATTTGGCCCGACTAGTCCACTGTACTCATGAAATCGTGATTTTCATACATGAATCTGAAAAGTTTTAGGTCTTGCGGTCAGTATGAGTATTTATGAAAACTTAACAACACATTTAGTTCTAATTTCGTGAAGTTAGTAGCGGTGGAACTCAATGGAGGCCAAAGGGGTCCATGGCCTCACTTCTTTTTTTTGCTTTCTAATTAGTAGCTTTAATACGCAAACAGCAAAGAAAAACCAAAGACCATAGTTTTCGAAGCTAGGAAATTATTTATTTATTTCAGTTGAGCAAAATGGATCTATCACTTTCCACCTTTTTCTTAAACCACACTTTCATTCTATTTTTTTTAATCTCATTTCATAGTTTGTATTTATTTTCCGTGCAATGTAAATATTATTGTTAATATTTAATATTATATTTTTATAAATATCAAAAGATGACAACATAATAATATAAAAAGAAAATATTCGTTAATTCGTTAATTGTTGGTGATTTTATCACCAAATATATTTTAGTGTAATGGAGTTAACAAGTGTTTCAAGAATAATGTTTTAGTTATAATACAAGTTAGGAGGTGCGGGAGTACACACTTGTATTTACTAAACAATACAAGGACTAAATTGTCATTCTTGAAAGATGGAAACTGTTTTTCATTTATCCGTTGTTTGGATAAGTTAGGGAAAACGGCATATATATTTTGAAACACAGAGAAAACAATAACGCTTCTTCTTCATCTTCATCTTATCAAAATTGATTCTGATTTTGTGCCTAAAATCAGAATTGTTGCTTCAGAAATTATCCCAGTTTGGATTTCGTGATACCTAAGGCATATAGGGTCGAAATATCAAACAAGGAAAGTGTTTACACGATCCATGTTTGTGATCCAGATTTCCCATAACCCTATTTCGAATTCCCCAACAATCTTGTTTGATATTTCCGTTTTCTCGAAAAGATGGCTGGCAATTCACTGAAAGACATGAATACTTCGTTTGGCAAATTGGAGAAATTTCAGGGCCAAGATTTCAGACGTTGGCAAAAGAAGATGCACTTCTGTTTGACCACTTTGAAAGTTGTCTATGTTCTTTTTACTCCAAAACCAGAAGAGGTTGAAGATGCAAGTCTGGAACAGATCAGAAGGAGAAGCAAATGGGAGAATGACAACTACATCTGCCTTGGTCACATTCTGAATGGTATGTGTGATTCCCTCTTTGACACTCATCAAAATATTGAAACAACAAGTGAATTATGGAACACACTTGAAGCAAAATATATTGCAGAAGATGCTTCAAGTAAAAAGTTCATTGATCCTGATTTCAACAATTATAAAATGGTTGATTCTCGATCTGTAATGGAACAATATAATGAAATCCTACGAATTTATGGTTAATTCAAACAATACAACATGTCCATGGACGAATCCTTTGTTGTTTCAAGTGTGATTGATAAACTTCCACCCTCATGGAAAGATTTCAAACACCATCTAAAACATAGAAAGGAAGAGATAAGTTTGATTCAACTTGGGAGTCATTTGAAAATCGAAGAAGGACTTCGTGATCAAGAGAATGACAAAGGAACTGGAAAGGGCAAATCTGAATTTGGACAGCCCCAAGTTCATATGGTTGAATGTGATAAAGAAGACAATTCTAATCACAAGGGCAAGGGTAAAAAACGTAAGTATGAGGGTAACAACAAAAAGTCCAACAAAAAATACAAGGATTCCAAGGAACTTGTGTGTTGGAGATGCCATCTGAAAGGGCATATGAAACGTGACTGTCGGGTGAAACTTGGAAATAAAGGTGCTAGTGGTAGTGGAAAAGAGGGTGCTGGTGGTGGCAGTGGGTCTCATGATCAATCTGCAACCAAAGGTCAATTAACTATTGATCTTGTAAGTTCAGTATTCAATGTTATGCTACTAACTCCAGAAGTTTCTTTTGTACAGGGGGCTGATACAGATTCATGGTGGCTTGATACCTGTTCTACACATCACGTGTGTAATGATGAACGATGGTTCACGAAGTTGAACATAGTAAATAAAGGTTATGTCTTACACATGGCGGATGAAGGATCAAAGCCAATTTTAGGAACTGGTGTTGTTAGTTTTACGTTTACTTCTGGAAAAACAATTAGTTTGTTTGATGTATTATATGTTCCAAAGGTTCGAAAGAACCTTGTGTCTATTGGTTTGTTGAATTGTATGGGTTATAAACAAGTTATCGAGTCGAACAAGTATGTGTTGTCTAAATGTGGAATATTTGTGGGATTTGGTTATTATTGTGACCGTGTTTTTAAGTTAAATGTTATAAGTTGTTTTGCATCACATGTCAAATCTACTTTTAAGACTTCTGCATCTAATCTTGATAATTCTATGTTATGGCATAATAGATTAGGACATGTTCATATTAAAAGAATGGTTGAAATGTCAAAAACCAGATTGATTCCAGCTTTTGACATTAATTCTGAAAAATGCAAAACTTGTATGTTAACTAAAATCACGAAACAACCGTTTCCAAATGTTAATAGAAAATCAGAAGTGTTGGAATTGATTCATAGTGATCTATGTGATTTCCATGCTACACCTTCCTTGGGAAATAAAGAGTATATTGTTACTTTTATTGATGATTCAAGTCGGTTTTGTTATGTGTACTTGTTACATTCCAAAAATGAAACTTTGGAAAAGTTTAAAGTATATAAAACCGAAGTCGAATTACAGTTAGGTATTTCGATAAAATGTCTTAGGACGGATAGGGGAGGAGAGTACATGGATTCTGAATACTTTCAATCGGTTGGAATCATTCATGAAACCACAGCTCCTTACAATCCACAACAAAATGGTGTTGCTGAACGGAAAAATCGAGTTTTAAAAGAAATGGTAAATTCGATGCTTTCTTTTTCGGGTTTAAGTGAAGGCTTTTGGGGTGAAGCTATGCTCACAGCTAATTATGTGCTAAACCGGGTTCCTAATAAACAGAACTAAGTTACTCCTTATGAACTTTGGCACAAGAAAGCACCAAATTTGAATTATTTTCGAATTTGGGGATGTCGAGCAGTTGTGAAATTACCCGAACCTAAAAAGAAAAATTTGGGTGAAAGAGGAATTGACTGCATATTTATTGGATATGCAAAACATTCCAAAGCTTATAGGTTTTATGTTATAGAACCTAATGAGACATATTCCGTTCATACCATAATAGAGTCGCGAGATGTGATTTTTGATGAACTGCGGTATTCTTCAATTCAAAGACCAAAGGATCTGATTCCAAGTACAAGTGAGGTGCCTAAATCAGATGGTAAGGAAGTTGTTTCAATTCCAGAAACACAGCAACTTCGTAAAAGCAAACGAGGTCGAGTCGCGAAAAATTAGCGAGGACTTTCAACTATTTTTGGTTGAAGGTTCGAGGGATAAAGTGAAGAAACAATACTCATATTCCTCTCATCTTGAGACTGATCCAAATACTTTTAAGGAAGCTATGGAGTCTCGAGATGTTGCGTTTTGGAAAGAAGCGGTTGATGAAGAAATGTCATCCATTATGGAGAACAATGTTTGGGTGTTATCTGATTTACCTCCTGGTTCTAAACCTTTAGGATGTAAATGGATTTTCAAGAATAAAATGAAGGTAGATGGAACCATTGATAAATTCAAGGCTCGTCTGGTCATACAAGGTTTTAGACAAAAGGCCGGTATCGATTATTTTGATACGTATACACCGGTAGCACGGATTTCTACCATTAGATTGTTGCTTGCTTTGGCAGCTATTCACAATCTAGTGATTCATCAAATGGATGTTAAAACAACTTTTTTGAATGGTGATCTTGACGAGGAAGTTTATATGAAACAACCAGAACGTTTTGTTCTGCCTGGAAATGAGCAAAAAGTGTGTAGACTTGTGAAATCATTGTATGCACTTAAACAAGCTCCAAAACAATGGCATTTGAATTTTGATGAAGTTATTTTGTGTAATGGTTTTTCTTTAAACCAATTTGACAAATGTGTTTACAGCCGTTTTGATTCATCTGGATCTGGTGTGATCATTTGCTTGTATGTAGATGATATGTTGATTTTTGGCACTGATCAAAATCAAATTAATGCAACAAAGAATTTATTGTCTTCAAAGTTTTCCATGAAGGATATGGGGGAGGCGGATGTAATCCTTGGAATAAGGATAAAATGGGTGAACAAGGGACTTGCTATTACACAGTCACATTACATTGAGAAAATTCTCAAACGGTTCAATTACAGTGATTGTACACCCGTTAGCACCCCTATGGATTCAAGCATGAAGTTGATGCCTAATAGAGGCATATCAGTTTCTCAACTGGAGTACTCGCAAGCTATTGGCTCTTTGATGTATGCTATGACTAGCACTCGTCTTGATATAGCTTTCGCAGTGGGAAGATTGAGTAGATTTACTCATAATCCTAGTACTCAACGTTGGCAAGCGGTTCATCGTGTTTTCAATTATTTGAAAGGAACCAAGGATTATTGTTTGTGTTATTCAGGATTTCCTTCGGTCTTGGAAGGATATTCTGATGCGAGTTGGATATCCAATAGAAAAGATCATTCTTCTACAACTGGTTGGGTATTCTTGCTTAGTGGAGGTGCTATCTCATGGGCATCTAAGAAGCAATCTTGTATAACAAGTTCAACAATGGAATATGAGTTTATTGCATTGGCTGCTGCAAGCAAGGAAGCAGAATGGTTAAAGAATTTGATTTATGAGATTCCATTGTGGAGGAAACCGATTTCGCCATTATCTATCCGCTGTGATAGTGTTTCTACTTTGACTAAAGCTTATAGTCAAGTTTATAATGGTAAATCGAGACACATTGATGTTAGACATGGGATGATTAGAAATCTAATAATGGATGGTGTGATTTCGATTGAGTTTGTAAAATCACAACAAAATTTAGCGGACCATCTCACTAAGAGTTTGGCGCGAGACTTAGTGCACAAGTCTGTTATAGGGATGGGCTTAAAGTCCTTGTAAATTCTTATGAATGAGACACCCAATTCCCCTCTAATACAATGTTAGAGGTTGAATTCAATGAGGAAAGCTTATTTATATGAATTGGAACACACATTATAACCATCCCAAGGTACGTGTGTTTGAACCTGTAGAGACCAGGATGAATTTGATTTCTTAATGATTCTTTTGATAAAATGTATACAGGTACATGAATAAAAGAATCACCTATATGATCGTGAAGTGTAGCCGCACTTCAAAGAGCTTGGGACTTGGCTTTTATACGATCAAGAATGGATTGGGACACATGGCTTTATAATTAGTGTCAAGTTATTTTGTTTTAGATGATTGTAAAACTAATGTGTATATTATCTTCAAATATTCAAAAGAGTTGCTGGGTTCAATCTTTAAGATACCTTGATTTCTCGATTGTCTGAAATGTGTAATATACTAACATGAAAATTCAATCGTATCGATATTTTCATTTATGCATTAGCTTCGTTTCTTTTGTTTTTTAAGTTTGTTAATTCAAGGTTACACTAAAATATGGGAGGATTGTTGGTGATTTTATCACCAAATATATTTTAGTATAATGGACTTTACAAGTGTTTCAAGAATAATGTTTTAGTTATAATACAAGTTAGGAGGCGCGGGAGTGCACACTTGTATTTTTTTAAGAACAATACAAGGACTAAATTGTCATTCTTGAAAGATGGAAACTGTTTTTCATTTATCCGTTGTTTGGATAAGTTAGGGAAAACGGCATATATATTTTGAAACACAGAGAAAACACTAACGCTTCTTCTTCATCTTCATCTTATCAAAATTGATTCTGATTTTGTGCCTAAAATCAGAATTGTTGCTTCAGGAATTATCCCAGTTTGGATTTCGTGATACCTAAGGCATATAGGGTCGAAATATCAAACAAGGAAAGTGTTTACACGATTCCTGTTTGTGATCCAGATTTCCCATAACCTTATTTCGAATTCCCCAACATTAATGCCAAATCAATTTGATGTAAAAAGTTGCTATTGACCTTTTTATGGCACAGAAAAAGAATAACTAATAATAACAAAGTATTTATTTCTCATTTTAATTTTTTCTTTAGTATACATAATAATAATGTGAACTTTGAAGTTTTCTAAAATTTTAAGAAGCAAGTTAAGGTTAATCGACCAAGATAATCATTGAAAAATAACAATTGATTTTATAGTTAAGCATGATATATATACATATATGTGAAATTCAATAAAATTTTGTTTTGTCAAAATTTAATAATAATATATAATATTTTATTTTATTTTATTTATATAGACAATGAACCTAAACTTAATCTAAGTCATTGATTGAAACTTAAGCTCGAGTTTGGCTTGAGCTTATTTAACTTGATCTCAATTTAAACAATCGATCCTAGTAGTTTGACTCGCTTACACCTCTACGTCTAGTGTTTACCGAGTTTTTGAATGACTCATTAGTTTTATTCTTCGAAAGAGATTTCCTAAAAGATTAGTTTAGAGGAAATTGTCCAAGACTTGAAAAAACACAAAAGGTCAACGAGTTCTACCTTGATAAGCGATATAAGAATATTTCGTTTTAATTTTTTTGTTTAATTTTTTTTATATGTCATATTATTGAATCAAATTAAAGTTGTTTTTATACGCTTTTGTTTTTAAGTTTTAGTTTCGTCCCCCCTAAATATCTTGCTCATGTTCCACCCCAGGTCTTCAAAGTCATACCCCAAGAACGAAAGATGTCGTTTCATGAACAAAACTGACCGGAAGATACATCAGAAGTGTTTACAACTTGTCCTTGAAGTATTTAAACCTTTGAAGCAATCTTTGGACCACTTTGATATGTGTGGTTGATTGATATTGCGATCAATTGGTTGGGTTACCGGACCATGATATTGCGATCAATTTGGTAGACATGGTTCCTTGATTGTCCTCCGTGTGTCTTAATAAAAGTGTTTTCTATGTGGATGAAGCTAATGGATGCCTAACCTCTATTTATGGTCCAAAAATCCTATCCGAAATATATCATGTGTCGTTATGGTTCCATATATTTTGGTCGTTTATATGTGACTCCGTACATTGTTTTTAGTGTGAAAGTATACCTAAAATGGATTGTCAGTCATGTATTGTATGTGATATCTATTTTGAGCATTATCTAAGACTTTCATTATCATGTGGAAGATATATTGGTTAGATTATTTTATACTATATTATAAAACATATTTGTCATATATTGAATTTTAAGAGGTATAACATTCAAAGTTTTTTGTACAAATTAATTATGCATAATAAAATGATTAATATTTGCCAAATTTTTGAAGACTAGAATTAAGGAAGGTTATTAAAAATTTAATTTGAAGCAAAATGATAATTTATCTATATATATTAATTTATATTTCTTAAACTAGATACCGATAATAATTAATTTACATCAAATGTATGAAAAGAAAATATAAATATAAGTTTCAAACATAAATATTTAATTTAAAAAATGATGATTTTTTATTACGTAATAACTAATAACAAAATCTAATAATTATTATCCATAAAAAAACTATTCACCAAAAGAGTTATTTATCGACAGAACTTTGTGGACACACATCTAGTATATAGCATAGAGACTCCTATTTTGAACTAACGACATATTTTTTTTGTCAAATTTTATTTCAAGTAACATATTTTTTACCCAAAATATCGACCTATTCCAACGTTCTTCATTTTCTACAATAGAGTAATTGTAATGGTTTGACCATCAAACCGTGATAATTGATAACATACAACAATTGTAAATCATTATCAATGGACACGTATTTAACATATGTTGCTGTGAAATTTAGAAAGTATAATATCGAAAATTAAAAATAAAGTTATGTTTTACTGTGGATAAAAGCGCAAATTCCTTGTGATAGAAAAAAAAGAAAGGAGAAATTAATTAATCTAAGAAAAAGCATCATACATGGTTCTTGTGATTCTTTCATATCTGAAATTTAGTTTTTAAATTCAAAAAATTTCACAAATGATCATTGTGCTTTCAAAAGATTTGATGTTTGGTCCTTTTTGCTAACTCTTTAGCTTTTGGTTGTTAAGTGAAAGATATTTCCGTTGTTTCAGTACTCCAATGACCATTTATGAGGTTCTTTTTAAAAAACAATAAAATTTAATATAGAAAGGGTCTCTCTCTCTCTCTCTCTCATGCCATTTAAGATTTGAAGAAAAAACCCAAATTTATTTCTTCAACTCCATCTCTCCTTCATATGTTCTAAAACCTGCAACTCCTTCATTTGTTCTAAAACTTGTAACTCTATTGCATTACAATGTGTGATCCTTTACTGATAGAAGCTCCATCTACTTAATTTTTAAATATTTGGTGTTTTATTTCGAAAAATTTACATGTAAACCAAATTATCAAACTTGATATATATATATATATATATATATATATATATATATATATATATATATATATATATATATATATATATATATATATATATATATATGAGGGGTGATACAAGGATGTACATCACTATCAGAGCTTGATCTTTTATATAAACGAATTAGGGGAATTGGATCCATCTTGTTGGATGAGTTCAAAGTTCAAACTTACGTGTTAATCAAATCCTTTTTCTACATGAAGATCTGATCCAGGATGACGAGACGAGGAATGCCATTGCAACAATTGAATCGAGCTCAGGCGAAATTACAAATAAACATAACACATCTCTGCCAAAAACCACTCCTCTCATCGCTTCATTCGGCCCAATCTCAGCAACGCACCGCCGTTTCTCATCATAAACACTGCAACACCTCTCCAAGTACGATCCTTCAATCTCGTACATCATTTTCTTCGTACTGGATCCTAGATCCTGGAACTGGAGCACTCACTTGGTTTAATGGCGGAGGAAGTGATTAATAGTTGTAAAAAAAGAGAAGAAAAAAGGCCCTCGTTTTGAGTTCTCGATCACACACACCCACTGTGTGTTCCGAGTGTAGATTTAGGTAAGATCCATTTCTTCTAAATGGATGGTTCGATTTCTGAAAATAATGAGACTTTGACTCTTGGTAGAGTGGGTGAGTGGTCGTTTTGAGTTCTCGGTCATACCATTTTAATGGGAAAGAAAAAAAAATACCCTGCTTCTAAGGTACAAATTTGAGTGTGTGTTTTTGTGAGGAAGAAGATGATCGATCAGGAGATATATATATATATATATATATATATATATATATATATATATATATATATATATATATATATATATATAGAGAGAGAGAGAAAGAGAGAGAAAGATATATATATATATATATATATATATATATATATATATATATATATATATATATATATAGAGAGAGAGAGAGAGAGAGAGAGGTAGGTAGGGAGGGAATAAGGGAGGGAGGGAGGGAAAGAGAGAGAGAGAGAGAGAGAGAGAGAGAGAGAGAGAGAGAGAGAGAGAGAGAGAGAGAGAGAGAGAGAGACGTGGACGAAGGGATTGGGGGGCGGGGGTGGGACCTTTGTGTATTAAACGATTATATATTCTTTTTTTTTAATAAAACAAAACTTCATAAATGGTCTCTGTGATAGGGAAATGATGGAAATGCCCTTCTATTAACGACCAAAAGCTAACAGAGTAAGCAATAAGGACCGAACATCAAAAGTTTTGAAAGCACATTGACCATTTGTGAAATTTTTTGAACTTAGGGACTAAACTTCAAATTTGGAAAACCACAAGGACCATTTATTGTAACGACCCAAAAATCAAGGGTAAAAATTTCATTTTTAGTTCAAAAATTAATATAACTTTTGATCAAACATTGAAAAGCTTTTCGAATGAAACAATTATCAGAGTTCTTTCCAAGAAATCACATATTGCGGACAACACGGGCGTATGCCCTGCGATCGTCCCTAGCTCTCTCATTTGAAAACTGGAGTACCTGAAACATAAACGAAAAACCGTAAGCACAAAGCTTAGTGAGTTCCCCAAATACCACATACCATACATATCAAACGAGCCATACATATCATACATAACCATGAATCATACATGTCATCCATATACCATAATCAATAAGAGTGCTATGTGCTAACCAAAGTCTTGCCATTATGCCACGAGCTGCCTCGTGGTCTTTCTTGCCAGGCCAGGGGCCACAACCCTGGGTCTTACAGACAAGTGCCAAGAGCCACCTCCTAGTCTTCTATGAAAGCATCACAAAGACAACTAGCATACAAACTATACTACTTAATTAATTACTTGCCAGAGCTCAGACTCTGGTCTTGCATACAGTGTGACAGGAGCCGCCTCCTGGTCTTTCATATATAATGCCAAGGGATAACCCCGGGTCTTCTTATAATACATAAACCAAATGGGCCGACATAGGTGCCTTCGACCCATACGACAGTGAGGAGACTCACCTCGAATGTAGAAACTCGCTGAAAGAAATCCCTAGATGCTGTCTTGACAACACCTCCGATCTAACATATCAAAATAACAAAAATAAACAATTAGATTCCATTCCCAGGCCTACTAACCATACTTGGGGTAAAATGACCATTTTACCCCTGACCCCAAACAAGAGCCAAAACTAAGGCCCAACTCCCATACCAAAAAGGCCCAAAACCAAAAGATGCACAAAGACCCACTAATGGCCCAATTTTTCAAATTGGGCCCAATTCCATATGGGTCTTATCCTAAGCCCATATTTCCTTGAATACAATTCAGATTACCTCAAACACCCCTTGGGACAAACCTGGTTAAAGACATAAGTCAAAATCAAAGTCAACGGTCCAAGAGTACCTAACTCGCCGAGTTGTCCTTCAACTCGTCGAGTTTCTCCAACAATTTGCACAGATCGAGAAAACCCAAGTCAACTCGCCAAGTTTACCCACCAACTCATCGAGTTCCTCTATTCATATGAAAATATCGGGGAAGACCGAGCCAACTCGTCGAGTTTATCCATAAACTCGCTGAGTTTGCTCAAAGCCCAACAACTTAATTCATTAATCACCTAATCCAAAAAGGCATGGCCACGAAGCATAGATCTGAATTCCTTGAGATGGAAAACCGCGTAAAGTTGCTAACTTTACGTCCATGCATGACTAGATGAAGCTCTTAAGCTTCAAATGAACAGAACACTTAACTCAATGCATACACGACCTCAAGATCCTCCTAAAGTTTGCACCTTTAAGCTCAATGGTAGCAAAACAAAATCAGATCTGAAAGGATGAACCTTTACACCACCTATCTTATCCATAAACTCAAAAAGGAGGCCAAAATTCACAATAAAACCGAAATGAGAATATCTAAGCTATTAATATCCAAGTTCCAGACTTTTTACCTCAAATGGTTGCCAAAAGTGTGATAAATTCTGGATCCCAAAGCTTCCCTCCAAGCTAAACAACTTCAAGCTCTTCCTCACCTTCACCAAGCACCAAAAGCACACAAAAATCCACATAAAACCGTAGGATTCCCAACAAGAGGCTCACAACTCGATTTAGGGTTTCAGGAGGACAAGGAGGGTGATAAGGAGGCTGGTCAAAAAAGTTTAAGGACTTTAAATAGGTTGCAAGACCCTAAAATTTAGGGTTTCCTTCTGGTTGGCCAACTCGTCGAGTTGAGGCTCCTCAACTCGTTGAGTTGCCTCATTAATCCCGTGGTCAAACCAACTTCTACTCGCCGATTTGAGGCTCCTCAACTCGTTGAGTAGACCCACTAAATCCCACAATTTTCCATCCTCAACACGTTGAGTTGGTTCCTCCAACTCATCGAGTTCAACTCCAAATTAGTTTAACAACCTTCTAGATTTCGGGTGTTACAACTCTCCCCCACTTAAATTAGATTTCTTCCTCGAAGTCGCTCCTTATTAACACCCATCAAACGACCAACCTAATGATCACAACCAAAAATCGTACGCATAACCAATCTTCCCAAGACAACTGAAACCCAAACCGACACTTCTATCCCGAAGACAACAAACAGACCTTCTGCCTTGCAACCCACTTCCACCTTTCTGAGACCTGAAATCTATAATGGTCTGACTCCCTGACGGAACACTCACGCTGAAACCACTCCCTACCAAACTCTCAACGACTAGCAAACCAATCATAACACTTCCAATAATGTTCCATCCCGATCTACCGAAACCAAACTTAGAACAGTTCTCCGAACCCGATGAAGAATGAATCCTCAAGCTCTCGAATAAAACCCAATCCTACCTCACCTGGAATCCGAAACCTAAAGTCTCAATGGCCTGACTCCCTTTCATAACTCTCTCACCGAACTGCCACCAAGCCAACCTCATAGAGTCCCACACCACATAAAATGCCTTCAAATCCCTGATCACATTGCTACTTCTAAGGGAAACAAAATCACTGACCATATACTACTGCAAAACACGTATACTCAACAAAAGGCTCAGATAATCCTTCGAGTAGAATATTCATCCCTGCAATGGTTAGACTCAGACGAGAGCTGCGCAACAGGGTCAAATAAATTACTATGAGATTATTTAATCCCCCTGTGAGTGACTTAGCATTTCCCAATCAACCAATTACTCCACACACACACGAGACCCAAACCACTAATACTGCCAGAATCACTGAAGTTTCCCGAAACACTGAAACTGCCCCCTGGCTGCTTTCCAAAATCCACCGAGACCTCTCTGGTCCCAATTCGTATGCCAGTCAACTGAATTACCGGGTTCCAGCTCGGTTGCTGAGTCAAAATACTCCCACACAGTCGCCCCCTCGTGACTTTCGATAGTAAGCCTCATAGGCAAAAACTACCCAAACCATCTCGACACTAACCCGATGCTAAACCGAACGCTACAAGACCAACTGTAGCATTTCCTCATACTCGGTCTGTCGCGACCTACCAATTCCTGATTCCAACATGTTGTGGCACTCCCATAGCCTTGCGAACTGACCCAACCGACCTAACCATCCGAAGAAAACTGTGAGCAAAATATAGGTTTGCCACAATCTCACCACTGTAGAAAGACCGGTGAATGCTACGGGCCACCCCACAGTCTTACAACACTTCTACACTAACTGCTAACTAGTGAACCCTATGGGCTAGCCCGCATTCTTACAACACTTCCACTTACCATAATCGCATCCCAAAGTCTTACCCCTAATCTATCAAATTGAACACACGCAGAATCGAGAACACACTCGACCGAACGCCCAAGCTGAACTCGAGCTATGCTTGGAACCCCAACCTGGTTCCCCAAATCCTGCCATCAAGCACCAAAAGAACACGATCTCACTGTTAGTAAGTTTCCTGAACTTCCAACTCACACAATACTCAATCCAATCAGCCACTTAGGTCATCTTCCACCTGACGGGGATGCGAAACTCATCCAAATTTCAAAACCGCTCCTGCTACTGAATCACTGGATGATTTTCCCCCACTTTGTTTCGACTAAATTCTCACAGCATACGAGAATTAAAGAATTCCCAATCCTTCTTACTTTCCAACGACTGATCCACTGACAATCAGCGCTTACCAAAGCTAGTGCTCTATCACTAGCCAAACCCCAAAAGACCACATAACTTCTAAAGACCAGATGAACACTTCCCGAATCTCAGTGAAACCGATAGCCCCTGATGCTTGAAATGATACCACAATCAAATCTTGAAGCCCAAATGAAAGATGCTCCAACCAATACCTCATCAACAAGCCACTTCCCTTGGCGATTCTAACAACCAATCCAGGAACAATTACTAAAACCACCGAATCCTGAAGATGTTGAATAACTAGCCTGCGGAAACTTGACCGCCGACCTTCCACATAATACCCCTGAGCTGACCTTGACCACGACCAAGATATCACATAACACTCCAAACCCACTAAAAGAAAAAAAACCTTTCACTAACCACTAATAAACCACGACATGAAAATGACATTTGACATTACTTGAAGATATAAACCAAACATAAGCAAAGAAATAAACCAGAGATAAACTTACCCAAATCCAATGCAATATTCCAAACAAATGCAAGATTCTGACAACAAAATGCAGATAAAACTGGAAGGAAATCAAAAGATACATACCCGCGACATCGCCTGCTGGAGTCCTGTCCTCCCCTGTCTGACACTGCAAAACCCGTCTCCTCTCCGCTGGGGCTCCTACCCTACCCTCTCGTCCATCAGTGATCCTCAAAGTAGCCAGAGCAGGCGCACTCACTGTGTTTGGTTTGAAGCACTATAACACTCCTATGGTGCACATGCAACCCTAGATGCTTTGGATCTATGTTTTCTCTAATTATACATGCATTTTCAATTTTCCAAAGCATACTTCCTAACTAGCATACAATGAAGGATATACAATACAAAACTCATAGTTAGATGAATACCTCTTGATGTAGTTGTATTTTTTGGCCTTAAAAAGCTTTAGCGCCTCAAGTGCGATGCCTCTAATGTGTCACAAACACCAAATGCAAGAGGAGACTTGGGAGAATAAGTTAGTTAGCACAAAATCAATATCAAACTCTTAGAATGATAGGTGCAACCGATTTTGGCTCTAAGGGATTCCTTTTATAGTGTAACTAATGCTAGGGTTACATCTTTGCAAACCCTAATGCACCATGACCTTTCATATTACTTAGGCTCCATGGGTTAAACCTCCATAGACTATCCATGAACTACTACATTGGTTTATCCTATCCTAATTAACAATGGATCATTGGCCCACACTATAAGAATCATTGATTTACTTAATCAGTCCCCGTATATTTAATTAGTCACTTTTGATCACCAAATTAATTCCAAATTAATTCTTGACTAATAATAATCAAATAATATGACTTCTCAATTAATATATTATACTATAATATATTAATAAATCACAAATAGCCTTATTCTCAAAAGTTCATGCGGAAAAATACATGGAACATAATCATACTTATTATCCTGCAGTTTGTTTCCCGATTTCCGATTTGTCTGACATAGAACATAACTGAACACATCAATTTAGTTCTGACCGGGCCCGACACATAAGTCAAAACAAAATCATCGAGAGGCCCAAGATATCGCTTTTAATCCTCTTAGGATAAAAGGAACAGATAAACTTCGATATTATATGCTTGTACTAACTACTCATTAAATCATGCACAACGATACATTTCATAACATCAATGCACAAACCAACTCGTAGTAAACAACTCATATATCTTAGTTTGAAGACTATATGATATTATCATCTCACAATCACTCGTGATAAGTTCCATGAAGTGATTCAGGTGAGCGTGGGTGGAATCCAATACTCAAATCTTATTTCAAGAGCACTCATGAACGTTGTAGCATACTTTTGATATGTCTAACACCTTAGACAAGCTACAAGCTAAATTCATGACAGTCTAACCTCATAACCTACTTCCAAAGTATAATCGACTGTGGATAGTTTGAATAACCTAGTTACTCAGGAAGTCAAAACATGCCAAGTGAAACAGAAGAATAATCGAATCCAATATGGTCTCAAAACTTTTGAATATAAATAAAACACCTTTTATTTAATCCCCATATTGATTACACATTATTCATTGTATAATGTTTCGATTTAATCAACTTAATACTTGAATTGAAACAATAGTCATCCCATGCTCCAAGCATATACACTATGTTTACCTATGGTCCTTACTTTGTGAAATAGATCAATTGTAAACATTTCCAATGACACTCATTTCACAATTCCAAATCCTCATCGTAAGTGTGAGAATACCAAGTTATTGCCACTTACTGTAATCTGTTAGATTCTAAGCTTATATGCAGTGATCCTTTTGTAAAAAACTATGTACACAAGTCACAGAGACTTTGCCAATTACAAAACTTTCCATTGGATATTGTTACAAGACAATTCCATAGATACAAAGTCTCATATTCAAAGTACATTCCTTTGAACATCCTTCTTGCATAAAAGTTTCTAACTTACTCATAGATTCTTGATATCCAACTCCCATTAAGGGACCTTTTCCATAATTGCCATATGACCATCCATTCTTAATAGAATCCTATCTATTCAGAATTATATCAATATGGTCCATTCATTACTATACTTCCAACTATCCATAAGCAACCAATCCTTAGCGGACCTTAGATTGTCCTTGATAGTTGTTTAATAAATTTAGCCATATCCGGTTCTAGTCCTTCTTCCCTCTTAATGCCCTAGGAATTTGGAAAATTAGAATAGGAGAATATTATAGCACATGCAATCGATCCTATATCCGAAGCATATGGGAGACAATTCATAACCTGATACTTTACCAGTCTCTTGCTATAACATTTCCATATATAGAATTTCCTTATGTTGAATCTTTTCAACATAACATTCACATATATATCCTTGATTAAATTTGATAAAAATCTCAATCTAAACTTTTAGAATTGAAATGAAGTATAAGTTTCTCTGCCTTAGTTATAGCAAAACAACTTTTCAAACCCTGCAACTTTGCGAATTGATACCTTTGTTTTCTATAACTAACATTGCTAACTCGCAAAACTTACCATAATAATTATGCTCCCACTAGCATAACAATTATTTCTTTAATAGCGTACCACTTATGCTCCTACTATCTTTGACATGTACTCAGAAATAGCTGGACTTCTAGAAATAAATACTTGTTGATTTTCTTACCAAAGTTCAGATTTCTGATACAAGATGCTTCAATAAGACTTTATCTAGGCTTCTCGAACTCATACACCTCTGATTAGATAGCTCACATGTGTGTATAAACAATTTTAGAACTTACAACAATAAGTCTCAAATGTTTAGGCATTTTGCCATTTCTCACAATTCGAACTATGAAGAGGGATGTTGTAATCATAATCGAATTTGAGAATGCAATTATCACAAATGCTATCTCCTTAAAATCTACTTAGTGAAAATGTTTCCTCACAATTCATTTTCATGAAGCGGAGAGAAACCTTTGTCACTTAGATTTCATGGTGTATGTGTTCCTATCCATGTGAATTTGTCATAACCATAATCACAAGACAAGGTTAGTGACAAATCCAAACTCACATGGACCAAACTTGTTCAATCTTAATTTCTTGCCACCTGGAAGCTCAAGGGCCTTCCATTGCTTCCAAGTTGTTATGCAAACAATTGAGAACTTAGAGAACTCACATGGATAGTCAACTTCAACTGGAATGGGCACGAAAACAAGAATATGTCAACACGATAGGTTACAAACCTCAAGTCGTGTGCTAGTGATTAACAATGGGTTTTACGCTTGATTAGTTCTCGAAACTTTTCAAGATCTTTAAGACTCCCACAGACCTCTTGACATATAAGATTCTCTTTTTCAAGAAACATTAGTTGATAACAAATATTCAAGAGTTAGTGCGGTTTCTTATCAAGACAAACACTTCTGACAATCGGTCTTACTTGATCTTTGTTTTTATCCAAAACATCAAAACTACCAATATCAAATGTACAAGAGTAGAAAACATTTTACTCTACATTTGATAAGTGTTATAAACCTTTCTTAAGACATGTCACTCAAAACACAATCTTGGAGTATGAATCTTGTTGGGTTTTGATCATTCTAACACTCCTATGGTGTACATGCAACCCTATAAACCTTGGATCTATGTTTTCTCTAAAATACATGCAAATAAGAATTTCCAAGGTTTACATCCTAACTAGCTTGGCATGGGGAACTTGAATCATAAAATCACTAGTAGAATGACATACCTTTTAGTAGTGGTTGATTGCTTGGAGTTTGAGAGCCTAGCACCAATAGTGTGTATGCCTCAAATGGAAATCACAAATCACCACAAACTTTGGAAAACTCTTGAGAGAATATCCATGGAAAGCACACTCTTGAAATCGGCCACCACTCTTGTTCACACACAACTAGTGCCAAATCAAGTGCCAAAGAGTCCTTTATATAGTGTGGGGAATTAGGGTTACATCCATGTAAACCCTAATACCCATGACTCTTCCTTTCCAAGGATCCATGGGTTAAAAGCTCCATGGAATATCCATGGATTCCCATGCATGCCAAGCCCATTCCAAATGAGTATTAGCCCACACTTATATAAATACAAGAGCCCATATTTAATTAGTCACCTTTTTGATCACCAAATTAATTCTAAATTAATTTATGATCAAATACTAATTAAATAATCTGATTTCATATTAATATATTATAACTTATAATATATTAACAAATCATAAACATACTATTCTCAAAAGATTATCCATACAAATTGTTCGGGTGAAGTGCAACCCAAATGGACCATGCCGGGTCGGGTCAAGTGCATCTCAAACATTGTTATGGACTTAGACACCTTATCCAATAGTCTCCCACTTGGATAAGTCTAATAACTATATTTGCAGATATGACTTCAGGAAACAACCGACAATCGTAGCTCTCAAAACTATGTTGAACTATGAAGCGCCATTTTAGATAAGTGATCATATAATCCTCCGTCCTCAAGATATCAGCCGGGAAAATACATGGAACAACGTCGTACTTATTGTCCAGCAGTTTGTTTCCCGATTTCCAATTTGTTTGACATAGAACTATATTGAACACATCAATTAGGTTCTGACCGGGCCCGATACATAGGTCAAAACAAAATCATCGAGGGGCTCAGATATCGCTTCTAATCCTCCAAGGACTAGAAGGAACAGATAAACTTCGACTCATATACTTGTTTCTACTACTTGTTGAATTATACACAAAGGCACGTTTTATAACATCAAGTTACTGATGCGTTTTCGTGCAATCAATGTACAACCAACTCATAGGTAACAACTCATATCTCTAGGTTTGAAGACTTATATGATATTACCGTCTCATGATCACTCAATATAAATTCCATGAAGTGATGCAAGTGAGCGTGGTTTTATTCCAATACTCAGAACTTCTGAGCACTCATGAATGTTGTAGCAACCATTGCTATGGCTAAACACCTTCAGTCATCTACAAGCCCAATTCATGGCAGTCTTAATTCATACCTACTTCCGACGTATGACCGACTGTGGAAGTTTGAATAACTTAGTCATTCGGAAAGAATAACCTAGTTATTATGGAAGTCAAAACATGCAAAGTGAAACACAAGAATAATTGAATCCAATATGGTCTCAACACTTATGAATATAAATAAAACACCTTTTATTCCTCACCATATTGATTCCACATTATTTTGTTTCGATTTATCAACTTAACACTTGAATTAAAACAATAGTTGTCCCGTGCTCCAAGCATGTACACTATGTTTTCTAAACAATAGTCATGCCATACTCCAAGTATGCAAACTATGTTTGTCTATGATCCATACTTTGTGAAGTAGATCAATTGAGCATGATTCCAATGATGCTCATTTCACAATCCCAAATCCTTACCGTAAATGTAAGGATATCAAATTCTTGTCATTTACTGTAATCTGTCAGATTTTAAACTCATATGCATTGTTCCTCTTGCAATGACTATGCACAAATGTCACAGAGACCTAGAAACATACATTACAAAGTATTCCGGTGGAGATCAATTCCATGGAAACGAAGTCTCACACTCAAAGTACATTCCCTTGAATATCCTTCTTGCGTAAAAGTTTCTAACTTTCTCATAGATTCTTAAAATCCAACTCCCAATATGAAAAACATTTACATATTCCCATTTTGACTATCACTTCTGAACAAGAGCTACCTCTTTTCAGAATATGTCAATATGGCCCTTTCCAACATCATACTTCCAACTTTCCATGAGAAACCAATCTTAGGTAAACCTCAGATTGTTCTCGACAATTGCTTAATCATTTCAGTCATATGCGGTTCTATTCCTTTTTCCCTCTTAATGCTCTAAGCATTTTGAAAAATTTAGAATGGATAAATATTATAGCACATGTGATCGATCCTATACCCGAAGCATAAGGGACACGATTCATGATGTCTCACATAAAGACCTGATACTAGATCAGTCTTTTGCTACAATAT
The DNA here is from genome assembly GCF_052849685.1 of Lactuca virosa. NCBI lineage: Eukaryota > Viridiplantae > Streptophyta > Magnoliopsida > Asterales > Asteraceae > Lactuca > Lactuca virosa. The sequence goes on from NC_136433.1 coordinate 241,598,605, forward strand.
TTTTTATTTGCCATGTTTTCAAAAATCAACTATGAAGAGGGATGCCGTAATCATAATCGAATTTGAGGACGCAATATATATATATATATATATATATATATATATATATATATATATATATATATATATATATATATATATATATAATTCCCTTATGTTGAACCATTCCAACATAAAATTCATATATATATATATATATATATATATATATATATATATATATATATATATATATATATATATATATCCTTGACTGAAGATCATTGAAATCTCAATCTAAACTTTTAGGATTGAAATGAAGTATTATCTCCTCTCCCTTAATTATAGCAAAACAACCTTTTCCAAGCAAAACTTTTGTTTTCTATAATTAACACTACTAATCATAATTGATTATGCTACCACTAATAATTATTTAGCACAACAATTATGCTCCCACTAGCTTTGACATGTACTCAGAAATCGACTTCTAGAAATCAATACTTTATTGACTTTCATCACCAAAGTTCAGACTTCTGATACGAGATGCTTCGACAAAACTTTATCTAAGCTTCTCAGACTCATACATCTTTCCTTAGATAACTCACATGTGTGTCTAAACTAGTATGAAGAGGGATGCCGTAATCATAATGTTTAGACCTTTTTTTTCCATTTCTCACAAGTCCATGTTAGTGTGCCGGTTAACCACACACGCTCCACTAACGACTTTGAGAATGCAAATATCACAATTGCTATCTACTTAAAATCTACTTAGTGAAAGCGTTTGCTCACCATCATTTTCATGAATCGGAAAGAAACCTTATGATAATTAGATTTTATGGTGTATGTGTTCCTATCTATGTGAATTTGTCAAAACCGTAATCACAAGATAAGGTTAGTGACAAACTCAAAACGATATGGATTGAACTTGTTCAATCTTGATTTCTTGCCTCTTGGTAGCCCAATGGCCTACCATTGCTTCCAAGTTGTTATGCACACAATTGAGAACTCACGGAACTCACATACATAGTCAACTTTACCGGAATAGGCACAAAAACAAGAATTATGTCAACACGATAGGTTACAAACCTCAAGTCGTGTGCTAGTGATAAACTATAGGTTTTATCCTTGATTAGCTCTTGAAACTTTCAAGACCTTTAAGACTCCCACTGTCCTCTTGACATATAAGTTTCTCTTTGTCAAGAACCATTCCTTAACAACCAAACAAATATTCAAGAGTCAGTGCGGATTCTGATCAATATAAGCACTTCACACAATTGGTCTCAGTTGGTCTTTTTTTATCCAAGATATCACAACTTACCAATTTCAAATGTTCAAGAGTAGAAAACATTTTACTCTACATTTGATAAGTGTTTTAAACCCTTCTTTATGTCACTCAAGGTTACCATCTTGGAGTTAACTCCAAGAATTGTTGTGTAATGGAGTATGATTCATCTTCTTGATTTTAACCATTCCAACAATTCATGAATCCTCTTCTTAGCCATAAAAATGCACTAAGATGTCCTTAGAGAATCAAATTGTGATATGGTTCCATAATCATTAAGATGATCATAAAACATGATACTAAAGTACTCTCCTATCTTTTCAGATTTGAGAAACTTTTATCTTTCTGCCTAATTTGATTATTCTCATTCGCCCTGCCATACATTGAAACTTTTCCAATGTTTCAGAATTGTACTTAAGCTTGTAGGTACGACCATATTTACTAAACTTTATTAAATCATGACGAATATTCTTATCGATCTTTGTGGTGGACTTTGACCTGCACACACCAAGTGTACTCGATCCTTTAGTCTTTCACCTGTCTCACATATACATGTGGTCAGGGAATTAGTCTTAACTTTCCAAAAATGAAAGTTCTCATTCATCATTCAATACAACCTGCATGATTCCAAGTTTCGGTCCAATTGAAACTTGGGTGATGAGAATCTTTCCTTATTTGGTAAATTTAGACACTACCACATATGAAAGAATCAAATTCATTATTGCTAGAAACATACAAACATTAACTTTCCATACATGCCATTGCAAGGAGATATAAAATAAAGTACAACAAAAAATTTTATTTATTTATAAAATGCGGAAAAACTTTTTCCTTACAATGCAACTTTAAATGGAAACTATGCTATTACAAATTTCCTAGCAATCTATCATAACTCCTAAGTAGTAGCTTAAGAATCCGATCTTCGAATCATGCGATTGAAATCCATATTCGCGATCAGATTCAACATACTCTTCTTTTAAGCTTCCTTCCCTTTGCTTGATCCTGCCATACATCAAAATGTATTAAGAATCTTCAAATAGGAGCTTAAGATTGTTAGATAGTGGACTTACCTGAAGCAGAGTCAAACTTTTGACTTGACCTTCTCTTAGATCTTTCAGGTAGTTAGGACAGCTTCGCAACCAATCCCTTTCCTTTGGCAATAGAACCAAATGGACCCTTTGGGAATGGTACACTGGACTATCTCAGACTTAGCCTTTCTCTTTACCATTTGGTCAACCGAGTTGACTATGGACGATCCCTTTCCACTGGGAAGAAAAATCTTTTGTTGATAGCCAACGTTACCAATTGTCAATGTCCATGGTATTTTGGGAAGTTGATCTACTAATCAAATTTGCTTTACCAGAGCTCCAAATCATTGCTGATTCAGCAACACCACGCAAATAGATAAGATCATTAGGGTCATGTCATAGTTTGTTACATAGTAGTCCCAAAGGAACTCACTATGTGACTTAGAAAGTGATTGAACAACCAACTTTCTCAAGACTTTGACACCCAAGTCTCCCAACTTGTCAATATGTGAGTACACATAGACCTTGCTTGCCAATAGGGCTTGAGTGACTTTGAACTATTCAAGAACTTGTGGGTTAGGGAGAATAACTCGAGGAGGTGGAGGAAGATAAATATGATTTCCACGAAACATCATCTTCATTAGGAAAACTTGTTCCAAGAGATTTGGGTAGATCATAATTGTCTGAACCAGACACCTTTTTGGGAGATATTCAAGATAGTTGATTTAAAGTCCTTAATATAACACCCAATATGAAATATTAATGCTAGGACCCAACACAATATTTTATAATTTGGAAGAGGGATGCCGTAATCCAAGCTATAGAATATATGAAGGTAGGCGAATGATGATTCACCAATTTCCACGATGAAAAATGAAATAATTTATTAGGTTTTAATTAGATTTGAAACTCCTAGATCTTTTAAGATTAATTGAACTTTTCAATGGCATGTTTCAATCTCGATTGTGCCCTCTCAAATTTTGTGACTAGGATGCCGAGGATCACAAAACAAGGTGTGAATAACCATGCAAATTCACTTGGCACCCTTAATATTATCACCTAATCAATGTACCGGTTAACCACACGCAATCCACCGATCTATGATAAACATTAACTCACCCTTTGCCATCCTTACTAGTCCAAGTTAGTGTGCCGGTTAACCACACACGCTCCACCAACGACTTGGTAAGGTACAAAGTGTAAATTTCATGGGTTAGCACCAAATTCACATTTTCCTAAAGTAACTAAGATTGGGAATTTATAAAAGGTTTAGTTACTTTATATTCATCATTATACTTTTAATGAGAATTGTAGTCCTTGTCCTACCCTTTCGGATAAAGACCCTCCACCAGTCAAGGAAGCGGTGGGTTAGAGTGGACACCCATTAAGCTGCCATTTTATAGGCAACAACCTTATACCCCCTATAGACCGGCTTCGTGAATGAGGCCTACTAACGGTAATAATGACTTACTCTTATACATATATATATTATTAACTTATAATACTATAAAGTATAAGGGTTGAATTTTAACTTTTAAAACTCTAAGGGTTGGAACTAAAGTGTGTGTGAGACTTTACAAATTCCAAAACTTGAGGGCAAGTTTTGAACTATTCAAAAACGTTGGGATTTTTTCATAACTTATGAGTTTAATTAAGGTTTAAAAACTTTTAATGAAGAGACTCTGGGTCATCCATAACTTGAGGATAAGTTATGGAGTCCATAAAACTATTTATACTGAAAAGACTCTTCAACTTGTGTAACCTATGGTTTTTAATGGGCTTTAAAAGAAAAACTTTTGGTAATCCATAACTTGAGGACAAATTATGGATTCTATTAAAACACATCAAGATTAAGAATTAACTAACAAACAATTTGCAAATAATTCCTATGATCTAACAAAACTCAGAAGTTCATGAACATCCATATCAACAATTTTAAGAATCATATGAACACATACAAAACTTGAAATTTAGATAATAGCATTTGAAATTGGATTTGCATAATCATTACAATATCAAAAACAGGTTTTATAAGTCCAAAACAGTTTAGTGTAATGATACTAGTCCAATTCCAGCTAAAAAACTCGAAAATCTGCACTCAGGGCCTCCTACTCGTCGAGTGCATGAACCTACTCGACGAGTAGGATGAAGATATGCTTGGACTCGTCTAGTCCCCCCATGGACTCGGTGAGTCTATTGTCCAGACAACAAGATTTTTCGATTTTTCAACAGTTTGCATCAAGTATTCAAGAAAACAAGTGTAGGCTCTGATACCACTGTTGGGTTTTCAGCATTCTAACACTCCTATAGTGTACATGCAACCCTATAAACCTTAGATCTATGATTTCTCTAAAATACATGCAAATAAGAATTTCCAAGGTTTACATCCTAACTAGCATGGCATGGGGAACTTGAATCATAAAATTACTAGTAGAATGACATACCTTTTAGTAGTGGTTGATTGCTTGGAATTTAAGAGCCGAGCACCAATAGTGTGGATGCCTCAAATGGAAATCACAAATCACCACAAACTTTGGAAAACTCTTGAGAGAATAATGCACACTCATGAAATCGGCCACCACTCTTGTTCACACACAACTAGTACCAAATCTAGTGCCAAAGACTCCTTTATATAGTGTGGGGAATTAGGGTTACATACATGTAAACCCTAATACCCATGACTCTTCCTTTCCAAGGATCAATGGGTTAAAAGCTCCATGGACTATCCATGGACTCCAATGCATGCCAAGCCCATTCCAAATAAGTATTAGCCTACACTTATATAAATACAAGAGCCCATATTTAATTAGTCACCTTTTTTATCACCAAATTAATTCTAAATTAACTTATGATCAAATACTAATTAAATAATCTGATTTCATATTAATATATTATAACTTATAATATATTAACAAATCATAAACATACTATTCTCAAAAGATTATCCATACAAATTGTTCGGGTGAAGTGCAACCCAAATGGACCATGCCAGGTCAGGTCAAGTGCATCTCAAATATTGTTATGGAATTAGACACCTTATCCAACAAATCTAAGACTGGATTTTGGAACGAAGTATGATTCACCTTTTGATTTATTCATTTCAACAATTCACGATTCCTCCTCTTGGCCATATAAATGCACTAAGGTATCCTTAAAGGATCAGTTGTGACATGGTTCCATAATCATAAGGATGATCATAAAACACGATACTAAAGTACTCTCCCATCCTTTCAGATTGGAGAAACTTTTATCTTTCTACCTAATTTGATTCTTCTTATTCGTTCTTCTTTACAATGAAACTTTTCCAATGACTCAGAATTACTCTTAAACTTGTAAGCATAACCATATTTACTAAGCTTTTAGTAAATCATGACAAATAGTCTTATCGTTCTTTGTGGTGGACCTAACCAGTGCATAACTAAGTGTACCTGATCCCCTAGTCCTTTCACTTGACTCACATATACATGTGAACAAGGAATTAGTCTTAATTTCCCAAAGATGAAAATTCTCATTCATCATGCAATACAAGTTGCATGATCCCAAGTTTCTATCTAACTGAACCTTCGTGATGAGAATCTTCCCTTATTTGGTAAATTTTGACACTACCACAAACGAAAGAATAAAATCCATATTGCTAAAATAGAAACATACAAACATCAATTTTCACAAATGCCATTGTAAGGAAATATAAAACAAGATAAATTTCAAAAATTTTCTTTATTTATAATATGCGGAAAACTTTTCCTTACAATGAAATTACAAATGAAAACTATGTTACTACATATTTCTAAGCACTTTATCATAACTCCTAGCATCAACTCAAAAATCCGATCATCGAACCATGCGATCGAAATCCATCTCTTCGCGATCAGATCCAACTTACTATTTCCTTTAAGCTTCCTTCTTTCTCTTTGATTCCTCAAAACATCAAAATGTAACTTTACATCATGCAATAAGAATCAATAAATGGGAGCTTAATAGACTTAGATAATGAGCTTTCTTGAAGTGGAACCATACAATTTGATTCTACCATCTCTTAGATCTCTCAGGTGGCCAGGACAGCTTCACAACCAATGCCCATTCTCTTGGCAATAGAAACAAACAGACTCTTTTGGAATGGTACACGGGACAATCACAGACTTAGCCTTTCCCTTTCCCTTGGAAAGAGAAATCTTTTCTGGACTTCCAATCTTTCCATTGTCAATCTCCATGGAAGTTTGGGAAGTAGATCTTCCAATAAAATTTGCATTACCAGTGCGCCAAATCATTGTTGATTCAGCAGCAATTAGCAAATACGTAAGATCGATAAGGGACATGTCGTGGTCTGTCATATAGTAATATTTAATGAACTCACCATATGATTTAGTAAGTGATTGAAAAACCAAGTCAACAGCCAACTTCCTCGACACAACGACTCCTAACATTCCCATCTTGTCAATGTGTCACTTCATCTCCAAGACATGTGCGCACACAGACCTTCCATCTTGGTGTTTGCTAGCCAATAGGGCTTGAGTGACCTTAAACTTTTCAAGTCTTTGAACTTGTGGGTTAGGGAGAATTATTAGAGGAGGTGGAGGAAGTGAAGTATGATATTGTGGAATATCATCTTCATGTGGAAAGCTTTTTCCATTGGATTCGGAAAGACCATAGTTGTCTGAACTAAACATCTACAATGGGAGAAATTCAAGTTAGTTGATTTATGTCCTTAATATAACACCCAAAATGAAATGTTAAGGCTAGGACCCAACACAATATTCTACAATTTGGAAGAGGGATGCCGTAATCCAATTGTAAAATATTTGAAGGTAGGTAAATGATGATTTACCAATTTCCACCATGAAAAATAAAAAATGAATTTTTGGTTTTAAATGAATTGAAATTCCTAGATCTTTTGAGATTCATTGAACTTTTCAACGGCATGTTTAAATCTCGATTGTGCCCTTCAAGTTTGTGACTAGGATGCCGAGGATCACAAACAAGGTGTGAATAACCATGCAAATGTTCTTGGTACTCTTAATGTTACAAATCACCTGATCAATGTGCCAGTTAACCACACACGCTCCATTGATCTATGATTAACATGAAGCTACCCTTTGCCACACTTGCCAGTCCCATATTTGTGCAGCTTAACCACACACGCTCCACTAACGACTTAGCAAGGTGCAAAGTGCAATTTCATGGAATAGCACCATTTTCAAACTTTTCCTAAAGTAACTAAGATTGGGAGTTTAATAAAAGTTTAGTTACTTTATAATTATCATTATACTTTTAACGAGAATTAATGTCCTATCCTACCCGTTTGGCTAACGACCCTCCACCAGTCAAGGAAGCGGTGGGTGAGAGTGGACACCCATTAAACTGCCATTTTATAGGCAGTAACCTGATACACCCCTTATAGACCGACTTCGTCAATGAGGCCTACTAACGGTAAGAATGACTTGTCTTATATATATATATATATATATATATATATATATATATATATATATGTATGTATATATAATTAAACTTTTAATATTATAATAGTATAAGGATGTATTTTACACATTTAAAATACTTGGTGGTTTAATCTATTTAATAAATTAAAATTTTAATTTAATTAATCTTAAACCATGTTATTATGGATTTATTAAACTTCTCTTTTAATTAAACACTTTAATTAATTTAATAAAGTCCATAAGGTGTAATTGATCTATTCAAAATATCTAGGTTATTAAAAAAAATTCAAAATTAAAACTATTTAATTAATTTTTAAGTTATTTGCCCAAGACATGCATCTTTTGAAACCTTTCAATTACTTGATGTTTTAGAATTCAATATTACATAATTTGAGACTTTTCAAATACCAAAATTTGAGGGCAAGTTTTGTAACTCTTGGAAAACCTTTGAGTTCCAAATTTGATGACACATTTTTATAACTCCTTAAAACCTTTGAGTTCCAAAACTTTGATGGAAAATTTGTAACTCTCCAAGACTCATGAACTCCATACCTTATGAGTTAATGTTATTTGAATGGATTTACTTTTAATGTTCCATAACTCATTAAAAAACATTTTGATCAATTCCAACAAATAAAATTATCATATAATTCATGATTGATCTAACCTAACTCATAGCAAGGAAATTCATATCAAATAATATCTTATTATCTTAAAATTTGACAATTGTCCTTTAATTGGATGAGGATCATCATTACCAAATCAGAAAATACATTTTTTATGATTACAAAACAGTTTGTTGTAATAATCCTTAACCAATTCTGGCCAAGAGTTCGAATTTCTGCAACCGGAGCCATCAACTCGACGAGTGCATGATCCTGACTCGTCGAGTTGCCCTTTTACTGAGTGGACTCGTCGAGTCAGCCAGTGGACTCAGCGAGTTCATCAGTAAGAGGCCAGAAAATCGATTTTTTAAACTTTGAAAATTAACAAGCATCAAATATAACAGAAAACAATCCTAGGCTCTGATACCACTGTTGGGTTTTAAGCACTATAACACTCCTATGGTGCACATGCAACCCTAGATGCTTTGGATCTATTTTAACTCTAATTATACATGCATTTTCAATTTTTCAAAGAATACATCCTAACTAACATACAATGAAGGATATACAATACAAAACTCATAGTTAGATGAATACCTCTTGATGTAGTTTTAGTTATTGGCCTTAGAAAGCTTTAGCGCCTCAAATGCGATGCCTCTAATGTGTCACAAACACCAAATACAATAGGAGACTTGGGAGAATAAGCTAGTTAGCACAAAATCAATATTAAACTCTTAAAATGATAGGTGCAACCAATTTTGGCTCTAGGGGATTCCTTTTATAGTGTAACAAATACTAGGGTTATATCTTTGCAATCCCCAATGCACCATGTCCTTTCATATTACTTAGGCTCCATGGGTTAAACCTCCATAGACTAATGCATTAGCCACATCCGCTAACCACCTCCTACTGAAAATGGGGTCCCTCTCCCCATGGAACGTAGGAGCTCCACAAGCACGGAACTCCTGAAAGAAAGAGTGCGATCTCCAACAATAGCCATAATCTCAGCACGAAACACACCCAAGCGCTCGTCCAATAACTCCAAAACACAGCGAGAAACCTCTGATGAGATGAACTCCCACAACTGATCACTAATCGGCTCAGTGCCTGCACCTGAGCCGGAAACCGAACCAAAACCCGAACCAAAACCCGAACCAGAACCACCTCCCTGAGAGCTCATCTCCAAACTGAAATACCACAAGGCAACGTTCAGAACATGCTCGAAAATTCCTTCCCACAAGCTCCCTAGATTGTCTAAGGCTCTCACTGATTCGAGTATGGATCCTGTGCTTTTAGTAGTACAGGCCTAATACTACCTTCCACACCTATCCATACTTTCCTCAGCAATCCTACCGAATCCTCTAAGTCACTCTCACAAATCAAGCACAAAACTCACTAAACCGCATCACTAACCCACTAAAGCATATCCTAGGATCTCCTAGGTTCCCAACCTTACCCAGCCCTCATTTGTTGAAGGATTTCAACCAATGTCAACTAACTTCCTCATGAATATAGTCACATGCAACAGAGATCAGATAATCCTTCGAGTAAAAGACTCAATGCTAGAACGTTGGACTCAGGCAAGAGATGCGTAATAGGGTCAAATCCATCACTCTAATATTATTTAACCCGTGCCACATGTGACTTAGCATATTCACTTAGAATTCAGTTCACACCACCAAAAGTTCCACAAAGCACAAAGCACAAAACAAGCATACTCTAATCAAGCCATTTTATCCACTTATCCGACATATAGACTAGCATGCAATACTAAAGCTCATACAATCAGGCATATAAAGGAATCTCTCTTATCATATAATACTGAGCAGATCCTTAGCCCTAATCTAACATGCGATTCACATAGTCATATAATATCACATAATAAACATGTATTGGTACTTTGGGAACCACTTACTTGAGCCCGACCGATTGGACGAATCACACCCCTTTCTTTGATTAAAAATCCTATTTACTTAAATGTTTATTTTATAAAATTTTTCACCAAGTCCACAGTTTGAGTTCAGGGACACCCAAGAGTATGCCCGAATCCCTCAAACAAAGGCTCTGATACCATAATGTAACGACCTAAAAATTAAGGGTAAAAATTTCATTTTTATTTTAGTCCAAACACTAATATAACTTTTGATCAAACATTGAAGAGCTTTTTGAATAAAACAATTATCAGAGTTCATTCCCAAAAATCACATATTGCGGAAAACACAAGTGTATGCGCTGCGATCGGCCCGAGCTCTCTCATTTGAAAACTCGAGTACCTGAAACATAAGCTGAAAACCGTAAGCACAAAGCTTAGTGAGTTCCCCAAATACCACATACCATACATATCAAATGAGCCATACATATCATACATAACCGTGAACCATACATTTCATCCAAATACCATAATCAATAAGAGTGCTATTTGCCAACCATAGTCTTGCCAGTATGACACGAGCCGACTTGTGGTCTTTCTTGCTAGGCTGTAGGCCACAACCCTGGGTCTTACAGACAAGTGCCAAGAGCCACCTCCTTGTCTTCCATGCAAGCATCACAAAGACAACTAGCATACAAACTATACTACTTAATTAATTACTTGCCAGAGCTCAGACTCTGGTCTTGCATACAGTGTGACAGGAGCCGCCTCTGGTATTTCATACATAATGCCAAGGGCTAACCCCGGGTCTTCCTACAATACATAAACCAAATGGGCCGGCATTGGTGCCTTCGACCCATACGACAGTGAGGATACTCACATCGAATGCAGAAACCCGCTGAAAGAAATCCCTAGCTACTGCCTTGAGGACACCTTCGATCTAATAGATAAAAATAACAACAAATAAACAATTATATTCCATTCCTAGGCCTACTAACCATACTTGGGGTAAAATGACAATTTTACCCTTGACCCCGAACAAGAACCAAAACTGATGCCCAATTCCCATACCAGAAAGGCCCAAAACCAAAAGATCCACAAAGGCCCACTAATGGCCTAATTTTCCAAATTGGACCCAATTTCATATGGGTGTTATCCTAAGCCTATATTTCCTTGAATGCAATTCAGATTACCTCAAACACCCCCTTGGGACAAACCTGGTCAAAGACATAGGTTGAGTCTATGGGTTGCGCCATTGGGCTTAGTTAGTTCGGTCCATATGTATTCACGGTTTGGGCCTGTCCAGCCGTGTTTTGTTTTTAGGGTTTAGTATAAATATTGCATGCATGGATTATATTGATAACGCTTCTTGAATATTTTCTTAGACAAGTACTGTAACCCTAGCACGCCTCTAAAGTAGAAGTTCTTCATCGAGCTCTTCTGAGGTGTTGCTGTTTTAATCATTCGACATCCGTTTGATTCATTGTGTGTTTGTTCTTTGGTTTGCTTTCTATGTTATTTGTTAAGAATCTTATCGATCTTAAAGAGTTTTCAACTCATCAATTGGTATCAGAGCAGGAGACTGTGTAAATCATACGCATCTCTTCTGTTTGAAGAATTTTCTTAGGGTTTCCGCTTTTATTGGATCTGTTAAGCCGTCATTCCTTCATTGACGTTGTTCATAGATCTCGATATTACCCTATTCAATCTTTACAAGTCTGATTCTTAGCAAATATCTAAAGAAGGTCATCATGTCTCACGAAGATTCACAAACCAATCCGATCAATATCTCTAACAACATTGGATCCACAACCAGAATCCCGATTCTATACACTCAAGATGATGAAGTTTGGATGCATCACTTTGAGGACTATGTCGTTGGTTCTGAAGACAATGGTTATCTTATCTGGGAAGGAATAACATTGGGTCCTTTTGTTCATTCTGGAACAAATAGAACCATTAAGACTCAAAAGGAGTACAACAAACTCTTAACTGATGTGGACAAGATTCCTCGAAAAGAAAAAGATAAGTTGTTGTTTAATGTTAAAGCCATGAGAATGATCAGATTTTCTTTACAGTATGATACTTTTCGTTTGGTATCTAGTATGGGATCCTTGGCCCTTCTCTCTAAGGCGAAGAATATGGCAGAAGATGAAGAAGAGTCAGAATTGTCAGAATGTGATCTGACAAGCGAAGAGTATGCAATGATGGTTTGCAACCCAAAGAGGTTTGCTTGCAAAAAGTTCCCTGTTGCCAAGAACCGAAACTGGCAGGGAAGCTATAACTCAGAAAAGGCGCAAGAGGAGATCAAAAATAATGCTCAGAAAGAAGAAGAGAATAAGGAGACCAAACTGGTTGGAGACTCCGGATACGCTTGCAACTTCTGCATTGGAAAAAACCACTTTGCCAAAGATTGCATGTTAAGAAAGCTATCGGAGAAGAAGGAGGGTGAAGATGATGAAGCATACCATATGCGCAAGCTGGAGGAGATAAAGAAGAAGAAAGCCTCTAACAATTCTATGTTGTGCAGGAGAACGTTGTTGATGATGAGTTCGGTGGTGTAGAGGTCTGGTCTACAGATTCTGAAGATGAAGAAGTACGTAAACCCACACATGGTAGGGCATTTGTGGTGAAACAAGATAGTACTGAGTTTGCTGGGAGATGCTTGATGGTGATAGCTGGAGTGTCACAAATGGGGGGCTACACAACCGAAGGCGAGTATGATGAGGCGAATCTGAAGGAAGATAAGTGTTTTGCTGCCAAACATGTGAGCGAAAGGATCAACAACTACGATCAGTTGATCAAGAAGGTACAATCCATTATCGAATCAAAAAAATACCTGTAACAAACTATGAAAAGGAATTAAGCGAATTAAAATTTAAATTTTCTAGTTTAAGTGGCAGTATAATGCAAACATGCCTCGCAAATGCTAACCTAACCGATCGAATTAGCAGGGTGACATCCAAGAATGAGGAGCGAAGGATGCGGATAGAGAAGACGGAGTTAGAGTTAGTTAGGGCGAGAGATGAAGTTATTTATTTGCAACGTGATAACTTGAAACTTTTGAAACAAAGAAACATTTTTTGCTTGATTGCTAAACGTTTATATACTAATATCACTCAATTACATTTAGATTGTGAAATTGGCAAAAAGATTCACAAAATGATTTTTCCCTTCCTGGAGTTAAAGGAGGACGAAGTTGATATTGATGGTTATAACTGTGAATCTATTGTTTCTTCAGATAACATCTCTGACGCCTATAGGATTGGTCTAGACAAAATCGAGTCCTTTATCAAGTCCAAAGACCATAAGGACATGCTTAAAAATCTTTTAGATGAGAATGATAAATTGAAAATCAAGACCGAAACCATACATAAATTTGATTCGTTGAGTACCAACTTGAGTTCAGAAAACAAGATAAACATAGAAAACACTTTTGTATTTGACGAGGACAGTGATATGAGTGAAATTTCTGCAGAGGATGTGGTTGACTGTTCAGAAATTGTCAAAAGCGAAGCCGAACCTACCAAAGGTCTTATATCTGAGAATTCGGTTGAGTTCGCTCGGATATCCCAAGATAAATCCAAAGTTCTGAAACCGAAGACAGTGGTTTGTTGGATTAGGTGTCTAAGTTCATAACTATTTCTGGAATGTACTTGACCCGATTAGCACGGTCCATTTGGGTTGCATGGCATCATGCATTTGGATAGACTAAAATGAGAGAAATAACACTTAAGGTTTATTAATATATTATAAGTTCTAATATATTAATAGTATTATTTAATTAGTATTGATCAAAAATTAATTTGGAATTAATTAAGTGATCAAAAGAAGACTAATTAAATATATGGGTTGATTGTGTAGATCATCCATACTTATATAGTGGGCTAATGCTCGATGGATTATCAAGTTGGGCTAAAACCGATTAGGAATCTCCATGGATGCTCCATGGTGGTTATAAAACCCATGGGTCATGGAAATGAAAAGTCATGACAATTAGGGTTTACATGGTGTAACCCTAATTGTACGCACTATATAAGCATCCTTATGTTCACCGAAAATCGGCCACTAAGCATACAAGTGAGGGATAGCCGATTTCAAGAAGTGTATCATTTCTCTCTAAGTTATTCCAAGTGCATTTGGTGTTGTGTGAGACATTTGAGGCATCACACTTGAGGTGCTAGGCTCACAAGGTTTTCAAGGAATCCTAACAACTACAAGGTATGTGTTTCCTACTAACTTTTGTGTTTAAAAGTTCCCCATGTATGCTAGATAGGTTTTGAACCCTGGAAAAACAATTTTGCATGTATCATAGATAAAACATAAATCCAAGGTTTCTAGGGTTGCATGTACACCATAGGAGTGTTAGAATGCTCAAAACCCTTCAGTGGTATCAGAGCCAAGGCTTGTTTGTTTGATACTTGATGCAAAATTGTGAAAAAAACTCAGTTTTTCTGCACTCTGAAGCATGAACTCGTCGAGTCCATGGGGGGACTCGATGAGTCCATGACCAAATTCATCCTACTCGATGAGTAGGCTCTTGCACTCGATGAAAAGGAGCCCCTGAATGTAGATTTTCGAGTTTTGCTGCTGGAAATGGACTAGAAACATTACCCTAAACTGTTTTGGTGTTATAAAACTTGTTTTAGATGGTGTAATGTTTGTTTTAATCCATTTACAATAGCTAATATCAAAATTTCATGTTTCTATGTGTTCATATGTTCTTGAAATTTTGATAGGAATATTCATGTTCTTATGAGTTCTTGATAGATCATAAGAATTGCTTGTTTAATGTTTAATTCATGATCTTTATGTGTTTTAATGGAATCCATAATTTGTCCTCAAGTTATGGATTACCAAAAGTCTTTCTTTTAAAGTCCATTAAAGAAACACATAGGTTACATAAAATGAAAAGTCACTCATTTTATTACATCATTAACTCATTAGTTTTGAAAGATGAAAAGTTTTGAAAGTTACAAAACTTGCCCTCAAGTTTTGGAACATGTAAAGTCATTCTAAAAACTTTAGTTCCAACCCCTAGAAATTTAAAAGTTAAAATTCAACTCTTATACTTTATAATATTATAAGTTAATAATATATATATATATATATATATATATATATATATATATATATACATATATATGTATAAGAACCAAATCGTTTTACCGTTAGTAGGCCTTATTCACGAAGCCGGTCTATAAGGGGGGTATAAGGTTGTTGCTTATAAAATGACAGCTTAATGGGTGTCCACTCTCACCCACCGCTTCCTTGAGTGGTGGAGAGTCGTTAGCCGAACGGGTAGGACAAGGACTTCTAAATCTTCATTAAAAGTTTGATGAAAAATAAAGTAACTAAATGTTTTTTTTTTTATAATTTCCCAATCTTAGTTACTTTAGGAAAATGTGAATAAGGTGCTAACCCATGAAATTACACTTGCACTTTGATTAAGTCGTTAGTGGAGCGTGTGTGGTTAACCGACACACTAACCTGGACTTAACAAGGTAGGCAAAGGGTAACTTAATATTTATCATAATATCGGTGGAGCGCGTATGGTTAACCGACACATCGATTGAGGGGTAAATATTAAGGGTACCAAGTAATTTGCATGGTTACTTCACACCTTGTTTTGTGATCCTCGACATCTCAGTCACAAAACCTGAAGGGCACACTCGAGATTGAAACATGCCATTGAAAAGTTCAATGAATCTCAAAGAATCTAGGAGTTTCAAAAACCAATTAAAACCTAATAGTTTATTTCGTTTTTCATGGTGGAAATTGGTGAATCATCATTCACCTACCTTCAAATATTTCATAGCCTGGATTACGACAACCCTCTTCTGAGTTATAAAATATTGTGTTGGGTCCTAGCCTTAATATTACATTTGGGTGTTTTATTAAGGACTATCTTTATATCTAATATAAATTTGTCTTTCTTTTTTTCAGATGTCTTCCAACAATGCTGCTTCTGGCTCAAACCCTACTGACTCCTTCTCTCTCATGAACCTTTGTGGGAGAGTCATCTTTGATGGATCCAACTTTACGGATTGGATCAGGAAGATCAGAATGGTCACTCGGTATGAGGACAAGGAATATGTCCTCGAAAAGGAGCTTAAAGAACTCGAGCCGACTGCTACTCCTGAGGAGGTCGCTGAATATCAGGCCCATGAAAGAGATGCTACCAAAGTGGCATGCATCATGTTGGCCACTATGACAGACGAGCTCCAAAAGTCCTATGAGGACTACTATCCTTTGAGATGCACCAGGATTTGATGGACCACTACCATCAGAGTGCTCGTCAAGAGCGATATGAGATCATCTCCTCCATGATAACAACCAGGATGAAGGATGGTGAACCCATCACGGGCCACATGCAGAAAATGCAAAGGTATGTGGACCGTTTGCTGAAACTGAATGTGAACTTCCCAGAGGAGTTGGAAATAGATATTATTTTGCACTCCTTACCTTCGTGTTATGATCAATTCCTCATGACATACCACATGAACAAGGAGGAAGTTACAGTCAGCAAACTTCAAGGACTCCTGAAGACCGCTGAAAGTGGTCTTAAGGGTAAATCGGTTGTTACCACTCCTACTCCAAACTCCACCCCTGTCTTGGCAATCGGGAAAGGTAGGGGAAAGAAGAGGAAGAACCCTTCGAAGGGTACCAAGGGAAAGTCCCTTGATGGCTCCTCTTCAAGTGGAACCAATAAAGGTTTCATCACTCCTTCTTCTGAACCAAAAGAGGTTGAATGCTTCTATTGCCATGAAAAATCGCATTGGAAGCGGAACTGCCCAAAGTACCAGCAAGATGTGAAGGATGGGAAAGTAAAACCTAACCATGCAGGTATTTACACTATATTGTCTAATAACTCACCCCATTCTAATTCTTTGGTCCTTGATACCGGTTGTGGTATTCATATTTGTTCTGATTTGCAGGGACTAAGAAGAAGTGAGAATGTGGAGCATGGAAAGATAAACTTGATCATGGGGAATAGGAAAGCTTCACTTGTCACCAAGATTGGAGTTTATACTTTGTTGCTAAGTAGTGGGTTTACATTAGATTTGAATAAATGTTGTTACTCGCCTGAAATGGCAAGAAATATTATTTCCTTTCATGCTTTGTACAAACAAGGTTTTACCTTTTCATTTGATAATGATAGTAGTGGTATTTATGCTTTCTTTAATAATGTTCTTTATTTTAAAGCATTACCTTGTGATGGTGTGTATGATGTTGTGTATTGATTCTCCTAATAACAACTTGGATAAAGAATCATTATGGCATTGTCGTCTTGGACATGTAAGCAAGAAACACATAGGCCAACTCCAAAAGGATGGAGTCTTGGAGTCATTTGATCTAAAGTCAGATGATAGTTGTGAATCATGCTTACTTGGGAAAATAAAAAAGTCACCCTTCACTGGTACATGTGCTAGGGGTGAAGGTTTGTTGGATCTTATACACACTATTGTGTGGACCCTTCAAAACTGCCACAAGGGATGCTAATCGTTATTATGTGAGTTTTACTGATGATTATAGTAGATATGGTTATGTCTACTTAATCAAGCATAAGTCAGAGACCTTTGAAAAGTTCAAAGAGTTCAAACCGGAAGTGGAGAATCAGTCGGGCAGGAACATTAAGATGCTTCGATCCGATCGAGGTGGTGAGTATCTTAGTATAGAGTTCGTTGACTATCTTAAGCAATGTGGGATTATCTCACAATTGACACCTCCCAGGACACCACAGTTGAATGGTGTGGCTGAGAGGTGCAATCGAACCTTTTTGGATATGGTTCGTTCCATGATGAGTCGAGCTTCACTACCAATCTCATTCTGGGGGTATGCCTTAGAGACTGCCGCCCATATCCTTAATCTAGTCCCTACAAAGAAGGTTGCCAAAACACCTCATGCGATGTGGACCATAAAAGTTCCCAATCTGGACCACATCAAGATTTGGGGTTGCGAGGCTTTTGTGTGGCGTGAGTCTCACGATAAGCTCGAACATCGAAGTGAGAGGTGTATTTTCATCGGTTACCCACATAGATCCTTTGGTTACCTCTTCTACACACCCAGTGATAATGTGGTCCTTGTAGCAAGGAGAGAGGAGTCTTTCACGAGAGAGAATTAATAAGACAAGGAAACAATGGGAGGCAAATTGACCTTGAAGAAATTCAAGAGTCAAGTGGTGAAGGAACCTCAAACCCTAGCAATCAACCTGAGGAGGAAACTCCTGTTGATCCGACAGAAGCGTCTGTACCTCTGAGGCGTTCCACAAGAGTTAGGAATGCACCTGAGCATTACTATAGTTTCCATATTACTGCGGATGGTGATACACTTATCAGTGATAGCACACTGGTAAGTCTGGATGAACCTAACAGCTACACGGAAGCCATGACAGGCCCTGAGGCTGCTAAATGGAAAGAGGCTATGGACAACGAGATATAATCCATATATGACAATCAAGTTTGGAACTTGGTTGACAATGTTCCAGGTCGTAAGATAGTTGGGTGCAAGTGGATCTTCAAGAAGAAGACTGACATGTATGGTAATGTACACACTTATAAGGCGTGACTGGTTGCAAAGGGTTTTTATCAAACTCCAGGAGTTGATTATGATGAGACCTTTTCACCAGTAGCGAAGATTAAGTCTATTAGGGTTATATTAGCCATTGCTGCATTTAATGATTATGAAATTTGGCAAATGGATGTCAAAACCGCTTTCCTTAATGGAAAGTTGGCTGAGAATGTTTACATGAGTCAGCCAGAGGGTTTTGTCAGTGCAGAGTACCCTAATAGAGTGTGCAAGCTTGAGAAATCCATCTATGAATTGAAACAAGCACCTCGCAGATGGAATCTTTACTTCGATGAGAAGGTCAAAGAGTTTGGATTTTCGAGGAGTGAAGATGAATCTTGTGTATATGTCAAGGCTAGTGGGAGTATAGTAAGTTTTTTTGGTATTGTATGTGGATGATACACTACTCATAGGAAATGACATCCCAACTCTGCAGGAAGTTAAGTCCTAGCTTGGGAAGTGTTTTGCTATGAAGGACCTTGGAGAAGTTGCCTATATCCTAGGGATAAGGATTCTGAGAGACAAGAGTAAAAGACTAATTGGACTTAGTTAGAGTACCTACTTGGAGAAGGTGCTGAATAGATTCAGATGCAGAACTCCAAGAAAGGAGAGTTACCGATCCAGAGTAACGCCAGACTGAGTAAAACTCAGAGTCCGAGTACAGAGGCTGAGATAGCAGAAAGGAGTCGAGTACCGTATGCTTCCATTGTAGGCTCGATCATATATGCTATGACTTGTACTCGTCCTGATGTGGCCTTTGCATTGAGCATGGTCAGCAGATATCAGGGGAACCCTGGAAAGGTTCACTGGACTGCAGTAAAGAACATTCTCAAGTACCTGAGGAGGACTAAGGACTGGTTCCTTACCCTCGGTGGGAGTGATGACTTGAGAGTATTAGGGTATGGTGATGCTAGCTTCCAGACTGATAGGGATAATTTCCGCTCTCAGTGAGGCTGGGTCTTTACCTTAAACGGAGGAGCAATTTCTTGGAAAAGTTCCAAGCAGGAGACATTGGCTGATTCAACTTGCGAATTAGAGTATATAGCGGCAAACGAGGTAGCAAAGGAGGATATATGGCTAAAGAACTTCATTAGAGACCTTGGAGTTGTACCAGCTATAAAGGAGCCTATAGAGATTCTCTATGATAGTGAAAGTGCAGTTGCCTTAGCAAAGGAACCAAGGGATCACGGGAGATCCAGACACATCAACAAAAAATATCATTTCATCAGACATAGAATAGAAGAAGGACTCCTCGTGGCAAAGAGGGTATCATCGGATGAGAACCCAACAGATAGCTCGTGGTAGGGTTAAGCATCTCCAGAATGCAAGGAGCATAGGGCTGAAGGATGATATTAGTTTTAGTAGTTAGATAGCTTTGAAATGTGTAAAGTGTAATTGACATTTGATGATGAATAAAAGTTGTATTTATTTATGAGTAAAGTGTTGCTATCTTTTGTCAATCATTTACTATCGTTTCTTTTTGCATGTTTTGACTTCCAGAATAATTATGTTTGGTATATCATATTAATTGAATTCTCCACAGTCGGTCATATGTTGGAAGTAGGTATGAATCATCATGAGTTGGTTGTAGAGGTCTAAGATGTTTGACATGGATACAACACTCATGGCTGCTCATAAGTTCTGAGTATTGGATTTAACCCACGCTCGCTGGTATCACTTCATGGAGTTTATCTCGAGTGATCGCGAGACGGTAATATCATATAAGTCTTCAAACCTAGAGATATGACTAGTTTCCAATGAGTTGGTTATGCATTGATTGTACGAAAACGCATGCATTGATTCTACGAAAACGCATTGGTAACTCGATGTTATAAAACGTGCCCTTGTGTATAATTCAACCAGTAGTAGAACAAGCATATGAGTCGAAGTTTATCTGTTCCTTCTTGGATTAGAAGCGATATCTGGGCCCTTCGATGATTTTGTGTTGACCCATGTACAAGGCCCGGTCAGAACCAAGTTGATGTGTTCAATTAAGTTCTATGTCAAACAAATCAGAAATCGAGAAACAAACTACTGGACAATAAGTAAGACATTGTTCCATGTATTTGTCCGACTGATATCTAGAACAGAGGATTATATGATCACTTATCTTAAATCGCGTATCATCATCATCTCAGTTCCGAGAGACCTTGAAAGAGCTACGATTGCTGATCGGTTCCTGAAGTCATTCTTGCAGTTATAGTTATTAGACTTATCCAAGTGGGAGACTGTTGGATTAGGTGTCTAAGTTCATAACTATTTTTGGAATGTCCTTGACCCGATTAGCATGGTCCATTTAGGTTGCATGGCATCATGCATTTGGATAGACTAAAATGAGAGAAATAACACTTAAGGTTTATTAATATATTATAAGTTCTAATATATTAATAGTATTATTTAATTTGTATTGATCAAGAATTAATTTGGAATTAATTAAGTGATCAAAAGAAGACTAATTAAATATATGGGTTGATTGTGTAAACCATCCATACTTATATAGTGGGCTAATGCTCCATGGATTATCAAGTTGGGCTAAAACCCATTAGGATGCTCCATGGATGCTCCATGGTGGTTATAGAACCCATAGGTCATGGAAATGAAAAGTCATGACAATTAGGGTTTACATGGTGTAACCCTAATTGTAACACACTATAAAAGCATCCTTATGTTCACCAAAAATCGGCCACTAAGCATACAAGTGAGGGCTAGCCGATTTCAAGAAGTGTATCATTTCTCTATAAGTTATTCCAAGTGAATTTGGTGTTGTGTGAGACATTTGAGGCATCACACTTGAGGTGCTAGGCTCACAAGGTTTTCAAGGAATCTTAACTACTACAAGGTATGTATTTCCAACTAAATTTTATGTTTAAAAGTTCCCCATGTTTGCTAGATAGGTTATGAACCTTGGAAAAACAATTTTGCATGTATCATAGATAAAACATAGATCCAAGGTTTCTAGGGTTGCATGTACACCATAGGAGTGTTAGAATGCTCAAACCCCTTCATGGTTTACGAAAAAGTACAAACTGTACCAAATCAGGTATACACCACAGCAGGAGTTACCCAGAAACACGCAGCCGAACTTACAGCCATAGTAAACGAATAGAACGCAGGTGGTTGTGATAATTATTTTTGGTCTGCTCCAATTGACAATGCAGACGAAACCGTTGGTTTATCAGAAAGAACATCATAGAGGTTCAAATGCAGATATGTGGCAGAACCACTCAACAAGCCTACAAGCTTTGATGTACCAAGCACAAGTGGTAACAAGAAATTCCAAGTGAACCAATGAAGGCCGCAAGCGAAACCTCTTCATTGAAGAGCGAAACTCATGCTGAGAGACTGAAGCCAAGGGCAAACATACACAAGTCTCAAAAGCAGCTTGCTGAACAAAAACGCCATCGAAACAAAAGATATCAAAAGAATCTCAATGAGAGGAAGCAATTTTGGAACTCCCAAAACTCCAATTATGTTCGCACAGAAAAGGCGTCAAATCTCAAGGCGAAAGTAGGATCAAAGGATAATTCTGATCCGTGCACTCATTGCCAATCCGTTAGTCAAGCAAACTGAAAGACCAGTTTCGGTCCCAAATCTTGCAACGATAAGAACCGAAAGACTGGTTTCGGTTCTAAACCCCATTCTCCTCATTCTTGACCAAAGCAGAATCCTAACAAGGATGTGAAGGATAGCAAGGGAAAAGGGAAGCTCGTCTCTGAATACAAAACGCAAACAAAGAAGACGTCAGCTAACCCTAGGAAACACGAAAACAAGTTGTTAAGAATCAAAACAAAAATTCTCAATCTGATTTAAACAAACTCAAGGTCTTTACCATGAAAAGGAAAGACGAAACCACACTAATAAAAATAACTTATTTGGTTGATCTTTATATTGCTATTCCCTATTCTGTAAAAGGCTCACGTGGACCCAAGCAACTTTGGGTTCCTAAATTTGCGTCATTTTTGCAGGTTATAAGTGACGAGCAGTTTGACGACGAATGGTACATTGATAGTGGCTGCTCACGTCACATGACAGGAAGGAGGGAAGAGCTAAGGGAGTTTTAGGCGCTTAAGGATGGTGGATGTGTCAAATACGAGAATAATTCATATGGCACGATCAAAGGCTACGAAATGATCACAAACGTTGAATTCTCAATCCGGAAGGTAGCATATGTAGAGGGATTGCAGCACAATCTCATCAGTGTCTCTAAACTGGTTGTGGGAACTGGCTTGAAGGTTTCGTTCGATGATGAAGGTTTGGAGATTGTTGAAAAGAGGACGAAGGCTGCCCTGTTAAAATCCAACGGAAAAGGAGAAATGTATCCTCTAAATCTTAACCTAATTCAAGGAAAGCCAGCTGTATGACTTTTAACGAAAGCACACTATGACGAAAGTTGTCTATGGCACCGAAGGCTCTCACATCTCAACTTTAAGGATATCAACAAGTTGGTTATCGGTGATCATGTACGAGGACTTCCACTTCTCAAATTTGATAAGGAACACTTGTGCGCAGCATGCGAGATGGGAAAGCATAGCCGAAAGAGTCATCCCATAATTGTCAACACAAAGATCATCGAACCTCTTGAGCTTCTTCACATCGATCTATGTGGTCCTTCGGCCTTAGAAAGCATCGGTGGTAGTAAGTACATTTTAGTAATTGTTGATGACTTTTCATGATTCACCTGGGTTTTATTTCTTAAACAGAAATGAGAGGCAACTCCAAAGGTCAAAGCATTTATAAAGCAAGTGGAACTTCAACTGCAAAAGGTGGTTAGAAATGTCCGAAGTGACAATAGGCTGGAATTCAAAAACTAAGAGTTTGAAGAATTTCTCGCTGAAAAGGGAGTGTCTCACAACTTCTCTGCTCCCTATACTCCACAGCAAAATGGCGTAGTTGAAAGGCGAAACCGTTCGTTGTGTGAAGCGGCCCGAACCATGCTCCGTTTCGCTTCCCTACGTCTGTACTTTTGGGCTGATGCAATTGCAGCTGCTTGCTATACCCAGAACCCAGCCTTCCTCAATAAGAGATTTTCCATAACTCCATACGAAATCTTGAATAATCGCAAGCCAAATGTCAAGTTCTTCCATGTGTTCGGTTCAAGGTGCTTTATTTTCAACTCCAAAGAGAATCGAAACAAGTTCGATGTAAAGGCATATGAAGGGATTTTTCTTGGTTACTCGCTAACTTCAAAGGAATATAGGGTTCTGAATAAATGTTCAAAGAAAATTGAAGAAACCTACTATGTCACCTGTGATGATGATTACGTGAAGAAACTTCAGTCAAGCAAAGGACCAACGGAGGAAATCTTTCCAAAATCATGTCAAGTCTTGGTTCCAATTTCCAATCTATATGAAGAATACATGTTGCTCTTTGATGAACCAGAGAGAGCAATTCACTCTGAGACAAAGGCAGCTGACAACAAGATCGACAACTTGAAGAAAATTATCGATGAAGCAACAAAAGAAATGGAAAGCGAACATCAAGGACCAACCGAACAGCCAGGTCCAAGCGAACCTCGAGATCAAGGCGAACCCCAAAGCTCGAGCGAACCTACTCATAGATGTTCTACATTCCAGGGGGAGAGCTCATCTATACCAAGGCGACCTGACTTACCATTCCAGGGGGAGAACCGATCTCCAACAATGACCCATGAAATTTCATTCGAGGGGGAGCATTCTGAACCCGATGTTGAAATAGTCTCATCATTCAAGGGGGAGAATCATAATACAAATGATGATTCAGATACTCAATCAGAATTGGAAGAGGAAATAAATGCCGAATTGGATCCAGCCTATGATCCAAACTACCCTCCTCTCACGAAATGGACAAGAGATCATCCAAAAACTCAAGTAATCGGTGAATCGTCTGAGGGAGTTCTTACTCGGTCTCAAATAAAAGCGAAGCAAACTGCTCTGTTCTCTCAAGTAGAATTTTGCATGTTTAATTCGTTCGTCTCGAAAATAGAACAAAAAACAGTTAATATTGCACTCGATCACTCCGATTGGGTACATGCAATGCAAGAAGAACTCCATGAGTTTGAGCGAAATCGATTCTGGAGACTGATTCCCACACCAAAGGATGCATCTGTGCTTGGATTAAAATGGGTATTCAGGAACAAGATGGATAAAGAAGGGAACGTAATTCGCAACATGGCAAGGCTGGTAGTCAAGGGATATTGTCAGGAAGAAGGTATAGATTACGAAGAAACCTTCGCTCCTGTAGCAAGGTTAAAATCATTTCGAATCTTTCTGGCATATGCTGCACATAAAAACTTTGAAGTATTTCAAATGGATGTCAAGCGTGCCTTCCTGGATGGAGAACTAGAGGAGACTGTATATGTTGAGTAACCACCGGGTTTTGTGAACGAAAGGTATCCTGATCATTGCTATATTCTGGATAAAGTCGTCTATGGTTTGAAGCAAGCTCCTAGACCCTGGTATGAAACCCCTACTCGATTTCTAAAAATGTCCAAGTTTAAACAATGTTCGGTTGAACCAACCTTCTTTTGCAAGAAAGAGGGTGACCACTTAATGATCGTCCAAATTTACGTCGATTCCATCATCTTCGGTTCCACGAATCCCAGCCTAACAGCTGAATTCAGGAAGTTGATGGAGACTAAGTTTGAGATGAGCTCAATGGGTCCAATTAACTTTTTCCTTGGCTTGAATATTAGACAGGGACCCGAAGGCATATTTATCAATCAGGAGGCTTACATAAAGACCCTACTGGCTAAGTTTGGCATGATGGGAGATTCCAAAGTAAAGGTTCATATGGCATATGGAACGAAGTTAATACCATCTCTAGAGAAACCGGCTGCTGATATGACTCTCTATCGTCAAATGATAGGGACTCTAATGTATCTAACAACTAGTAGACCAGACATTATGTTTTCTGTTTGTTACTATGCCAGGTTCCAAGCTAATCCACGTGAACCTCATATGGTGGCTGTTAAGAACATCTTCAGATATTTGAAGCGAACCTCATCTCTCGGTCTGTGATCCTGCTAAATCAGGATTTTTCGTTCAAGCATTCTCTGATGCAGATCTTGGAGGATGCAGTTTGGACCGAAAGAGCACTACAGGCGGATGTCAATTCCTCGATGGTAAGCTCGTCAGCTGGCAGTCCAAGAAATAAACATGTGTTTCACTCTGTACAACCGAAGCTAAATATATTGCTGCAACATCTTACACTTCCCATGTCATTTGGATTCAAATCCAATTAAGAGATTATAGGCTGAATATAAAGAAGATTCCTCTTTATTGTGATTTAGAAAGCGCTATTCGAATATGTCACAATCCAGTGCAACACTCCAAAACGAAACATATAGCACTGAGATACCACTTCATCAAAGATCACGTTGAAGATGGTAATGTGGAAATCCACTTTGTTAGATCTGCTGATCAACTAGCTGACATCTTCACGAAAGCCTTACCTGAAGTAAGTTTTAATAAAATCCTCCAAGGCTTAGGAATGATGGAAGCTGAATCAGTACTGAAACTACTTTCGCGTCATTAAAATTGAAAAAGCGAAATAGAGCGAACGCTCGGTCTATTTCGGCTCCGGTTTTTTCGGGAACCGAAATGAACCGAATGCTCGGTCCATTTCGCTTCACTAGTTTTAGGTGAAGTTTTGGTTGTATACTTTGTACACTATGTATATCTTTTCTTAGTTCATTTCTTCTCATAAAATTCAAAAATATTTTCCTTTCTGTTTTTATTTCTTTTTCAGAAAATTCATAAAACTAAAAAATATTTTCCTTTCTGTTTTTATTTCTTTTTCAGAAAATTCATAAAACTCAAAAATATTTTCCTTTCTGTTTTTATTTCTTTTTCAGAAAATTCATAAAATCTAAATTTTTTTTTTGTTGTTCTTGTTGCTTTTTATAAAAATCAAAAATACCAAAAATATCACTGAAAGGTATCATGGATCATTCAAATGATGGAGCTGGGACATGTATAACACTCTTTATCTATGTACTAGCTAAGTGTCCCTAGAAGCATGCTGCTGCATGTCGACCGAAGCCTCCAAGACTTTGAGTGAAGCCTTACTGATTCGATATATACAAATCGTTTCTTCCCAATTAGGCTGATAAACTCACTCAAGTCATGAGCTACCTTACTCTTCTCACATTGAGTTAAGAGTTGTCTGCTCGGTCCTTACTATATAGCAGAGGTACTTTCGGTTCTTTAACCACTTATTCTTATTTCTCCATCTCATTTCGGTTCATAATCCTAACCCTTAAGACTCTCAGAATTTACCACTGAGGTTTATGGTTACACAATATTTGTGTTAATGATCTTAGCTTCGTTTCACCACGTGCTAAGTGAAACCCAAAATCCAATACCTATAACGAATTGACAGTGAACAATCAACTGTTCTAGCTTTCACCCAAGTATTAACGAAACTACTATTAATTGTTGGTACCAAGAAATCTCTTTTTAATTTTTGTGCGATCTTTATGAAATTGTCTGACACCAAGGCTTTTCTTCCCATAAGATCCAGTTTATTTTTGTTTTTGAGATTTCTACAAAACTCACCAAGTCACTGAATATATTCTCTAACCTACTTGTTTAATAGGCCACACTGGTCTCACAAGTACTTCATCCAACTTTTGGTCTTTTGTCAAGTACTGAAGTTCGGTTGAAGCTAAGCCACCCCTTATAGCTTAAATTTGAAAAGATGCCTTTCAATGTTTCTTAATAAACATTTGATCGTATTTCAATGAGAAACCACACAGAAACTTCTAAGTCTCTCTTGACTTTGAAGGAAGCGATTCGTGCCCGGGATCCATAGTTTCGTGTCTAAATAGACATCAGATAAATCCCAAAAATGCTTTGCTTTATTTCTTTTCTATTGGCACACTCTTGCACGAAGATCTTTATGATTTTCCCAATTCTTGTTCGTGGTACTAATGGCAATTTTTCAGATTTGATGCTTCGGTTGTAAATGCTATGGTGGTACACTATGTAAAGGCGTGAACATTACCAGATTTATATGAAGCGAAAGGGTTTTGTCACTGTTTGAAAAGGAATTTGAAAAGTTTTCGAAGTTGAAACGGCGGTAAACGGTTCCTAACATCACACTTGACGACGTCTTCCTAGGGAAACACAGCTGTCAAATCGCGCTTTTTCAGGCGCCGGTTCAGAAGTTCGTCGCATCATTACTGTGGATTCTTTCTCTCTCCTGGAAATGGTCTATAACGTTTTCTCACACCCCTTGTACAACTTTACCAATTCACAACTCTCTCAAGAACACCTCGACGAATTTCTACTGTTCATCTCTTTCTTCAAGGTTCAACAATGGCGGATTCTTCTTCTGTTCATGAACAAACTGCCTAGTCCTCTCTTCTCACCATTAAACCAAATGAAAACCTCATCATTGATCTCTCACCTTTCCAGTATGATCCCTACATGCTGCAAGTGGTTGAATGCCTCAAATATTCACCACTTGTAGTTGCCCTAACCAAGGTGGAGTATGTTCCAATGTCGCTACTTTCTCAGGTCTACTCAACCGCTGTCTATGATAAAGCCAACGAGCGAATTTTATTTGAGATCTTCAATCAAAAGACGTCGATTTCAAAAGCTAGGTTTTGTCTGTTGCTAAGGATTGCTATCGACGACTCCATGATCAACCCTGATTCCATTACCACCACTCAACTGTTCACAATGTTCTATGATATGGGGTACACTGAGGTTCTCACCACTCTCACAAAGTTCAAGAAATCATGCCTTCCTCCTCAGTGGAATGGTCTTTTTACCCTCCTCTTCAAGGGTTTATCGGAGAGGGTTGCAGGTTCTGATGGAGCGAGCAAGGCGTTTATGACCCTTCTCTACGGTCTGTACGATGGGGTCAACATGGACTTTGGGTCTATCTTATGGTCTCAACTGGTTCAAAGTCTTAGTTCTACTTCACGCTACTACGAAATATCTTGCGCTAGGTTTTGGACTCTCGTTACTCAATGGGCGATGAAGAAGCTTCAAGTTCCAACAATGGCAGACTCACTGATGTCGTCTATTGCTGCTTTCCACACGACGAAGATAATTGTCTCCGATCCATCGAAGTTTCTATTTATTGGTTAGGTTCCGGAATCCATGTACAGGTGTTTCCAGTGAAAGCAAAGTGATAGCTGAGTACAAGAAGCTACCCCCTACACGACCAAGGCGGCTTACACCCAAAATGCAAAGCTCGCTAGACGCAGTAGATAAACCAGAAAAAAGAGGGAAGAAGCCTGAAAGAAAAAGGCAGAAGGAAGGTCAATCCTCTAAATTTTCTACTCCCAAGAAGCAAAAGTCTGAACAAGCAGCCCCTACTGCTCCAAAGAAACGCAAGAATAAGAAGAAGGCACACAAGCCGAAGGCTCCTTCTTCAAATGATTCTGACTACGTTTCATCTGGCCAACAGCCCGAACCAGAGTCCAGTGATGATGACGTTTCTCAACACGTGAGTTCTCTTCGAGGTAATTCGCCTCCACCCTCACCAGCTCATGAAGGTAACCGAAACTCACCTCCTCCTTCTCCTACACAATCGGTTCCTATTACCATTGCTCCGTGCCCACCTCCCATCTCATCCTCAACTACAACTTCAATTCCCATTCCCACCCCTTTATTCACCAAAGTTACCACAACAACTACTACTACAACCGAACCTAATGTTTGTGTCAATGTATCTGATACGGGGGCATCTACTTTCGAATCTGAACCCCCAATTTCCTCAAAACCTCTATCCCCACCTCCCTCACACGAATCTGACACTGTTCTTGGAGGAGCAAAAATGGAATTTGATTCTGTTTATTTTAGCCCATATCGAGTACAGAGCGATGATGATGATGACGCTCCTGTCACGAAGAGGCATATAAAGGATCTAAATAACAAGCTTGACCAATTGCTTTCTTCTTCCTCCTCTACTTAAGGTAAAGCATACTCTAAAGAAGCAATCAAGGCTATGTTGGCAACCTTTGTAAAGGAGCATGACACTTCCATTTCTAATGCTGTCAAGGCTATAGATGCTTCCACTTCCTCATGCCAGAAAGCTTCTAGTGTAGTTGCAAAATCCACCAAAGATTGCAAGCAAGCGACCGCAAAAGTCGAAAAACTAATTTCTGATGCTCAAAATTTTCTTGATTCTCTTCAGGCTGCAGCTTAGAAGAATGCTCGAATGGTGAATGCTTATGTTGATAATCTTACCAGCTGGCTTCAAGCTGAAAAGAAGCACTTGGAGGAGACACGCCAAGCCATCCAGTCTGCCAACACCGAGCTTCACACATCAGTTGATGCCCGTCATACTCAACTTGAAGCCGAACTAGCCGTGGAAAACAAGATAATGGATGAGCTGGATCGTTGAACTGCTCAGCTTAAAACTCAGAACTTAAAGCTCAAGATGGCAACCAAGGAAATTGAAGAACTTAAGTCTGAGCGACCAGTCGTCAAAAGCTCTGATGGTGATGTGTATTCTATTCTTTTACATCTTCTGGATGCACATGACTCGGTTCTTACTATCTTGGTTCGACGCCACTTGGCTGAGAAATTGAGACATGCTCTAGACATTCTAAGCAGGATTGAAGGTGTTCCAGAGACCGTTTTCCCTCCGAAACAAGGGGGAGAAAACGTTACCCAGGGTCAATCGCAACAACCTCCAATAAGCAAACCCATCACCTAACCAAAAGTCACTGCTGAACCGAAGGGTAATGAAGCTTTAGGCAGTATGAAGGACAAATGAAAGAAGATAATTGGTGATGATGATGATGTTGAAATCAAAGATATGGTTGAAACCGAACAAAAAGCTTCCAAAACCGAAAACCTTAAAATCAAGCCAACTGATCGAGAGCTTGAGGAAAAGCTTCGTAAAGCAAATGAAGAAGCTGAAAGGGAGAGGAAACAAAAAGAAGCGAACGATGCATTAGAACGAAGGAAATATATGTTCCCTCTGTGGACTATGGAAAAGCTTCTAAAGGAGGTAATTGAATCTCCAAGCACACATTGGCTCGAACCGGTCCTTTCATTTGATCTTGAGAATTCCAAGGATTCTCAATTTGATATGCCAATCACCCGAAAGGCGTTCATCTTTCATTATTTTGAGTCAACAGTTGCCATCCCCTCTCACAACAGTCAAGGTGTTGAAACCCACTTCAGCAGGGAATTTTATCAATGTCAAATTCAAGGTGACCCGAGGCTCAGACATTTCGGTTCACATGATCTCCCTAGCTGATCTGCCAAATTTGAATCCTCATGACTGGATTCTCCTGAACAATATTTTGTTGACTAATCAACAAGAGTATGAGCCTATCATTGATCACATTAAGAGAATGTTGGTGTGCTATATTCTTGAAGTCGCAAAGATGGATCAGGAAATCGCCTCTGCCTTGAGAAGGAAGCCCACTATCAAGCCAATAGGGAAGGCAAGCGACATCAACGCGATGATGAAGGGAAAAATCGACCCACAATTTCATACAGTCATGTTCACCAGGGCGAAGGTCAAAAATGCATGTTCGCTCTCGTTGACAAACACTTGTTCTCCACTTCCTGCTTGGAGCATATTCTCGATATCATACACAGGTGCAATCAGAACAGTGAAGCAGATAAGAAGATGTTTTCAGATATGCTTCGGTGGTATATTAACTTTTGTCAAACTCTTCTTGCCATCATACCAAAGCTGTTCATGACTGTGAAGAAAGTCACCGTTACTCAACCGAAGTGATCTCTCGCCTCAATTAGCGCAAAGGGGGAGATTGTTGAGTCTATGGGTTACGCCATTGGGCTTAGTTAGTTCGGTCCAGATGTATTCACGGTTTGGGCCTGTCCAGCCGTGTTTTGTTTTTAGGGTTTAGTATATATAGTGCATGCATGCATTATATTGATAACGCTTCTTGAATATTTTCTTAGACAGTTACTGTAACCCTAGCACGCCTCTAACGTAGAAGTTCTTCATCGAGCTCTTCTGAGGTGTTGTTTTAATCATTCGACATCCGTTTGATTCATTGCGTGTGTGTTCTTTGGTTTGCTTTCTGTTTTATTTCTTAAGAATCTTATCGATCTTAAAGATTTTTCAACTCATCAACATAAGTCAAAGTCAAAGTCAACGGTCCAAGTTGACCCAACTCGCCGAGTTGTCCTTCAACTCGTCGAGTTTCTCCATCAATCTACACAGATTGAGAAAGCCCAAGTCAACTCGCCGAGTTTACCCACCAACTCGTTGAGTTCCTCTATTCATCTGAAAATATCGGGGAAGACCGAGCCAACTTGTCGAGTTTATCCATAAACTCGCCGAGTTCGCTTAAAGCCCAACAGTTTAATTCATTAAGCACATAATCTATAAAGGCATAGTCACAAAGCATAGATCTGACTTCCTTGAGCTAGAAAACCACGTAAAGTTGCTAACTTTACTTTCATGCATGACTAGATGAAGCTCTTAAGCTTCAAATGAACTTAACACTCAACTTAATGCATACATGACCTCAAGATCCTCCTAAAGTTTGCACCTTTAAGCTCAAGGGTAGCAAAACAAACTCAGATCTGAAAGGATGAACCTTTACACCACCTATCTTATCCATAAACTAAAAAAGGAGGCAAAAGTTCACAATAAAACCCAAATGAGAAGATCTAAGCTATTAATCACCAAATTCCAGACTTTTTACCTCAAATGCTTGCTAAAAGTGTGATAGATTCTGGATCCCAAAGCTTCCCTCCAAGGTAAACAACTTCAAGCTCTTCCTAACCTTCACCAAGCACCAAAAGCACAAAAAAATCCACTCAAAACCGCAAGATTCCCAACAAGAGGCTCACAACTCGATTTAGGGTTTCACGAGGACAAGGAGGCTGATAAGGAGGCTGGTCAAAGAAGTTTAAGGCCTTTAAATAGGGTGCAAGACCGTAAAATTTAGGGTTTCCTTCTGGTTGGCCAACTCGTCGAGTTGAGGTTCCTCAACTCGTCGAGTTGCCTCATTAATCCCGTGGTCAAACCAACTTCTACTCGCCGAATTAAGGCTACTCAAATCGTCGAGTAGACCCACTAAATCCCGCGATTTTCCATCCTCAACACATCGATTTGGTTCCTCCAACTCGTCGAGTTCAACTCCAAATTGGTTTAACAACCTTCTAGATTCCGGGTGTTAAAACTCTCCCCCACTTAAATTATATTTCGTCCTCGAAGTCGATCCTTATTAACACCCATCGAACGACCAACCTAATGATCACAACCAAAAATCCTGCGCATAACCAATCTTCCCAAGACAACTGAAACCCAAACCGACACTTCTATCCCGAAGACAATAAACAGACCTTCTGCCTTGCAACCCACTTCCACCTTTCTAAGACCTGAAATCTATAATGGTCTGACTCCCTGACGGAACACTCACGCTGAAACCACTCCCTACCAAACTCTAAACGACTAGCAAACCAATCATAACACTTCCAATAATGTTCCATCCCGATCTACCGAAACCAACCTTAGAAAAGTTCTCCGAACCCGATGAAGAACGAATCCTCAAGCTCTCGAATAAAAACCAATCCTACCTCACCTGGAATCCGAAACCTAAAGTCTCAATGGTATGATTCCCTTTCATAACTCTCTCACCGAACTGCCACCAAGCCAACCTCATAGAGTCTCACACCACATAAAATGCCTTCAAATCCCTGATCACATTGATAATTCAAAGGGAAGCAAAATCACTGACCATATAACGCTGCAGAACACTTATACTCGACAAAAGGCTCAGATAATCCTTTGAATAGAAGATTCATCCATGCAACAATTAGACTCATACGAGAGTTGCGCAACTGGGTCAAATAAATTACTTTGATATTAGTTAATCCCCCTGTAAGTGACTTAGCATTTCCCAATCAACTAATTAGTCCACACACACGCGAGACCTAAACGACTAATACTGCCGGAAACACTGAAGCTGCCCGAAACACTGAAACTGCCCCCTGGCTGCTTTCCAAAATCCACTGAGACCTCACTGGTCCAATTTCGTGTGCCAGGCAACTGAATTACTGGGTCCAGCCCGGTTGCCGAGTCAAAATACTCCCACACAGTCGCCCCCTCGCGACTTCCGACAGAAAGCTTCACAGGCAAAAACTGAACGGTTTTAGTATACTACAACATCCTATGGTGCACATACAACCCTAAATTCTTTGGATCTATGTTTTCTCTTATTATAAATGCAATATTGTTTCCAAATCATTAAGCCTACATCTAGCATAAAAATGATATAATCAACATAAAAAGGAGTTATAGAGTTACCTCTTTGTTGTAGCTTGTAGAACTTCTTGAATTTTGGCCTTTAAGAACTTAGTGCCCCAAGTGTTGCACCTCAAATGGAATCACACAACACCACCAACAATGGAGGACTTGAGAGAGAATACTTGTACTCAAAATCGGCTATAGCTCTTCCAAGAACACTAGGGTGCCAATTTTAGGAGCTAATGGGTTTCCTATATAGTGTGGCAAAACTAGGGTTACACCATGTAACCCCTAATGTGTATGACCTTCCATATTCCTTAGCCTCCATGGGTTTAAACCTCCATGGATCATCCATGGGTTGTCACATGGGTTTAGCCCAACCTAAGGAATCATGGATCATTGGCCCACACCATAAGAATGAATGATTTTACCAAATCAACCCCTTATATTTAATTAGTCTCTTTTGATCACAAAATTAATTCTTGATTAATACTAATTAAATAATATGATTTCATATTAATATATTAGAACTTATAATATATTAATAAATCATGAATATCCTCTTCTCAAAAGTCCATCCTTATAAATTGTCCCGATGCCATGCAACCCAAATGCACCATGCTACTCTTGGGTCAAGTACATGCCAATTATAGTTATGGGCTTAGACACCTAATCCAACACGAATCTGACACTGTTCTTGGAGGAGCAAAAATGGAATTTGATTCTGTTTATTTTAGCCCATATCGAGTACCGAGCGATGATGATGATGATGCTCCTGTCACGAAGAGGCATATAAAGGATCTAAATAACAAGCTTGACCAATTGCTTTCTTCTTCCTCCTCTACTTAAGGTAAAGCATACTCTAAAGAAGCAATCAAGGCTATGTTGGCAACCTTTGTAAAGGAGCATGACACTTCCATTTCTAATGCTGTCAAGGCTATAGATGCTTCCACTTCCTCATGCCAGAAAGCTTCTAGTGTAGTTGCAAAATCCACCAAAGATTGCAAGCAAGCGACCGCAAAAGTCGAAAAACTAATTTCTGATGCTCAAAATTTTCTTGATTCTCTTCAGGCTGCAGCTTAGAAGAATGCTCAAATGGTGAATGCTTATGTTGATAATCTTACCAGCTGGCTTCAAGCTGAAAAGAAGCACTTGGAGGAGACACGCCAAGCCATCCAGTCTGCCAACACCGAGCTTCACACATCAGTTGATGCCCATCATACTCAACTTGAAGCCGAACTAGCCGTGGAAAACAAGATAATGGATGAGCTGGATCGTTGAACTGCTCAGCTTAAAACTCAGAACTTAAAGCTCAAGATGGCAACCAAGGAAATTGAAGAACTTAAGTCTGAGCGACCAGTCGTCAAAAGCTCTGATGGTGATGTGTATTCTATTCTTTTACATCTTCTGGATGCACATGACTCGGTTCTTACTATCTTGGTTCGACGCCACTTGGCTGAGAAATTGAGAAATGCTCTAGACATTCTAAGCAGGATTGAAGGTGTTCCAGAGACCGTTTTCCCTCCGAAACAAGGGGGAGAAAACGTTACCCAGGGTCAATCGCAACAACCTCCAATAAGCAAACCCATCACCTAACCAAAAGTCACTGCTGAACCGAAGGGTAATGAAGCTTTAGGCAGTATGAAGGACAAATGAAAGAAGATAATTGGTGATGATGATGATGTTGAAATCAAAGATATGGTTGAAACCGAACAAAAAGCTTCCAAAACCGAAAACCTTAAAATCAAGCCAACTGATCGAGAGCTTGAGGAAAAGCTTCGTAAAGCAAATGAAGAAGCTGAAAGGGAGAGGAAACAAAAAGAAGCGAACGATGCATTAGAACGAAGGAAATATATGTTCCCTCTGTGGACTATGGAAAAGCTTCTAAAGGAGGTAATTGAATCTCCAAGCACACATTGGCTCGAACCGGTCCTTTCATTTGATCTTGAGAATTCCAAGGATTCTCAATTTGATATGCCAATCACCCGAAAGGCGTTCATCTTTCATTATTTTGAGTCAACAGTTGCCATCCCCTCTCACAACAGTCAAGGTGTTGAAACCCACTTCAGCAGGGAATTTTATCAATGTCAAATTCAAGGTGACCCGAGGCTCAGACATTTCGGTTCACATGATCTCCCTAGCTGATCTGCCAAATTTGAATCCTCATGACTGGATTCTCCTGAACAATATTTTGTTGACTAATCAACAAGAGTATGAGCCTATCATTGATCACATTAAGAGAATGTTGGTGTGCTATATTCTTGAAGTCGCAAAGATGGATCAGGAAATCGCCTCTGCCTTG
Source organism: Lactuca virosa (assembly GCF_052849685.1). Classification (NCBI taxonomy): domain Eukaryota; kingdom Viridiplantae; phylum Streptophyta; class Magnoliopsida; order Asterales; family Asteraceae; genus Lactuca; species Lactuca virosa. The sequence goes on from NC_136433.1 coordinate 241,634,851, forward strand.
AGAAGGAAGCCCACTATCAAGCCAATAGGGAAGGCAAGCGACATCAACGCGATGATGAAGGGAAAAATCGACCCACAATTTCATACAGTCATGTTCACCAGGGCGAAGGTCAAAAATGCATGTTCGCTCTCGTTGACAAACACTTGTTCTCCACTTCCTGCTTGGAGCATATTCTCGATATCATACACAGGTGCAATCAGAACAGTGAAGCAGATAAGAAGATGTTTTCAGATATGCTTCGGTGGTATATTAACTTTTGTCAAACTCTTCTTGCCATCATACCAAAGCTGTTCATGACTGTGAAGAAAGTCACCGTTACTCAACCGAAGTGATCTCTCGCCTCAATTAGCGCAAAGGGGGAGATTGTTGAGTCTATGGGTTACGCCATTGGGCTTAGTTAGTTCGGTCCAGATGTATTCACGGTTTGGGCCTGTCCAGCCGTGTTTTGTTTTTAGGGTTTAGTATATATAGTGCATGCATGCATTATATTGATAACGCTTCTTGAATATTTTCTTAGACAGTTACTGTAACCCTAGCACGCCTCTAACGTAGAAGTTCTTCATCGAGCTCTTCTGAGGTGTTGTTTTAATCATTCGACATCCGTTTGATTCATTGCGTGTGTGTTCTTTGGTTTGCTTTCTGTTTTATTTCTTAAGAATCTTATCGATCTTAAAGATTTTTCAACTCATCAACATAAGTCAAAGTCAAAGTCAACGGTCCAAGTTGACCCAACTCGCCGAGTTGTCCTTCAACTCGTCGAGTTTCTCCATCAATCTACACAGATTGAGAAAGCCCAAGTCAACTCGCCGAGTTTACCCACCAACTCGTTGAGTTCCTCTATTCATCTGAAAATATCGGGGAAGACCGAGCCAACTTGTCGAGTTTATCCATAAACTCGCCGAGTTCGCTTAAAGCCCAACAGTTTAATTCATTAAGCACATAATCTATAAAGGCATAGTCACAAAGCATAGATCTGACTTCCTTGAGCTAGAAAACCACGTAAAGTTGCTAACTTTACTTTCATGCATGACTAGATGAAGCTCTTAAGCTTCAAATGAACTTAACACTCAACTTAATGCATACATGACCTCAAGATCCTCCTAAAGTTTGCACCTTTAAGCTCAAGGGTAGCAAAACAAACTCAGATCTGAAAGGATGAACCTTTACACCACCTATCTTATCCATAAACTAAAAAAGGAGGCAAAAGTTCACAATAAAACCCAAATGAGAAGATCTAAGCTATTAATCACCAAATTCCAGACTTTTTACCTCAAATGCTTGCTAAAAGTGTGATAGATTCTGGATCCCAAAGCTTCCCTCCAAGGTAAACAACTTCAAGCTCTTCCTAACCTTCACCAAGCACCAAAAGCACAAAAAAATCCACTCAAAACCGCAAGATTCCCAACAAGAGGCTCACAACTCGATTTAGGGTTTCACGAGGACAAGGAGGCTGATAAGGAGGCTGGTCAAAGAAGTTTAAGGCCTTTAAATAGGGTGCAAGACCGTAAAATTTAGGGTTTCCTTCTGGTTGGCCAACTCGTCGAGTTGAGGTTCCTCAACTCGTCGAGTTGCCTCATTAATCCCGTGGTCAAACCAACTTCTACTCGCCGAATTAAGGCTACTCAAATCGTCGAGTAGACCCACTAAATCCCGCGATTTTCCATCCTCAACACATCGATTTGGTTCCTCCAACTCGTCGAGTTCAACTCCAAATTGGTTTAACAACCTTCTAGATTCCGGGTGTTAAAACTCTCCCCCACTTAAATTATATTTCGTCCTCGAAGTCGATCCTTATTAACACCCATCGAACGACCAACCTAATGATCACAACCAAAAATCCTGCGCATAACCAATCTTCCCAAGACAACTGAAACCCAAACCGACACTTCTATCCCGAAGACAATAAACAGACCTTCTGCCTTGCAACCCACTTCCACCTTTCTAAGACCTGAAATCTATAATGGTCTGACTCCCTGACGGAACACTCACGCTGAAACCACTCCCTACCAAACTCTAAACGACTAGCAAACCAATCATAACACTTCCAATAATGTTCCATCCCGATCTACCGAAACCAACCTTAGAAAAGTTCTCCGAACCCGATGAAGAACGAATCCTCAAGCTCTCGAATAAAAACCAATCCTACCTCACCTGGAATCCGAAACCTAAAGTCTCAATGGTATGATTCCCTTTCATAACTCTCTCACCGAACTGCCACCAAGCCAACCTCATAGAGTCTCACACCACATAAAATGCCTTCAAATCCCTGATCACATTGATAATTCAAAGGGAAGCAAAATCACTGACCATATAACGCTGCAGAACACTTATACTCGACAAAAGGCTCAGATAATCCTTTGAATAGAAGATTCATCCATGCAACAATTAGACTCATACGAGAGTTGCGCAACTGGGTCAAATAAATTACTTTGATATTAGTTAATCCCCCTGTAAGTGACTTAGCATTTCCCAATCAACTAATTAGTCCACACACACGCGAGACCTAAACGACTAATACTGCCGGAAACACTGAAGCTGCCCGAAACACTGAAACTGCCCCCTGGCTGCTTTCCAAAATCCACTGAGACCTCACTGGTCCAATTTCGTGTGCCAGGCAACTGAATTACTGGGTCCAGCCCGGTTGCCGAGTCAAAATACTCCCACACAGTCGCCCCCTCGCGACTTCCGACAGAAAGCTTCACAGGCAAAAACTGAACGGTTTTAGTATACTACAACATCCTATGGTGCACATACAACCCTAAATTCTTTGGATCTATGTTTTCTCTTATTATAAATGCAATATTGTTTCCAAATCATTAAGCCTACATCTAGCATAAAAATGATATAATCAACATAAAAAGGAGTTATAGAGTTACCTCTTTGTTGTAGCTTGTAGAACTTCTTGAATTTTGGCCTTTAAGAACTTAGTGCCCCAAGTGTTGCACCTCAAATGGAATCACACAACACCACCAACAATGGAGGACTTGAGAGAGAATACTTGTACTCAAAATCGGCTATAGCTCTTCCAAGAACACTAGGGTGCCAATTTTAGGAGCTAATGGGTTTCCTATATAGTGTGGCAAAACTAGGGTTACACCATGTAACCCCTAATGTGTATGACCTTCCATATTCCTTAGCCTCCATGGGTTTAAACCTCCATGGATCATCCATGGGTTGTCACATGGGTTTAGCCCAACCTAAGGAATCATGGATCATTGGCCCACACCATAAGAATGAATGATTTTACCAAATCAACCCCTTATATTTAATTAGTCTCTTTTGATCACAAAATTAATTCTTGATTAATACTAATTAAATAATATGATTTCATATTAATATATTAGAACTTATAATATATTAATAAATCATGAATATCCTCTTCTCAAAAGTCCATCCTTATAAATTGTCCCGATGCCATGCAACCCAAATGCACCATGCTACTCTTGGGTCAAGTACATGCCAATTATAGTTATGGGCTTAGACACCTAATCCAACACGAATCTGACACTGTTCTTGGAGGAGCAAAAATGGAATTTGATTCTGTTTATTTTAGCCCATATCGAGTACCGAGCGATGATGATGATGATGCTCCTGTCACGAAGAGGCATATAAAGGATCTAAATAACAAGCTTGACCAATTGCTTTCTTCTTCCTCCTCTACTTAAGGTAAAGCATACTCTAAAGAAGCAATCAAGGCTATGTTGGCAACCTTTGTAAAGGAGCATGACACTTCCATTTCTAATGCTGTCAAGGCTATAGATGCTTCCACTTCCTCATGCCAGAAAGCTTCTAGTGTAGTTGCAAAATCCACCAAAGATTGCAAGCAAGCGACCGCAAAAGTCGAAAAACTAATTTCTGATGCTCAAAATTTTCTTGATTCTCTTCAGGCTGCAGCTTAGAAGAATGCTCAAATGGTGAATGCTTATGTTGATAATCTTACCAGCTGGCTTCAAGCTGAAAAGAAGCACTTGGAGGAGACACGCCAAGCCATCCAGTCTGCCAACACCGAGCTTCACACATCAGTTGATGCCCATCATACTCAACTTGAAGCCGAACTAGCCGTGGAAAACAAGATAATGGATGAGCTGGATCGTTGAACTGCTCAGCTTAAAACTCAGAACTTAAAGCTCAAGATGGCAACCAAGGAAATTGAAGAACTTAAGTCTGAGCGACCAGTCGTCAAAAGCTCTGATGGTGATGTGTATTCTATTCTTTTACATCTTCTGGATGCACATGACTCGGTTCTTACTATCTTGGTTCGACGCCACTTGGCTGAGAAATTGAGAAATGCTCTAGACATTCTAAGCAGGATTGAAGGTGTTCCAGAGACCGTTTTCCCTCCGAAACAAGGGGGAGAAAACGTTACCCAGGGTCAATCGCAACAACCTCCAATAAGCAAACCCATCACCTAACCAAAAGTCACTGCTGAACCGAAGGGTAATGAAGCTTTAGGCAGTATGAAGGACAAATGAAAGAAGATAATTGGTGATGATGATGAGGTTGAAATCAAAGATATGGTTGAAACCGAACAAAAAGCTTCCAAAACCGAAAACCTTAAAATCAAGCTAACTGATCGAGAGCTTGAGGAAAAGCTTCGTAAAGCAAATGAAGAAGCTGAAAGGGAGAGGAAACAAAAAGAAGCGAACAATGCATTTGAACGAAGGAAATATATGTTCCCTCTGTGGACTATGGAAAAGCTTCTAAAGGAGGTAATTGAATCTCCAAGCACACATTGGCTCGAACCGGTCCTTTCATTTGATCTTGAGAATTCCAAGGATTCTCAATTTGATATGCCAATCACCCGAAAGGCGTTCATCTTTCATTATTTTGAGTCAACAGTTGCCATCCCCTCTCACAACAGTAAAGGTGTTGAAACCCACTTCAGCAGGGAATTTTATCAATGTCAAATTCAAGGTGACCCGAGGCTCAGACATTTCGGTTCACATGATCTCCCTAGCTGATCTGCCAAATTTGAATCCTCATGACTGGATTCTCCTGAACAATATTTTGTTGACTAATCAACAAGAGTATGAGCCTATCATTGATCACATTAAGAGAATGTTGGTGTGCTATATTCTTGAAGTCGCAAAGATGGATCAGGAAATCGCCTCTGCCTTGAGAAGGAAGCCCACTATCAAGCCAATAGGGAAGGCAAGCGACATCAACGCGATGATGAAGGGAAAAATCGACCCACAATTTCATACAGTCATGTTCACCAGGGCGAAGGTCAAAAATGCATGTTCGCTCTCGTTGACAAACACTTGTTCTCCACTTCCTGCTTGGAGCATATTCTCGATATCATACACAGGTGCAATCAGAACAGTGAAGCAGATAAGAAGATGTTTTCAGATATGCTTCGGTGGTATATTAACTTTTGTCAAACTCTTCTTGCCATCATACCAAAGCTGTTCAAGACTGTGAAGAAAGTCACCGTTACTCAACCGAAGTGATCTCTCGCCTCAATTAGCGCAAAGGGGGAGATTGTTGAATCTATGGGTTACGCCATTGGGCTTAGTTAGTTCGGTCCAGATGTATTCACGGTTTGGGCCTGTCCAGCCGTGTTTTGTTTTTAGGGTTTAGTATATATAGTGCATGCATGCATTATATTGATAACGCTTCTTGAATATTTTCTTAGACAGTTACTGTAACCCTAGCACGCCTCTAACGTAGAAGTTCTTCATCGAGCTCTTCTGAGGTGTTGTTTTAATCATTCGACATCCGTTTGATTCATTGCGTGTGTGTTCTTTGGTTTGCTTTCTGTTTTATTTCTTAAGAATCTTATCGATCTTAAAGATTTTTCAACTCATCAACATAAGTCAAAGTCAAAGTCAACGGTCCAAGTTGACCCAACTCGCCGAGTTGTCCTTCAACTCGTCGAGTTTCTCCATCAATCTGCACAGATTGAGAAAGCCCAAGTCAACTCGCCGAGTTTACCCACCAACTCGTTGAGTTCCTCTATTCATTTGAAAATATCACGGAAGACCGAGCCAACTTGTCGAGTTTATCCATAAACTCGCCGAGTTCGCTTAAAGCCCAACAGTTTAATTCATTAAGCACCTAATCTATAAAGGCATAGTCACAAAGCATAGATCTGACTTCCTTGAGCTAGAAAACCACGTAAAGTTGCTAACTTTACTTTCATGCATGACTAGATGAAGCTCTTAAGCTTCAAATGAACTTAACACTCAACTTAATGCATACATGACCTCAAGATCCTCCTAAAGTTTGCACCTTTAAGCTCAAGGGTAGCAAAACAAACTCAGATCTGAAAGGATGAACCTTTACACCACCTATCTTATCCATAAACTAAAAAAGGAGGCCAAAGTTCACAATAAAACCCAAATGAGAAGATCTAAGCTATTAATCACCAAATTCCAGACTTTTTACCTCAAATGCTTGCTAAAAGTGTGATAGATTCTGGATCCCAAAGCTTCCCTCCAAGGTAAACAACTTCAAGCTCTTCCTAACCTTCACCAAGCACCAAAAGCACAAAAAAATCCACTCAAAACCGCAAGATTCCCAACAAGAGGCTCACAACTCGATTTAGGGTTTCACGAGGACAAGGAGGCTGATAAGGAGGCTGGTCAAAGAAGTTTAAGGCCTTTAAATAGGGTGCAAGACCGTAAACTTTAGGGTTTCCTTCTGGTTGGCCAACTCGTCGAGTTGAGGTTCCTCAACTCGTCGAGTTGCCTCATTAATCCCGTGGTCAAACCAACTTCTACTCGCCGAATTGAGGCTACTCAAATCGTCGAGTAGACCCACTAAATCCCGCGATTTTCCATCCTCAACACATCGATTTGGTTCCTCCAACTCGTCGAGTTCAACTCCAAATTGGTTTAACAACCTTCTAGATTCCGGGTGTTAAAACTCTCCCCCACTTAAATTATATTTCGTCCTCGAAGTCGATCCTTATTAACACCCATCGAACGACCAAACTAATGATCACAACCAAAAATCCTGCGCATAACCAATCTTCCCAAGACAACTGAAACCCAAACCGACACTTCTATCCCGAAGACAATAAACAGACCTTCTGCCTTGCAACCCACTTCCACCTTTCTAAGACCTGAAATCTATAATGGTCTGACTCCCTGACGGAACACTCACGCTGAAACCACTCCCTACCAAACTCTAAACGACTAGCAAACCAATCATAACACTTCCAATAATGTTCCATCCCGATCTACCGAAACCAACCTTAGAAAAGTTCTCCGAACCCGATGAAGAACGAATCCTCAAGCTCTCGAATAAAAACCAATCCTACCTCACCTGGAATCCGAAACCTAAAGTCTCAATGGTATGATTCCCTTTCATAACTCTCTCACCGAACTGCCACCAAGCCAACCTCATAGAGTCTCACACCACATAAAATGCCTTCAAATCCCTGATCACATTGATACTTCAAAGGGAAGCAAAATCACTGACCATATACCGCTGCAGAACACTTATACTCGACAAAAGGCTCAGATAATCCTTTGAATAGAAGATTCATCCATGCAACAATTAGACTCATACGAGAGTTGCGCAACTGGGTCAAATAAATTACTTTGATATTAGTTAATCCCCCTGTAAGTGACTTAGTATTTCCCAATCAACTAATTAGTCCACACACACGCGAGACCTAAACCACTAATACTGCCGGAAACACTAAAGCTGCCCGAAACACTGAAACTGCCCCCTGGCTGCTTTCCAAAATCCACTGAGACCTCACTGGTCCAATTTCGTGTGCCAGGCAACTGAATTACTGGGTCCAGCCCGGTTGCCGAGTCAAAATACTCCCACACAGTCGCCCCCTCGCGACTTCCGACAGAAAGCTTCACAGGCAAAAACTGAACGGTTTTAGTATACTACAACATCCTATGGTGCACATACAACCCTAAATTCTTTGGATCTATGTTTTCTCTTATTATAAATGCAATATTGTTTCCAAATCATTAAGCCTACATCTAGCATAAAAATGATATAATCAACATAAAAAGGAGTTATAGAGTTACCTCTTTGTTGTAGCTTGTAGAACTTCTTGAATTTTGGCCTTTAAGAACTTAGTGCCCCAAGTGTTGCACCTCAAATGGAATCACACAACACCACCAACAATGGAGGACTTGAGAGAGAATACTTGTACTCAAAATCGGCTATAGCTCTTCCAAGAACACTAGGGTGCCAATTTTGGGAGCTAATGGGTTTCCTATATAGTGTGGCAAAACTAGGGTTACACCATGTAACCCCTAATGTGTATGACCTTCCATATTCCTTAGCCTCCATGGGTTTAAACCTCCATGGATCATCCATGGGTTGTCACATGGGTTTAGCCCAACCTAAGGAATCATGGATCATTGGCCCACACCATAAGAATGAATGATTTTACCAAATCAACCCCTTATATTTAATTAGTCTCTTTTGATCACAAAATTAATTCCAAATTAATTCTTGATTAATACTAATTAAATAATATGATTTCATATTAATATATTAGAACTTATAATATATTAATAAATCATGAATATCCTCTTCTCAAAAGTCCATCCTTATAAATTGTCCCGATGCCATGCAACCCAAATGCACCATGCTACTCTTGGGTCAAGTACATGCCAATTATAGTTATGGGCTTAGACACCTAATCCAACACGAATCTGACACTGTTCTTGGAGGAGCAAAAATGGAATTTGATTCTGTTTATTTTAGCCCATATCGAGTACAGAGCGATGATGATGATGACGCTCCTGTCACGAAGAGGCATATAAAGGATCTAAATAACAAGCTTGACCAATTGCTTTCTTCTTCCTCCTCTACTTAAGGTAAAGCATACTCTAAAGAAGCAATCAAGGCTATGTTGGCAACCTTTGTAAAGGAGCATGACACTTCCATTTCTAATGCTGTCAAGGCTATAGATGCTTCCACTTCCTCATGCCAGAAAGCTTCTAGTGTAGTTGCAAAATCCACCAAAGATTGCAAGCAAGCGACCGCAAAAGTCGAAAAACTAATTTCTGATGCTCAAAATTTTCTTGATTCTCTTCAGGCTGCAGCTTAGAAGAATGCTCAAATGGTGAATGCTTATGTTGATAATCTTACCAGCTGGCTTCAAGCTGAAAAGAAGCACTTGGAGGAGACACGCCAAGCCATCCAGTCTGCCAACACCGAGCTTCACACATCAGTTGATGCCCGTCATACTCAACTTGAAGCCGAACTAGCCGTGGAAAACAAGATAATGGATGAGCTGGATCGTTGAACTGCTCAGCTTAAAACTCAGAACTTAAAGCTCAAGATGGCAACCAAGGAAATTGAAGAACTTAAGTCTGAGCGACCAGTCGTCAAAAGCTCTGATGGTGATGTGTATTCTATTCTTTTACATCTTCTGGATGCACATGACTCGGTTCTCACTATCTTGGTTCGACGCCACTTGGCTGAGAAATTGAGACATGCTCTAGACATTCTAAGCAGGATTGAAGGTGTTCCAGAGACCGTTTTCCCTCCGAAACAAGGGGGAGAAAACGTTACCCAGGGTCAATCGCAACAACCTCCAATAAGCAAACCCATCACCTAACCAAAAGTCACTGCTGAACCGAAGGGTAATGAAGCTTTAGGCAGTATGAAGGACAAATGAAAGAAGATAATTGGTGATGATGATGATGTTGAAATCAAAGATATGGTTGAAACCGAACAAAAAGCTTCCAAAACCGAAAACCTTAAAATCAAGCCAACTGATCGAGAGCTTGAGGAAAAGCTTCGTAAAGCAAATGAAGAAGCTGAAAGGGAGAGGAAACAAAAAGAAGCGAACGATGCATTAGAACGAAGGAAATATATGTTCCCTCTGTGGACTATGGAAAAGCTTCTAAAGGAGGTAATTGAATCTCCAAGCACACATTGGCTCGAACCGGTCCTTTCATTTGATCTTGAGAATTCCAAGGATTCTCAATTTGATATGCCAATCACCCGAAAGGCGTTCATCTTTCATTATTTTGAGTCAACAGTTGCCATCCCCTCTCACAACAGTAAAGGTGTTGAAACCCACTTCAGCAGGGAATTTTATCAATGTCAAATTCAAGGTGACCCGAGGCTCAGACATTTCGGTTCACATGATCTCCCTAGCTGATCTGCCAAATTTGAATCCTCATGACTGGATTCTCCTGAACAATATTTTGTTGACTAATCAACAAGAGTATGAGCCTATCATTGATCACATTAAGAGAATGTTGGTGTGCTATATTCTTGAAGTCGCAAAGATGGATCAGGAAATCGCCTCTGCCTTGAGAAGGAAGCCCACTATCAAGCCAATAGGGAAGGCAAGCGACATCAACGCGATGATGAAGGGAAAAATCGACCCACAATTTCATACAGTCATGTTCACCAGGGCGAAGGTCAAAAATGCATGTTCGCTCTCGTTGACAAACACTTGTTCTCCACTTCCTGCTTGGAGCATATTCTCGATATCATACACAGGTGCAATCAGAACAGTGAAGCAGATAAGAAGATGTTTTCAGATATGCTTCGGTGGTATATTAACTTTTGTCAAACTCTTCTTGCCATCATACCAAAGCTGTTCAAGACTGTGAAGAAAGTCACCGTTACTCAACTGAAGTGATCTCTCGCCTCAATTAGCGCAAAGGAGGAGATTGTTGAGTCTATGGGTTACGCCATTGGGCTTAGTTAGTTCGGTCCAGATGTATTCACGGTTTGGGCCTGTCCAGCCGTGTTTTGTTTTTAGGGTTTAGTATATATAGTGCATGCATGCATTATATTGATAACGCTTCTTGAATATTTTCTTAGACAGTTACTGTAACCCTAGCACGCCTCTAACGTAGAAGTTCTTCATCGAGCTCTTCTGAGGTGTTGTTTTAATCATTCGACATCCGTTTGATTCATTGCGTGTGTGTTCTTTGGTTTGCTTTCTGTTTTATTTCTTAAGAATCTTATCGATCTTAAAGATTTTTCAACTCATCAACATAAGTCAAAGTCAAAGTCAACGGTCCAAGTTGACCCAACTCGCCGAGTTGTCCTTCAACTCGTCGAGTTTCTCCATCAATCTGCACAGATTGAGAAAGCCCAAGTCAACTCGCCGAGTTTACCCACCAACTCGTTGAGTTCCTCTATTCATCTGAAAATATCGGGGAAGACCGAGCCAACTTGTCGAGTTTATCCATAAACTCGCCGAGTTCGCTTAAAGCCCAACAGTTTAATTCATTAAGCACCTAATCTATAAAGGCATAGTCACAAAGCATAGATCTGACTTCCTTGAGCTAGAAAACCACGTAAAGTTGCTAACTTTACTTTCATGCATGACTAGATGAAGCTCTTAAGCTTCAAATGAACTTAACACTCCACTTAATGCATACATGACCTCAAGATCCTCCTAAAGTTTGCACCTTTAAGCTCAAGGGTAGCAAAACAAACTCAGATCTGAAAGGATGAACCTTTACACCACCTATCTTATCCATAAACTAAAAAAGGAGGCCAAAGTTCACAATAAAACCCAAATGAGAAGATCTAAGCTATTAATCACCAAATTCCAGACTTTTTACCTCAAATGCTTGCTAAAAGTGTGATAGATTCTGGATCCCAAAGCTTCCCTCCAAGGTAAACAACTTCAAGCTCTTCCTAACCTTCACCAAGCACCAAAAGCACAAAAAAATCCACTCAAAACCGCAAGATTCCCAACAAGAGGCTCACAACTCGATTTAGGGTTTCACGAGGACAAGGAGGCTGATAAGGAGGCTGGTCAAAGAAGTTTAAGGCCTTTAAATAGGGTGCAAGACCGTAAAATTTAGGGTTTCCTTCTGGTTGGCCAACTCGTCGAGTTGAGGTTCCTCAACTCGTCGAGTTGCCTCATTAATCCCGTGGTCAAACCAACTTCTACTCGCCGAATTGAGGCTACTCAAATCGTCGAGTAGACCCACTAAATCCCGCGATTTTCCATCCTCAACACATCGATTTGGTTCCTCCAACTCGTCGAGTTCAACTCCAAATTGGTTCAACAACCTTCTAGATTCCGGGTGTTAAAACTCTCCCCCACTTAAATTATATTTCGTCCTCGAAGTCGATCCTTATTAACACCCATCGAACGACCAACCTAATGATCACAACCAAAAATCCTGCGCATAACCAATCTTCCCAAGACAACTGAAACCCAAACCGACACTTCTATCCCGAAGACAATAAACAGACCTTCTGCCTTGCAACCCACTTCCACCTTTCTAAGACCTGAAATCTATAATGGTCTGACTCCCTGACGGAACACTCACGCTGAAACCACTCCCTACCAAACTCTAAACGACTAGCAAACCAATCATAACACTTCCAATAATGTTCCATCCCGATCTACCGAAACCAACCTTAGAAAAGTTCTCCGAACCCGATGAAGAACGAATCCTCAAGCTCTCGAATAAAAACCAATCCTACCTCACCTGGAATCCGAAACCTAAAGTCTCAATGGTATGATTCCCTTTCATAACTCTCTCACCGAACTGCCACCAAGCCAACCTCATAGAGTCTCACACCACATAAAATGCCTTCAAATCCCTGATCACATTGATACTTCAAAGGGAAGCAAAATCACTGACCATATACCGCTGCAGAACACTTATACTCGACAAAAGGCTCAGATAATCCTTTGAATAGAAGATTCATCCATGCAACAATTAGACTCATACGAGAGTTGCGCAACTGGGTCAAATAAATTACTTTGATATTAGTTAATCCCCCTGTAAGTGACTTAGCATTTCCCAATCAACTAATTAGTCCACACACACGCGAGACCTAAACCACTAATACTGCCGGAAACACTGAAGCTGTCTGAAACACTGAAACTGCCCCCTGGCTGCTTTCCAAAATCCACTGAGACCTCACTGGTCCAATTTCGTGTGCCAGGCAACTGAATTACTGGGTCCAGCCCGGTTGCCGAGTCAAAATACTCCCACACAGTCGCCCCCTCGCGACTTCCGACAGAAAGCTTCACAGGCAAAAACAGAACGGTTTTAGTATACTACAACATCCTATGGTGCACATACAACCCTAAATTCTTTGGATCTATGTTTTCTCTTATTATAAATGCAATATTGTTTCCAAATCATTAAGCCTACATCTAGCATAAAAATGATATAATCAACATAAAAAGGAGTTATAGAGTTACCTCTTTGTTGTAGCTTGTAGAACTTCTTGAATTTTGGCCTTTAAGAACTTAGTGCCCCAAGTGTTGCACCTCAAATGGAATCACACAACACCACCAACAATGGAGGACTTGAGAGAGAATACTTGTACTCAAAATCGGCTATAGCTCTTCCAAGAACACTAGGGTGCCAATTTTAGGAGCTAATGGGTTTCCTATATAGTGTGGCAAAACTAGGGTTACACCATGTAACCCCTAATGTGTATGACCTTCCATATTCCTTAGCCTCCATGGGTTTAAACCTCCATGGATCATCCATGGGTTGTCACATGGGTTTAGCCCAACCTAAGGAATCATGGATCATTGGCCCACACCATAAGAATGAATGATTTTACCAAATCAACCCCTTATATTTAATTAGTCTCTTTTGATCACAAAATTAATTCCAAATTAATTCTTGATTAATACTAATTAAATAATATGATTTCATATTAATATATTAGAACTTATAATATATTAATAAATCATGAATATCCTCTTCTCAAAAGTCCATCCTTATAAATTGTCCCGATGCCATGCAACCCAAATGCACCATGCTACTCTTGGGTCAAGTACATGCCAATTATAGTTATGGGCTTAGACACCTAATCCAACACGAATCTGACACTGTTCTTGGAGGAGCAAAAATGGAATTTGATTCTGTTTATTTTAGCCCATATCGAGTACAGAGCGATGATGATGATGACGCTCCTGTCACGAAGAGGCATATAAAGGATCTAAATAACAAGCTTGACCAATTGCTTTCTTCTTCCTCCTCTACTTAAGGTAAAGCATACTCTAAAGAAGCAATCAAGGCTATGTTGGCAACCTTTGTAAAGGAGCATGACACTTCCATTTCTAATGCTGTCAAGGCTATAGATGCTTCCACTTCCTCATGCCATAAAGCTTCTAGTGTAGTTGCAAAATCCACCAAAGATTGCAAGCAAGCGACCGCAAAAGTCGAAAAACTAATTTCTGATGCTCAAAATTTTCTTGATTCTCTTCAGGCTGCAGCTTAGAAGAATGCTCAAATGGTGAATGCTTATGTTGATAATCTTACCAGCTGGCTTCAAGCTGAAAAGAAGCACTTGGAGGAGACACGCCAAGCCATCCAGTCTGCCAACACCGAGCTTCACACATCAGTTGATGCCCGTCATACTCAACTTGAAGCCGAACTAGCCGTGGAAAACAAGTAATGGATGAGCTGGATCGTTGAACTGCTCAGCTTAAAACTCAGAACTTAAAGCTCAAGATGGCAACCAAGGAAATTGAAGAACTTAAGTCTGAGCGACCAGTCGTCAAAAGCTCTGATGGTGATGTGTATTCTATTCTTTTACATCTTCTGGATGCACATGACTCGGTTCTTACTATCTTGGTTCGACGCCACTTAGCTGAGAAATTGAGACATGCTCTAGACATTCTAAGTAGGATTGAAGGTGTTCCAGAGACCGTTTTCCCTCCGAAACAAGGGGGAGAAAACGTTACCCAGGGTCAATCGCAACAACCTCCAATAAGCAAACCCATCACCTAACCAAAAGTCACTGCTGAACCGAAGGGTAATGAAGCTTTAGGCAGTATGAAGGACAAATGAAAGAAGATAATTGGTGATGATGATGATGTTGAAATCAAAGATATGGTTGAAACCGAACAAAAAGCTTCCAAAACCGAAAACCTTAAAATCAAGCCAACTGATCGAGAGCTTGAGGAAAAGCTTCGTAAAGCAAATGAAGAAGCTGAAAGGGAGAGGAAACAAAAAGAAGCGAACGATGCATTAGAACGAAGGAAATATATGTTCCCTCTGTGGACTATGGAAAAGCTTCTAAAGGAGGTAATTGAATCTCCAAGCACACATTGGCTCGAACCGGTCCTTTCATTTGATCTTGAGAATTCCAAGGATTCTCAATTTGATATGCCAATCACCCGAAAGGCGTTCATCTTTCATTATTTTGAGTCAACAGTTGCCATCCCCTCTCACAACAGTCAAGGTGTTGAAACCCACTTCAGCAGGGAATTTTATCAATGTCAAATTCAAGGTGACCCGAGGCTCAGACATTTCGGTTCACATGATCTCCCTAGCTGATCTGCCAAATTTGAATCCTCATGACTGGATTCTCCTGAACAATATTTTGTTGACTAATCAACAAGAGTATGAGCCTATCATTGATCACATTAAGAGAATGTTGGTGTGCTATATTCTTGAAGTCGCAAAGATGGATCAGGAAATCGCCTCTGCCTTGAGAAGGAAGCCCACTATCAAGCCAATAGGGAAGGCAAGCGACATCAACGCGATGATGAAGGGAAAAATCGACCCACAATTTCATACAGTCATGTTCACCAGGGCGAAGGTCAAAAATGCATGTTCGCTCTCGTTGACAAACACTTGTTCTCCACTTCCTGCTTGGAGCATATTCTCGATATCATACACAGGTGCAATCAGAACAGTGAAGCAGATAAGAAGATGTTTTCAGATATGCTTCGGTGGTATATTAACTTTTGTCAAACTCTTCTTGCCATCATACCAAAGCTGTTCAAGACTGTGAAGAAAGTCACCGTTACTCAACCGAAGTGATCTCTCGCCTCAATTAGCGCAAAGGGGGAGATTGTTGAGTCTATGGGTTACGCCATTGGGCTTAGTTAGTTCGGTCCAGATGTATTCACGGTTTGGGCCTGTCCAGCCGTGTTTTGTTTTTAGGGTTTAGTATATATAGTGCATGCATGCATTATATTGATAACGCTTCTTGAATATTTTCTTAGACAGTTACTGTAACCCTAGCACGCCTCTAACGTAGAAGTTCTTCATCGAGCTCTTCTGAGGTGTTGTTTTAATCATTCGACATCCGTTTGATTCATTGCGTGTGTGTTCTTTGGTTTGCTTTCTGTTTTATTTCTTAAGAATCTTATCGATCTTAAAGATTTTTCAACTCATCAACATAAGTCAAAGTCAAAGTCAACGGTCCAAGTTGACCCAACTCGCCGAGTTGTCCTTCAACTCGTCGAGTTTCTCCATCAATCTGCACAGATTGAGAAAGCCCAAGTCAACTCGCCGAGTATACCCACCAACTCGTTGAGTTCCTCTATTCATTTGAAAATATCGGGGAAGACCGAGCCAACTTGTCGAGTTTATCCATAAACTCGCCGAGTTCGCTTAAAGCCCAACAGTTTAATTCATTAAGCACCTAATTTATAAAGGCATAGTCACAAAGCATAGATCTGACTTCCTTGAGCTAGAAAACCACGTAAAGTTGCTAACTTTACTTTCATGCATGACTAGATGAAGCTCTTAAGCTTCAAATGAACTTAACACTCAACTTAATGCATACATGACCTCAAGATCCTCCTAAAGTTTGCACCTTTAAGCTCAAGGGTTGCAAAAAAAACTCAGATCTGAAAGGAGGAACCTTTACACCACCTATCTTATCCATAAACTAAAAAAGGAGGCCAAAGTTCACAATAAAACCCAAATGAGAAGATCTAAGCTATTAATCACCAAATTCCAGACTTTTTACCTCAAATGCTTGCTAAAAGTGTGATAGATTCTGGATCCCAAAGCTTCCCTCCAAGGTAAACAACTTCAAGCTCTTCCTAACCTTCACCAAGCACCAAAAGCACAAAAAAAATCCACTCAAAACCGCAAGATTCCCAACAAGAGGCTCACAACTCGATTTAGGGTTTCACGAGGACAAGGAGGCTGATAAGGAGGCTGGTCAAAGAAGTTTAAGGCCTTTAAATAGGGTGCAAGACCGTAAAATTTAGGGTTTCCTTCTGGTTGGCCAACTCGTCGAGTTGAGGTTCCTCAACTCGTCGAGTTGCCTCATTAATCCCGTGGTCAAACCAACTTCTACTCGCCGAATTGAGGCTACTCAAATCGTCGAGTAGACCCACTAAATCCCGCGATTTTCCATCCTCAACACATCGATTTGGTTCCTCCAACTCGTCGAGTTCAACTCCAAATTTGTTTAACAACCTTCTAGATTCCGGGTGTTAAAACTCTCCCCCACTTAAATTATATTTCGTCCTCGAAGTCGATCCTTATTAACACCCATCGAACGACCAACCTAATGATCACAACCAAAAATCCTGCGCATAACCAATCTTCCCAAGACAACTGAAACCCAAACCGACACTTCTATCCCGAAGACAATAAACAGACCTTCTGCCTTGCAACCCACTTCCACCTTTCTAAGACCTGAAATCTATAATGGTCTGACTCCCTGACGGAACACTCACGCTGAAACCACTCCCTACCAAACTCTAAACGACTAGCAAACCAATCATAACACTTCCAATAATGTTCCATCCCGATCTACCGAAACCAACCTTAGAAAAGTTCTCCGAACCCGATGAAGAACGAATCCTCAAGCTCTCGAATAAAAACCAATCCTACCTCACCTGGAATCCGAAACCTAAAGTCTCAATGGTATGATTCCCTTTCATAACTCTCTCACCGAACTGCCACCAAGCCAACCTCATAGAGTCTCACACCACATAAAATGCCTTCAAATCCCTGATCACATTGATACTTCAAAGGGAAGCAAAATCACTGACCATATACCGCTGCAGAACACTTATACTCGACAAAAGGCTCAGATAATCCTTTGAATAGAAGATTCGTCCATGCAACAATTAGACTCATACGAGAGTTGCGCAACTGGGTCAAATAAATTACTTTGATATTAGTTAATCCCCCTGTAAGTGACTTAGTATTTCCCAATCAACTAATTAGTCCACACACACGCGAGACCTAAACCACTAATACTGCCGGAAACACTGAAGCTGCCCGAAACACTGAAACTGCCCCCTGGCTGCTTTCCAAAATCCACTGAGACCTCACTGGTCCAATTTCGTGTGCCAGGCAACTGAATTACTGGGTCCAGCCCGGTTGCCGAGTCAAAATACTCCCACACAGTCGCCCCCTCGCGACTTCCGACAGAAAGCTTCACAGGCAAAAACTGAACGGTTTTAGTATACTACAACATCCTATGGTGCACATACAACCCTAAATTCTTTGGATCTATGTTTTCTCTTATTATAAATGCAATATTGTTTCCAAATCATTAAGCCTACATCTAGCATAAAAATGATATAATCAACATAAAAAGGAGTTATAGAGTTACCTCTTTGTTGTAGCTTGTAGAACTTCTTGAATTTTGGCCTTTAAGAACTTAGTGCCCCAAGTGTTGCACCTCAAATGGAATCCCACAACACCACCAACAATGGAGGACTTGAGAGAGAATACTTGTACTCAAAATCGGCTATAGCTCTTCCAAGAACACTAGGGTGCCAATTTTAGGAGCTAATGGGTTTCCTATATAGTGTGGCAAAACTAGGGTTACACCATGTAACCCCTAATGTGTATGACCTTCCATATTCCTTAGCCTCCATGGGTTTAAACCTCCATGGATCATCCATGGGTTGTCACATGGGTTTAGCCCAACCTAAGGAATCATGGATCATTGGCCCACACCATAAGAATGAATGATTTTACCAAATCAACCCCTTATATTTAATTAGTCTCTTTTGATCACAAAATTAATTCCAAATTAATTCTTGATTAATACTAATTAAATAATATGATTTCATATTAATATATTAGAACTTATAATATATTAATAAATCATGAATATCCTCTTCTCAAAAGTCCATCCTTATAAATTGTCCCGATGCCATGCAACCCAAATGCACCATGCTACTCTTGGGTCAAGTACATGCCAATTATAGTTATGGGCTTAGACACCTAATCCAACACGAATCTGACACTGTTCTTGGAGGAGCAAAAATGGAATTTGATTCTGTTTATTTTAGCCCATATCTAGTACAGAGCGATGATGATGATGACGCTCCTGTCACGAAGAGGCATATAAAGGATCTAAATAACAAGCTTGACCAATTGCTTTCTTCTTCCTCCTCTACTTAAGGTAAAGCATACTCTAAAGAAGCAATCAAGGCTATGTTGGCAACCTTTGTAAAGGAGCATGACACTTCCATTTCTAATGCTGTCAAGGCTATAGATGCTTCCACTTCCTCATGCCAGAAAGCTTCTAGTGTAGTTGCAAAATCCACCAAAGATTGCAAGCAAGCGACCGCAAAAGTCGAAAAACTAATTTCTGATGCTCAAAATTTTCTTGATTCTCTTCAGGCTGCAGCTTAGAAGAATGCTCAAATGGTGAATGCTTATGTTGATAATCTTACCAGCTGGCTTCAAGCTGAAAAGAAGCACTTGGAGGAGACACGCCAAGCCATCCAGTCTGCCAACACCGAGCTTCACACATCAGTTGATGCCCGTCATACTCAACTTGAAGCCGAACTAGCCGTGGAAAACAAGATAATGGATGAGCTGGATCGTTGAACTGCTCAGCTTAAAACTCAGAACTTAAAGCTCAAGATGGCAACCAAGGAAATTGAAGAACTTAAGTCTGAGCGACCAGTCGTCAAAAGCTCTGATGGTGATGTGTATTCTATTCTTTTACATCTTCTGGATGCACATGACTCGGTTCTTACTATCTTGGTTCGACGCCACTTGGCTGAGAAATTGAGACATGCTCTAGACATTCTAAGCAGGATTGAAGGTGTTCCAGAGACCGTTTTCCCTCCGAAACAAGGGGAGAAAACGTTACCCAGGGTCAATCGCAACAACCTCCAATAAGCAAACCCATCACCTAACCAAAAGTCACTGCTGAACCGAAGGGTAATGAAGCTTTAGGCAGTATGAAGGACAAATGAAAGAAGATAATTGGTGATGATGATGATGTTGAAATCAAAGATATGGTTGAAACCGAACAAAAAGCTTCCAAAACCGAAAACCTTAAAATCAAGCCAACTGATCGAGAGCTTGAGGAAAAGCTTCGTAAAGCAAATGAAGAAGCTGAAAGGGAGAGGAAACAAAAAGAAGCGAACGATGCATTAGAACGAAGGAAATATATGTTCCCTCTGTGGACTATGGAAAAGCTTCTAAAGGAGGTAATTGAATCTCCAAGCACACATTGGCTCGAACCGGTCCTTTCATTTGATCTTGAGAATTCCAAGGATTCTCAATTTGATATGCCAATCACCCGAAAGGCGTTCATCTTTCATTATTTTGAGTCAACAGTTGCCATCCCCTCTCACAACAGTCAAGGTGTTGAAACCCACTTCAACAGGGAATTTTATCAATGTCAAATTCAAGGTGACCCGAGGCTCAGACATTTCGGTTCACATGATCTCCCTAGCTGATCTGCCAAATTTGAATCCTCATGACTGGATTCTCCTGAACAATATTTTGTTGACTAATCAACAAGAGTATGAGCCTATCATTGATCACATTAAGAGAATGTTGGTGTGCTATATTCTTGAAGTCGCAAAGATGGATCAGGAAATCGCCTCTGCCTTGAGAAGGAAGCCCACTATCAAGCCAATAGGGAAGGCAAGCGACATCAACGCGATGATGAAGGGAAAAATCGACCCACAATTTCATACAGTCATGTTCACCAGGGCGAAGGTCAAAAATGCATGTTCGCTCTCGTTGACAAACACTTGTTCTCCACTTCCTGCTTGGAGCATATTCTCGATATCATACACAGGTGCAATCAGAACAGTGAAGCAGATAAGAAGATGTTTTCAGATATGCTTCGGTGGTATATTAACTTTTGTCAAACTCTTCTTGCCATCATACCAAAGCTGTTCAAGACTATGAAGAAAGTCACCGTTACTCAACCGAAGTGATCTCTCGCCTCAATTAGCGCAAAGGGGGAGATTGTTGAGTCTATGGGTTACGCCATTGGGCTTAGTTAGTTCGGTCCAGATGTATTCACGGTTTGGGCCTGTCCAGCCGTGTTTTGTTTTTAGGGTTTAGTATATATAGTGCATGCATGCATTATATTGATAACGCTTCTTGAATATTTTCTTAGACAGTTACTGTAACCCTAGCACGCCTCTAACGTAGAAGTTCTTCATCGAGCACTTCTGAGGTGTTGTTTTAATCATTCGACATCCGTTTGATTCATTGCGTGTGTGTTCTTTGGTTTGCTTTCTGTTTTATTTCTTAAGAATCTTATCGATCTTAAAGATTTTTCAACTCATCAACATAAGTCAAAGTCAAAGTCAACGGTCCAAGTTGACCCAACTCGCCGAGTTGTCCTTCAACTCGTCGAGTTTCTCCATCAATCTGCACAGATTGAGAAAGCCCAAGTCAACTCGCCGAGTATACCCACCAACTCGTTGAGTTCCTCTATTCATTTGAAAATATCGGGGAAGACCGAGCCAACTTGTCGAGTTTATCCATAAACTCGCCGAGTTCGCTTAAAGCCCAACAGTTTAATTCATTAAGCACCTAATCTATAAAGGCATAGTCACAAAGCATAGATCTGACTTCCTTGAGCTAGAAAACCACGTAAAGTTGCTAACTTTACTTTCATGCATGACTAGATGAAGCTCTTAAGCTTCAAATGAACTTAACACTCAACTTAATGCATACATGACCTCAAGATCCTCCTAAAGTTTGCACCTTTAAGCTCAAGGGTTGCAAAAAAAACTCAGATCTGAAAGGAGGAACCTTTACACCACCTATCTTATCCATAAACTAAAAAAGGAGGCCAAAGTTCACAATAAAACCCAAATGAGAAGATCTAAGCTATTAATCACCAAATTCCAGACTTTTTACCTCAAATGCTTGCTAAAAGTGTGATAGATTCTGGATCCCAAAGCTTCCCTCCAAGGTAAACAACTTCAAGCTCTTCCTAACCTTCACCAAGCACCAAAAGCACAAAAAAAATCCACTCAAAACCGCAAGATTCCCAACAAGAGGCTCACAACTCGATTTAGGGTTTCACGAGGACAAGGAGGCTGATAAGGAGGCTGGTCAAAGAAGTTTAAGGCCTTTAAATAGGGTGCAAGACCGTAAAATTTAGGGTTTCCTTCTGGTTGGCCAACTCGTCGAGTTGAGGTTCCTCAACTCGTCGAGTTGCCTCATTAATCCCGTGGTCAAACCAACTTCTACTCGCCGAATTGAGGCTACTCAAATCGTCGAGTAGACCCACTAAATCCCGCGATTTTCCATCCTCAACACATCGATTTGGTTCCTCCAACTCGTCGAGTTCAACTCCAAATTTGTTTAACAACCTTCTAGATTCCGGGTGTTAAAACTCTCCCCCACTTAAATTATATTTCGTCCTCGAAGTCGATCCTTATTAACACCCATCGAACGACCAACCTAATGATCACAACCAAAAATCCTGCGCATAACCAATCTTCCCAAGACAACTGAAACCCAAACCGACACTTCTATCCCGAAGACAATAAACAGACCTTCTGCCTTGCAACCCACTTCCACCTTTCTAAGACCTGAAATCTATAATGGTCTGACTCCCTGACGGAACACTCACGCTGAAACCACTCCCTACCAAACTCTAAACGACTAGCAAACCAATCATAACACTTCCAATAATGTTCCATCCCGATCTACCGAAACCAACCTTAGAAAAGTTCTCCGAACCCGATGAAGAACGAATCCTCAAGCTCTCGAATAAAAACCAATCCTACCTCACCTGGAATCCGAAACCTAAAGTCTCAATGGTATGATTCCCTTTCATAACTCTCTCACCGAACTGCCACCAAGCCAACCTCATAGAGTCTCACACCACATAAAATGCCTTCAAATCCCTGATCACATTGATACTTCAAAGGGAAGCAAAATCACTGACCATATACCGCTGCAGAACACTTATACTCGACAAAAGGCTCAGATAATCCTTTGAATAGAAGATTCGTCCATGCAACAATTAGACTCATACGAGAGTTGCGCAACTGGGTCAAATAAATTACTTTGATATTAGTTAATCCCCCTGTAAGTGACTTAGTATTTCCCAATCAACTAATTAGTCCACACACACGCGAGACCTAAACCACTAATACTGCCGGAAACACTGAAGCTGCCCGAAACACTGAAACTGCCCCCTGGCTGCTTTCCAAAATCCACTGAGACCTCACTGGTCCAATTTCGTGTGCCAGGCAACTGAATTACTGGGTCCAGCCCGGTTGCCGAGTCAAAATACTCCCACACAGTCGCCCCCTCGCGACTTCCGACAGAAAGCTTCACAGGCAAAAACTGAACGGTTTTAGTATACTACAACATCCTATGGTGCACATACAACCCTAAATTCTTTGGATCTATGTTTTCTCTTATTATAAATGCAATATTGTTTCCAAATCATTAAGCCTACATCTAGCATAAAAATGATATAATCAACATAAAAAGGAGTTATAGAGTTACCTCTTTGTTGTAGCTTGTAGAACTTCTTGAATTTTGGCCTTTAAGAACTTAGTGCCCCAAGTGTTGCACCTCAAATGGAATCACACAACACCACCAACAATGGAGGACTTGAGAGAGAATACTTGTACTCAAAATCGGCTATAGCTCTTCCAAGAACACTAGGGTGCCAATTTTAGGAGCTAATGGGTTTCCTATATAGTGTGGCAAAACTAGGGTTACACCATGTAACCCCTAATGTGTATGACCTTCCATATTCCTTAGCCTCCATGGGTTTAAACCTCCATGGATCATCCATGGGTTGTCACATGGGTTTAGCCCAACCTAAGGAATCATGGATCATTGGCCCACACCATAAGAATGAATGATTTTACCAAATCAACCCCTTATATTTAATTAGTCTCTTTTGATCACAAAATTAATTCCAAATTAATTCTTGATTAATACTAATTAAATAATATGATTTCATATTAATATATTAGAACTTATAATATATTAATAAATCATGAATATCCTCTTCTCAAAAGTCCATCCTTATAAATTGTCCCGATGCCATGCAACCCAAATGCACCATGCTACTCTTGGGTCAAGTACATGCCAATTATAGTTATGGGCTTAGACACCTAATCCAACACGAATCTGACACTGTTCTTGGAGGAGCAAAAATGGAATTTGATTCTGTTTATTTTAGCCCATATCTAGTACAGAGCGATGATGATGATGACGCTCCTGTCACGAAGAGGCATATAAAGGATCTAAATAACAAGCTTGACCAATTGCTTTCTTCTTCCTCCTCTACTTAAGGTAAAGCATACTCTAAAGAAGCAATCAAGGCTATGTTGGCAACCTTTGTAAAGGAGCATGACACTTCCATTTCTAATGCTGTCAAGGCTATAGATGCTTCCACTTCCTCATGCCAGAAAGCTTCTAGTGTAGTTGCAAAATCCACCAAAGATTGCAAGCAAGCGACCGCAAAAGTCGAAAAACTAATTTCTGATGCTCAAAATTTTCTTGATTCTCTTCAGGCTGCAGCTTAGAAGAATGCTCAAATGGTGAATGCTTATGTTGATAATCTTACCAGCTGGCTTCAAGCTGAAAAGAAGCACTTGGAGGAGACACGCCAAGCCATCCAGTCTGCCAACACCGAGCTTCACACATCAGTTGATGCCCGTCATACTCAACTTGAAGCCGAACTAGCCGTGGAAAACAAGATAATGGATGAGCTGGATCGTTGAACTGCTCAGCTTAAAACTCAGAACTTAAAGCTCAAGATGGCAACCAAGGAAATTGAAGAACTTAAGTCTGAGCGACCAGTCGTCAAAAGCTCTGATGGTGATGTGTATTCTATTCTTTTACATCTTCTGGATGCACATGACTCGGTTCTTACTATCTTGGTTCGACGCCACTTGGCTGAGAAATTGAGACATGCTCTAGACATTCTAAGCAGGATTGAAGGTGTTCCAGAGACCGTTTTCCCTCCGAAACAAGGGGGAGAAAACGTTACCCAGGGTCAATCGCAACAACCTCCAATAAGCAAACCCATCACCTAACCAAAAGTCACTGCTGAACCGAAGGGTAATGAAGCTTTAGGCAGTATGAAGGACAAATGAAAGAAGATAATTGGTGATGATGATGATGTTGAAATCAAAGATATGGTTGAAACCGAACAAAAAGCTTCCAAAACCGAAAACCTTAAAATCAAGCCAACTGATCGAGAGCTTGAGGAAAAGCTTCGTAAAGCAAATGAAGAAGCTGAAAGGGAGAGGAAACAAAAAGAAGCGAACGATGCATTAGAACGAAGGAAATATATGTTCCCTCTGTGGACTATGGAAAAGCTTCTAAAGGAGGTAATTGAATCTCCAAGCACACATTGGCTCGAACCGGTCCTTTCATTTGATCTTGAGAATTCCAAGGATTCTCAATTTGATATGCCAATCACCCGAAAGGCGTTCATCTTTCATTATTTTGA
Source organism: Lactuca virosa (assembly GCF_052849685.1). Lineage (NCBI taxonomy): Eukaryota > Viridiplantae > Streptophyta > Magnoliopsida > Asterales > Asteraceae > Lactuca > Lactuca virosa. The sequence goes on from NC_136433.1 coordinate 241,660,198, forward strand.
GTCAACAGTTGCCATCCCCTCTCACAACAGTCAAGGTGTTGAAACCCACTTCAGCAGGGAATTTTATCAATGTCAAATTCAAGGTGACCCGAGGCTCAGACATTTCGGTTCACATGATCTCCCTAGCTGATCTGCCAAATTTGAATCCTCATGACTGGATTCTCCTGAACAATATTTTGTTGACTAATCAACAAGAGTATGAGCCTATCATTGATCACATTAAGAGAATGTTGGTGTGCTATATTCTTGAAGTCGCAAAGATGGATCAGGAAATCGCCTCTGCCTTGAGAAGGAAGCCCACTATCAAGCCAATAGGGAAGGCAAGCGACATCAACGCGATGATGAAGGGAAAAATCGACCCACAATTTCATACAGTCATGTTCACCAGGGCGAAGGTCAAAAATGCATGTTCGCTCTCGTTGACAAACACTTGTTCTCCACTTCCTGCTTGGAGCATATTCTCGATATCATACACAGGTGCAATCAGAACAGTGAAGCAGATAAGAAGATGTTTTCAGATATGCTTCGGTGGTATATTAACTTTTGTCAAACTCTTCTTGCCATCATACCAAAGCTGTTCAAGACTGTGAAGAAAGTCACCGTTACTCAACCGAAGTGATCTCTCGCCTCAATTAGCGTAAAGGGGGAGATTGTTGAGTCTATGGGTTACGCCATTGGGCTTTGTTAGTTCGGTCCAGATGTATTCACGGTTTGGGCCTGTCCAGCCGTGTTTTGTTTTTAGGGTTTAGTATATATAGTGCATGCATGCATTATATTGATAACGCTTCTTGAATATTTTCTTAGACAGTTACTGTAACCCTAGCACGCCTCTAACGTAGAAGTTCTTCATCGAGCTCTTCTGAGGTGTTGTTTTAATCATTCGACATCCGTTTGATTCATTGCGTGTGTGTTCTTTGGTTTGCTTTCTGTTTTATTTCTTAAGAATCTTATCGATCTTAAAGATTTTTCAACTCATCAACATAAGTCAAAGTCAAAGTCAACGGTCCAAGTTGACCCAACTCGCCGAGTTGTCCTTCAACTCGTCGAGTTTCTCCATCAATCTGCACAGATTGAGAAAGCCCAAGTCAACTCGCCGAGTTTACCCACCAACTCGTTGAGTTCCTCTATTCATCTGAAAATATCGGGGAAGACCGAGCCAACTTGTCGAGTTTATCCATAAACTCGCCGAGTTCGCTTAAAGCCCAACAGTTTAATTCATTAAGCACCTAATCTATAAAGGCACAGTCACAAAGCATAGATCTGACTTCCTTGAGCTAGAAAACCACGTAAAGTTGCTAACTTTACTTTCATGCATGACTAGATGAAGCTCTTAAGCTTCAAATGAACTTAACACTCAACTTAATGCATACATGACCTCAAGATCCTCCTAAAGTTTGCACCTTTAAGCTCAAGGGTAGCAAAACAAACTCAGATCTGAAAGGATGAACCTTTACACCACCTATCTTATCCATAAACTAAAAAAGGAGGCCAAAGTTCACAATAAAACCCAAATGAGAAGATCTAAGCTATTAATCACCAAATTCCAGACTTTTTACCTCAAATGCTTGCTAAAAGTGTGATAGATTCTGGATCCCAAAGCTTCCCTCCAAGGTAAACAACTTCAAGCTCTTCCTAACCTTCACCAAGCACCAAAAGCACAAAAAAATCCACTCAAAACCGCAAGATTCCCAACAAGAGGCTCACAACTCGATTTAGGGTTTCACGAGGACAAGGAGGCTGATAAGGAGGCTGGTCAAAGAAGTTTAAGGCCTTTAAATAGGGTGCAAGACCGTAAAATTTAGGGTTTCCTTCTGGTTGGCCAACTCGTCGAGTTGAGGTTCCTCAACTCGTCGAGTTGCCTCATTAATCCCGTGGTCAAACCAACTTCTACTCGCCGAATTGAGGCTACTCAAATCGTCGAGTAGACCCACTAAATCCCGCGATTTTCCATCCTCAACACATCGATTTGGTTCCTCCAACTCGTCGAGTTCAACTCCAAATTGGTTTAACAACCTTCTAGATTCCGGGTGTTAAAACTCTCCCCCACTTAAATTATATTTCGTCCTCGAAGTCGATCCTTATTAACACCCATCGAACGACCAACCTAATGATCACAACCAAAAATCCTGCGCATAACCAATCTTCCCAAGACAACTGAAACCCAAACCGACACTTCTATCCCGAAGACAATAAACAGACCTTCTGCCTTGCAACCCACTTCCACCTTTCTAAGACCTGAAATCTATAATGGTCTGACTCCCTGACGGAACACTCACGCTGAAACCACTCCCTACCAAACTCTAAACGACTAGCAAACCAATCATAACACTTCCAATAATGTTCCATCCCGATCTACCGAAACCAACCTTAGAAAAGTTCTCCGAACCCGATGAAGAACGAATCCTCAAGCTCTCGAATAAAAACCAATCCTACCTCACCTGGAATCCGAAACCTAAAGTCTCAATGGTATGATTCCCTTTCATAACTCTCTCACCGAACTGCCACCAAGCCAACCTCATAGAGTCTCACACCACATAAAATGCCTTCAAATCCCTGATCACATTGATACTTCAAAGGGAAGCAAAATCACTGACCATATACCGCTGCAGAACACTTATACTCGACAAAAGGCTCAGATAATCCTTTGAATAGAAGATTCATCCATGCAACAATTAGACTCATACGAGAGTTGCGCAACTGGGTCAAATAAATTACTTTGATATTAGTTAATCCCCCTGTAAGTGACTTAGCATTTCCCAATCAACTAATTAGTCCACACACACGCGAGACCTAAACCACTAATACTGCCGGAAACACTGAAGCTGCCCGAAACACTGAAACTGCCCCCTGGCTGCTTTCCAAAATCCACTGAGACCTCACTGGTCCAATTTCGTGTGCCAGGCAACTGAATTACTGGGTCCAGCCCGGTTGCCGAGTCAAAATACTCCCACACAGTCGCCCCCTCGCGACTTCCGACAGAAAGCTTCACAGGCAAAAACTGAACGGTTTTAGTATACTACAACATCCTATGGTGCACATACAACCCTAAATTCTTTGGATCTATGTTTTCTCTTATTATAAATGCAATATTGTTTCCAAATCATTAAGCCTACATCTAGCATAAAAATGATATAATCAACATAAAAAGGAGTTATAGAGTTACCTCTTTGTTGTAGCTTGTAGAACTTCTTGAATTTTGGCCTTTAAGAACTTAGTGCCCCAAGTGTTGCACCTCAAATGGAATCACACAACACCACCAACAATGGAGGACTTGAGAGAGAATACTTGTACTCAAAATCGGCTATAGCTCTTCCAAGAACACTAGGGTGCCAATTTTAGGAGCTAATGGGTTTCCTATATAGTGTGGCAAAACTAGGGTTACACCATGTAACCCCTAATGTGTATGACCTTCCATATTCCTTAGCCTCCATGGGTTTAAACCTCCATGGATCATCCATGGGTTGTCACATGGGTTTAGCCCAACCTAAGGAATCATGGATCATTGGCCCACACCATAAGAATGAATGATTTTACCAAATCAACCCCTTATATTTAATTAGTCTCTTTTGATCACAAAATTAATTCCAAATTAATTCTTGATTAATACTAATTAAATAATATGATTTCATATTAATATATTAGAACTTATAATATATTAATAAATCATGAATATCCTCTTCTCAAAAGTCCATCCTTATAAATTGTCCCGATGCCATGCAACCCAAATGCACCATGCTACTCTTGGGTCAAGTACATGCCAATTATAGTTATGGGCTTAGACACCTAATCCAACAGTCTACCACTTGGATAAGCCTACGAACTGTTATTGCAAGTACGGCTCCACAACCCGACTAGCAATCGTAGCTCTTAAAAGCCGCTGTCGAACTCTGACCTAGTCAATGACGCGTCCATTAGATAATGGATCATATATTTCTCCATTATAGATATCATATGGACTGAGACATGGATTATAATCATTCTCTCTGTCCATATTTTGTTTCCCGAATTCTGATTTATGACGACCGACTAATTGAACAAATCAAATCACTCCAGGGTTGGCCAAGCACTTAGGTTTGTCATCACTAAATCATCGAGGGCCCCACATATAACGCTTTTGTCCACATGAGGTAAAAGGAATGGATAAACTTCGAATCAAATGCTTGCTTGTACTTGCTCATCAAATCACACACAACAATATGTTTTATATCACGAAGTTACCGGTGCGTTTACATATGTCAATGTGCAACCGACTTGCAACTATAACTCACACGTTGGTTTCAAGAATATAAGATATTATTGTCTCATGATCACTCGTGAGAAAATCCATGAAGTGATTCAAATGAGCGTGGCTTAAATCCAACACTCGAATTTTATTCTAGGAGTACTCATGAACACTGTAGCAAACTTGTGCTATGTCTAAATGCCTTTAGACAATCTACATACCCATTCATGACAGTCTTGCCTCAATACCTACTTCCAAAGTATGATCGGTTGTGGATAGTTTGAATAACCTAGGTGTTCGGGAAGTCAAAGCATGCAAAGTGAAACACAAGAATAATCAAATCCAATATGGTCTCAAAACTTATGAATATAAATAGAACACCTTTTATTTTATCACCATATTGATTACACATTATTCATTGTATAATGTTTCGATTTATCAACTTAATACTTGAATTCAAACAATAGTTGTCCCATGCTCCAAGCATGCACACTATGTTTATATATGATCCTTACTTTATGAAATAGATCAATTGATAACATTTTCAATGAAACTCATTTCACAGTTCCAAATCCTTACCGTAAATGTAAGAATACAAAATTCTTGCCATTTACTATAATCTGTTAGATTCTAAACTATCATGCAGTGATTCTTCTTGTAATGACTATGCACAAAGTCGTAGAGACTTGGAAATAGACATTACAAAATATTCCAATGGAGAGCAATTCCATGGAAACGAAGTCTCAAATTCAAAGAATAACTTCCTCTTATGGAAACATTTCCATATTCCCATTTTGACTATCACTTCTGAACAAGAGTTACCTCTTCCCAGAGTATGTCAATATGATCTATCCATTTTTATACTTCCAACTACAAGCGACCAATCCTTGATGAACATTAGCTTGTCCTTAATAGTTGTTAACCACTTTTGTCATATCCGGTTCTAGTCCTTTTTCCCACTTAATGCCCTAGGCATTTGGAAAATTTAGAACACGAAAATATTATATCATATGCAATCGATCCTATACCCGAAGCATATGGGATACAATTCATAATATCTAACATAAAGACATGATACTTGATCAGTCTTTTGCTACAATATTTCTATTTTCCATGTTCTCATAATTTTGATTATGAAGAGGGATGCCGTAATCATAATCAAATTTTGAGAAAGCAATTAACATTTCTATATATAGAATATCCTTGTGTTGAACCATTTCAACATAACATTCATATATATTTGACTAAATTTGATTAAAACTCAATCTAGGCTTTTAGATAATGAAATGAAGTATGAATTCCTCTCCCTTAATTATAGAAAAATAACTTTTCAAACCCTACAACTTCGTGATTTGAAACTTTTGTTTTCTATAATTAACATTGCTAACTTTCAACACTTACCATAATAACTATGCTCCTACTAGCACAATAATTATTATCTTACTAGCATAACACTTATGCTCCCACTAGCTTTGACATGTATTCAGAAATCAGCTGGACTTTATCTAGGCTTCTCAAACTTATACACCTTTCCTTAGATAGCTCACATGTGTGTGTCTAAAAAATTTTAGAACTTACAGCAATAAGTCTCAAATGTTTATACCTTTGCCATTTCTCACAATTCGAACTATGAAGAGGGATGCCGTAATCATAGCCGAATTTGAGAATGCAATTATCATAATTGCTAACTATTAAAATCTACTTAGTGAAAGTGTTTCCTAACAATCATTTTCATGAATTCGAGATAAACCTTATGACACTCAGATTTTATGGTGTATGTGTTCCTATCCATGTGAATTTGTCAAACCATAATCATAAGACAAGGTTAGTGACAAATCCAAACTCATATGGACTGAACTTGTTCAATCTTAATTTTCTTGCCACATGGCAGCACAAGGGCCTACCATTGCTTCCAGGGTTGTTATGCAAACAACTGAGAAATCATAGAACTCACATGAATAGTCACCTTTAACTGAAATGGGCACAGAAACAAGAATATGTCAACACAATAGGTTACAAACCTCAAGTCGTGTGCTAGTAATAAACGATAGGTTTTATTCTTGATTAGTTCTTGAAACTTTCAAGATCTTTAAGACTCCCACTGCCCTCTTGACATATAAAACACTCTTGTCAAGAACCATTCCTTGACAAACAAATATTCAAGAGTTAGTACTGATTCTTATCATGACAAACACTTCACACAATTGGTCTTAATTGGTCTTTGTCTTATCCAAAACATCACAACTTACCAATTTCAAATGTTCAAGAGCAAGAAACATTTTACTCTATATTTGATAAGTGTTATAAACCTTTCTTAAGATTATATCACTCAAGGCACAATCTTGGAGTATAACTCTAAGACTTGTTTTAGAACGAAATATGACTCATCTTCTTGACTTAACCATTTCAACAATTCACGATTCCTCTTCTTAGCCATACAAATGCACTAAGATATCCTTATAGGGTCAAATGTGGTATGGTTTTCCATAATCATTTAGACGATCATAAAACACGATACTAAAGTACTCTCCCATCTTTTTAGATTGAAGAAACTTCTATCTTTCTGCCTAATTTGATTCTTCTCATTCGTTCTACCATTCATTGAAACCTTTCCAATGTTCAAAATTATACTTAAACTTGTAAGCAAAACCATATTTACTAAACTTTAGTAAATCATGGCGAATAGTCTTATCATTCTTTGTGGTGGACCTGACCAGCGCACACCCAGTGTACCCGATTCCCTAGTCCTTCACTTGACTCACATATTCATGTGAACAAGGAATTAGTCTTAATTTCCCAAAGATAAAAATTTTCATTCATCATACAGTACCAGTTGCATGATTCCAAGTTTCCGTCCAATTGAAACTTAGGTGATGAGAATCTTTCCATATTTCGTAAATTCTCGACACTACCACAAACGAAGGAATCAAATTCATATTGCTAACATAGAAACATAGAAACATCAATTTTTCACAAATGTCATTGCAAGGAGATATAATAAAATAAAAACAAAATTTTATTTATTTATAAAATGCGGAAAAAACTTTTCCTTACAATGCAATTACGAATGAAAACTATGTTACTACATATTTCTAAGCAATCTATCATAACTCTTAAGCAGCAGCTCACAAATCCAATCATCGAACCATGCGATTGAAATCCATCTTCGCGACCAGATTCAACATACTCTTCCTTTATCCTTTCTTCCTTTTGCATGATCTCAGAAAACATCAAAATGCAACCTTGTCGCATCATGTATTAAGAATCAACAATTAGGAACTTAATAGAGTTAGATAGCGGACTTACCTAAAGCAGAACCATACAATCTGACTAAAGTTATCAGGTAGTCAGGGCAGCTTTGATTCCAATGTCCCTTTCCTTGGCAATAGAAACAGACATGCTCATTGGGAATGGCATATGGAACAATCTCAAATTTGGCCTTTCCTTTATGATGAAAACTTTTCATCATGGCCAATTCTTTTTCTTTAGGAGAAGGAATCCTTTATGGGATATCCATGTCATTACCAATATCAGCTTGAGAGGTAGATATTCCAGTTAAATTTGCTTGACCATTATGCCAAATCATTGCTGATTCAACAGCAATCAGCAAATAAGTAAGATCAATAAGGGTCATGTCGTGATCTGTCACATAGTAGTCTTTAACAAACTTACTATAGGACTCGAGAAGTGACCGAAGAACCCAACCAATAGTCAAGTTCCTTGGGAACACGACACCCAACATTCTCAGCCTCTCAATGTGTGACTTCATATCCAAGACATGTGCACACACAAACTTTCCATCCTTGTGTATGTTATCCAATAGGCCTTGAGTGATCTTAAACTTTTCAAGTCTTCGAACTTGTGGGCTAGGGAGAATAATTGGAGGAGGTGGAGGAAGAGAAGTATGATTTCCAGTCCCATTAATGCACGACAAAAGGATTAATGTTTCACCTTGATCGCCATGTGGGATATCATCTTCATTAGGAAAGCTTGTTCCAAAAGATTTGGGAAGACCATAGTTGTCTGAACTAGACATCTACAATGGGAGAAATTGAAGTTAGTTGATGTAAGTCCATAATATAACACCCAATTGAAATATTAAGGCTAGGACCCAACACAATATTTTAAAATTCGGAAGAGGGATGCCGTAATCCAATTGCAAAATATTTGAAGGTAGGTAAATGACGATTTACCAATTTCCACCACGAAAAACGAAAAAGAATTTTAGGTTTTAAGTGAATTGAAACTCCTAGATCCGTTGAGATTCATTGAACTTTTCAATGGCATGTTTAAATCTCGATTGTTCCCTTCAAGTTTGTGACTGGGATGTCGAAGATCACAAACAAGGTGTGAATAACCATGCAAATTAGCTTGTTACACCCAATGTTACAAATCACCTAATCAATGTGCCGGTTACCCACACACACTCCATTGATTTATGATTAGCATCAAGTTACCCTTTGCCACACATTGTCAGTCCCAAATTAGTGTGTCGGTTAACCATACACGCTCCACTAACGACTTAACAAGGTGCAAAGTGAAATTTCATGGAATAGCACCATATTCACATTTTCCTAAGTAATTAAGATTGGAAATTTATAAGTGTTTAGTTAGTTAGTATTTCATTATACTTTTAATGAAAATTAAAATGTCCTGTCAAACCCGTTCATGTAATGACCCTCCGCCGGTCAAGGAAGCGGTAGGTGAGAGTGGAAACCCATTAAACTGCCATTTTATAGGCACTAACCTTATACCCCCGACCGGCTTCGTGAATAAGGTCTACTAACGGTAAGACTGAATTTGTTCTTATACCTATATAAATATTAAACCTATAATATTATACAAGTATTAGTATTGAATTTTAAATTTTTAAAACTCTAGGGTTTGGAAGTAAATGTTTTAAAGTGAGACTTTACATTTACAAATTCCAAAACTTGAGGGCAAGTTTTGAACTGTTCAAAAACTTTTGGTATCCATATCTTATGAGTTTAATATAGGCTTTATGGAAAGACTCTTGACATTTCATAACTTGAGGACAAGTTATGGAGTTCATAAAAGCATTTATGTAAAAGACTCTTCAAGTTCCATAACTTGAGGACAAGTTATGGAAGACTTAAAACCATTTAAGGTGACATTTAAAAATAAGACCTTCATTTTTCATAACTTGAGCACAAGTTATGGATTTCACCAAAAACAATTAGATCAAAAATTCCAACTAATAAAATCAAACAATTTGTCCATGATCTATTTAAACTCATAAGTTAAGATAATTCATATCAAACAAGTTTCAAGAAAATTATCCTAATCATATAAACTAATACAAATCATGAAACTTTGACAATTATCTTTAATTTGTATGAGAATGATCATTACCATATCAACAAAATCAGATTTTAAGAACTAAAACATTTTGTGGTAATGATTCTAATCCAAAACAGGCCAAAAAACTCGAAAAACTGCTGTCTGGACAGGCAACTCATCGAGCCCCATACTGGACACGACGAATCCAAGGAAAACTTCAACCTACTTGTCGAGTACAAGAATGGACTTGCCGAGTAGGGCTTTCAGACAACAATTTTCAGCTTTGAAAATTTACACATTGCATCAAGTATAAAAGAAAACAACCCATGGCTCTGATACCACTGAAGGGTTTTAGTATACTACAAAATCCTATGGTGCACATACAACCCTAAATGCTTTGGATTTATGTTTTCTCTAATTATACATGCATTATTGTTTCCAAAACATTAAGCCTACAAGTAGCATACAAAATGATATAATCAACATAAAAGGGAGTTATAGAGTTACCTCTTTCTTGTAGCTTGTACTACTTCTTGAATTTTCACCTTTAAGAAATTAGTGCCCCAAGTGTTGCACCTCAAATGCAATCACACAACACCACCAACAATGGAGGACTTGAAAGAGAATACTTGCACTCAAAATCGGCTATAGCTCTTCCAATAACACTAGGGTGCCAATTTTAGGAGCTAATGGGTTTCTTATATAGTGTGGAAAAACTAGGGTTACACCATGTAAACCCTAATGTGCATGACCTTCCATATTCCTTAGGCTCCATGGGTTTAAATCTCCATGGATCATCCATGGGTTTAGACCAACCTAAGTAATCATGGATCATTGGCCCACACCATAAGAATGAATGATTTTACCAAATCAACCCCTTATATTTAATTAGTCTCTTTTGATCACAAAATTAATTCCAAATTAATTCTTGATCAATACTAATTAAATAATATGATTTAATATTAATATAATAGAACTTATAATATATTAATAAATCATGAATATCCTCTTCTCAAAAGTGCATCCTTACAAATTGTTCTGGTGCCATGCAACCGAAATGGACCATGCTACTATCGGGTCAAGTACATACCAATTATAGTTATGGGCTTAGACACCTAATCGAACAAAAGCTACCCAAACCATCTCGACACTAACCCGATGCTAAACTGAACGCTACAGGACTAACATTAGTCTTTCCTCATACTCGGTCTCTCGCGACCTACCAATTCCTGTTTCCAACATGTTGTGACACTCCCACAGCCTTGCAAACTGACCCACCCGGCCTACCCATCCGAAGAAAACCGCGAGCAAAACATAGGTTTGCCACAATCTCACCACTACAGAAAGACCGGTGAATGCTACGGGCCACCTCGCAGTCTTACAACACTTTTACACTAACTGCTAACTAGTGAACACTATGGGCCACCCGACATTCTTATAACACTTCCACTTACCATAATCGCATCCCGAACCCTTACTCTAATCTACCAAATCGAACACACCCAGAGTCAAGAACACACTCGACCGAACGCCCAAGCTGCACTCGAGCTATGCCTGGAACCCCAACCTGGTTCCCCAAAGCCTACCATCAAGTACCAAAAGAACGCGATCTCAATGTTGGCAAGTTTCCCGAACTTCCAACTCACACAATCCTCAATCCAATCAGCCACTTGGGTCTCCTTCCACCTGACGGGGATGCGAAACTCATCCAAGTTTCAAAACCGCTCATGCTCCTGAATCCCTGTATGATTCTCCCCCACTTTGTTTCGACTAAATTCTCATAACACACGAGAATTAAAGAATTCCCAATCCTTCTTACTTTCTAACTATCGATCTGCTGACAACCAGCGCTTACCAATGCTAGTGCTCCATCACTAGCCAAACCCCAAAAGACCACACAACTTCTAAAGAACAAATGAACACTTCCCGAATCCCAGCAAAACCGATAGCCCCTTGTAACACTAGTCAAAATAGGTCAATAGATAATCACATGTGATTATGCCAATCATGTAATGTGATTATGTTAAACTAGTAATGTGGTAAGAGTGTTATGTAGTTCATGATAAATTCTAATACAAATATGAACCTTCTTTATGATACAACTCAAAGTATACGTCCATACGATTCCAAAAATATAGAGAATGTTTGAATCTGACTTCGCATGAAGAAGTTATGATAAACCGAACACTATAAATCTCTATAATAAGAGAAATTCAAAATAGACTTAGAGTTAGCTATTTAAGTCTAAAAGAGAGTTGTAGTACTCGTAAATACCTACGCGTGGATATAAAGAACGTCAAAACCGGAGTTCGTATGCAAAAGTTATGGCCTTCCGAAGATATCGCTGTCAGAAACCCTAATTTGACTGAACTCACGACGTGAGCATAAAAACTCACGACGTGAGGACTCAAACCGCCACATTTCGGATCTAGAAGGTGTGACGAGGCTGCGAGGGGATAAGATCCAAACTCATGACGTGAACAAGGAGTTTTTCGCGACGTGAGGAGTCACATGGCCACCTTCCGAAGCTAGGGACGCAAATGGCAAGTCTACGGGATGACACATGCAGGACTCACGACGTGAGCCTTATAAAACTCACAACGTGAGGTTCTAAAATCATTACTATAAATAGCAGGTCCGACTTCAGCCATTCTTACACCTAAACTTCTGCCCTTTCTCTCCTTTGCTGAGGCCCTCTTGCATCCCGAGCCCCGACGACCTCGTACGCTGACCGTTTTTGCTTAGATAACATAAAATCACGCTACTAGGGTGAGTTTCACGGCCCCACTTTCTAATATTTTGGGGGAAAACGCACGCTAGATATTATATATATGTTATTATTATGTCTATATGATAGTATATAGTTATAATAGCCGGGGTATAGTTGTTCTAAATATAATATTTTGAATATATACAACTATTATCAACTTATCAGTATGTTAATTTACTAATGTAGATCTTGAGTTATACTTAAGATTCTATATATATGTTGTGTGCGATATAGTTCCGAAGTTATATTCGGAAGATTTATATGTTAAGTTATAAAGTATGTTGCTATTAATAGTTTTATGTCAAGATAAAACTGGATATGTTATACGTTGCTATTGTTAGTTTTATGTTAAGATAAAACTTGGTATTGTTATTGATAGTTTTATGTCAAGATAAAACTAGGAACGTTATATGTTGTTATTATTGGTTTTAGGTCAAGATAAAACCTGGTTTTACTTCAAGATATAGCTGTTATACTGCCTAAATATTATGAAGTTAGGAGTAATGTTTAAAAGCATAGTCTAGTAACTTAGGATTTTAGACATAAAGATGGTTTTGTTGTTAGAGCTATAGGAAGCCGTCAAAGTCTAGATGAGTAATTGTATTCATCAACTAAGATTGGGGATCTTAGTGGAAATCCTATGAACTGTAACCGTTAATCCCGTGTGAGCGAGGAAGTAATGTATAATTAGTATACGGGTTGACCACCCCACTTGTGACTGTTAGCTACAGTCAACCAAAAGCAAGTGATGAACTATCTTTTTATTTGTTATTGTTCCGGCGTCGATGAAGCGTACGGTGTTGTTTCTCATGGTAAATCATGAGTGTGTTTGTTTCTCATGGTAAATCATGAGTGTGTTCTATCAGAGGTATTATATCATAGCAGCGGTTACAGGCTCATGGTAGCAAATTGTTACAAACATTATACTTTGTCGTATACAAGTATTAATGTTAAGTATAAGTTTCCCCTACTTATACCTTAGGATTAAGGAATGTTTAGGTATAACACTTAATTGATAAGTAAACTATTATACCTAATATACATACTAAATGTTGGAGAGTCCAAATGATACTTTCAAAAACTATACTTTTGAATGTGGAAAATGTATTATTTTATGGAGTCAAAACCTGTGGACTGACCAACTTTATGTTGACGTATTTTAAAATGCATGTGTTTTCAGGAACTTGAAAAGATGGTATGTATTTGAACAGAAGAAGTTTTACTATTACCTTTCTGTTCATTAAGAAGTATGCCATAGTCGGATATTATGTAATAGGTTCTAGAAAAACAACTATGTAACTTTCAGTTATCAATAAAGGTATGTATTTTCTTTAGTACTGTTCAATGTATGTTATATAACTGTGATACGAAGAATAACGTTACACTACCCGGTGTTTCCGCCGATGGCTGGGGGTGTGACACCCCTGATGCTTGAAATGACACCACACTCAAATCTTGAAGCCCAAAAGACAGATGCTCCAACCAATACCTCAGCAACAAGCCACTTCCCTTGGCGCTTCCAACAGCCAATCCAAGAACAATTACTAAAACCACCGAATCCTGACGATGCTGAATAACCATCCTGCGGAACCTTGACCGCATACCTTCCACATAATACCCTGAGCCGACCTTGACCACGACTAAGATATCACAGAACACTCTAAAACAGCAAAAAGAAAACAACCTTTCACTAACCACTAACAAACTATGGCATGCAAATGGCATTTGACATTACTTGAAGATATAACCCAAAGATAAGCAAAGAAATATACAAGAGATAAACTTACCCAAATCCGATGAAATATTCCAAAACAATGCAAGATTCTCACAATAAAATGCAGATAAAACTGGAAAGAAAGCAAAAGATACATACCTGCGATATTGCCTACTGGAGTCCTGTCCTCCCCTGTTTGACACTGATAAGCCCGAATCCTCTCCGCTGGGGCTCCTGCCCTACCCTCTCATCCATCAGTGATCCTCAAAGCAGTCGGAGCAGGCGCACTCACTGCTCCTCCCATCAACATCGGACAGTCGGCATTCTTGTGGCCCACCTGATCACAGAGAAAACATAACGGGCTTGCCCCCTGGGGACAATCCTTGCTGACGTGACCAACCCTGCCACACTTGTAGCAGCCCAAACCCCTGGAACGAAAAACTCCATCGTGCAGTTTCCTGCATGTGCTACACGGTATCCGGCCCTACTGGCCTCTGAAAAGCTGACTAGAAGTGTTGGGTCTCTTCCCAGGACCTTCCAAAATATGTACCAGATCTGACCCCTTCTTCCCTATGTGCTCCAAATCAATCTCCCGCTCTCGGGCACCAGAAATCATATCATTCAGGGTCTCGCACACCGAGATACTCACAAACTCCTTGATATAATTCCTCAGCATATCATGATACCTCACTTTCTTCATTTCTTCATCTGCTGCATACTGCAGTACCAATAAAGCCCTCTCTCGGAACTTGGTAGTAATCTTTGCCACAGTCTCAGTAGTCTGGCGGAGATCCAGAAACTCTAGCGCCAACTGGTGTACCTCAATCGCTGATGTAAACTCAGCTTGAAACCTGATCGAGAAGTCATCCCATGACATCGCATCCACAACATCATCACCTAACTCACTATCGAGTTCTTCCTACCAATCTCTTGCCCTGTCCTTTAGTAGGCAGGAAGTATATCTGACCTTTGCCTCCTCGGGGTGGAAGCTCGTCCTGAACGAATTAGCCGCATCCGCTAAGCACCTCCTACTGACAATGGGGTCCCTCTCCCCATGTAACGCAGGAGCTCCACAAGCACGAAACTCCCGAAAAGAAAGAGTGCGATATCCAACAATAGCCATAATCTCAGCGCGAAACGCCCCCAAACACTCGTCCAATAACTCCGAAACACAGTGAGAAACCTCCGAGGAGATGAACTCCCACAACTGATCACTAATCGGCTCAGCGCCTGCATCTGAGCCGGAACCAGAACCAGAACCAAAACCAAAACCAGAACCACCTCCCTCAGAGCTCATCTCCAAACTGAAATACCACAAGCCAATGATCAGAACATGCTCGAAAATTCCTTCCCACAAGCTCCCTAGATTCTCTAAGGTTGTCGCTGATTTGAGTATGGATCCTGTGCTTTCACTAGTACATGCCCAATACTACCTTCCACACCTATCGATACTGTCCTCAGCAATCCTCCCGAATCCTCTAAGTCACTCTCCCAAACCAAGCACAAAACTCACTAAACCGCATCACTAACCCAATGAAGCATATCCTAGGCTCTCCTAGGTTCCCAACCTCACCATCCCTCAGCCGCTGAAGGACTACCACCAATGTCAACTAACTTCCTCATGAATATAGTCACATGCAACAGAGATCAGATAATCCTTCGAGTAAAAGACTCAACGCTAGAACAGTTGGACTCAGACAAGAGCTGCGCAATAGGGTCGAATCCATCACTCTAAGATTATTTAACCCGTGCCACATATGACTTAGCATATTCACTTAGCAGTCAGTTCATACCACCAAAAGTCCCACAAAGCAGAAAGCAAGTAGCATTCAAGAAACGAAAAATCTAACCAATATACTCTAAGCAAGCCATTCTATCCACTTATCAGACATACAGACTAGCATGCATTACTAAAGCTCATACAATCAGGCATATAAAGGAATCTCTCCTATCATATAATACTGAGCAGATCCTTAGCCCTAATCTAGCACGCGATTCACATAGTCATATAATATCACATAATAAACATGTATTGGTACTTTGGGAACCACTTACTTGATCTCGGCCGATTGCGCGCATCACACCCCTTTCTTTGATTAAAATTCCTTTTTAATTAAATGTTTATTTCATAAAAAATTTCACCAAGTCCTCAGTTTGAGTTCAGGCACACCCAAGGGTATGCTCGAATCCATCAAACCAAGGCTCTGATACCATATGGTAACGACCCAAAAATCAAGGGTAAAATTTTAATTTTAATTTTAGTCCAAACACTAATATAACTTTTGATCAAACATTGAAAACATTTTAAAATAAAACAATTATCAGAGTTCATTCCAAAAAATCACATATTGCGAAAAACGTGGGTGTATGCGCTGCGATCGTCCCGAGCTCTCTCATTTGAAAACTGGAGTACTTGAAACATAAACTGAAAACCGTAAGCACAAAGCTTAGTGAGTTCCCCAAATACCACGTACCATACATATCAAACGACCTATAGATATCATACATAACCATGAACCATACATCTCATCCATATACCATAATCAATAAGAGTGATATGTGCCAACCATAGTCTTGCCATTATGCCACAAGCCGCCTCATAGTCTTTGTTGCCAGGCCGGAGGCCAGAACCCTGGGTGTTACAGACAAGTGCCAAGAGCCACCTCCTAGTCTTCCATGCAAGCATCACAAAGACAACTATGATACAAACTATACTACTTAACTAATGACTTGTCAGAGCTCAGACTCTGGTCATGCATACAGTGTGCTAGGAACCGCCTCCTGGTCTTACATACATAATGCCAAGGGCTAATCCCTGGGTCTTCCTACAATACATAAACCAAGTGGGCCGGCATTGGTGCCTTCGACCCATACGACAGTGAGGAGACTCACCTCGAATGCAGAAACTCACTGAAAGAAATCCCTAGCTGCTGCCTTGAGGACACCTTCGATCTTATAGATAAAAATAACAACAAATAAACAATTGGATTCCATTCCCAGGCCTACTAACCATACTAGGGGTTAAATGACCATTTTACCACTGACCCCAAAAAAGAACCAAAACTGATGCCCAACTCCCATACCAAAAAGGCCCAAAACCAAAAGATCCACAAAGGCCCACTACTGGCTCAATTTTACAAATTGGGCCCAGTTCCATATGGGTCTTATCCTAAGCCCATATTTCCTTGAATAAAATTCAGATTAGCTCAAACACCCCCTTCGGAAAAACCTGGTCAAAGACATAAGTCAAAGTCAAAGTCAATGGTCCAAGTTGACCCAACTCACCGAGTTGTCCTTCAACTCATCGAGTTTCTCCATCAATCTGCACATATCGAGAAAACCCAAGTCAACTGGGCAAGTTTACCCACTAACTCGTCGAGTTCCTCTATTCATCTGAAAATATCGGGGAAGATCAAGCCAACTCGTCGGGTTTATCCATAAACTCGCCGAGTTCGCTTAAAGCCCAGCAGCTTAATTCATTAAGCACCTAATCCATAAAGGCATGGCCACAAAGCATAGATCTGACTTCCTTGAGTTGGAAAACCATGTAAAGTTGCTAACTTTACGTCCATGCATGACCAGATGAAGCTCTTAAGCTTTAAATGAACTTAACACTCAACTTAATGCATACATGACCTCAAGATCCTCCTAAAGTTTGCACCTTTAAGCTCAAGGGTAGCAAAACAAACTCAGATCTGAAAGGATGAACCATTACACCACCTATCTTATCCATAAACTAAAAAAGGATGCCAAAATTCACAATAAAACCCAAATGAGAAGATCTAAGCTATTAATCACCAAGTTGCAGACTTTTTACCTCAAACGGTTACCAAAATTGTGATAGATTCTGGATCCCAAAGCTTCCCTCCAAGCTAAACAACTTCAAGCTCTTCCTAACCTTCACCAAGCACCAAAAGCACACAAAAATCCACTCAAAACCACAAGATTCCCAACAAGAGGCTCACAACTCGATTTAGGGTTTCAGGAAGATAAGGAGGCTGATAAGTTTTGGGTCTTGAGCATTCTAAGACTCCTATGGTGTACATGCAAACCTAGATGCTTTGGATCTATGTTTTCTCTATTATACATGCATACATTCAATATTCCAAAGCATCATCCTAACTAGCATACAATGGAGTATAAACAACATGAGATACAAGTTAGATGACATACCTTTTAGTGTAGTTGAAACCTTGGACCTTTAAGAACTTAGTACCCCAAGTGTTGCACCTCAAATGGAATCACACAACACAACCAAAAAATGGAGGAACTTGAGAAGATGTCACTTGCACTCATAAAATCGGCTTGCCCTCTTGTGTTTCCACTCTCTTAGGTCTAGGTAACCACTAGTGCTAATTTCATGAGCTTTGGGGTATCTTATATAGTGTGGCAAACTAGGGTTACACCATGTAAACCCTAATGACTTTCCATATCCCTCATACTCCATGGGTTAAAACCTACGTGGAGTATCCATGGGTCACCACATGGGTTTAGCCCAACATGAAGAACTATGGATCATAAGCCCACATTATAAGAATGAATGGTTTACGTCATCAATCCCCATATATTTATTTAGTCTCTTTTGATCACAAAATTAATTCCAAATTAATTCTTGATCAATACTAATTAAATAATATGATTTCATATTAATATATTAGAACTTATAATATATTAATAAACCATAAATAACCTCTTCTCAATTATTCATCCTTCAGATTGTTCCGGTGCCATGCAACCCTAATGGACCATGATACTCCCAGGTCAAGTACATACCAATTACAGTTATGGACTTAGACACTAATATAATAGTCTCCTACTTGGATAAGTCTAATAACTATTATTGCAAGTACGACGACATAGCCCGACTAGCAATTGTAGCTCTTAAAATTCGTTGTCGAACTCTGACCTAGTTAATGACGCGTCCATTAGATAAGGGATCATATACTCCTCCATTCAAGATATCATATGGACTGAGACATGGATTATAATCATTCTCTCTGTCCATCTGTTGTTTCCCGGTTTCCGATTTATGACAACCGACTAATTGAACAAATCAACTCAGTCCAGGCCTGATGTCATCACTAAATCATCGAGGGGCCCAGAGATATCGCTTTTTTTCACATGGGGTAAAAGGAACGGATAAACTTCGACCCAAATGATCGCTTGTACTTACTCATCAAATTACACACAATAGTATGTTTTATAACATCCAAGTTAGTGGTGCATTTACATATGTCAATATGCAACCGAATCGCAACTACAACTCACATGTCTCCGTTTCAAGAATATATGATATTATCGTCTCATGATCACTCGTGATAAAATCCATGAAGTGATTCAAATGAGCATGGGTTGAATCCAATACTCGAATCTTATTCCAGGAGTACTCATGAGCACTGCAGCCACCTTGTCTTAGACAAACTATAGACCCGTTAATGACAGTCTTGCCTCAATACCTACTTCCAAAGTATGATCGATTGTGGGTGGTTTGAATAACCTAGTTATTCGGGAAGTCAAAACATGCAAAGTGAAACACAAGAATAACACTAATCCTATATAGCCCAAAAAGTTTTGAGTCATATTGATTACTCATTAATCATTGTATAATGTTTCGAATAATCAACTTAATACTTGAACTAAAACTATAGTTACGCCATGCTCCAAGCATGCACACTATGTTTGTCTAAATAATAGTTATGACATGCACCAAGCATGCACACTATGTTTGTTTATGGTCCTTACTTTGTGAAATAGATCAACTGAAAAACATTTCAATGATGCTCATTTCAAAATTCCAAATCTTTATTGCAAGTGTAAGAATTCCAAATTCTTTTCACTGCTAGAAAGTGTTAGATTCTAAACTATCATGCAAAGATTCTTTTGTAATGTCTAAGTGCCAAAAGTTACAGAGACTTGGCCAATGATACCACAAAATATTCCTTTGGAGATTGTTACAAGACAATTCCATGGAAATGAAGTATCAAATTCAAGGTACATTCCTTTGAACATCCTTCTTGCATAAAAAGTTTCTAACTTTCTCATCTATTCTTCAACACCCAATATGGAAACATTCCATATTTTCCATACGACAAGTCTATTAATAGACTCATGTCTATTCATAATATTGTCAATATGGTCCTTCCATTACTATACTTTCAACTGTCCTTAAGCGACCAATCCTTGATGAACGTTAGATTGTCCTTAACAGTTGTTTAACCACTTTAGTCATATCCGATTCTATTCCTTTTTCCCACTAAACGCCCTAGGCATTCGGAAAACTAGAACACGAGAATATTATAGCATATGCAATCGATCCTATACCTGAAGCACATGGGATACAATTCATAATGTCTAACATAAAGACGTGATGCTAAATCAGTCTTTTGCTACATTATTTCTATTTGCCATATTCTCATAATTTTGATTATGAAGAGGGATGTCGTAATCATAATCAAATTTTGAGAACGGAATTAACATTTCCACATATAGAATTTCCTTATGTTGAACCATTCCAACATAACATTCATATATATTTGACTAAATTTGATTAAAATCTCCCAATCTAAGCTTTTAGATTTGAAATGAAGTATAGATTCCTCTCCCTTAATTATAGCAAAACAACTTTTTAAACCCTGCGACTTTGCGAATTGAAACCTTTGTTTTTTATAATTAACATTGCTAACTTGCAACACTTACCATAATAATTATGCTCCTATTAGAATAATAATTATTATTAGCATAACACTTATTCTCCCACTAGCTTTGACATGTATTAAGAAATTATCTGGACTTCTAGAAATCAATACTTATTCAGTTTCACTACCAAAGTTCAGATTTCTGATACGATATGCTTCGTTAAGACCTTATCTAGGCTTCTCAAAATCATACACCTTTCCTTAGATAGCTCACATGCGTGTCTTAACATTTTAAGAACTTACAGCCATAATTCTGAAATGTTTAGACCTTTGCCATAAATCTGAAATGTTCATAATCGAATTTGAGAATGCAAATATCACAATTTCTATCTCCTTAAAATCTACTTAGTGAAAGCGTTTCCTCACAATCATTTTCGTGAATTGGAGAGAAACCTTATGATACTTAGATTTTATGGTGTATGTGTTCCTATCCATGTGAATTTGTCATGAGCATAATCACAAGACATGGTTAGTGACAAATCCAAACTCATATGGACAGAACTTGTTCAATCTTAATTTCTTGCCACCTGGAAGCACAAGGGCCTACCATTGCTTCCAAGGTTGTTATGCAAACAACTGAGAACTCATAGAACTCACATGCATAGTCAACTTTACTGGAATGCGCACATAAACAAGAATATTTCAACACAATAGGTTACAAACCTCAAGTCGTGTGCTAGTGATAAACAATAGGTTTTATTCTTGATTAGTTCTTGAAACTTGTCAAGATCCTTAAGACTCCCACTGACTTCTTGACATATAAGTCTCTCTTGTCAAGAACCATTCCTTGACAAATAAATATTCAAGAGTTAGTGCGGATTCTTATTAAGACAAACACTTCACATAATTGGTCTTAGTTGGTCTTTGTCTTATCGAAGACATCACAACTTACCAATTTCATATGTATAAGAGTGGAAAACTTTTACTCTACATTTGATAAGTGTTTTAAACCTTTCTTAAGATTATGTCACTCAAGGTTACAATCTTGGAGTGTAACTCTAAGACTTGATTTTGGAACGATGTATGACTCATCTTCTAGATTTAAACCATTTCAACAATTCACGATTCCTCTTCTTAGCCATACAAATGCACTAAGATGTCCTTAGAGGATAAATTGTGACATGGTTTTCATAATCATTAAGATGATCATAAAACATGATACTCAAGTACTCTCCCATCTTTTCAAATTGGAGAAACTTTTATCTTTCTACCTAATTTGATTCTTCTCATTCGTTCTGCCATACATTGAACCTTTTTCCAATGTTTAAGAATTATACTTAAACTTGTAAGCATAATCATGTTTACTAAACTTTAGTAAATCATGACGAACAGTCTTATTGATCTTTGTGGTGGATCTTGACCAGCGCACACCCAGTGTACCCGATCCCCTAGTCCTTCACTTGAGTCACATATACATGTGAACAAGGAATTAGTCTTAATTTACCAAAGTTGAAAATTCTCATTCATCATACAATACAACTTGCATGATTCCAAGTTTCTGTCCAATTGAAACTTGGGTGATGAGAATCTTTCCTTGTTTGGCAAATACTCGACACTACCACAAACGAAAGAATCAAATTCATTTTGCTAACATAGAAACATACAAACATCAATTTTCACAAATGCCATTGCAAGGAGATATAATAAAATAAAACAAAATTTTATTTATTTATAAAATGCGGAAAAAACTTTTCCTTACAATGCAATTACAAATGAAAACTATGTTATTACATATTTCCTAGCAATCTATCATAACTTCTAAGCAGCATCAAAAATCCGATCATCGAACCATGCGATTGAAATCGATCTTCGCGATCAGATTCAGCATACTCCTCCTTTAAGCTTCGTTCCTTTTGCATGATCCTAAATAACACCAAAATGCAACCTTGTCACATCATGTTGTAACACCTCGAGATTTTAGCAGGTATTTCTGAAACCCATTCTATCTTTACCTTGTTGATTATAGCCCTTGGGATTGGGAATGGATAGCCAAGACAAAGTTTAAGGGCTAAGTTTGCAATTTGGGCCATAAGGGAGTACGCTGCGTGTACATGGGAGCATGCTAGGCGTACTTAGGTCTGCCTTAGTACGCTGGGCGTACACTTGTGTACGCTGGGCGTACTGGTGTCTGGGTGAAACCCTAATATTTAGGGTTTGGGGCCTATATAAGGAAAATATTGTACACTAACACCCTTTTTCCTCAGCCTCCACAGAATCAAATTCGTCTCTCTCAAACCCTAGCCTCCCCTTTTGTGTGTTACGCTCATTTTAGTGTTCTTGAAGGCCTTAAGAAGAAACCATTGCATCAAAGAGTTGAAGGAAGAGACCAAGCTTGTAGATCTGAAGTTAGTTTGTGCTAAAGAAGCTCCTAAAGGTATAAAGTTCCAAACTTTATGCTTATATGCTTAGATCTCATCATTTTACCTTTTTAGAAGCAATTCTTGTCCCAAAGGTCATATAGTGGTGTATTTTGTGTTGTGGACGTAAAGAGCTGTCCTTCCAGGCTCTTGAAAGGACTTTGAGTAATAAAAATGATGTCCCATAGGCTGTGGGTGTCCCATGCAAGAGAAATAAGGTCTTAATGGATTAAGACAAAGCATTTGGGACTTTATGGACGTCCAAAGTGATAAAGTTCGTGACTTTATGGACCCTGGGCATGTTAGGCCTCTGGATCTGAGATTAGGACTTAATTGCTTAAGCCATTGAGCACTTAATATAGTTTAGCCAAGATTTGGAGTATGCTCAACGTAAATCCAGTACACCCAACATACTGGGTCAAACCCCCCGATGATGGTCAACATCTGGTCGCGTACGCCCAGCGTACGAGAGGAGTACGCCCCACGTACGTCCTCTATTGGGCCAGTGACATTTGGGCTTCGGGTATCGGGCTTTTTATGGACTAAGGGGACTTGGGCCTTTGCTGGACTTAGTAAAGAAAATGTTATGGGCCAGATAGTGGTAGTCGATCATGGGGTTAGGCCCAATAAGGAGTTTGGGCCCAATTTAGAAAGTTGGGCCACTAGTGGACTCATGTATATGGACTTAATGAGTTATGAGGACACTCAGTCAAGGGAGTAATGTTGGGTATTAACTTAGTATTATTATGTGGCAGTTCGGGATTCCCAGCGAGACAGCAGTCAGAGAATTTCAGTGTTTCAGCACTACTTGCGAGGTGAGTTACCTCACTATACTCAGGGTCTAAGGCACCAAGGCCGACCCTTGGGATATGTTATCCTAGCAGTGTTAGAAGTTGAGTATGAGTTAGTGTTGCATGCTAGTGGTTATCCAGTTAGGCAGATCTGTAGGACTACCTGTGTTGTTATATGATTATTTGCATGCTTAGTAGTTATGTTATATGTTGATATGTTATGTGGGATGGGTTGAGGATGTACTGCTTTGTGCGGTGACCAACAAACCCTAAGAGCAATCCAGATACGAGATGAGGGCCCGGTAGACAATCCAGACTCGTACTGTGGGCTCGATGTCAAACCAGATGTGAGCTGTGGGCCCGGTAGGCATTCCAGACTCACACTGTGGGCCCAGGGGTATTCCAGTCTGTAAAGTTGTGGACCCAGTTCATGTTGTTATTGGTATATGTATTATGTGCAGTGTATCGGTATTTTGGGGAACTCACTAAGCCTTGGGCTTACAGTTTCAGTTTATTGTTTCAGGTACATCAGGGGATCGCAGCAAGGCGAAGGCGTGATCGTACAACTCCTCATATTTATGTTTATGTTTCTGGGATACTCTGATATTATACCTTTTTGGAAACAAGTTTTGTAATAACTAATGGTTTTTCGATTGTTTAAAAAGTTTAAATTGTCTTAATTTTTATGGGTGTTACAAGTTGGTATTAGAGCCTTGGTTTGAGTGAACTGGAGGAACACTCGTGTAACTCCAGTCTCAAATCAAGGAAAGGATTTTCAAAACGAAATTTTTAAAAAGGTTTTCAAAATAAGTAAAGGAGGATGCAGGGTGTACGATCAGCCGGAGCCAGTAAGTAGATCCCAAAATACCATACAGTTATTTGATATTGCAATGTGTTAGAACAGCATGCTAATACTAGGCTAGGGATCTTCAAGAATTGCATGGAAGAATTGCCTGATGGTATGATGCCTGATAGCCTAGGGTTTTCCTTATATGAAATTGACATCATTACTGTAGTTGCTTAGTGTATGCATCACGGCCGTACATAATTAAGATCTTATAGCCTGAGAATGTTTGATTTAGCCTTATGGTCTGTTTATATTAGGGCTTAGCGTAGGATTGGATATTCGAAAGTCTATAGGGTCCAGCGTTATGTATGGCTAGCATACATTGGCGCTGCAGGGTTGGTGGAAGTTTCATGGATGGGTGATTTGTGTGAGGCCGGAACGCTAGTTATGAGATATTCAATATCGATTTAGGAGTGAGGATTTAGCGCTTGCCAAGATTATGTATGCAGTTAGGGCGTTGTGGTGATACTTGAGACAAATATGGGTAGGTGTGGAAGGTAGTATGGGCCCGTACTACTGAAAGCACAGGACCCATATGCGTATCAAGGTAGTCACAACCCCTAGGTTTTAGTCAGGAGTTGGTTCCTAGTTCTTATATGGATTATCTAATATCTTGTGGTGTGTTTCAGAATGGTGATGACGAGACGCATTGTGACTGGATCCGGTTCAGGATCAGGATCAGGAGACAGAGGCCAGGAGGAGCTAACAGTACCGGAGCCCGTGGTGCAGAAGGGTACAGAGGAGTTGGATGCTAGGATTCGAGAAATCCTGCATGATGAGATTGCTGCCATGTTCCGGGCACAGCTACCGGAGATGTTTGGGTCTATTAAGACCGCTATGGTTGAGTACTTCGACGAGCGTTACGCAGCCCTTGCAGAGATGGCTATCGCTGCAGCTGCATCGGCTGTAACAGCGGTAGGAGGAGGTGGAGCTAGTCGGGGCTTCCAGTACAGGGATTTTGATAACACGAAGCCCCCGACATTCGATGGTACCCAGGACCCGATTAAAGCTATGAGGTGGTTATCTGACGTGGAGGGATATTTCTTCACGTGTTCATGTCCTACTGACCAGAAGGTCAGATGTGCCCTGAACCTGCTGAGGCTCGGGGCCAAGGACTGGTGGAGGTTGATGACAGGGTCGTACACTGATGATCAGAGAGCTGCTATTACTTGGGAGCAGTTTAGGGATATGTTCCGCGCCCGATACATTCCTCGGGTTGAGCGGGAACGATTGGCTCAAGAGTTTTTGAGTTTAAGACAGGATGGAGAGTCGGTGACGGAGATCACCCGGGTATTCACGGAGAGGGCGATGTTCTGCCTGGAGTTCGCATCGGAGCAGGCTCAGATGACACGTTATCTGAGCATGCTCAAGACTGACATTCGTCAGTTTGTCGCCACACAAAGATGCGATACTCTACTGGAGTTACAGGAGGCCGCTAGGCGGCGTGAGTTGGAGATTATGACGCAGCTAAGGGAGCACCGACCGGCCCCGACACAGTCACAGCCGGCGCCAAAGCGGTCTAAGACCGCTGATTCTGGGGTTGGGAGCCAGCAGAGCCGCACTTGTGGAAAGTGCGGTAAGGGTCATTCTGGGGTTTGTCGAGCTGGTAGTGGGTTCCACAAGTGTGGCAAAGAGGGGGATTATGCGAAGGATTGTCGCCAACCCGTCCCTGTTTCGAGTATGAGGTTGTGTTATCATTGTGATCAGGTTGGCCATATGAAGGCCAACTGTCCATTGCTTGCCGCTAAGCCGTTACAGACTTCCGCTCCAGCTACCTTGAGGATTGCAGATGGGAGGCCAGCTAAGGCAGAGCCTCCGAAGGCTCAGGGATGTGCCTTCCAACTTATAGCGGAGGAGGCCAGAGCAGCACCAGTGTGGTTGCTGGTACGTTTTTAGTAAACTCCTTACCCGCATTGGTGTTATTTGACTCGGGGACGAGTCAGTCGTTTGTATCTCAAACTTTAAGTAGGGAGTTCAATATGCCAGTACGTGAGCTAGAGTGTCCGTTGCGAGTCTCTATCGCCAACGAACACGAAATTTTTTCTTCTTCGATCTACCGAGGATACGAGTTGGAGATTTTCGGGGTGCCCTTTCCGATAGATTTGATTCCGATCCCTATGGGGGAGGTGTGCGTGATTGTAGGCATGGATTGGCTCAGTCGGTTCGGTGCTATGACTGATTGCGAGGGCCAGCGAGTGGTAGTTCGAACCCCAAGTGGGGGAGAACTGATTGTATATGGCGAGGGCACCAGAGCGGGATCAGGGTTCTGTTCAGCTGCCAAGGCTCGGCAGTGTATTCAGCGCGGGTGCATGGGTTATCTAGCGTATGTGGTGGATACGCGGGTCAGGGATCAGAATTCAGTTTCAGAGGTTCCGGTAGTCAGGGAGTTTGTTGATGTGTTCCCGGAGGAGTTACCCGGGGTACCTCCGGAGAGACAGGTCGAGTTTAAGATCAACCTAGTGCCAGGTGCGGCCCCTATCGCCAAGGCACCGTACTGGTTGGCACCACCAGAGATGCAGGAGCTGTCATCATAGCTGCATGAGCTGCTGGGAAAGAAGTTCATTCGTCCGAGCAGTTCTCCATGGGGAGTGCCCATCCTCTTCGTCATAAAGAAGGACGGCTCGTACCGGATGTGCATTGATTATAGGGAGCTGAACAAATCTGTCATACCCCCAAACCAGATGGTGGAAACGTTCGGGGGTGTAGGACTTCAATTGTAGTATCACAACACATACATCATAGTAATCAAAGTACAAACAACCATTGTATTTAAAAGGTATAAGTGTTTACATGTGTTCAATCATTGTATATTGAACCAAAATATAGTTATACAAAAGAAGATATGACTCAACATAGCTCCATCTTCTCAAAAAGCTCGGGGATTACCTGTGTATTATTTCCCTGAGAATACAAGTAATTTGAAAAGAGAGTAGCAACATAAAGTTGAGTGAGTGCATAAGTGTTTATGTTTAAAAGGATGTCTCTGTATCTTGTATATGTAAATTGTTCCAGAAAATCCTATATTTTCTGCTGTATATGAAAAGTAGTTTTATTTCCATAAAACCGTTCTCTTGGTATCAATGTTTTGTATTTGTATTCCTTTATGAAAAACTTGTACTGAGAGTGTGCCTGGCTCCACCAGCTGTTATTGAAAACTGTATTTAACCATTGTAGTTTGTATTCTGTAAACTGGTACTTTGAAGGTGTACTCTCGTTTAGTTGTTTAGACACTAACGTATTGTTAATATCTTTTTAATGAGTTATTATAACCATACTATGACGGATGGCCTGAAACAAACGCTTTGTGGGCGTTTAAACTGTTGATAACAATTGCCACTCATTGGCGTGTATGCCTGACTATAGCTAGCAGCCTGAGTGCGGGGTTGTCAATCCCGATATAGATCTACACACAACTTGTTTCGATCCCCGGGCTGGAGATCCTGGTTATAATGTCAGGACTTTACCTTGGTTGTCTAAAATGAATTAAACAACCTGAATTGAATGTCTCATAAAAAGCATTTAAACGTTACATGTATATTAGTTATGAAAACCCAATCATTCTGAAATAAATGATTGATAGTATGTTCTTGAATTAGTATTCCGAACATGTATTTGACCAGTGTAAACCCTTCATTTGTTCTGAATCAAAACCCTTGTTCCTTGTAAAACAGTGTATTCTAGTATGCTTGAATCATGAATTATTGTTCTATGTATCATAAATTATACCTATTATAATTTATATGTACTTTCTGAATATGTATTTAACTGTTTCTAGCATGTAATCCCTTGCTCAACATGTTACAAGGTATTTGAACTGATGAAATAACTTTTATATTTATATACATACAAAATTTTATATATAAGTAAAATTTAAATGACACTCAGACAAATAACCGGTACTATAAGCCCACAACCAAACAAGGAAAATGACCCAAAATGAATTATCAGTCCTAAGCCTTTTAAATCTTATTTATATACATATATATATACAAATATGAATTTTGGGGAAAAATATAAGATTATTAAAAGAGTTTAATGTTTTCAGTATTTTTGATGATTTAATGTTGTTTTATCATGATTTTATAACACAAAGTTCTTGTGTTATGCTTGTATTCCCCCCTTTAAAACAGTAGAAATTATGAAAATACGGGGGTATGAACTCACTTGATAGATGGTGATTCGGTCAGCTTTTCGTTTCACGAAAAGGAGTTTATTTGACGAGAAACCGGTTTAAATTAGGCAGAGTTTCGACTGGAGAGAGGTTAACTTATCGGGAATCTCGGGGCTTCGAGGCTTGCTTAGGGTTTGAGACTTGATACCGGGGCTTTAGGGGTTGTATATAAGTTTGTGGAAGTGAAAAATATGAAAAAGTGTGAAACTTGGGGTGAAAAGTGTAAAATCTTCGGAAGCCCTCACATAACTTTCGCATACGAGCTCCGTTTTTGACGTTCTTTATATGCACGCGTAGGTAAAATCATACTCTACAACTTTCGTTTAGACTTTGTCGGCTGATTTTGAATTTATTTTTAATATTATTATTTTTAACAGACCGGGACAAAAAATCCGTTAAAAATTCATAACTTCTTCATCCGACGTCCGTTTTTGTCTGTCTTTTTACCATTGTACTACTATTGATGAGGCCTTGAATTCTCGTTTAGGTTGTGTTGGCTAAAAATCACCCGATCTTTATTTCGAGTTTTTAGCTGTATACTGCTATACTCAAACTTAGAAAAATCGTAACTTCCTCATACGAAATCAGATTTTGCCGATCTTTTTATGAAGGTTCTCGGTTTAACATAAACTACAACTTTCATTTAGATTGTTAAGGCTAAAAATCCTTTTATTGAAAATTCAGTTTTTATACCGAACAATGTTTTGCCGGTTTTGTCGCGGAGTTTCAATTGTTCATAACTTCTTCGTTATAACTCGGATTTTAGTGTTCTTTATGTTTTTTTGAAACCTTGTTACAATCTCTGTCACTTGGTTCATCCCAATCGAGATTGTTTATTAATTTATTTTTGAGGGTCAATTATGTAAATATACACAACATGCTAAAATTTCTCTTTATTATTTAAAAAGAAATACAAATTGACCTACATTATTACATAGGTTTGAAATAACGATTTGTTACATTATCCGCCCGTTAGAGAGAATTTCGTCCTGAAATTTGTATTACAGATAGACTAGGGAAAAAGATGTGGATATTTATGTTGCATTTGATCCTCCCGCTCCCAAGTGAATTCAGGTCCCCGTTTTGCATTCCAGCGAACCTTCACTATCGGCATATGGCTTTGTTTGGTTTTCTTAACTTCCCTATCTAGAATCTCTACGAGTTCTTCCACAAAGTTGAGACTCTCATTTAACTCGATTTCCTCGAGTGGGATCACAAGAGTCTCGTTGGATAGACACTTTTTCAAGTTCGAAACGTGGAAGGTAGGATGAATGTTATTTAGTTCTTGGGGTACTCGAAGTTTGTAAGCTACAGGACCATTTCTATAAATAATTTCGAATGGTCCTATGTACCTTGGATTCAATTTGTCACGCTTTCCAAAGCGTATCATGCCCTTCCAGGGTGAGACCTTTAACAAGACGCGGTCACCAACCTGGAATTCCAAGGTTTTTCTCCTTTTTTCAGCGTAGCTTTTCTGTCTATCTCTGGAAGCTTTAAGTCGCTCCTGAATTTGTAGGATTTTCTCGGTGATTTCTCGAATAATTTCCGGACCAGTGAGAGCACTGTCAGGAGTTTGACCTCTAGCTAGCTGCGTGTCACCCACTTCAGCCCAGCATAGAGGGGATCTGCACTTGTGGCCATAGAGGGCTTCAAATGGAGCAGCCTTTATGCTAGTGTGATAACTATTGTTATAAGAGAATTCAACAAGGGGTAAATGAATATCCCATGCCTCGCATGCCTTATATAGGCCGAAGCCTCGGATCCGAGGCTATGCGAGGCTGACACGTGCTCAGACAGATAGGGAAGGAAGGGGCTTGCTTCGGACAGCTGGCTCGCAGGTGGCTGCTTCGGACTGGGCCGGACTTCGGTCCAATGGGAAGAGGGCACGAAGGTCCGAGGGGTGTCCGAGGGAGGTGTCCGGGGTGTCTCATGCGAAGGTGTCTGATGCTTAGTGGACCGCAGACTTGGTCGAATCAGAAGGTGACACGTGGAGGCTCGCATGCAAGGATGACGTGTCTGAAGGTCATGCATGTGAAATTGCCCGGTTTTCCAATTTTCTTGATTTTTGTGGCAAAAAGTTGCGAAAATCATAACTTTCGCATACGAGCTCCGTTTTTGACGTTCTTTATATGCATGCGTAGGTAAAATCATACTCTACGACTTTCGTTTAGACTTCGTCGGCTGATTTTGATATTATTTTTAATATTATTATTTTTAACAGACTGGGACAGGAAATCCGTTAAAAATTCATAACTTCTTCATCCGACGTCCCTTTTTGTCTGTCTTTTTACCGTTGTACTACTATTGACGAGGCCTTCAATTATCGTTTAGGTTGTGTCGGCTAAAAATCACTCGATCTTTATTTCGAGTTTTTAGCTGTACACTGCTATACTGAAACTTAGAAAAATCGTAACCTCCTCATACAAAGTCAGATTTTGCCGATCTTTTTATTTAGATTGTTAAGGCTAAAAAGCCCTTTATTGAAAATTCAGTTTTTATACTGAACAATGTTTTGCCGGTTTTGTCGTGGATTTTCGATTGGTCATAACTTCTTCGTTATAATTCGGATTTTAGTGTTCTTTATGTTTTTGGAAACCTTGTTACAATCTCTGTCACTTGGTTCATCCCAATCGAGATTGTTTAATAATTTATTTTTGAGGGTCAATTATGTAAATTTACACAATATGCTAAAATTTCTCTTTATTATTTAAAAAGAAATACAAATTGACCTACATTATTACATAGGTTTAAAATAACGATTTGTTACAAAATTGACGGTGAAGAACCGTTATCCACTTCCGAGGATAGACGACCTCTTTGATCAGTTGCAGGGGGCATCTTGGTTCTCCAAGATAGATTTAAGGTCGGGGTATCATCAGGTCAGGGTCAGAGAGGAGGACATGGAGAAGACCGCGTTCCGAACTCGTTATGGACATTACGAGTTCGTGGTGATGCCGTTTGGGCTCACCAACGCACCAGCAGTATTCATGGACCTGATGAATCGGGTCTGCAGACCGAT
This sequence comes from Lactuca virosa, assembly GCF_052849685.1. Lineage (NCBI taxonomy): Eukaryota > Viridiplantae > Streptophyta > Magnoliopsida > Asterales > Asteraceae > Lactuca > Lactuca virosa. The sequence continues at coordinate 241,692,085 of NC_136433.1, forward strand.
GCTTGATCGCTCGGTCATAGTGTTTATCGACAATATCTTGGTATATTCCAAGACCCGAGAGCTGCATGAGGAGCATCTCAGGGAGTTGTTGGGAGTTTTGAGACGAGAATGGCTATATGCCAAGTTCTCGAAGTGCGAGTTTTGGTTACGGGAGGTCCAATTCCTCGGGCACCTCGTTAACTAGGATGGGATTTTGGTCGATCCGGCCAAAATCGAGGCAGTCATGCAGTGGGAGGTTTCGAAATCTCCCTCAGATATCAGGAGTTTTCTGGGATTGGCAGGGTACTACGGGAGATTCATACAGGATTTCCCCAAGATTGCAGTACCCCTCACTCGTCTGACGAGGAATGGAGTGGATTTCCGGTGGGGCCTTGAGCAGCAGAGGGCGTTTGAGACCCTCCGTCAGCGTTTGTGTGAGGCTCCAGTTTTGACGCTCCCGGAGGGAGTGGAGGATTTTGTGGTATTTTGTGACACGTCCATCACGGGACTAGGAGCAGTCCTCATGCAAAGGGGACGAGTGATAGCTTATGCGTCGCGGCAGTTGAAGCCGCATGAGACGAGATACCCTACGCCTGATTTAGAGCTGGGAGCGGTGGTGTTCGCTCTCAAGATATGGAGACATTAGCTATATGGGGTCCTTTGTACCATTTACACGGATCACAAGAGCTTGAGACATATCATGGATCAGCCGAACCTGAACATGAGGCAGCGCAGGTGCCTGGATGTAGTCAAGGACTACGATTGCGAGATCCTTTATCACCCCGGTAAAGCGAATGTGGGTGCGGACGCTTTGAGCCGCAAGTCAGCTGGGTCTTCCACCCCAGCGGTATGTATGAGGATAGCAGTCGATTCCCCGCTTGATCAGGGATGCCCAGGTTAAGGGCATGCGACCAGAGAACTGGAAGTTGGAGAGGATCAAGGGTGAGAACACCCGGTTTGTGCAGGACAGCCGAGGATTATTGACCCGGTGCGGTCGGGTATGGGTTCCGATGTCTGGTGGGATCAGACAGATAGTCATGGAGGAGGCTCATAAGTCTCACTTCTCTATCCACCCAGGGGCCACCAAGATGTACCAGGATTTGAGTTTGAACTATTGGTGGCCGTGCATGAAGCGAGAAATCCCTTGGTATGTCGAGAGGTGCTTGACCTGTAGGACGGTCAAGGCCGAGCACCAGAGGCCGCATGACAAGCTGCAGTCTCTAGAGATTCCCATGTGGAAATAGGAACAGATCACGATGGATTTCATTACCAAGCTGCCGAGGACGGCAAAGGGATTTGATACTATATGGGTCATGGTGGATCGATTGACCAAGAGCGCCCATTTCTTGGCGATCCGGGAGAGTTCATCGGTCGAGAAGTTGGCCGACATGTACGTTCGTGAGATCGTGTCTTGCCATGGGGTTCCCGTCTCCATTGTCTCCGATTGGGATGTCAGGTTTACATCCCGTTTATGGAAGAAGTTTCACAAGGAGCTGGGCACACGGTTGCACTTCAGCACAGCGTTCCATCCGCAGACGGATGGTCAGAGCGAGCGGACCATTCAGATCCTCGAGGATATGTTGAGGGCATCTGTCATTGATTTCGGTGGGAGCTGGGATTCCCACCTACCGCTTGCAGAGTTCGCCTACAACAACAACTATCATTCCCGTATTGGCGCCCCGCCATTCGAGCTGTTGTACGGGCGGAGATGTCGCACCCCGGTATGTTAGGGCGAGGTTGGTCACAGGGTGATGGGTCGGATGGAGGTGGTCTTGCAGACTACCAAGAATATTCAGCAGATTAGGCAGCGACTGCAGACTGCTCAGAGTCGGCAGAAGAGTTACGCCGACCGGCGCCGAACCGAGTTAGAGTTTCAGGACGGCGACATGGTACTCCTGAAGGTCTCGCCGTGGAAGGGTGTGATCCGCTTCAGGAAGAGGGGAAAATTGGGACCCCGATATATTGGGTCGTTCAAGATCATTGCCAGGGTTCGCAAGGTGGCTTACAGGCTAGAGCTGCCGGAGGAGTTTCGTCGGATTCACAACACTTTCCACGTCTCGCAGTTGCGAAAGTGCATTGTGGACACGAAGGCAGTGGTGCGAATGGATGACATTCAGGTTGATGAGCACCTGAATTATATTGAGAAGCCGATTGCCGTTTTGGAAAGGAAAGTGAAAGTCCTGCGCATCAAGGAGGTTCTATTGGTGACTCTACATTTGACGAGTGTTATAAACCTTCTTAAGATGTGTTACTTACCTAAGACATATCACTCAATACACGATCTTGGAGTACAACTCTAAGACTTGATTTTGGAACGAAGTATGACTCATCCTTTTCATTTAACCATTTCCTCAATTCCCGATTCCTACGCTTAGAGGATTAATTGTGATATGGTTTTATAATCACTAGGATGATCATAATGTTGGATTAGGTTCTAAGCCTTTAACTATATTTGGTAAGTATTTGACCCCGTTGTGCATGGTCCTTTTGGGTTGCCTTCATCAAAGCAACATGATAGGATTATTTATGAAGAGAGAGGTTATTATGGTTTATTAATATATTATATGAATAATATATTAAAGGAGAAATCATATAGTTTAATTAATATTAGACAAGAATTAATTCTGTGACTAAAAGACATTAATTAAATAACGGAGACTTAAACTGTCAAATGTGTGATAGTTGAGTATTGGGCTGAGAAGGCTTATGGACTAGGCTTGGACGAAATTAGGGATCTGTCCATCCTAATTTCGGCCATAGAAGCCCTATTCTAGAAGCTTCCTTGGACTGCTTAAGGCCTAAGCTATCCATTAGGGTTTTGACTGAAACCCTAGCAGCACCAGTATAAATAAGACCCCAAGGCATCCAATTTTCAGCCACTTGAACCCTAAGAGTCTTAGAGGAGTGAGATTTGTGACTCTAAGCTCCAAGACAAGAAGATTCAAGCCATTTTTGAAAAGGTAATCATCTAGATCTGATTTCTTTTGATAATTTCGAAATATGTATGCTAGATCTAGGGTTTATAAGTCTTGGATGAATTGCATGTACAATAGAGAAACCTAGATCCAAGCTTTAGGGTTTTTCATGAGCTCATATGATTGTTCTTTTGTATACAACCCCATCAATGGTATTAGAGCCTTGATGGGTTTCTTTTGTATTGATGCCATGTATGTTCATCTAACTGAAAATCGTTTTTCTGCCTCTGCCCAACCTGACTCGGCGAGTCACTTGCTGTACTCGGCAAGTCAACCCAACTCGACGAGTCCAGTTTGTGACTCAGCGAGTCGGGGTGTCAGACATAGGGTATTTCAGGATTTCTTGCTCTTTTACTGAACGATAATTACTAAATCTATTTTTGACTAATAAAATCCGAATTTTATTATTATTATGTGATTATCCTTACCAAAACCAAAGATAATTACCATTTAATTGAATAATAAATTACTTATGTGATAAAATTTGATTATTTGATTTATTTGATGAATTATCTTGTGATTAAAATAGAATAGATCAAATTTAGATAATTATTTAATTAAATGTTTAATTTATATTATTTGCTATTTGATCCTATGTGTTTGAAAAAGTTCAAAACTTGCCCTCAAGTTTTGAAATTTAATTTCTTAATTAAAAGTTTAATTTGATTTATTTGAATTTCAAACCCTAGAATTTTATAAGTTTAAAATTCAACCTTATACTTTATTTATTATAAGATTAATATATATATATATATATATATATATATATATATATATATATATATATATATATATATATATACTAGTCTTACCGTTAGTAGGCCTCATTCACGAAGCCGATCTATTAGGGGGGGTATAAGGTTATGGCCTATAAAATGGCCGTTTAATGGGTGTCCACTCTCACCCACCGCTTCTTTGATTGGTGGAGGGTCATTAGCCGAACGGGTAGGATAGTGCAAACCTTTCTTCATTAAAAGTATAATGAATTAATAAAGTAACTAAATGTTTTTTTTAATTCCCAATCTTATTTACTTGTTAGATTACGACATCCCTCTTCTAATTTGTAAATAATGTTGTTGGATCCTAGCCCTAATTTCTCATTTGGGTGTTTAATTGGGGAATCATTTCTAATCAAACTTTGTTCCTTTTCCTTTTCAGATGTCAAACGTCAACAACAATGCTGCTGGCTCAAATTCCTCTGGCTCGTTCTCACTCATGAACTTGTGTGGGAGAGTGATCTTTGACGGGTCCAATTTCAATGATTGGATCCGCAACATCCGAATGGTCACTCGTTACAAGGACGAAGAGTATGTCCTCGATGAGAAGCTGAAGGAAATCAACATCAACACTGCCTCTGCTGAACAGATCGTGACCTTTGAGGCCCATGAGCGTGATGCTACGAACGTCCATTGCATCATGCTGGCGGCTATGACTGTAGAACTCTAGAAGTCCTATGAGGACATGTACCTCTATGAGATGCATCAGGATCTGCTGGACCGGTACCACTAAAGCGCTAGGCAAGAAAGGTACGAGATCATCACTTCGATGATCACTACCAAAATGGGTAATGGAGAGTCCCTTACTGCTCATCTGCAGAAGATGCAAAGATATGCCGATCACCTGCTAAAGCTAAATGTTAACTTTGATGAATAGCTGGAAATTGACATCATCCTTCATTCCTTGCCTCCTTGCTACAGCCAGTTCCGCATGGCCTACCACATGAACAAGGAGGAGGTCACCTTCAGCAAGCTTCAAGGATTGTTGAGGACTGCTTAGAGCAACCTCAAAGATAAATCTGTTGCATCATCTCCAACTCCTACTTCTGCCCAGTCCCGACAATTGGGCAAGGGAAGGGTAATAAGAGAAAGGCTCCCTCAAAGAGCCACCATAAGGGAAAGTCCGAAAATGGCTCCTATTCTAGTGGAACCAAGGTTGGTCCTGTTAAACCCAACTCCAACCCCAAGGAGGCAGAGTGCCACCACTGCCATGAAATAGGGCATTGGAAACTGCAAGATATCAAGGATGGAAAGATCAAGCCGTCCTACGCAGGTATTTACACCATTAAATCTAATGATTCATTACATGCTATTTCTTGGGTACTTGATACAGGATGTGGTTTTAACATTTGTTCTGATTTGCAGGGCCTAAGAAGAAATAGGGATGTGGAGCATGGTAAGATAAATTTGATCATGGGGAACAGAAGATCGTCGCCTGTCACCAAGATCGGAGTTTACTCTTTAGTGCTCAGTAGTGGATTAGGATTAGATTTAAATAATTGTTGCTATTCACCAGATATGGCAAGAAACATCATTTCTTTTCATGGTTTGTATAGACATGGGTTTAGATATTCATTTGATAATGAAAAGGGTTCTATTAATGCTTATCTTAATGGTGTGTTCTATTTTGAAGCGTTACCTTGTAATGGAATATATGAAACTGTGATGGTTGTAGACAATTTAGGAAATGATGTGTTGTGATTGATTCTTCCAATGATTTGGATAAAGCATGCTTGTGACATTGTCGTCTTGGACATGTCAACAAGAAATGCATAGCCCAACCCCAAAAGTATGGAGTGTTGGAGTCATTCGACCTTAGGGACGATGACGTGTGCGAGTCTTGTTTACTTGGAAAGATGACCAAGTCACCCTTCACTGGCACTTGTGCCAGGGGTGAGGGTTTATTGGATCTCATACACACAGATGTATGTGGAGCTTTTAGATCCACCACAAGGGATGCTTGCCACTTCTACGTGACTTTTACCGATGATTATAGCAGATATGGCTATATCTACTTACTTAAGCATAAGTCAGAAACCTTTGAAAAGTTCAAAGAGTTCAAGCAAGAAGTGGAGAATCAATTGGGCAGGAAAATCAAGATGCTTTGATCTGATCAAGGTGGAGAGTACCTAAGTATTGAATTCCACGAGTACCTTAAGGAATGTTGAATCGTTTCGCAATTGACACCTCCCAGGACACTGTAGTTGAATGGTGTGGCTGAGAGGTGTAATCGAACCCTGCTGGACATGGTTCGTTCCATGATGAGCCGTACTTCACTACCTATCTCATTCTGAGGGTATTCCTTAGAGACTGCCACCCATATCCTTTACTTAGTCCCTACGAAGAAGGTTGCCAGAACACCTCACAAGATGTGGACAGGGAAAGCTCCCTCGTTGGCACACATCAAGGTTTAGGGTTGCGAGGCTTTCGTAAGACGAGAGACTCACGAGAAGCTCGAACCTCGTAGTGACCGGTGTATTTTCATCGGCTACCTGCAGAAGTCGTTTGGTTATCTCTTCTATAGACCGGGTGAAAATGTTGCCTTCGTTGCGAGGAGAGGGGTTTTCGGAGAACGAGAACTCATAAGCCAAGGGGACAGTGGGAGGCAAATCGATCTTGAAGAGATATAATATTCGAGCGATGAAGGAACCTCTAACACTGGCACCCAACCCGAGGAGGAAACTATGGTTGAACTGATTGACGAATCCTTACCTCTTAGACGTTCCAGTAGAGTTAGTGTTCCGCCCGTGTTGTATGGTTTCCATATAACAAGTGAGGGTGATACATTTATTAGTGATAGTACACAAATAAATTTGGATGAACCTAACAGCTACAAGGAATCCATGACAGGCCCGGACGCTGCGAAATGGAAAGAGGCCATGGACAGCGAGATTCATCCATGTATGACAACCAAGTTTGGAATTTGGTTGACAATGTACCAGGTCGTAAGACGGTCGGGTGCAAATGGATCTTCAAGAAGAAGACCGACATGGATGGGAATGTACACACCTATAAGGCGCGATTGGTTGCAAAGGGTTTCACTCAAACTCCTGGAGTTGACTATGACGAGACCTTCTCACCAGTTGCGAGGATAAAGTCTATCAGGATGATGCTAGCCATTGCTGCATTTCATGACTATGAAATATGGCAAATGGATGTCAAAACCGCTTTCCTTAACGGGAAGTTGGCTGAGGATGTTTACATGAGTCAGCCAGAGGGTTTTATCAATGCGAAGCATCCCAATAGAGTGTGTAAACTTGAGAAGTCCAGTTATGGACTAAAACAAGCATCTCGCAGATGGAATCTTTGTTTTGATGAGAAAGTCAAAGAGTTTGGTTTTCCGTGAAGCGAGGATGAATCATGTGTATATGTCAAAGCCAGTGGGAGTGTAGTAAGCTTCCTCTTATTGTATGTCGATGACATACTACTCATAGGAAATGACATCCCAACCCTGCAGGAAGTTAAATCCTGGCTTGGGAAGTACTTCGCTATGAAGGACCTTAGAGAGGCTGCCTATATTTTGGGAATAAGGATAGTGAGAAATAGAAGTAAGAGACTAGTAGGACTAAGTCAGAATACTTACTTGGACAAGGTACTAAGATGTTTTGGTATGGAGAATTCAAAGAAGGGGGAGTTACCAATCCAAAGTAATGCCAAGTTGATTAAGATTCAAAGTCCAAGTACCGAAGCCGAGATAGCAAAAATTAGTCGAGTAGCATACGCTTCCACAGTTGGCTCGATTATGTATGATATGACCTATATTCGCCCTGATGTGGCCTTCGTTTTTTAGCATGGTTAGCAGATATCAGGGGAACCCTAGAAAAGCACATTGGACCGCAGTCAAGAATATTATTAAGTACCTTCGGAGGACAAATGAATGGTTTCTAGTCCTCGGTGGGAGTGATGACTTAAGGGTGAGAGGGTATAGTGACGCCAGTTTTCAAATCGACAAGGACAACTACCGTTCACAGTCGGGCTGGGTCTTTACCTTGAATGGAGGAGCAGTGACTTGGAAAAGTTCCAAGCAGGAGACCGTAGCTGATTCAACATGCGAATCAGAGTACATTGCGGCGATCGAATCGCCAAAGGAGGCAATATGGTTGAAGAACTTCATCGAAGATCTTGGAGTTGTGCCAGCCATAAAGGAGCCCATGGAAATTTTCTGTGATAATGAAGGAGAGGTTTCCTTGACCAAGGAACCGAGGGATCATGGCAGATCTCGACACATCGACATAAAATATCACTTTATTCGACATCGGGTGGAAGAAGGACTCCTCGTAGTGAAGAGGGCATCGTCAGAGGATAACCCGGCAGATCCCCTGACGAAGGGACTGAGTAGGGTTAAACACTTGCAGCACGCTAGGAGCATTGGGCTGAAGGACGATATTAACTTACATTAGATAGTTTAGAAATGTATAATAGATAAATGTAATTGACATTTGATGATTAAATAAAAGAGTATTATTTATTAGTAATGTTATTGTCTTATGTTAATTATTTACCTATTGTTTCACTTTGCATGTTTTGACTTCCTGAATAATAAGATTATTCGAACGTTCCACATCCGCTAATACTTTGAGAGTAGGTATGAAAGAAGATTGTCATGAATTGCTGTGTAGATTGTCTAAAGTGTATTAGACATAAGAAAGGTTTGCTACAACGTTCATGAGTGCTTATGAGTTTGATTCAAGCATTGGGTTAGACCCGCGCTTGCTGGTATCACTTCATAGAATTTATCTCGAGTGATCGCAAGACGATAATATCATATGGTCTTAAAACCTAGATATATGGTTTTTTTATTTGCAAGTTGGTTGTGCATTGATAATGTGTAAACGCATCAGTATCTTGATGTTATAAAATACATTGTTGTGTATAATGAGTAAATGTAAATGCATATAAGTCGAAGTTTATCTGTTCCTTTTATCCTAAGAGGGTAAAAACGATATATGGGCCCCTCGATGATTTGGTTTGACTTATGTGTCGGGCCCGGTCAGGACTGAATTGATGTGTTCAATTAAGTTCTATATCAGATGAATCAGAGATCGAGAAACAAACAGCTGGACAATAAGTATGACTATGTTCCATGTATTTGTTTGCACGATATCTAGAACGGAGGACTATACGATCCCTTATCTGAAGGACATGTTACTGATAAGATCAGAGTTCGACAGCGTCTTTGAGAGCTACGGTTGCTAATCGGATTGTACCTACAATATAGTTACTAGACTTATCCAAGTGGGAGACTGTTGGATTAGTGTCTAAGCCTGTAACTATATTGGGTAAGTATTTGACCTGGTTGTGCATGGTCCTTTTGGGTTGCTTCACCACAGCAACATGATAGGATGATTTATGAAGAGAGAGGTTAGTATGGTTTATTAATATACTATATGAATAATATATTAAAGGAGAAATCATATAGTTTGATTAATATTAGAAAAGAATTAATTAAGAATTAATTATGTGACTAAAAGACATTAGTTAGATCACGAAGACTTAAACTGTCAAATGTGTGATAGTTGAGTATTGGGCTGAGAAGGCTTATGGACTAGGCTTAGATGAAATTAGGGATGTGTCGATCCTAATTTCGGCCATAGAGTCCCTATTCCAGAAGCTTCCTTGGACTGCTTAAGGCCTAAGCTATCCATTAGGGTTTTGACTGAAACCCTAGCCGCACTAGTATAAATAAGACCCCAAGGCATCCAATTTTCAGACACTTGAGCCGTAAGAGTATTCATAGCCGAAATTGTGCCTCTCCCCTATCTCCAATATCATTCTCTTGCTTGTGTGGTGTTTGTAAGACATTAGAGGAGTGGCATTTGTGACTCTAAGCTCCAAGACAAGAAGATTCAATCCATTGTTGAAGAGGTAATCATCTAGATCTGATTTCTTATGATAATTTCGAAATATGTATGCTAGATCTAGGGTTTATAAGTCTTGGATGAATTGCATGTACAATAGAGATGTAAGGTTGCAAAGTCACTCTTGGATGTCATGAGGGCTTACTCCTTTGATTGTGCATAATGAGTTGTCTTTTCTTTATAAGGAAGTGAGTGGCACTCATTTTATCTAATGAACATTTTGAGAGATTAGTTTAGAGAGAGAAATTGAAAAACCCATTTTGTACTCTTTCGATGAAACTAATGAGAGCTTGAAATAATTATTTACTTCTTGTGTTCATGTTCTTGATTTTACTTGATGATTCACTAAATCATTCTTAATTACGCACATGCCATCATAATCAACACCACTACAATTGGTATCAGAGCAGGTGTTATTGATTGGATCAAGAATTGATCCTTGATGGCTATCTTGATTTGGTGATTTTTCATGTTCTTATTGATCTTCGTGATTAGAGAGTGTTGTGTGTTCTAGAAGTCTAATTTTTCTTTGATTTGATCCATAATTCGACTTTCTCTCTCTAGAATACTTGTTTGTACCACTTTCTCTCACTAGAATTTGGTTCATATTCACTTTCTCTCTCTAGAAATCTTCAAGGTTTTGTGATCATGGTGAATTTACCTTACAATTCTTGGATTGTGATCGTTGAAGATATCAAATACAAAGTTAATAAAGATCAATATTATGGGTTGGTGTTAAACAAGTTGATAAATTAGGGAACTATGGTTTCTTATGGAGGATTGAAGGATGATCATGGAAGCTTGATATTTCAACCACTTTGTGAGATCAAATGGTTGGCTAATATTACATGGTCCATATCAACACGTAGTAGTGATAAGAATGGAGAAGAAAAATATTTGTTCAATAAGAAATATGTTTCTCTTATTGAAGACCCAAATGATCTTCGTGCTCTTACGTTTGTTGAAGTTCAAGACAATAGAGTTCAATGTGATGTTCTTGATGTTCTTGAAGTTCATGATAAGAAGATTCAAGTTGATTCTTATGATGAAAAAGTTTTTTGCTCGATTGGAGTTCAAACCGATGATATGTTGTGTTCTTGTGATTCGTTTGAAGGAATGATTCCTTATCGAAAGTCGGTGATCCAAGAAATTCACAAGTATCAAACTCCAAAAGATTTGATTCAAACTCACAAAGTTCAAGTTGTGGAAAGTGGGTTTGTTCATGGATTCAAGTCTTCAAGATGCAAAAAGATGAGAAAGAAAAAGAAGAAGAAGATTAAAAGGAAGAACAAGCGGGTTTATTCACAAAAATCGTCAAATGTTGTTGTGAATTCGAAATCCGTGAAGCAAATTTGGGTTCCAAAGTAACAATCTCCAAAGGTTGTATTGAATTTGAAGTCAAAACCAAAAAGTGTTGGTGGTTCTTTTGAAGATGTTCTTGGTTTGATGAAGAACACGAAGAACGAGTTGTACATCTCGCATAGTGGGTGGTACAATGTTCAAATTGAAGATTTTCTCGTTCCGACAAAAGAGCCAAGATCTTCAAAATGTGATTCGTTCATTGAAAACGGAAATCGATTCGTCAAAAAGGTATTTTAAATTCTCAAATGGATTCCAAAATGTCCATGATTTCGATTCATATTTTGCGTTTTTCATTTTTGATCGATTTGCCTCATTGGATCTATTTCGTTTCAACCCTATAGTTGATCCAATTATTTTTGTTTAGATCAATTCAAAATCAAAATCTTATTCTCAAAATTTTTTTATTCACTGTTCATAATGAGCCCAATAAATTTTAACAAATTCATTTTGTTTAAACCACTTACTGTTCATCCGATTTGTAAGCCCATTTTGTCAAATCCAATACACTTGTCGATACCATTGATTGAGCCCATTCGTATCTTACATTGGCCGATGTCATATAATTGCGGAATTGTTGATTTCTACACTTGCATTACCTAGTTGTACAATTTGTTCCAGGTTGATTTCAGTCTTCATCGGTTTTTCTTTTTCATCGATTGTTCCTTAATCGGTTGTTCTTGAGTCCCGATTTCATTCCTTCGTCTTTAATAATCATTCGATGTTGATTGATAAACTGTGGAATCGACTTTGGTGATTTTTGAGTTAGAAATTTGATTTTGAATGGAGTCAAGAAATCGATGTTGGTTAACAGATAGCTTGATGAAGAATAGATGAACATTCATGTTTTGATCTGAAATTTGGCATTAGAAACATCAATTTCGTGTTTATTTGCATTTAATTTTGAATAGTCAAACTGAAGAAATGTCAAACTCAGTTTGCAACTGATGAATCAATGAATTGAATGTGGAATTTGGTTGATACGAGTCATATTTGGTCTGTGAAAGTCAAAATCGGGTTTAATTTAGGTTTAATTTTGGAATTAAATGGGAGTGTGTTCATGATGAACGAACACTGTGTTTATTCATATTTGCTTCTTGAACGAGATTTGAAAATTGAATGGATTGAAGTTGAATTCGTTTTGGAAAAAGGAATGATTCGATTTCAATGGATGAAGGAATCGATCTTGTGTAATGACTGATTATGGGGTTCGCATATTCTGATTATGAAGGATTAGTTGTTGATGATTGATAATGAACAGATGAAGAAATTTGATTTTTGAAAAGGTGGTGATTTCGATTTGACTGGATTTCAAGAATTGATGATTTATTTTCGAAGGCTGTGATGATAAGTTTCGAAGGTTGGATATTGTTTGGTTATGTCGATTTTGAAAAGTCGATGGGTCAAGAAATCGATGATGTTAATGGCACGAAATTCAAATTTCAAGTTTGATTTTGGGAAATAAATTGAGAATGAAATCAGTTTTTTTTTTGGATCAAATATTGAGATGTGAAGGTTTTTGGAACAAGCTTTTGGAGTCAATGGCTTGTTTTAAAGCAACGAAGATTTGGATAGTTGATGTTCGATGTTATTGGTTCCCAGTTGTTGTGTTCTGTCGATGGATTGACATACGAAGTATTGTAGATGGATTTGTTAACGAGAGGTTGATGTTGAGTACTATAGTTGATTGGTAACGAAGGGTCGAGTGGTGTTTGAAATCGACTGTCAAAGTCATGCTATCTATGATGATTTTGAAATCGACTTTCGAAAATTTTGGATTCAAGACTAAGAGACGATTAACGAAGATTTTGTTGGTTAATGTGTGAAGCGTGTTTGTGTCAAAGCGGAGCCTGTTGAAACTTTCTTGCTGATTAACGAAATTAAAACTAACGAAGGGTTAGTTGATTGTTAAGTAACGAAGGGTTGCTTTGAATCTAACAAAGGGTGCATATGATTTTGTACGAAGGGGTAATTAAAACTAACGAAGGGGAAGGAAAACATGAAGTTTCGAAAATGGTCCCCGGTGTTTCAATAATTTTGCATATAATAAAAGCTTCGTTAGTTTTGAAGACAAATGGAAAAGTTTCGTAAGCAGTCCCTATAATTTGGACAATGAGGAGTTGAAAAACTCTTAGATCGATTAGATCTTCAACAGGTTAAACAATAAAAGCAAACAAACACAATCAATACGATATTGAATCAAATAATGCTTAATGATTCAAATGTAGTCACGCCTCAGCAGAGCTCGATGAAGAACTTCCACTGTAGAGGCGAGCTAGGGTTTGTAGTACAAAATTTTGAATAATAATGAAAGCACTAACCATAAAGGATGCATGCATGCACCTTAAATACTAAACCCTAATAAAACAAACACGGTCGGACTGGTCCAAACCGGATAACAAAACTGGGCTTAGGACCGAGCCCAAGACGCAACACTATTATACCCAACAATCTCCCGCTTTGCATCAAAAGATGCGAGAGACTACTTTGGTTGAGTAACCTTGACCTGCTTCACCACCTTGAACAGCGGAGGGATGATCGCAAGAAGTGTAAGCCGAAACTGAATGTACCAACGAAGCATATCGGTGAACAACTTCTTGTCAGCTTCACTATTCTGATTACACATGTATATGATCTCCAAAATGTGCTCCAAGCAGGCAGTAGAGAACAGGTGCTTGTCAATAAGAGCGAACAGGAACTTTTGACCTTCGCCCCTAATAAACATAACTGTGTGAAACTTAGGATCGATTTTGCCCTTGATCATCGCATTCACATTACCAGTTCTTCCAATTGGTTTTATCGTAGTTCGCTTGTGAATGGCAGATGCGATTTCTTGATCCATCTTTGCTACTTCGTGGATGTAACAAACAAGCATTCGCTTGACGTGATCAATGATCGGCTGATACTCCTGAGGATTGGATAATAAAATGTTGTTGAGGAGTATCCAGTCGTGCGGGTTCAAGTTCGGTAGATCAACCAGGGAAAAATTATGGACCGAGCTATCCGAGCCTCGGGTCACTTTGAATTTGACATTAATGAATTTCCCAGCCGAAGAGGGCTTGAATACCTTGACCGTTGTAATCTTCTTTGCGCTCCATGTCAAGTATTGTGGCTGAGCAAACTCCAGATAAAACTCAAATAAATCCCGATCTACCTTCGGGTCTGGAGAGGGAACAACAACCGTTGAGTCAAAGCAATGGAAGATAAATGCCTTTCGGGTGATTGGCATATCGAATTGAGCATCCTTCGAGTTCTCAAGACCGAACGAGATAACAGCTTCAAGCCAGTGAGTACTCGGTTCATCAATGACTTCCCTCCGGAGCGATTCAATGGTCCATTCTGGAAACATGGACTTCTTTTTCTCTAAGAGCTCTTTCTCTTTCAACTCTTTATCCAAAAGATTCATCTTCTCCCAAATCTCTTGTTCTGAAGGCATGACTTTCTGATGAAGTTTGGAATGATTCTTTTTCATGATGTCTTCAGTATCATCATCATCATCTTCATCGTCTTCTCCAATCTTCTTCTTTTTCTTTTACCTTTTACTGGATGAAGCTACATTATCCTTCGGTCCAACAGTCGCTTTTAGTTCTGGAGGGGGTTAAGGTGGAGCCTTGCCTTGTGGATCCTTTTCTCCCCCTTGTTTCGGAAAAACAGTGGTCTCCGAAACACCTTCAATCCGACTTAAGATATCCAAGGCAGGTCGAAGCTTCTCAGCTAAGTGGTGTCTAATGGAGATAGTCAAAATTGAGTCATGGGCTTCAAGGAGATGCAACAAGATGGAATGTACATCGCCCATTGAGCTTCGAATCACCTCTCGTTCAGACTTCAAATCATCAAGCTCTTTGGTTGCGGTTCGGAGCTTTAAGTTCTGAATTTTGAGCTGGGAAGTTCACTTGTCCAGCTCATCCATGATTTTGTTTTCGACTGCAAGCTCGGCCTCCAGTTGAGTTAAGCGATCATCAACTTTAGTATGAAACTCTTCGTTAGCAGCTTCAATAGCTTTTCGATCCACTTCGAGTTGTGTCTTTTCTACCTCCAGGGAACGCGTGAGATTGTCAACAGAAGCATTGACATTCTGAGCGTTTTTCTGAGCAGCAGCTTGCAAAGAATCCAAGAAGAGTTGAGCCTCTGAAATTAGTTTTTCGACTTTTGCGGTCGCTTCCTTGCAGTCTTTTGTGGAGGCTTCAACAGCAATCGAAGCCTTCTAGTATTGGGAGGTAGAGGCATCAATAGCCTTTGCAGCATCGGAGATAGAGGAAGCATGTTCTTGGACGACTGAAGAGAACAAAGCTTTGAGGGCTGCTTCAGAATAAGCACCAGCAGAAGACGAAGAAAGTAACTGATCAATTTTATCAGTCACAGCCTTGAGATGTCTCTTGGTGAGAGGAGCATCTTCATCATCATCGCTTTGGACACGATAAGGACTGAAGTAAGTAGAATCAAACTCCAAGTCCTCACCTCCAAGAACGATATTGGTTTATGTGGACTGGGTAGGTGATAGAGGTTTGGTGGTAACAGGGGTTTCGGGTGCTGAAGAACTAGCCCCCGTATCAGATACGCTGGTCCGAACTCCAGTAGTGGTGGTAGTTGTAGCGTAAGTGAAAATAGGTGTAGATATGGTAGAGAAAGGTTGTGATGTGATGATAGGGAAAACGGGAGGTAAGGAAATAGGAATGGAAACAGGTGGAGGAGAAGGTGCTTTGGAGCGAACATTTACCTCTGGTGTAGGCGAACGAGGAGGAGTATCACCCCGAGCCGAACCGTCATCATCTGAGCTTTCGCTCTCAGAGTCACTTGGAATGGTTGATTGATGACCAGGAGGCACATACTCTGAGTCTGAGTCGCTTGATGATTGAAGAATAAGCTTCCGAGCAGGTTTCTTGGACTTCTAATTCTTGGGCTGGGAAGGTGCTGCCTTCTTAGACTTTCGCTTCCTTGGAGTCTGACCCTTTGAGACTTGACCTCCTTTATCCCCCTTTTTCGTGTCTTGCTTCTTTCCCCGTTTAGCAGGTATGTCTGCTTCCTCAATAGATTTCACCATTTCAGGAGTGATTTCCCTTGGACCAGAAGAGGGAAGCTTCTTGTACTCCTGAATAAGCTTGCTCGAAGGAGACACAAAAGCATACATTATCTCAGGAATGGAGCCAACGTAGAGAAACTTCGATGGATAAGTGACAATGATGTTGGTGGTATGAAATGTAGCAATAGAGGAAAACAAGGAGTCCGCCATGATAGGAACATGATAACGCTCCATAACCCACTGAGTGATAATCGTCCAGAAACGGGCACATGAAATATATGTGTGGCGAGAAGAAGATGACAAACTTTGGACAAGTTGAAGCCACAAGACTATTCTATAATCAAGATTGAGACCATGGTACAACCCATAAAGCAGAGTCGTGAAAGACTTGCTAGCACCATCAGATCCTGCACTTCTTTCAGAAAGCCCTTTGAAGAGAAGAGTGAAGAGGCCATTCCATTGAGGAGGAAGGCATGATTTTTTGAACTTGGTCACAGTAGTTAGGGTTTCAGTGTACCCCATATTGTAGAACATCGAGAAAAGCTGACCTGTTGAGATGGAATCAGGATTCACCATGGATTCTTCAATAGTGAGCCCTAGCAACGAGCAAAATCGATTCTTTGAGATTGAAGCATTCTGGTTGAGAATGTCGAAGAATATATTGTCTGCACCTTTGTCGTTTGTGGCAGTAGAATAGATTTGAGAGAGACAGGCCATTGGAACGACTTCCACCTTCGATAGAGCTTTGACGAGTGGGGAATATTTCAGGCATTCCACCACTTGATACATGTAAATATCGTAGAGAAACGGTGTAAGATCGATCAACAAGTTCTGATTGGGCTTGATTGCAAGAAGAGTGGAGCGTGCGGTGGTTTCTTGAACTGAGCAAGATTCTGCCATTGTTGAAGCTTGTTGAAGAAGAAGATGAACAGTGAAAATTAGATCGCTTTCTTTTGCTTGAGAGAATTGAAGTGTGGTAAAGAAGAATCCCACATAAATCAAACCCTTATATACGATTTTATAGAGAGAGAAAAATCGCAAGCAATGATTCCTTAAATTTGGGAAACGACGCCTAAAAAGGCGTGATCTGACAACTAGCAACCCCGATAAAGTAGTGATGACGCATGATAAGGTAACGCTTCAAATTCTCGCGCCTTCCAAACTTATCCACAATTCAAATTCCCAAGCGATTAAACTTCCTGCTGGGTCACCGCTTGAATCTTCAATCAAATCTTTATTAACGTAATAACCAAGAACGTTACACCAACACATCTCTTTGTTTTAAAACAACTGAATTACATCGTGAAGAATCGAAGCTATATATCGAGGAATAGCTTATTAATAACCAAACAAGACTTTTGGAAAATGCAAGATTTTCGTGCAAGATAGTGTCAAAGAAAAAGAAATAAATCAAACTATTTGTGGGAATTGGTGATGTCATTTAAGACACAAAACAGTGGATCCCGGGCACGAATGTCTTCCTTCAAAGTCAAGAGAGACATCAAAGTGCTTGTTTGGATTCCCGTTGAATTACGATCAAGTACTTGTTGAGAAGCATTGAAAGGCATCTTTTATATATAAGGTTATTAAGGGTGGCTTTCGCTTCAATTCTTGAGTTCGATACTTGATATAAGACCGAAATAGAACGAAGTACTTGTGAGACCGATGTGGCCTGTTAAACAAGTAGGTTTGGAACATATTCAATGACTTGTTGAAAATCGTTAATTAGAAATCTCAAAAAAAATGAAAATCTGGATCCTTTGGGAAGAAAAGTCTTGGTGAAAAACATTTTCATAAGGATCACGCAAAAAGAAAAGGAGATTTCAGGGAACATGCATAAAAAGTATTCTCGTTAATTCAAAGGGTGAAATCTAGAACATTTAATTGTTCACCGTCAATGCGTTAAAGGTTTTGAATTTTGGGTTTCACTTAGCACGTAGTGGCACGAAACTAAGATCATTAACACAGAAGTTGTGTAACCGTAAACCTCAGTGGTAAAGCTGAGAGTCTCAAGGGTTACATGTATGAGATGAAGTATGATGGAGAATAGATAGGAGGTGGATAAAGAATCGAATGTACCTCTGCTACAAAAGATAGACCAAGCAGAAAAACTCTTAACTCAATTTGATTAAAGTAAGGTAGCTCATGATTAGAGTGAATTTGACAGCCTGATTGGGAAGACATCATTGGTATATATCAAGTCATTAAGGCGTCACTCAAAATCTTTTGAGGCTTCGGTGAACATACAACAGCATGCTTCTAGGGACAGTTAGCTAGTACATAGAGAAAGAATTATACCTGCCCCAGCTCCATCATTGAGAATGGTCCTTATACACGAATTATGTTAAAAGTAAATTGCAATAAAACGAAAGAAAATATTTTTGAGTTTTGAAGTTTCTGAAAAGAAATAAAACAGAAGAGAAAAATATTTTTGGATTTTATAAGATTTTCTGAAAAAGAATTAAAACAGAAAAGAAAAATATTTTTGGATTTTATAAAAATAAAAGGAAAATCATAAAATAAATTGCGAGAAAAGAGTATACAAACTGTACAACCAAAACCATCTTTTGGAAATGAGGAACGAACCGAGATCGATGAGACCGAACCCGAAATAGACCGAGTGTTCGGTTCATTTCGGTTCCCAGAAGAACCGAACCCAATATGGACCGAGCATTCACTCTATTTCGCTTCCAACTTTAATTGAGACAAAAGAGATTTCGGTACAGATTCAGCTTCCATCATTCCTAGGCCTTGTAGGATTTTATTAAAACTTGCTTCAGGCAAGCCCATAGTAAAGATGTCAGCCAATTGATCAGTGGTTCTAACGAAATAAATTTAAACGTTACCATCTTCCACATGATCTTTGATAAAGTGATACCTCAGTGCTATGTGTTTCGTCTTTGAGTGTTGCATTGGGTTATGACAAATCCTAATCGCACTTTCTGGGTCACAATATAGTGGGATTTTCTTCATGTTCAGGCCGTAGTCTCGAAGTTGACTTTGTATCCAAATGACCTGAGATGTGCATGATGCAGCGACTATATATTCTGCTTCGGCAGTGGAGAAAGATACACACGTTTGTTTGCCAGCTAACAAGTTTTCCGTCTTGAAATTGGCATCCACCAGTGGTACTTTTTCGGTCCAGTCCACATCCCCCAAGATCAGCACCTGAGAATGCTTGGACAAAGAAACCTGATTTGGCAGGGTACCACAGACCGAGAGAAGAGGTTCTCTTTAGGTATCGAAAGATGTTCTTCACAGCTAGCAGGTGAGGTTCGCGTGGATTAGCTTGAAACCTGGCACAATAACACACAGAGAACATTATGTCTGGTCGACTTGCTGTTAGATACATGAGAGACCCTATCATCTGACGATAAAGGGTCATGTCAGCAGCCGGTTTGTCCAGAGAAGGTGTCATCTTTGTGCCAAACGCCATAGGAACCTTTACTTTCGAATCTCCCATCATTCCAAACTTGGCGAGCAAGGTCTTCGTGTAAGCCTCTTGATTAATAAAAATGCCTTCGGGTCCCTGTCTTATATTCAAGCCAAGGAAAAAGTTAATAGGACCCATTGAGCTCATTTCAAATTTAGTCTCCATTAACTTCCTGAAATCAGCTGTTAAGCTAGGATTTGTGGAACCGAAGATAATATCATCAACATAAATTTGAACGATCATAAGGTGGTCACCCTCTTTCTTGCGAAAGAAGGTTGGGTCAACCGAACCTTGTTTAAACTTAGACATTTTCAGAAATCTAGTTAGAGTTTCATACCATGCCCTTGGTGCTTGCTTCAGACCTTAGATTGCCTTGTCCAGAATGTAGCAGTGATCTGGATACTTCTCGTTCATGAAACCCGGTGGTTGCTCCACGTACACCGTCTCTTCTAGTTCTCCATTTAGAAAGGCACACTTCACGTCCACTTGGAATACTTCAAAGTTCTTGTGTGCAACATAGGCGAGAAAGATACGAACCGATTCTAGCCTTGCTACTGGAGCGAAGGTCTCTTCGTAATCTATGCCTCTTCTTGACAGTAACCTTTCACAACCAATCTTGCCTTGTTGCGCATCAAATTTCCTTCCTTATCCATCATGTTCCTGAAAACCCACTTTAATCCAACCACAAAAGCATCCTTTGGTGTTGGAATCAGTCTCCACACTTTAATTCGCTCGAACTCATTAAGTTCATCTTGCATTGCTTGTACCCAATCAGAGTGATCGAGTGCAGTCTTGATCGTCTTTGGTTCCACTTTGGAGACGAACGAATTAAACATGCATAATTCTAATTTAGAGAAAAGTGCAGTTTGTTTCGCTTTCTGTTGGGATCGTGTGAGAACCTTTTCTGTCGAATCACCAATAATTCATTTTTGTGGATGATCTTTGGTCCATTTGGTGAGAGGAAGGTAACTCGGTTCATATGTGGGATACAGTTCAGCATTCACTTCTTCTTCAAATTCTGACCGAGTATCGTCATCGTTTGTATTCGCATTCTCCCCCTCGAATGATGATACTTCCTCAGTTTCAGGCTCAGAATTCTCCCCCTGGACTTGACTTTCGGTTGGAATAAATGATGATGAGCTCTCCCCCTGGAATGGTGAATTTTGGTTCTGTTTAAAGGACGAGCTCTCCCCCTGAAAATGAGAACTATCTGTTGGAGGATCGCTTGTGTATGGCTTTTCGGTTGTTACTGGTTCTTCTTCTGCCATTTTCTTCGCAGCATCATTGATTATCTGCTTCAAGTTATCTACCTTGTTGTCTGCAGCTTTGGATTCAGAGAGAATAGCCTTTTCTGGTTCATCAAATAGCAGCATGTATTGCTCAAAGAGGTTTGAAATGGGTACCGTAACTTGAGCAAATTTTGGAAATATTTCCTCCACAGAGCCTTCGGGTGTCTTCAGTTTCTTGACGTAGTTATCATCGAAGGTAACATAATAGGTCTCCTCTATTTTCTTTAAACGCTTGTTGAGAACCCGATATGCTTTGCAGGTTAAGGAATAACCCAGAAAGATTCCTTCGTCCGCTTTGACATCAAACTTGTTTCGGTGCTCCTTTGAATGGAAGATGAAGCATCTCGAACCGAACACGTGAAAAAAATTTACGTTAGGCTTTCAGTTGTTCAAGGTGTCATAAAGAGTGATGGAGAAACGCTTGTTAAGGTAAGATCTGTTCTGTGTAAAGCATGCAGCAGCAATGACGTCAGCCCAGAAATATAGAGGTAGAGAACCGAAGCTTAGCATGGTTCGGGCTGCTTCACACAAAGATCGGTTTCGCCTTTCGACAATTGCATTCTGTTGTGGAGTATATGGAGCCGAGAAGTTGTGAGTTGTTCCCTTCTCTGCAAGAAAATCTTCAAAATATTTGTTCTTGAACTCCAACCTGTTGTCGCTCCTTATATTTCGAACTATCTTCCGTAGTTGAACTTCTATCTGATTGATAAAGAGTTTAAGCTTGGGAGTGGCCTCTGATTTCTGCTTCAAAAAGAACACCCAAGTGAACCGAGAGAAGTCATCCACTATGACAAGTATATACTTGTTGCCGCCAATACTTTCGATTGAAGATGGACCACATAAATCAATGTGAAGTAATTCAAGTGGTTAAATAATTTTCGTATTGACTCGAGAAGGATGACTCTGTCGACTTTTCTTTCCCATTTCACATGCAGCACACATGTGTTCTTTATCGAACTTTAGAACAGGAAGACCTCGAACATGATCCCCAAGCACCAGTTTGTTTATGTCTTTATAATTGAGATGGGAGAGTCTTCGGTGCCAAAGCCAGCTTTCACTTGACTGAGCCTTCGTGAGTAAGCAGATTGTTGGTTTCCCTCGTATGGGATTGAGATTCAGAGGGTACATCTCTCGTTTTCGCTTTGATTTCAGCAGAATATTGTTCGTCTTCTTTTCAACAATCTCTGAGCCATCGTCATCAAACGAAACTTTTAACCCGGTACCAACTACCAGTTGAGACACACTGATAAGGTTGTGTTGTAATCCTTCAACGTACGCCACTTTTCTTATCGAGAACTCGCCATTGGTTATCATACCATAACCTTTAATCGTGCGAAAAGAATTATTATCATACTTGACACTTCCACCATTTGTTAAGGACCGAAACTCCCTCAGCTCTTCCCTTCTTCCTGTCATGTGACGTGAGCAGCCACTGTCTATGTACCATTCATCGTCAAACTGCTTGTCACGAATTACCTGCAAAAATTAAGTAGATTTAGGAACCCAAAGTTTCTTGGGTCCTTGTGAGCCTTTTAGAGAACAGGGAATTGTAAGAGAAACATCAACCAAAAAGGTCCTTTTTATTAAGGTTGTTTCGTCTTTTCTTTTTAAGGTGAAAACTGTGATTTTATCTGATTTGAGTGCTTTAGGTTCAATTTTAGAATATGAGAATTTGACGTTGGCATACTTTCGGTTCTCGAAATTAGGTTCAAACGACGTCTTCTTTTCGTCTTCCGGAAAGAGCTTTCCTTTTCACTTTCGATCATTCTATGAGTGAGAGTGAGAATGAGAAAGATGAGACTTGGGAGCAGAGTTAAGCTTTCGGTCATTGTTCTTACTTGGTTGAGAACCGAAACTACTTTCCCTTCGGTTCCTCTCCTTGGTTGGTCTAGGACCGAAACCTCCCTTTTGGTTTCTTGGATGACCGAAGCTTCCTGTTCGGTTGTCATCCGTCTGTGGACATAAACTCCTCTTTTGATTGCTGTACCTTTGTGGACCGAAACTCTGTTTTCGGTTGTTTTGAATCTGAGGACCGAAACTCTTCTTTCGGTTGTTTTCATTATGTTGAGCGCACGAAGCTGAGTTTGCTTTTGTTTCTTCCTTTGGTTTGGAGCGTTTTTCATAGCGAACATAACTAGGATTTTGAGATCGCCAGAACTGTTTCCCTTCAGTGAGATTCTTCTTGTACCTCAAATTTCATTGATGTTTTCGATCTAACAGTTGTTTTGGAGTTTTGTGGATGTTGGCCTTTTTCATCGGTCTTTGAGCATGAGTTTCGCTCTTTAGCGAAGAAGTTTCGCTTGTCACCGTGACCGGTTCACCTGAAGGAATTTTGGTACCACTCGTGCTGGGCACATCAAAGCGTGTCGGATCATTAATTGGTTCCGCCACATACCTGCCTTTTACTCTCCACGATTTTTTCATAGAAAGACCTTCTGTTTCATCAGCGTTATCAATCGGTGCTGACCAGAAAAACTCATCACACCCATCAGCATTATCTTCTGCTACTAATGTTGTCAGTTCGGCTGTCTGTTGTTGAGTAACACCATGAACTGCATAAACTTCATTTGGAGTCGTTTGGACCTTTTGATATACAACGGCCTTTTCCTTGAGGACTTTGGTCTTGTCTTTGGATAAACGAGCGAACTCAACAGAATTTTTAGAAATAAGATTTTTGTTGGTTTCGGGTTCGCCCTTGACAAATTCGGAACAGTCCACCTCATCTTCCACATAAATTTCGCTCATATCATCATCCTCATTGAATTCAGAAGTGTTTTCAATATCAATTTTATTTTCTGAACTCAAACTGGCATTCAAGGAGTCAAATTTCTGTACAGTTTCGGTTGTGATCTTTAATTTGTCATTTTCATCCAACAAATTTTTAAGCATGTCCTTATGGTCTTTTGACTGAATGAAGGACTCTATTTTGTCAAGACCAATTTTGTAAGCGGGAGAAATATCATCAGAATAAACAACGTTTTCACAGTTATAAGCATCGGCATCGATTTCATCCTCCTTTAACTCAAGGAAGGGTAAAATCATACGATGTATCTTCTTCCCTATTTCACAATCGAGATGCAATTGAGTAATGTTGGTATATAATCGTTTAGCAATTAAACAAAAAACATTTCGTTGTTTCAAAAGCTTCAAATTATCTCTTTGCAAATAAATTGTTTCATCCCTAGACCTAATCAACTCCTTCTCCTTCTGCTCAATCCACATATGCCTCTCCTCACTCTTTGATGATACCCTGCTGATTTGATCAGTTAGGTTAGAGTTTGTGACGCGAGTTTGAGTTAAACTACCACTTAAACTAGAAAATTTAGATTTTAATCCAATTAGTTCTTTTTCATAGTTTGAGATGGGAATTTGTAAGGAAACAAGAATAGATTGTACCTTCTTGATCAACTCATCGCATTCGTTGATCTGCTCACTGACAGGTTTCGCTGCAAAACACCTATCCTCACGCACCTTCGCTTTATTCAGTTCTCCATTAGTGGCATAGCCTAGCTTTTGTGACACCCCAGAAGTCACCATCAAACACTTTCCTGCAACATCCTTTTCCTTCAACAACAGAGCCCTGCCATGAGTAGGCTTCCTCACTTCTTCATCTTCTGAATCAGTGGACCAAACTTCAACACCACCGAATTCATCATCAACAATATTTCCCTGCACAATAAGAGCATTCATAGTGTTGTGAGATCCAACTTTCTTCGTCTTGATTTCTTCCAATCGTCGTGTGAGGTTCGCTTCCTCGTTTTCATCTTCATTCTTCTCTGACATCTTTCTCAGCATACAATCTCTGGCGAAGTGATTTTTTCCTCCACAGTAGTGACAATTAATCCCTGAGTCACCTCCAGGTTTTACTTCTTTCTTTGGTTCTTCAGTCTGAGAAACAATCTTCGGCTCCTCCTTTGCTTTCTCGGCACTGTAGCTACCTTGCCAGTTTCGGTTCTTATTTGTTGGGAACCTTCTTTTGATGAACTTCTTGGTATTTGACACCATCAAAGCATACTCTTCACTTGTTAGATCATATTCTGAGAGATCCAAATCTTCTTCTTCTTCAGCAACACTCTTTCCTTTGGAGATTAGGGCCATGGAACCCATGCTAGAAACCACATTCGTTTCTTTAGTCACGACACTCTCATGTGACTTTAATATTCCCACCAGTTTCGCTAGAGAATAATTCTTGAATTGTTCATGAGCCTTCACAGTAGACACCACAGCTATCCATTCGGGTCTAAGGCCATTCATGAATGTCACCTTCTGTTCAATGACTTTCCTTTCAATCCCATGCTTAATCGTCCTGCTAAGGAGATGATTGAAGCGATCGAAGGTTTGAATAAGCTTCTCTTCTGGCTTCTGCTTGAAGTCACCAAATTCTGAGAGCAACAAAGTTTGGATTGAATGCTCAAGATCTTCATGTGTAGAATAAAATTCCTTCAATCTGTTTCATATTTCTTTTGTCGTTGTGCATGAGCTTACCAACCGAAACGTGTCCAATTGCAATGCAAACCTGATCATTCTTAAAGCCTTGATGTTGCACTGAAACTTTTCCTTATCATCTTGGGGAATGTCTTTTACATCACTGATGAGTTGATTGTAGTCTTTTTGAGTTTTAACAACTCTTGAAGATTTTGAGTGAGCGAAAGGACCTACATTAATCGCCTCCCAGATCAAGTATCCATTGTCTTCTGAGCCAATGACGTAATCTTCAAAGTGATGAGTCCAGACCTCATAATCCTGAGTGTGAAATATAGGAATCCTTGTCGTCGATCCTATGTTGTTGGAGATATTGATTGGGTTAGACTGAGAATCATCCATAGACATGACGATGTTTATTCAAAAACCTGCTTAAGATCAGACTTGTAAATAACGTTAGGGTAAGATCGAATATTTAAAGAACTATGTCAATAGTAAATGAAGGCTCTAACAATATCAATCACAAGGGAAAGCCCTAAGATCTTCTTCAACAGAAGAGATGTGTATGAATTACACAGTCTCCTACTCTGATACCAATTGAGGAGTTGAAAAACTCTTAGATCGATTAGATCAACAGGTTAAACAATAAAAGCAAACAAGCACAATCAATACGATATTGAATCAAATAATGCTTAATGATTCAAATGTAGTCACACATCAGCAGAGCTCGATGAAGAACTTCCACTGTAGAGGCGAGCTAGGGTTTGTAGTACAAAATTCTGAATAATAATGAAAGCGCTAACCATAAAGGATGCATGCATGCACCTTAAATAGCAAACCCTAATAAAACAAACATGGTTGGACAGGCCCAAAGCAGATAACAAAACTGGGCTAAGGACCGAGCCCAAGACGCAACATTATTATACCCAACATACAATTTGGCAACAAGTATCCAATTTCAACAAAGGACTGCTTTTCCTGAGAAATTGAAGAATGTTCATTTCAGTCCCTGCAGTTTGTGCGAATTTACGCTTTATGCCCAGTTTCACAAATGGGATAGAGTTTCGCATATTAGGCTGGTTTTGGCGCAATGGGTCGCTGCAAGTTTCAGAAAGTGACAATTTCTACCCGGTTTTTGAAAAATCTTGCAACTTTCATCCAAAAAGTCAAAAATTTTCATAAATTGGAAATTTTTTGTGGCTTTTTCGTGATTGTTTTTCCGTGCAAGATTTTTGGTGTTTCATTTTTGGCACACATCAAGGGGGAGTTTTGCAAAGTTCATTCCTCGAGTTCTTCTCACCCTTAATGGGTTTTATAATCATTTTTTTATTATAAAAAGGGGGAGAATGATGGGTATTCGAAGCGGCTCTTTCATTTGCGGATTTGAATACCGGTGTTTACTTCGAGGGGAGTTTGGTCTTTATCGCGCGTGATCGTTGGAAATTAAAGCCGGGAATCCCATCCTAACTTTAAGGGGGAGAATGTAAGGGTGCAAAGTCACTCTTGGATGTCATGAGGGCTTACTCCTTTGATTGTGCATAATGAGTTGTGACAACCCGAAACTTCTACCTTGTACATTTAGTCAACTTTATCAACGCTAAGCTTGTTTTATTGACTTCTTGCACTGTTTAGAGTCTGTTTGAGCGTTCTAAGCTTAGTACATCAAGGGACCAACTGTTAGAATGGGTCAACTAAAGTTCCAAACCATCAATCAAGCCATAAACCCTCAAGTGAGGAGTTTACGGCCAGGACCCATGAGTTTACGGCCGTACTCATGGTCGTCGTAAACCCATGCTGGCCGTAAACTCTGATGGCCGTAAACTCCACCAATAAGTAGGATGTTCGGTCCATTTTCTGCACTCTTTCCTTTCTAAGGTTTGGAACTCAAAAACTCTCTCAAGAAATCATAGGATTTTGCTTCAAAAACTCTCATAATGTAAGTAAATCCTTGCATCTAAGTGTTAATACTTCTCTTCTCCATGAATCATCAGTGATTTCATCCATGGATTTCATCTTTGAGTCTATATCTTCAAAGATTCTCAAGAACATCAAGAACACTTAGGTGTTTTGGGCTGAAAAAACCCTTCTTTGCCTTCAAATCGTAAGTATGACTTCCTTATACTTGATATCTAGTATGAAACCATGATTAGCACCTTGAATTCATCCAAGAACACTGATCAAAGTGAGTTTACGGCCAAGAGCATCTCCCTTGGCCGTAAACCCTTATTAGAGGTGCAAATGGGGTCGTAACTCTTTCTAAGGCTTGGACTTAAGGATAGAACACTTCCTTGTGGACTGTAAGACCTTAAAAACACCCTTTTGAGCACAAATCATCATGAGTTTACGGCCGTAAACTCTTGTGGCCGTGAACTCATGGTCGTAAACCCTAGTGGCCGTGAACACCTGGCCGTAAACCCTGGTGGCCGTGAACACCTGGCCGTAAACACAATAGTGTGGCCTTAAACTCCTTAGATGCAATCCTTTGTGGTTATAACACTTATATATGAGTGTTTCCTAGCCCCTAAGGTGTTTCACTCACATGATTAGTTGTATAGACACTAATTATATTCAATTGTGTCCTTGTATGCTTATTAGGATCGGTGTGAGTGCTCAAGTTTCCACTTGGCATCTAGCATCCTATACCACTCTTTCATCCAAACTACTCACCGCAGGTGAGTTCATACCCCTACATTTTTCCATGTTTTTAATGTTTTCAGGGGGGGAATACAAGCCAAACTCAAAGTATTTTATTAAGTTTTAAACTTATTAATACAACTCAACGATTTCCATGTTTAATATCTTACTCGGATATTTTATCCCTTTTGTAACATGTTGAGCATAAGGGAAATTGTTATTTTGGAAATCTCACTACATATCTTTCAGAAAGGTTTTACAAAACATTTTCCATAACAACTCTAGTAAACTATAATGGGTATAGTTTGGGATAACCCTCTAGGTAGTTTCTACAAAATCAGATTTCCTGGTTGAATATATATAAACTATGGCCGATTTAGTTTATGTTATATGTTTTCTCATAATTATAAAGTACATTTATTCAAGAATAACTACTGTTTTTGTACTGTTTCTCACTAGTAAACTAGATTATACAGAATTGTGAGGCTCTACTTTAATACTGTACCCTTTAGTGTACGGAATTAAATCCTATCATAGTATAACCAGAGTCTCCTGGAGGGAGAGCGTGAGATTTGTGAATAGATATATTCAGGACTGACAATCCCACACCTGAACTGCTAGCTAGAGTTAGGCGGGCACGCCTGGGGTGAACAAATGTCATTTAACTTAATGCCTGAAGAACGTTATAAAGGTCTCTAGGTCATATCAAGTATGGTTATACGACTCGCAAATAAGTATAAACTAACTTCGGTTTATGGACTCTACTCATCATTGTTTTATTTTGAGTAATAAAACTACTTTTATACATACTGATAGTAATCAGGGATTTCTAAACTGACGTCTCTACCTCTAGAACGGATAACTTGTTTTTAGGGAAAATATAGGATTTTCCCAGGATAACACTGACATTTCTAAAACTGATGGTTTACTTTCTACTAACAGATACTCTTCCAAAACTGCTTTTCATAAGAAAATATAGCATTTTTTTGAGGAACACTTTTCAAAAAGAATCAAAGAAACATTTTCCACAAAAACTAAATGCTTATGAACTCACCGGCTTTATGCTGATATTCTTTCAAAACTGCTTGCATTCTCAGGAAATCAGTAGACAGGTACCTGCTGGAATTTGAGAAGCTGGAGCAATAAGAGTCTTATGTTATTACTTTATATACTTTTGATGTACCTAAAACAAGATTTCAAACTGATGTAAACATTTTACTTATATATTCATCCACTGTATTGGTTGTGTTGCTATGTTTCCTATTATTCATTGGTTGTGATGCTAAAAATGACGTCCTCCGCCCCCGAACGTTTCCGCCGTTCCGGTTTAGGGGTGTGACATGAGTTGTCTTTTCTTTATAAGGAAGTGAGTGACACTCATTTTATCTAATTAACATTTTGAGAGATTCGTTTAGAGAGAGAATTTTCAAAACCCATTTTCTACTCTTTCTATGAAACTAATGAGAGCTTGAAAGAATTATTTACTTCTTGTGTTATTGTTCTTGATTTTACTTGATGATTCACTAAATCATTCTTTAATTCTGCACATGCCATCATAATCAACACCACTACAAGAGAAACCTAGATCCAAGCTTTAGGGTTTTGCATGAGCACATAAGATTGTTCTTTTGTATAAAACCCCATCACATAAAACAGGATACAAAAGTACTCTCCCTTCTTTTCAGATTGGAAAAACTTTTATCTTTCTGTCTAATCGATTCTTCTTATTCGTTCTGTCATTCATTGAAACTTTTCCAATGTTTCAGAATTACACTTAATCTTGTAAGCATAACCATATTTACTAAACTTTTAGTAAATCATGACGAATATCCTTTCTTGTTATTTGCGGTGGACTTGACCAATACACACAATGTGTACTTGATTTCCTATTCCTTTACTCGACTCTTTGTTAAGGGATTAGTCTTAATTTCCCAAATACGAAGGTTCTCATACGTCACACAAAGCTAGTTGTATCATTCCAAGTTTCTGTCTAATTGAAATTTGGGTGATAAGAATCTTTCCTTATTTGGAAAAATATCAACACTACCACAAATAACATAATTAAGAATCACATCCATATTGCTTAAAATAGGAAACCATTCAAACATCAATTTTCATAATTGCCATTGCAGGGAAATATAAATAAGACAAAATCAAAATTTATTTTATTTATAAAAATTACGGAAAAACTTGTCCTTACAGTGCAAAATCAAATGAAAACTATGTTATTACAGATTCCTAAGCAATCTATCATAACTTCTACGTAGTAGCACAAGAATCCAATCATCGAACCATGCGATCGAAATCCATTTCTTCGTGATCAGCCTCAGCTCACTCTTCTTTTACGCTTCCTTTCTTTTCTTTGATCCTACAAAACATCCAAATGAAATCTTATCACATCATGTATTAAGAATCTACAAACAGGAACTTAATAGAGTTAGATAGTGAATTTTACCTGAAGCAAAGTCATACATCTTGACTCTCCCATCTTCACGATCCTTCAGATAATTTTGGCAGCTTCGTAACCAATGCCCCTTCTCTTAGCAATATAAACAAGCAGACTTCTTTGGAATAGTCTTTCTCTTGCGTAGAGAAAACTTTTCTGGACTTCCAATGTTGCCATCATCAATGTCCATTGAAGCATTGGAGGTTGATTTACCAGACAAATTCGCTTCACCATTGCGCCAAATCATTGCTGATTCAGCCGCAAAAAGCAAATAAGTCAAATTAATGAGGGCCACGTCGTGATCCATCATATAATACTCTCTAATGAACTCATTATATGAGTCAGGAAGTGATTGAAGAACCCAGTCAACAGCCAACTTCCTTGGGAACACAACACCCAACATTTCCAACTTATCAATGTGTGACTTCATCTCCAAGACGTGTGCACACACAGACTTCCCATCTTCATGTCTTTTTGCCAATATGACTTGAGTGATCTTGAAGTTTTCAAGCCTTCGAACTTGTGGGTCAGGGAGAATTATTGGAGGAGGTGGAGGAAGTGAAGCATGATTCTCATTTCCATGAACCAATCGTGGAACATCATCTTCATGTGGAAATATTTTTCCAAAGGATTCAGGAAGACCATAGTTGTTAGAGTTTGACATCTACAAAACGGGAGAAATTCAAGTTAGTTGATTGAGTCTTTAATAAAACACCGAAATGAGATATTAAGGCTAGGATCCAACACAATACTCTACAAATTGGAAAAGGGATGCTGTAATCCAATTTGCAGAACATTTGAAGGTAGGTAAATGACGATTTACCAATTTCCACCATGAAAAACGAAAATTTTAAGGTTTAAGTTTTAAATTAATTGAAACACCTAGATCTTTTGAGATTCATTGAACTTTTTAATGGCATGTTTAATCTTGATTGTGCCCTTCATGTTTGTGACTGGGATGCCGAGGATCACAAACAAGGTGTGGATAACCATGCAAATTAGCTTGGTACTCTCGAAGATGTCCATCACCTAATCAATGTGTCGATTAACCACACACACGCCATCGATCTATGATAATCTACGAGCTACCCATTGCCATCCTTCATTGGTCCCATATTAGTATGCCGGTTAACCACACACGCTCCACTAACGAACAACAAAGTGCAATGTGTAATTTCCTGGATTAACACCAACTCCACATTTTTCCAAAAGTAACTAAGATTTGGGAATTTATAAAAGTGTTTAGTTACTTCGTATTTCATTATACTTATAATGGAAGGTTGTCTCCTATCCTACCCGCTCGGCTAACGACCCTCCACTAGTCAAGGGTGCGGTGGGTAAGAGTGGATACCCAATGGCGGTCATTTTACAGGCCGTTTCCTTAAACACCCCTTATAGACCAGCTTCGTGAATGAGGCCTACTACCGGTAAGATTGACTTTTCTTATACATATATAATATTAAACCTTTAATTATATATATATATATATATATATATATATATATATATATATATATATATATATAGGGAAAAGTGAATATACATTACAGCCCCACCTAAGCTTAGGTATTAAACCTCATGAAAATACGTTGTTTTACTATATAAAGATTACGGTTATAGGATTCAGGATGAACAATTGGAGATGTAGATTCAAGATCGACGCAAAAGTTTTGATAAGGAAGCAAAAATATTGATTATCTTAGATTTTCGTGACAATGGAAAAAAATAATGTTCACTGGGGTGAAGTAATAAACGATAATGGAGGAAAGAAAATAGGGATGATAAAACAATAATGGAGGAAAGAAATGTTATTGAGGATAATATATTTACCAAGTGAAACTAAATCGGGTATATTTACTAAGTTAAAACAACATATTTGATAGGTTTAGTACCTAAGCTTAGGTGGGCTGTAATGTATATTCCCTATCCCCATATATATATATATATATATATATATATATATATATATATATATATATATATATATATATATATAGTATAAGGTTGTATTTTAAACTTTTAAAATACTAGGGTTTTTTTTTATTTTATTAAAATTTTCAAAAATTAAAACCATTTAATTTAAAATTTTAAAATTTTAAAAACCTTTGATTTAATAATTATTCAAAAGTTAAACAATTAATTAAATTATTAAATCAAATAAGGATTACCAATTTAAATTAAACATATTAACTTAATTTAATCCTTTATCCATGGATTTCGAAATTTAGGTAATGATATATTTAATTATCCAATTAAACAATTAACAAGATAATTACCAAAAATAACAACCTACTAAACTATTCCTTAGATTTCGAAATCTTCTGCTTGGAGTGGAAGGCAAGGCTTTCAACCTTGCCTAAAAATCAAAAACCATAGGTTTCTACTCCTAGGTAGCCAAAGGAAAGGGTTTGAAAACCCTTAGGGATTTTCGAAAAACAGGGATCTTAAACCCTAATTGGCAGAAATTTAAAGGTCTTAGGGTTTAATAGCCATAAACCCTAATTCAGTATAGTTCAATCAATTGTATCAAATCTAAATGAAAACAAAAACCATACGCTCTGATACCACTGATGGGTTTTATACATAGCAAACAATCATATGTGTGCATGCAACCCTAATTTGACGATCTATGTTTTTGTTGGATTAATGTCTAAGTCCATAACTATATTTGGTATGTACTTGACCCGACCCGGCATGGTCCATTTGGGTTGCACTTCACCGACACAATTTATATGGATAGTCTTTTGAGAATAGTATATTTATGATTTATATTAATATATTATAAGTTCTAATATATTAATATGGAATCATATTATTTAATTAGTATTGATCAAGAATTAATTTAGAATTAATTAAGTGATCAAAAAGAACTAATTAAATATGGACACTTATATATATGGAATGGGCCAAGTTCATTTAGGTTGGGCTAAGCTTTCATGGCTGGTCCATGGAGCTTTTAACCCATGGATCCTATGTAAATGAAAGGTCATGGGTATTAGGGTTTACATGGATGTAACCCTAATCCTCCATAATATATAAAAGGGTCCTTAGCTCACAAAATTGGAACAAGTGTGTGATAATAAGAGTGGGCCGATTTTAGTGTGCATACATATTCTCTCAAGTTCTTCCAAGGTGTTTTGGTGATTTGTGATTCCATTTGAGGCTTCCACACTATTGGGGCTAAGCTCTTAAAGCTTGAAGACATCAAGCTACATCAAAAGGTATGTCATCTAACTAGAACTTTGTAGTATAGGTGCATCATAATATGCTAGTTAGGATGAAACCTTGGAATAGTTAATATTTGCATGTATAATAGAGAAAACATAGATCCAAGGTTTATAGGGTTGCATGTGCACCATAGGAGTGTTAGAATGCTTAAAACCCAACAGTGGTATTAGAGCCATGGATTGTTTTCTGTTATATTGATGCAAATGTTTTATTTTCAAGTTGAAAAAAAAGGAAAAAAAACATGACGTTTGTCAAATTTTAAGATAAATACTCATTTTGTGAAAAACGAATTATTTGTAAAATTTGAATCATTTGTTATATGAGTTGAATTAGGTCAAATTTAGTAAAAGATAAAATGATATGATTATTTTATTAGTTTTAAAAGTTTGATCTAAATGTTTTAAGGAGTTACAAATTTTGTCATAAAATTTTGGAGCTCAAAATTTTTCTTTTTAAAGTTGTGATCTTAAGAGTTTTGAAACTTCCATAAGTTATGGATATGAAAGTTTTTTTTAATAAAAAAAAATTGATTCAAAGTTTTTATGGAGTTACAAAACTTGGTGTTAATGTTTTAAAGAATTCCATAACTTGTTCTTAAGTTATGGAACATGGAAAGTTTCATCATAAAACACCATTAATTCCATAAGTTATGGAATCCAAAGGTTTTCAAGAGTTAGAAAACTTGCCCTCAAGTTTTGGAATTTGAAAAAAGTTTTTTATGAAAAAAAAGGAATTGAATTCTAAGACTCTTGGGTTCATAACTTAAACAATTAATTAAATGGTTTTAATTTTGAATTTAATAATTAGAATTATGATGTTTTGTTGAATAGTTCAAATTAACTCTTATGGACTTTATTAATAGTTAATTAAGGCGTTTACTTAAAAGAGTTTTATTAAATCCATAAATAAAGATATGCTTTGAGTTTAATTAAATTAAAAGTTTAGTTTAATTAATAGATTAAACCACCAAGTATTTTAAATGTATAAAATACACCCTTATAGTTTATAGTATTATAAGTTAATAATATATATGTATAAGAGCAAGTCAGTCTTACCGTTAGTAGGCCTCATTCACGAAGCCGGTCTATAAGGGGGTATAAGGTTACTGCCTATAAAATGACAGTTTAATGGGTGTCCACTCTCACCCACCGCTTCCTTGACCGGTGGAGGGTCGTTAGCCGAACAGGTAGGACAAGGACTATAATTCTCCCTTCATTATAAGTATAATGATAAATACTAAGTAACTAAACCCTTATAAATTCCCAATCTTAGTTACTTAGGAAAATGTGAATAAGGTGCTAATCCAAGAAATTACACTTTGCACTTTGTTTAAGCTGTTAGTGGAGCGTGTGTAGTTAACCGGCACACTAACCTGGGCTTAACAAGGTAGGCAAAGGGTAACTTAATGTTTATCATAGTATCGTTGGAGCGTGTGTGGTTAACCGGCACATCGATTGAGGGGTAAATATTAAGGGTACCAAGTATATTTGCATGGTTACTTCACACCTTGTTTTGTGATCCTCGGCATCCCAGTCACAAAACCTGAAGGGCACACTCGAGATTGAAACATGCCATTGAAAAGTTCAATGAATCTCAAAAGAATCTAGGAGTTTCAAAACCAATTAAAACCTAATAATACATTTCGTTTATCTTGGTGGAAATTGGTGAATCGTCATTCACGTACCTTCAAATATTTTATAGCTTGGATTACGGCATCCCTCTTCCAAGTTATAAAATAGTTTGTTGGGTCCTAGCCTTAATATATCATATTGGGTGTTATATTAAGGACTTAAATCAACTTTACATGAATTTCTCCCATTGTTGATGTCTGGTTTAGACAACAATGATCTTCCTAAACCAAGCTTTCCTAATGAATATGACTTCCCGAGTTTGGCTCATGGAAGTCATACTTCTCTTCCTCCACCTCCTCCAATTATTCTCCCTAACCCACAAGTTCAAGGTCACTCAAGCCTTAATGGCAAGCAAGGTCTATGTGTGATCACATCTTAGAGATGAAGTCACATATTGACAAGCCGGGAGAGTTGGGTGTCAAAGTCTTGAGAAAGTTGGATGTTCAATCACTTTCTAAGTCACATAGTGAGTTCCTTTGGGACTACTATGAAACATACTATGACATGAACCTTAATGATCATATCTATTTGCTTGATGCTGCTGAATCAGCAATGATTTGGAACAATAGTAAAACAAATTTGATTAGAAGATCAACTTCCCAAAAAAACTTTATGGACAGTGACAATGGTGACACTGGAAATCCAGAAAAAGCATTCTCTTCCCAATGGAAAGGGATTGGCCATAGTCAACCCGGTTGACCAAATGGTAAAGAGAAAGGCTAAGTCTGAGATAGTCTCATTACCAAAGGGTCCATATGTTTATTTTGCCAAAGGAAGGGGCGTTGATTGCAAAGCTGCCAAATTTACCTAAGGATGTTAAAGTCAATAAGTTTGACTCTACATCAGGTAGAGCCCATTATCTAACTCTGTTAAGTTCTATTCTGAGATCCTCATTACATGATGTGACTGGGTCACATGTTGATGTTTTAAGAATGAAAGAATAGAGAGAAATCTTAAAGGAAGTATATGCTGATTCTGATCGCGAAGGTGGATTTCGATCGCATCAGAATTTTGAGCAGTTGCTTAAGAAGTTATGATATATTGCTAAGGAATAGATAACAACAATTTTCCATGTGGATTGTAAGGATAAGTTTTTCCGCAAAGTTTTAAAATAAAAGAAAATTGTTTAATTTTATTTATTTGAAGTATCCTTACAATGGCATTTGTGGAAAATTGTTGCTTATATGACTCCACTGACAGCAATATTGGAAAATGAATTTGATTCTTTCATTTGTGGTAGTGTCTAAATTTACCAAATCAGGAAAGTTCCTCATCACCCAAGTTTCAATTGGACCGAAACTTGGAATCATGCAAGTTGAATAGTATGATGAATGAGAACTTTCAAGCATTGGAAAATCAAGACTAATTACATGTTCACATGGATGTGTGAGTCAAGTGAAGGACTAAAGGGATCGAGTACACATTCTTGTGCACTGGTCATGTCCACCACAAAGCTCATGAAGACTATTTGATTTACTAAAGTTTAGTAAATATGGTTATACTTATAAGTTTAAGTATAATTCTTAAACATTGGAAAAGTCTCAATGTATGGCAGAACGAATGGGAAGAATCAAATTAGGCAGAAAGATAAAAGTTTCTCAAATCTAAAAAGAAGGGAGAGTACTTTAGTATCATGTTTGTGATCATCTTAATGATTTAGAAATCATATCACAATTAGTCCTCTAAAGGTCATCTTAGTGCATTCTTATGACTAAGAAGAGGAGTCATGAATTGTTGAAATGGTTAGATCAGGAAGATGAGTCATACTTCGTTCCACAACAATTCTTAGAGTCATACTCCAAGATTGTAACTTGAGTGACATATCTTAAAGAAAGGTTTAAAACACTTGTCAAATGTAAGAGTAAAAGTGTCCTACTCTTGTACATTTGAAATTGGTAAGTTGTGATGTTTTGGATAAAACAAAGACCAACTAAGGCCAATTGTGTGAAGTGTTTGTCTTGATAAAGAATCCGCACAATCTCTTGAATATTTGGCAAGATAGTCTTATATGTCAAGAGGATAGTGGGACTCTTAAAGATCCTAAAAATAATTTCAAGAACTAATCAAGAATAAAACCTAAGGTTCTTCACTAGCACACGACTTGAGGTTTATAACCTATCGTGTTGACATATTCTGTGCCCATTCCAGTTAAAGTTGGCTTTGCATAGGAGTTCTGAAAGTTCTCAATTGGTTGCATAACAACTTGGAAGCAATGGCAGGCCCTGTACTGCCAGGTGGCAAGAAGTTAAGAGTGCATAAGTTCAGTCCATATGAGTTTGGATTTGTCATTATCCTTGTCTTGTGACTATGGTTTTGACGATTCACATGGATAAGAACACATACACCATAAAATCTAAGGGTCATAAGGTTTCTCTCCGATTCATGAAAATGATGGTGAGGAAACACTTCCACCAAGTAGATTTGAAGCAGATGGCAAAAGGTTTAAACAATTGAGACTATGATTACGGCATCCCTTTTCATAGTTCTGAAATTGTTTAGACACACATGCATGCTATCTAAGGAAAGGTGTATGATTTTGATAAAGTTTTATCAAAGCATCTCGTATCAGAAATCTGAACTTTGGTAAGAAAGTCAATAAAGTCTTGATTTTTAGAAGTCCAACTGATTTCTGAGTACATGTAAAGCTAGTGGGAGCATAAGTGTTATGCTAATAATCATCATGTTAGTGGGAGCATGATAATTATTGTTAGTGTTGCAAGTTAGCAATGTTAATTATAGAAAACAAAAGTTTCAATTCGTGAGGCTGTAGGGATTGAAAAAGTTGTTTTGCTATAATTAAGGGAGAGGATATACTTCATTTCAGTTCTAAAGGCTTAGATTGAGACCTTAATCATCTTTAGTCAAGAATATA
Source organism: Lactuca virosa (assembly GCF_052849685.1). NCBI lineage: Eukaryota > Viridiplantae > Streptophyta > Magnoliopsida > Asterales > Asteraceae > Lactuca > Lactuca virosa. The sequence continues at coordinate 241,730,007 of NC_136433.1, forward strand.
TATATATATGAATTTCATGTTGGATTGGTTCAACTTAAGGAAATTCTATATATTGCGTTCTCAAAATTCGATTATGATTGCGACATCCCTCTTCATAGTCAAATTTTGAAAACATGGCAAATAAAAATATTGTAGCAAAAGACCTGTCTAGAATCATGTCTTTATGTGAGACATCATGAATCGTGTACCATTTGCTTTGGGTACAAGATCGATTGCATGTGCTATAATATTTGTCATTTCTAAATTTTTCCAAATGCCCAGAGGCATTAAGAAGGGAAAAGGTCTAGAATTGGATATGACTAAAATGATTAAGCAATTGTCGAGGACAATCTGAGGTTTACCAAAGATTGGTTGCTCAGGGACAGTTGGAAGTATAGCGCTAATTTTGGAAGGACCATATTGACATATTCTGAAAAGAGGCATCTCTTATTCAGAATGGGTAGTCAAAATGGGAATATGGAGTTGTCTCCATAGGTGGAAGTTATGTGTGTAAGATTAGAAAAACTTAATGCAAGAAGCATGTTCAAAGCTATGTACTATGAATATGAGACTTAATTTCCATGAAGTTGATCTTCATTGGAATGCCCTGTAATGATTGTTGACAAGTTGTGTGACTTTGTACACATTTATTACAAGAGGGTCAGTGCATATAAGTTTAAAATCTGAACAGATTTCGATAAATGATAGGAATTTGGAATTCTTACATTTTTTCGATAACGATTTGGGAGTGAGAAATTAGAATCATTGAAATTATGTTCAATTGGTTTATTTCATAAAGTAAGGATCATAGACAAACATAGAGTGCATACTTGGTGTATGGCAAAGCTATTGTTTAAGAAAAACATAGTGTACATGCTTGGAGCATGGGACAACTAGTGTTTTTAATTCAAGTATAAAGTTGATAAAACCGAAACAATGAATAATGAGTAATAAGTATGGTGATAAATAAAAGTGTTTATTTATATTCATAGGGTTTGATACCATATTTGATTCATTTATTCTTGTGTTTCACTTTGCATGTTTTGACTTCCAGAATAACTAAGTCGCTCTTCCTAAATGATTAAGTTATTCAAACCATCCACAGTCGGTCATATGTTGGAAGTAGATATGAATCAAGACTGTCATGGGTTGGTTTGTAGAGGTCCAAGTTGGTGGACAAAGTGGTGCTACAACACTCATGAGTGCTCATAAGTTCTGAGTATTGGATTCAACCCACGCTCATTTGAATCACTTCATGGATTTTATCACGAGTGATCATGAGACGATAATATCTTATATTCTTAAAACCTAGAGATAGGAGTTGTTACTATGAGTTGGTTATACATTGATTGCATGAAAACGCATTGGTAACTCGATGTTATGAAACGTGCCTTTGTGTATAATTCAACAAGTAGTAGAACAAGCCATATGAGTCGAGGTTTATCCATTCCTTTTACCTTCGGGATAAAAACCATATCTGTGGGCCCCTCGATGATTTAGCGATGACACATGTGAGTGCTTGGCCAAGTCAGGACTGATTTGATTTGTTCAATCAGTCAGTCATCATAAATCGAAAATCGGGAAACAACAAATAGACAGAGAGAATGATTATAATCCATGTCTCAGTCCATATGATATCTAGAATGGAGGAATATATGATCCCTTATCTAACGGACAAGTCATTGACAAGGTCAGAGTTCGACAGCGGCTTTAAGAGCTACGATTGCCAGTTAGGTTTTGAAGTTATACTCAATAATAGTATTAGACTTATCCAAGTGGGAGACTGTTGCATTAATGTCTAAGTCCATAACTATATTTGGTATGTACTTGACCCGACCCGGCATGGTCCATTTGGGCTGCACTTCACCGGCACAATTTATATGGATAGTCTTTTGAGAATAGTATATTTATGATTTATATTAATATATTATAAGTTCTAATATATTAATATGGAATCATATTATTTAATTAGTATTGATCAAGAATTAATTTAGAATTAATTAAGTGATCAAAAAGAACTAATTAAATATGGACACTTATATATATGGAATGGGCCAAGTTCATTTAGGTTGGGCTAAGCTTTCATGGCTGGTCCATGGAGCTTTTAACCCATGGATCCTATGTAAATGAAAGGTCATGGGTATTAGGGTTTACATGGATGTAACCCTAATCCTCCATAATATATAAAGGGGTCCTTAGCTCACAAAATTGGAACAAGTGTGTGATAATAAGAGTGGGCCGATTTTAGTGTGCATACATATTCTCTCAAGTTCTTCCAAGGTGTTTTGGTGATTTGTGATTCCATTTGAGGCTTCCACACTATTGGGGCTAAGCTCTTAAAGCTTGAATACATCAAGCTACATCAAAAGGTATGTCATCTAACTAGAACTTTGTAGTATAGGTGCTTCATAATATGCTAGTTAGGATGAAACCTTGGAATAGTTAATATTTGCATGTATAATAGAGAAAACATAGATCCAAGGTTTATAGGGTTGCATGTACACCATAGGAGTGTTAGAATGCTCAAAACCCAACAGTTTTCACTATTAGACATACAAGCATTGAACACAAAAACTAGAAACCCTAGGAGGCACATGTAATTTTCGAAATTAACATATAATTAGGGTTAGGATACATACCTTTATTGTTATATTGTAATAACAAACAAATCCTTGAAGATCTTGAACTTTGGTAGCAAGCGCCACAAGTGTCGCACCTCTAATGGCTCACAAACAAACCTAGCAACCAAGGATTACTATGGAGAGAGAAGGGAAGTGGAAAATTCAGCTCAAAGCCTTTCTTGGAGTGCATGGGACGAAATCCAACCCTATAGGGGTTTATATAGGTGATAAGAAAGGTTTAGGATAAAGCAGGTGTATCTTAGATAACCCTAATCCCTCCACTTCCTCCCTAAGGCTTCCAAGGCACCCTTAGAGCCCAAGGAAACCCTAGGACACTCTAGATTTCGTTCCCCACCTCTAAGGGAGGTTCTAGAATTCTCAATGATCAACTTTTGAGCATTTTCACCTTTAGTCCCTACAATTTCAATTAATTCCTTTAATCCCAAAATTAATTCCATATTAATTTCTGATTAAATATTAATTAAAGAATATGATTTCTAATTCATATATTATATCCATAATACATTAATAAATCATTTATCTTGATTTCAAATTAATTTATTAACCAAGTAATAAATTAATAAATCATTCTTCTCTCTCTAACAGTTATCCTATTCAACTGCCAGGTTTGAAGGCAACCCAAAAGGACATTGCTACTATCAATTCAAGTACATACCAATTATAGTTATGGGCTTAGACACCTAATCCAACAGTAATGATAGAAGATGGTTTGGAAATACCTGCAAAATCTCGGGATGTTACAATTCTCCCCCACTTGACCTAGACTTCGTCCTCGAAGTCTGCTGCAGTAAATAGATCCGGGTAATGCTCCCGCATCTCGGACTCGGGCTCCCACGTCCACTCGGATCCCCTCCGATGCTCCCACTGTACCTTTACCAAAGGTATCTCCTGGTTCCGTAGAACCTTCATCTTCCTCTCCAGAGTAGCCATGAGCCTCTCCATGTAATTCAGGCGCTCATCAACCTAAATACCATCCAACGATACTACTACCTCCTGATTCATAATGCAAATTCGCAATTGTGAAACCTGAAAAGTGCTGTGGATCCGACTAAGCTCCTCCGGTAGCTCTAGCCTGTATGCCACCTTGCCAACCCTGGCAATGATCCTGAACGGCCCAATGTATCGGGGACCCAATTTCCCCCTCTTCCTGAAGCGGATCACACCCTTCTAGGGCGATACCTTCAGGAGTACCATGTCACCGACCTGAAACTCTAACTCAGACTAGCGTCTGTCGGCGTAACTCTTCTGGCGACTCTGAGCGGTCTGCAGACACTGTCATATTAGCTGAATCTTCTCGGTAGTCAACAAGACTACCTCCATCCGTCCCATCACCCTGTATCCAAGCTCACCCAACAAATCGGGGTGCGACATCTCCGCCCATACAACAGCTCGAAAGGCCGGGAGCCGATGCTGGAATGATAGCTGTTGTTGTAGGAAAACTCTACAAGGCGTAGGTGGGAATCCTAACTCCCACCAAAGTCAATGACACACGCCCTCAACATGTCCTCGAAGGTCTGAATGGTCCGCTCGCTCTAACCGTCAGTCTACGGATGATATGATGTGCTAAAATGCAGCCGCGTGCCCAGTTCCTCGTGGAACTTCTGCCAGAAACGGGAGGTAAATGTAACATCTCAGCTGGAAACAATGGAGACCGGAACCCTGTGGCGAGCGACGATCTCGCACACATACTCGTCGGCTAACTTCTTGGTCGATGAACTCTCCCGTATGGCCAAGAAATGGGCACTCTTGGTAAATTGATCCATAATGACCCATATAGGATCAAACCCCTTTGTCGTCCTCGGTAGCTTGGTAATGAAGTTCATCAGGATTTGTTCCCATTTCCACATGGGAATCTCCAGGGGCTGCAGCGTGCCATCCGGCCTCTGATGTTCGGCCTTGACCATCCTAAAGGTCAAGCACCTCTCGACATACCAAGCGATTTCTCGCTTTATGCACGACCACCAGTAACTCAAACTTAAGTCCCGGTACATCTTGGTGGCCCCCGGGTGAATAGACAAGTGATACTTGTGAGCCTCCTCCATAACTGTCTGTCTGATCCCACCAAACATCAGAACCCATACCCGACCGCATCGGGTCAATAATCCCCGACTATCCTGCACAAACCGGGCGTTCTCGCCCCTGATCCTCTCTAGTTTCTAGTTCTCTGGACGCATGCCCTCATCCTGAGCATCTCTAATCAAGCTCACAATTGGAGAATCCACCGCTATCCTCATACATATCATTGGGGTGGAAGACCCAACTGACTTGCGGCTCAGAGCGTCCGCCACCACATTCGCATTAACGGGTTGGCAAAGGATCTCGCAGTCGTAGTCCTTGACTACATCCAGCCACCTGCACTGTCTCATGTTCAGGTTCAGCGGACCCAATAAAGGTAATATCTCTAAATCTTGAGAGCGAATACCACCGCTCCCAACTCCAGATCATGAATTGGGTATCCCGTCTCATGAAGCTTCAGCTGCTAGGATGTGTAATCTATCACCCGTCCCCTTTGAATGAGAACCGCTCCCATACCTGTGATGGATGCATCAGAGTAAACCACAAAATCCTCCACTCCCTCGGGGAGGGTCAAGACTGGAGCCTCGCACAACCGCTGTCTGAGGGTATCAAACGCCCTCTGCTGGTCAGGGCCCCACCAGAAATCCACCCCCTTCCTCGTCAAACGAGTGAGGGGTAATACAATCTTGGAGAAATCCTGTATGAATCTCTGGTAGTACCCTGCCAATCCCAGAAAACTCCTGATGTCTGAGGGAAATTTCGGAACCTCCCACTGCATGACTGCCTCGATTTTGGCAGGGTTGACCAAAATCCTCTCCTAGTTAACAAGATATCCGAGGAACTAGACCTCTCGTAACCAAAACTCACACTTCGAGAACTTGGCATACAACCGTTCCCGTCTCAGAACTCCCAGTAACTCCCTGAGGTGCTCCTCGTGCTCCACTCGGGTCTTGGAATATATTAAGATATCATCTATAAACACTATGACCGAGCGGTCAAGCATCGGTCTACAAACCCGATTCATCAGGTCTATAAATACTGCTGGCACGTTGGTGAGCCCAAACGGCATCACAATGAACTCGTAATGTCCGTAATGAGTCTGAAACGCGATCTTCTCCACGTACTCCTCTCTGACCCGGACCTGATGATACCTAGTTCTCAAGTCTATCTTGGAAAACCAAGATGCGACCTGCAACTGATCAAAGAGATCATCTATCCTTGGGAGTGGATAACGGTTCTTCACCGTTAACTTGTTTAGCTCCTTATAATCAATGCACATCCGGTACGAACCTTCCTTCTTTATGCCGAAGAGGATAGGTGCTCCTCATGGAGAGCTGTTCGGTCGAATGAACTGCTTGCCCAGCAGTTCCTGCAGCTGTGATGACAGCTCCTGCATCTCGCGTGGCGCCAATCGGTACGGCACCTTGGCGATAGGGGCCGCACCTGGCACTAGGTCGATCCTAAACTCGACCTGCCTCTCCGGAGGTATCCCTGGTAACTCCTCCACGAACATGTGAGCAAACTCTCTAACCACTAGAACCTCTGAAACTGGAGTTTGATCCCTGAATCGCGCATCCACCACATACGCTAGATAACCCGCACACCCGTGCTAAATATACTGTCGAGCCTTGGCAGCTGAACAAAACCTAGATCCCATTCTGGTGCCCTCGCTATATACAATCAGTTCTCCCCCACTTGGGTTTCGAACTACTACCTGCTAACCCTCGCAATCAATCATGGTACCGAATCGACTGAGCCAGTCCATCCCCACAATCACGCACACATCCCCGAATGGGAATCGGAATCAAGTCTATCGGGAAGGATACCCCGAAGATCTCCAACTCACATCCTCGGTAGACTGAAGAAGCATAAACCCGTGTTCATTGGCGATAGAGACTCGCAACGGATACTCTAGCTTGCCTACTGGCACATTGAACTCCCTACTTAATGTCTGTGATATAAATGACTGACTGGCCCTCGAGTCAAATCAAACTAATGCAGGCAAGGAGTTCACTAAAAATGTTGCTAAACAAAGGTATAGACAGATATGCATAAAACATATAAGATCAATAAGATAAGGGATAAAAACATACCATCAACCACATCTGGTGCTGTCCTGGCCTCCTCTGCGGTGAGCTGGAAGGCGCGCCCCTGAGCCTTTGGTGGCTCTTCTCTACCTGACCTCCCGTCCGTAATACTCAATGTAGCTGGAGCGTGAGCCTGTGTTGGCTTAGCATTAAGCAACAGACAGTTGGCCTTCAAGTGGCCAACCTGATCATAGTGATAACATAACCTCATACTCGGAACTGAGGCGGGCTGGCGACAATCCTTCGCATAATGCCCCTCCATGCCACACCTGTGGCACCTAGTACCAGCTCGACAAATCCCAAAATGACCCTTGTCACACTTTCGACAAGTGTGACTCTGCTGACCCCCAACCCTAGAATCAGCGGTCTTAGACCGCTTCGGCACCGGCTGTGCTGTTTCGGGGCCTGCCGCTGCTCCCTCAACTGCAGCTCAATCTCTAACTCACGCCGCCTAGCGGCCTCCTGTAAATCCAGTAAAGTATCACATCGTTGTGTGGTAACAAACTGACGAATGTCAGTCTTAAGCATGCTCAGATAACATGTCATCTGGGCCTGCTCAGAAGCAAACTCAAAGCAGAATATCGCCCTCTAAGTGAACATGCGGGTGATTTCCATCACCGACTCCCCATCCTGTCTCAAACTCAAAAACTCCTGAGCCAAACGTTCCTGCTCGACCCGAGGAATGTATCGAGCGCGGAACATATCCCTGAACTGCTCCCAAGTAATGGTAACTCCTTGATCATTAGTGTACGACCCGGTCGTCAATCTCCACCAGTCCTTGGCCAAGATTCGCAGCAGGTTCAGGGCACATCTGACCTTCTGGTCAGTTGGACACGAGCAAGTAAAGAAACACCCCTCCACATCCGAAATCCACCTCATGGCCTAGATGGGGTCCTGAGTCCCATCAAAAGTTGGGGGCTCCGTGTTATCGAAGTCCCTGTAATGGAAAGCCCGACTGGCTCCTCCTCTTCCTACCGCTGTTACAACCGATGCAATTGCAGCAGCAATCGTCTCTCCATGGGCTGCGTAACGCTCGTCGAAATACTCCACAATGGCGGTCTTAATAGACCCAAACATCTTCGGTAGTTGTGCCTGGAACATAGCGGCAACCTCATGATCCAGGATATCTCGAATCCAGGCATCTAGCTCCTCTCTCCCCATCTACACCACAGTCTCGGGTGTTGTTGGCTTCTCCTCGCCTCCGTCTCCGGATCCTGATCTGGATCCAGTCACAAAGCGTCTCATAACCACCAATCTGAAAACATAACAGAAAGATATCAGACAAGTCATATAGTAACAGGGGACCAACTTCCAACTAAACCCTAGGGGTTGTGACTTCCTTGCTACGCGTATGGGTCCTGTGCTTTGAGTAGTACGGGCTCATAATACCTTCCACACCTACCCATATTTGTCTCAAGTATCATCACAACACCCTAAAAGTATACTTATGTATGGTGGTTGCTCGTTCCTCACTCCTAGAGGAAAGCTAACTATCTCATAACTGACTCACCAGCCTCACACAACCCACCCATGAAACTTCCATCAACCCTGCAGCACTCGTGTATGCTAACCATATATAATGTTGGACCCTATAGAATTTCGAATACCTGATCCTACCCTAAGCCCTTCATCAAACAAGAACAGGAAATAAGGCCAAACCAAATATTCTCAGGCTATAAGATCTTAATTATGTACAGCCGTGATGCATACACTAAGCAAATACAGTAATGATGTCAATCTCATATAAAGAAAACCCCAGGCTAGCAAGCATCATGTAATCAGGCAATTCTATCATGCAATTCCTGAAGATCCCTAGCCTAGTACAAACATGTTGTTCTAATATATCATAATATCAATTAACCGTAAGGTATTTCGGGGCCTACTTACTGGCTCCGGTTGATCGTACACCCTGCATCCTCCTTTGATATTTTGAAAACCTTTTTGAAAAAAGTCATTTTGAAAATCTTTTTCCTTGGTTTGAGACTGGATTCACACAAGTGTTCCTCCAATTCACTCAAACCAAGGCTCTGATACCAACTTTCAATACCCATAAAAACAAGCCAAATTTAAACTTTTAAAAACGTTTAAAAACCATTAATCGTTACAAAACTTGTTTTCAAAATGTATACTATCAGAGTATCCCAGAAACATAAACATAAATATAAGGAGCTATACGATCACGCCTTTGCCTTCCCGCGATCACCTGATGTACCTGAAATAATAAACTGAAACTGTAAGCCCGAGGCTTAGTGAGTTCCCCCAAAATACACATATACGGATAACAACATGTAATGGGTCCACAACTTTACAGACTGTATTACCCATGGGCCCTCAGTGTGAGTCTGGATTGCCTTCCGGGCCCACAGCTCACATCTGGATTGCCACCGAGCCCACAGTACGAGTTTGGTATGCCCCACCTGGCCCTCGGCTCGTATCTAGAATGCTCCCGAGCCCACAGTACAAGTCTGGCATGCCACACCTGGCCCTCAGCTCGTATCTACAATTCTCACGGGTTTGTTGGTTACCGCACGGAGCAGCATCACCTCAACCCACCCCACATAATATGTCGACATATAACACAACTAATACACATACAAGTAATCACATAATAATCCAGGTAGTCCTACAGATCTACCTAACTGGCATAGCAACTAGCATGCAACACAAACTCATACTCAACATACTACCAGCTCTTAGGATATCATATCCAATGGGCTGGCCTTGGTGCCTTAGACCCCTTAGTATAGTTAGGTAACTCACCACGCAAGTAGTGCTTAAGTACCTAACTTCTGACTGCTGACTCCCGGAAACCCCGAACTATCACATAATAAATACCAAGTCAATACACCACATAACGGTCTTGACTAAGGGTCCACACAATCCATCATGTCCATTCTCTTTATTGGGCCACGGCCCAATGCCAAGTCCATAATCTTAAAAGTCCTTATGCAAAGCCCATTATTGGCCCAATTTACCAAATTGGGCCCAACTCCCTAATTGGGCCTAATTCCAAGATCCATTATCAAAACTTGGCCCAAAACACCATATTCATAAAGTCCAGCAAAGGCCCAAATCCAACTAGTCCATAACAGCCCAAAACCCGTGGGGCGTACTCCTCTAGTACGCCGGGCGTAATCGTTATGATGTTGACCACCATCGGGGTGGTTGACCCAGTATGCTGGGTGTACTGGATTTACATTGGGCGTAAGTAATGGTTTGCCAAAATCTTAATAAGTGCATAACGGCTTAAGCACTTAAGCCCAAACTTCAGATCCAGTGACCAAATATACCTAGGACCCATAAAGTCACGAACTTTATCACTTTGGACGTCTAGAAAGCTCTTAATACTTGGTATTAATCCATTAAGACCTTCCTACTCCATGCATGGGACATCTTAAGAGATTGGGACCTCATTTTTATCACTTAAAACCCCTTCAAGAGTCTAGAAGGACAGCTCATTTCGTCCAAATCACATCATGCACTATCTTGGGACTTTTTGGGACAAGAAATGGTTCTTCAAAGCAAAATGGCAAGATCTATACATATGTGCATCAAGTTTGAAGCTTTTTACCTTCTGGAGCTTCTAGGGCACAAAACAACTTCAGATCTACAAGCTTGATCTTCTTCTCCAACTCCTTGATGCAACACCTTCTTCTTAAAACACTCAAGAAACACTCAATAAGCTCATACACTCAAGGAAATGGCTAGGGTTTGGGGATAACGACTCTAAGCAGTGGAGGCTGAGGTAAGGGAGGGCTATGTGCTAATAATGTTGCTTATATAGCCCCCAAATCCTAAATATTAGGGTTTCATCCTGACATAAGCACGCCCAGCGTACACAAGTGTACGCCCAACGTACTAAGGCGGACCTTAGTACGCTTAACGTACTCTTATGTACGCTCAGCGTACTCCTCCTTGACCCACGGTTGCAACCTTGGCCTTTATAATTATCTTGGATCTACACTTCCAAGCCCAAGGACCACAAATGACAAAGTAATGATAGAAGAGGGTTCGAAATACTTGCAAAATCTCGGGATGTTACACGTACCACATTGTAGTCGATATTCATCCTCAAATAGTGCTCTCGGATAGGAGTACTAGCCACCTTGAGGCTCAAGGCATCGAGGACGACATTGGGCTTCCCTGGATGATAAAGAATCTCGCAATCATAATCCTTGACCATATCAAGCCACCTGCATTGCCTCATATTTAGATTCGCCTGATCCATGAAGTATCTTAGACTCTTTTGATCCCTATAGATGGTACATTGGACCCCATAGATGTAATTTTGCCAAATATTGAGGTTAAAAACCACATCCCCAACTCCAAATCATGCGTCAGATACCTATCCTCATGAGGCTTCAACTGTTTGGATGCGTAGGCTATGACCTTACCCTGCTGCATGAGTATTGCCCCTAAACCGATGACCGACGAATCACAAAATACAAAAAAAAATCCTCAACACCTTGACGGAGGATCAATACTGGGGCCTCACATAACTTCCTCCTCAGAGTCTTGAATGCATCCTGCTGCCTAAGGCCCAACAGAAATCCATACTCTTCTTCGTAAGACATATCAAAGGAACAATAATCTTGGTGAAATCCTGAATAATTCTTTGATAGTAGCCAGCCAACCCCAGAAAGCTTCTAATATCATATGTGGACTTCGGAACCTCCCACTGCACTACTGCCTCAATCTTGGCCGGATCGTCCAAAATTCCGTTCTGGTTGACGAGGTGTTCCAGAAACTGGACGTCTCGTAACTAGAACTCACACATCAAGAACTTGGCATAAAGCCTCTCCTATCTCAGTACTCCAAGTAGCTCCCTAAGATGCTCCTCATATTGCTCTTTGTTCTTGGAGTAGACCAAAATATCATCAATGAAAACAATGATCAGTCGGTCTAGCATCAAACTGTACACCCGGTTAATCAAATCCATAAATGTTGACAGTGCGTTGGTGATCCCAAACAGCATCACAACGTACTCGTAAAGATCATAGCGAGTTCATAACATTGTCTTCTCTATGTCCTCCTCCCTGACTCTTATCTGGTGGTTAACCGACCTCAGATCAATGTTGGAAAACCAAAGATTCACCTTGTAATTGATCGAAGAGATTATCAATCCTAGGGAGTGCGTAAGGATTCTTCACTGTCAACTTGTTCAACTCCGGATAATCTATGTACATACGATGAGACCCATCATTCTCCTTTACAAACGGATCTGGTGCTTCCTAGGGTGAACTTCTCGGTCGGATAAACTGCTTGCCCAATAGCTCCTGAAGCTGAGAGGACAACTCCTGCATCTTTGGTGGTGCGAGGAAATACGACGCGTAGCAATCGATGCCACACCAGGGAGCAGATAGATCCTGAACTCCACCTGCCTCATAGGAGGCACACTGGGTAAATCCTCCGAAAATACATCTGGAAACTCTCTGACTACTACTAGATCTGAAACCAAAACTCTCCCCTCATCTTGAGTATCGACCACGTAAGCGAAATAACCCAAACACCCATGTTGAAGATACTGTCGAGCCCTGGCAGCTGAACAATAGGTCGAACCAACCCTGGTACCCTCACCATAGATAGTCAGTTCTCCCCCACTTGGGGTTCGAACTACTAGCATCCGCCTCTAACAGCCGATCATGGCCCTAAATGTGCTAAACAAGTCATTCCCTACAATAACGCACACATCCCCATTCGGATGGGGATCAAGTTAATCGGGTAAGACACCCCGAATATCTCCAAAGTACAATCCCGAAAAAAAAATCGAAGCAGAAACCCTGTGTTCATCCATAACAGAAACTCTCAACTGACATTCCAACTCCCTAATAGCCATGCCAAAATCGCTACTGAAGGACTGAGATATAAAGGACCGAGTAGGACAGGAATTCACTAAGAATGTGCTTATCATAAATACAATCATGACCATACAAGAATTAACTTAACCGAATAATAAATGAATATATACTAGTAGCAACATCAAGTACCGCCCTGACATCCTCTACCGTGAGTTGAAAGGCATGACCCATGGAATTTAGGTCTTAGCCCTTCCTTGATGTCTATCCGTAATCCTCAAGGTAGTCGGTGCTAGTGCCTACATGGGTCTGGTAGCGAGTAAGGGACAGTTGGCGTCCAAATGGCCAACCTGATCACGGTGGTAGAAAATCTTGGTGTTCGCTAATTGGGCCTGCTGAAGACAGTCCCTAGCAATATGCCTCTCCCTGCCACATTTGTGGTATCCCATTGCTGACCGACATGTCCCCTCATGCGTCTTCCCACACTAGTCACAAGTACGCCCCCTCTAACCACCAGATCATGAATTGGCAGGCTTGAATCACTTCACTTCTGGTTGATTCTGACTTGGAGCCTGCCTCCTCTCTCTAGTTTGGGTCTCAATCTCAATCTCCCTCCTCTGATAAAAAGACTACAGCTTGGAGAGCGAACAATACTGCTAAGTCGACGCAAACTCCTTGATCTCTGCCTTGAGCATGCTCAATTAACGAGATATCTGAAACTGCTACGAACCAACATACTTGAGGCAAAAAAGGTCTCTCTCAGGAAATTTCTTGGTGATCTCCACCACCAAAATTGTCGTTTTCTTTAGCAACAGATACTATTGATCCAACCTCTTTTCCGCAACCAGGGGAACAAATTCAACGCAGAACATATTAGCAAATTATTCCCATGTCACTGCAGGTTTCTCCGCAGGAGAATAAGAACCTATCACCAGCTTCCACCTGTCCTTAGCCCCCAAACGAAGAAGGTTTAAGGAGAACTGGACCTTCTGCTCCTCTACGCATGATCTTGTGAAGAATCAACCCTCCACATTCGATATCCACCTCGTGGCCATGATCGGGACCTTGCCCCTGTTAAACTCTGGGGGATTTGTGTTGCTGAAGTTCTGATACTGCATCATCCCTCTCCCTTAGAGTCCCGCAACAACAACAACCACAGTAGCTACAACAGTAGCATCCTCTGTGATGGCAGAATAACTGTAACATCCCAATTTTAAAGGCCAAAAATTTCATTTTTAAATTAAGTACCTCATGAAATAGTGTACAAAAACATTGTCAAGGTTACATCAACTTATAAAAACCATAACGTCATGTTTCAAAATCAGAATATCAAGAGTTATAAAAATCAGAGTACAATCCCATATACTCCATGCGGAAATCATGTGTGTGTGTGATGCGCTGCTACACCGCCGGCTCCTTCCCCTTGGACGAAGAGGTACCTGAAACCAAAACTGAAATTGTAAGCATAAAGCTTAGTGATTTCCCCCATCATACCACATACGAAAACCACATACATATTGTCGGGCAATTCTGGGGTGCCCGACCTACCCATGTCAAGCCATTCCGGGGTGCTGACCTACCCATTTCAAGCCATTCTGGGGTGCTGACCTACCTATGTCAGGCTATTATGGGGTGCCGACCTACCCTCCGGTCTATCTCAACTAAATAAGGGGACTATTTCACCCCCTACCGCTAGCATATAATATCATATCATAATCATGCTGTCAGACATATCTGGGGTGTCCGACCTACCCATTGGTCCTAGCGACCGAATCGGGGACTAGTCCCCGACTACAGATACTATCTTACATAACATAGTATACTAGCATACACATATACCAGGCACAAGAAACCCAGATGATTATCACAAAGACAATCATCACAACCAAACATTCACCAGTGGGCCGGCCTTGGTGCCTTAGACCCACTTCTACTAGAAGGTAACTCACCTCGACGTCGTGTAGTGTCTGAAATGTCCTCGGCGTGAAAGTCGACTCCCCTGGACTCCTCAATCCCTACACGTCAACCCTTCTAAGTTATCAATTCGAACATGCAACCCAAACCAGGGTCAACTCAATTCCATCAAAGTCAACATTGGTCAAATTCAACATGCAGTTGACATGACTCGCCGAGTTGGTCTACCAACTCATCGAGTCCATACTCCTCTAACTCGAACCAATCCCCATCTCTACTCGTCGAGTCTAGCAAGAACTCGACGAGTTCTTCTTCAATCATACCATCGGGGCCATCTTCATCCGACTCGCCGAGTTCGACCTTGAACTCGTCGAGTTCATCTCCATCATAAGAATATGTCTAGTCTATGACTCGCCGAGTTGTATGAAAAACTCGTCGGGTCCATCTTCAAAGATTGGAAGATTTCCTTGGACTCGCCGAGTCTGCTCAAACACTCGTCGAGTCCCATGATTCCCAGGTCTCTAATCTCGTCTATCTTTGTTGAGTCCTTCTCTAGACTCAACCAGTCCCTCAAAACAGCAAAGGTTGGAGAACCACTATCCGACTTGTCGAGTCCCAAGAACAACTCGCTGAGTCCACTAAAGTCCACGTCCATAAACTCGATTTATGTCAAGCTCATCTCATCCAAAGGGTAGATCTGACCTCCTAGGGCCGATGTAGCACGTAAAGCCACAAACTTTACGTCCATGCATGGGTCTTTCAGCCCAAAAGGACTACAAATGATATCTAAAAGATGCATGGGGCTCTCATGGCCATAAAGTTGGCACCTTTATGCCATGAGACCCCTCCAATGACCATGATCTGAAGTCAATACTCCCTATAACACTTTACAACCCGAAAATGGCTTAGAAAGCCCTAAATATACCCAAAATCCAAGCCCTAAGATGAATAAACACATGGAAGATCAAGGCAGGAGCTTTTTACCTTAAATGAGCTGGAAATGGAACACAAACTCTGGACCTCGAAGCTCCAACTTGTACTCCCAAGCTCCTTTCCCTTCTCAAGCTTCACAATCCACCAAAATGCACCAAAATGGCCTTAGGATACTCAAAAAAGGCTAGGGTTTCGATATGATGTCTTCTGGGAGTATAAGGGACGATCGAGGCTGAGATAAGTTGTTAAATAGGGTGCAAAACCTCAAATATAGGGTTCACTCAAACGTCACCTACTCGCCGAGTCGGTTTCCTGACTCGTTGAGTAGGCCACTTAAACTTCCCGTGAATCTCGACTCTACTCGACGAGTTGGGCCGCCAACTCGTCGAGTCCCAGAGGAAATACATGAAATTCTTGGATTTAAATACGTACCAGGAATCGGGTGCTAAAATAACACTCATCAAACATCTCAATCATGGTGGTCTTAATAGACCCAAATACCTTCGGGATTACCTACCTAATAGCCATGGTCAACTAGGTGGTGATCATCTCACGAATCATATCGTTGGTCAAACCTGGCCTCTCCGAGCCACCAGTTCCATATTCAAAAGCTCTAGTGATCGCGATACTATAAAAACCGGAAAATATCAATAAAACCACAATTAATACTATTACATCATTATAGGCAATTAACACTATTACATCATTATAGGATCACTAAACCTTCAAGTTTCGTGACTTCCTTGATTTTCGTAAGGGCCATGTGCTTCCAGTAGTACGAGCTTATACTACCTTCCACACCTACCTGTATTTGTCTCAGAAGATCGTAACGGACCACCCAACAATAAAGCCTAATAACTAGGATAGGTATATATCCTATACTCCTTCTCTCGAGAGTGTCTAATCATCCCTCAAGATAGCCTACCACAAACCATATTTACCTAGAAAACTTCCACTAACCCTGCAGCCACTTGGCTATGCTAATCATACATAACACTAAATTCGATAGACAGTTCAATACTTGATTCTACCCTAAGCCCACAACCAAACAAGGAACAGGAAATAAGGCTAAATAAAAAATTCTTATTTATCATCATAGAAATCAGAGAAAAATTTTCAATTTATCAAAACCAACCCAAAGAACATAATTGTTTACCAAATTTTGTTTCCAAGAGCAATAATCAAATCGGAGTATCCCAAAATGTAACACCTTGTTTTTCGTTTAATTATTTAATAAAATATTATAAGTATAACTTCAATAAATACATAAAATTAATAATAATAAGAAGAATAAAATGATGGAGAGTGCTTACAATGAAGGTTATTAAATCTTAGGGGCTAAATAGAGGAATTTCAATACTTTAAATGTCAATTTTTCGGTCATAAGGGCCAAATAATTAATTATGGGAAAGTTGAGGGACCCTTTTTGTAAATTCTAAAATTTGTGGCTTGGGGCTACAAAAGTTATGAGATATTGTAGTTACTCTCAGCCCAATCATTATTACTTTCATCCCTATTTTCCTTTAGAGGCTACCTCCTTTATCCAAGTTTGAATAGTAGTCTGCAAGTCCAAGAAATAAGGAGCGTTTTGGAGTATGTGTGTGTGTATGTGCCTTGTGTGTGCGGTGTCGGTAGAAAAGAAGAGGGAAGGGGGAGCGGTTTTTGGTGACTGAAAGATCAAGCAAGGAAGAGAAGATTCGATATAAAGGGGTGCTTGGTTGTGGTTTTTGATTTGCAAGGTAAATCACTTTGAATTCTTTCTTTCCTCTCTTCTTTTGTTCGAATTCTCCCTCATCCAAT
Organism: Lactuca virosa; assembly: GCF_052849685.1. Lineage (NCBI taxonomy): Eukaryota > Viridiplantae > Streptophyta > Magnoliopsida > Asterales > Asteraceae > Lactuca > Lactuca virosa. The sequence goes on from NC_136433.1 coordinate 241,747,173, forward strand.
AATCACCATGGCCACCGCCCATGGCTGCCATCATCAACAACCCTTGGCCACCATGGTAGGGAGGAAATTGGTGGGGTGTTTTTGGAATAGAAAAGCTTTGTGCTTAGTGAAAACCAAACCCTAAATTCGTGCCTTTATCATTGTAGCAATGTACTTTGGTTTGCTTTGCAAAATTCTTGACATTGAGTCATGATTTCAACACCAATTGATCTTGTTCTCATACCACCTTATGGCCACTGCAAAATGTTCATTTTCATCAAGATGATTCGTTTTTATAATGACTTAATGTGTTAATATATCAATTAACCCTTAAAAGTAAAAGCTGCGAATTAATGTAGAATTTCCTATTTTGCCTCTGTCTTGTAACACTCATAGAAAACTCATGGGACAGCATTTTAGGTAGACACCAAAGCCTAAAGTTTATTTTTGGATTCAACTACATTTCATTAGTTTTCACCAAAAATCAGAAATGCTTTTAACTAGGTTGAAATCGACCATTTACCTGAATTGGTCCGTAATGAACTATTTTGCGAGGCAGTTTTGTAAAAATCACCAAAAATTGTAGACAAATCGTAAAAAGGTGTGCGAATACTAATTTTAAATATAAGGACCTAAAATTTATTCATGTAAAATGATTTGTACAAATAAGGTGCATAAGGAGGGAAAAGCAGGTCCCGAACTGACCGTAACTTCTATGTAAAAATATGGAAAATTAACCCGTGAGCCATTTGTATTTTTTGGGGTATCAAATAACCATAACCTAGTTATATTTTCCCTTTATTAGGAAGGTTGAAGTTTGACTTGGTGTAAAGGGTGTCTTGGGCTACTTGAAGAGTTTTTAAACATTGTAGGTGAGTTCCTCACTTCATAACTTTAGGGTATTACATGTCTACTGTTAGGTCGGGTGGGACTATGAATTATATGATTGCTAGTTACATAATAATTGCGGCATTAGTTATATTTTATATACTTATTTGTTATATGAAATTTATGTGAATGACATTTTGGGGCTCGATGGCTGAATACCAAGTCAAATCACTAAAGGCCTTGTACCAAGATAGACTAACTGATGGCCATCGTGCCAAGTCAGGGGGACCGAAGGCGGAAACACCAAGTTCGTTGACTCGAAGGCTGAATACCGAGTCCTTATTTAGGATGTGTTCCTAAATAGACACGGGATGTATGATCTTGATGTTTATATGTTATATGGATGTTTTCATATTTGTTGATGGCATGGAATGTAGGAGTATGGTGTAATATTTCTATTGTTATGTTGTGTTGGAATGCACTAAGCTTCATGATTACCCTTTCCTTTATAAAACATTTATTATAGGTACATCAGGTATGAATGAGGGTTTAGCTTGAATGTACACTAGCACGGTCGAAGATTGGTCCTTGTCACAGAATCTTGATATGGGATTTTAATAATATTAGTTTTCCGTGGTTGTTTTGAATTATAAATGGATTAATATTGTCGGTAGTATGTTTTGATTTGAAATATTATTTGAATACTTGAAACTTAACAGTTTTGGGTAATTAATAGATTTAGTGATTTTTATTATAAATATAAATGTTTTCAAAAGTTTAAATTTATTGTAATTTTGGGACGTTACACAAAAATCCAAAATCATAAAAATCAAGAGGATGTGCACGATCACGCATTCGCTTTTCCACCATCATCTGAAGTACCTGAAACAATAAACTGAATTTGTAAGCCAATTCTTAGCGAGTTCCCCAATGGTACCACACACAACCAAACAGATAACAACATGCATGTCACACCCCCCGGTCGAGGCGGCAGAACATGTCGGGTTGCGCGACTTAGTTCATGGATCACAAGCGAATTGAATATGCATCACAAGTTACAACAATAACAACACAACAATTACATTCCACTTTAAGGTTCAAATATATGCTTCATACAAATAATAATCATAAGTATTCGAATTTTCCTTAACAAATAGGTTGATATAACAATCACTAAAGGAAACTAGATTGCCCGAAATCCATGAACACTTCTTCTGCTAAAACTATTTTAATGATTTACTAAGAATACATGTAGTTTAAGAGTCAACAAGATTGGTGAGAGTTACAGGTTTTTTGCTAACCGGAGTAATATACTTTTTTTTAATGTCTGAAAAGTATCTCTTTTGTAGTTAAAACCATGTTTGAAAACGTTTGATAAAAGAGAAATTATAAATAAATCCATGCTTAAAGTGTTTGATAAAGAGAGAAAACATAAGTAAATCCATACTTACAATGTTTGATAAATAGATAAATCAAAGTAAATCCATACTTCAAATGCTTGATAAATAGAGAAACTTAATCCGTGGTTTCTAGGTAAAGAGATCCGGTTAATGCATATAGTTAGTCCTATAACCAAGCAATGTGACTGAAGTACCCCTACAACGCTTCATTGGATGTAGTATAAATGAATAATATATTTATCACCTGCTTCTACTGATCGGTCGAGATTGTAGCTAGCAACCACAGGTGGGGGTGTCAACCCGTATACATCTATATATACATATCTCAACTCTGAAGATTAACGGTTATAGTGGTGTGGGTATCCTAAGTATTTTTGCATTTAGGTAATGAATAATGTCTCACTCATAAGACCCTTAACTAAGGTTTATCATGAACAGCCGAGTACAGTCAATAAGAAAATTCATAAAAATGTATAATACTCGCTCAAATAAGTGGGAAATGTCATGGTAATCTAAAAAAGTGCATAAATTATTTCAAGATATGAGTTTGATAACTCGTGTGTGTGTGTGTATATATATATATATATATATATATATATATATATATATATATATATATATATATATATATATATATATATATATATATATATGAATGATGTAAACTTCAAATACTACGAATGTGATAACCTTTTATGACATATGTTTTAAAACATACTTTTTCATAAAATCAGAATATTTTTGTAGTAGGATAATATGTTTTCTTGACTAGTTGTATTATTTAAAAAGAACTATAATGTACATACATAAAAAATATTTTTCACTAGTTTATCTGTAAATGAAGTAATATTTAAAAAAATAACATTTATAAACTAGTTTTGAAATTGGTAAGTGTTTGTCATGAACAATAAATATATATAGCACATGTATTCTCCCCCAAAACATAAAAATATTAAAAAGGGGTTGTAAACACTTACCTTAAATGCGTAAATTCGAGAACTAAGTGTGACGTGAGAAACCGCAATGTGTCGCTCATTGCGTTCAAAATAAAGCACATATATTTTTTTTGTTACCTAATTAACGAAAAGGGTAAGTTAGTTATTATTTAACAAGCATGGGGTGGTTTTGCTAAAATAACTAATTGTAGGGACGGATTTGCTAAATTAATTGAACAAGGGGACTGATTTTGTAATTTCAAAGTAGGGGCTATAGTGTATATTTTAAACCAAAGTTTGGGGTTCAGGACCAAATTTGTTAACATTTCTCCATGGAAGGTTAAAACAATTAATTTGAAATGAGAGTTTGATAGGGAGGGGCTATTTTATAAAATCCTTATAACTATGGGTTTGATTTTAATTAAAATTAAATGAGGTTTGTACAATGTTTTCTCCCTCCCGAAAGAACGATTTTAATTAAAATTAAATGAGGTTTGTACAATGCAGTGGAACACAAAGAAAAATTAAATGAGGTTTGTACAATGATTTTAATTAAAATTAAATGAGGTTTGTACAATGCAGTGGAACACAAAGAAAAAGAACGAGACTAATGAAGAAACTTGGGGTATCTCGGTCCTAGTTGCTTCGAATGAAGGAACAAAAGAAAGATAATGATGGTTGTTGATTCCTACTGCAACAGCAAGGTGGTGGGTGGTGGCTGATGGCGGAAGATAATGACGGTAGCAAAAGGAGGTGGTGGCATCGGGTGGTGATGGTGGAGCTGCGATGGAAGTGGGGGGCTCTGCCGCTTCCTCTCTCTTATGTTAGGTGGCTTGACGAGGAACATGTGGAAGGCGGTAGCGGCGTCGGGGTGTTTGATGGTGGTGGGTCACGACAAGGGGATGCAGAGGAGTTGCCACAGTTGGTCGACTGTGGTGGCTCTCTTCGCCAGAGAGAGAGAGAGAGAGATAGATAGATAGATAAAGAGAGAGAGAGAGAGAGAGAGAGAGAGAGAGAGAGAGAGAGAGAGAGAGAGAGAGAGAGAGAGAGAGAGAGAGAGAGAAATAGAGAGATAGAGTGAGAGAGAGAGAGAGAGAGAGAGAGAGAAAGAGAGAGAGATTAAAGGGAGGGAGGAGGGTGTGTTTGGGTTGTTGTTGATTGGTTAAAATGGTGAGGAAAGGTGGTTTTTGGGTGGTGTTCAGTGGTCACAACAACAACACCACCATCCCCTCGGTGGTGGTTGTTCTCTGTAGATAAGGGAAGAAGGAAAATGGAAATTGTGAAGGGAGAGTAACAGCACAGTGGTGGTTTTATGGTGGGTGAGGGACGCATTGAGGAACTAGAACGGATGTCAAGACGGCTATCGATCCTTCTTTTCTTTTCTGGTGAGGTGAGAACGTGAGAGAGAATAGGAGTTAGAAAGTTTAAGAGAGAAAGAGAGAGGTATATGGTGAGGAGAGTGAATAAATAAAACAGTGATGTTAACCTAACAATGGTCAAAGGTAGCCTATGCATGCATGTAACACATGGGTATCTGCCCACTTGGAGTCCCCGTTTTTTCCACACATAAGAAATCTCGATTTACGAGCTAATCGATTCAGACCTCTTAAAAATATATCAAAAGTATATGGTGAATGGTTTCGTCGTGATGATTCCAAAAATGCAAACAGATTTCAAATCCGATGTACAGATCTCCATGAAATGGCGTTCGAAGTTTCGCGTCAACCGGGTTCCGATTCGTTAGTTTTTGCGAATCTGATATTACTCCGGGTTAAAAATACTGGAATAGTAAAATCCAATACTTGACTGAAACCTGAGTACAGAAATGTGTTCAAAATTAATTTACGATATGTGTAGCCACCTTAAACTGAGCAATGTAGTCTCTGGTACCGGGTAAAAATTAGGTATATACGTGCTAAAAAGCTTAAAACATGCATAACTTTCTCAATAGATCTCCGTTTTGGACGTTCTTTATGTCCACAGAATCTTGAGAACATGTTCTATCCAATTTTATCATCCATGGCCCCCGTGTAGGTCAAATGCGAATACTAGATTTTTAGGGCATTAGATCTCACCAATTTTTGAGTTGTTTCCTGTTTGATGACAATGGTCAACTTTTCGAGCGTTTTGAGGTGAAGGCGCTTATGATTAACACGATCTTATTTGTACTTAAAATCATCGAGGTACTACGGCGTAGGTCTTACAACGGTGTGGTTCATGCTGAACTAACTGTTTACAGATTTAGACCTAAATTCCAGGATGTCACATTACCTCCCCGTTAAAGGAATTTTGTCCTGAAATTATTTAGTTTCTACTACTATTTTGTTCCATTAGTGGAGGGAGTACCGCTGTACAATTGAGGGTACTTCTTCTTCATCTGATCTTTGTGTTCACAAGTAAACTTTAGTCCTCTGCGAGAGTTCTATCGGATTTTTACTATAGGTATGCAGTTTTTTTTAGGCGTTTGTTTTCTCGATCCATGATCCCTATCGGTTTTTCCACAAGTGAAGTTTAGTACTGACCTTGATCTCATCGAGAGGAATGATAAGATTCTCATCAGTGAGACACTTCTTGAGGTTACACACATGAAAAGTATCGTAAACATTTCTAAGTTCTTGAAGTAACTTGAGTTTGTAAACTACCGGACTAACCCTTGCTGGGATTTCAAAAGGTCTGATGTATCGGGGATTCAGCTTACCTCGTTTTCCAAATCTAATGATGCCCTTCCATGGCGCGGCCTTTAGCAGGACACGATTTCCTACTTTGAATTCATAGCTTTTATGTCGACTACATGCGAGCTTTAATTATTCCTTTATCTGAACAATATTCTCCATTGTTTCGTGAATGGTCTCAAGACCAGTAAGTAGGGTATATCTAGCAGGTTTTCTAGCCAGTTGGATATCACCAAATTCTGCCCAACATAATGGGGAATGACATTTGCGCCTATACAAGGCCTCGAATGGGGGAGCATGTATGGTGGTGTGATAACTATTGTTATATGAAAAATCGACTAGTAGTCAATTACTATCCCATGCATTACCGAAGTCTATCACACAGGCGTGGAGCATGTCTCCCAGAGTTTGTATCGTCCTTTCACCTTTTCCATCCATTTAGGGATGATATGTAGGACTCATGTCTAGTTTGGTTCCTATGGACCTCTACAACAATTCCTAAAATCTAGGAGTGAATCTACTATCTCGGTCTGAGATAATAGATATTGGCACATCGTGTAGTCTGACTATTTCCTTGAGATGAGCCCTGGGAGTTTCTTTATCTTGTCGGTTTCTTTGATGGCTAAGAAATGGGCATACTTCATTTAACGGTCAACCACTATCCAAATGGTGTCATACCTGCTCGAAGATTTCAGAAACTTAGTTATCAAGTCCATGGCTATTTGTTCCCATTTCCATTCCGAAATCGATGGTTTTTGTAGTAGACCAGATGGCTTCTGGTACCATGCTTTGACTTTGGAGCAAGTCAAGAATTTTCTGACATATGTGGCAATCTCTGCTGTAACGTCCTAAAAATAAGACCATAAAATTTTTGTTTTAAAATTAATAAACCGTTAAATCATATCAATTTCACAAAACCATGGTAATCAAGTTTTATAAATACATCATCATTATAAGAGTAAATTACAAAATGCGAAAACAGATGGTGTGTGCTCTTCAATCATCCCGAGCTCTTCCCATTAAAAATAGAAGTACCTGAAACATAAACTGAAAACCATAAGCATAAAGCTTAGTGAGTTCCCCAAAATACCACATACCATGCATACATAAATAAAAACATCATGGGCCCCGCCCGACATATAGTGTCACACCCCCGAACCGGGACGGCAGAAACTTCCGGGGGCTGGTGACTTCATTTTGAAATATCATAACAATTCAATATGAAAGAAACATAGCAACCATCATCATCATACATTACGATATCAACATGCATAGTGTACATCATTGTGTTTGTTTATGAATTACATCCAAATACATAATGTATGATAAATCAACAAAAATATATCAAATATCCAAAAGTCCATAGCTGCCAAACTGCTTAGTGTGTTCCTGAGAATACAAGTCGTTTTGAAAAGCGTCAACATAGAATGTTGGTGAGTTCATAAGTATGTTTGTATGAAAACTTTGTAATAGTTTGTAAACCTCCAGAAAATCCAATATTTTCTTGTAAAAATAGTTTGTGAGTCTCGTTTTAAATCATGTATAATTGCATGTGTATTCTTTGTTTATCTTGTTTGAAAATGTATAGACAGTGATTCCAAGAAAATCCTGTATTTTCTGTTTTATGAGAAATTATGGTCTTAAACCCCAAAACCGGAGTGATATGGCTAGTTGCAAAATAGTCGACACAATGTTTGTACTTTGTAAAAATGAGTGGTGTATATATTCAGCGTAAATCTTATAATAACATTTTTATTCTCTATGTGAGTCCTTATAACCATACTAATATGACAGAGTGCCTGACTTGACGTTCTTCAGGCGTCGGTTTCTGAGAAGATGTTTGTCACCCTAGACTGGCCTGTCTAGCTGTAGTGAGCAGCGCAGGTGTGGGATGTCATCCCCGTATAGATCTATACACAAACTCCCATTCTCCCTGCAGGAGACTCTGGTTATAACTACAGGACTTACGTTGTACACTAAGTGGGTACCAGTGAAGGAGCGTGTCACAAGAGTCTTAACAAAATTAACGCGAATATTCATTATTTAACGTTATAAATAATGTTACTAGTGTATATTTTGACTACAAACCATAGGTGATAAAAATATAATCGTTTTTATCGAAAGAGTCAAAATATCAAATTGTTACTATTGTTGTCACTAAAGGCCCAATTTTTACCCGAATTATTATAAGAGGCCCATTTTTACTAAAATATTCATAAATCGCCCAATATTATTCAAAATGTCAATAATGGCCCATTATTACCAAGAATGTCGAAAAATGTCCCATTTTTACTAAAGTTGTAAAAAATAACCCATTTTTACAAAAATATTCATTTAAGGCCCATTTTTAGTAAAATGCTCAAAGATGGCCTAATTTATCAAAAATCCCATTTTCGGCCCTTTTATGTTAAAATTGTTCAATGAAGTCCCAAGGTTTTCAAAATGACCAAAAATGATCCATATTTACTAAAAAGGCCTATTTTCGGCCCATTTTTACTAAAATATTCATAAATGGCCCAATATTATTCAAAATGTCAATAATGGCCCGTTATTACCAAGAATGTCGAAAAATGGCCCATTCTTACTAAAGTTGTAAAAAATAACCGATTTTTACAAAAATATTCATTTAAGGCCCATTTTTACTAAAATGCTCAAAAATGGCCCAAGTTTATCAAAAAGCCCATTTTCGGCCCTTTTATGTTAAAATGTTCAATACAGGCCTAATTTTTTCAAAATGTTCAAAAATGATCTACATTTACTAAAAAGGCCCATTTTCGGCCCTTTTTTACCAAAATGGTCAAAATGGTCCTTGGTAGTTTTTATGGCCGTGAATGGCCCTTGTTAATGAAAATCTTCCATAACTTTTTCCATGTTTTCTTGTCAAAAATTTGTTTAATATAATTTTTGGACTATTTCTTGTGATATTTACCATGCATTAAGTAAAATACATTTCATTTAGGAATTAGTCTTCAGTTTTAACAACTTAACTAGTTAACTAAGTCCAACCACTTGAGACATAACCAAAATCTCGAGTTCTTGGACTCTTAGCATGGATTTCACAATATTTAACACATATAACATACAACACATGCACATGCAAGAAAATATACAAGGATTTACACAAGACTTTGACTTGTATCCTCCCACAAATAAAAAAAACTCGAAAATAGGGGTATGAAGCTCACCTTAGGGCTTTTTCGGTATGAAGAGGAAGATGGAAGGAAGTTTTCGGCCTAGAGTGCTTCCTTGAGGAGGTTTACGAAGTTGAGGTAGTTTCAAGTTAGTGATCTTTGAAGAGGAAGCCTTGAAAACACACCCACTTCACACGATTTTTGAAGATAGCAAGGGAGTGTTCTTTGTACTTTTAGAAAGAAAGAGATGAGAGGATTATGTAATAGAGGGAGAGTTGAAAATGCAATGAAGTGAGGATGGTAGTGGTGAGTTCGGCCGCAAATAGAGGAAGGGGGGAGAGAGAGAGAAATTTTTGCATGATGGTTAATACTTCCCTGCATGGAAGTATGAGGTGCAGTTATCTTGGTTACATGCTAAGTATTAATGAGGTGTCATCTACATGAACCACCATTCTTTATATATATATATATATATATATATATATATATATATATATATATATATATATATATATATATATATATATATATATATATATATAACCAATCGAACCAATGGAGAAAAGAGAAAAAGGAGGTTTTTGGGCTAGAAGGGTAACCGAGAGCACATTGGGCCCAATAACAATTTTCACCATATTGAGGCCCATATACGGTTTTCGGTCCAATAGAATTGAATGTAAGAGTTTTCGGCCCAAAATGTTTCCTAATAGAGGTATTCAGCCCATTAAGCCTTGAAATAATTCTTCACGACCCAATAAGTCCTAATAAGGGTCTTATGGCCCAAAACTATCGTTTTTAAGAATTTTCGGCCCAAATATGGGTTATCGTCCCATAATAAAGTTAACTAGGGCTTTTGGCCCAAGAAGGGCCCAATAAGGAGGTCTAGGTCCATTAGAAGGTTTGGACCAAGAAGGCTTGGGTTAAGGCCCAAAGTTGAGCGATCGTGGCTTATTCGGTTAGATTTTGGGCTTGCCAGAGAATGTTTTGATTTGGAATACAATTATGGATGCATAAACTTGTATAATATTGAAATTAATTTATAATACACATAACGTTACACAAAGGAATTATCTTGCACATGGATAGGACACCTAGCCCTAAAATGCTAGTTGTGACATCATCCCCTCATTAGAGGGAATTTCGTCCTGATCCTCGCATTCCCATGTGAATTCAGGTCTGCATTTGGCACTCCATCGAACCTTCACTATTGGAATGCGGCTTTGTTTTGTTCGTTCACTTCTCTATCAATGATTTCGACTGTTTCCCCCCGTGAAGTGGAGACCCCCATTCACCTTAATTTTGCCAGGTGGTACCACAAGGGTTTTGTCAGCCAAGCATTTTCTCAGGTTTGACACGTGAAAGACGAGATGTATTTAGCTGAGTTCAAGCAGTATCCGGAGTTTATAAGTCATTGGACCAACCCTAAGTAAGGTTTTCAATGGTCCGGTGTATCTCGGGTTTAATCTCCTACGCCTTCCCAAAGCGCATTATCTCTTTACAGGTGGGGACTTTTAGTAATGTACGACTAATGATTTGGGATTCCAAGGGCTTCTGTCGCTTACATGAGTAGTTCTTTTGTCATATTCTAGATGCATCTAGTCATGCTCGAGTTTGGGAGATCTCTTCGGCTGTCTCCCTAGTGTTTTCGAGGCCGGTGACAGTGTCATCGGGTACTTGCCCTTTGGCTATTTGAGTGTTGGTCATCTCACCCCAACACGGAGGTATTCTGCCTTTGCGTCCTATATGGTGAAGTGAATGGATGGTCACGGTTAATGAGGATCGTGTACTTGACGCCCCAAAAGTAGTGTTTCTAACCTTAAGGAAAACACTATTGTCACTAAAGTTAGGGTCGGGTGACGTAATGGGTCTTATAATTCTTAGGCTGTCTTGGTAGTTTCATACTACGAGATTCTGAACTATTGGGAGGTCGATATTTGCTTGTTTCTAAGGGTGAGTCGACTAAGTATTCGATTCGAGACATGAGATATCGATCCTTGAGAATGGGTTCGTTCGAATCTAAGTAGTCATTGGTCCTATGGACAATTAGCATTTCCTCTTTTTTAGTCGGATGGGCGTTCTATGAGGTTCAAGCCTTGGTATGATAACTCACATACTTACTGGTTCGTTCTATCGACCGGATACCTTCGGTGTTCAGTTAGTATTAAGTGTCCTTGGTGGTCTGGCTATGGAAATGGCTCCATGAGTTGAGTCGATTTCCGAAATCAACTTGCCACGTATGTGATATTTCCAAAAGAGCTTCGGGAACATCTCGGGGAATTTTGGGGTTCCCTTGAGGTCTTTTTGCTTCTTGTTTCCAAATTCTATTATGGCTAGGAGGAGCGCGGTATTTCTTAGATGGGTACCTAAGAGTCTAAATGCCAAGGATGATTCGGGGATTTATTAGATGTAAGGGTTTCGTTAAGGCGAAAGGTCTCTTTGTGGTACATGAATTTTGTAGGGTGAGAATCAAGCCAGCCCATGTCAAATGACGTTGTGGGGCTCCTTGTTGTAATAGATGTTGGATTGATTTGAAAGGAATGGTTGTTTGGAATGATAGTGTGTTCTGTGTATACGTTTTTAATGTTACCTGTTTCGTCCCTGTTATCACAACTGTGAACGTTTTGCACCCTGCTTAGCGAGTATTAGCAGTATAAGTGATTCGAGTATTAGTGATGATATTTGATGTTATGGTCCCCACCAGGCCCCTCTGTAATCGCTCGGTGTATACAAGTCATGTATAATTAAGATTAGTAAGGCCGTTGACTGCGGGACTCTGCCCTAAATCCACAACCAAACAAGGAACATGAAATAAGGCGGAATCATACACTCTAAGCCCTTAGAATCTCAATTATATATGACCCTAATGTATACGTTAAGCCATCATAGCTCACCTGTAAGGACTCTTAGTTTTATATGGATGGTATGTTTCTTTCAGATGAGAGAGTAATTTATAATTATTGACTACAACGTTTAGATATCTTTATTGGGAAAAATGTACTGCTGCTCACAGATGATTTCGGGAGGGTCTCTCCTATAGTGATTGTCAGCACCTTTCCCTCCCTGTCAGAGTTCCTTGTCATTGGACAGTCTCTCCAGAAGTGTCCAGATTCATCACACTCATCATAGGTCGAGTTTATACTGATGTTGGGGGTCTGGGAGATGGGCCGTACCGGTGCCCTGCAGAAGTGGGTAGTGTGCCCCTTCTGTTGGATTAGTGTCTAAGTCCATAACTATAATTGGTACATACTTGAACCGACCCGGCATGGTCCGTTTGGGTTGTATGGCATTGGAACAATTTAGATAGACCTTTTGTGAGAAGAGGATATTTGTGACATATTAATATATTATAAGTTCTAATATATTAATATGAAATCATATTATTTAATTAGTATTGATCAAGAATTAATTTGAAATTAATTTCGTGATCAAAAGAGACTAATTAAATATATGGGGATTGATTGTGTAACTCATTCATTCTTATATATGTGGGCTTATGAACCATGATTCCTTATGTTGGGTTTAACCCATGTGGTGACCCATTGATACTCCACGGAGGTTAAAACCCATGGAGCATAAAGAATGGGTAAATTCATGGGTTACATGGTGTAACCCTAATGTGCACACTATATAAAGACCCCATTGGTTAGTGAAATTGGCACTAAGGCATACACAAGAGGGCAAGCCGATTTCTAGAGTGGAATATCTCTTCTCATGGTTATTCCAAGTTAATTTTGATGTTGTGTGAACCATTTGAGGTGTCACACTTGGGGCACTGGGCTCTTGAGCTCCAAGGAATCAAGCTATAACAAAGAGGTATGTAATTCTACTAGTTTTTATATTACATGTTGATCATATTATGCTAGTTAGGATAATACCTTGATAATTGATATTTGCATGTATAATAGAGAAAACATAGATCCAAGGTATTTAGGGTTGCATGTACGCCATAGGAGTGTTCGAATGCTCAAACCCAACAGTGGTATCACATCCTAGGCTTGTTTTCAAGTTATACATGCTGAAATAGCTTAAAAATCGAAAATTCTGGCTTCCTGGGCACTGGACTCACTGAGTCCACTGATGGACTCGCCGAGTCCATGAAGAAATTCATCCTACTCTTCGAGTAGGTTCATACACTCGACGAGTAGAACCCCTGACAACATATTTTCGACCTTTTAAGGCTGGATTTGGTCTAGAATCATTACCTTAAACTGTTTTGGACTTATAAAACCTGTTTTTGATGTGGTAATGATTATGGTAAACCAATTTCAAGGTTGTTATCAAAATTTCAAGTTTTATGTGTTTTTTATGTAATTCTTGAAATTGTTGATATGATTGTTCATGCTTATGAGTTTTGATAGATCATAGGAATTATGTGTAAATTGTTTGTTAGTGTATTTCTTGATCTTAATGACATTGTATGGACTCCATAACTTGTCCTCAAGTTATGGATTACCAAAAGTTTTTGTGTGTTACCTTGTTTTATTAGTTAATCTAGATTAATGGAAAAATTATGTGTTAGTTGTTTTCAATCCAAATTGATCTAAAAGTAGTTTATAAAATGTGTTTTTGTAGCTTGTCCTCAAGTTATATGAAAATCACATTTATGAATCTTAAAACTCATAAAAGTGTCATAGGTTACACAAATGAAGAGTCATCTTTGTCATAAATAGTTTTACGAACTCCATAACTTGTCCTCAAGTTATGGATGTTCAAGAGTCTCTTCATTAAAGTCTTTAAAACTTTAATTAAACTTATAACTTATGAAAATCCAAGAGTTTTGAATAGTTTCAATACTTTCCCTCGTGTTTTGGAATTTGTAAAGTTTACCCCTTATGTATACTTTAATTCCAAATCAAACCCTAGAATTTTAAATGTTTAAAAATCAACCCTTATACTATTATTATAATTTTAATTATATACATATGTATAAGATAAAGTCAATCTTACCGTCAGTAGGCGTCATTCACGAAGCCAGTCTCTACGGGGGGTTATAAGGTTACTGCTTATAAAATGGCAGTTTAATGGGTGTCCACTCTCACCCACCGCTTCCTTGACTGGTGGAGGGTCGTTAGCCGAACGGGTAGGATAAGGACTATAATTCTCCCTTCATTAAAAGTATAATGATAAATACTAAGTAACTAACACTTATAGATTCCCAATCTTACTTACTTAGGAAAATGTGAAATGGTGCTAACCCATGAAATTCCACTTTGCACCTTTGTTAAGTCGTTAGTGGAGCGTGGGTGGTTAACCGGCACACTAACATGGGACTGACAATGTGTGGCAAATGGTAACTTAATTTTTATCATAGATTGGTGGAGCGTGTGTGGTTAACCGGCACATCAATTAGGTGATAAAGTTAAGGGTACCAAGTTAATTTGAATGGTTATTCACACCTTGTTTGTGATCCTCGGCATCCCAGTCACAAACTTGAGAGGGCACAATCGAGATTCAAACATGCCATTGAAAGTTCCATGTATCTCAAAAGATCTAGGAGTTTCAAATCCAATTAAAAACTTAATTATATTTCGTTTTCATGGTGGAAATTGGTAAATCGTCATTTACCTACCTTTAAATATTTTATAATTTGGATTATGGCATCCCTCTTCCAGTTATGAATAGTTTGTTGGGTCCTAGCCTTAATATTTCATATCGGGTGTTAGATTAAGGACTTAAATCAATTAAACTTGAAATTCTCCCTCATAAATGTCTATTTCAGACAACTATGGTCTTCCCAAATCTTTAGGAACAAGCCTTCCTAATGAAGATGATATCCCACATGGCAATCAAGGTGAAAGATTAATCCCTTTGTTGTGCATTAATTGGACTCGAAATCATGCTTCACTTCCTCCACCTCCTCCAATAATTCTCCTTATCCCACAAGTTTCAAGACTTGAAAAGTTCTAAGTCACTCAATCCCTATTGGCAAGAAAAGACTATATGTGCTTACATATTGGAGGTTAAGTCACATATTGGCAAGCCGGGAGAGTCGGGTGTCGAAGTCTCGAGGTAGCTGGCTGTTGACTTGGTTCTTCAGTCACTCCCTGATGACAGATCATGCCATGACCCTTAGTGATCTTATCTATTTGCTTGATGCTGCTAAATCAGCAATGATTTGGAGCATTGGTAAAGAGAATTAGATTGGAAGATCTACTTCCCAAACCTATTTGGACATTGACAATGGTGACATTGGAAGTCCAGAGAAGCTTTCTCTTCAAAATGGAAATGGATTGACCATGGTCAAGTCATTTGACTGATGGTAAAGAGAAAGGCTAAGTCTGAGACAATCAAGTGTACCATTTCCAAAGAGTCCATATGTTTCTTTTTCCAAAAGAAGGGGTATTGGTTGTGAAGCTGCCGAATTTACCTGAAAGTTCATAAGGATGGTAAAAGTAAAAAAGGTTTGACTTTGCTTCAGGTTAAAGTCCATTATCTAACTCTATGAAATCTCTTTTGTAGATTCTTAATACATGATGTAATGTAATTACATTTTGATGTTTTGGAATAATCAAAGGAAGCTTAAAGAAAGAGTGTACTAATTCTGATCGCGAAGATGGATTTCGATCGCATGGTTCGATGATCAGAATTTTGAGCTGCTGCTTAAGAGTTTTGATATGTTGCTTAGGAATAGATAACATGTTTTTCATATGTACTTGCATTGCAAGGATAATATTTTTCCGCAAAGTTTAAAAATAAAATAAAATTTTGATTTATTTATTTTAAGTATCCTTACAATGTCATTTGTGAAAAATTATTGTTTATATGTTTCCATTGATAAGCATTATTGGAAAATGGATTTGATTCTTTCATTTGTGGTAGTGTCATAATTTACCAAATAAGGAAAGACTTTCATCACCCAAGTTTCAGTTGGATAGAAACTTGGAATCATGCAACTTGTATTGTGTGATGAATGAGAATGTTCATCTTTGTGAAATTAAGACTAAGTCCTTGTTCACATGTATATTTGAGTCAAGAGAAGGACTAAAGGATCGGGTGCACTAGGTTGTGCGCTGATCAGGTCCACCACAAAGAATGATAAGATTATTCGTCATGATTTACTAAAGTTTAGTAAATATGGTTATGCTTATAAGTTTAAGTGTAATTCTGAAACATTGGAAAAGATTCAATGTATGGCAGAACGGATGAGAAGAATCAAATAAGGTAGAAAGATAAAAGTTTCTCCAATCTGAAGAGATGGGAGAGTACTTGAGTATCTTGTTTTATTATTATCTTAGTGATTCACCATATCACAATTGATCCTCTAAGGACACCTTAGTGAATTTGTTTGACTAAGGAGAGGAATCATGAATTGTTGAAATGGTTAAATCAAAAGATAAATCATACTTCGTTCCAAAATCAACTCTTAGAGTCATACTCCAAGATTGTAACTTGAGTGACATAATCTTTAGAAAGTTTATAACACTTGTCAAATGTAGAGTAAGATGTTTCCTATTCTTATACATTTGAAATTGGTAAGTTGTGATGTTTTGGATAAAACAAAAACTGAGACCAATTGTGTGAAGAGTTTTCCTTGATAAGAATCCGCACTAATTCTTGAATATTTGTTTTGTCAAGAAATGGTTCTTAACAAAAAGAATCTTATATGTCAAAAGGTCAGTGGGAGTCTTAAAAGATCTTGAGATAGTTTCAAGATCTAATCAGGAGTATTGTTTAATCACTAGCACACGACTTGAGGTTTGTAACCTATCGTGTTGACATATTCTTATTTCTATGCCTATTCCAGTTAAAGTTGACTATGCTTGTGAGTTCTATGAGTTCTTAATTGTTTGCATAACAATGTGGAAGCAATGGTAGGCCCTTGAGCTGCCAAGTGGCAAGAAATTAAGATTCAACAAGTTCAGTCGATATGAGTTTGGGTTTGTCGTTAAACCTGTCTTGTGATTATGTTTTTGACAAATTCACATGGACAGGAATATATACACCATAAAAATCTAAGTGTCATAAGGTTTCTCTCCGATTCATGAAAATGATGGTGAGGAAACGCTTTCACTAAGTAGATTTTAAGTAGATATCAATTGTGATATTTGCATTCTTATGTCGTTAGTGGAGCGTGTGTGGCTAACCGGCACACTAACTAGTGAGAAAGGGAAAAGGTCTAGACAAACATGTGAGTATCTAAGGAAAGGTCTATGATTTTGATAAAGTTTTATCAAATCAGTCTTGTATCAGAAATCTGAACTTTGGCAAGAAAGTCAATAAAGTATTTATTTCTAGAAGTCCAGTTGATTTCTGAGTTCATGCCAAAGCTAGTGGGAGCATAAGTATTTTGTTAGTAAGATAATAATCGTTGTGCTAGTGGGAGCATGATTATTATGGTTAGTGTTGCAAGTTAGCAATGTTAATTATAGAAAAGAAAAGGTTCAATTCGATTTGAAGAGTTGTTTTGCTATAATTAAGGGAGAGGATTTATACTTCATTCCAATTCTAAAAGCTTAGATTGAGATCTTAATCAACTTTAGTCAAGGATATATATGAATGTTATGTTGGAATGGTTCAACACAAGGAAATTCTATATATGTTGCATTCTCAAAATTCGATTATGATTATGGCATCCCTCTTCATAGTTCGAATTTTGAGAACATGGAAAATAAAAAAATTTATAGCATGAATCGAGTCCCATATGCTTCGGGTATAGGATCGATTACATGTGCTATAATATTTGTCCATTCTAAAATTTTCAAATGCCCAGGGCGTTAAGAGGGAAAAAGGAATAGAACTGGATTTGACTAAATTGATTAAGCAATTGTCGAGGACAATCTGAGATTTGCCAAAGATTGGTTGCTCATGGACAATTGGAAGTATAGAGATAGGACCATATTGACATATTCTGAAAGGAGGCAACTCTTATTCAGAAGTGATAGTCAAAATGGGAATATGGAATTGTCTCCATGGGTGGAAGTTATTCTTTGAATCTATGTAAGATTAGAGAACTTACTGCAAGAAGGGTGTTCAAAGGAATGTACTTTGAATGTGAGACTTCATTTCCATGGAATTGCTCTCCATTGGACTACGTTGTAATGTTTGTTTCCAAGTCTTTGTGACTTGGGCATAGTTATTACAAGGGGATCATTGCATATAAGTTTAGAATCTAACAGATCACAGTAAATGGCAAGAGTTTGGTATTCTTACATTTACAATAAGGATTGGGATTGTGAAATGTGCATCATTGAAATATTGTCAATCGATCTGTTTCAAAAAGTAAGGATCATTAGACAAACATAGTGTGCATACTTGGAGTATGGCATAGCTATATTTTGGACAAAAATAGTGTGCATGCTTGGAGCATGGCATGACTGTTGTTTTAATTCAAGTATAAAGTTGATAAATACGAAACATTATACAATGAATAATGAGTAATCAATATGGTGCTTAGATAAAAGGTGTTTTTATTTATACTCAAAGAGTTTTAGGGCCATATAGGATTAGTATTATTCTTGTGTTTCAATTTGCATGTTTTGACTTCCAGAATAAATAGGTCATTCTTTCCGAATGACTAAACTATTCAAACCATCCACGGTCGATAATACGTTGGAAGTAGGTATTAAGGCAATACTGTAGTGAAGCTGGTTTGTAGATGTCCAACGTATTGGACATAGCAAGAGTTGCTACAACATTCATGAGTGCTCATAAGTTCTGAGTATTGGATTCAACCCACGCTCATTTGAATCATTTCATGGATTTTATCACGAGTGATCATGAGACGATAATATCTTATATTCTTCAAACCTAGAGATATGAGTTGTTGACTATGAGTTAGTTATACATTGATTGCAGGAAAACGCATTGGTAACTCGATGTTATAAAACGTGCTTTTGTGTATGATTTAACAAGTAGTTAGTACAAGCGTATGAGTCATATTTTATCCATTCCTTTTACCCTTAAAGGGATAAAAGCGATATATATGGGCCCCTCGATGATTTAGTGATGACACTCCTAAGTGCTTGGCCAACCTTGGACTGATTTGATTTGTTCAATTAGTTAGTCGTCATAAATCAGAAATCGGGAAACAACAAATGGACAGAGAGAATGATTATAATCTATGTCTCAGTCCATATGATATCTAGAATGGAGGAATATATGATCACTTATCTAATGGACGCGCATTGGTTTATTCAGAGTTCGACAACGACTTTTAAGAGCTATGATTGCTAGTCGGGTTATGAAGTCATACTTGCAATAATAGATATTGGACTTATCCAAATGGGAGACTGTCGGATTAGTGTCTAAGTCCATAACTATAATTGGTACATACTTGACCCGACCCGACATGGTCCATTTGGTTGCATGGCATCAGAACAATTTGGATAGACCTTTTGTGAGAAGAGGATATTTGTGACATATTAATATATTATAAGTTCTAATATATTAATATGAAATCATATTATTTAATTAGTATTGATCAAGAATTAATTTGGAATTAATTTAGTGATCAAAAGAGACTAATTAAATATATGGGGATTGATTGTGTAAATCATTCATTCTTATATATGTGGGCTTGTGATCCATGATTCCTTATGTTGGATTTAACCCATGTGGTGACCCATGGATACACCATGGAGGTTAAAACCCATGGAGCATAAGGAATGGGTAAAGTCATGGGTTACATGGTGTAACCCTAATGTGCACACTATATAAAGACCCCATTGGTTGGTGAAATTGGCACTAAGGCATACACATGAGGGCAAGCTGATTTCTAGAGTGAAGTATCTCTTCTCATGGTTATTCCAAGTTGTTTTGATGTTGTGTGAACCATTTGAGGTGTCACACATGGGGCACTAGGCTCTTGAGCTCCATGGAATCAATCTACAACAAAGAGGTATGTAATTCTACTAGTTTTTATATTACATGTTGTTCGTATTATGCTAGTTAGGATAATACATTGAAAATTGATATTTGCATGTATAATAGAGAAAACATAGATCCAAGGTATTTAGGGTTGCATGTACACCATAAGAGTGTTAGAATGCTCAAAACCCAACACCTTACTGTTGCAGTTCTTGCAGTGTAACTTTCGGCAGGCTCCGTAGTGATCGAAACTACACTTGCTGCATTTTGGGTGAATCCCAACATATGGGGTTCTCGACATTGAGGTAGCAGGGTCAGTGGGGGTAGGGGCTATTGCCGCTTGCTGCCTTTTGGTAGGTCCTGGTGTTGAACTGCTCCTTTTCTTGTTACAAGACTTCCGCTTCTTGTTCACGAATTTGTGATTCGAGGTGGTTCTGTAGGTAGACACTTGCTGGTGCCTTTGGTCCTTGCTGCGGGTGGGATTGTCGACACTGTTTCCATTTCCATTTGTGTTGTTGAGTTGTACCATGACGGATGTCACAGCAGCTGTCACTACGACTTGGAAAGTAGTGAAGTCTATTCGTAGGATCGGTGTTTCACCGATTGACTGGTTGTTTCCATGGGAGAACATGATTCTGTTGCATAAGGAGAAACGAGCTCGTAAGTGACTATGGTTATTTCCAGTTGTATCTTTTCTATATTTATAGATACACATTTATATATGCACCAATACAAACCACATGCTTTTTGATATGAGTCTAAATGTTTCGATCTACATCCCTTCGTTGTATCTATGTTAATAAATAGTAGTAGGGATTGGACGATTGTTAACTTCAACAGAAGAGAATACAGATATCAGTAAAATCAGCTGATTCGGATTACATAGGTTCTTGGAGGGCATACCTCTCTTGGTTAACCATTACTAGTTATAACGAAATACATAGTAAACCTAGGACATAGTGCGAGTAGTGTAGTGATGCTCATAAGTCGAAATAACGCAAAAGGAGCTCGGCCATTTCACTCATTTCACGAGTGGTCTCATCTACCATCTATTATGCTTGAACTGCCCTAGCTTCGCCTGCAAAGAGCTGCTGCTTTAGGGTGGCCACTTCTTCCTCTAAAGAGCGTAGACGGTCAGGAGGGCCCTCCTGCGTTGTGTGCTGGTCTGGTATTGCTCCTGATGGGTAAAGCTCGCTAAGGATCCCTTTGGTGCCTTCATCCTCGTCTGACTCCTCATCAGAATTTTCCCATTCGTAGTCCATTTCTTGGTATTCTTCTGGGCCCACTACTGGGTTTTCCTCTTGATCCTCTTCCGGAACCTCCCTGATCCCTCCGTTTGCTATTACGGCAGGATAGTAGGGGTCTTCGTGGTGGAATTCAGCCATGTTGACTACACGAGAATAGAGGTGTGAGAAACATGTAGAAGGGTTAAGTGTGGGGGTTATATGGCATCCTAAAATACTCATATAGTATTTTGAACTTCATGATTGATTCTAATGTTCCTTTGCATACAAAGTGGGTAAGTTTTAGTCTCCTTGCAACACTAATATTACTCCCAAACAGATGTTGGTCATATCTTGAATAAATATAGTTGATCTGGCTATATTTAGCCAAAATATGATTACATAGCTGTCTAGGTTTGACTGTAGTGTCCAACATTTAATTACTTTGGTTTTGTTCTTATCAAGATGCGGTTCTAGGAAGTATGTATACTTTTAGTAAATACTTATATCTTTAAGGTATACTTTTAGTCAGAGTGTTTTAGTCCCATTGTATTTATAGTTGTATGTCTTGTATGGTTAGATATACTAGTTCACTATAAACAATGCTCTGATACCAATCTGTCACACCCCCGAACCGGGATGGCGGAAACGTCTGGGGTCGGGTGACTTCATTTTGAAATATCATAACAATTGAATATGAATGAAACATAGCAACCATCATCATTATACATTATGATATCAACATACATAGTTTACATCATTGTGTTTGCTTATGAATTACATCCAAATACATAATATATGATAAATCAACAAAAATATATGAAATATCCAAAAGTCGATAGCTGCCAAACTGCTCAGTGTGTTCCTGAGAATACAAGTCGCTTTGAAAAGCGTCAACATAGAATGTTGGTGAGTTCATAAGTATGTTTCTATGAAAACTTTGTAATAGTTTGGAAACCTCCAGAAAATCCAATATTTTCTTGTAAAAATAGTTTGTGAATCCAGTTTTAAATCATGTATAATTGCATGTGTATTCTTTGTTTATCTTGTTTGAAAATGTATTGAGAGTGATTGCCAGAAAATCCTGTATTTTCTGTTTTATGAGAAATTATGGTCTTAAACCCCAAGACCGGAGTGATATGGCTAGTTACAAAATTGTCGACACAATGTTTGTACTTTGTAAAAATGAGTGGTGTGTATATTCAGTGTAAATCTTATAATAACATTGTTATTGTCTATGTGAGTCGTTATAAGCATACTAATATGACGGAGTGCCTGTCTTGACGTTCTTCTGGCGTCGGTTTCTGAGAAGATATTTGTCACCCTAGACTGGCTTGTCTAGCTGTAGCGAGCAGCTCAGGTGTGGGATGTCATCCCCGTATAGATCTATACACAAACTCCCGTTCTCCCTCCAGGAGACTCTGGTTATAACTACAGGACTTACGTTGTACACTAAGTGGGTACCAGTGAAGGAGCGTCTCACAAGAGTCTTAACGAAATTTACACGAATATTGAGTTTCATTATTTAACGTTATAAATAATGTTACTAGTGTATATTTTGACTACAAACCATAGGTGATAAAAATATAAACCTTTTTACTGAAAGAGTCAAAATATCAAATTGTTACTATTGCTGTCACTAAAGGCCCAATTTTTACCCAAATTATTATAAAATGCCCATTTCTAGTAAAATATTCATAAATGGCCCAATATTATGCAAAATGTCAATAATGTCCCATTATTACGATGAATGTCGAAAAATGGCCCAATTTTACTAAAGTTGTAAAAAATAAGCCATTTTTACAAAAATATTCATTCAAGGCTCATTTTTACTAAAATGCTTAAAAATGGGCAATTTATCAAAAAGCCCATTTTCGGCCCTTTTATGTTAAAATTGTTCAATAAAGGCCCAAGGTTTTCAAAATGTTCAAAAATGATCCATATTTACAAAAAAGGCCAATTTTCGGCCCATTTTTACTAAAATATTGATAAATGGCACAATATTATTCAAAATGTCAATAATGGCCCGTTATTACCAAGAATGTCGGCCCATTTTTACTAAAGTTGTAAAAAATAACCCATATTTACAAAAATATTCATTTAAGGCACATATTTACTAAAATGCTCAAAAATGGCCCAATTTATCAAAAAGCCCATTTTCGGCCCTTTTATGATAAAATGTTCCATAAAGGCCCATGTTTTTCAAAATGTTCAAAAATGATCCATATTTACCAAAAAAGGTCCATTTCACCAAAATGGTCAAAAATAGTCCTTGGTAGTTTTTATGGCCGTGAATGGCCCTTGTTAATGAAAAACATCAATAACTTTATTATTTCCATGTTTTCTTGTCAAAACTTTGTTTAAATATAATTTTTAGACAATTTCTTGTGACATTTACCATGCATACATTTCATTTAGGAATTAGTCTTCACTTTTAACAACTTAACTAGTTAACTAAGTCCAACCACTTGAGACTTAACCAAAATCTCGAGTTCTTGGACTCTTAGCATGGATTTCACAATATTTAACACATATAACATTCAACACATGCACATGCAGGCAAATATACAAGGATTTATACAAGACTTTGACTTGTATCCTCCCCCAAAATAAAGAAAAACTCAAAAATAGGGGAATGAAGGTCACGTTAGGGCTTTTTCACTTTGAAGAGGAAGATGGAAGGAAGTTTTCGGCCTAGAGTGCTTCCTTGAGGAGGTTTCCGAAATTGAGTAGTTTCAAGTTACTGATCTTTGAAGAGGAAGCCTTGAACACACACCCACTTCACACGATTTTTGAAGAGAGGAAGAGAGTGTTCTTTGTGTTTTTAGAGAGAGAGAGAGAGAGAGAGAGAGAGAGATGAGAGGATTATGTGATAGAGCGAGAGTTGAAAATGCAATGAAGTGAGGATGGTGGTTGTGAGTTTGGCCGCAAATAGAGGAAGGGGGAGAGAGAGAAAGAAATTTTTGCATGATGGTTAATACTTCCATGCATGGAAGTATGAGGTGAAATTATCTTGGTTACATGCTAAATATTAATGATGTGTCATCTACATGAACCACCATTTTTTTTTGTATATATGTATGTATATATATATATATATATATATATATATATATATATATATATATATATATATATAACCGATCGTCCTAATGGGGAAGGCAAGGCTTTCAACCTTGCCTAAAAATCAAAAACCGTAGGGTTAGGAAACCCTAGGTTTCTACTCCTAGGTGGCCAAAGGAAAGGGTTTGAAAACCCTTAGGGATTTTCGAAAAACAGGGTTCTTAAACCCTAATTTGCAGAAATTTAAAGGTCTTAGGGTTTAATAGCCATAAACCCTAATTCAGTATAGTTCAATCAATTGTATCAAATCTAAATGAAAACAAAAACCATACGCTCTGATACCACTGATAGGTTTTATACATAGCAAACAATCCTATGTGTGCATGCAACCCTAATTTGACAATCTATGTTTTCACTATTAGACATACAAGCATTGAACACAAAAACTAGAAACCCTAGGAGGCACATGTAATTTTCGAAATTAACATATAATTAGGGTTAGGATACATACCTTTATTGTTATATTGTAATAACAAACAAATCCTTGAAGATCTTGAACTTTGGTAGCAAGCGCCACAAGTGTCGCGCCTCTAATGGCTCACAAACAAACCTAGCAACCAAGGATTACTATGGAGAGAGAAGGGAAGTGGAAAATTCGGCTCTAAGCCTTTCTTGGAGGGCATGGGACGAAATCCAATCCTATAGGGGTTTATATAGGTGATAAGAAAGGTTTAGGATAAAGCAGGTGTATCTTAGATAACCCTAATCCCTTCACTTGCTCCCTAAGGCTTCCAAGGCACCCTTAGAGCCCAAGGAAACCCTAGGACACTCTAGATTTCGTTCCCCACCTCTAAGGGAGCTTCTAGAATTCTTAATGATCAACTTTTGAACATTTTCACCTTTAGTCCCTACAGTTTCAATTAATTCCTTTAATCCCAAAATTAATTCCATATTAATTTCTGATTAAATATTAATTAAACAATATGATTTCTAATTAATATATTATATCCATAATACATTAATAAATCATTTATCTTGATTTCAAATTAATTTATTAACCAAGTAATAAATTAATAAATCATTCTTCTCCCTCTAACAGTTATCCTATTCAACTGCCAGGTTTGAAGGCAACCCAAAAGGACATTGCTACTATTAATTCAAGCACATACCAATTATAGTTATGGGCTTAGACACCTAATCCAACAGTAATGATAGAAGACGGTTTGGAAATACCTGCAAAATCTCGGGATCTAACAATTCTCCCCCACTTGACCTGGACTTCGTCCTCGAAGTCTGCTGCGGTAAATAGATCCGGGTAATGCTCCCGCATCTCGGACTCGGGCTCCCACGTCCACTCGGATCCCCTCCGATGCTCCCACTGTACCTTTACCAAAGGTATCTCCTGGTTCCCTAGAACCTTCATCTTCCTCTCCGGAATGGCCACGAGCCTCTCGATGTAATTCAGGCGCTCATCGACCTGAATATCATCCAACGATACTACTACCTCCTGATTCATAATGCAAATTCGCAATTACGAAACGTGAAAAGTGTTGTGGATCCGACTAAGCTCCTCCGGTAGCTCTAGCATGTATGCCACCTTGCCAACCCTGGCAATGATCCTGAACGGCCTAATGTTTCGGGGACCCAATTTCCCTCTCTTCCTGAAGCGGATCACACCCTTCCAGGGCGATACCTTCAGGAGTACCATGTCACCGACCTGAAACTCTAACTCAGACTAGCGTCTGTCGGCGTAACTTTTCTGGCGACTCTGAGCGGTCTGCAGACACTGTCTAATTAGCTAAATCTTCTCAGTAGTCAACAAGAATACCTCCATCCGTCCCATCACCCTGTATCCAACCTCACTCCAACAAATCGGGGTGCGACATCTCCGCCCATACAACAACTCGAAAGGCGGGGAGCCGATGCTGGAATGATAGCTGTTGTTGTAGGCGAACTCTGCAAGGGGTAGTTAGGAATCCTAACTCCCACCAAAGTCAATGACGCACGCCCTCAACATGTCCTCAAAGGTCTGAATGGTCCGCTCGCTCTAATCGTCAGTCTACGGATGATATTATGTGCTAAAATGCAGCCGCGTTCCCAGTTCCTCGTGGAACATCTGCCAGAAATGGGAGGTAAATGTAACATCTCAGTTGGAAACAATGGAGACCGGAACCCTGTGGCGAGTGACGATCTCGCACACATACTCGTCGGCTAACTTCTCGGCCGATGAACTCTCCCGTATGGCCAAGAAATGGGCACTCTTGGTAAATTGATCCATGATGACCCATATAGGATCAAACCCCTTTGCCGTCCTCGGTAGCTTGGTAATGAATTTCATCATGATTTGTTCCCATTTCCACATGGGAGTCTCCAGGGGCTGCAGCGTGCCATCCGGCCTCTGATGTTGGGCCTTGACCATCCTACAGGTCAAGCACCTCTCGACATACCAAGCGATTTCTCGCCTCATGCACGACCACCAGTAACTCAAACTTAAGTCCCGGTACATCTTGGTGGCCCCCGGGTGAATAGACAAGTGATACTTGTGAGCCTCCTCCATAACTGTCTGTCTGATCCCACCAAACATCGGAACCCATACTCGACCGCATTGGGTCAATAATCCCCGACTATCCTGCACAAACCGGGCTTTTTCGCCCTTGATCCTCTCTAGTTTCTAGTTCTCTGGTCGCATGCCCTTTGCTTGAGCATCTCTAATCAAGCTCACAATTGGAGAATCCACCGCTATCCTCATACATATCATTGGGGTGGAAGACCCAGCTGACTTGCGTCTCAAAGCGTCTGCCACCACATTCGCTTTAACGGGGTGGCAAAGGATCTCGCAGTCATAGTCCTTGACTACATCCAGCCACCTGCGCTGTCTCATGTTCAGGGTCAGCGGACCCCATAAAGGTAATATCTCCAAATCTTGAGAGCGAATACCACCGCTCCCAACTCCAGATCATGAGTAGGGTATCCCGTCTCACGAAGCTTCAGCTGCTAGGATGTGTAAGCTATTACCCGTCCTCTTTGAATGAGGACCGCTCCCATACCTGTGATGGATGCATCAGAGTAAACCACAAAATCCTCCACTCCCTCGGGGAGGGTCAAGACTGGAGCCTCGCACAACCGCTGTGTGAGGATCTCAAACGCCCTCTGCTGGTCAGGGCCCCACCGGAAATCCACCCTCTTCCTCGTCAAACAAGTGAGTGGTAGTACAATCTTGGAGAAATCATGTATGAATCTCTGGTAGTACCCTGCCAATCCCAGAAAACGCCTGATGTCTGAGGGAAATTTCGGAACCTCCTACTGTATGACTGACTCGATTTTGGCCGGGTCGACCAAAATCCTCTCCTAGTTAACGAGATGTCCGAGGAACTGGACCTCTCGTAACCAAAACTCACATTTCGAGAACTTGGCATATAACCGTTCCCGTCTCAGAACTCCCAGTAACTCCCTGAGGTGCTCCTCGTGCTGCACTCGGGTCTTGGAATATACGAAGATATCATCTATAAACACTATGACCGAGCGGTCAAGCATCGGTCTGCAAACCTGATTCAACGGGTCTATAAATACTGCTGGCACGTTGGTGAGCCCAAACGGCATCAGTACGAACTCGTAATGTCCGTAATGAGTCTGAAACGCGGTCTTCTCCACATCCTCCTCTCTGACCCGGACCTGATGATACCTAGACCTCAAGTCTATCTTGGAAAACCAAGATGCGCCCTGCAACTGATCAAAGAGATCATCTATCCTTGGGAGTGGATAACGGTTCTTCACCGTTAACTTGTTTAGCTCCTTATAATCAATGCACATCTGGTGCGAACCTTCCTTCTTTATGCTGAAGAGGATAGGTGCTCCCCATGGAGAACTACTTGGTCGAATGAACTGCTTGCCCAGCAGTTCCTACAGCTGTGATGACAACTCCTGAATCTCGCGTGGCGCCAATCGGTACGGCGCCTTGGCGATAGGGGCCGCACCTGGCACTAGGTCAATCTGGAACTCGACCTGCCTCTCTGGAGGTATCGCTGGTAACTCCTCCACGAACATGTGAGCAAACTCTCTAACCACTAGAACCTCTCAAACTGGAGTTTGATCCCTGACCCGCGCATCTACCACATACGCTAGATAACCCGCACACCCGTGCTGAATATACTGTCGAGCCTTGGCAGCTGAACAAAACTTTGATCCCAGTCTGGTGCCCTCGCTATATACAATCAGTTCTCCCCCACTTGGGTTTCGAACTACTACCCGCTAACCCTCGCAATCAATCATGGTACCGAATCGACTGAGCCAGTCCATCCCCACAATCACGCACACATCCCCCCATGGGAATTGGAATCAAGTCTGTCGGTAAGAATACCCCAAATATCTCTAACTCACATCCTCGGTAGACCGAAGAAGCATAAACCCCGTGTTCATTGGCGATAGAGACTCGCAACAGACACTCTACCTTGCCTACTGGCACATTGAACTCCCTACTAAATGTTTGTGATATAAATGACTGACTGGCCCCCGAGTCAAATAAAACTAATGCAGGCAAGGAGTTCACTAAAAACGTTCCTAAACACAGGTATAGACAGATAAGCATAAAACATATAAGATCAGTAAGATAAGGGATAAAAACATACCAGCAACCACATCTGGTGCTGCCCTGGCCTCCTCTGCGGTGAGCTGGAAGGCGCACCCCTGAGCCTTCGGGGGCTCTTCTCTACCTGACCTCCCGTCCGTAATACTCAATGTAGCTGGAGCGGGAGCCTGTGTCGGCTTAGCGGCAAGCAACGGACAGTTGGCCTTCAAGTGGCCAACCTGATCATAGTGATAACATAACCTCATACTCGGAACTGAGGTGGGATGGCGACAATCCTTCGCATAATGCCCCTCCATGCCACACCTGTGGCACCTAGTACCAGCTCGACAAATCCAAAAATGACCCTTGCCGCACTTTCGAAAAGTGTGACTCTGCTGACCCCCAACCCTAGAATCAGCGGTTTTAGACCGCTTCGGCACCGGCTGTGCTGTGTCGGGGCCTGCCGCTACTCCCTCAACTGCAGCTCAATCTCCAACTCACGCCGCCTAGCGGCCTCCTGTAAATCCAGTAGAGTATCACATCGTTGTGTGGTAACAAACTGACGAATGTCAGTCTTAAGCATGCTCAGATAACGTGTCATCTGGGCCTGCTCAGAAGCAAACTCAACGCAGCATATCGCCCTCTAAGTGAACATGCGGGTGATTTCCATCACCGACTCCCCATCCTGTCTCAAACTCAAAAAATCCTGAGCCAAACGTTCCCGCTCGACCCGAGGAATGTATCCCTGAACTGCTCCCAAGTAACGGCAACTCTTTGATCATTAGTGTACGACCCGGTCGTCAATATCCACCAGTCCTTGGCCAAGAGCCTCAGCAGGTTCAGGGCACATCTGACCTTCTGGTCAGTTGGACACGAGAAAGTAAAGAAACACCCCTCCACATCCGAAATCCACCTCATGGCCTTGAGGGGGTCCTGAGTCCCATCAAAAGTTGGGGGCTTCGTGTTATCGACGTCCCTGTACTGGAAAGCCTGAATGGCTCCTCCTCTTCCTACCGATGTTACAGCCGATGCAACTGCAGCAGCAATCGTCTCTGCAAGGGCTGCGTAATGCTCGTCGAAATACTCGACCATGGCGATCTTAATAGAGCCAAACATCTCCGGTAGTTGTGACTGGAACATAGCGGCAACCTCATGATCCAGGATATCTCGAATCTTGGCATCTAGCTCCTTTCTCCCCATCTGCACCACAGTCTCGGGTGCTGCTGGCTTCTCCTCGCCTCCGTCTCCGGATCCTGATCCGGATCCAGTCACAAAGCGTCTCATAACCACCATTCTAAAAACGTACTAGAAACATATCAGACAAGTCATATAGTAACTGGGGACCAACTTCAAACTAAACCCTAGGGGTTGTGACTTCCTTGCTACGCGTATGGGTCCTGTGCTTTCAGTAGTACGGGCCGATACTACCTTCCACACCTACCCATATTTGTCTCAAGTATCATCACAACACCCTAAAAGTATACTTACGTATGGTGGTTGCTCATTCCTTACTCCTAGAGGAAAGCTAACTATCTCATAACTGACTCACCAGCCTCACACAACCCACCCATGAAACTTCCATCAACCCTGCAGCACTCGTGTATGCTAACCATATATAATGCGGGACCCTATAGACTTTCGAATACCTGATCCTACCCTAAGCCCTTCATCAAACAAAAACAGGAAATAAGGCCAAACCAAATATTCTCAGGCTATAAGATCTTAATTATGTACAGCCGTGATGCATACACTAAGCAAATACAGTAATGATGTCAATCTCATATAAAGAAAACCCCA
This sequence comes from Lactuca virosa, assembly GCF_052849685.1. Classification (NCBI taxonomy): domain Eukaryota; kingdom Viridiplantae; phylum Streptophyta; class Magnoliopsida; order Asterales; family Asteraceae; genus Lactuca; species Lactuca virosa. The sequence continues at coordinate 241,777,571 of NC_136433.1, forward strand.
GGCTAGCAAGCATCATGTAATCAGGCAATTCTATCATGCAATTCTATCATGCAATTCCTGAATATCCCTAGCCTAGTACTAACATGCTGTTCTAATATATCATAATATCAATTCACCGTACGGTATTTTGGGGCCTACTTACTGGCTCCGGCTGATCGTACACCCTGCATTCTCCTTTGATATTTTGAAAACCTTTTTGAAAAAAGTCATTTTGAAAATCTTTTTCGTTGGTTTGAGACTGGATTCACACAAGTGTTCCTCCAATTCACTCAAACCAAGGCTCTGATACCAACTTTTAATACCCATAAAAAACAAGCCAAATTTAAACTTTTAAAAACGTTTAAAAACCATTAATCATTACAAAACTTGTTTTCAAAATGTATACTATCAGAGTATCCCAGAAACATAAACATAAATATAAGGAGCTATACGATCACGCCTTTGCCTTCCCGCGATCACCTGATGTACCTGAAATAATAAACTGAAACTGTAAGCGCGAGGCTTAGTGAGTTCCCCCAGAATACACATATACGGATAACAACATGTAATGGGTCCACAACTTTACAGACTGTATTACCCATGAGCCCTCAGTGTGAGTCTGGATTGCCTTCCGGGCCCACAGCTCACATCTGGATTACCACCGAGGCCACAGTACGAGTTTGGTATGCGTCACCTGGCCCTCGGCTCGTATCTGGAATGCTCCCGAGCCCACAGTACGAGTCTGGCATGCCACACCTGGCCCTCAACTCGTATCTACAATTATCACGGGTTTGTTGGTTACCGCACGGAGCAGCATCACCTCAACCCACCCCACATAATATGTCGACATATTACACAACTAATACACATACAAGTAATCACATAATAATCCAGGTAGTCCTACAGATCTACCTAACTGGCATAACAACTAGCATGCAACACTAACTCATACTCAACATACTACCAGCTGCTAGGATATCATATCCAATGGGTTGGCCTTGGTGCCTTAGACCCCTTAGTATATTTAGGTAACTCACCACGCAAGTAGTGCTTAAGTACCTAACTTCTGACTGCTGACTCATCGGAAACCTCGAACTATCACATAATAAATACCAAGTCAATACACCACATAACGGTCTTGACTAAGGGTCCACACAATCCATCATGTCCATTCTCTTTATTGGGCCACGGCCCAATGCCAAGTCCATAATCTTGAAAGTCCTTATGCAAAGCCCATTATTGGCCCAATTTACCAAATTGGGCCCAACTCCCTAATTGGGCCTAATTCCAAGATCCATTATCAAAACTTGGCCCAAAACACCATATTCATAAGGTCCAACAAAGCCCCAAATCCAACTAGTGTTGGATTAGTGTCTAAGCCCGTAACTATATTTGGTATGTACTTGACCCGGTTATGCATGGTCCTTTTGGGTTGCCTTCACCAAAGCAACTTGACAAGGTAATTTGATATGAGAGAGAGGATATTATGGTTTATTAATATATTATAAGAATAATATATTAAAGGAGAAATAATATTTATTTAATTACTATTAGTCATAAATTAATTAGGAATTAATTTGGTGACTAAAAGAGATTAATTAAATAAAGGGGCATAAACTGTCAAATGTGTGATAGTTGAGTTTTGGGCTGGGAAACCTAATGGACTAAGGGGGGAACGAAATTGTGATGAAGGATCATCATATTTTCGTCCAAGGGCCTTATTCCAGAAGGTTCCTTGGGCTACTTGGTGGCTAAGGTATCCATTAGGGTTTAAACTAAAACCCTAGCAGCTTGCACTATAAATAAGACCCCAAGGCTCCAATTTTCGGCCACTTGCTTCCAAGAGAAATCCTAGGGCTGAAAATTAGCATCCTCCCTCCTCTCTCAAAGTTGCCTTCTTTCTTGAGGTGTTTGTGATCCATTAGAGGAGTTACAATTGTGACTCTAAGCTCAAGAGAAGAAGATAAGAAGATCTAAGCCAATCTTTGAAGAGGTAAACATCTAGATCTGATGTATTAAGTTAATTTTCGAATTATGTATGCTAGATTAGGGTTTGCAAGTCTTGGATTCAATGCATGTACAATAGAGAAAGCTAGATCCAAGCATTAGGGTTTGTATGAGCACATAGGTTTGTTCTTATGCTTAAAACCCATCAGTGGTATCAGAGCCTTGATTGGTTTCTGTTGTATGTGATGCTTTAACTGTTTAATTGCTGAAAATCGTTTTTCTTGCCTCTGCCCGACTCAACTCGGCGAGTCAGTATCTGGACTCGGCGAGTCCAGGACTGACTCGGCAAGTCTGTGCATCAGGCAGAGGATATTTCCGGATTTTGTTGCTGTTTTTTCATGGGATTAATTATATTTCGGGATTTTGAAGATAAAATCTAAATTTTATTATATTTGAATGATTATCCCTGCCAAAACAAAAGATAATTTCAAATCTTTTGAATAATAGTTTCTTTATATGATAAATATGGATTATTTGAATTATTTGGTAATTATCTTGTGACTAATTTTGGATTAGGTCAAATATAGATAATCATAAAATGAATTGTTTAATTTGTATTATTTGTTATTTGATCCCTTGTGTTTTGAAAAGTTCAAAAACTTGTGCTCAAGTTTTGAAATTTAAATTTTACGATTAAAAGTTTAATTTTGAATGATTTAAATTTCAAATCCTTAGAATTTTACAAGTTTAAAATTCAACCCTATACTATTATATTATTACAAGATTAATTAATATATATGTATAAGAATAAGCTAGTCTTATCGCTAGTAGGCCTCATTCACGAAGCCAGTCTATAAGGTTGCTGCCTACAAAGTGGCGCTTAATGGGTGTACTCTCACATGCACCGCTTTCTTGATTGGTGGGGGATCATTAGCCGAACGGATAGGATAGGGCACTTAATTCCTCATTATAAGTATAATGAATATTGCAAAGTAACTACAATGTTTTTCAAATTCCCATCTTAGTTACTTTAGGGTAAAATGTGAAAATGATGCTATTCCATGGAATTACACTTTGTACCCCTGTCAAACGTTAGTGGAGCGTGCGTGGCTAACCGGCACACTATTTTGCGATTGACATTGGTGACAAAGGGTGGCTCGATGTTTTATCATAGATCAATGGAGCGTGCGTGGCTAACCAGCACATTGATTAGGTGATGAAGACATTGAGTGCACCATATTGATTCGCATGGTTATTCACAAACTTGTTTGCGATCCTCGGCATGCCAGTCGCAAATTAGAAGTGCATATCGAGATTTAAACATGCCATTGATATGTTCAATGAATCTCAAAAGAAATCTAGGAATTTTCAAATACATTTAAAACTTAATTTCTTTTCATTTTTCATGGTGAAGATTAGTGAATCGTCATTCACTTACCTTCAAATTATTTACTTTTAGATTACGGCATCCATTTTCTAAGTTGTAGATAATGTTGTTGGATCCTAGCCCAAATTTCTCATTTGGGTGTTTAATTGGGGATTCATTTCTAATCAAAATTTGTTCCTTTCTATTTCAGATGTCTAACGCAAACGCAAATAACAACACTTCTAGGTCATTCTCGTTGATGAACCTATGTCAAAATGTGACATTTGATGGCTCGAACTTTAACGAGTGGATGAGATACATTCGCATGATAACTCGCTACGAGGACAAAGAATATGTCCTCGACGAGAAGCTAGAAAAGATCAACCCAGAAGAAGCTACTCCTGAAGTGATGGCCGCCTTTGAGGCCCACGAGCGTGATGCAACGAAAGTTCATTGCATCATGTTGGCCACCATGAACCTCGAACTCCAAAAGTCCTATGAGGACATGTATCCATATGAGATGCACCAAGATTTGCTGGACAGGTACCACCAGAAAGCGAGGCAAGAGCGCTATGAGATCATCACCAACATGATCACCGCTAGGATGGGGAGTGGAGAATCCCTAACTGCTCATTTGCAAAGAATGTAATGGTATGTTGATCGTCTTCTCAAACTTAATGTTAAGTTTGATGAGGATTTGGCTATCGACATCATCCTCCACTCCTTGCCTTCCTGCTACAACCAGTTCAGAATGACCTACCATATGAACAAAGAAGAGGTCACCCTGAGTAAACTTCAAGGGCTCCTGAGGACAGCTGAGAGCAACCTCAAGGACAAATCTATTGCATCATCCTCTACTATAGCTGCTCCTGTGTTGGCAATTGGCCAAGGAAAGGGAAAGAAGAGGAAGGCTCCTTCTAAGAGCCACCATAAGGGTAAGACCCAAGATGGTTCCTCTTCTAGTGGGACCAAAGCAGGTTCTGTTAAGCCCTCTTCTGACCCCAAGGAAGCAGAGTGCTTCTATTGCCACCAGAAGGGCCACTGGAAACGAAGCTGCCCTAAATATATGCAGGATATTAAGGATGGGAAGATAAAGCCCACCTTTGCAGGTATGTATTTAATTAAATCTAATAACTCATCACTTGCTACTTCATGGGTCCTTGATACTGGATGTGGTTACCACATTTGTTCTGATTTGCAGGGGCTAAGAAAAAGTAGGGAAGTGGAGCATGGAAGGATAAACTTGATCATGGGAAACAAGAAGTCTTCACCAGTAACCAAGATCAGAGTTTATTCCTTAGTGTTGAGTAATGGGTTAGGGCTAGATTTAAATAATTGTTGCTATTCGCCAGATATGGCAAGGAACATCATTTCTTTTCATGGATTGTTTAGACAAGGGTTCAGATATTCGTTTGATAATAGTAATGGTTCAAATAATGCTTATTTGAATGGTGTCTTTTATTTCAATGCATTACCGTGTAATGGGATTTATGAATCTGTGTTAATTATAGATAATTTAGGAAATGATGTTTTGAATATTGATTCGTCCACAAGTTTGGACAAAGCATGCTTGTGGCATTGTCGCCTTGGCCATGTTAACAAGAAACGCATAGCCCAACTCCAAAACGATGGAGTCTTGGAGTCATTCGACCTTAGGGACGATGACGTGTGTGAATCTTGTTTACTTGGGAAGATGACCAAGTCACCCTTTACTGGTACATGTGAAAGGGGTGAGGGTGTATTGGATCTCATACATACAGATGTATGTGGACCCTTTAGATCCACCACAAGGGACGCTTGTCGCTTCTACGTGACTTTTACAAACGATTATAGCAGATATGCATATATCTACTTGATCAAGCAAAAGTCAGAAACCTTTGAAAAGTTCAAAGAGTTTAAGAATGAAGTGGAGAATCAGCTGGGCAGGAAAATCAAGATGCTTCGATCTGATCGAGGAGGAGAGTACCTAAGTCTTCAGTTTCACGACTATCTAAAAGAATGTGGAATAGTTTAGCAATTGACGCCTCCTAGAACGCGACAATTGAATGGTGTGGCTGAGAGACGTAATCGAACCTTGTTGGACATGGTTCGTTCTGTGATGAGTCGTGCTTCGTTACCAATCTCATTCTGGGGGTATGCCTTAGAGATTACCGCCCATATCCTTAACTTAGTTCCCACGAAGAAGGTTGCCAAGACACCTCACGAGATGTGGACAGGGAAAGCTCCCTCGTTAGCACATATTAAGGTTTGGGGTTGTGAAGCTTTCGTAAGACGAGAGACTCACGACAAGATAGAACCTCGTAGTGAGAAGTGTTATTTCATCGGCTATCCACAAAAGTCTTTTGGCTATCTCTTCTATAGACCAAGTGACAATGTTGTCTTTGTTGCTAGGAGAGGAGTCTTTAGAGAGAGAGAACTCATAAGTCAAGGAGACAGTGGGAGTCAGATTGACCTTGAAGAGCTTTAAGAGTCAGGAGATGAAGGAACCTCTGACACTGGCGTTCAACCTGAGGAGGAAACTCCTGTTGAACCAATTGACCAGTCCGTACCTCTTAGACATTCGAGTAGAGTTATTGTTCCACCCCAGTTTTATGGTTTCCATATTACTACTGACGAGGATATGTTTATTAGTGATAGTACACTAGTAAATCTGGACGAACCTAATAGCTACAAGGAATCCATGGCAGGCCCAGAGTCTGCTAAATGGAAAGAGGCAATGGACAGTGAGATTCAGTCCATGTATGACAACCAAGTTTGGAATTTGGTTGATAATGTACCGGGTCGTAAGACAGTCGGGTGCAAGTGGATCTTCAAGAAGAAGACAGACATGGATGGGAAAGTGCATACTTATAAAGCGCGATTGGTCGCGAAGGGCTTTACTCAAACTCCTGGAGTTGACTATGATGAGACCTTCTCGCCAGTTGCCAAGATAAAGTCTATTAGGGTAATGCTCGCAATAGCTGCGTTTCATAATGATGAAATCTGGCAGATGGACGTAAAAACCGCTTTCCTAAATGGGAAGTTGGCTGAGGATGTTTACATAAATTAGCCAGAGGGTTTTGTCGATGCGAAGCATCCAAATAGAGTGTGCAAGCTTGAGAAATCCATTTATGGATTAAATCAAGCATCTCGTAGATGGAATCTTTGTTTTGACGAGAAGGTCAAAGAGTTTGGTTTTCTACGAAACGAAGATGAGTCATGTGTGTATGTCAAGGCCAGTGGGAGTATAGTGAGCTTCCTCGTATTGTATGTCGATGACATACTACTCATAGGAAACGACATTCCAACCTTGCAGGAGGTCAAATCCTGGCTTGGGAAGTGTTTCGCTATGAAGGACCTCGGAGAAGCTGCATATATACTAGGAATAAGGATAGTGAGAGACAGAAGTAAGAGACTAATAGGACTCAGTCAGGATACATACTTGGAAAAGGTACTAAAACGTTTTAGTATGGAAAATTCCAAGAAAGGGGAGTTACCAATCCAATGCAATACCAAACTGAGTAAGACTCAGAGCCCAAGTACACAGGCAGAGATAGCTGATATGAGCCGAGTACCTTATGCTTCTGTAGTTGGCTCGATTATGTACGCTATGACCTGTACTCGCCCTGATGTGGCCTTCGCTTTGAGCATGGTCAGCAGATATCAAGGGAACCCTGGTAGAGCGCATTGGATTGCTGTCAAGAATATTCTTAAGTACCTACGAAGGACCAAGGAATGGTTTCTAGTCCTCGGTGGGAGTGATGACTTAAGGGTGCGAGGGTATAGTGACGCTAGTTTTCAGACGGATCGGGATAATTACCGATCGCAGTCAGGCTAGGTCTTTACCCTGAACGGAGGAGCAGTGACTTGGAAAAGTTCCAAGCAAGAGACCGTGGCTGATTCAACGTGCGAATCAGAGTACATTGCGGCAAGCGAGGCGTCAAAGGAGGCTATATGGTTGAAGAACTTCATTGGAGACCTTGGAGTTGTGCCATCCATAAAGGAGCCCATGGAAATTTTCTGTGATAATGAAGGAGCAGTTGCCTTGACCAAGGAACCAACAGATCATGGCAGATCTCGACATATCGACAAGAAATACCATTTTAATAGACATCAGGTAGAAGAGGGACTCCTCGTTGTGAAGAGGGTATCGTCAGAAGATAACCCAGCAGATCCCCTTACGAAGGGACTGAGTAGGGTTAAGCATTTGAAGCAGGCTAGGAGCGTTGGACTAAAGGACGATATTAGTTTAGATTAGATAGGTAGGAAATTTGTAATGGATAATTTTGTATTCAACATTTTGATGATTAAATAAAGGTGTGTTATTTATAAGAAAGTTACTATATTGTGTTGATTATTTATCTGTTATTTCCAATTTTGCATGTTTTGACTTCCTGAATAATAAGATTGTTCGAACAGTCCACAATCGCTCATAAGTTGGAAGTAGATATGAAAGAAGATTGTCATAAATTTGTTTGTAGATTGTCTGAAAGGTTTTAGACAAAGCAAAGGTTTGCTACGAAGTTTATGAGTGCTTGTGAAATTTGTTTTGAGCATTGGAATAAACCCGCACTTGCTAGTATCACTTCATGAAAGTTATCATAAGTGATCGCAAGATGATAATATCATATAATCTTTAAACCTAGAGATATGGTTGTTGTTTGCTAGTTGATTATGCATTGATAATGCGAAAACGCATCAGTAACTTGATGTTATAAAACGCATTATTGTGTGTGACTTAGCTAGTAAATGATAAAAGCATATAAGTCGAAGTTTTTCTGTACCTTTTATTCTAAGAGAATAAAAGCGATATCTTGGCCACTCGATGATTTAGTTTGACTTATGTGTCGGGCCCGGTCAGAATGAAGTTGATGTCTTAAACTAAATTCTATGTCGAATAAATCAGAGATCGAGAAACAAAATGCTGGATAATAAGTATTATACGATCCCTTATCTGAAGGACATGATTTTGATCGGAGTTGACGGAAGCGTATAAGAGCTACAATTGCTAACCAGATCCTGAAGTCGTATGTGAGATATAGTTACTGGACTTATCCAAGTGGGAGACAGTTGGATTAGTGTCTAAGCCCGTAACTATATTTGGTATGTACTTGACCCGGTTATGTAGGTCCTTTTGGGTTGCCTTCACCAAAGCAACTTGACAAGGTAATTTGATATGAGAGAGAGGATATTATGGTTTATTAATATATTATAAGAATAATATATTAAAGGAGAAATCATATTTATTTAATTAGTATTAGTCATAAATTAATTGGGAATTAATTTGGTGACTAAAAGAGATTAATTAAATAAAGGGGCATAAACTGTCAAATGTGTGATAGTTGAGTTTTGGGCTGGGAAACCTAATGGACTAAGGGGGAACGAAATTATGATGAAGGATCATCATATTTTCGTCCAAGGGCCTTATTCCAGAAGGTTCCTTGGGCTACTTGGTGGCTAAGGTATCCATTACGGTTTAAACTTAAACCCTAGCAGCTTGCACTATAAATAAGACTCCAAGGCTCCAATTTTCGGCCACTTGCTTCCAAGAGAAACCCTAGGGCCGAAAATTAGCATCCTACCTCCTCTCTCAAAGTTGCCTTCTTGCTTGAGGTGTTTGTGATCCATTATAGGAGTTACCATTGTGACTCTAAGCTCAAGAGAAGAAGATAAGAAGATCTAAGCCAATCTTTGAAGAGGTAAACATCTAGATCTTATGTATTAAGTTAATTTTCGAATTATGTACGCTAGATTAGGGTTTGCAAGTCTTGGATTCAATGCATGTACAATAGAGAAACCTAGATCCAAGAATTAGGGTTTGTATGAGCACATAGGATTGTTCTTATGCTTAAAACCCATCAACTAGTCCATAACAACCCAAAACCCGAAGCCCAAATGTCAAAAACCCAACAGAGGATGTACGTGGGGCGTACTCCTCTGGTACGCTGGGCGTACTCGTTCTGATGTTGACCACCATCGGGGTGGTTGACCCAGTATGCTGGGTGTACTGGATTTACACTGGGCATACGTAGTGGTTTGCCAAAATCTTAATAAGTGCATAATGGCTTAAGCACTTAAGCCCAAACTTCAGATCCAGTGACCAAGTATGCCTAGGACCCATAAAGTCACGAACTTTATCACTTTGGACGTCCAGAAAGCTCTTAATACTTGGTCTTAATCCATTAAGACCTTCCTACTCCATGCATGGGACATCTTAAGCAATTGGGATCTCATTTTTATCACTCAAAACCCCTTCAAGAGTCTAGAAGGACAGTTCATTTCGTCCAAATCACATCATGCACCATCTTGGGACTTTTTGGGACAAGAAATGGTTCTTCAAAGCAAAATGGCAAGATCTATACATATGTGCATCAAGTTTGAAGCTTTTTACCTTATGGAGCTTCTACGGCACAAAACAACTTCAGATCTACAAGCTTGATCTTCTTCTCCAACTCCTTGATGCAACACCTTCTTCTTAAAACACTCAAGAAACACTCAATAAGCTCATACACTCAAGGAAATGGTTAGGGTTTGGGGATAACGACTCTAAGCAGTGGAGGCTGAGGTAAGGGAGGGTTATGTGCTAATAATGTTGCTTATATAGCCCCCAAATCCTAAATATTAGGGTTTCATCCTGACATAAGCACGCCCAGCGTACTAAGGCGGACCTTAGTACGCTTAACGTACTCTTATGTATGCTCAGCGTACTCCTCCTTGACCCACGGTTGCAACCTTGGACTTTATAATTATCTTGGATCTACACTTCCAAGCCCAAGGACCAGAAATGACAAAGTAATGATAGAAGAGGGTTTCAAAATACTTGCAAAATCTCGGGATGTTACACGTACCACATTGTAGTCGATATTCATCCTCAAATAGTGCTGTCGGATATGAGTACTAGCCACCTTGAGGCTCAAGGCATCGGGGACCACATTGGCTTTCCCTGGATGATAAAGAATCTCGCAATCATAATCCTTGACCACATCAAGCCACCTGCGTTGCCTCATATTTGGATTCGGCTGATCCATGAAGTATCTTAGACTCTTGTGATCCCTATAGATGGTACATTGGACCCCATAGATATAATTTTGCCAAATATTGAGGTTAAAAACCACATCCCCAACTCCAAATCATGCGTCAGATACCTATCCTCATGAGGCTTCAACTGTCTGGATACATAGGCTATGACCTTACCCTGCTGCATGAGTATCGCCCCTAAACCGATGACCGACGAATCACAAAATACAAAAAAAATCCTCAACACCTTGACGGAGGATCAATACTGGGGCCTCAATTAACTTCCTCCTCAGAGTCTTAAATGCATCCTGCTGCCTAAGGCCCAACAAAAATCCATACTCTTCTTCGTAAGACATATCCAAGGAACAACAATCTTGGTGAAATCCTGAATAATTCTTTGATAGTAGCCAGCCAACCCCAGAAAACTTCTAATATCTTATGTGGACTTCGGAACCTCCCACTGCATTACTGCCTCAATCTTGGCCGGATCGTCCAAAATTCCGTTCTGGTTGACAAGGTGTTCCAGAAACTTGACCTCTCGTAACTTGAACTCACACATCAAGAACTTGGCATAAATCCTCTCCTATCTCAGTACTCCAAGTAGCTCCCTAAGATGCTCCTTATATTGCTCTTTGGTCTTGGAGTAGACCAAAATATCATCAATGAAAACAATGATCAGTCGGTCTAGCATCAGACTGTACACACTGTTAATCAAATCCATGAATGTTGGCAGTGTGTTGGTGATCCCAAACAGCATCACAACGAACTCGTAAAGATCATAGCGAGTTCAGAACATTGTGTTCTCTATGTCCTCCTCCCTGACTCTTATCTGGTGGTAAACCGACCTCATATCAATGTTGGAAAACCAAAGATTTACCTTGTAATTGATCGAAGAGATTATCTATCCTAGGGAGTGGGTAAGGATTCTTCACTGTCAACTTGTTCAACTCTGGAGAATCTATGTACATACGATGAGACCCATCATTCTCCTTTACAAACGTATCCGGTGCTCCCTAGGGTGAACTTCTCGGTCGGATAAACTTCTTGCCCAACAGCTCCTGAAGCTGAGAGGACAACTCTTGCATCTTTTGTGGTGCGAGGAAATACGACGCCTAGCAATCGATGCCACACCAAGGAGCATATAGATCCTGAACTCCACCTGCCTCATAGGAGGCACACTGGGTAAATCCTCCGAAAATACATCTGGAAACTCTCTGACTACTACTAGATCTGAAACCAAAACTCTCCCCTCATCTTGAGTATCGACCACGTAAGCGAAATAACCCAAACACCCATGTTGAAGATACTGTCGAGCCCTGGCAGCTGAACAATAGGTCGAACTAACCCTGGTACCCTCACCATAGATAGTCAGTTCTCCCCCACTTGGGGTTCGAACTACTAGCATCCGCCTCTAACAGCCGATCATGGCTCCAAATGTGCTAAACAAGTCATTCCCTACGATAACGCACACATCCCCCATTGGGATGGGGATCAAGTTAATCGGGTAAGACACCCCGAATATCTCCAAAGTACAATCCCGAAAAAAAATCGAAGCAGAAACCCTGTGTTCATCCGTAACGGAAACTCTCAACTGACATTCCAACTCCCTAATAGCCATGCCAAAATCCCTACTGAAGGACTAAGATATAAAGGAACGAGTAGGACAGGAATTCACTAAAAATGTACCTATCATAAATACAAGCATGACCATACAAGAATTAACTTAACCGAATAATAAATGAATATATACTAGTAGCAACATCAAGTACTGCCCTGACATCCTCTACCGTGAGTTGAAAGGCATGACCCATGGAATATAGGTCTTAGCCCTTCCTTGATGTCCATCCGTAATCCTCAAGGTAGTCGGTGCTAGTGCCTACACGGGTTTGCTGAAGACAATCCCTAGCAATATGCCTCTCCCTGCCACATTTGTGGTATCCCATCGCTGACCGACATGTCCCCTCATGCGTCTTCCCACACTAGTCACAAGTACGGCCCCTCTAACCACCAGATCATGAATCGGCAGGCTTGAATCACTTCACTTCTGGTTGATTCTGACTTGGAGCCTGCCTCCTCTCTCTAGTTTGGGTCTCAATCTTAATCTCCCTCCTCTGATAAAAAGACTACAGCTTGGAGAGCGAACAGTACTGCTAAGTCGACACAAACTCCTTGATATCTGCCTTGAGCATGCTCAATTAACGAGACATCTGAAACTGCTACGAACCAACATACTTGAGGCAGAAAAGGTATCTCTCAGGAAATTTCTTGGTGATCTCCACCACCAAAATTGTCGTTTTCTTTAGCGACAGATACTCTTGAGCCAACCTCTTTTCCTCAACCAGGGGAACAAATTCAACGCAGAACATATCAGCAAATTATTCCCATGTCACTGCAGGTTTCTCCGCAGGAGAATAAGAACCTATCACCAGCTTCCACCTGTCCTTAGCCCCCAAACGAATAAGGTTTAAGGAGAACTGGACCTTCTGTTCCTCTGGGCATGATCTTGTGATGAATCAACCCTCCACATTCGATATCCACCTCGTGGCCATGATCGGGACCTTCCCCTGTTAAACTCTGGGGGATTTGTGTTGCTGAAGTTCTGATACTGCATCATCACTCTCCCTTAGAGTCCCGCAACAACAAAAACCACAGTGGCTACAACAATAGCATCCTCTGTGATGGCAGAATAACTGTAACATCCCAATTTTCAAGGCCAAAAATTTCATTTTTAAATTAAGTACCTCATCAAATAGTGTACCAAAACATTGTCAAGGTTACATCAACTTATAAAAACCATAACGTCATGCTTTAAAATCACAATATCAAGAGTTATGAAAATCATAGTACAATCCTAGATACTCCATGCGGAAATCATGTGTGTGTGTGTGTGATGCGCTGCTACACTGCCGACTCCTTCCCCTTGGATGAAGAGGTACCTGAAACCAAAACTGAAACTGTAAGCACAAAGCTTAGTGATTTCCCCCATCATACCACATACCAAAACCACATACATATTGCCGGGCAATTCTGAGGTGCCCGACCTACCCATGTCAAGCCATTCCGGGGTGCTGACCTACCCATGTCAAGCCATTCTGGGGTGTTGACCTACCCATGTCAGACTATTATGGGGTGCCGACCTACCCTCCGGTCTATCTCAACTGAATACGGGGACTATTTCACCCCCTACCGCTAGCATATAATATCATATCATAATCATGTTGTTAGACATATCTGGGGTGTCCGACCTACCCATTGGTCCTAGCGGCCGAATCGGGGACTAGTCCCCTCCTACAAATACTATCTTACATAACATAGCATACTAGCATACACATATACCAGGCACAAGCAACCCATATAATTATCACAAAGACAATCATCACAACTAAACATTTTCCAGTGGGCCGGCCTTGGTGCCTTAGACCCACTTCTACTAGAAGGTAACTCACCTCGATGTTGTGTAGTGTCTTAAATGTCCTCGGCGTGAAAGTCGACTCCCCTCGACTCCTCAATCCCTACATGTCAACCCTTCTAAGTTATCAATTCGAACATGCAACACAAACCAGGGTCAACTCAATTCCATTAAAGTCAACATTGGTCAAATTCAACATGCAGTTGACCTGACTCGCCGAGTTGGTCTACCAACTCATCGATTCCATACTCCTCTAACTCGAACCAATCCCCGTCTCTACTCGTCGAGTCTAGCAAGAACTCGACAAGTTCTTCTTTAATCATACCATAGGGGCCATCTTCATCCGACTCGCCGAGTTCAACCTTGAAGTCGTCGAGTTCATCTCCATCATAAGAATGTGTCCAGTCTATGACTCGCCGAGTTGTATGAACAACTCGTCGGGTCCATCTTCAAAGACTGGAAGATTTCCTTGGACTCGCCGAGTCTGCTCAAACACTCGTCGAGTCCCATGATTCCCACGTCTATAATCTCGTCCATCTTTGTTGACTCCTTCTCTAGACTCAACCAGTCCCTCAAAACAGCAAAGGTTGGAGAACCACTATCCGACTCGTCGAGTCCCAAGAACAACTCGCCGAGTCCACTATAGTCTATGTCCATAAACTCGATTTCTGTCAAGCTCATCTCATCCAAAGGGAAGATCTGACCTCCTAGGGTCGATATAGCACGTAAAGCCACGAACTTTACGTCCATGCATGGGTCTTTCAGCCCAAAAGGACTACAAATGATGTCTAAAAGATGCATGGGGCTCTCATGGTCATAAAGTTGGCACCTTTATGCCATGAGACCCCTCCAATGACCATGATCTGAAGTCAATACTCCCTATAACACTTCACAACCTGAAAATAGCTTAGAAAGCCCTAAATATACCCAAAATCCAAGCCCTAAGATGAATAAACACATGGAAGATCAAGGCAGGAGCTTTTTACCTTAAATGAGCTGGAAATGGAACACAATCTCTGGATCTCCAAGCTCCAACTTGAACTCCCAAGCTCTTTGCCCTTCTCAAGCTTCACAATCCACCAAAATGCACCAAAATGGCCTTAGGATACTCAAACAAGGCTAGGGTTTCGATATGATGTCTTCTGGGAGTATAAGGGACGATGGAGGCTGAGATAAGTTGTTTAAATAGGGTGCAAACCCTCAAATATAGGGTTTCACTCAAACATCACCTACTCGCCGAGTCGGTCTCCTGACTCGTCGAGTAGGCCACTTAAACTTTCTGCGAATCTCGACTCTACTCGACGAGTTGGGCCGCCAACTCGTCGAGTCCCAGAGGAAATACATGAAATTCTTGAATTTAAATACGTACCAGGAATCAGGTGCTACAATAACACTCATCAAACATCTCAATCATGGTGGTCTTAATAGACCCAAATACCTTCAGGATTACCTACCTAGTAGCCATGGTCAACTAGGTGGTGATCATCTCACGAATCATATCGTTGGTCAAACCTGGCCTCTCCGAGCCACCATTTCCATATCCAAAAGCTCTAGTGATCGCGATACTATAAAAAACCGGAAAATATCAATAAAACCACAATTAATACTATTACATCATTATAAGATCACTAAACCTTCAAGTTTCGTGACTTCCTTGATTTGCGTAAGGGCCATGTGCTTCCAGTAGTACGAGCTTATACTACCTTCCACACCTACCTGTATTTGTCTCAGAAGATCGTAACGGACCACCCGACAATAAAGCCTAATAACTAGGATAGGTATATATCCTATACTCCTTCTCTCGAGAGTGTCTAATCGTCCCTCAAGATAGCCTACCACAAACCATATTTACCTAGAAAACTTCCACTAACCCTGCAACCACTTGGGTATGCTAATCATACATAACATTGAATTCGAGAGACAGTTGAATACTTGATTCTACCCTAAGCCCACAACCAAACAAGGAATAGGAAATAAGGCTAAATAAAAAATTCTTATTTATCATCATAGAAATCAAAGAAAAATTTTCAATTTATCAAAACCAACCCAAAGAACATAATTGTTTACCAAATATTGTTTCCAAGAGCAATAATCAAATCGGAGCATCCCAAAATGTAACACCTTGTTTTTCGTTTAATTATTTAATAAAATATTATAAGTATAACTTCAATAAATACATAAAATTAATAATAATAAGAAGAATAAAATGATGGAGAGTGCTTACAATGAAGGTTATTAAATCTTAGGGGCTAAATAGAGGAATTTCAATACTTTAAATGTCAATTTTTCGGTCATAAGGGCCAAATAATTAATTATGGGAAAGTTGAGGGACCCTTTTTGTAAATTCTAAAATTTGTGGCTTGGGGCTACAAAAGTTATGAGATATTGTAGTTACTCTCAGCCCAATCATTATTACTTTCATCCCTATTTTCCTTTAGAGGCTACCTCCTTTATCCAAGTTTGAATAGTAGTCTGTAAGTCCAAGAAACAAGGAGCGTTTTGGAGTATGTGTGTGTGTATGTGCCTTGTGTGTTCGGTGTCGGTAGAAAAGAAGAGGGAAGGGGGAGCGGTTTTTGGTGGCTGAAAGATCAAGCAAGGAAGAGAAGATTCGATATAAAGGGGTGCTTGGTTGTGGTTTTTGATTTGCAAGGTAAATCACTTTGAATTCTTTCTTTCCTCTCTTCTTTTGTTCGAATTCTCCCTCATCCAAGAATCACCATGGCCACCGCACATGGCTGTCATCATCAACCACCCTTGGCCACCATGGTAGGGTGGAAATTGGTGGTGTGTTTTTGGAATAGAAAAGCTTTGTGCTTAGTGAAAACCAAACCCTAAATTCGTGCCTTTATTATTGTAGCAATGTACTTTGGTTTGCTTTGCAAAATTCTTGACATTGAGTCATGATTTCAACACCAATTGATCTTGTTCTCATACCACCTTATGGCCACTGTAAAATATTCATTTTCATCAAGATGATTCGTTTTTATAATGACTTAATGTGTTAATATATCAATTAACCCTTGAAAGTGAAAGCTGAGAATTAATGTAGAATTTCCTATTTTGCCTTTGTCTTGTAACACTCATAGAAAACTCATGGGACAGCATTTTAGGTAGAGACTAGTCCGTAATGAACTATTTTGCGAGGCAGTTTTGTAAAAATCACCAAAAATTGTAGACAAATCGTAAAAAGGTGTGCGAATACTAATTTTAAATATAAGGACCTAAATTTTTTTCATGTAAAACGATTTCTAAAAATAAGGTGCATAAGGAGGGAAATGCAGGTCCCGAACTGACCGTAACTTCTATGTAAAAATATGGAAAATTAACCCGTGAGCCATTTGTATTTTTTGGGTATCAAATAACCATAACCTAGTTATATTTTCCCTTTATTAGGAAGGTTGAAGTTGGACTTGGTGTAAAGGGTGTCTTGGGCTACTTGAAGAGTGTTTGAACATTGTAGGTGAGTTCCTCACTTCATAACTTTAGGGTATTAAATGTCTACTGTTAGGTCAGGTGGGACTATGAATTATATGATTGCTAGTTCCATAATAATTGCGGCATTAGTTATATTTGATATACTTATTTGTTATATGAAATTTATGTGAATGACATTTTGGGGCTCGATGGTTGAATACCAAGTCAAATCACTGAAGGCTTTGTACCAAGATAGACTAACTGAAGGCCATCGTGCCAAGTCAAGGGGACCGAAGGCGGAAACACCAAGTTCGTTGACTCGAAGGCTGAATATCGAGTCCTTATTTAGGATGTGTTCCTAAATAGACACGGGATGTATGATCTCGATGTTTATATGTTATATGGATGTTTTCATATTTGTTGATGGCATGGAATGTAGGAGTATAGTGTAATATTTCTATTGTTATGTTGTGTTGGAATGCACTAAGCTTCATGATTACCCTTTCCTTTATAAAACATTTATTATAGGTACATCAGATATGAATGAGGGTTTAGCTTGAATGTACACTGGCACGGTCGAAGATTGGTCCTTGTCACAGAATCTTGATATGGGATTTTAATAATATTAGTTTTCCGTGGTTGTTTTGAATTATAAATGGATTAATATTGTCGGTAGTATGTTTTGATTTGAAATATTATTTGAATACTTGAAACTTAACAGTTTTGGGTAATTAATAGATTTAGTGATTTTTATTATAAATATAAATGTTTTCAAAAGTTTAAATTTATTGTAATTTTGGGACGTTACACAAAAATCCAAAATCATAAAAATCAAGAGGATGTGCAGGATCACTCATTCGCTTTTCCACCATCATCTGAAGTACCTGAAACAATAAACTGAAATTGTAAGCCAATTCTTATCGAGTTCCCCGAAGGTACCACACACAACCAAACAGATAACAACATGCATGTCACACCCCTCGGTCGAGGCGGCAGAACATGTCGGGTTGCGCGACTTAGTTCATGAATCACAATCGAATTGAATATGCATCACAAGTTACAACAATAACAACACAACAATTACATTCCACTTTAAGGTTCAAATATATGCTTCATACAAATAATAATCGTAAGTACTCGAATTTTCCTTAACAAACAGGCTGATATAACAATCACTAAAGGAAACTAGATTGCCCGAAATCCATGAACACTTCTTCTGCTAAAACTATTTTAATGATATACTAAGAATACATGTAGTTTAAGAGTCAACAATATTGGTGAGAGTTATAGGTTTTCTGCTAACCGGAGTAATATACTTTTTTTTAATGTCTGAAAAGTATTTCTTTTGTAGTTAAAACCATGTATAAAAACGTTTGATAAAAGAGAAATTATAAATAAATCCATGCTTAAAGTGTTTGATAAAGAGAGAAAACATAAGTAAGTCCATACTTACAGTGTTTGATAAATAGATAAATCAAAGCAAATCCATACTTCAAATGCTTGATAAATATAGAAACTTAATCCGTCGTTTCTAGGTAAAGAGATCCAGTTAATGCATATAGTTAGTCCTCTAACCAAGCTATGTGACTAAAGTACCCCTACAACGCTTCATTGGATGTAGTATAAATGAATAATATATTTATCACCCACTTCTACTGATCGGTCGAGGTTGTAGCTAGCAACCATAGGTGGGGGTGTCAACCCGTATATATATATATATATATATATATATATATATATATATATATATATATATATATATATATATATATATATATATATATATATATATATATCTCAACTCTGAAGATTAACGGTTATAGTGGTGTGGGTATCCTAAGTAATTTTGCATTTAGGTAATGAATAATGTCTCACTAATAAGGCCCTTAACTAAGGTTTATCATGAACAACCGAGTACAGTCAATAAGAAAATTCATAAAAGTGTATAATACTCGCTCAAATAAGTGGGAAATGTCATGGTAATCTACAAAAGTACATAAATTATTTCAAGATATGAGTTTGATAACTCGTGTGTGTGTGTATATATATATATATATATATATATATATATATATATATATATATATATATATATATATATATATATATATATATATATATATATATACACATATATATATGAATGATGGGAACTTCAAATACTACGAATGTGGTAACCTTTTATGACATATGTTTTAAAACATACTTTGCCATAAAATCATAATATTTTTGTAGTAGGATAATATGTTGTCTTGACTAGTTGTATTATTTAAAAAGAACAATAATGTACATACATAAAAAGTATTTTTCACTAGTTTATCTGTAAATGAAGTGATATTTAAAAAAATAACATTTATAAACTAGTTTTGAAATTGGTAAGTGTTTGTCATGAACAATAAATATATATAGCACATGTATTCTCCCCCAAAACATAAAAGTATTAAAAAGGGACTGTAAACACTCACCTTAAATGCATAAATTCGAGAACTAAGTGTGACGTGAGAAACCGCAATGTGTCGCTCATTGCGTTCAAAATAAAGCACATATATTTTTTTTGTTACCTAATTAACGAAAGGGGTAGTTTAGTTATTATTTAACAAGCATGGGGTGGTTTTGCTAAAATAACTAATTGTAGGGACGAATTTGCTAAATTAATTGAACAAAGGGACTGATTTTGTAATTTCAAAGCAGGGGCTATAGTGTATATTTTACCCAAAGTTTGGGGTTCAGGACCAAATTTGTTAACATTTCTCCATGGAAGGTTAAAACAATTAATTTGAAATGAGAGTTTGATAGGGAGGGGCTATTTTGTAAAATCCTTATAACTATGGGTTTGATTTTAAATAAAATTAAATGAGGTTTGTATAATGTTTTCTCCCTCCTGACTTCGTTTACACGCAGTGGAACACAAAGAAAAAGAACGAGACCAATGAAGAAACTTGGGGTATCTCGGCCCTAGTTGCTTCGAATGAAGGAACAAAAGAAAGATAATGATGGTGGTTGATACCTACTGCAACAGCAAGGCAGTGGGTGGTGGCTGATGGTGGAAGATAATGACGGTAGCAAAAGGAGGTGGTGGCATCGGCTGGTGATGGCGGAGCTGCGATGGAAGTGGGGGGCTCTGCCGCTTCCTCTCTCTTATGTTAGGTGGCTTAACGAGGAACATGTGGAAGGCAGTAGCGGCGTCGGGGTGTTTGATGGTGGTGGGTCACGACAAGTGGATGCAGAGGAGCTACCACAGTTGGCCGGCTGTGGTGGCGCTCTTCGCCAGAGAGAGAGAGAGAGAGAGAGAGAGAGAGAGAGAGAGATAGAGAGAGAGAGATAGAGAGAAAGAGAGAGATAGAGAGAGAGAGAGAGAGATGAAAGGGAGGGAGGAGGGTGTGTTTGGGTTGTTGTTGATTGGTTAAAATGGTGAGGAAAGGTGGTTTTTGGGTGGTTTTCAGTGGTCACAACAACAACACCACCATCCCCGCAGTGGTGGTTGTTCTCTGTAGATAAGGGAAGAAGGAAAATGGAAATTATGAAGGGAGAGTAACAGCACAGTGGTGGTTTTATGGTGGGTGAGGGACGCATTGAGGAACTAGAACGGACGTCAAGACGGCTATCGATCCTTCTTTTCTTTTTCTGGTGAGCTGAGAACGTGAGAGAGAATAGGAGTTAGAAAGTTTAAGAGAGAAAGAGAGAGGTATATGGTGAGGAAAGTGAATAAATAAAACAGTGATGTTAACCTAACAATGGTCAAAGGTAGCCTATGCATGCATGTAACACATGTGTATCTGCCCACTTGGAGTCCCCATTTTTTCCACACATAAGAAATCTCGATTTACGAGCTAATCGATTCAGACCTCTTAAAAATATATCAAAAGTATATGGTGAATGGTTTCCTCGTGATGATTCCAAAAATGCAAACAGATTTCAAATCCGATGTACAGATCTCCATGAAATGGCGTTCGAAGTTTCGCGTCAACCGGGTTCCGATTCGTTAGTTTTTGCGAATCTGATATTACTCCGGGTTAAAAATATTGGAATAGTAAAATCCAATACTTGACTGAAACCTGAGTTCAGAAATGTGTTCAAAATTAATTTACGATATGTGTAGCCACCTTAAACTGAGCAATGTAGTGTCTTGTACCGGGTAAAAATTAGGTATATACGTGCTAAAAAACTTAAAACATGCATAACTTTCTCAATAGATCTCCGTTTTGGACGTTCTTTATGTCCACATAATCCTGAGAACATGTTCTATCCAATTTTATCATCCATGGCCCCCATGTAGGTCAAATGCGAATACTAGATTTTTAGGGCATTAGATCTCACCAATTTTTGAGTTGTTTCCTGTTTGATGACAATGGTCAACTTTTCGAGCGTTTTGAGGTATCCTGAAGGCGCTTATGAGTAACATGATCTTATTTGTACTTAAAATCATCAAGGTACTATGGCGTAGGTCTTACAATGGTGTGGTTCATGGTGAACTAACTGTTTACAGATTTAGACCTAAATTCCAGGATGTCACATTACCTCCCCGTTAAAGGAATTTTGTCCTGAAATTATTTCGCTTCTACTACTATTTTGTTCCATTAGTGGAGGGAGTACCGCTGTACAATTGAGGGTACTTCTTCTTCATCTGATCTTTGTGTTCACAAGTAAACTTCATTCCTCTGCGAAAGTTCTATCGGATTTTTACTATAGGTATGCAGTTTTTTTTAGGCGTTTGATTTCTCGATCCATGATCCCTATCGGTTTTTCCACAAGTGAAGTTTAGTACTGACCTTGATCTCATCGAGAGGAATGATAAGATTCTCATCAGTGAGACACTTCTTGAGGTTACACACATGAAAAGTATCGTAAACATTTCTAAGTTCTTGAGGTAACTTAAGTTTGTAAACTACCGGACTAACCCTTGCTGGGATTTCAAAAGGTCTGATGTATAGGGGATTCAACTAACCTCGTTTTCCAAATCTAATGATGCCCTTCCATGGCGCGGCCTTTAGCAGGACACGATTTCCTACTTTGAAGTCATAGCTTTTATGTCGACTACATGCAAGCTTTAATCATTCCTTTATCTGAACAATATTCTCCATTGTTTCGTGAATGGTCTCAAGACCAGTAAGTAGGGTATCTCTAGCAGGTTTTCTAGCCAGTTGGATATCACCAAATTCTGCCCAACATAATGGGGAATGACATTTACGCCCATACAAGGCCTCGAATGGGGGAGCATGTATGGTGGTGTGATAACTGTTGTTATACGAAAATTCGACTAGTAGTCAATTACTATCCCATGCATTACCGAATTCTATCACTCAGGCGTGGAGCATGTCTCCCAGAGTTTGTATCGTCATTTCACCTTTTCCATCCATTTAAGGATGATATGTAGGACTCATGTCTAGTTTGGTTCCTATGGACCTCTACAACAATTCCTAAAATCTAGCGGTGAATCTACTATCTCGGTTCGAGATAATAGATATTGGCACAACTTGTAGTCTGACTATTTCCTTGAGATGAGCCCTGGGAGTTTCTTTATCTTGTCGGTTTCTTTGACGGCTAAGAAATGGGCATGCTTCATTTAACGGTCAACCACTATCCAAATGGTGTCATACCTGCTCGAAGATTTCAGAAACTTCGTTATGAAGCGCATGGCTATTTGTTCCCATTTCCATTCTGAAATCGATGGTTTTTGTAGTAGACCAGATTGCTTCTGGTACTATGCTTTGACTTTGGAGCAAGTCAAGAATTTTCTGACATATGTGGCAATCTCTGCTGTAACATCCTAAAAATAACACCATAAAATTTTTGTTTTAAAATTAATAAACCGTTAAATCATATCAATTTCACAAAACCATGGTAATCAAGTTTTATAAATACATCTTCATTATAAGAGTAAATCACAAAATGTGGAAACAAATGGTGTGTGCTCTTCAATCATCCCGAGCTCTTCCCTTTAAAAATAGAAGTACCTGAGACATAAACTGAAAACCGTAAGCATAAAGCTTAGTGAGTTCCCCAAAATACACACATACCATACATACATAAATAAAAACATAATGGGCCCCGCCCGACATATAGTGTCACACCCCCGAACCGGGACGACGGAAACGTGCGGGGGCTGGTGACTTCATTTTGAAATATCATAACAATTCAATATGAAAGAAACATAGCAACCATCATCATCATACATTACGATATCAACATACATAGTGTACATCATTGTGTTTGTTTATGAATTACATCCAAATACATAATGTATGATAAATCAACAAAAATGTATCAAATATCCAAAAGTCCATAGCTGCCAAACTGCTTAGTGTGTTCCTGAGAATACAAGTCGTTTTGAAAAGCGTCAACATAGAATGTTGGTGAGTTCATAAGTATGTTTGTATGAAAACTTTGTAATAGTTTGTAAACCTCCAGAAAATCCAATATTTTCTTGTAAAAATAGTTTGTGAGTCTCGTTTTAAATCATGTATAATTGCATATGTATTCTTTGTTTATCTTGTTTGAAAATGTATAGACAGTGATTCCTAGAAAATCCTGTATTTTCTGTTTTATGTGAAATTGTGGTCTTAAACCCCAATACCGGAGAGATATGGCTAGTTACAAAATAGTTGACACAATGTTTGTACTTTGTAAAAATGAGTGGTGTATATAACCATACTAATATGATGGAGTGCCTGACTTGACGTTCTTCAAGCGTCGGTTTCTGAGAAGATGTTTGTCATCCTAGACTGGCCTGTCTAGCTGTAGTGAGCAGCGCAGGTGTGGGATGTCATCCCTGTATAGATCTATACACAAACTCTCGTTCTTCCTGCAGGAGACTCTGGTTATAACTCCAGGACTTACGTTGTACACTAAGTGGGTACCAGTGAAGGAGCGTCTCACAAGGGTCTTAACAAAATTAACGCGAATATTCATTATTTAACGTTATAAATAATGATACTAGTGTATATTTTGACTACAAACCATAGGTGATAAAAATATAATCGTTTTTACCGAAAGAGTCAAAATATCAAATTGTTACTATTGTTGTCACTAAATGCCCAATTTTTACCGAAATTATTATAAGAGGCCCATTTTTATTAAAATATTCATAAATCGCCCAATATTATTCAAAATGTCAATAATGTCCCATTATTACCAAGAATGTCGAAAAATGTCTCATTTTTACTAAAGTTGTCAAAAATAACCCATTTTTACAAAAATATTCATTTAAGGCCCATTTTTAGTAAAATGCTCAAAAATGGCCCAATTTATCAAAAAGCCCATTTTCGGCCCTTTTATGTTAAAATTGTTCAATAAAGGCCCAAGGTTTTCAAAATGTCCAAAAATGATCCATATTTACTAAAAAGGCCCATTTTCGGCCCATTTTTACTAAAATATTCATAAATGGCCCAATATTATTCAAAATGTCAATAATAGCCCGCTATTACCAAGAATGTCGAAAATGGCCCATTCTTACTAAAGTTGTCAAAAATAACCCATTTTTACAAAAATATTCATTTAAGGCCCATTTTTACTAAAATGCTCAAAAATGGCCCAAGTTTATCAAAAAGCCCATTTTCGGCCCTTTTATGTTAAAACGTTCAATACAGGCCTAATTTTTTCAAAATGTTCAAAAATGATCTGTATTTACTAAAAAGGCCCATTTTCGGCCCTTTTTACGAAAATGGTCAAAATGGTCCTTGGTAGTTTTTATGGCCGTGAATGGCCCTTGTTAATGAAAATCTTCCATAACTTTTTCCATGTTTTCTTGTCAAAAATTTGTTTAATATAATTTTTGGACTATTTCTTGTGATATTTACCATGCATTAAGTAAAATACATTTCATTTAGGAATTAGTCTTAAGTTTTAACAACTTAACTAGTTAACTAAGTCCAACCAGTTGAGACTTAAGCAAAATCTCAAGTTCTTGGACTCTTAGCATGGATTTCACAATATTTAACACATATAACATACAACACATGCACATGCAAGCAAATATACAAGGATTTACACAAGACTTTGACTTGTATCCTCCCACAAATAAAAAAAACTCGAAAATAGGGGTATGAAGCTCACCTTAGGGCTTTTTCGGTTTGAAGAGGAAGATGGAAGGAAGTTTTCGGCCTAGAGTGCTTCCATGAGGAGGTTTACGAAGTTGAGGTAGTTTCAAGTTAGTGATCTTTGAAGAGGAAGCCTTGAAAACACACCCACTTCACATGATTTTTGAAGAGAGGAAGAGAGTGTTCTTTGTATTTTTAGAAAGAGAGAGATGAGAGGATTATGTAATAGAGGGAGAGTTGAAAATGCAATGAGGTGAGGATGGTAGTGGTGAGTTCGGCCGCAAATAGAGGAAGGGGGGAGAGAGAGAGAAATTTTTGCACGATGGTTAATATTTCCCTGCATGGAAGTATGAGTTGCAATTATCTTGGTTACATGCTAAGTATTAATGAGGTGTCATCTACATGAACCACCATTCTTTTTTTTGTATATATATATATATATATATATATATATATATATATATATATATATATATATATATATATATATATATATATATATATATATATATATATATAACCGATCGACCCAATGGAGAAAAGAGAAAAAGGAGGTTTTTGGGCTGGAAGGGTAACCGAGAGCACATTGGGCCCAAAATGTTTCCTAATAGAGGTATTCAGCCCATTAAGCTTTGAAATAATTCTTCACGGCCCAATAAGTGCCAATAAGGGTCTTCTGGCCCAAAACTATCGTTTTTAAGAATTTTCTGCCCAAATATGGGTTATCGTCCCATTATAAAGTTAAGTAGGGCTTTTGGCCCAAGAAGGGCCCAATAAGGAGGTCTAGGTCCATTATAAGGTTTGGAACGAGAAGGCTTGGGTTAAGGCCCAAAGTTGAGCGATCGTGGCTTATTCGGTTAGATTTTGGGCTTGCCAGAGAAAGTTTTGACTTGGAATACAATTCTGGATGCATAAACTTGTATAATATTGAAATTAATTTATAATACACATAACGTTACATAAAGGAATTATCTTGCACATTGATAGGACACCTAGCCCTAAAATGCTAGTTGTGACATCATCCCCCCATTAGAGGGAATTTCGTCCTGATCCTCGCATTCCCATGTGAATTCAGGTCTGCGTTTGGCACTCCATCGAATCTTCACAATTGGAATACGGCTTTGTTTTGTTCGTTCACTTCTCTATCAATGATTTCGACTGTTTCCCCCATTCACCTCAATTTTGCCAAGTGGTACCACAAGGGTTTTGTCAGCCAAGCATTTTATCAAGTTTGACACGTGAAAGACGAGATGTATTTAGCTGAATTCAGGCGGTAGCCGGAGTTTATAAGTCATTGGACCAACCCAAAGTAAGGTTTTCAATGGTCCAGTGTATCTCGGGTTTAATCTCCTACGCCTTCCCAAAGCGCATTATCTCTTTCCAGGTGGGGACTTTTAGTAATGTACGACTAATGATTTGGGATTCCAAGGGCTTCTGTCGCTTACTTGAGTAGTTCTTTTGTCATATTCTAGATGCATCTAGTCATGCTCGAGTTTAGGAGATCTCTTCGGCTGTCTCCCTGGTGTTTTCGAGGCCAGTGACGGTGTCATCGGGTACTTGCCCTTTGGCTATTTGGGTGTTAGTCATCTCACCCCAACACGGAGGTATTATGCCTTTGCGTCTTATATGGTGAAGTGAATGGATGGTCATGGTTAATGAGGATCGTGTACTTGACGCCCCAAAAGTAGTGTTTCTAACCTAAAGGCAAACACTATTGTCACTAAAGTTAGGGTCGCATGATGTAATGGGTCTTATAATTCTTAGGTTGTCTTGGTAGTTTCATACTACGGGATTCTGAACTATTGGGAGGTCGATATTTGCTTGTTTCTAAGGGTGAGTCGACTAAGTATTCGATTCGAGACAGGAGATATCGATCCTTGAGAATAGGTTCGTTCGAATCTTAGTAGTTACTGGTCCTATGGACAATTAGCATTTCCTCTTTTTGAGTCGGATGGGCGTTCTTTGAGGTTCAAGCCTTGGTCTGATAACTCACATACTTACTGGGTCGTTCTATCGACCGGATACCTTCGGTGTTCAGTTGGTATTAAGTGTCCTTGGTGGTCTGGCTATGGAAATGGCTCCATGAGTTGAGTTGATTTCCGAAATCAACTTTCCACGTATGTGATATTTCCAAAAGAGCTTCGAGAACATCTCGGGGAATTCTGGGGTTCCCTTGAGGTCTTTTTGCTTCTTGTTTCCAAATTCTATTGTGGCTAGGAGGAGCGCGGTATTTCTTACATGGGTACCTAAGAGTCTAAATGCTAAGGATGATTCGGGGATTTATTAGATGTAAGGGTTTCGTTAAGGCGAAAGGTCTCTTTGTGGTACATGAATTTCATAGGGTGAGAATCAAGCCAGCCCATGTCAAATGACGTTGTGGGGCTCCTTGTTGTAATAGATGTTGGATTGATTTGAAAGGAATGGTTGTTTGGAATGATAGTGTGTTCTATGTATATGTTTTTAATGTTACGGGTTTCGTCCCTGTTATCACAACTGTGAACGTTTTGCACCCCGCTTAGCGAGTATTAGCAGTATAAGTGATTCAAGTATTAGTGATGAAATTTGATAGTATGGTCCCCACCATGCCCCTCTGTAATTGCTTGGTGGATACAAGTCATGTATAATTAAGATTAGTAAGGTCGTTGACTGCGGGACTCTGCCCTAAATCCGCAACCAAACAAGGAACATGAAATAAGGCCGAATCATACACTCGAAGCCCTTAGAATCTCAATTATATATGACCCTAATGTATACATTAAGCCATCATAGCTCACCTGTAAGGACTCTTAGTTTTATATGGATGGTATGTTTCGTTCGGATGAGAGAGTAATTTATAATTATTGACTACAACGTTTAGATATCTTTATTTGGAAAAATGTACTGCTGCTCACAGATGATTTCGGGAGGGTCTCTCCTATAGTGATTGTCAGCACCTTTCCCTCCCCGTCAGAGATCCTTGTCATTGGACAGTCTCTCCTGAAGTGTCCAGATTCATCACACTCGTAATAGCTCGAGTTTATACTAATGTTGGGGGTCTAGGAGATGAGCCGTACCGGTGCCCTGCAGAAGTGGGTAGTGTTCCCCTTCTGTTGGATTAGTGTCTAAGTCCATAACTATATTTGGTATATACTTGAACCGACCCGACATGGTCCGTTTGGGTTGCATGGCATCGGAACAATTTGGATAGACCTTTTGTGAGAAGAGGATATTTGTGACATATTAATATATTATAAGTTCTAATATATTAATATGAAATCATATTATTTAATTAGTATTGATCAAGAATTAATTTGAAATTAATTTCGTGATCAAAAGAGACTAATTAAATATATGGAGATTGATTGTGTAACTCATTCATTCTTATATATGTGGGTTTATGAACCATGATTCCTTACGTTGGGTTTAACCCATGTAGTGACCCATTGATACTCCACGGAGGTTAAAACCAATGGAGTATAAGGAATGGGTAAATTCATGGGTTACATGGTGTAACCCTAATGTGCACACTATATAAAGACCCCATTGGTTGGTGAAATTGGCACTAAGGCATACACAAGAGGGCAAGCCGATTTCTAGAGTGAAGTATCTCTTCTCATGGTTATTCCAAGTTAATTTTGATGTTGTGTGAACCATTTGAGGTGTCACACTTGGGGCACTAGGCTCTTGAGCTCCATGGAATCAAGCTACAACAAAGAGGTATGTAATTCTACTAGTTTTTATATTACATGTTGTTCATATTATGCTAGTTAGGATAATACCTTGATAATTGATATTTGCATGTATAATAGAGAAAACATAGATCCAAGGTATTTAGGGTTGCATGTACACCATAGCAGTGTTAGAATGATCAAAACCCAACAGTGGTATCAGATCCTAGGCTTGTTTTCAAGTTATACATGCTGAAATAGCTTAAAAATCGAAAATTCTGGCTTCCTGGGCACTGGACTCACCGAGTCCACTGATGGACTCGCCGAGTCCATGAAGAAATTCATCCTACTCTTCCAGTAGGTTCATACACTCGACGAGTAGAACCCCTGACAGCATATTTTCAACCTTTTTAAGGCTGGATTTGGTCTAGAATCATTACCTTAAACTGTTTTGGACTTATAAAACTTGTTTTTGATGTGGTAATGATTATGGTAAACCAATTTCAAGGTTGTTATCAAAATTTCAAGTTTTATGTGTTTTTTATGTAATTCTTGAAATTGTTGATATGATTGTTCATGCTTATGAGTTTTGATAGATCATAGGAATTATGTGTAAATTGCTTGTTAGTGTAATTCTTGATCTTAATGACATTGTATGGACTCCATAACTTGTCCTCAAGTTATGGATTACCAAAAGTTTTTTTGTGTTACCTTGTTTTATGAGTTAATCTAGATTAATGGAAAAATTATGTGTTAGTTGTTTTCAATCCAAATTGATCTAAAAGTAGTTTATAAAATGTGTTTTTGTAACTTGTCCTCAAGTTATATGAAAAGTCACATTTATGAATCTTAAAACTCATAAAAGTGCCATAGGTTACACAAATGAAGAGTCATCTTTGTCATAAATAGTTTTACGAACTCCATAACTTGTCCTCAAGTTATGGATGTTCAAGAGTCTCTTCATTAAAGTCTTTAAAACTTTAATTAAACTCATAAGTTATGAAAATCCAAGAGTTTTGAATAGTTTCAATACTTGCCCTCAAGTTTTGGAATTTGTAAAGTTTACCCCTTATGTATACTTTAATTCCAAATCAAACCCTAGAATTTTAAATGATTAAAAATCAACCCTTATACTATTATTATAATTTTAATTATATACATATGTATAAGATAAAGTCAATCTTACCGTTAGTATGCCTCATTCACGAAGCCAGTCTCTACGGGGGGGGGGGGGTATAAGGTTACTGCTTATAAAATGGCAGTTTAATGGGTGTCCACTCTCACCCACCGCTTCCTTGACTGGTGGAGGGTCGTTAGCCGAACGGGTAGGATAAGGACTATAATTCTCCCTTCATTAAATGTATAATGATAAATACTAAGTAACTAAACACTTATAGATTCCCAATCTTAGTTACTTAGGAAAATGTGAAATGGTGCTAACCCATGAAATTGCACTTTGCACCTTTGTTAAGTCGTTAGTGGAGCGTGGGTGGTTAACCGGCACACTAACATGGGACTGACAATGTGTGGCAAATGGTAACTTAATGTTTATCATAGATTGGTGGAGCGTGTGTGGTTAACCGGTGATGAATTAACGAATCGAGTAATGAATTAATCAGAGTATGAATTCAAGTAAGAATATGAGATTTGAACACAGGATGTAAATATGATCTTGTTATGCTCTATTATGCTTTCGAATTCTTTACAAAGTATAGTAGACAAGTGTGTAAAAGTTTTTCTCTAACTCTAGTAAATAACCCTATTTATAGGGAACTGAAAGCATACAAAAAATATACTAAGGCATTGACTCTAAAGCTTCGAATAAAAGCGCCCTAGTAAAATACATTACAAAACATTCGAAGAGTCCAAAACATACTTCGACTAATTACAACAATTCGACCCTTACAATCTCCCCCTTTGTAATCATATTCGAAGTCTTGAATTTGTAAGAAGTGTGATGGAATACAGTAATACTCTTCGAATCTCCGGGTACTAGGAGATAATCTTCTTCAGCTCTTTCTTGTCACCTTCATTGTTCTTCTTGCAATGATTCATACGAACAATCAAGTTCATATATTGAGATGTTGAATATCTCTCAACTTCACTTGCTTGGAATAAGAACTGTTTAGACTTTCCCGCTTTGCCTTTTCCTGCGAAGACAATTCCATAAGGCTTCAGGCAAATTTCACCATCATCATACTTCTTCAATTCCGCCTGAGTCTTCGTAGGAGCCATCGGAGCTTTAATTTCCATTCCTTTGGCAGTAGCTAATTCAACATCTGTTAGTGCCAAGCACTCATAATAGTTTTCGATAAAAATCTTGATGTGAGCTACTCCAAGCTTGAATTCATCTGGTTCTGTGTTTTGAAGGTATGAGAATGATTTGTCTTTCAAAAGTAATGCAACTTGTATAAGATCATACAAATTCATTAATGGAAAATCTGCAACAGTGAATTCGCAAATATTTCCATTTGCCCTGGCAACCACATATTTAACATTTTGGACTGTGTTTTCGAAAACCACATCCTTTTTCATACTTATGATCTTCTTGATTTTTATTAAAGACCAAACTTCCTCAGGGGCTATTCCCTTCTGCTTTGAACTGAGGCATGATAAACATCATTTCGTTTATAGGAAAATCCAGCTGGCTTGCATCAGTATTTGTGACCAAATAACTCTGCTTTGGTTTCTTCTCGAATGTATACATGTGATTAAAAGCAAGCTTGGCCTCAATTATTTCGTAATTATAATGTTTGGCTGGATCATCTTTATCCATTCCCTTCGGATCACTAGCACGCTGAGTCATAATACTTTGAATAATCCTCAGTTTTTCAAGTTCAGCTTCTACTTCAGCCTTCTTTTCCTCTTTCGATTTTCCACTACAATTGATTTGCCTTTATCGTTCAAGGCTTGATTGTCAATTGTCTCTTTTGGTTTTGAACCACTCCCACCAGTCTCCGAAGATTTACCAATCACAATTCCTTTCGAAATTGGTCTTGCAACTGGCATTGTTGTTACAACAGTTGAAGTAACAAGTTCAGCAGAAACTATTACTGGTTTTGTTGTTGGGATTTTCGAAGAAAAGACTTTTCCCACAACTTTCGCATCTTCTCCACTAGTCTTCGACTCACTAGTTTTTCTTTCTCCCCCTTGCACCCCTGTGAAAACAGGCGGGGCAAACGTTGTTGGAAGAAGATTTGATATGCAAAAGAGAGGAGCAAGTTGTTTGTTGAGAATTGCTTCGAAGTGGACAAACTTTTGTGACAAAAATTCAGGTGTAATCAAGGAAGAAGACACTAGCCTGCAAGAAATTTCTTTTAACTCCTTGAGTAAAGTTATCACTTCCTCAAAGTGTGTACTTGCAGTTGATGAAATTTGAGTAAGTTGTGGACTCAAACTTTCATATAATTTGACAAATTTGGTGACAGCGTCACAAATTATATCAACCTTTTGATGTAATGATGCATAGTCGTGTTGAACAGTAGCTATTTCTCTTTTCATATCTTCACGAAGTTCGTGAATTCGCAAGTTTACATCCTCTCGAACTTTCTTCACATCTTGAATAAAAAGAACATGTCTTTCCTTTGCAACATTCTTCAACTCTCTCAGATCACCAGCAAATTTCGAATTTTGAGAATTGATTCGAATTTCATTGTTTTGATCATTGAGATCAACTTTCTCCAAAATTCGTGATTCAGAGTCTGTAAGCATTCCAGAGACTTTGCTCACAACTCTGGCTTCAAACATCTTCAACATCGAATCAATCTCCAGACTTGAAACAGATGAACCACCCCCCAGCTCAACATGGGATTGAAGTATCGAATTCAACTTCTGATTCAGGATTTTAAATTGTTTCATGGTCATCACCATATGATCAGGAAACTGTTCTTCGTCTTCATGAAATTCCAATTCATCAAACATACCACCAAACCCCTCATTATCAGTCTCTGTCTCTACAAAAACGGTTTCTTGAACAGGTGAAGTGGGTTTGGGTGGCTCAGTAGATTGAGAAGAAAAAATAAAAGTAAAGGGTTGATCAAGAATGTGTTCGAATGTTGGGGAATCTGTTGTTGAAGTAAGAGGAGTAGAAGATAATGGTAAAGAAACAATACTTGCAAAAGGAGCGGAAGTAGATGGACCTGTAGCTTCATTTTTCGAACCTCCTTCACCCATATTGACATTTACATTCGTATCAGATATGTGTGTAGGGATGCCTGAAGTTCGAACCTCCTCATGAACTGATTTGGCAATCGAATCTTCGGGTGGTATGACAACTGTCTTCTCAGGAGTGAAACTTTCTGTGATAAGAGTAAACTCTGGAGTTTCTGGAATTCTTTCACTATCATCTTCTGTTGACTCAGTAGAGATTACAAGTTTTCGAGTCTTCTTCTTCTTTTTCTTTGACAAATGCTTTGCTATATCTTCAGCCCTTCGTTTCTTGGACACCGGTGAAACAGGTGCGGGCACTTCCCTAATAAAAACGCCTTGATGAGTGATTTGAGGTTTTCGAATCACTTGTTGTGTGGGAGACTTGCGTTTATGGGTTGACTTCATTTTAATTCTTCGAAACATTCCAGTCTTCGAAGGAATGATAACATTTTCTTGGGTTTCTTCAAGAATAGGTTCAATCACTTGAGTCTCAGCAACAGACACTACATCAGTTTCAGGCTTCTTCTTTAGAGATTTCGAAGATTTTGACTCAGTTTCATTCTTCTTCGTCTTCTTGGATTTCGCATCATCTCTATCCAAGAATATGCCAGTTTTGATTAAGAATCAATAGTCATCAAATATGCCACCAATACAGAGTTCGAAGGATCAACTCTTTTAAGCATATCATCTGGAATACGAGCAACTGATGGAAAAACTTCAGCACTATCTGTGACATCCTTCAGATAGTGGTATGATTGAAAAACTGCTTTGTCTTGATCATTGGGTACCAAAATCCCTTCCCTATTGTAAAAGTGTTGCAAAATCAAACTCCAATATCTTGCACACGAAATAGCATGAATAGCATTCGTGTGTTCGACACCCTTTTGGAATTCCTTCCACAACTGTGTAGAATAATCTACTTGAAGATCATAGTAGATGCCAGCAACCATGGCATAAACCTCCATTCTTCCTTTATCAAGGCCAGCTGATCTCCCAGTCAAACATCGTAAAAAAAATACCAAATAAGAAATTCCAGATTCGTGGAAGTCCAGATTTCTTAAAATCACTAATCTTGGACAATGGTGGCTGATATCCCATCTCATTAAACATGTGAACGATTTGTGGAAAAGTAAATCAAACATATGGAGGCGAATTCGGAATATCAAGAATTTGGCAAAATAGTTTCTTGGTTAGCCCGACCTTTTTGTCGTTCACCAGATGAAAAGTAATCGTATCAGATGCTTTGTTGTATGTCGCAGTTGATCCTGCTTGAGAAAGCCAGGACAATGGAACAGAGAAAGAGTTGAACATCGCTTTAGCCAAAACCGAGTTCTTCAAAGCAACTATGAGCATCTTTAATTCTTCCGGGTACTGAGAAACTTCACCCTCCAAGTAGTAGTTTGTTGCTTGAATCTTCATTATTGGTAATGAAGAGGCATCTTCAGTGGTATGAGAATCAACATGAGCAGAAGTCGCCATTGTTAGGGTTTGAAGATGATGATGAACAGAGAATTTTGGGAAATTTGCTTTTTGATCGCGTAAACTGACAATGAACACCTGGAATTCCCTTTTATACGTAACCTTTAGATTTGAATTTGAAGCGGGATATGTATTTAATGATATCCGACATGGCACCTTGAAAATCAGACCATTACTGCGTAAAAGTAGCCATGTGTCAAAAAGTAGCTGTCACATCGCCTTGAAAAACGGACAGAATACCATACGTCATTTATAATCAGCCTGTGTTGTAATCCCCAAGAAAATTCTAACCGTCAGAACCCTTCGAATGGAAGCAAGGCTCTTTCACTTTTGGGATGAAAAGCGAAGTCATCCGCCAGAAGTTCGAAATCATCAGCCTGAGTTGGTATTACTCAGAACCTCAAGGATTTCGTGAGTGCTGTGTTCCAAAGAATAGAGACGTGAAACAAATATAAGAAAAATATGGGACATTGTGATGTCAAACCATTGACATAAAAGCAGATGAAATCCCGAGCAAAGATTACTTCATTAATCATTAAGAAAAATGATCAATAGCTTGTGTGGGTTCCCGTGAATTATAATCGAATACTTGTTGATAAGTATCAAAGGGATTCTTTTATAATGCTTCGTGGATGGTTCAAAATTTCGTTACATGTCATCCTAAACATAAGGTGAGAAATTGTAACAGAAATTACTTGTTTGACCAGTGTAGTCAGTGACAAGTTGGCGTTGAAAAATTTTGAAATGACTAGGACATTCGAATGAAACTTACACGGAAATCATATTCAAGAAAAAAATTGGTGTTCTGGATCTTGTTGGGTAACAAACACCGTGGGTTTCGAATGTTTGATCAAGACCACTCATTCGAAATGAATATGATTTGGAGTTTCGAATTTTGGTACAGAAACAAAAGTTTCGTGAAAATCTGGAACTTAGTTCCCCATCAATTCCTTAAAAAAATAATGAAAATTGGGTTCACTTTCATCACGGTTTCATGATGTCAAATCATAAACACAGAGTTTTGATATATCTAAGTCTCGATGGGTTTGATCAGAGACCTCTCAGACATATGTCTTCGTGTGTGATCGTGTAAGAACTTTATGGATGAAAAAGATTGATGTAAGACATGAAAAGTACCTCTGTTATGTTTGGACCAAACAGTAAACTCTTAACTCATTTTGAGAAGAGTAAGGTAGCTCAGAGACTAATGTGAATATAAGCCTAATTGGGAAGAAATCTTCGTATGAATAATTTCATTCAGGCTTTCGTACACACACATTGAGTCATGGAGGCTTTGGTCAACATACAACAGCATGCTTCTAGGGACATCCTAACTAGTTCGAATGATGAAAAATTTCTCGATTCATACGAAAAATGTACCTTACCCGAGTACTGCAAGCATAATCTCCTCTGTATCTTCATGAGAATCTGCAACAAAATACTAAAAAGAAATAAGAATCAAAATATTTTTGATGTTTTGATTTTTCAAAAATAAAGACAGAACAAACGAAAATCTTTTTGAATTTTTGAATTTTTTGAAAATTAAATGACAAAATAAACGAAAATCTTTTTGGATTTTTGAATTTTCCGAAAATTAAATGACAAAACAAACGAAAATCTTTTTGAATTTTTGAATTTTTCGAAAAGTAAATGACAAAATAAACGAAAATCTTTTTGGATTTTTGAATTTTCCGAAAATTAAATGACAAAACAAACGAAAATCTTTTTGGATTTTTGAATTTTCGAAAATTGAAATAGTACTTGATGCAAATATGCAAAATTTTATCATTCCCTTATAAGTAACAAATGTACGAATTCGAAGGGGTCGAAGCGTTGACTATGAACAGTAACAGCTGAATCAACCCTTAAAGTAAGTAACAAATGTGCGAATTCGAAGGGGTCGAAGCGTTGACTATGAACAGTAATCTCTGAATGATGAATGACTTTGCCTTGTCTTTTATTAAGCGCCTCTAATTCATTCCTTATCGTGCATCATTCTTCTTTTTCGCATGGAATAGAATTTCCATCGATCATTCCAAGTCCCTCTATAAATCTCACAAGAGATTATTCATCTAAAGGTTTCGTGAAAATATCAGCTAACTGATTAGTTGTTTTCACGAAATGTACTTCAATATTTCCATCATCCACGTGATCTTTGATAAAATGATAACGAAGAGCTATACGTTTAGTCTTCGAATGCTGCACAGGATTATGACAAATTCTTATTGCACTTTGAGAATCACAATATAATGGAATCTTTTTCATATTTATTGCATAATCACGCAATTGACTTTGGATCCATATTATTTGTGAAGTGCAAGCAGCACCAGCCACATATTCTGCTTCAGCTATTGAAATTGATACGCATGTTTGCTTTTTCGACTGCCAGCTTACCAATTTGCCATCAAGAAATTGACATCCACCACTTGTGCTTTTTCGATCAATATTACAACCACCCAAGTCTGCATCCGAATACGCTTGTATAAAGAACCCAGTTTTCAAAGGATACCACAATCCTAACGAAATTGTTCCTTTAAGATAACGACAGATATTCTTTACAGCAGTGAGATGTGGTTCTCGTGCATTAGACTGATACCTAGCACAATTACACACAGAAAACATGATATCAGGTCTACTAGCTGTAAGATAAAGTAATGAACCAATCATGGTCCTATATAAAGTTATGTCAACAGCAGGTTTATCTAACGAAGGTGTAAGCTTTATGCCCGTTGCCATTGGAACTCGTAACTCCGTGCTATTCGTCAATCCAAACTTTTCCAACAGATTCTTTGTATATTTTTCTTGATTAATAAAAATTCCTTTTCTGTTTTGACGAATATTCAAACCAAGAAAATTATTGATTTTTTCCATCATGCTCATTTCGAATTTACTCTTCATCAAATCTTCGAATTCTCTAGACAAAGCAGGGTCAGTTGAGCCAAAAATAATATCATCAACATAAATTTGAACAAGCATTAGATGATTCCCCACTTTCTTTCGAAATAATGTGGGATCAACTGATCCTTGTTTAAATTTAGATTGTTTCAAAAATGAGGTAAGAGTTGCATACCATGCTCGTGGTGCTTGTTTCAAACCATAAACTGCCTTATCTAAAATATAAACATGATTTGGAAATTCTTCGTTAATAAAACCTGGGGGTTGTTCCACGTAAACAGTTTCTTCAAGCTCTCCATTTAGAAATGCACACTTCACGTCCATTTGATAAACATCAAAATCTTTGTGAGCTGCATAAGCCAGAAATATATGAACCGCCTCGAGTCTTGCGACAGGGGCAAACGTTTCTTCATAGTCGATTCCTTCTTGTTGTGAATATCCTTTAACAACGAGTGTGGCTTTGTTTCGAACAATATTTCCATCTTTGTCGGTTTTATTTTTGAAAATCCATTTTAACCCGACAATCAAAACATTTTCACGTTTAGGTATTAACCTCCAAACCTTGTTTCGTTCAAATTCAGACAATTCAGATTGCATTGCAACAACCCAATCTGAGTGTTCCATTGCAATCTTAACTGTTTTTGGTACAATTTTAGACATGAAAACATTGAACATGCAAAATTCTTGATGAGTATTCAATACCTCATTCTTTGCACAAATTTGAGCTCTTGTTAAAACTCCCTCTTGTGGATTCCCAATTACTTGATCCTTCGGATGATCTTTTGTCCACTTTTCCATTGGCGGATATGCTGGATCAAATTCCAAAGGTGCATCTTCGTATATCTCATTGTTTTCTGAGCCTTCAATCGAACAAACATCATCAAAATCATTATTATTCTCAATGTTTTCTAAATTCTCCCTCTCAACATTATGCTCCCCCTCAACATCATCATTCATCCTTTCTTTCTCCCCCTCGAAAGAATGTTGTTCGTCATCTAATGTATTCGAATCCAAGTGTTCCTCCTCCACTGGATTGTTTTGCATACTTTCGCCTTTCTCTGGAAAGTTTGATGTTGAATCATCAGTAAGCTTTGTTAGTTCAGAGAGATAATTATGATTTGCATTTATTTCAGCATCAACAGCATGATCTGAAATTCCAAAAATTAAATCATAATCAATATCTAATGTTTGTGAGGATTCAGATTCATCTTGTATGTTTTTCATAATTGAATGATTTTCAAACTGAGATGTTGTTTGTTTAATGTAGTAATCATCAAATGTAAGATTAAAAGTTTCTTCAACTTTTTGTTTTTTTTATTCAACACACGATATGCAACTGAATTATGCGAATATCCCAAGAAAATCCCTTCATCTGCTTTTGCTTGAAATTTCGTAAGATTATCTTTGAGATTCATAATGAAGCACCTGCATCCGAAAACATGGAAAAATTTTACATTAGGTTTTCGATTGTTGAGAATTTCATATGGAGTAATGTTAAAACGACGATGAATGAACGATCTGTTTTGAGTGAAACATGCGGTTGATACTGCTTCAGCCCAAAGATATTGTGGAAGATTCGCATATGCCAACATAATCCTTGCCGCTTCACATAGAGACCTATTTCTTCGTTCAACAACACCATTTTGTTGTGGTGTGTATGGAGATGAAAAATTATGCGAAATCCCTTTGTCCACCAAAAATGAATCAAGAACATTGTTCTTAAATTCAGTTCCATGATCACTCTTAATTTTGCGAACAATCTTCTTCAATGTTGTTTCTATCTTTTTGATAAAGTCAATCATGATTTGTGCAACTTCAGATTTAAGCCTGAGAAAATAAACCCACGTAAATCTGGAAAAATCATCAACAATCACTAAAATGTATCGTTTCTTGTTGAGAGTTGAAACTGTCGAAGGACCACACAAATCAATATGTAAGAGCTCCAGAGGTGCAACTATTTTCGAATCAATCGTAATTGGATGACCTTGTTTATGTTGCTTGCCAACTTCACAAGCTGCACATAAAGAATCATTGTCAAATTGAAGTACAGGTAAACCTCTTACCAGATCTTGTACCACAAGTTTATTGATGTTTCGAAAATTTAGATGAGAAAGTCTTCGATGCCAAAGCCAACTTAAGTCTGATGTTGCCTTCGAAAGAAGACATATAGCAGGTTTCCCTACTATCGGATTGATGTCCAAAGTGAACATGTCACCTTTCCTTTTGGATTTCAGTAACACCTCTTTTGTTGTGACATTCGAAATAATACTTCCTTCTTCGTTAAAAAGAACTTGATTGCCAGTGCCCACAACAAGTTGAGAAACACTTATCAAGTTATGTTGAAGACCTTCAACATATGCCACCCGATTCACTCTGAATTGACCATTCGTGATCTTCCCATATCCTTTGACTTGACATTTTTGATTGTTCCCGAACTTCACTACTCCAGCATTTTTGAGACTTCGAAAATCACGTAAATTCTCCTTCTTCCCAGTCATGTGATGAGAGCAACCACTATCGATGTACCACTTGTTATCATATTGCTCATCACATAGTACCTACATTCAATGGAAAAATTTAGGTACCCATGGCTTTTTGGGTCCTTGGAAATTAGATTTCAATTTTGAATGTAATGAAGAACTTTTAACCCAATCACAAACTTTTGTTTTGAGACTATCAATTAAGTTTACATCTTCATTTAAAGGAACCGAAACATAAGTTTTTGATGGTTTCGAATGTTCACTGACATTACCCTTCGAATTCTGAGTTTGTGAATGAACATTCTTTGCTTTTATTACTGGTTTCCATGCTTTGACTGAAATGTTCGAATCCTTAGACGATGAACTGCCATTTGATGAATTATTCACATACTATTCATATGCTTCGTGAATTTGCTCCTTTGAAAATGTATTTGACTGATACATCTTTCCTTTTCCTTCAAGCCAATGATCAATGTTCTTCCTTGACGTTATTCATTTTTCTCGTGAAGTCTTCATAGTTTCTTTCTTCGTTTGATTTGGAAAATTTGGCTTTTTAGGAACAAAATCAACTTTTGGATTTGTTATAAAAGATTTAGCATATGATGTATCAACTGTTGATTTAAAATGTTGACGTTGAAAGAATTTTTGATTTGGTTTTGAGTTATTTGAAAATTTTCTTGGAATATTAGTTTCTGAAACTTTCAAAAACCTTGGTTGTTTATTCACTTCAGACTTTGAATGATTTGATTGAGATAAATGTTGAGGTTTTGTTGAAAAAAATGAATTTTTAGCTTTGAAAACATTTTTGGGTGATTGTGATTCAGACATCTTTTGAGACTCAACATTTTGCCAAAATATTTTCTTTCTTGCTTGTCTTTTTGAAATGTTGTTTTCCTTCGAAAATTTGTCAATTTGATCTTTGAATTCCTTGGAGTTTAATTTGACAACTTTTTCACATTCCTTTTCAACTTGTTTTGAATTCTCTTTTTCAATTTCTGATTTTTCAACCCATTTTCTTTGTGGTTTTTGACGTTGGAAAACATACGAATTATTTGTTAAGTTGTTTTAAACGGTGCTTTCATTTGCGAAAAAACCTTCATCAGTTGTTTTTGAATTATCCTCTTCAACTAACTTCTTTAATTCTGGTTTGATTTTCTCAACATTTCCAGTAGTTACGAAAACTTGATTTGGAAAAATGACATTATCTGTACATTTGAAATTTGGATACACCACTGAATTCGTTTCAAGATAGTGTTCACCTTTTTCATTCATCACTTTTTCGAACTTTTGTGTATCAGCATACACCTGATCAACCACAATTCGAGGAGTTTCTTCTTCCTTTGAAGATTTCTTTTCCTTCGAAATGTTCACTTCATCTTCATCATCACTATCATCAGTTTGGCTGTCTTTGAGATCCACAAAGTTCATATCATAAACTTTCGAAGTTGAGGGTATATCAGTTTTATTTTCAACCATCAAATCCTTAACTTTTTCTTTTCCTTTAGATGTTGAAGCAACATTAACAACAGACAACTGAGAACAATCAACATCTTCAAGTTCACTAATTTCACTAATATTGTCAAAATTATCTTCAATATCAGCAAAATTAGATTGAGAATCAGATGTTGAATTCTCAGTCTTTTTCAAAATTTGAATTTGTTCAGATTGATTCAAAGTATCATTCACTATGTTAACTAATTCATTCGCATCAAGACATTCATCAATTTTGACAATTCCATATTTATATCTATCATCAGGAACTCTGTCAAAATCAGCTATTATTTGCTCACAATCATACGAAATATTATCTACCTTGGCTCTTTCGAATGCTAGGAAGGGTAGTAATTTTCTATGTTGCTCTTTACTTATATCACATGAATGATGTAAATCAGTTAATTTGCTATAAAGTCGTTTAGCAGAATTACAATAGATGTTTCTTTGTGCTAGCAAAAGTTTAACATCACTCGATTACCTATCCCTATCACACATTATATTTGTCATTTGTAATTCCAAACATTCAATTTTGCTTATTTTCATGTCTAATCTCTTTTTGACCTCTAACAACTCCATTGACAACTTATTGGCCTCATTGCTAGCAGACACAACAATTGAATCAAAATAAGTAACCGTCTCATCAAAAGAAATTAGTTCATAGTCATAAGCATGTGTAGGAATATTAAAAGATTCGAGAATTTTACGTACCTTTGTTGTCATTGGAGATTTGTCAGCTGCTTTGGATACGAAGCATCGTCCCCTCACTTCGAATTCCTCATCATCTGAGTCGTCCTCCATTTTCGCATACAACGCTCCATGCGTTGGATTCCTCATTTCTTCATCGTTTGACCCGGATGACCAGATTTGATAAGTTCTATCTTCATCCTCATGCTCACCCTTTGCAACCAATGACAATTTCTTTGCTTTAGCACGAACCACCTCAAGCTTCTCTGCATAGTATGCCTCATCTTTTACTTTATTCTTCCTCTCATCCTTCTTTCGAAGCATACAGTCATTTGCAAGATGATTCGCACCGTTGCAATAATGACAATCTATTCCAGCATCACCTTTCAGCTTCTTCTCACCCTTTCCATCAGCTATCTTCGAATCTTGCTTCTCAACTTTCTTTTTCTCCTCAACAACATTTTTACTCACAGAATTTCCTTTCACCTCAGCAATCTTAGTCTTCGAATTGAACGACTTTTTGAAAAATTTCTTGACACGATTATTCGAGTAAAATGCTATTGCTTCATCATCCGAATTCATGATGAATCCTTCTTCTTCCTCAGAATCACCATTTTCAGCTTCTTTCTCAGAAATCTTTGACACAAGAGCTAATGGACCTCCCAAATTCAACTTCGATTCCTCAGCATTCATTTACTTCAATTTCGTGTGTTTTCAACTGATTGTACAAATCATTGAGAGTTGATGTATCAAAACTTTGTTGATTCTTCACCATCATACTCACACTTCTCCATTCTTTTCGAAGCCCCATTACAAAGATGAGATTGAATTCCATTAAAGTCCTGGTAATTCCATAGCGATTGCAACGATAGATTAACTCGTTTAGACGATCATAGTAAACTTCAATTGTTTCTCCTTCTTTTTGTTTGAAGTCTTTCAACTCAACTAAACACTGTTTAACTGAATTGATTTTTGTCTTCTCACTTCCTTGAAATCTATCTTTCAGATTGTTCCAGATTTCCTTTGCAGTTGTACAACTCCCAACGTAATTATACACAACTGGAGGTAATGCACCTCGCAGTTCCCTCATACACCTCTTCTCCAGTTTCTTCAGACGATCAGTTTGATTATCAACTCCAGAATTTGTAGAAGATGATCCAATTGGTTGAACATTCACTGGAATATTGACATTTCCAGTGATACATGACCATAATTCTTCATCCAGACCATTCAGATAATCCTGCATACGATCAGCCCACTGATCATAGTATTCAGGGATTAGCATTGGAATTTTGGTTGATGAACCTAGCAGATGAGAAAACAATGTCATCGAATTGAGATTGAAACTCGCCATTGTTGTACGGAAGAAGATTTTGAGAAGTTTGAAAAGATTTGAGAATTTGAAAACAAACTAGATGAATCAAATCGAATTGATGAGAATAATACTCGATTCAACAATTCAAATGCAAAATCGAATCACAGACTAAGATCTTGACAATTTTTCACTTTCAAAAAGTGCGGAAATTTTTGAATCAAAAAGTTGATTCAAAAACTTTTTGAACAGCGTGAAAATCAGATCAGAGATATGATTCCTGCTCTGATACCAATTGATGAATTAATGAATCGAGTAATGAATTAATCAGGGTATGAATTCAAGTAAGAATATGAGATTTGAACACAGGATGTAAATATGATCTTGTTATGCTATATTATGCTTTCGAATTCTTTACAGAGTATAGTAGACAAGTCTGTAAAAGTTCTTCTCTAACTCTAGTAAATAGCCCTATTTATAGGGAACTGAAAGCATACAAAAAATATACTAAGGCATTGACTCTAAAGCTTCGAATAAAAGTGCCCTAGTAAAATACATTACAAAACATTCGAAGAGTCCAAAACATACTTCGACTAATTACAACAATTCGACCCTTACAACCGGCACATCAATTAGGTGATAAAGTTAAGGGTACCAAGTTAATTTGTATGGTTATTCACACCTTGTTTGTGATCCTCGGTATCCCAGTCACAAACTTGAGAGGGTAAAATCGAGATTCAAACATGCCATTGAAAGTTCAATATATCTCAAAAGATCTAGGAGTTTCAAATCCAATTAAAAACTTAATTATATTTCGTTTTAATGGTGGAAATTGGTAAATCGTCATTTACCTACCTTCAAATATTTTATAACTTGGATTATGACATCCCTCTTCCGGTGATGAATAGTTTGTTGGGTCCTAGCCTTAATATTTCATATTGGGTGTTATATTAAGGACTTAAATCAACTAAACTTGAAATTCTCCCTCATAAATGTCTATTTCAGACAACTATGGTCTTCCCAAATCTTTAGGAACAAGCCTTCCTAATGAAGAAGATATCCCACATGGCAATCAAGGTGAAAGATTAATCCCTTTGTTGTGCATTAATTGGACCCGAAATCATGCTTCACTTCCTCCACCTCCTCCAATAATTCTCCTTATCCCACAAGTTTCAAGACTTGAAAAGTTCTAAGTCACTCAATCCCTATTGGCAAGCAAAGACTATATGTGCTTACATATTGGAGGTTAAGTCACATATTGGCAAGCCGGGAGAGTCGGGTGTCGAAGTCTCGAGGTAGCTGGCTGTTGACTTGGTTCTTCAGTCACTCCCTGATGACAGATGACGACATGACCCTTAGTGATCTTATCTATTTGCTTTATGCTGCTAAATCAGCAATGATTTGGAGCATTGTTAAAGAAAATTAGATTGGAAGATCTACTTCCCAAACCTATTTGGACATTGACAATGGTGACATTGGAAGTCCAGATAA
Organism: Lactuca virosa; assembly: GCF_052849685.1. NCBI lineage: Eukaryota > Viridiplantae > Streptophyta > Magnoliopsida > Asterales > Asteraceae > Lactuca > Lactuca virosa. Next base: position 241,822,349 of record NC_136433.1, read on the forward strand.
GCTTTCTCTTCCCAATGGAAATGGATTGGCCATGGTCAAGTCATTTGACTGATGGTAAAGAGAAAGGCTAAGTCTGAGACAATCAAGTGTACCATTTCCAAAGAGTTCATATGTTTCTTTTGCCAAAAGAAGGCGTATTGGTTGTGAAGCTGCTGAATTTACCTGAAAGTTCATAAGGATGGTAAAAGTCAAAAAGGTTTGACTTTGCTTCAGGTTAAAGTCCAATATCTAACTCTATAAAATCTCTTTTGGAGATTCTTAATACATGATGTAATGTAATTACATTTTCATGATTTGGAATAATCAAAGGATGCTTAAAGAAAGAGTGTGCTGATTCTGATCGCGAAGATGGATTTCGATCGCATGGTTCGATGATCAGAATTTTGGGCTGCTGCTTAAGAGTTTTGATATTTTGCTTAGGAATAGATAACATGTTTTTCATATGTATTTGCATTGCAAGGATAATATTTTTCCGCAAAGTTTAAAAATAAAATAAAATCTTGATTTATTTATTTTAAGTATCCTTACAATGGCATTTGTGAAAAATTATTGTTTATATGTTTCCATTGATAAGCATTATTGGAAAATGGATTTGATTCTTTCATTTGTGGTAGTGTGATAATTTACCAAATAAGGAAAGATTCTCATCACCCAAGTTTCAGTTGGATAGAAACTTAGAATCATGCAACTTGTATTGTGTGATGAATGAGAATGTTCATCTTTGTGAAATTAAGACTAAGTCCTTGTTCACATGTATACGTGAGTCAAGAGAAGGACTAAAGGATCGGGTGCACTAGGTTGTGCGCTGATCAGGTCCACCACAAATAATGATAAGATTATTCGTCATGATTTACTAAAGTTTAGTAAATATGGTTATGCTTATAAGTTTAAGTGTAATTTTGAAACATTGGAAAAGATTCAATGTATGACATAACAGATGAGAAGAATCTAATAAGGCAGAAAGATAAAAGTTTCTCCAATCTGAAGAGATGGGAGAGTACTTGAGTATTTTGTTTTATTATTATCTTAGTGATTCACCATATCACAATTGATCCTCTAATGACACCTTAGTGCATTTGTTTGACTAAGGAGAGGAATCATGAATTGTTGAGTCATACTCCAAGATTGTAACTTGAGTGACATAATCTTTCGAAAGTTTATAACACTTGTCAAATGTAGAGTAAGATGTTTCCTATTCTTGTACATTTGAAATTGGTAAGTTGTGATGTTTTGGATAAAACAAAAACTAAGACCAATTGTGTGAAGAGTTTTCCTTGATAAGAATACGCACTAATTCTTGAATATTTGTTTTGTCAAGAAATGGTTCTTGACAAAAAGAATCTTATATGTCAAGAGATCAGTGGGAGTCTTAAAAGATCTTGAGATAGTTTCAAGATCTAATCAGGAGTATTGTTTAATCACTAGCACACGACTTGAGGTTTGTAACCTATCATGTTGACATATTCTTATTTCTATGCCTATTCCAGTTAAAGTTGACTATGCTTGTGAGTTCTATGAGTTCACAATTGTTTGCATAACAATGTGGAAGCAATGGTAGGCCCTTAAGCTTCCAAGTGGCAAGAAATTAAGATTCAACAAGTTCAGTCCATATGAGTTTGGGTTTGTCGCTAACCCTGTCTTGTGATTATGTTTTTGGCAAATTCACATGGACAAGAATATATACACCATAAAAATCTAAGTGTCATAAGGTTTCTCTCCGATTCATGAAAATGATGGTGAGGAAACGCTTTCACTAAGTAGATTTTAAGTAGATATCAATTGTGATATTTGCATTCTCATGTCGTTAGTGGAGCGTGTGTGGCTAACCGGCACACTAACTAGTGATAAAGGCAAAAGGTCTAGACAAAAATGTGAGTATCTAAGGAAAGGTGTATGATTTTGATAAAGTTTTATCAAATCCATCTTGTATCAGAAATCTAAACTTTGGCAAGAAAGTCAATAAAGTATTTATTTCTAGAAGTCCAGTTGATTTCTGAGTACATGTCAAAGCTAGTGGGAGCATAAGTATTGTGCTAGTAAGTTAATAATCGTTGTGCTAGTGGGAGCATGATTATTATGGCTAATGTTGCAAGTTAGCAATGTTAATTACAGAAAAGAAAAGGTTCAATTCGATTTGAAGAGTTGTTTTGCTATAATTAAGGGAGAGGATTTATACTTCATTCCAATTCTAAAAGCTTAGATTGAGATTTTAATCAACTTTAGTCAAGGATATATATGAATGTTATGTTGGAATGGTTCAACACAAGGAAATTCTATATATGTTGCATTCTCAAAATTCGATTATGATTACGGTATCCCTCTTCATAGTTCGAATTTTGAGAACATGGAAAATAAAAAATTTTATTGCATGAATCGAGTCTCATATGCTTCGGGTATAGGATCGATTACATGTGCTATAATATTTGTCCATTCTAAAATTTTCAAATGCCCAGGGCGTTATGAGGGAAAAAGGAATAGAACTGGATTTGACTAAATTGATTAAGCAATTGTCGAGGACAATCTGAGGTTTGCCAAAAATTGGTTGCTCATGGACAATTGGAAGTATAGAGATAGGACCATATTGACATATTCTGAAAGGAGGCAACTCTTGTTCAGAAGTGATAGTCAAAATGGAAATATGGAATTGTCTCCATAGGTGGAAGTTATTCTTTGAATCTATGTAAGATTAGAGAACTTAATGCAAGAAGGATGTTCAAAGGAATGTACTTTGAATGTGAGACTTCGTTTCCATGGAATTGCTCTCCATTGGACTACATTGTAATCTTTGTTGCCAAGTCTTTGTGACTTGGGCATATTCATTACAAGGGGATCATTGCATATAAGTTTAGAATCTAACAGATCACAGTAAATGGCAAGAGTTTGGTATTCTTACACTTACAATAAGGATTGGGATTGTGAAATGAGTATCATTGAAATATTGTCAATCGATCTGTTTCAAAAAGTAAGGATCATTAGACAAACATAGTGTGCATACTTGGAGTATGGCATAGCTATATTTTGGACAAACATAGTGTGCATGCTTGGAGCATGGCATGACTGTTGTTTTAATTCAAGTATAAAGTTGATAAATTCGAAACATTATACAATGAATAATGAGTAATCAATATGGTGCTTAGATAAAAGGTGTTTTTATTTACACTCAAAGAGTTTTAGGGCCATATAGGATTAGTATTATTCTTGTGTTTCACTTTGCATGTTTTGACTTCCAGAATAACTAGGTCATTCTTTCCGAATGACTAAACTATTCAAACCATCCACAGTCGATAATACGTTGGAAGTAGGTATTAAGGCAATACTGTCTTTAAGCTGGTTTGTAGATGTCCAAGGTATTGGACATAGCAAGAGTTGCTACAACATTCATGAGTGCTCATAAGTTCTGAGTATTGGATTCAACCCACACTCATTTGAATCACTTCATGGATTTTATCACGAGTGATCATGAGACGATAATATCCTATATTCTTCAAACCTAGAGATATGAGTTGTTGACTATGAGTTAGTTATACATTGATTGCAGGAAAACGCATTGGTAACTCGATGTTATAAAACGTGCTTTTGTGTATGATTTAAGAAGTAGTTAGTACAAGCGTATGAGTCAAATTTTATCCATTCCTTTTACCCTTAAAGGGATAAAAGCGATATCTATGGGCCCTTCGATGATTTAGTGATGACACTCCTAAGTGCTTGGCCAACCCTGGACTGATTTGATTTGTTCAATTAGTTAGTCATCATAAATCAGAAATCGGGAAACAACAAATGGACAGAGAGAATGATTATAATCCATGTCTCAGTCCATATGATATCTAGAATGGAGGAATATATGATCACTTATCTAATGGACGCGCATTGGTTTATTCAGAGTTCGACAGCGACTTTTAAGAGCTATGATTGCTAGTCGGGTTATGAAGTCATACTTGCAATAATAGTTATTAGACTTATCCAAGTGGGAGACTTTTGGATTAGTGTCTAAGTCCATAACTATAATTGGTACATACTTGACCCGACCCGTCATGGTCCATTTGGTTGCATGGCATCGGAACAATTTGGATAGACCTTTTGTGAGAAGAGGATATTTGTGACATATTAATATATTATAAGTTCTAATATATTAATATGAAATCATATTATTTAATTAGTATTGATCAAGAATTAATTTGGAATTAATTTAGTGATCAAAAGAGACTAATTAAATATATGGGGATTGATTGTGTAAATCATTCATTCTTATATATGTGGGCTTCTGATCCATGATTCCTTATGTTGGATTTAACCCATGTGGTGACCCATGGATACACCATGGAGGTTAAAACCCATGGAGCATAAGGAATGGGTAAAGTCATGGGTTACATGGTGTAACCCTAATGTACACACTATATAAAGACCCCATTGGTTGGTGAAATTGGCATTAAGGCATACACAAGAGGGCAAGCCGATTTCTAGAGTGAAGTATCTCTTCTCATGGTTATTCCAAGTTGTTTTGATGTTGTGTGAACCATTTGAGGTGTCACAGTTGGCGCACTAGGCTCTTGAGCTCCATGGAATCAAGCTACAACAAAGAGGTATGTAATTCTACTAGTTTTTGTATTACATGTTGTTCGTATTATGCTAGTTAGGATAATACCTTGAAAATTGATATTTTCATGTATAATAGAGAAAACATAGATCCAAGGTATTTAGGGTTGCATGTACACCATAGGAGTGTTAGAATGCTCCAAACCCAACACCTTCCTGTTGCAGTTCTTGCAGTGTAACTTTCGGCAGGCTCCATAGTGATGGAAATTGCACTTGCTGCATTTTGGGTGAATCCCAACATATGGGGTTCTCGACATTGATGTAAGAGGGTTAGTGGGGGTAGGGGCTGTTGCCGCTTGCTGCCTTTTGGTAGGTCCTGGTGTTGAACTGCTCCTTCTCTTGTTACAAGACTTTCGCTTCTTGTTCATGGATTTGTGATTCGGGGTGGTCCTGTAGGTAGACACTTGCTGGTGCCTTTGGTCCTTGTTGCGGGTGGGATTGTCGACACTGTTTCCATTTCCATTTGTGTTGTTGAGTTGTACCATGACGGATGTCACAGCAGCTGTCACTGCGGCTTGGAAAGTAGTGAAGTCTATTCGTAGGATCGGTGTTTCACCGGTTGACTGGTTGTTTCCATGGGAAAACATGATTCTGTTGCATAAGGAGAAACGAGCTCGTAAGTGACTATGGTTGTTTCCAGTTGCATCTTTTCTATATTTATAGATACACATTTATATATGCACCAATACAAACCACATGCTTTCTGATATGAGTCTAAATGTTTCGATCTACATCCCTTCGTTGTATCTATGTTAATAAATAGTAGTAGGTATTGGACGATTGTTAAGTTCAACAGAAGAGAATACAGATATCAGTAAAATCAGCTGATTCGGATTACATAGGTTCTTGGAGGGCATACCTCTCTTGATTAACCTTTACTAGTTATAACGAAATACATAGTAAACCTAAGACAAAGTGCGAGTAGTGTAGTGATGCTCATAAGTCGAAATAACGCACAAGGAGCTCGGCCATTTCACTCATTTCACGAGTGGTCTCATCTACCATCTATTCTGCTTGAACTGCCCTAGCTTCTCCTGCAAAGAGCTGTTGCTTTAGGGTGGCCACTTCTTCCTCTAAAGAGCGTAGACGGTCGGTAGGGCCCTCCTGCGTTGTGTGCTGGTCTGGTATTGCTCCTGATGGGTAAAGCTCGCTAAGGATCCCTTTGGTGCCTTCATCCTCGTCTGACTCCTCATCAGAATTTTCCCATTCGTAGTCTATTTCTTGGTATTCTTCAGGGACCACTACTGGGTTTTCCTCTTGATCCTCTTCCGGAACCTCCATGATCCCTCCATTTGCTATTACGGCAGGGTAGTAGGGGTCTTCGTGGTGGAATTCAGCCATGTTGTCTACACAAGAATAGAGGTGTGAGAAACATGTAGAAGGGTTAAGTGTGGGGGTTATATGGCATCCTAAAATACTCATATAGTATTTTTGAACTTCATGATTGATTCTAATGTTCCTTTGCATACAAAGTGGGTAAGTTTTAGTCTCATTGCAACACTAATATTACTCCCAAACACATGTTGGTCATATCTTGAATAAATATAGTTGATCTGGCTATATTTAGCCAAAATATGATTACATAGCTGTCTAGGTTTGACTGTAGTGTCCAACATTTAATTACTTTGGTTTTGTTCTTATCAAGATGCGGTTCTAGGAAGTATGTATACTTTTAGTAAATACTTATATCTTTAAGGTATACTTTTAGTCAGAGTGTTTTAGTCCCATTGTATTTATAGTTGTATATTTTGTATGGTTAGATATACTAGTTCACTATAAGAATGCTTTGATACCAATCTGTCACACCCCCGAACCGGGACGGCGGAAACGTCTGGGGTCGGGTGACTTCATTTTGAAATATCATAACAATTGAATATGAATGAAACATAGCAACCATCATCATTATTCATTACGATATCAACATACATAGTTTACATCATTGTGTTTGCTTATGAATTACATCCAAATACATAACGTATGATAAATCAACAAAAATATATCAAATATCCAAAAGTCGATAGCTGCCAAACTGCTCAGTATGTTCCTGAGAATACAAGTCGCTTTGAAAAGCGTCAACATAGAATGTTGCTGAGTTCATAAGTATGTTTGTATGAAAACTTTGTAATAGTTTGTAAACCTCCAGAAAATCCAATATTTTCTTGTAAAAATAGTTTGTGAGTCCCGTTTTAAATCATGTATAATTGCATGTGTATTCTTTGTTTATCTTGCTTTTAAATGTATTGAGAGTGATTGCCAGAAAATCCTGTATTTTCTGTTTTATGAGAAATTGTGGTCTTAAACCCCAAGACCGGAGTGATATGGCTAGTTACAAAATTGTCGACACAATGTTTGTACTTTGTAAAAATGAGTGGTGTGTATATTCAGCGTAAATCTTATAATAACATTGTTATTGTCTATGTGAGTCCTTATGACCATACTAATATGACGGAGTTTCTGTCTTGACGTTCTTCTGACGTCGGTTTCTAAGAAGATATTTGTCACCCTAGACTGGCTTGCCTAGCTGTAGCGAGCAGCTCAGGTGTGGGATGTCATCCCCGTATAGATCTATACACAAACTCCCGTTCTCCCTCCAGGAGACTCTGGTTATAACTACAGGACTTACGTTGTACACTAAGTGGGTACCAGTGAAGGAGCGTCTCACAAGAGTCTTAACGAAATTTACACGAATATTGAGTTTCATTATTTAACGTTATAAATAATGTTACTAGTCTATATTTTGACTACAAACCATAGGTGATAAAAATATAATCCTTTTTACTGAAAGAGTTCAAATATCAAATTGTTACTATTGCTGTCACTAAAGGCCCAATTTTTACCCAAATTATTATAAGAGGCCCATTTCTACTAAAATATTCATAAATGACCCAATATTATGCAAAATGTCAATAATGGCCCATTATTACGTAGAATGTCGAAAAATGGCCCATTTTTACTAAAGTTGTCAAAAATAAAGCCATTTTTACAAAAATATTCATTCAAGGCTCATTTTTACTAAAATGCTAAAAATGGCCCAATTTATCAAAAAGCCCATTTTCGGCCCTTTTATGTTAAAATTGTTCAATAAATGCCCAAGGTTTTCAAAATGTTCAAAAATGATCCATATTTACTAAAAAGGCCGATTTTCGACCCATTTTTACTAAAATATTGATAAATGGCCCAATATTATTCAAAATGTCAATAATGGCCCGTTAATACCAAGAATGTCGAAAAATGGCCCATTTTTACTAAAGTTGTAAAAATAACCCATTTTTACAAAATGTTCATTTAAGGCACATTTTTACTAAAATGCTCAAAAATGGCCCAAGTTTATCAAAAAGCCCATTTTCGACCCTTTTATGATAAAATGTTCAATAAAGGCTCAAGTTTTTCTAAATGTTAAAAAATGATCCATATTTACTAAAAAGGCCCATTTTACCAAACTGGTCAAAATGGTCCTTGGTAGTTTTTATGACCGTGAATGGCCCTTGTTAATGAAAAACTTCAATAACTTTATTATTTCCATGTTTTCTTGTCAAAAATTTGTTTAAATATAATTTTTAGACAATTTCTTATGATATTTACCATGCATACATTTCATTTAGGAATTAGTCTTCACTTTTAACAACTTAACTAGTTAACAATATTTAACACATATAACATACAACACATGCACATGCAGGCAAATATACAAGGATTTACACAAGACTTTGACTTGTATCCTCCCCCAAAATAAAGAAAAACTCGAAAATAGGGGAATGAAGGTCACGTTAGGTCTTTTTCAGTTTGAAGAGGAAGATGGAAGGAAGTTTTCGGCCTAGAGTGCTTCCTTGAGGAGGTTTACGAAGTTGAGGTAGTTTCAAGTTTGTGATCTTTGAAGAGGAAGCCTTGAACACACACCCACTTCACACGATTTTTGAAGAGAGGAAGAGAGTGTTCTTTGTGTTTTTAGAGAGAAAGAGAGAGAGAGAGTGAGAGAGAGAGAGAGAGAAAGAGATGAGAGGATTACGCGATCGAGGGAGAGTTGAAAATGCAATGAAGTGAGGATGGTGGTTGTGAGTTCGGCCGCAAATAAAGGAAGGGGGAGAGAGAGAAAGAAATTTTTGCATGATGGTTAATACTTCCATGCATGGAAGTATGAGGTGAAATTATCTTCGTTACATGCTAAATATTAATGATGTGTCATCTACATGAACGACCATTTTTTTTGTATATATGTATATGTATATATATATATATATATATATATATATATATATATATATATATATATATATATATATATATATATATATATAACCGATTGTCCTAATGGGGAAAAGAGAAAGAATAGATTTTTGGGCTACAAGGGTTACCGAGAGCACATTGGGCCAAATAAAAATATTCAACCCATTGAGGCCCATATATGGTTTTCGTTCCAATAGAATTGAATGAAATAGTTTTCGTCCCAAAATGTTTCCTAGTAGAGGTATTCGGCCCATTAAGCTTTGAAATAATTCTTCTCGGCCCAATAAGGGTCTTACGGCCCAAATGTATCGTTATTAAGAATTTTCGGCCCAAATATGGGTTCTCGACCCATAATAAGGTTAACTAAGGGTTTTGGCCGAAGAAGGGCCCAATAAGAAGGTATTGGTCCATTAGAAGGTTTGGACCTAGAAGGACTGGGTTAAGGCCTAAAGTTGAGCGATCGTGGCTTATTGGGTTAGATTTTGGGCTTGCTAGAGAAAGTTTCGACCTGGAATACAATTTTGGATGCATAAACTTGTATAATATTGAAATTAATTTATACTAAACATAGCATTACACAGTCACACAAATGAATTATCTTGCACATGGATATAAAACCTATCCCTAAAATGCTAGTTGTCACATATAGCCCCGCTCGGTATACAGATCTGCAAGTCATCGGGCCCCGCCTAGTAAACATATAAAACATATAATCATAAAACATACAAATACATGTGAAAATAACAAAGAGAATAGCATACCGTACAATCATCAGACCTCGTCCATTGAGTATAACAGGGCCACCTAAACTCGCATAACGGGCCCCGCCCACATACTAATCATATATGCATAACCGGATACTAGCATACAAAATAACCATCGGGCCCCGCCAAGTAAGCATACAAGCACATAAACAAGCAACGGTCACACACACATCTAGCACCCTACAAAACAAACCATTGGTCGGCATTGGTGCCTTTGACATGCTAAACACAATGAAGAAACTCACCTCGCACTGCCGAGTCTCATAGAAGGAATCTCTGGCTCCTGGCCCGCTACAATCCCCGCGTTATCAATCACCAAAATGATCATCCATCAATAATCGGGTCCCGACACACACTAAGTGTCTAAACTAGGGTAAAAGACCCTTTTACCCTTTGCCCAACATGGCCTAAAGCCTAGGCCCAAACCATCAATCCAAAGGCCCAAATTCCAAATAAACGCCTAAGGCCCTAATATGTCCGAATTTTCCAAATTGGGCCTAAACCCTTTCATGGGCCTTAAACCAAGGTCCAAAAATATTCTTAGCCCAAAAAAACTTGAATTTAGATGGCCCAACATGGCCCAAGAGAGCCAAGCCCACCCTAGCCCAAAACCAAAGTCAAACAAAAGAAACCCTACCTGCTGAGTACGCGGGGCGTACTTAGCCTGTAGACTCAGCGTATTGCTAATAGGGATTGTACACACAACGTACATGCTTGTACGCCCCGCATACTCACCAACTTGGCAAACTTTCCAATAAAACTCTTAATTGATTAAGTCCTTAATACAACACTTAGATCTCACTTCATTAAGGTGGTTAATCACATATAGTTGACAAATTTATGTGCATGCATCGCTTAATGAAGCTTTTAAGCTCAAAAGGACTTAATGAATGACTTAATGCATGCATGAGACCATAACCATAATAAAGCTTTCACCTTTAAGCTTAAGAAACTCATAATAGGCCCAAATCTAAAAGGATAAACCCCACAACCGACATTACTCATCAAACTAAACCAAAAAGGGCCCAAAAACACAAAAACGATGACATGAAGAGATCTAATCAAGGAGAATAACAAAGTATGAACTTGATACCTCAGAAGACTTGCAAAAAGAGTGATGTTTCTGGATATCTAGGCTTCACACTAAGCAATGCACCTTCAGTCATCTTCAATCCCTCCAAAATGAGCAAAATAAGCACCATCTTCTTCTCAAGAACTCAAAGATACAACAATGGAGGCTAAGGGTCGAAATTTAGGGATTAGGAGGTATAGAGGCTAGTAAAGGGGCTAGCCCTAGCGACTTAATGCGCTTAAATAGTGTACAATATCTCAAAACTCGGGTTTCATTAAACCCTCATACGCCCTGCGTAATCCTTGTACGGCCAGCATACGAGGTCTTGCATCCGTGATCAACTCCCCTTAGTACACCAAGCATACACCAGTGTACACCTCGCATACTGAACTTCGCACTAGTATGACTTGCGTACTCCCTATGTACGCCCCACATACTGGGGTTATCCTTAAACCCTGCAATCCTACGAAGGCCATAACTTCATCATTATAAATATGATTTCAACGATACTTATATCCTTGAAAATGAAACGAGAAGCTCTACTCTTTTATCAACTCATACTTGCCTTAAAATTTCCGGAACAAAAATCCAATTTCCATAAAAGCTCGAGCTGACACTTTACCAAAATACTCCTCGGATATAAAACACAAACCGAACATGTGGATCATCTAAATTACGTCACCCACATCCAAATGGGTCTAGATCTCATTTCCTCAAAGGTCCTAAGCCTGATAATACCCGATCTTTGGTCACCACCCCGAAAAAGGAAACGATTTGGGACAGGACATTACAACTCTCCCCCGCTTAAATTCGATTTCGTCCTTGAAATCCTTCCTTACCGTCCCAGGCATACCAGACATCCTGAGCAACACGGCCACCACCCCGAGCATACCACAACCTTCCTAAAGGCGACCGAAACCAACCCTAACATGGCTCTCCCAATCCAAAGATGAACGAATCGTTTCTCAGCCTGAAACAATCCCATACGGAATAGCCACATCTACTCAACCTAAAATCTGAAGTCTTGAATTGGTCTGACTCCCCGAAAGACCACCCATATTGAACCATTACTAAATCTATTCCACTTGTCTCCCCACTGACTACTCAACTTCTGATTACCTGAGGTTTTCATTAGAAAACAGAATCACCTACCACATGCTGCTGCCAACAAACTTTCACCTGACCAAAGAGATAGATATTCCTTCAAGGGAAGGCTTATCCTGATGATAACAATTCCATCAATAGAGTGAACAACGCGAGAAAACTGGGAGATAAACCTTCTAGTGCTTAACAAGACACTGCTTCCTTGAACAACCGATCCAACATACCGCTGTTGAAATTTTAGAACCCCATACTTACGTGACCCCCACATAGGTGGAACCAAACCAAAACACAATCACAAGAGCCTGATCTACCGTCAAATCTGAAACCATCTTTTGACCCTGAAACCTTCAACTGATACCATTTGCATAAATATTTATTAATTCATATCCATTGAAATAAAGACCTTGCACACAAACACTCGCGATTCCGAACGCAAGTTCCCACCGAGAACCAACTCGGTACCTATATCATAACCCGAGATCCAAGGATCTACACTTGTATTTCACCAAAAACCTTCTGATTCACGACAATTCCTCACTAAACTAGGATATAAAGGTTCCCAAATCATCGATAAGACTACCAGTCTCACACCAGGTTCGGCCACAAGGTTCTTAAGAGCTCAAGTTATTAGAATATCCTAGCCTAAGCATCCCTCTGTGGCACTCACTGACCACACACTCAATCCTGCAACCCATGATCCAATTGATGGGTTTTATACAAACAATCCTATGTGTGCATGCAACCCTAACTTGGATCTATGTTTTCACTATTAGACATACAACAGATGAACACAAAAGAAAAACCCTAGCATACATCTACTATTTTAGAAAATTACAAATCAAATAATAGAATACACACCTTTCTTGCTATATAGTAATAGCAACTAGTTTCTTAAAGTTCCTTTGCTCTTGAGAACAATTACCACAAGTGTAGTACCTCTAATGGCTCAAAAATACACTAGAGTGAGAGGATGGATATGATAAAGAGGAGAGAGGGTAGATTTCTCAAAAAATCGGCTCTTCTAGGGTTTTTCCAAGGGGTGGAGGAAATCTAGAGCCTAGGGGGTCTATTTATACTTAAGCCTAGCTAGGGTTTCAGGGTGGAAACCCTAATCCCTTAGCTTAGGGCCTATAAAAGTCCATGGACCTCCTTGCCTATAGCCTTGGACAAAAACTCCTAGATGCTTCTAGGATTTTTGGCCTAGGCCCAATAATGGTGATTTAATGGCCCAAATCCTCAACTATCAAATAATTACAAAATATCCCCTGTACTTTTAATCAGTTCCTTTATTCACAAAATTAATTCCAAATTAATTTCTGATTAAATACTAATTAATAATATGATTCCTAATTAATATATTATTCTTATAATATATTAATAAATCATATTTATGCCCTAATTTATTATTCTTATAATAAATCAGCCTCTCTCCTTAACAGTCATCCTATCTAGTCACCAGTCTGAAGGCAACCCAAAAAGACCATGATACTATCGGGTCAAGTACATCCCAATTATAGTTATGGGCTTAGACACCTAACCAACAGTCTCCCACGTGGATAAGTCTAATAACTATAACTGTCAATGTAACTTCAGGATCCGATTAGCAATTGTAGCTCTCTATAGCCGTTGTCGAACTCTGACGCGTCCTTTAGATAAGTGATCATGTAGTCCTCTGTTCTTCAAGATATCATGTGGACAAATACATAGAACATAGTTATTCTTTTTGTCCAGCAGTTTGTTTCCTGGGTTCTGATTTGTCTGGCATAGAACTTAATTGAACACATAAATTTAGTCCTGACCGGGCCCGACACATAAGTCAACACAAAATCATCGAGGGGCCCAAGATATTGGTTTTAACCTCTTAGGATAAAAGTAACATATAAACTTTGACTTATATGCTTGCACTATTTACTCGTTAAATCGTACACAACAATACGTTTTATAACATCAAGTTAATGATGCATTTACGCATTATCAATACACAACCAAATTGCAAACAACAACTCATATATCTCGGTTTAAAGGCTATACGATATTATCATCTCACAATCACTCGTGATAAATTCCATGAAGTGATTCATGTAAGTGTGTGTTTAATGCAATACTCAATCTTATTTCAGGAGTACTCATGAACGTTGCAACAAACTTTTGTTATGTCCAAACGCTTAGATAATCTACAAGCCACATCATGATAGTCTTGCCTCAATACCTACTTCCAAAGTATGATCGATTGTGGATAGTTTGAACAATCCTATTATTCAGGAAGTCAAAACGTGAAAAAGTGAAACATAGTAAACAATTGACACAAGATAGTAACTTTAGTCACAAATAAAACTCCTTTATTCAATCATAGAATGTCAATTACAGTTTATCTATTAAAAGTTTCTAAATAGCTATCTAATCACTAAAACTAATATCGTCCTTCAACCCAATACTCCTAGCATTGTGCAAGTGCTTAACCCTACTCACTAAAATGATACCCTCTTTACTACGACGAGTCCCTCTTCTACTCGATGTCTGATGAAGTTGTATTTTTTGTCCATATGCCTGGATCTGCCTTGATCCCTCGGTTCCTTGGTTAAGGCGACCGCACCGTCGTAATCACAGAAAATTTCCATATGATCCTTTATGGTAGGTACAACCCCAAGGTCTACAATGAAGTTCTTTAGCCATATTGCCTCCTTCGACGCTTTGCTTGCTGCTTTGTATTCTGATTTGCATGTTGAATCAACTACGGTCTCCTGCTTGGAACTTTTCCAACTTACTGCTCCTCCATTCAGGGTAAATACCCAGCCCGACTGAGAGTGGAAATTATCTCGGTCGTTTTGAAAACTGGCGTCACTATACCCTCATACTCTCAAGTCATCACTCCTATCGAGGATAAGGACCTAGTCCTTAGTCCTTCGTGGGTACTTAAGAATGTTCTTTACCGCAGACCAGTGAGCTCTACCAGGATTCCCTTGATATCTTCTGACCATGCTCAAAGTGAAGGCCACATCAGGGCGAGTACATGTCATATCATACATGATTGAGCCAACTGTGGAAGCATATAGTACCCGACTCATATCTGTTATCTCTGCATCGGTACTCGGACTCTGAGTCTTACTCAATTTGGTATTGTTTTGGATTTGGTAACTCCCCTTTCTTGTAATTCTCCATGCTAAAACGTTTTAGCACTTTATCCAAGTAAGTACTTTGACTAAGTCCTATTAGTCTTTTACTCCTATTTCTTAATATCCTTATCCCTAAAATATAAGTAGCTTCTCCGAGGTCCTTCATAGCGAAGCACTTCCCAAGCCATGACACAACCTCCTGCAAGGTTGGGATGTCGTTTCCTATGAGTAGTATGTCATCCACATACAATACGAGAAAGCTAATTATACTCCCACTAGCTTTGACATATACGCAGGACTCATCCTCGCTTCTCGAAAAACCAAACTCTTTGACTTTATCATCGAAACAAAGATTTCATCTGTGAAAAGGCTTGTTTTAATCCATAGACGGATTTCTCAAGCTTACACACTCTATTTGGATACTTTGCATCAACAAAACACTCTGGCTGACTCATGTAAACATCCTCAGCCAACTTCCCATTAAGGAAAGTGGTTTTAGCATCCATCTGCCATAATTCATAATCATGAAATGCAGCTATGGCTAGCATAACCCTTATAGACTTTATCTTCGCTACTAGTGAGAAGGTATCATCATAGTCAACTCCAAGAGTTTGAGTAAAGTCCTTCGCAACCAATCGTGCCTTATAAGTGTGTACTTTCCCATCCATGTCGGTCTTCTTCTTGAAGATCCATTTGCACCCGACCGTCTTACGACCCGATACATTGTCAACTAAGTTCCAAAATGGATTGTCATACATGGACTGAATCTCGCTGTCCATAGCCTCTTTCCAGTTTGCAGACTCCGGGCCCGCCATGGCTTCCTTGTAGTTGTTACGTTCATCCATATTTATTAGTGCACTATATATAATAAACGTATCACCTTTAGTAGGAATATGGAAACCATAAAACTCAGGTGGAACGCTAACCCTACTAGAACGTCTCAGAGGTAAGGACTCGTCAACTGGTTCAACAGGAGTTTCCTCCTCGGGTTGATCGCTAGTTTCAGAGGTTCCTTCACCGCTTGAGTCTTGAAACTATTCAAGATCAATTTGCCTCCCACTGTCCTATTGGCATATGATCTCTCTCTCTCTCTCTCTCTCTATATATATATATATATATATATATATATATATATATATATATATATATATATATATATATATATATATATATATATATATATATATATATATATATATATATATATATATATATATATATATATATATATATATATATATATATATATATCTCGAAAAACCCCTTTCCTCGCAACGAAGACAACACTGTCACTCGGTCTATAGAAGAGATATCCAAAGGACTTCTGCGGGTAGCCGATGAAAATACATCGCTCACTACCAGGTTCGAGCTTTTCATGAGTCTCTCGTCGTACGAAAGCCTCACAACCCGAAACCTTGATATGTTCTAAAGAGGGAACTTTCCATGTCCACATTTAGTGAGGTGTTTGGGCAACCTTTTGATTTGGGAGTACATTAAGGATATGGGCGGCAATCTCTAAGGCATACCCCCAGAATGAGATAGGTAACGAAGCTCGACTCATCATGGAATGAACAATGTGCAAGAAGTTTAGATTGCGCCTCTCAGCTACACTATTCAGTTGTGGTTTCCTAGGCGGCGTCAATTGTCAAACAATTCCACATTCCTTAATATAGTGTTGGAACTCGATACTAAGATACTCACCACCTCGATCGGATCTGAGCATCTTTATCTTCCTGCCCAATTGATTCTCCACTTATTGCTTAAACTCTTTGAACTTTTGAAAAGTTTCTGACTTATGCTTGATTAAGTAGATATACCCATATCTACAATAATCATCAGTAAAAGTCACATAGAAGCGGTTTACATCCCTTGTGGTGGATCTAAACGGCCCACACACATCGGTGTGTGTGAGATCCAATAATCCCTCATCCCTTTCACAAGTGCCAGTGAAGGGTGACTTAGTCATCTTTCCAAGTAAACAAGACTCGCACGTGTCATCGGCCCTAAGGTCAAATGACTCCAACACTCCATCCTTTTGGAGTTGGGCTATGTGCTTCATGTTGACATGTCCAAGACGACAATTCCACAAGCATGCCTTGTCCAAACCATTGGACGAATCGATATGTAACACATTATTTCCTAAGTTGTCTACAACATTCACAATTTCATATACTCCATTACAAGGCAATGCTTCAAAATAAAAAGTAACATTGAAGAAAGCATTTATAGAACCAATTTCATTATTAAATGAAAATCTAAAACCTTGTCTATACAAACTGTTGAGAGAAAAACTTGAGAAACACACTTGAACAAATGTTAGAACAAGTTTATATTGGGGAAATTAAAGTTAATCTCAAAGGATCATAAAGCTCAACAATAATATAAGTTAGAGTTAGATAGTTAGGTGATTAGTAGCGGAAATATAAGGAAATATATAAGACAGCAAGTATTATATCAAGTATACACTTAAGTTGATTCTTAACGAGGAATGCAATCAGACCAAGTTAGTAAGTGAGATCAAACTTAGTGATTAAGTCGAGATTGACTTGCTCCGAAGAGATAACGATATTAGAATCAGGGTATCTTTAAGGTGAGATAGTAAGATGGAGATTGTAGATTCAAGATGAGTAGAGAGATTGTGTATTTAATTAAAAAGAGAGAACTCTATTTATAGAGTCTCGAAGATTACAAAAGTCCTATCTGTTAAGAGTTGCCAGGCAGGGCACATTGGACAAAAGAAAGTACTTAAAGAAAAACAGATAAAAGACTAAAACTAAGTGCTGATGACTAAGATGATTGCGGTTGTGGTGCTTGACTGCTGATGAGGGAGTGGTTGCGGGGAGTTGGTTCTTCTTGAACTCTCCAATACCCTTGATCTTTTTCTGGTAACCCATTTGATACAGAGTGGAGATGATGTTTGTGACACTTGGTGAAAAGAACTTGGTCGAGGGATGCACCAGGAGATTGATCGCAATAAGAAACTTATCTTTGGTCAAGATGACCAAAGATTCATCCACCAAGTTCAGATGAACTTCTTGTAGGTTATCGAGAGGGCGATGTGCTGAAAATGCACATTTGAACAATGTGGAGATGGGAACCACATCCGTGAATGCGTCAAATGGTCCAAATAGTGGATGATTGGGGATGAACTTGATCATGAGACGAATTAAGTCATTGTAAGAAGGATGATCATCGAAAATTGCCCTAAAATTGCTAGATGCAATTGAAGGCGATTGGTTCCGTGTAGCAGAATCAGAACCAGTCGGTTGAACAGAGGCTAAAGCTTTTGATTGCTTCTTTGAGATTCCTGATTTCACCATTTTGAAAAACTTGAAGAACTTGCAGAAAACCTTAAAGTGCATAAGGGAAGAAGGTGAAGTTGTTCGTCTTTGAGCGATCAGAAAGCGTAAAGCTTTCTTGGGGAAGAAAGAAGGTTTTTATAGTGGCGGATTTCAAATATTTATTGTTTTTACCCAAAAGAAAAGCGGTTAAGGGTAAAAACCTTTGAGTTTATTTTTTTACTTAACGAAATCATTATCAGCCACAAAAACATTTAACGAAAAGTATTTTTGTTAACTCTCAAAAGATGGCATTTAATGAAATTTCAGGCCCAATACTCCATGTCCGAGGAACGTGTGGTGAGGGGCGATAATCCGTTGAATAAAGGTGGAATGTGTAACAGATTTGACGTTTTGGGGGTAAGAGGAAAAAACAGTTTAAGGAAAAGATTTTCTAAAAAGATTTCTTTTATTGGAAACTGATTTATTTTTGCATCACACCTAAAATAGGTCTGACAAAAGGTTTATTTGAAAGAAGAAGCTTAAACGATTATATGCGACAAAGCGAATATTTTTGAGAATGTTTTTCTTATTTAATGAAGGATCATTAAATAGCATACAATGTTTCAAGAATTTATGAAGTAGTTGAAAGTTCAATCAATTAGATTGCGGTTTGAAACTTCATTGCGGATCAAGACTTCATTGCGGTTAGACAACTGCAGTAGAAGAAACTGAGGAGAACACTTGAACACAATCAGAAATAACAATCAATAAGGACCCTTGAAATATAGGTATGATATATTGTTACGGTATATACGGTATATTGCAGTACATAGGATGTATTGCAGTACACAAGATATACTGAAACTATGTAAGATAGATATATTTAGTTAGGACCGCAATGGTGACCAAGAGTGGTTTGCGGTACCTATCAATTCAGGAAGAATTGCGGGTCCGGATTCATCATTCCTAACATTTGTAAGAAACTGTTGAGTTTTGTAGATTCAAGTGCCTTTGTGAATACATCAACAATCTCTTCATGAGTATGGACAAAAATTAGTTCAATGTTACCTTCCAGGATGTCGTCTTTAATGAAGTGGTATCGTAGTTCAATATGCTTCGTTTTGGAGTGATGAATAGGATTATGAGAAATCTCTATGGCACTCTCTGAGTCACAGTAAATCGGTATCCGCAACATCCTGTATCCATAGTCCATAAGCTGCGTTTTCATCCATAAGACTTTTGAGCAACAGCTGGTTGTTGCCACATATTCAGCTTCTGCGGTAGACAGTGAGACACAACTTTGTTTCCTTGATGACCAGCTAAAGAGTCTTCCACCGGGAAATTGACATCCACTGGAAGTGTTTTTTCTGTCCAAACTGCATCCAGCATGATCCGCATCAGTGAATGCTTGTAGGCTGAAGTCGTTCCCTGCGGGATACCAGAGGCCTAGAGACTTGTTGTCCTTTAAGTATCTGAGAATCTACTTGGCTGCGGTCATATGAGAAACTTTCGGATCGGCTTGGTATCTTGCGCATACTCTTGTTGCAAAGACAATGTTTGGTCGGCTTGCGGTGAGGTACATCAACGAGCCAATTATTCCTCTATAAGTCTTGTGATCTACTGATTCTCCGGAACGATCAGCAGAAATCTTATATCCGAAGGCCATGGGGAACTTGGCCGAGGAACAGTTGTCCATTGAGTATTTCTTCAACAGTTTAGAGGTGTATTTCTCCTGATGGATGAATATCCCTTTTGGGACTTCTTTCACTTGAAGTGCTAGAAAGAAATTAATCTCCCTATTCATGCTCATTTGGAACTTGTTGGTCATGAGCTTTGCAAATTCATCCACCATCCCCTGATCAGTTGATCCGAAGATGATATCATCCACATATATTTGTACAAGAATAAGGTGATCCCCATTTGCCTTTCTAAATAAGGTGGCATCAATCACCCCTCTTTTGTATCCAGACGAGACAAGAAATTCAGAGAGAGTCTTGTACAAACTATGATCTGAGCTTACCAATAGTAGCGTTCCATTACTATCCGATCTCGATGGTTGCCCAACTCCTGAAATTCAGATAGATACTCCCTGAGATCCCAACGACCCGATAACTCCAAACGATTCCCATAACATCGCACCAAATCCTTAAGTTATTATACTGGAGACTAAAAACCATAAACCTTGCTCTGAACTGGCGAATCTTCTGTAACGCCCGGGTTTCGGGGCTAAGCATTAATAGATGATGTAATAGTCTAGGTCAACTATTGTAACTCTTTTTGATGTAATAAAGATGAAATATTTGAGTATTTTGTGAATTATGTGAATTTATAAGCTTATTATTTAATTATAAAGATATAATTAATAAAGAATAAAAATAAGCGTCAAAATTAAAGTGTGAGATAAGCCCGATAACTTTACATAAAATTATAGTGGTCGAAACAAGGATTCTGGGGATATAATGAACGCCAAAATCCGAGTTATAACGAAAAAGTTATGACCCGTCAAAGTTTCGCAATAGAACCAGCACGACACCGGGAATCGTAAATAGTAAATTTACAATAGAGCGACTTTTAGCCTTAGCGATCTAAATGAAAGTTGTAGAATATGTTAAACCGAGAGCGTCCATAAAAAGAACGCCCATGACTTCGTATGAAGAAGTTATGATTTTTCGAAGTTTCGGCTTAGCAGTGTACAGCCCGAAGTTCGAATATTAGATCCAGCGGTTTTTAGCCGACACAACCTAAACGAGAATCGAAGATCTCGTTAATAGTAGCGTATCGATAAAAAGACAGACGAAAACGGACGTCGGATGAAGAAGTTATGAATTTTTAACGGACCAATCCTGTCCCGGCCTGTTCAAAAATATAACTTTTAAAATAAAGTCAAAATTAGCCAAAGGAGTCTAAACGAAAGTTGTAGAGTACATTCCCGTCTACGCATGGATATAAAGAGCGTTAAAAACGGAGCTCGTATGCGAAAGATATGAATTTTAGAAGTTGAGTGTGCATGTTGCGAAACTGATGCGAGATTTGCTGACGTGGCAACATCTGGGCCGTCCGATGATGATCAAGCCTCGCATCCGATGAACGACGCGTCACCCTTTTCTACGCCCCGCGTCCGACGTTGGGTACGCCCAGTGTACCTCGACCTTATCCCTTCCGAGTTTGGGTGCGAGCCAGCTGTGTGCGACTTGGACCCTTATCCAAAGCTATGCGCAGCGTAATGCTGGTGAACGCGCAGCGTAGGTCCGAAGTCCAGCGCCTATAAATAGGCTGCGAATTCTTCTGAGTTTTTCACACCAATTCTCTTTCTTTCTCTAATTTCTTTCTCTCTCTAGGGTTTCTAATCCTCCATAAAGCCTAGGTGAAAACCCTAGCACCCGAAGGAAGCCCCGAGGCTCCCGGAGTCCCGAGAAAAAGGGTATTTCGGTTCGGAAACGCTACTCCTAGCGAAGCCCGGTTTTCTATAAAACCCGCTGTAAGTAAGCTATGCCTACACTATTTTTAATATAGCTTTTATTTAATTATAGTAACATTACTAGGACCTTAAAATAATTATTTGGGCTATTATTATGAGTTATATTGAGTGTTATTTAACGCTTATATAATAATAATAATAGCTAGACTATTAATTAGTCGCAGTTAACGTTAAAACTAAACCCTAGTGGTATTGATACTAGGTTTTGGTCAAGGAAAATTTGTTTTGAGATAACAGAGTGCTATTCGAGTACCGAGTCACCACCTAATCAGGTGAGTGCATAGTTACTTTCATCTTACACACAGATATGAAGTATTTTATATAAATTACGTGCTACGTGTGCATATTATCTGTATACTTGCTATCTATGCCGGATGAACGATTTTATACATGTTTTGAAATGATTTAAACTGTATATGTATTTTATATATGTACAAAATGTGTTGGGTAAAACATGGGTAGATCTAATAGTTGCTGTGTGACAAGATAAAATAATGAGAGGCCTCGTTATAGATGTTATTGATGATCCTGTCATCTAGCGGAGTATAGATAACGACCACAGACTATTCTAGACAGTCTAGTGGAATGATAGCAGGCTCGCAACCTGTAGGTGTTTATTTGAACTGTGTGCTCACCAGCAGTACTCCATCCCCCAC
Source organism: Lactuca virosa (assembly GCF_052849685.1). NCBI lineage: Eukaryota > Viridiplantae > Streptophyta > Magnoliopsida > Asterales > Asteraceae > Lactuca > Lactuca virosa. The sequence continues at coordinate 241,844,634 of NC_136433.1, forward strand.
ATGGTTGCCTTATTTGACATGAATTGTTGAGGAATCTCCAAAGCATGTGTTGTCACCCCAATGAAAGTCCTTAGACTAGGTCCCTTGTGTTAGATGTTTTAGGGACGTAAAGTGAGGATAACGGGAACGGGTAATCGGGTTTGTTTGGTTTGTTAAATTTAATAAACTTGTTTATTGTGGGTTGAAAACCATATGTGCTCACCAGGCTCCCAAGCCTGACCCACTCAGTTTCTTGTATTACAGGAAGTGGCACATGAGCATAGATGTTTGGATGAGAGATAAGGGATTATAGGCCTGTAAATACAAAATAATGTAGTAAGGCTTATGTTGTACTGTTTATGATTATGATATGTATCGAACATGACATCCCGAGTCTTTTAATGAAATACATTTCTATGGAAATGCTTTTGATAAATCTTTATCATATTTTTGTATTGGGACAAATTCCGCAACTCTTTTATTTAAAATGTTACTCAGATTTTCAAACAAGCATAAACAAAATCGGTCTTTTCTGGCGTGAAAATGGGGATGTCACAGTTGGTATCAGAGCATTAGTTTAAGCGAACTAGGAATTTGTAGGATTTCTAGACTTAAACTTAGAATGCTAAGCGATGATTGTGAGATGTGAGCACTAGCTTATTTTAGGAATTATGCCTAAACTGCTTTTATGTGCTAAATGCTTTGTGCCTGATATGCTGTTATTTGTTCGGATCTATGGTTTGTTGCCGACCGGATCTGGAAACCTTATGTGTTTAGGATTCTAAACGTACGACTACGATATTAGAACTAACATGTAAACGTTTCGGAGTGATAAGGACGGTTTAAACGACTATCCTAAATAAAGATCTAAATTCACCTTTTTCGGTGTATAGATCAAAATGGCAAGAACCCGCAGTGGAGCCGGGAATGCAAATGGGAACAGAAACCAACCCCCAGTGATTGAGCAAATACCGGTTGTGGTAGCCGCTGCTGAGCCAATAACGATGGTCGGAGGGCAAGCAATGATCCAGGCGATGTTAGATCGTCAAATGGAGGAAACCAGACGTTTGCTCCAACAGAATCGAGAGGAAGCTACCATACAGATCGAACAGCCCGAGTTATACGAAGGGCAGTCTGAGGAGAGGAACTACAGTGGGAACGTTGGTCAAGCCAACCCACCAATAGTTCAACAAAACAACCAAGATGACAGAGTCGAGAGGAATGGATGCAAGTACAAGGATTTTCTGACTTGCAAGCCATCGACTTTCACTGGAAATGAAGATCCGATCGGGGTCATGGATTGGATCTCGGAGATGGAGTTAGCTTTCATGACGTGTGGTTGCAGAGGAAAACTACAGACAACATTTGCAGTGCGTCAGTTCCGAGGAGGCGTTGTGCGTTGGTGGAACACCCTGGCGAAGACCTTGAGCCCCAATGAGCCTCTCCAGCTGACATGGGCAGGGTTTTTAGTGCAATTCAAGAGCAAGTACTGCTCAGCCTAAAACCTTCTCGAGCTAGAGAACCAGTTCCTAACCCTGAAGAAAGGAAGCATGTCCATTGATGAGTACACTAACAACTTCACGGAGAAAATGGAGTTTGCCTTACGTCTTTTTCCGAATGAGTTGACAAAGATCGACAAGTACGCTAAGGGACTCCCATGGGAGTATGCGGTGCCTGTACGTCAGGCACATACTCTAGAGGCAGCTATCTGGGATGCCAAGTCTGTGGAGGAAATGATCAAGGAAAGAGCTGCCAGCAAGGTTGAGGTTGGCGAGAAAAGGAAGTTCGATGGGTCTGCTAAACCCAACGATAAGAAGAGCAAGTTCAGTTCCAAGAAGTTTGGTGGAGGAGGGAACGAAGCAAAATGGTGCGAGAAGTGCAAGAAGAAGCACTCGGGAAAATGTAGCGAGGAAGTGACCTGCTACAAGTGTGGGAAAACGGGGCACTATGCAAATGAGTGCACCATCAACAAGAGGGTGTGCTACGAGTGTCGTGAAGAAGGGCACATTGCTAAGGATTTCCCGAAGAAGAAAGATGCAGCAAGGCCCAACATTCCACCAAAGCCGAAGGCGAGAGCCTTCCAGATGACGCTCGAGGCTGCGAAGGAGGCAGCAGATATCGCTTCAGGTACCTTTCTTGTAAATGGTTTGCCTGTCAATATACTGTTTGATTCCGGAGCCAACTACTCCTTTGTATCACATAAATTTGGTGGAAAACTAGCATTACCTGTAGAAAAACCTGATACTGCCTTGATTGTGGAAGTTGCCAGTGGCAAATTCGTACCTGTTAGTAATCTTATTATGAACGCCGTCATCGACTTAAACGGAAACTAATTCCACGAAGAGCTATTACCAATAGAGTTGAACGGTTTCGACATCGTTTTGGGAATGGATTGACTTAGCGCCAACGATGCCAATATATTATGTCGAAAGAAGATAGTAAGGGTAAATCCCCCTGGAAAAGAGTCGTTCATGGTGTACGGGGACAAACGCAGAGTAAATTCTGGAATTATCTCCCTGATGAAAGCCAGTAAATGTTTGTCCAAGGGATGTGCATCGTATTTGGCATTTATTATAAACGCTAAGAAGGAAAAGAAGGAGGTGCAGAGTATACCAGTCGTGTGTGATTATCCGGAAGTCTTTCCCGATGATCTTCCTGGATTACCACCTGATAGACAAGTGGAGTTTCGTATAGACTTGTTACCAGGAACGACACCGATAGCAAAGCCACCATACCGATTAGCATCAACGGAGATGAAGGAGCTTATGACGCAACTTCAGGAGTTGTTGGACAACGGTTTTATTCGACCTAGCTCATCACCCTGTGGAGCTCTGGTGCTATTCGTGAAGAAGAAAGACGGGAGCATGAGAATGTGTATAGACTACCGAGAGCTGAACAGGGCAACGGTGAAGAACAAGTACCCATTACCGAGGATTGATGACCTATTCGATCAGCTGCAAGGTTCGAGCTATTTCTCAAAGATTGATCTTAGGTCAGGATATCATCAGCTAAAAGTGAGAGAGCAGGATATCGAGAAGACTGCATTCAGAACGAGATATGGACACTATGAGTTCTTGGTTATGGCGTTTCGACTAACCAATGCTCAAGCAGCATTTATGGATTTGATGAATAGGGTTTGTAAACCATTCCTCGATAAATCCGTGATAGTGTTCATCGACGACATTCTAATCCACTCGAAAAGCCAAGAGGAGCGTGGCAAGCATCTACAGGAAGTATTAGAAGTGCTGAAGAAGGAGAAGCTTTATGCAAAGTTCTCAAAATGTGGTTTTTGGATCCGAGAAGTCCAATTCTTGGGTCATGTAGTTAACCAAGAAGGGATAATGGTTGACCCAGCAAAGATCGAAGCTGTGATGAAGTGGGAACGACCGAAAAGTCCCACAGAAAATTCGATGCGTTTTAGGACTAGCCGGATATTACCGACGGTTTATCCAAGGCTTTTCTTCGCTAGCTGCTCCATTGACATATTTGACCCAAAAAGGAGCTACTTATACATGGAGCGAGAAGCACGAAGAAGCATTCGAGAAGCTAAAGAAGAAGTTATGTAAAGCACCGATTCTTTCTCTACCTGATGGAGTTGAAGACTTCGCGGTCTACAGTGACGCATCTGGAGTCGGGTTGGGTTGTGTTTTGACCCAAAGAGAAAAGGTGATAGCATACGCATCTCGACAATTGAAGGAGCATGAAAAGAACTACCCCACTCATGATCTGGAGTTGGCAGCAGTAGTTTTTGCTTTAAAGATATGGAGGCATTACCTCTATGGCACGAAGTGCAAGCTTTTCACTGATCATAAGAGTTTCCAGTATCTCTTTAATCAGAAAGAATTGAATATGAGGCAACGACACTGGCTAGAGTTACTCAAGGACTACGACTGTGAGATACTTTACCACCCTGGTAAAGCAAATGTTGTCGCTGATGCTCTCAGTCGGAAAGTCAATCTTGAAAGAAAAAGGCCAAGAGCGTTGAGAATTGAAGTTGTCTCGACAATTGTGGAAAGTATGAAGAAAGCTCAAGAAGAAGCTTCACAAAAGAATGACCGAAAGGAAGAACATTTGGGAAAGACGTTGGTATTCGGTACAAACCGTCAAGGACTGAAGGTATTCCAAGATCGGATTTGGGTACCTAAGACGGGAGGAATAAGAGATCTTCTGATGGAGAAGCTCGCAAGACCATGTACTCAATTCATCCCGGTAGCACTAAAATGTATAGGGACCTAAAACCCTACTATTGGTGGCCGACGATGAAGCTCGATGTTGCGAAGTATGTGGCCGAGTGTGAAACATGTGCGAGAGTTAAGGCACAACATCAGAAACCATACTGGAGTTTAGAACCCTTACTTGTACCCATGGGTAAATGGGAAGACATAACCATGGATTTTGTGACTAAACTGCCCAGTATAAAGAACGGTCATGACATGATTTGGGTAGTCGTGGATCGTTTTACTAAGAGTGCACACTTCATAGCTGCCAACGAAAGGTGGTCTATGGATAAGCTCGCAAATGCTTACGTGAAGGAAGTGGTAAGACTTCACGGTGTTCCTCTTACGATTGTATCGGATCGTGATAGTCGTTTCACATCGAGGTTTTGGAGAAGTCTACAAGAGGAATTGGGTACAAAATTATGTTTGAGTACGGCTTATCATCCGCAGACTGATGGTCAGAGCGAAAGAATGATTCAAACACTGGAAGATATGTTGAGAGCATGTACCCTGGAGTTCCAAGGTAACTGGGATGAGCACTTACCTCTGGTAGAGTTTTCCTACAACAATAGTTTCCACTCGAGCATCAAGATGGCACCCTATCAAGCTTTATATGGACAGAAGTGTCGTACGCCGTCTTTTTGGCTTGAGGCTGGAGACAAGCAGTTTATGGGCCCCGAGATAGTCCATGGGACTGCTAAGAAGCTGAAGCTGATTAGGGAAAGAATGTTAGCACCTCAGGATCGTCAGAAGAGCTATGCCGACAAGAAAAGACGACCGATGACCTTCGAAGTTGGGGATTCGGTTTTTCTTAAAGTCTCACCGTGGAAGGGACTTATAAGATTCGGAAAACAAGGAAAGTTGAGTCAAAGGTTTATTGCATCGTTCAAAGTTCTTCAAAAAATTGGGAACCAAGATTACAAGCTCGAATTACCCGAAGAACAGGATGGTATTCATAACACCTTCCATGTGTGTTATTTGAGGAAGTTGACGAGAGAAGTTCCTGACATAATTCCAATCTCAGAGTTAAGAATGGATGAAAATAAGAGGCTGATTGAAGAGCCCGAGGCAATTGTTGACCGTATGACTAAGAAGTTACGACGCAAGATGGTCGACTTAGTGCTAGTCCAATGGAAACATTCGAATGGGCCGAATCTCACTTGGGAAACAGAGGATGACATGAGGAGTCGCTATCCGCATCTGTTTGCTGACGCATGATTCCGGGACGGAATCATCCTAAGGGGGAGAGAATTGTAACGCCCGGGTTTTGGGGCTAAGCATTAATAGATGATGTAATAGTCTAGGTCAACTACTGTAACTCTTTTTGATGTAATAAAGATGAAATATTTGAGTATTTTGTGAATTATGTGAATTTATATGCTTATTATTTAATTATAAAGATATAATTAATAAAAAATAAAAATAAGCGTCAAATATATTATGTGAGATAAGCCCGGGGATATAATGAACACCGAAATCCGAGTTATAACGAAGAAGTTATGACCCGTAAAAGTTTCGCGACGGAACCAGCACGGCGTAAATAGTGAATTTAGGATAGAGCGACTTTTACCCTTAGCGATCTAAAAGAAAGTCGTAAAATATGATAAATTGAGAGCGTCCATAAAAAGAACGCCCAAATCTGACTTCGTATGAGGAAGTTACGATTTTTCGAAGTTTTGGCTTAGCGGTGTACAGCCCGAAGTTCGAATATTAGATCCAGCAGTATTTAGCCGACACAACATAAACGAGAATCGAAGATCTCGTTAATAGCGTATCGATAAAAAGACAGACGAAAACGGACGTCGGATGAAGAAGTTCTGAGTTTTTAACGGACCAATCCTGTCCCGGCCTGTTAAAAAAGATACCTTTTAAAATAAATTCAAAATTAGCCAAAGGAGTCTAAACGAAAGTTGTAGAGTACATGCCCGCCTACGCGTGGATATAAAGAGCGGCAAAAACGGAGCTCGTATGTGAAAGATACGAATTTTAGAAGTTGAGTCTCCAAGTTGCAAAACTGATGCGAGATTTGCTGACGTGGCAACATCTTGGCCGTCCGATGATGATCAAGCCTCGCATCCGATGAACGACGCGTCACCCTTCGCTACGCCTCGCGTCCGAGGTTGGGTACGCCCAGCGTACCTGGACCTTATCCCTTCCGAGTCCGGGTGCGAGCCAGCTGTATGCGAGCTGGACCCTTATCCGAAGCTACGCGCAGCGTAATGCTGTTGAACGCGCAACATAGGTCCGAAGTCCAGGTCCTATAAATAGGCTGCAAATTCTTCCGAGTTTTTCACACCAATTCTCTTTCTCTCTCTAATTTGTTTCTCTCTCTAGGGTTTCTAATCCTCCCTAAAGCCTAGGTGAAAACCCTAGCACCCGAAGGAAGCCCCGAGGCTCCCGGAGTCCCAAGAAAAAGGGTCTTTCGGTTCGGAAACGCTGGTCCAAGCGAAGCCCGGTTTTCTATAAAACTCGTTGTAAGTAAGCTACGCCTATGCTACTTTTAATTTAGCTTTTATTTAATTATAGTAACATTACTAGGACCTTAAAATAATTATTTGGGCTATTATTATGACTTATATTGAGTGTTATTTAACGCTTATATAATAGTAATAATAGCTAGACTATTAATTAGTCGCGGTTAACGTTAAAACTAAACCCTAGTGGTATTGATACTAGGTTTTGGTCAAGGAAAATTTGTTTTGAGATAACGAAGTGCTGTTCGAGTACCAAGTCACCACCTAATCAGGTGAGTGCATATTTACTTTCATCTTACACATAGATATGATGTATTTTGTATAAATTACGTGCTACGTGTGCATATTATCTGTATACTTGCTATCTATGCTGGATGAACGATTTTATACATGTTTTAAATGATTTAAACTGTATATATATTTTATATCTACAAAATGTGTTGGGTAAAACATGGGTAGATGTAATAGTTGTTATGTGACAAGATAAAATAATGAGAGGCCTTGTTATAGATGTTATTGATGATCCAGTCATCTATCGGAGTATAGATGACGACCACAGACTATTCTTGACAATCTAGTGGAACGATAGCAGGCTCGCAACCTGTAGGTGTTTATTTGAACTATCTGCTCACCAGCAGTACTCCATCCCCCACATGGTTGCCTTATTTGACATGAATTGCTGAGGAATCCACGAAGCATGTGTTGTCACCCCGATGAAAGTCCTTAGACTAGGTCCCTTGTGTTAGATGTTTTAGGGACGTAAAATGAGGATAACAGGAACGGGTAATCGGGTTTGTTTGGTTTGTTAAAGTTAATAAACTTATTTATTGTGGGTTGAAAACCATATGTGCTCACCAGGCTCCCAAGCCTGACCCACTCAATTTCTTGTATTACAGAAAGTGGCGCATGAGCATAGATGTTTGGATGAGATATAAGGGAATATAGGCCTGTAAATACGAAATAATGTAGTAAGGCTTATGTTGTACTGTTTATGCTTATGATCTGTATCGAACATGACATCCCGAGTCTTTTAATGAAATACATTTCTATGGAAATTCTTTTGATAAATCTTTATCATATTTTTGTATTGAGATAAATTCCGCAACTCTTTTATTTAAAATGTTACTCTGATTTTCAAACAAGCATAAACAAAATCGGTCTTTTCTGGTCGTGAAAATGTGGATGTCACATCTTCACCCCAAGTTCCATCCTCAATGAATCACTGAATCCTAACAATCTACAACCCATGCGAATATAAAATTCCCCTGACACCTCCAATGAGCAAACAACTCATGCAATTGTCACCACCATCTTCTTGCTACCGCTCATTCCCTAGAAACGGTAGTGATAGAACCCAAAGGCTCTTCCATGGACAACTGTTGATCATACTAGAACAAACACTAACACGACTGAACTCTGACTTCATTGGAGAACTAACCAACTAATCATATCATAAATCTTCCAACGCTACCCCTGAATTGCCGCCCCCAACGCATTGGAACAACAATCGAACAAACTGAAACCCACTCAGCAAGATACGACTCACTAAAGACTCGTGGCATGAAAAAAAGCATATAACAATTCTTGATGATATAATGTAGACAATAACAGAGACCCACACCAGAGATAATGCTTACCAAAACCCAAGAAAAATGCTGAAGCGATATTAATTCTGATAATAACCAAGAAGAAAGAAAAAGATAACATACCCGCAATAGCACCTGATAAAACCATGATCTCCCCAGACTGACACTGCAATACTCGGCTCCTACCAGTTTAGGCTCCTACCCCATCCTTGCGACCATCAGAGATCCTCAAACAAACCGGAGCAGGTGCACTTACTGCATCCCCCTCAACATCGGACAGTGGACCTTCTTGTGGCTCACTTGATTGTAGTGAAAACATAACAAGCTTTCCCCCTAAGGACAATCCCGACTGACGACAAACCCCATCGTGCTGCTTCCCGCATGTGCTACACTGACCCCAGCCCTGCTGGCCCCTCAACCGTTGATCTGAAGTCTTGGGTCTCTTCACAGGACTCTCAACTGCCTACACATGCTCTGGCTCCGTCTCCCCTAGGTGCTTTAAATCAATCTCCTGCTCCTGGGTTACACAACCATCCCATTTTCCGTCTTAACATCCAAGGTCCGACACCTGAACCCGACGACCGATCTATTAGTGACACGCCCAATGATGTCGAGTAACTCCTCGCGTAGCTCTAGCGAAACCTCCGCAAAAATCCAAATGACAAGAACTCCTCGCGTAGCTCTAGCTCTAGCGAAACCTCGCGTAGCTCTAGCAAAACCTCGCGTAGCTTTACCGATCTATTAGTGACACGCACAATCATAGGATCGTACCTGCTGAAAACATGGTGCATACCCCGCCTCTGATCCCAAATGATAAGAACTAGCAATAAGATCCTCCTTGCTGAGTGCTCAACACCATACTGAGAAACAACATGCAAATGATCTGGACATACTCAAGAATCCTCATCCCACAGGCATCCTAGATTCTACAAGACTCTCCCCGATTCGAGTATGGATCCTATGCTTTCAGTAGTACGAACCCAACACTACCTTCCACACCTATCCATACTTTCCTCAAGAATCATCCTGAATCCTGCCAGTCACCTTCTAAAACTAGTACTCCAAGCACTTGCTAAACAGCACAACAAAGTCCACCGAAGAATTTCCGAGGCTTTCCTAGGTTCCCGACCTCACCCTGCCATCAGCTACAGAGGAACTCCTCATAATGTCGGTTAGCTACTTTTTTGAACACAATCACATGCAAGAAAGCTCAAATAATCCTTCGAGTATAAGACTCACCCCTACAACGGTTAGACTCAGACGAGAGTTTCACAATAGAATCAAATCCATCACTTTGAGAATATTCAACCTTTATTACATGTGACTTAAAATATTCACTTAATAGCTAACTCACATCACTTAAGAGTTTCATAAAGCACAAAGAAAGCAACATTTGTTCAGTAGCACTTGAGTCCATAGAATAACCGAAGAACATTCAAACTCACACACCAAAACTCATGTTAGGAACCTTCACTCTCACTGCCGACTGCCTTACACATATAAATTATATCCAATCTAGCATCGCATGCTTCCTCAACTACAAGGCATCACATATTAGGCCAATCTATCACTGACTAATTAGAACTAGCATGCAAGGCTACAAGCTCGTACAATAGGTATACAAGCCATCTCGCCTAGCATTCTATCATGTAAACACTGAGTAGATCCTTAGCCCTAACTGGCATGCGATTCACAGATTCATAAAGCAAATCATATCAGATAACATGTATGGGTAATTTGGGAGAAACTTATTTGAGCTTGGTCAATTGCATGCACCACACCCTTTCTTGTATTAGAAAACTTCTTTTTTCCCTTTAAAATAATTTTTTTTGCTTTCTGAAAAACTTTACTAAATCCTCAGTTTGAATTCAGTCACACCCAAGGGTATGTCCAAATCCCTCAAACCATGACTCTGATGCCAACTATAACGTCCGAAAAATAAGACCATAAAATTTCTGTTTTAAAATTAACAAACCGTTAAATCATATCATTTTTATAAAACCAAGGTAGTCAAGTTTTATCAATACATCATCATTATCATAGTAAATCACAGAATGCAGAAACATGTGGTTTGTGCTCTGCAATCATCCCGAGCTCTTCCCTTTAAAAACACAAGTACCAGAAACATACACTGAAAACCGTAAGCACAAATCTTAGTGAGTTCCCAAATATACCACATACCATACATACATAAATAAATACATAACGGGACCCGCCCTATCATCGGGCCGTGCTCGGTATACAGATTTGTAAGTCATCAGGCCCTGCCCAGCAAACATATAAAACATATAATCATACAAACATACAAGTACATGCAAAAACCACAAAGATAATAGCATACCATAAAATCATCGGGCCCCGCCCACTGAGTATAACAGGCCCCGCCCAAACTCGGATAACGGGCCCCGTGCACATACAAATCATATACGCATAACCAGATACTAGCATACAAAATAACCATCAGCCCCGCCCAGTAAGCATATAAGCACATAAACATGCAAGAGTCTCACAGAAGGAGTCTCACCTCGCACTGCCGAGTCTCACAGAAGGAATCTCTGGCTGCTGACCCGCTAAAATCCCCACGCTATTATTCACCAAAATAATCATCCATTAATAATCGGATCTCGACCCACACTAAGTGTCCAAACTAGGGTAAAAGACTTTTTTACCCATTGCCCAACTTGGCCCAAAGCCTAAGCCCAAACCACCAATCCAAAGGCCCAAATTCCGAATAAACACCCAAGGACCAAATATTGCCTAATTTTCCAAATTGGTCCAAAACCCTTTCGTGGGCTTTAAACCAAGGTCCAAAAATATTCTTAGCCCAAAAACACTTGAGTTCAGATGGCACAACATGACCCAAGACAGCCAAGCCCACCCTAGCCCAAAACTAAAGCCCAAACAAATGAAACCCTACCTGCTGAGTACACGGGGCGTACTCAGTATGTATGCTCGGCGTAATGCTAATAAGGCTTGTACGCACAACGTACATGCTTCTACGCCCTGCGTACTCACCAACTTGGCCAACTTTCCTCTAAAGCTCTTAATCAATTAAGTCAGTACTTTAACACTTATATATCACTTCCTTAAGGTGGTTAATCACATAAAGTTGCCAACTTTATGTGCATGGATCGCTTAATGAAGCTCTTAAGCTCAAAAGGACTTAAGGAATGACTTAATGCATGCATGAGACTATAAGCACCATAAAGCTCGAACCTTTAAGCTTAAGATAATCATAATAGGCACAGATCTAAAAGGCTAAACGCCACAACTGACTTTACTCATCAAAGTAACCCAAAAGGGACCCAAAAACACAAAAACTATGACATTAAGAGATCTAATCAAGGAAAAGACAAGGTATGAACTTGATACCTCAAAAGACTTGCAAAAAGAGTGATGATTCTAGATCTCTAAGCATAACACTAAGCAATGTACCTCCAGTCTTCTTCAATCGCTCCAAAATGAGCAAAATAAGCACCATCTTCTTCTGAAGAGTTCAAAGATACAACAATCGAGGCTAAGGGTCGAAATTTAGTGTTTAGGAGGTATGAAGGCTGGTAAAGAGGCCAGTCCTAGGGACTTAATGAGCTTAAATAGGGTGCATCATCTCAAAACTAGGGTTTCATTAAACCCTCGTACAACCGCATAATCCTCGTACGCCCAGCGTATGAGGCCTCGCATCCATGATCAACCCCTCTTAGTATGCTAACCGTACACCAGTGTACACCTCACGTACTGAACTTCGCACTAATACGAACTGTGTACTCTTTATGGTTATCCTTAAACCCTACAATCCTCCGAAGGCCATAACTTCTTCATTATAAATCAATTTTCAACGATCCTTATATCCTTGAAAAGGTAACGAGAAGCTCTACGTTTTTATCAACTGATACTTTCCTTAAAATTTCCCGAAAAAAAATCCAACTTCCATAAAAGCCCGAGCTGACACTTTACCAAAATACACCTCGGCTATAAAACACAAATCAACCACCCGAATCATCTAAATTATGTCACCCACATCCAAATGGGTACAGATCTCATTTCCTTAAAGGTTCTAAGCTTGATAATACACGATCTTTGGTCACCACCCCAAAAAAGGAAACGATTTGGGACAGGGCGTTATAACTCTCCCCCGCTTAAATTATATTTCGTCCTTGAAATCATTCCTTACCATCCCAAGCATACCAGACATCCTGAGCAACACAGCCACCACCCCGAGCATACCATAGCCTTCCTAAAGGTGACCGAAACCAACCCTAACAGGGCTCTCCCAACCCGAAGATGAACGAATCCTTTCTCGGCCTAAAACAATCCTATGCAGAGTAGCCACATCTACTCAACCTGAAATATGAAGTCTCGAATTGGTTGCCTTATTTGACATGAATTGCTGAGGAATCCACGAAGCATGTGTTGTCACCCCGATGAAAGTCCTTAGACTAGGTCCCTTGTGTTAGATGTTTTAGGGACGTAAAATGAGGATAACGGGAACGGGTAATCGGGTTTGTTTGGTTTGTTAAAGTTAATAAACTTATTTATTGTGGGTTGAAAACCATATGTGCTCACCAGGCTCCCAAGCCTAACCCACTCAATTTCTTGTATTACAGAAAGTGGCGCATGAGCATAGATGTTTGGATGAGATATAAGGGAATATAGGCCTGTAAATACGAAATAATGTAGTAAGGCTTATGTTGTACTGTTTATGCTTATGATCTGTATCGAACATGACATCCCGAGTCTTTTAATGAAATACATTTCTATGGAAATGCTTTTGATAAATCTTTATCATATTTTTGTATTGAGATAAATTCCGCAACTCTTTTATTTAAAATGTTACTCTGATTTTCAAACAAGCATAAACAAAATCGGTCTTTTCTGGTCATGAAAATGTGGATGTCACATCTTCACCCCAAGTTCCATCCTCAATGAATCACTGAATCCTAACAATCTACAACCCATGCGAATATAAAATTCCCCTGACACCTCCAATGAGCAAACAACTCATGCAATTGTCACCACCATCTTCTTGCTACCGCTCATTCCCTAGAAACGGTAGTGATAGAACCCAAAGGCTCTTCCATGGACAACTGTTGATCATACTAGAACAAACACTAACACGACTGAACTCTGACTTCATTGGAGAACTAACCAACTAATCATATCATAAACCTTCCAACGCTACCCCTGAATTGCCGCCCCCAACGCATTGGAACAACAATCGAACAAACTGAAACCCACTCAGCAAGATACGACTCACTAAAGACTCGTGGCATGAAAAAAAGCATATAACAATTCTTGATGATATAATGTAGACAATAACAGAGACCCACACCAGAGATAATGCTTACCAAAACCCAAGAAAAATGCTGAAGCGATATTAATTCTGATAATAACCAAGAAGAAAGCAAAAGATAACATACCCGCAATAGCACCTGATAAAACCATGATCTCCCCAGACTGACACTGCAATACTCGGCTCCTACCAGTTTAGGCTCCTACCCCATCCTTACGACCATCAGAGATCCTCAAAGAAACCGGAGCAGGTGCACTTACTGCATCCCCCTCAACATCGGACAGTAGACCTTCTTGTGGCTCACTTGATTGTAGTGAAAACATAACAAGCTTTCCCCCTAAGGACAATCCCGACTAACGACAAACCCCATCGTGCTTCTTCCCGCATGTGCTACACTGACCCCGGCCCTGCTGGCCCCTCAACCGTTGATCTGAAGTCTTGGGTCTCTTCACAGGACTCTCAACTGCCTACACATGCTCTGGCTCCGTCTCCCCTAGGTGCTTTAAATCAATCTCCTGCTCCTGGGTTACACAACCATCCCATTTTCCGTCTTAACATCCAAGGTCCGACACCTGAACCCGACGACCGATCTATTAGTGACATGCCCAATGATGTCGAGTAACTCCTCGCGTAGCTCTAGCGAAACCTCCGCAAAAATCCAAATGACAAGAACTCCTCGTGTAGCTCTAGCTCTAGCGAAACCTCGCGTAGCTCTAGCAAAACCTCGCGTAGCTCTACCGATCTATTAGTGACACGCCCAATCATAGGATCGAACCTCCTGAAAACATGGTGCATACCCCGCCTCTGATCCCAAATGACAAGAACTAGCAATAAGATCCTCCTTGCTGAGTGCTCAACACCATACTGAGAAACAACATGCAAATGATCTGGACATACTCAAGAATCCTCATCCCACAGGCATCCTAGATTCTACAAGACTCTCCCCGATTCGAGTATGGATCCTATGCTTTCAGTAGTACGAACCCAACACTACCTTCCACACCTATCCATACTTTCCTCAAGAATCATCCTGAATCCTGCCAGTCACCTTCTAAAACTAGTACTCCAAGCACTTGCTAAACAGCACAACAAAGTCCACCGAAGAATTTCCGAGGCTTTCCTAGGTTCCCAACCTCACCCTGCCATCAGCTACAGAAGAACTCCTCATAATGTCGGTTAGCTACTTTTTTGAACACAATCACATGCAAGAAAGCTCAGATTATAAGACTCACCCCTACAACGGTTAGACTCAGACGAGAGTTTCACAATAGAGTCAAATCCATCACTTTGAGAATATTCAACCTTTATTACATGTGACTTAAAATATTCACTTAATAGCTAACTCACATCACTTAAGAGTTTCATAAAGCACAAAGAAAGCAACATTTGTTCAGTAGCACTTGAGTCCATAGAATAACCGAAGAACATTCAAACTCACACACCACAACTCATGTTAGGAACCTTCACTCTCACTGCCGACTGCCTTACACATATAAATTATATCCAATCTAGCATCGCATGCTTCCTCAACTACAAGGCATCACATATTAGGCCAATCTATCACTGACTAATCAGAACTAGCATGCAAGGCTACAAGCTCATACAATAGGTATACAAGCCATCCCGCCTAGCATTCTATCATGTAAACACTGAGTAGATCCTTAGCCCTAACTGGCATGCGATTCACAGATTCATAAAGCAAATCATATCAGATAACATGTATGGGTAATTTGGGAGAAACTTATTTGAGCTTGGTCAATTGCATGCACCACACCCTTTCTTGTATTAGAAAACTTATTTTTTCCCTTTAAAATAATTTTTTTTGCTTTCTGAAAAACTTTACTAAATCCTCAGTTTGAATTTAGTCACACCCAAGGGTATGTCCAAATCCCTCAAACCATGACTCTGATGCCAACTACAACGTCAGAAAAATAAGACCATAAAATTTCTGTTTTAAAATTAACAAACCGTTAAATCATATCATTTTTATAAAACCAAGGTAGTCAAGTTTTATCAATACATCATCATTATCAGAGTAAATCACAGAATGCAGAAACATGTGGTTTCTGCTCTGCAATCATCCCGAGCTCTTCCCTTTAAAAACACAAGTACCAGAAACATACACTGAAAACCGTAAGCACAAATCTTAGTGAGTTCCCAAATATACCACATACCATACATACATAAATAAATACATAACGGGACGCGCCCTATCATCGGGCCGCGCTCGGTATACAAATTTGTAAGTCATCAGGCCCCGCCCAGTAAACATATAAAACATATAATCATACAAACATACAAATACATGCAAAAACCACAAAGATAATAGCATACCATAAAATCATCGGGCCCCGCCCACTGAGTATAACAGGCCCCGCCCAAACTCGGATAACGGGCCCCGTGCACATACAAATCATATACGCATAACCAGATACTAGCATACAAAATAACCATCAGCCCCGCCCAGTAAGCATATAAGCACATAAACATGCAAGAGTCTCACAGAAGGAGTCTCACCTCGCACTGCCGAGTCTCACAGAAGGAATCTCTGGCTGCTGACCCGCTAAAATCCCCACGCTATTATTCACCAAAATAATCATCCATTAATAATCGGATCTCGACCCACACTAAGTGTCCAAACTAGGGTAAAAGACTTTTTTACCCATTGCCCAACTTGGCCCAAAGCCTAAGCCCAAACCACCAATCCAAAGGCCCAAATTCCGAATAAACACCCAAGGCCCAAATATTGCCTAATTTTCCAAATTGGTCCAAAACCCTTTCGTGGGCTTTAAACCAAGGTCCAAAAATATTCTTAGCCCAAAAACACTTGAGTTCAGATGGCACAACATGACCCAAGACAGCCAAGCCCACCCTAGCCCAAAACTAAAGCCCAAACAAATGAAACCCTACCTGCTGAGTACACGGGGCGTACTCAGCCTGTATGCTCGGCGTAATGCTAATAAGGCTTGTACGCACAACGTACATGCTTCTACGCCCTGCGTACTCACCAACTTGGCCAACTTTCCTCTAAAGCTCTTAATCAATTAAGTCAGTACTTCAACACTTATATATCACTTCCTTAAGGTGGTTAATCACATAAAGTTGCCAACTTTATGTGCATGGATCGCTTAATGAAGCTCTTAAGCTCAAAAGGACTTAAGGAATGACTTAATGCATGCATGAGACTATAAGCACCATAAAGCTCGAACCTTTAAGCTTAAGATAATAATAATAGGCACAGATCTAAAAGGATAAACCCCACAACTGACTTTACTCATCAAAGTAACCCAAAAGGGACCCAAAAACACAAAAACTATGACATGAAGAGATCTAATCAAGGAAAAGACAAGGTATGAACTTGATACCTCAAAAGACTTGCAAAAAGAGTGATGATTCTAGATCTCTAAGCATAACACTAAGCAATGTACCTCCAGTCTTCTTCAATCGCTCCAAAATGAGCAAAATCAGCACCATCTTCTTCTGAAGAGTTCAAAGATACAACAATCGAGGCTAAGGGTCGAAATTTAGGGTTTAGGAGGTATGAAGGCTGGTAAAGAGGCTAGTCCTAGGGACTTAATGAGCTTAAATAGGGTGCATCATCTCAAAACTAGGGTTTCATTAAACCCTCGTACAACCGCATAATCCTCGTACGCCCAGCGTATGAGGCCTCGCATCCATGATCAACCCCTCTTAGTATGCTAACCGTACACCAGTGTACACCTCACGTACTGAACTTCGCACTAATACGAACTGTGTACTCTTTATGGTTATCCTTAAACCCTACAATCCTCCGAAGGCCATAACTTCTTCATTATAAATCAATTTTCAACGATCCTTATATCCTTGAAAAGGTAACGAGAAGCTCTACGTTTTTATCAACTGATACTTTCCTTAAAATTTCCCGAAAAAAAATCCAACTTCCATAAAAGCCCGAGCTAACACTTTACCAAAATACACCTCGGCTATAAAACACAAATCGACCACCCGAATCATCTAAATTATGTCACCCACATCCAAATGGGTACAGATCTCATTTCCTTAAAGGTTCTAAGCTTGATAATACACGATCTTTGGTCACCACCCCAAAAAAGGAAACGATTTGGGACAGGGCGTTATAACTCTCCCCCGCTTAAATTATATTTCGTCCTTGAAATCATTCCTTACCATCCCAAGCATACCAGACATCCTGAGCAACACAGCCACCACCCCGAGCATACCATAGCCTTCCTAAAGGTGACAGAAACCAACCCTAACAGGGCTCTCCCAACCCGAAGATGAACGAATCCTTTCTCGGCCTAAAACAATCCTATGCAGAGTAGCCACATCTACTCAACCTGAAATATGAAGTCTCGAATTGGTTGCCTTATTTGACATGAATTGCTGAGGAATCCACGAAGCATGTGTTGTCACCCCGATGAAAGTCCTTAGACTAGGTCCCTTGTGTTAGATGTTTTAGGGACGTAAAATGAGGATAACGGGAACGGGTAATCGGGTTTGTTTGGTTTGTTAAAGTTAATAAACTTATTTATTGTGGGTTGAAAACCATATGTGCTCACCAGGCTCCCAAGCCTAACCCACTCAATTTCTTGTATTACAGAAAGTGGCGCATGAGCATAGATGTTTGGATGAGATATAAGGGAATATAGGCCTGTAAATACGAAATAATGTAGTAAGGCTTATGTTGTACTGTTTATGCTTATGATCTGTATCGAACATGACATCCCGAGTCTTTTAATGAAATACATTTCTATGGAAATGCTTTTGATAAATCTTTATCATATTTTTGTATTGAGATAAATTCCGCAACTCTTTTATTTAAAATGTTACTCTGATTTTCAAACAAGCATAAACAAAATCGGTCTTTTCTGGTCATGAAAATGTGGATGTCACATCTTCACCCCAAGTTCCATCCTCAATGAATCACTGAATCCTAACAATCTACAACCCATGCGAATATAAAATTCCCCTGACACCTCCAATGAGCAAACAACTCATGCAATTGTCACCACCATCTTCTTGCTACCGCTCATTCCCTAGAAACGGTAGTGATAGAACCCAAAGGCTCTTCCATGGACAACTGTTGATCATACTAGAACAAACACTAACACGACTGAACTCTGACTTCATTGGAGAACTAACCAACTAATCATATCATAAACCTTCCAACGCTACCCCTGAATTGCCGCCCCCAACGCATTGGAACAACAATCGAACAAACTGAAACCCACTCAGCAAGATACGACTCACTAAAGACTCGTGGCATGAAAAAAAGCATATAACAATTCTTGATGATATAATGTAGACAATAACAGAGACCCACACCAGAGATAATGCTTACCAAAACCCAAGAAAAATGCTGAAGCGATATTAATTCTGATAATAACCAAGAAGAAAGCAAAAGATAACATACCCGCAATAGCACCTGATAAAACCATGATCTCCCCAGACTGACACTGCAATACTCGGCTCCTACCAGTTTAGGCTCCTACCCCATCCTTACGACCATCAGAGATCCTCAAAGAAACCGGAGCAGGTGCACTTACTGCATCCCCCTCAACATCGGACAGTAGACCTTCTTGTGGCTCACTTGATTGTAGTGAAAACATAACAAGCTTTCCCCCTAAGGACAATCCCGACTAACGACAAACCCCATCGTGCTTCTTCCCGCATGTGCTACACTGACCCCGGCCCTGCTGGCCCCTCAACCGTTGATCTGAAGTCTTGGGTCTCTTCACAGGACTCTCAACTGCCTACACATGCTCTGGCTCCGTCTCCCCTAGGTGCTTTAAATCAATCTCCTGCTCCTGGGTTACACAACCATCCCATTTTCCGTCTTAACATCCAAGGTCCGACACCTGAACCCGACGACCGATCTATTAGTGACACGCCCAATGATGTCGAGTAACTCCTCGCGTAGCTCTAGCGAAACCTCCGCAAAAATCCAAATGACAAGAACTCCTCGTGTAGCTCTAGCTCTAGCGAAACCTCGCGTAGCTCTAGCAAAACCTCGCGTAGCTCTACCGATCTATTAGTGACACGCCCAATCATAGGATCGAACCTCCTGAAAACATGGTGCATACCCCGCCTCTGATCCCAAATGACAAGAACTAGCAATAAGATCCTCCTTGCTGAGTGCTCAACACCATACTGAGAAACAACATGCAAATGATCTGGACATACTCAAGAATCCTCATCCCACAGGCATCCTAGATTCTACAAGACTCTCCCCGATTCGAGTATGGATCCTATGCTTTCAGTAGTACGAACCCAACACTACCTTCCACACCTATCCATACTTTCCTCAAGAATCATCCTGAATCCTGCCAGTCACCTTCTAAAACTAGTACTCCAAGCACTTGCTAAACAGCACAACAAAGTCCACCGAAGAATTTCCGAGGCTTTCCTAGGTTCCCGACCTCACCCTGCCATCAGCTACAGAAGAACTCCTCATAATGTCGGTTAGCTACTTTTTTGAACACAATCACATGCAAGAAAGCTCAGATAATCCTTCGAGTATAAGACTCACCCCTACAACGGTTAGGCTCAGACGAGAGTTTCACAATAGAGTCAAATCCACCACTTTGAGAATATTCAACCTTTATTACATGTGACTTAAAATATTCACTTAATAGCTAACTCACATCACTTAAGAGTTTCATAAAGCACAAAGAAAGCAACATTTGTTCAGTAGCACTTGAGTCCATAGAATAACCGAAGAACATTCAAACTCACACACCACAACTCATGTTAGGAACCTTCACTCTCACTGCCGACTGCCTTACACATATAAATTATATCCAATCTAGCATCGCATGCTTCCTCAACTACAAGGCATCACATATTAGGCCAATCTATCACTGACTAATCAGAACTAGCATGCAAGGCTACAAGCTCATACAATAGGTATACAAGCCATCCCGCCTAGCATTCTATCATGTAAACACTGAGTAGATCCTTAGCCCTAACTGGCATGCGATTCACAGATTCATAAAGCAAATCATATCAGATAACATGTATGGGTAATTTGGGAGAAACTTATTTGAGCTTGGTCAATTGCATGCACCACACCCTTTCTTATATTAGAAAACTTCTTTTTTCCCTTTAAAATAATTTTTTTTGCTTTCTGAAAAACTTTACTAAATCCTCAGTTTGAATTCAGTCACACCCAAGGGTATGTCAAAATCCCTCAAACCATGACTCTGATGCCAACTACAACGTCAGAAAAATAAGACCATAAAATTTCTGTTTTAAAATTAACAAACCGTTAAATCATATCATTTTTATAAAACCAAGGTAGTCAAGTTTTATCAATACATCATCATTATCAGAGTAAATCACAGAATGCAGAAACATGTGGTTTCTGCTCTGCAATCATCCCGAGCTCTTCCCTTTAAAAACACAAGTACCAGAAACATACACTGAAAACCGTAAGCACAAATCTTAGTGAGTTCCCAAATATACCACATACCATACATACATAAATAAATACATAACGGGACCCGCCCTATCATCGGGCCGTGCTCGGTATACAAATTTGTAAGTCATCAGGCCCCACCCAGTAAACATATAAAACATATAATCATACAAACATACAAATACATGCAAAAACCACAAAGATAATAGCATACCATAAAATCATCGGGCCCCGCCCACTGAGTATAACAGGCCCCGCCCAAACTCGGATAACGGGCCCCGTGCACATACAAATCATATACGCATAACCAGATACTAGCATACAAAATAACCATCAGCCTCGCCCAGTAAGCATATAAGCACATAAACATGCAAGAGTCTCACAGAAGGAGTCTCACCTCGCACTGCCGAGTCTCACAGAAGGAATCTCTGGCTGCTGACCCGCTAAAATCCCCACGCTATTATTCACCAAAATAATCATCCATTAATAATCGGATCTCGACCCACACTAAGTGTCCAAACTAGGGTAAAAGACTTTTTTACCCATTGCCCAACTTGGCCCAAAGCCTAAGCCCAAACCACCAATCCAAAGGCCCAAATTCCGAATAAACACCCAAGGCCCAAATATTGCCTAATTTTCCAAATTGGTCCAAAACCCTTTCGTGGGCTTTAAACCAAGGTCCAAAAATATTCTTAGCCCAAAAACACTTGAGTTCAGATGGCACAACATGACCCAAGACAGCCAAGCCCACCCTAGCCCAAAACTAAAGCCCAAACAAATGAAACCCTACCTGCTGAGTACACGGGGCGTACTCAGCCTGTATGCTCGGCGTAATGCTAATAAGGCTTGTACGCACAACGTACATGCTTCTACGCCCTGCGTACTCACCAACTTGGCCAACTTTCCTCTAAAGCTCTTAATCAATTAAGTCAGTACTTCAACACTTATATATCACTTCCTTAAGGTGGTTAATCACATAAAGTTGCCAACTTTATGTGCATGGATCGCTTAATGAAGCTCTTAAGCTCAAAAGGACTTAAGGAATGACTTAATGCATGCATGAGACTATAAGCACCATAAAGCTCGAACCTTTAAGCTTAAGATAATCATAATAGGCACAGATCTAAAAGGATAAACCCCACAACTGACTTTACTCATCAAAGTAACCCAAAAGGGACCCAAAAACACAAAAACTATGACATGAAGAGATCTAATCAAGGAAAAGACAAGGTATGAACTTGATACCTCAAAAGACTTGAAAAAAGAGTGATGATTCTAGATCTCTAAGCATAACACTAAGCAATGTACCTCCAGTCTTCTTCAATCGCTCCAAAATGAGCAAAATCAGCACCATCTTCTTCTGAAGAGTTCAAAGATACAACAATCGAGGCTAAGGGTCGAAATTTAGGGTTTAGGAGGTATGAAGGCTGGTAAAGAGGCTAGTCCTAGGGACTTAATGAGCTTAAATAGGGTGCATCATCTCAAAACTAGGGTTTCATTAAACCCTTGTACAACCGCATAATCCTCGTACGCCCAGCGTATGAGGCCTCGCATCCATGATCAACCCCTCTTAGTATGCTAACCGTACACCAGTGTACACCTCACGTACTGAACTTCGCACTAATACGAACTGTGTACTCTTTATGGTTATCCTTAAACCCTACAATCCTCCGAAGGCCATAACTTCTTCATTATAAATCAATTTTCAATGATCCTTATATCCTTGAAAAGGTAACGAGAAGCTCTACGTTTTTATCAACTGATACTTTCCTTAAAATTTCCCGAAAAAAATCCAACTTCCATAAAAGCCCGAGCTGACACTTTACCAAAATACACCTCAGCTATAAAACACAAATCAACCACCCGAATCATCTAAATTATGTCACCCACATCCAAATGGGTACAGATCTCATTTCCTTAAAGGTTCTAAGCTTGATAATACACGATCTTTGGTCACCACCCCAAAAAAGGAAACGATTTGGGACAGGGCGTTATAACTCTCCCCCGCTTAAATTATATTTCGTCCTTGAAATCATTCCTTACCATCCCAGGCATACCAGACATCCTGAGCAACACAGCCACCACCCCGAGCATACCATAGCCTTCCTAAAGGTGACCGAAACCAACCCTAACAGGGCTCTCCCAACCCGAAGATGAACGAATCCTTTCTCGGCCTAAAACAATCCTATGCAGAGTAGCCACATCTACTCAACCTGAAATATGAAGTCTCGAATTGGTTGCCTTATTTGACATGAATTACTGAGGAATCCACGAAGCATGTGTTGTCACCCCGATGAAAGTCCTTAGACTAGGTCCCTTGTGTTAGATGTTTTAGGGACGTAAAATGAGGATAACGGGAACGGGTAATCGGGTTTGTTTTGTTTGTTAAAGTTAATAAACTTATTTATTGTGGGTTGAAAACCATATGTGCTCACCGGGCTCCCAAGCCTGACCCACTCAATTTCTTGTATTACAGAAAGTGGCGCATGAGCATAGATGTTTGGATGAGATATAAGGGAATATAGGCCTGTAAATACGAAATAATGTAGTAAGGCTTATGTTGTACTGTTTATGCTTATAATCTGTATCGAACATGACATCCCGAGTCTTTTAATGAAATACATTTCTATGGAAATGCTTTTGATAAATCTTTATCATATTTTTGTATTGAGATAAATTCCGCAACTCTTTTATTTAAAATGTTACTCTGATTTTCAAACAAGCATAAACAAAATCGGTCTTTTCTGGTCGTGAAAATGTGGATGTCACATCTTCACCCCAAGTTCCATCCTCAATGAATCACTGAATCCTAACAATCTACAACCCATGCGAATATAAAATTCCCCTGACACCTCCAATGAGCAAACAACTCATGCAATTGTCACCACCATCTTCTTGCTACCGCTCATTCCCTAGAAACGGTAGTGATAGAACCCAAAGGCTCTTCCATGGACAACTGTTGATCATACTAGAACAAACACTAACACGACTGAACTCTGACTTCATTGGAGAACTAACCAACTAATCATATCATAAACCTTCCAACGCTACCCCTGAATTGCCGCCCCGAACGCATCGGAACAACAATCGAACAAACTAAAACCCACTCAGCAAGATACGACTCACTAAAGACTCGTGGCATGAAAAAAAGCATATAACAATTCTTGATGATATAATGTAGACAATAACAGAGACCCACACCAGAGAT
Organism: Lactuca virosa; assembly: GCF_052849685.1. Taxonomy (NCBI): domain Eukaryota; kingdom Viridiplantae; phylum Streptophyta; class Magnoliopsida; order Asterales; family Asteraceae; genus Lactuca; species Lactuca virosa. The sequence goes on from NC_136433.1 coordinate 241,868,802, forward strand.
AATGCTTACCAAAACCTAAGAAAAATGCTGAAGCGATATTAATTCTGATAATAACCAAGAAGAAAGCAAAAGATAACATACCCGCAATAGCACCTGATAAAACCATGATCTCCCCAGACTGACACTGCAATACTCGGCTCCTACCAGTTTAGGCTCCTACCCCATCCTTGCGACCATCAGAGATCCTCAAAGAAACCGGAGCAGGTGCACTTACTGCATCCCCCTCAACATCGGACAGTGGACCTTCTTGTGGCTCACTTGATTGTAGTGAAAACATAACAAGCTTTCCCCCTAAGGACAATCCCGACTGACGACAAACCCCATCGTGCTGCTTCCCGCATGTGCTACACTGACCCCAGCCCTGCTGGCCCCTCAACCGTTGATCTGAAGTCTTGGGTCTCTTCACAGGACTCTCAACTGCCTACACATGCTCTGGCTCCGTCTCCCCTAGGTGCTTTAAATCAATCTCCTGCTCCTGGGTTACACAACCATCCCATTTTCCGTCTTAACATCCAAGGTCCGACACCTGAACCCGACGACCGATCTATTAGTGACACGCCCAATGATGTCGAGTAACTCCTCGCGTAGCTCTAGCGAAACCTCCGCAAAAATCCAAATGACAAGAACTCCTCGCGTAGCTCTAGCTCTAGCGAAACCTCGCGTAGCTCTAGCAAAACCTCGCGTAGCTCTACCGATCTATTAGTGACACGCCCAATCATAGGATCGAACCTCCTGAAAACATGGTGCATACCCCGCCTCTGATCCCAAATGACAAGAACTAGCAATAAGATCCTCCTTGCTGAGTGCTCCACACCATACTGAGAAACAACATGCAAATGATCTGGACATACTCAAGAATCCTCATCCCACAGGCATCCTAGATTCTACAAGACTCTCCCCGATTCGAGTATGGATCCTATGCTTTCAGTAGTACGAACCCAACACTACCTTCCACACCTATCCATACTTTCCTCAAGAATCATCCTGAATCCTGCCAGTCACCTTCTAAAACTAGTACTCCAAGCACTTGCTAAACAGCACAACAAAGTCCACCGAAGAATTTCCGAGGCTTTCCTAGGTTCCCGACCTCACCCTGCCATCAGCTACAGAAGAACTCCTCATAATGTCGGTTAGCTACTTTTTTGAACACAATCACATGCAAGAAAGCTCAGATAATCCTTCGAGTATAAGACTCACCCCTACAACGGTTAGACTCAGACGAGAGTTTCACAATAGAGTCAAATCCATCACTTTGAGAATATTCAACCTTTATTACATGTGACTTAAAATATTCACTTAATAGCTAACTCACATCACTTAAGAGTTTCATAAAGCACAAAGAAAGCAACATTTGTTCAGTAGCACTTGAGTCCATAGAATAACCGAAGAACATTCAAACTCACACACCACAACTCATGTTAGGAACCTTCACTCTCACTGCCGACTGCCTTACACATATAAATTATATCCAATCTAGCATCGCATGCTTCCTCAACTACAAGGCATCACATATTAGGCCAATCTATCACTGACTAATCAGAACTAGCATGCAAGGCTACAATCTCATACAATAGGTATACAAGCCATCCCGCCTAGCATTCTATCTTGTAAACACTGAGTAGATCCTTAGCCCTAACTGGCATGCGATTCACATATTCATAAAGCAAATCATATCAGATAACATGTATGGGTAATTTGGGAGAAACTTATTTGAGCTTGGTCAATTGCATGCACCACACCCTTTCTTGTATTAGAAAACTTCTTTTTTCCCTTTAAAATAATTTTTTTTGCTTTCTGAAAAACTTTACTAAATCCTCAGTTTGAATTCAGTCACACCCAAGGGTATGTCCAAATCCCTCAAACCATGACTCTGATGCCAACTATAACGTCCGAAAAATAAGACCATAAAATTTCTGTTTTAAAATTAACAAACCGTTAAATCATATCATTTTTATAAAACCAAGGTAGTCAAGTTTTATCAATACATCATCATTATCAGAGTAAATCACAGAATGCAGAAACATGTGGTTTCTGCTCTGCAATCATCCCGAGCTCTTCCCTTTAAAAACACAAGTACCAGAAACATACACTGAAAACCGTAAGCACAAATCTTAGTGAGTTCCCAAATATACCACATACCATACATACATAAATAAATACATAACGGGACCCGCCCTATCATCGGGCCATGCTCGGTATACAGATTTGTAAGTCATCAGGCCCCGCCCAGTAAACATATAAAACATATAATCATACAAACATACAAATACATGCAAAAACCACAAAGATAATAGCATACCATAAAATCATCGGGCCCCGCCCACTGAGTATAACAGGCCCCGCCCAAACTCGGATAACGGGCCCCACGCACATACAAATCATATACGCATAACCAGATACTAGCATACAAAATAACCATCAGCCCCGCCCAGTAAGCATATAAGCACATAAACATGCAAGAGTCTCACAGAAGGAGTCTCACCTCGCACTGCCGAGTCTCACAGAAGGAATCTCTGGCTGCTGACCCGCTAAAATCCCCACGCTATTATTCACCAAAATAATCATCCTTTAATAATCGGATCTCGACCCACACTAAGTGTCCAAACTAGGGTAAAAGACTTTTTTACCCATTGCCGAACTTGGCCCAAAGCCTAAGCCCAAACCACCAATCCAAAGGCCCAAATTCCGAATAAACACCCAAGGCCCAAATATTGCCTAATTTTCCAAATTGGTCCAAAACCCTTTCGTGGGCTTTAAACCAAGGTCCAAAAATATTCTTAGCCCAAAAACACTTGAGTTCAGATGGCACAACATGACCCAAGACAGCCAAGCCCACCCTAGCCCAAAACTAAAGCCCAAACAAATGAAACCCTACCTGCTGAGTACACGGGGCGTACTCAGCCTGTATGCTCGGCGTAATGCTAATAAGGCTTGTACGCACAACGTACATGCTTCTACGCCCTGCGTACTCACCAACTTGGCCAACTTTCCTCTAAAGCTCTTAATCAATTAAGTCAGTACTTCAACACTTATATATCACTTCCTTAAGGTGGTTAATCACATAAAGTTGCCAACTTTATGTGCATGGATCGCTTAATGAAGCTCTTAAGCTCAAAAGGACTTAAGGAATGACTTAATGCATGCATGAGACTATAAGCACCATAAAGCTCGAACCTTTAAGCTTAAGATAATCATAATAGGCACAGATCTAAAAGGATAAACCCCACAACTGACTTTACTCATCAAAGTAACCCAAAAGGGACCCACAAACACAAAAACTATGACATGAAGAGATCTAATCAAGGAAAAGACAAGGTATGAACTTGATACCTCAAAAGACTTGCAAAAAGAGTGATGATTCTAGATCTCTAAGCATAACACTAAGCAATGTACCTCCAGTCTTCTTCAATCGCTCCAAAATGAGCAAAATAAGCACCATCTTCTTTTGAAGAGTTCAAAGATACAACAATCGAGGCTAAGGGTCGAAATTTAGGGTTTAGGAGGTATGAAGGCTGGTAAAGAGGCCAGTCCTAGGGACTTAATGAGCTTAAATAGGGTGCATCATCTCAAAACTAGGGTTTCATTAAACCCTCGTACAACCGCATAATCCTTGTACGCCCAGCGTATGAGGCCTCGCATCCATGATCAACCCCTCTTAGTATGCTAACCGTACACCAGTGTACACCTCACGTACTGAACTTCGCACTAATACGAACTGTGTACTCTTTATGGTTATCCTTAAACCCTACAATCCTCCGAAGGTCATAACTTCTTCATTATAAATCAATTTTCAACGATCCTTATATCCTTGAAAAGGTAACGAGAAGCTCTACGTTTTTATCAACTGATACTTTCCTTAAAATTTCCCGAAAAAAAATCCAACTTCCATAAAAGCCCGAGCTGACACTTTACCAAAATACACCTCGGCTATAAAACACAAATCGACCACCCGAATCATCTAAATTATGTCACCCACATCCAAATGGGTACAGATCTCATTTCCTTAAAGGTTCTAAGCTTGATAATACACGATCTTTGGTCACCACCCCAAAAAAGGAAATGATTTGGGACAGGGCGTTATAACTCTCCCCCGCTTAAATTATATTTCGTCCTTGAAATCATTCCTTACCATCCCAGGCATACCAGACATCCTGAGCAACACAGCCACCACCCCGAGCATACCATAGCCTTCCTAAAGGTGACCGAAACCAACCCTAACAGGGCTCTCCCAACCTGAAGATGAACGAATCCTTTCTCGCCCTAAAACAATCCTATGCAGAGTAGCCACATCTACTCAACCTGAAATATGAAGTCTCGAATTGGTCAGACTCCCCAAAAGACCGCCCATACTGAACCATTACTAAATCCATTCCACTTGTCTCCCCACTCACTACTCAACTTCTGATTACCCGAGGTTATCATTTGAAACTGAATCATCGACCATACGCTGCTGATGACAACCTTTCACCTGACCAAAGGGATAGGTATTCCTCCAAGGAAAGGCACATCTTGTTGATAACAATTCCATGAATATAACAACGTGAGATAAACTGGGAGATAAACCTTTTCGTGCTGAACAAGACACTACTTCCTTGAACTGCTAATTCAACATACCACGGTTGAAATTTGGAAACCCCATACTTGCCTGACCCCCACACAGATAGAACCAAACCTAAACACAATAACAAGAGCCTAATCTACCATCAAATCTAAAACAGTCCTTTAACCCAGAACCCTTCAACTGATACCCTTGGCATACATATTCATTACTTTATATCCCACTAAAATGAAGACCTTGCTCACAAACACCCGCGATTCCCAACACGAGTTCCCACCAAAAACCAACTTGGTACCTTACTTATAACCCGAGATCCGAGGATCTACACTTGCATTTCACCCAAAACCTTCTGATTCACGAAAATCCCTCACTAAACCAGGATATAAAGGTTCCCAAACCATCGCTGAGACTACCATTCTCATTCATGGTCTAGCTACTAGGTTCTCAAGAGCTCAAATGACAAGAATATCCTAGCCTAAGCGTCCCTCTACGCCACTCACTGAACAGATACTCAATCCTGCAACCGGGTCCCTACTAGGTCCCACCAGCGTTGCTATATACACAAGGGCCTCGCCCATGGGTCCCTCCCAAACTATACCACGGGTCCCACTCATCTGGTGCTACACAGACCCGACTCCGCCTCTGACCCCAATGGTCCTCAACCTAATACAAAGAAATGCTCTACGACAATCCTGAACGTCATGCCCAAGGCATGAACTGATCCCCCGTTTATACTCATGACCACCTCAACAATAGTCTACCTCAAACTTGTGAATGCTACGATCCCATCACAGTCTTTCAACACTTCTAACCAACCATGGTTACCACCCATGGTCTTACCACTCTTAAATCATCACAAACCCACTCATCCTGAGTCGAAACCTGCATCCAACTGCATCTAATCATGTGTTCGGGTCATTCTTCGAACCCCAAAGCCTTTATCATACAAGAACAGGTAGCAAGGCTCTAACATAACCCTCAACCTGGATTCATCCACAATCCTACTATAAAGAAGACGCCGACCAGCTGTTGGGAGTTTCCTGAACTCCCAACTTACACAACTTCAATCCATACGACCACTTGGGGCGTCTCTCCTCCTGACTGTGATGCGAAACTAACGCTAGTTTCACACCCGATCCAAATCCTAGAAATTTTGATCGACTCTCCCCCAGTTAGACTCATCAAAGTTCTCGTATCCCATGATACTTGATGGATTCCCAACCCATCTTATCTTCATTTAACATGAACCGATTACGATATGACCTTACCTACTAACATTCCACTACTAGCCGATCTCGATGGTTGCCCAATTCCTGAAATTTAGATAGATACTCCCCGAGATCCCAATAACCCGATAACTCCAAACGATGCCCATGATACCACACTAAATCCTTAATTTCTTATGTTGGATACCAAAAACTATAGCCATTGCTTTGAACTGGCGAATACCCCAACTTCCATCCTCAAAGAATCACTGAATCCTAACCATCTACAACCCATGAGAATATAAAATTCCCCTGACACCTCCAATGACCAAAAAACTCATGCAACTGTCACCACCATCTTCTTGGTACCGCTCCTTCCCTAGCAACGATAGTAATTGAACCTAAAGGTTCTTCCATGGACAAGTTTTGATCATACTAGAACAAACGCTAACACGACTGAACTCTGACTTCATTAGAGAACTAACCAACTAATCCGATCATAAACCTTCTAACGATACCCATGAATTACCTCCACCACCGCATCGGAATAACAGTCAAACAAACTGAAACCCGCTCAACCAGATACGAATCACTAAAGACACTTGCCATGAAGAAAAGCATATAACAATTCTTGATGATATAACACAGACAATAGTAGAGAACCAAACCAAAGATAATGATTACCATAACCCAAGCAAAATTATGAATCGACATTAATTCTAATAATAACCAAGAAGAAAGAAAAATATCACATACCCGTAACAACACCTGATGAAACCCTGGTCTCCCATGACTGAAATTGTAAGATTCGGATCCTCCCAGTTTAGGCTCCTAGCCCAACCTCGCGACTATCAGAGATCCTTAAAGACACCGGAGCAGGTGCACTTACTGCTCCCCCCTCAACATCGGACGGTCAACCTTCTTATGCCACACTTCATTATAGCGAAAACATAACGGTCTTGCCCCCTGAGCACAATCCCGACTGACGACAAACCCCATCGTGCTACTTCCCGTATGTGCTACACTGACCCCAGCCATGCTGGCCCATGAAATGCTAATCTGAAGTATCAGTTCTCTTCGCAGGACCCTCAACTGCCTGTATATGCTCTTGCTCCCTCTCCCCTAGGTGCTCCAAATCAATCTCCTGCTCCTGGGTTACCTAACCATCCTATAATCTGTCTGAATAGCCAACGTCCGACCCCTGAACCCGACGACCGATTTATCAGTGACAAGCCCAATGATGTTGGGTAACTCCTCGCGTAAGGCAAGCAAAATGTCAGTTAGCTACTTTGATCCCTAATGAAATGAACTAGCAATAGGATCCTCCTTCCTGAGTGCTTAACACCATACTGAAAAACAACATGCAAATGATCAGGACATACTCAAGAATCCTCATCCCATAGGCTTCCTAGATTCTCCAAGAATCTCCCCGATTCGAGTATAGATCTTGTGCTTTCAGTAGTACGGGCCCAACACTACCTTCCACACTTATCCATACTTTCCTCAAGAATCATCTCGAATCCTCCCAGACACCTTCTCAAACTAATACTCCAAGCACTCGCTAAACAACACAACAAAATCCACCGAAACATTTCCTAGGCTTTCCTAGGTTCCCAACCTCACCTTGCCATCAGCTGTTGAAGAACTTCATAATGTCAGTTAGCTACTTTGTGAACACAATCGCATGCAACAAAGCTCATATATCCTTCGAGTATAAGACTCATCCCTACAACGGTTAGACTCAATTCAAGTCATTCCTTGGCCTTTCTAACTCATTACCAATGATTCTAAAAGGGTATAACTCAATTTCAACCATATATCAAATGTATCCCATGTAATTTCTCATTTTCATATTAGCTATTTGACTTTGACAGAAAAGTCAAAGCTATCAAAATTTTCCATTATCCATTAACATATATTAAATTCCTTCATGACTCTTATTTAATATAAGGTACGCGTTCATTAAGACCCTAACTCACCCGAATCCTTACCACATTTCACAAAACCCCTCCATGTTTCCACCATGTTCATGTATGTATCATGTGTTTATAATAGTACGGGCCCTATACTATTATAATCACATCATACATAGCCGAACTTGACTTCACCACTTAAGAAGTTTTGATCCATTGATTTAGATCCTCCATACACTTTTCTTACTTCTGTTACTCACTTTAGAAGCACTCAATGTATCATTATACAAGTTAATCTAACTTATCTAAAGCTTCATATCATCTAGCATGCCAATTCCTTTCTATCACTTGTTGCATAAGATTCTACCTAACTCAAGGTATAAAAATCCTATGACTCATTCACACTTTCCATAACCAAAGTCTAAGCCTAGGAGTGGAATGATCTAATCCTAATTCGCTTAAACTATGGCTCTGATACCAAACTGTAACACCCCAAAATTTTCTAAACTTTTTCATGCTATGGTTTTAAAAAAAAAACATTCGGGTCTTAACCCACATTTAACAAAAACTTGTCCCACAAATAAAACATTTAAAAATTTAAAACAACGGGTGTTACCATTAAGCATCAATACAACCATAGCAAGCGAATAAGAATTAAATCAATATAACTGACAATGAACATAACAAGTTCCACTCCATACTCTACCACTTCACTTCTAACTTCCATCTATTGTCATCTCTCCATAAAGGTAACCTGAGATACATGGCATTAAAAAGAGATATGTAAGACAATAATGTCTCGTGAGCTACGTGGGTTTTTGACCCAAAACATTTATCACGTTTTTACCAAAAACATTTCATCTTTGCAAAACATAGTTTTAGACCATAAAACATTTTCAACGATTTTCAAGGAAAACTAATTTCATACATGTCATAAATATCATTTCATATCTTATCATTTCATTTATTCTTAAAAGCCATATTTCCATATTTCATTTTCTTTTATCATTAAGGGATAATTCCGGTATTAAATCGTTGCTATTTTTTATACTTCGCGTCTACGTCTAATAAAGGAACCACTCCCAAGTCTAGACCAAGGTGGAAAGAAAAAATCAATCCACCAAGGCATCATTTCCATTAGGACATCTATCTCGCGAAGGGGAGGTGCCACCCCGATAGATTCCTCTAGTGCGTCTTACGAGGTATCATGGTCCGGGCAGTTTTCATTTCATTAATTTCCAATTCTTTTCATTACTTTCCATTCCTTTCCATTCCTTTTCATTACTTTACATACTTTCCATGCTTTATTCATTTCATACATTAGTATCATAAAATCATTTCAAAAGTAAAGCATCTATATTTCAAAACATTGCAAACACATTTTCAAAACATTCAATCTTCCAAAACGTTCTTTTCTTTCAAAACATTATTGCCTTTAAGGCACTCTTTCAAAATACCCTCTCAAAAAACATTTGACACTTTCGTTTAAAAATATTTCATATATCAAAGCATTGCATTTCATTTTCATAAAATCATTTTAACATGTACCCCAAAGTGGGAAAAATGCCAACATGTACTCACCTCAATCACAAGAAGGCTTGCTAGTCCTCTTTTAGTTCCTTTCCTTAGAGCAACTGAGAGACCCCTTCTCTAAAACCTTAGCATATTATTACTCCAAACATGCTACATGCATATTCATAATATAATTTACAAAAGTCTAGATACAAACCAACTATTAAGATTTTTACAAAGTTTTATATATTACATAACTTCCCAGGAGTTTATACATTAAGTACAAAAGTAATAATATTATATATTCTAGATCTTCCAACAGTACACGACTATACTGGATGCTTATCACCTGCAATGGTTAAACACTGAGAGGGATAAGCGGGTGACGCTTAGTGAGTTCAATAACAGTTACAATATATATATATATATATATATATATATATATATAAATATATATATATATATATATATATATATATATATATATATATATATATATATATATATATATATATATATATATATATATATATATATATATATATATATATATGACAGGAGCAACGAGGGACAAGAACAACAAAGGAATATATGTATCATATGACAGACTTTCCATATCAACCAATGATTTGATTCAAAGATTTACAATCAATGAGATACAACAATTTCAACATGATATACATCAATAAGACTTCAACCCAAGTGGCACAGAAAACAAACAATTTCTGATTATCATTTTGCTAAAATATACAGGCTTTCAGCCCTACCTAGCCCAATGTTAATACCAAAAGCGATACGAGTCATGCTCTATATGGCCAAAGGCACAAAGCCAATACTAGAAGTGATACGAGACATGTTGTATATGGCCAAAGGCATAAATCAAATACCAGAACAATACGACACATGCTCTACATGGCCAAAGGCACAAAGCCAATACCAAAAGTGATACGAGACATGCCCTACATGATCAATGATATAACGCCAGGATAACACCGGAAAGCACAATGAACATTTAACACATAAAATACAATTGTCCCTTATTGAACTCACCGTGAAATAACCGAATGATAAAATGCTGATTTGGACAGCACTTCGTTGCTAGATATGACTTTCTTTGACGAAACCGGGGATTTTTATTGAAAACTGGGCTTTGTGCGGGCAGAGTTTCGACTGAAAATATTATTTTCTCGGGGTCTTCGGGTGCTCCGGGGCTTGCTTCGGGTGGTAGGGTAATTCCCTAGGCTTCTGGGGGTGTTAGCAGAGTTTGAGGTATGAAAGAGAGTGAAAGAGAGTGAAAATTGTTACCATAAATCGGGCAGCCTCGCACCTTATTTATATTATCTAAAGTCCAGCATTACGCTAGAGGTAATCTTTTGGCACCTTATTTATATTATCTAAAGTCCAGCATTGAGAAGTTCTATGCTAAGCGTACTCTCGTACGCTGGGCGTAGGAGCTTAGTGTCACCGACGTGTCAATCGTGCGAGATAGGTGTCCTCCGTCCGAAAAAAGAGGCGACGTGGCCAACTTCTGACCTAGTCCGAGTACGCTGGGCGTAATCTCGTACACTGGGTGTACGGCTTCAGATAAGTGTCGAATTTTATGTTTAAAACTTCAATAATTCATATATTTTGCATATAGGATCCGTTTCTGATGTTCTTTATATCCACGCGTAGGTGAGATTATACTCTACAACTTTCGTTCAGACTTCGTCGGCTAGTTTTTATTCATTTTTAATATTATATTTTTAACAGGCCGGGACAGGAAAAGTCCGTTAAAAATTCATAACTTCTTCACCCGACGTCCGTTTTCGTCTGTCTTTTTACCGTTGTACTACTATTGACGAGACCTTCGATTCTCGTTTAAGTTGTGTCGGCTAAAAATCACTCAATCTTTATTTTGAGTTTCGGGCTGTGTACTGTTGTGCCGAATCTTAAAAAAATCATAACTTACTCATACGAAGTCAAATTTGGACGTTGTTTTTATGACAATTCTCGATTTAAAGAATACTACCACTTTCATTTAGATCAATAAAGCTAAAAACTAGTTTGTTGAAAACTCACTTTTTACGTCATATAGCGTCGTGTCGGTTCTGTCGCGAAACTTTAATGAGTCATAACTTCGTCATTATAACTCAAATTTCGATGAGGTTTTCGCCTAAATTTTCCTAACGAGATAATCTACAACTTTCAATAACATTATTTTTACTTATTTCCCAACTTCATATTTTCGTTAATTTCAATAGTTGACTTTTGATCGGAATCTCATAAGACTTCCAATATTTTCCGAATGATTCTAAACATAGTTTTACTTCAAATCTCGTAAAAACTATAATTTTAGAACTCAACGCCCAAAATCATATAATATTCAATAATATTTACTAATAGGCTTACACAATATGATAATTACACTAGGTTAGTAACGTGTATGTTACAAATACCTCCTTCTTTTGAGGATTTCGTCCCCGAAATTACAACGATTTAAACAACTGGGGATATTTCGCTCTTATCTCATTCCTATTTTCCCAAGTATAATTTGGGCCTCAATGGTGTTTCCACTTGACAAGCACCAACTCCACTTTATTACGTAGATTAGTCGTTCTTTCGTTTAAGATCTCTTCAGGCTCTTCTATATATCTTAACTTATTATCCAGTTTCACCTCGGATAACGGAATCATTTTATCATATATGCTCAAACATTTACACAGATAACTCACATGAAACACATCATGAATACCTGCCAAATCTTCAGGCAATTCAAAGTTGTATGCTTGTTTACCAATTCTCTGGATGATTTTGAAAGGACCAACAAATCTAGGACTTAGTTTTCCTTTCTTCCCAAACCGCATAATGCTTTTCCAGGGGGATACCTTCAGCATTACGAAATCACCCACTTGGAATTCTATGGGTTGTTTCCTTTTTTCTGCATAGGACTTTTGTCGATCCTGGGCAACTTTCATTCTTTCTCGTACAATTTGAATCTTGTCAGTGGTATCTTGAATCATTTTAGGGCCTCCAAGGAGTTTCTGTCATGCATCACGCCAACATAATGGAGTACGACATTTACGAATATATAATGCTTTATATGGTGGCATTTTGATTGAAGTGTGGTAACTGTTATTATATGAATATTCGACAAGGGGTAAGTACTTGTCCCAGTTACCACCAAATTCAAAGACACATGCACGAAGCATATCTTCCACTGTTTGGATTGTTCTCTCCGTCTGACCATCTGTCTTGGGATGATAAGCTATGTTGAGAGCAACTCGAAATCCCAATTCACGTTGTATACTCGCCCAAAAATGAGAAGTGAAGCGAGTATCACGATCGGAAATTATCTTTAGTGGCACGCCATGTCTCGCAATAATTTCATCGAAGTATACTTGTGTGTATTTCTCCATTGGATCTGTTTCACGAATGGCAAGAAAATGTGCACTCTTAGTCAGTCGGTCGACAATTACCCAAATGTTATCATTCTGTCTCGCAGTCTTTCGCAACTTTGTAATAAAATCCATAGACAGCTCCTCACATTTCCACACGAGAACACTAATACTTTCTGGAATCCCGTAAGGCTTTTGGTGCTCTACTTTGACTTGTAAGCATATTAAACATTCCTGCACGTATCTTCCAATGTATCTCTTAATCCAGGACACCAATAATTAGCCCGTACATCATAGTACATTTTACTCGTACCATGATGTATTAACAGTTTAGACTTATGAGCTTCGTCTCAAATCTTTTGTCTTAATCCGCCAATATTAGGAATCCATAGCCGATTCTTAAATACCTTCAATCTACGTGGATCATCAAGTAAAATATTAGCATAATGTACCATCCCTTCCTTCTTCACATTTTCTGGCGTTAAGGCCTCTACTTGCCATTTCTCTAGTTCATCAAGAATAGTGACCTTTACTGTAATGTGAGTAATAACATAACACACACTATTACGATAAACCTTCCTGCTAAGTGCATCGACAACTACATTGGCCTTTCCAGGATGATACAAGATTTCACTGTCATAGTCTTTGATCAGCTCCATGGCTCGTTGTTGTCTCATATTCAAAGTTTGCTGACTAAATATATACTTGAGATTTTGTGGTCGGTAAACAATTGGCAATTTGTACCAAAAAGATAATGCCTCCAAATTTTTAGGGCAAATACTAATGCAACGAGTTCGAGGTCATGGGTGGGATAATTCTTTTCATACTCTTTTAGTTTTCTTGAAGCATAGGCTTTTACTCTACCACGCTGCATCAACACACAACCGAGTCCCAACCTTGAAGCATCGCTATACACGAAAAAATCATTATCACCTTCTAGGAGTGATAAGATCGGTGCATGAGTCAAAAGATCTTTTAGATTTGAGAAAGCTTTTTCTTGAGCTTCACCCCATTCAAACTTTACTTCCTTTCGTGTAAGACTTGTGAGAGGTACAACTATGCGTGAAAAATCTTTAATGAATCTCCGGTAATAACCTGCTAGACCCAAGAAACTGCGAATTTCAGAAGAAATAAGAGGCGCTTCCCAATTGAATAGCTTCAATTTTGGTAGGATCTACTGATATACCATCACTAGAAATCACATAGCCGAGAAATTGAATTTGACGAAGCCAAAATTCACATTTTGAAAATTTAGCATATAGTTTCTCCTTTCGAAGAAGTTATAATATTTCATGAATATGAATGTCATGATCAGCTTCAGACTTGGAAAAGATTAGAATATCATCAATGAATACGATGACAGATTTATCAAGCATTGGACGGCATACCCGATTCATCATATCCATGAATACGACAAGAGCATTTGTCATACCGAATGGAATGACAAGGAATTCAAAATGCCCATAACGAGTACGGAAAGCAGTCTTCGGTATATCCTGCTTGTGTACTTTCAACTGATGATAGCCAGACCTCAAATCAATCTTCGAGAAATAGCTAACACCCTAAAGTTGATCAAACAGATCATCTATGCGAGGTAGTGCATACTTGTTGTTGATAGTTACCTTATTTAACTCGCGATAATCAATACACATTCGCATCGATTCGTCCTTCTTCTTGACAAACAATACTAGAGCACCCCAAGGAGAGGTACTCGGTCGAATAAATCCCTTGTCAAGTAATTCTTGTAGTTGAATCATCATTTCCTTCATCTCAGCTAGTGCAAGACGATAAGGTGTCTTTGCAATCGGAGCAGCACCAGGCATAAGGTCAATTCGGAATTCTACTTGCCTATTCGGAGGAAGTCCAGGCAAATCATTGGGGAAAACATCAGGATATTCATTAACAATAGGAACATCATTTACAGTTTTCTTCCCCTCTTTTGAGATATCAACTGTATAGGCTAGATAAGTAGAATGCCCCTTCGATATAAGTTTACGAGCTTTTAGGAAAAAGATTGTTTTAAAGATTTTAAGTCTTTGTTCACCGTAGACATAAATAGGATTCTCCCCTTCAATAGGAATACGTACTATCTTTTCATAGCACAAGAGTTCTGCACGGTTCTTTGACAACTAATCCATGCCGAGAATAATATCAAAGTTGGGCAAGGAGATAGGAATCGGGTTAGCAAGAAAATTATAAACATCAGTTTCTATGACACAAACTCTATAGACTTTATCAGCAAGTAATGATACACTTCCTACTGTATCTACATGAAACGGTTGGGCGAGTGCATAGAAAGCAATTTGAAAGAACGCGCAAATTCATGAGACACAAAAGAATCTGAGGCACCAGAATCAAATAAGATGTGAGCATGTCTAGAGTTGACGAGAAATGTACACATTACAACATTAGGGTCTTCGTGTGCCTCTTATGTGGTAATCTAAAATGCAAGACCTTTAGCTTTTGGCACCTCCTCCTTTTTAGTTGAAGTATCTACCGGTTGTTGAACAAAAGCTTGACTTCCCACCATTTAACTAGTAAGAGTAGGGCAAAAACACTTCCCGTATCCCGTAACACCACAAGCAAAGCATGTAACATTCTTCACTGGGCAAACGGGCTTCCTGTGGCCCATTTCTCAACATCCATAACAAATCACCGATTCTTTTCTATTTTGCATTGGCCATGATGATTCTTTCCACATTTTCGACACGATGGTGACTGAAGAGAAAAAAATTGTGACCTATCGTGGCCACGAGAGGTAGTATGAGATTGTACTTGTTTGCCAGGATCAGATCGAATGGATTGAGCTGATGGAATAGAGGAAACATGAATAGTTCGATCAATATGTGGATGCTTCAGGACAGAAAGAGTGGCACCACGTATCTCTAAGTCATGCTCACGCTTTCGGGCATACTCAACCGCTTTATCAAATGACAGAACATCCCGATTAACCACGAAATCGCGGATTTCATACCGTAATCCTTCCATGAATAACTGAATTTTATCGTCTTCAGTTGGAATATACTTTGCAGCAAACCGTGCTTTTTGATTAAATTGAGTTTCATAATCAATCACAGTCATTCCTTCCTGTTTAAGCTCGAGGAATTCTTTCTCCAATCTTCTCCTCATGTTTAGAGGACAATACTTTCCTGGCAAGCGAGTTTTGAACATTTCCCAAGATAAATTATCCCGATAATACTCATTGAAAGCTTCGAATGTTGCTTCCCACCAGACTAAGGCTTCTCTGATGATCATTGCAGAAGCATAATTAGCCTTGTCTTCATTCACCACATCAGAGATACAAAATAGTTTTTCTGTGTTTTGGATCCATGTAAGAACAACAATGGGATTAAGAACACCTGAAAACTCCGTAGCACCAATAATCTTGAATGTTTTGAATGAGGGACGTTTCGCTTCCTCTCTTGAAGATTCTTCGGTGGCTTTCTCTTTACCCTTATCATTATCCTTTTTGTGTTCTTCGAGAGTCTGCCGAATAACACCAGTAAGTTTACCCAAGTGTCGCTCCTCACGAGGGGATACCGGAGTATTTACTTCATCAGGATGAGGATCTCCACCCACATCTGGTGTATGGCTACCCACTTGTTCAGCCATTGTTCTGAAAATTTGGAGTAATATAGTATTTTAGAATATTAGGATTTATCATTACCTAATACTTTACTTAAGTCTTTCCTATGGTTTGTATCCATATACTTACAATGAATCCATTCATATATTGAACTTCCAATAGTTTAATTCTAAATACCAATCCATGGGATTTATTTCACTTAAACTACTGCTCTGATACCATGATTGAGAGACCCCTTCTCTAAAACCTTACCATACTATTACTCCAAACATGCTACATGCATATTCATAACATAATTTACAAAAGTCTGGATACAAACTGACAATTAATATTTTTACAAAGTTTTATATATTACATAACATCCCAGGAATTTATACACTAAGTACAAAAGTAATAATATTATCTATTCTACATCTTCCAACAGTACATGACTATACTGGATGCTTATCACCTGTAATGGTTAAACACTGAGAGGGATAAGCGGGTGACGCTTAGTGAGTTCAATAATAGTTACAATATAACGCTATGTTATATATATATATATATATATATATATATATATATATATATATATATATATATATATATATATATATATATATATATATATCAATATGACAGGAGTAAAGAGGGACAAAGAACAATAAAGACATATGTGTATCATATGACAGGCTTTCTATATCAACCAATGATTTGATTTAAATATTTACAATCAATGAGATACAACAATTTCAACATGATATACATCAATAAGACTTCAACCCAAGTGGCACACAATATAAACAATTTCTGATTATCATTTTGCTAGAATATACATGCTTTCAGCCCTACCTAGCCCGATGCCAATACCAAAGGTGATACGAGTCATGCTCTACATGGCCAAAGGCACAAAGCCAATACTAGAAGTGATACGAGACATGCTCTACATGGCCAAAGGCATAAATCAAATACCAGAATAATACGAGACATGCTCTACATGGCCAAAGGCATATAGCCAATACCAAAAGTGATACGAGACATGATCTACATGATCAATGATATAACACCAGGATAAAACAGGAAAGCACAGTGAACATATAAAACATAACATACAATTGTCCCTATATTGAACTCACTGTGAAATAACTAAATGATAAAATGTTGATTTGGGCAGCACTTCGTTTCTAGATATGACTTTCTTTGACGAAACCATGGCTTTTTATTGAAAACCGGGCTTTGTGCGGGCAGACATTCGACTGAAAATATTAGTTTCTCGGGGTCTTCGGGTGCCCTGGGGCTTGCTTCGGGTGGTAGGGTAGTTCCCTAGGCTTCGGGGGGTGTTAGGAGAGTTTGAGGGATGAAAGAGAGTGAAAGAGAGTGAAAATTGTAGCCATAAATCTGGCAGCCTCGCACCCTATTTATAGTATCCGAAGTCCAGCATTACGCTGGGCGTAATCTTTTGGTACGCGGGGCGTATTGGCTTGAGAAGTTCTACGCTAAGCGTACTCTCGTACGCTGGGCGTAGGAGCTTAGTGTCACCGACGTGTCAATCGTGCGAGATAGGTGTCCTCTGTCTGAAGAAAGAGGCGACGTGGCCAACTTCTGACCTAGTCCGAGTACGATGGGCTTCGAATAAGTCTCGAATAAGTCTCGAATTTTATGTTTAAAACTTGAAAAATACATATCTTTTGCATATGGGCTCTGTTTTTTACGTTCTTTATATCCACACGTAGGTAAGATTATACTCTACAACTTTCGTTTGGACTCTGTCAGCTAATTTTGATTTCATTTTTAATATTGTATTTTTAACAGGCCGGGATAGGAAAAGTTCGTTAAAACTTCATAACTTCTTCATCCAACGTCTGTTTCCGTCTGTCTTTTTACCGTTGTACTACTATTGATGAGACCTTCGATTCTCGTTTAAGTTGTGTCGGCTAAAATGTAACGGCGTAAATTTTCAAACCAAAATTTTCATTTTTAAAACCACATAATTCTCATAACATATCTCACAAAAATCCCATTTATTTACTTAACAAAACGCAACTCCATAATTGTTCGATTAATAATCCAGGATCCTCAAAACGTAACTTTTTTTCTTGTGTGTACAATCGAACCGGCGCCTTCCCGCGATCCTGAGAAGAACCTGAAACACATATCATATAACAGGATAAGCACGAAGCTTAGTGAGTTCTCCAGAATACCACACACAACTCAATAGCCACTCTAGGCTATAACTCAATAAGACCCTCAGGTCTATGTGTCTCAGTGGTACCCTCCGGTCCCAACTCAGTAAGCTCATAATAACAATACTCAGCATAAATTACAAAGACATAATGCAGATATCAAGATACACAGAAAAGCACAACAAACATCTCAATCACACAAAGGTACCACTCATGGTAAGTATAGTGAGAAGACTCACCTCGGATGATGAACAACCCCTATAAACGTTGTTGCTATGCACCGGCCACTAACTCTGTGCCAAACCTACAATTAACCCAATTAGGAACTAAGTCCAAACTCTCACTCATTAGGTCTAAAGGTAGTCCACTAACCCGCTCATCAATAACCTAAAAGACATTGGGCCCACCAAGGCCCAATAATAAATGGGCTCTCCCGAGGCCCAACTCTCAAATCTAAATGGAAAGCCCAACTCAAGGGCCCAAAGCACATATATATATTCCTCTGGTCCAAAACTCTATTTCAACAAGCCCAAACTCCAGGCCCAACACTCAAAGCCCAAAATGAGACTTAGCCCAAAAGTCCACAGTGAGGTTGCGCGGGGCGTACCTCCCTTGGTATGCTCAGCGTACTCACGAATCCAGATTGGCCATCGGGGACACTAGGGCAGTACGCGGGGCGTACAGGAATTACGCTCAGTGTACTCCCTAGATTCACTCTTTCTACTTATTTGGTCTTAATCAGTAAATACATTAACTCAAATGCTAGATTTGGACTCCCTAATGGCTCTTACTCCATAAGTCAGTGACTTTAAGCCTTTGCATGGCTGATAAAGTCCCAAACCCAAATACACTCACTCTTTACTCCCAAAAATGCTCATATCTCATGCATGGAGATGTCTTGACAACCACGATCTCATTTTTATGACTCCAAACGAATAACAGTATCTATAAGAACAGATATTATACTCTGGAGTTCATCAAACTCATTAAGTTCTAAGCATGGGACATAAAACCCCAAAAATGGACTCAAAACAAGAACTAGCACAACAATGAGCAAGTTTCAATCTTGATACCTCTGGAAGATGCACCAACAAGTGTATAACTCAGATCCAAAAGCTAGTTGCTCAAGCTATTCTCTTTCAAGGGTCCTTCTTCTTCCAAGGACAAACATAACAAGTCATCACCCCACTAGATCCACATAAGAAAGCCACCAAGATTTAAACTTTATGCTTCCTGGAGCTAGATCAATATGATTAGGGCTTGGATCCACAAGCTCCAAGCCAAGCAATGCTTCCTCAAGGAACTCCTTCTTCCACAATAAGCACCAAAAACTTCACTAAATCACCAAAAAGCTTAAGAATCACTCCAATGGAAGCTTAGGGTCGATTTATAGGGTTTATAGGGATGGAGGCTGAAGATATTAGGGTTAGGTTATGAGATAAGGAGCTTAAATAGGGTCCAAGACCCTAAAATAGGGTTTAGGTCTGATTAGCGTACGCCCTACGTACATAAGGTACGCCCAGCGTACTCCGAAGAACGTTCGCCACCATCCTGGTCAGTACGCCCAGCGTACTCCAAAGTACGCCCAGCGTACTGCCTTCTTCACTAAAACGCCCCGCGTACGCTTTCTGACGATCCTTATATCCACGAAAAGGTAAAGAGAAGCTCCACACTTCTATCAACTTTATTCCTCTTGATGCCCACTCGAACTCAGATCCAAATTCATGAAAAGCCCGCACCAGCGCCTTTAACAATACCTTTCGGCTCTAAAGCACAAACTGAACTCTTTTATCACACAACCTACCTTACCCACATCCCAAAAGGCCTAACCTTTCTCCTTCAAAGCCTCAAAACCTTATCATACTCGGATTAAGGCCCACGGGGCTTAAATCCCAAAACAATCCAGAACAGGATGTTACAATTCTCCCCCACTTAAATTAGATTTCAACCTGGAAATCGTTCTTTATCTTCGCATAGATCGACACAAATAACCCAAGAAGCACAATTGAAAAATCTCTTAACATTCAACGATCCCTATCTCAAGACATCCGAAACCAAATAGAAATTCCCCAGTCGAAGAAGGACGGACCCCTTTTCCGTGGAAGTACCTGCTCTAACTCTCCAGGACCGGAAACTATAGTGGTCTGTCTGCCCGACAGACCGCCCATGCAGAATATCACCCTGATAATCGGTCATCGAATAACAGACTCGGATAAAACACTTCCGACTCAGAGTACCAGGTCAGCTCCCGACCCAACGGTTGAACCTCCAAGGGCTACCCCTTCCACACCCAATAAAGTGACTTTAGAACCCTCCTTTTCACAATAGCTATCTCAGCCCATCATATGACACACAAAGTCACGGAAGTTCGCTTTAGTCAAGCAAATACTTCAACCCATCTGATGTCGCCTCACCTCCGGCCTCTCTCGTCTACCACTTACTAGATCCATGCGTCTCGTGGTCCTTCCCAACCACGAACCGACCCACTCGGTCTAAAAACAACATACAGACACCATTACCACCCAAAATGAGATCCATCTGAAAATTCAGAATCTCATCCTGCCTACCCAATGCTCAAAAAGAGCCAAACTCGAACTCGAGAGTCTGGTTCAACTGCAGAATTGGAACCACTCATATCCAATCTGATACTCAACTTAAAACCCGAGATCCGCAAATTTTCGTACACATTACTTCTCCAATTCCCTTCCGATTAACGACAACCCCCTCCCTAAAATCGTGACATAATGGTCCGGTCTCACCCCTGGCCCGACCACCAGGTTCCCGAAGACTCAAGTGGTAAGGCTACCTAAGCCTAAGAACTCCTCTGCGTCATACTCTGACTAGCGAATACTACAGCTCCCCACAGAACAGTATTCACTCTTATCGACTACTGAGTGCTACGGTTCCCCGCAGTCTAACAACACTCTCCCGCTATCCAGTGAATACTACGGCTCCCCACAGTATCACAATACTCTCTCGCTGACTAGTGAGTACTACGGCACCCCGCAGTATCACATCACTCTCCCGCTATCCAGTGAATACTACACCTCCCCGTAGTATCACGACACTCTCTTGCTGACTAGCGAATACTACAGCTCCCCGCAGTACCACGATACTCTCTCCCACTGACTCATAGATGCTACGGATCCCCGTAGTCTTACAGCACTATCTCGCTCACTAACTCACCATGGGCTCACTCCATGGTTTTTCCTGATAATCCCAAGCGATTACTCCCACTCGGATCCACTTGCTCTGTTACCACCCCATAATCTCTTCATCAAGTCATCACAACACTGAGTTCACCAACTCATGCCCCGCATCTCAACATAGATAGGTGCTTACACCCACCCAGCTTATGCACCACCACTCTGTTGCGAGTTCTCATCGGCAAGGCACTTTTCTCAATACAGATACACCCTTAGACTCTCCCACTCTAACGACAATTAACTGGTGGGTTCCCACTGGAACAAAAATCACTCGTTACTCCACTCGCCATCACACAAATCGAGCCTCAATACGATCAAAAATTAGGACACCAATACACGGGTACCTCGGTACACCATCACTACATCTCACGCTGTCTTTCCTCAACCACTGATCTTCCACTTACGCAACTTGGAACCTCGAAATGCTCCCATATTACAAATTGAAACACGGAGGAATCATCAACGACTAACTACATGTTGACGAAAATCCAAAGTTGCACCCTCTACTGATCACCGCCCATACGAACTATTCATACCAACTCTGAAATTGGTTGACAATTCAACTGTTGCCCCTTCTGGAGTATAGATCACAATCTATACATATACCCGCAAATCTCAGCTATTGCACCCTGAACTCAGCGACCCAACCGTCTCGATCTCAACATTTGCAAACCCGAAAAATCCCTAGCCCTAATAAATCCTCTGACCTCGGCCACCTGCCGTGGATTCGCTCATCCTTTCCTAAGCACATACTCATACATCATCCCGCCTTGCACCTTGCCTCATCTACCAATAAATCAGGTCTCGTGTGTCCGCGCCGCAGATCTCCATAATCAGTTCTCTAACCGCACTTGAACGAATTGATGATCTTCTCAATTAAATACCTAGTTCTCCCCCACTTAGGGTTCGAACCATCACCAGTCGGCATACCAACAATCTACTCCATAGATTGTTTCACCAGGTACATCACACTTGATTCTCGGAACGTACCACGAAAACACTCAATGATCTTCCCGACGGAAACCAAGCAACTCCAAATTAGTACTGACTCTCAATCAGGAAATAATGCACTATCATGCACCACATCTTTGATTCCTCGACCAGCCTTCCATCGCAGGAATCATCATAAAGCAAGAGACATCACTCTCACAGTCGATACACAACGTAGATAAGGAGGGTCACCGCCCCGATATACTCCACTTAATTACCTAGAACTGCGGCTAAAAGTATGCCTCCCTCAATAAGGCACCTCCTTGTTCTCTTCCATCTTAGTCCCACTAATGACTCTCTCATGGTATATAAAAAATACCTCGCAACACACATTCTGCCCAAATACTCTGGTGAAAAGGTTGCAACCCTATGCTACCCCATGGGGTTTACCTTCAAAACTCTGAAACTAGAAACTCGTTATCTCCTTCGCTTCTCCTAGAAACGAGGACAGCGCAACTCTTGTCACAGAAGGTGACGTCTCATCTATCGGTCGATTGATCAACTCAGGCCGCGATCCTCCAATAAGCATTATCTCTGTAAGTCCCTAATCTTCTTGTGTATCAATCAGATCCAATTGATGGTGTGGAATCCCAATCAATTGGATGATGTCAGATCAAATAGAAGAGAAGGAGAAGAAGAAGATGATGAATCTTGAATGTATTGATTAGAATGAAGTTCCCTTACACAAGATTCACACACTTACACACACTAAAACTCCTCTCTTCTGTCTTGGCCGTACACTCCTTTTCTGTTCATCAATCCCTCCTCAACCACCTAACACCTATATATATACTTGGGGAATATGGGCCATAAATGGGTTTACAGTCGGGCCGTAAACAAGGTTTACGGCCGTAAACACCCCTTGGCCATAAACCTGACCGTAAACTCATAAAACATTATAGAAAAATACAATTGCCTAGAAAAGCAAAGTTTAAACCAATATTTTGACCCAACAATCTGCCCCTTGGTTTATAGCTTTCTTTTCTTAATTGACCCAACAAGCTCCCCCTAAAAAGGTAGCTGGCTTTTCTTGATAATCTTCATTGGGAGCTTGGCTTCAGCATTTATCTTCAATTTCTTCACAGCTTCAAGATGAACATGATGAATCTTCAATAATTGACTTCATCTTGAGAAGTTGGGCATTTCTTCAAGATTTGACTCTGAACGCACATTGGGTGAGGGGGCTTGATGTACTGATTCTTGAAAGATAGCACTTTCAGCTTGAGAATCTTCAGAGAGAACATCAGAGAGAACAAATCTTCTGGATCACTTCAGCAGGTTCAAGATAGCAGCAGATTGATTGAGGAGGCTTCAATGCAATCCGTCACCTAATCTTCAAGTGCAGCTTCACCTTGCTTCTGGGGTTGAAAGATTGAATGTCGAAAGAATAATCTTCATTTCTTGCTCCTTCGAATGAGAATTCTTTGATGATCACGGATGAAGCCTTGGCTCAGAAATCTTCGACACAAACTCCATGAGTTTCATCTTCACCTGAATTCACTTTTCAAGACAAAACAAAACTAAAAGAAAATTTTAGCACACAATATTTTTGGATTTTTCATATTTTCTGAAAAAGAAATAAAACAGAAATAACACTCTTTATGGATTTTTAATTTTCTGATTTTTGTTTGGTTTTTAAAATTTTTAATTCTCCCTTAATATTTAAATTAGAAGAAACTATGAACAAATTTAACAAAAATAAAATGATATATCTAACTTTAAGAGTGATTTGGGATCAAAGTTTTTAGACAGCCTTTATCCGTTTATCAGTACCTCTCCCTTCATGAATAGATCTGGTCAATCGCCGGTATTGTGGTCCACTTAAACACGAGAGATTGTGACAAAATTAGGACATACTATAAGTGACAAGACAATGTGATCCTAAGTTCCTAGATAATATTCCTTAAGGACCATTCAGCTGACGACGACCAAAGATATTGTTGTCCACCTAAATTGAGCAGCGAGATCTACAGACAGCCTAGTGATTGTTCAATTTTAAATGTACTAGAACATGTTTCCCGCTTCCTGACATACCCCAATAATCAGGAACTTCCAAAGTACTCCTTACTTTAGGTGAACAGACAATTATTATGAGAGAAGTCAGATTTAGAGTGCATATGCTATACACCCAGGTCGGATCTCTTCCAATCTCGCAGAGGGTGAAACATATGACTAACTAGATTTAGAGGGATTGATAAGTAGATTGATGCATATGCTATGTACCAGGTCGGATGTATTTCAATCACGCAAAGGAGACAGCATATGACTAACAGACAGGAAGAATTGCATAGATAGAAGATGCAGAGAAATAGAATTGCATATGTTGCAGTCTAGGTCGGATGTATTTCAATCACGCAGAGAAGGCAACATATGACTAACAGAAAGAAGGCAAGAAAATAATTTCCTACAGACCTACTTTATCGGAATTCCCCAGTCGCCCCATCAATACCGGAATTAAGGACAAAGTCCGTACATCGAGGAAGACTTAAACCACAGTTCTAGATACGGATTACTTTAATGTGACCGGTGGGTTATCATGTATATCTCTCTGCTCAACCTATCTGAGCGTCGTATTGTCAGGCTAAATGGATCTATCTAGGTCAAGATTTTTCAAGTCTCTAGATTCCTTAAGTTCATTAATGCCTAGTCAAGTCCATTTTAATCTTTCGTGCCTACCAGCGCATCGAACACAAAGCCTAGACAATTCAGATTCAGTCCCTTACACAGATTCAGATTGTCTGTTATCATATGACTATATCACTTCCCAAAACATCTCCCTCAAGCACATTTCATTAACACCATATTTTTGGATTTTCTAATTTTCTAATGTTTTTGGATTATTATTATTTTTTTTTAAATATTCTAATTTTTGTTTTGTTATTTCTCCCCCTAAATTTATGCATAGGAGAGAAACGAAAGTAAATGCGCAAATTTAAACTATCCTAAAACAAAAATTAGTCTTTAAAGCGAATCAGCTTAAGAAAAACTCAGGAGTATAGAGAAGAAAACTCAAACCGTAAGTCACTGATTGAATTTGCATCCAGAAGGTCTGAGAACAGCACGCGTAATCTTAGAACAGATCTAAAAATTCTTCACATCGTTAAGCACTAACCCCATGAGTGATCCCTCCCTTACTTCCCTTCCCGCAAAGGACACATACTCCCAAACAAGGTTATGAATGTTGTATAGTTGAGAGATGTACCCTATCATGTGCCTGAAACAGCCACTACCAACAAACCGAAGTATGATGGTATGCCTCCATAGCTGCTCCGACACAGAGCGGGATTAGTTGGTCTTTGGAACCCAGTCCATTTTGAAACTGGGTTGACCTTTTTCATCCTTGCACGGTACTCTCTCCCATGACATATCATGTTTATCACAAACAGAAGATGAAGAAATATAAGAATCGTTAGAAGATTTGGGAGAGTGAGCCTTTGGAACCCATTTGTAGTTGGGTTTAACCCATTTCTTTTTCGATCTGATGGGTGGCTCAGTACTTACTTTTGATCTTGATGTCGGCCGTTGACATGACTTTGATTTTGGCTTCACGGGAGCATCTCTTGGATTGGACTTCTTGGCCGACATTCCCTTCTTGCCCTTGGGATTCGGATTCTTGGCCTTCTGCGTGTTCCAGTCACCATGGTCTGAACGTGACCTTGAGGGGTTTCTTTTGAAGTATCTCCCTCTTGGCGCGTTCTGCCAACCTTGTGCATAGTAGGGAACATATGCGCGATTAAGACAATTTCTTGCAATGTGTCCAGGTGTTCCACAGTGAAAACATGTCTTTTTCTTCACTGTGAAGTTGTTTCTTCCTGCCCCTGGTGGCGTATCCTTGCCTTGTCTCTTATTGTTCCCACAAGCACAATTACAACAGGCACTCTGTTTCACTGGAATTGGTGGCCTGTATTTCTCAACAGCAGGTTTATCAGAAGCAGCTGAGTTCGAAGCAACAGATTCAGAGTTCAAGGAGATGTTGGTTTGTTCAATGGTGTTCTCTTTGTTCTCATCCTCTGCTACTTTACCTGCACATGAAGTAGATGTGCTAGAAACAGGAACATCAGTATTTTCAAACAAATCATCAAATATGTCAAAAAAAATTAACTCAACATGATCCGATGCAGAAGCATCACAAGATGTATCTGTTAACACGCTGTCGCGCACGTATTAAACAAATAAATTTATCACTGCTGGTTGCACTAAAAATATAGCACAGGGAAGCAGGGTCGAATCCTCAGGGACACAGCCTAAAAGTCAATGTCTTTTTGCATCAGGCACATCTAGTCAAGAAACAGAGTATAAAAGGGGGGTTTTGATTAAAACTAATAACTAGAAATCCAATGATAATAAAGTAAACGAAAATCAATAATAAAAATGGTTTCAGCTCTGTTGTGACTTTCCTAATCATGCAACTGATGCAGATATGATTATTTGAGATGCGTTCTATCTAAGCTGGTACTGAGAAAAACTAACAAGCTCTAGTAATTTCTCTTTTACCTTATTTAGTTAACCAAAACAAGCTCTTCAATTAACCCTAACTTTTTACTGTCTAATCAAACAAGCTCTTAATTAAATCAGAAAAATTGCTTTAAGTTCTTTGTAAAATTCTCAGCAATACTCAATACTTCTCACAAGCTCGGAAGCGTAAAGGTATGATTTTTCAGTTTATACCAGAGTTAAATCCCAAAACGGAACCAATCTGATACTTGTTACTTTTACTAATTTATTAGAACAATTACGGTTTCTATTAACTGATTAACTGGAATGATAAAACCGTAGCTAGGTGCTCAGACTAACAAGAATTTAAAACCAAACATTCATTAAGAACAAAACTGAAGAATCTAGATAGAAACACAAATCAAAAACCAGATCTAATGATCAATCACATGAAAAGTACTTGTCTTTGAAAAACTGAAAACTAGGGTTTAGCCAGACATGGCTAAAATCTGATCTAAAACAATAAAAAGAAACATTAAACTACTAAATCTTACTAAACTAAACGTAGAAGATGATCCACAGTCTTCAGATCTTCAGAAATCGCTAAAATCGGAGAAGAAACGCATCCAAAATCGTATTTTCGTCGTCTGGAACCTCTGGAATCGCCAACTTAGGTTACAGGAATGCTATCAGGGTCTATTTATACGTCCAACAGCAAAAACGGCACACCTGCGATCGCATGTACACAACCTGCGATCGCAGGTTTTGAAATAAACGCGTCTGGTGCCTTTTTAATGAAGTAGGATGCTATTTTGACACTTTTTCGCCAACCTGCGATCGCATGTACACAACCTGAGATCGC
Source organism: Lactuca virosa (assembly GCF_052849685.1). Lineage (NCBI taxonomy): Eukaryota > Viridiplantae > Streptophyta > Magnoliopsida > Asterales > Asteraceae > Lactuca > Lactuca virosa. Next base: position 241,896,607 of record NC_136433.1, read on the forward strand.
AGGTATTGAGTTTTCACTCCCGGATGAATTTTGGGCACAAAAGAACCTCGAAGGCAACCTGCGACCAAACCTGCAATCGCAAAAAGGGTCACCTGCGATCGCAAGGAGACAACCTGCGATCGCAGGTTGTTCCTATGACGTCTGAAATTTCGTATACTTTTCAGATCATTTTGAATCGCGTCAATCGGAGTTACGGTTCTCGAGATATGGTCAAAATACTGACAGGGGGTCAAAGCTGCCAGCAATATCCTTTAACTTTCGATTGCATATTCTATCTTCGTGTGATCAATTCAATCGAATGTTTCTTGACCAAAGCATCTTCCAAACATTCCACATAATCCTTCATAAGTCCAAAGCTCCATTTTAAGCTCCAAACGCGCATCCAACTACTCCCAAAGCACTGCTCCAGTCGAACTATCTGAAATTGACATAAAAACATGAGCAGTACGAGAATTCTAACGAAAGACATGAGCTGAACATTGTTTAAATAAATGATATGCAAATGTACAAAATATGATGCTAAAATGATGATAAAAACTACCCTATAATATGCATAAAATGACATCTAACAAATCTCCCCAAGCTTAAACCTTACTTGCCCTCAAGTAAGAAAAAGATATAACATTATAAACAAATGGAATGATGTAGATAACAAAAAAAAAGAACCTTAGAATTAAAACTAAAACAAGATTAAGGAAACTAAAATTTTAAACTTTATCAAAACACTTCACTATTTTTTTGTTCACATAATCAGATTTCACAACGAGGAAGCTCCAATGAAATCACTACCTAGACAACAGTCTCAATACTTTATATTAACGATTCAGATTCATATAATAAGTTAAACCAAGCTTGAGCAAATAATTTTTACGCCGAATTAAATTTGTGAAAATAGTGTATTTTTAAAAATAATTTCACGAAAATTCGTTTATAAAAACTTAGCTTGACCAACCCCTCCTTTTTTTCTGAACTCGTCCAGTAAACGCGATAAGCTCCATTATGGACAGAAAATCCAAGCTTACCCCTATGATTCCACTATCGAGGGATCAATCTCATTATACCACACATCTTCTTTGTCTTCATCAACTCTTCATATTTAACTTGCTTGCTTCTTGATTTCGATTTGAACTTGACTTGGATTTAACTTTGAATTGCAAATTTCTTCAAGTTGCTTGATATATCATTTCTAACATATATATATTGATTGGGCGCGAATTTTACTTTGAGGCCCTCCATATCTTCAATACTTCAAAAATGATAATTATTTTGTGGGTATAATGAGTGTTCCCTCCCAACCTCAAAAGGCGCAGAAACTATAGGGTTCAGTACGTCAAGGAATGATAAGGATTATCCAATCTAGGTTCTTTTTAAGGCATCTAAGGAAATTATTTTCAAAACACTATTCGTTTTTCCATCCCACACTTCCATTGTAAAAATTATCCGACTCTTATGTTGGTTCATATTGAAAACATTTAAAGCACTTGAAAAGATAATTCTTAAAATTGATTGTAATGAGACCATTATTTTCAGTAACTATCACACTTCATCTTAACAGAGCTATCGAATGTAAAAAGAATCCTCATCTCATGTATATTTCAAAAAATTTCATTTTTGATTTTTTTGATTTTTTTTTTAAATTTTTATATGCAGAAAATAAAAATAAAAATAACTAGAAATAAAATATTTTTGGGTTTTCTTTGTTTTATTTCTGAATGCAGAAAAATAAAATATTTTTTAGACTTTTTTTGAATTTTTTATATGCAAATGCAATGCAGAAAATAAATTGCAAAAAGAAATTTTGAAAAATTTAACTAAAAAAACTGAAAAATTAAAATTTTAAACAAAAATGCAAAATTTTACACTAACCCCCTCCCCAAGCTTAAAATGATGCATTGTTCTCAATGCTTAGAGAGGAATGAACAGCTCAATAAAGAATAATAAAGCAAAAATATGCAGCTAGGAATGAATGTACCTGATAGATTGCAGAAATTCTGATTTTGACGATGAATACTGACGAAAATTTTGAATTTTAGCAACTCTGTCGATCCTCTGATTTCCCCAAGCTTGCTTGGGACTGTGACCATTTCTTTATTGAAAGAAAAAAAAACTAAAAACTACTCATCGGGTTGCCTCCCGGAAAGCCGCCCTTTTTTAAAGTCGTTGGCTCGACTTTGCCCAACCAAATTAACTAACTGGTGTGGTTGGGACTTCTCTGAAGCTCAACTCTGTTTCTTGTGACTCCAGATCCCTTTAAATATGGAAAGATTGGTGGATCAGGAACTTGTTCAACAGCATGAAAAAACTCCAGATTCTCTTCAGATATATCTTTCAAATTATTTTCAAACTTCTTCCGTTTTCTGATCTTCTTCTTTTTCTTCCCAAAATTATTGTTTTCAGAATCCTTTCTTTTCAGATTTATATCAGAAATCACATTTCCCTCTTTTTCTTCCAAAAGTTTGTTTCTTTTTAACCCCATCTCAGCCCCTTCAGATAACTTCTTTTCAGGTTTATCAGCTTCTACGAATTCCTTTTCAACAACCAAGATCCCTCCTTTGTTTTCCCCAAGCTTATCTTTAGCCAACTCCCCTGATGTGTATGATAAATCCCTGTCTGTAAATTTTTCATGCACAAAGACATTAGAAAACTCACAGCAGCCCTCTAATAAAGGACTACTGGTACCCATATAATTGACAGAAATACTTTCAGAAGGAAAATCATCATTATTAATTTGAAATTTAACCACTTCCTCATCAAACTCCATTGAAATCATTCCATTAAAAACATCAATTTTTGTTTTTGTAGTTTTCATAAAAGGCCCTCCCAAAATAATAGAGTTTGAATCTGAAGTGTCCAAGTTCCCCATGCGAAAATGTAAAAATCAGCGGGAAAAATCAGATTATCCACTTGGACAAGAACATCCTCCAGTACACCTTTTGGGTGTACTGTTGAGTGGTCAGCCAACTGTATAATTGTCTCGGTCTTTTGTAAGGTTCCCATTTTTAAATTTTCAAAATTAGAATAGGGAAGGACATTAACTGAAGCTCCTAAATCAAGCATTGCTTTTGGAAAATCAAGGTTCCCCAATTTACAAGGAACTGAGAAAATCCTCGGATCCCTGCACTTTGGAGGCAAACCTTTTTGCAAAATAAAAGAAATATTTTTGCCAGATTTTAAAATCTCATTAAATTTCATTTTTTTCTCTGAAATACATAAATTTTTCAGAAATTTAGCATAGCGACGGATATGTTGGATAATATCTAAAAGTGGGATATTTACCTCAACCTTGCGAAGAATTTCCATAATGTCCTCATCATCTCTTTCGCGCTTCGTGCTCCTCAGTCGCGATGGGAAGGGAGGTAATGGCTTGTACTCCTTCAGAATTGGATTGGGTAGTGCTGGAGTTTCTTTTTCTTTATCTTTTTCAGCGAATTCTTCAACTAACACTTCTTCATACTCTTCTGTTTCAGCTCCTTTTTCTGTTTCTTCGATATCTCCTTCTTCTACCAGAACTTTTTCAAATTCGTCTTCAGATTCGTTTTCTGGTTCAGATGCACTTAGGACTTTGTATGTTTTCCCACTTCTCAAGGAAATAGCACTAACATTATGCTTCGGATTGTTTTCGGTGTGGCCCGGTAACTTTCCTTGAGATTCCAGACGACCTACAAAAGTGGCAAGTTGAGACACCTGCTGCTCCAGATTCTTGATATTAGCTCTGGTTTCTGTCTGGAATGCTTGGATGCTCGTGGCAAGACTCTTCACTATATCTTCTAAGGCCATGCTAGAACTATTGGGTTGTTGTTGTGTGTTCTGATTCTGGTAATTCGAATTCTGGAAGTTGGGCTGAAAATGAAAATTCTGCTGATTCTGGAAATTTTGCTGAAAACCCGGCTGCTGAAAATTCCGATGCTGCTGAAATCCGGGTGGAGGCTGAAATTGTTGTTTCTGCTGATAATTATTCTGAAAATTCTGTTGGTAGCCCCCGACAACTTTGACTGCAACTGCATCCTCTTGCAATATTGGGCACATATCTGTAGGGTGATCAGTCTTCAAGCAAATCCCACATTGTTTCTTTGCGGCTGCTTTTTCTTTAGTCAAGAGCAGAACAACTTTTGTCAATTCAGATATCTGAGCTTCCAAATGAACATTGTTGACTTCCTTAACACCCCTTGGCTGATCTGGATACCACTCGTCTTCATTCCCAGAATGTTTAGACTCGATCGCCAGCTTTTCGATTAGCTCTCTAGTTTCAGTTGGGGTCATGTCACCCACGGAACCACCACTGGAAGCATTTATCAGGCGCCTCTCCATGAGTGTCAGGCCTTCACAAAAACAATTGTAGAGTTGATAATCGTTGATCCCATGTTGTGGGCACCGTACCAGAAGCTTCTTGAATCTTTCCCAATAAGTATGTAAAGCTTCTCTTTTTCCTTGTTTGATCCCAAGGATTTCTCTTCTGAGACTGGAGACTCGCGTTTCTGGAAAGTATTTCTCTAAAAACAGCTTTGTGAGTTCTGTCCAAGTGGTGATGGAACCAGATGGGAGTTTATACAACCATTCTCTTGCAGAATCTTGAAGCGAAAAGGGGAATGCCCTTAGTTTGATCTGGTCTTCAGTAACTGCATGCGGCTTCATTCCAGAACATACCACATGAAATTCCTTGAGGAATTTATGTGGGTCTTCGTTTTCTAGACCACAGAATGTGGGAAGAAGATGAATCAGCCCAGATTTAAGTTCGAAATTTTGGGCTTCTGGAAACGTAATGCAAAGGGGCTGTTGCTTGACCTCTTGTGTGGCCCACTCTCTAAGGGTCTTTTCAGCATCGTCTCCACTCATGTCTGATTCTTCAGATTCGGTTTCTGAAGAGTCTGTGGTTTTAGATTTAATGGTGGAAGGTGGGGAATAAGTTTTATAAGGGTTTTTTTGAGGAGAAGATGGGGGTACTTTCGGAAAAATCGGATCTGGTTCGTTCCACAAGGGAGTGCCTTGTGGTGTAGAGGTTTCTGGGGGTATGGAAGATGATGAACCAAAGAGACCAACTGATTGTTTCTTTCTTGCTACCTCTTTTTTCAGTCTCCTTGCAGTTCGCTCGATTTCTGGATCAAAAACTAAAGGTGTACCTGAACGAAAAATTATTGGCATAAAACTATTAGAAAGCACCGTGTCCCCGACAACGGCGCCAATTTGTTAACACGCTGTCGCGCACGTATTAAACAAATAAATTTATCACTGCTGGTTGCACTAAAAATATAGCACAGGGAAGCAGGGTCGAATCCTTAGGGACACAGCCTAAAAGTCAATGCCTTTTTGCATCAGGCACATCTAGTCAAGAAACAGAGTATAAAAGGGGGGTTTTTGATTAAAACCAATAACTAGAAATCCAGTGATAATAAAGTAAACGAAAATCAATAATAAAAATGGTTTCAGCTCTGCTGTGACTTTCCTAATCATGCAACTGATCCAGATCTGATTATTTGAGATGCGTTCTATCTAAGCTGGTACTGAGAAAAACTAACAAGCTCTAGTAACTTCTCTTTTACCTTATTTAGTTAACCAAAACAAGCTCCTCAATTAACCCTAACTTTTTACTGTCTAATCAAACAAGCTCTTAATTAAATCAGAAAAATTGCTTTAAGTTCTATGTAAAATTCCCAGCAATACCTAATACTTCTCACAAGCTCGGAAGCGTAAAGGTATGATTTTTCAGTTTATAGCAGAGTTAAATCCCAAAACGGAACCAATCTGATACTTGTTACTTTTACCAATTTATTAGAACAATTACGGATTCTATTAATTGATTAACTAGAATGATAAAACCCTAGCTAGGTTATCAGACTAACAAGAATTTAAAACCAAACATTCATTAAGAACAAAACTGAAGAATCTAGATAGAAACACAAATCAAAAACCAGATCTAATGATCAATCACATGAAAAGTACTTGTCTTTGCAAAACTGAAAACTAGGGTTTAGCCAGACATGGCTAAAATCTGATCTAAAACAATAAAAAGAAACATTAAACTACTAAATCTTACTAAACTAAACGTAGGAGATGATCCACAGTCTTCAGATCTTCAGAAATCGCTAAAATCGGAGAAGAAACGCATCCAAAATCGTATTTTCGTCGTCTGGAACCTCTGGAATCGCCAACTTAGGTTACAGGAATGCTATCAGGGTCTATTTATACGTCCAACAGCAAAAACGGCACACCTGCGATCGCATGTACACAACCTGCGATCGCAGGTTTTGAAATAAACGCGTCTGGTGCCTTTTTAATGAAGTACGATGCTATTTTGACACTTTTTGGCCAACCTACGATCGCATGTACACAACCTGCGATCGCAGGTATTGAGTTTTCACTCCCGGATGAATTTTGGGCACAAAAGAACCTCGAAGGCAACCTGCGACCAAACCTACGATCGCAAAAAGGGTCACCTGCGATCGCAAGGAGACAATCTGCTTCGCAGGTTGTGCCTATGACGTCCGAAATTTCGTATACTTTTCAGATCATTTGTAATCGCGTCAATCGGAGTTACGGTTCTCGAGATATGGTCAAAATACTGACAGGGGGTCAAATCTGCCAGCAACATCCTTTAACTTTCGATTGCATATTCTATCTTCGTGTGTTCAATTCAATCGAATGTTTCTTGACCAAAGCATCTTCCAAACATTCCTCATAATCCTTCATAAGTCCCAAGCTCCATTTTAAGCTCCAAACGCGCATCCAACTGCTCCCAAAGCACTGCTCCACTCGAACTATCTGAAATTGACATAAAAACATGAGCAGTACGGGAATTCTAACGAAAGACATGAGCTGAACATTGTTTAAATAAATGACATGCAAATGTACAAAATATGATGCTAAAATGATGATAAAAACTACCCTATAAGATGCATAAAATGGCATCTAACAGTATCATCAATTTTAACATAAAAAACAATAGAGTTTTCATTCGAAACAGAAACAGCAAGTTCATACACAATTTTATTATCAGAAACGTATCCTTTAGCTTCGTGCTTTGACTGTTCTAAGGATTGATCTGCAGGGGAAGTAGAAACGTTAGTACTTTCAACATTAATAAATCCTCCTGAAACAAAACCAGATGGCTTGCCATACACCATGAAAGGTTCATTGCCAATCTCCTATTTAGACAAAGGGTGATACTGATATGTATGATTAAAAGGAGGAGGTACATTATCGTATCCTAAACCCTTTTGTTGGTTTCGTTTGAACTGCAGGAAATGGTCAATCATGTTGGCAACTACCTCACTTGATACATCAAACTTTTTAAAATCAAAATTTGCAGTTTCAAATTGCCCTTTTAATGTATCAAGCTCAGTAATTAACTCAGCATTATGTCTCTTGATATAATCATAATGTACACATTTGTTACTATAGTCTTCCTGAAGTCTCCTAAAGTCCTTTATTTTTGTTTCTAACTGGGCCTTTAGAGGTTTCTGTCCTTTCCTGAGTTGATAACCTTCATATCTCAGGTCCTCAACTTCTCTTTTTAATAAATCAATTTGTTCCCAAAGAAATTTAATCGTAGTTTCACAAGCTGGAGTACATGAAACTTCATTTACCGGAATGGATTCGGAACTCATTCTTTTTTGTTTTTATTTATTTATTTATTTATTTATTATTTTTTTTAAATCTTTGACTAAAAACTCAAAAGTCAACCTTAAAAGTCAAATTTAAAGAGTCAAACTTAAAAGTCAAACCGAAAAGCTAAATTTGAAAATTTAAAAGTTAAATGAGAAAGTCAAAGTTTAAAGTCAAAGGTCAAATTTTAAAAGTCAAAGTCAAAATTTTAAGTAAAAAGTCAAAAATAAAAGTCAAAATTTAAAAACTAAAATTTTTGGTTGAAAATGTAATTTAAAAATGAAAGAAATTGAATTTTGGGGTTAAAAGTGTCAAATTGGCGAAATTAGAATCGACTGGGAGTGGTTTTGAATTAAATTCCGAAGGAATGTTCCATCTAGCAAACTAGATCATCTAGTAAGGCCCGTCGTTGATTATAGAGGACGCCCGGGTTCGATCCCTGGCCCCTCCAAAGCGTTTCCTATTTTTTGTGAAGCGCGTGCGAGGACGAAGCTTCTGCTTGCGAGGACGAGGTGCAAGGGGCGAGACCGAGGCTGCTGAACGAGGCGAGGTGCGAACCGTAAACGCTGCTGGACCGCAAACTTCGAGGACCGCAAACTCGGACCGTACACGTGCGAGGAACGTAAACCGAGGACCGTAATCTCGGACCGCAAACTCCGGGTAACCCTAGCCGTAAACGTCGCCGCCGCCGTCGACCGTAAACCCTTCAAAGGTCGTAAACTCTTTGCAGATTACGTGAAAAACAACGTTTTTCCCCTCTTTTTGCTCCAAAACTCAATCAAAAAACTCGTTTTTATGAAAAACACGAAGAACAAACCCCCCTTATTTTGCCAAGATCTATCTAAACACGCAAAAATCCTTCCAAAATAAGATCAAATAAGCTCCAGATCTGACAAAATTGACTGATACAATCCAAGCTCTGATACCAATTGTAAGACCCTAATCTGTTTGTGTATCAATCAGATCCAATTGATGGTGCGGAATCCCAATCAATTGGATGATGTCAGATCAAATAGAAGAGAAGGAGAAGAAGAAGATGATTAATCTTAAATGTATTGATTAGAATGAAGTTCCCTTACACAAGATTCACACACTTACACACACTAAAACTCCTATTTTCTCTCTTGGCCGTACACTCCTTTTCTGTTCATCAATCCCTCCTCAACCACCTAACACCTATATATATACTTGGGGAATATGGGCCATAAATGGGTTTACGGTCAGGCCTTAAACAAGGTTTACGTCCATAAACCTGTTTACGGCCATAAACACCCCCTTGGCCATAAACCTGACCGTAAACTCATAAAACATTACAGAAAAATACAATTGCCTAGAAAAGAAAAGTATAAACCAATATTTTGACCCAACAATCTCTACTCATCCCTGAGCCATGTGACTCCAACTGGCATCTCACCAAAAAATCTCTCAGAAACTAACTTGATTTCCCCCTCATGGTATGATCCATTGAAACTCGTTCGACATGGCCCTCTGGCCCCATACTCTATCATATATGCTCTAACTCTAAACAATCACAACAGAATAATCGATAAACTCTGAATCACTAACCGCCACGAGTCATGGTACTCGAACCATGATATCACCTCTCAATCTTCCACTTAAAACCTCTGTAATTTTCCTTGTTTCGAGTATGGGTCCTCTACTTTCAGTAGTACGGGCCCATACTACCTGCCACATCTACCCATACTTTCCACACGGACCGTCCCAGATTTCCTAAGTAGCTGCTCAACCTTCTCGATCACCAATCCCGATATACTTGGTCGCTACCCAACAAACACTCTCCTCCATCAGCATACTCATCTAACTACGGACACTCCCTAGGCTCTCACACTTCTCCACCATCAGCTCCTGAGGAACTCCTTATGATGTCAGCCATCTACCTCCTGAATATCGTCATATTCACTTAATAGTTGACTCCCACCATGAAGAGTTCCACAAAGCACAAAGCAAGCAGCATTCGGGCATCGAATAATCTCCACTAACACATAAAACCACTCTAGGTTACAACTCTATTTTCTCTACTCGCTCTCAAAAGGTATCACCGAACTCAAGCAACTCTACCCCTCGCGGTTATCTAACTACTCTCTTAGTAGGCTCCTCCGATGCTCATCTAGGTATCTCTCCTAGATTACTCTTCTACTCAAAGCTCTCTCTCTCTCTAAAAGATTCATGTTGGATACTCTTACTCCGCACATAATCAAAGCACATCCCAGATAGCAACATTCCTAGGCTAAGGCATCACAAATCATGCAAATCGAGCCCTAAAGTATGAAACACCTAGCCTATCTTCTAGCATGCATCACTAATATCTCAATAAGAACCCATAACACAAACAAATAAGTAAGGGTATTTTGGGAAATCACCGTTCGGGCTCTGGCTGATTGTACAAACTGCTTCTTCTCGTTTTCTCTTAGAAACTCTTGCTCGTATTAGAAAAATCATTTCTTTTGAAAATTTTTCTCAAATCCCCAGTTTGAATCCAGACATACCCGAAGGTGCATCCGAATCCCTCAAACCAAGGTTCTGATACCAACTTGTAATGACGTAAATTTTGAAACCATAATTTTTATTTTTAAAACCACATAATTCTCATAACATATCTCACAAATATCTCATTTATTTAATTTACATAACGCAACTCCATAATTGTTCGATTAATAATCTAGGATCCTCAAAACATAACTTTTTCTCTTGTATGTACAATCGAACCGGTGCCTTCTCGCGATCCTGAGAAGAACCTGAAACACATATCACATAACACGGTAAGCACGAAGCTTAGTGAGTTCCCTAGAATACCACACACGGCTCAATAGCCACTCTAGGCTATAACTCAATAAGACCATCCGGTCTATGTGTCTCAGTGGGACCCTCTGGTCCCAACTCAGTAAGCTCATAATAACAATAATCAGCATAAAGCACAAAGACATAATGTAGAATATCAAGATACACAGATAAGCACAATAAACATCCCAATCACACAAAGGTACCACTCATGGTAAGTATACTGAGGAAGACTCATCTCGGATGATGAACAACCCCTATAAACGCTACTGCTACGCACCGACCACTAACTCTGTGCCAAACCTACAATTAACCCAAATTAGGAACTAAGTCCAATCTCTAACTCATTAGGTCTAAAGGTAGTCCACTAACCAGGTCATCAATAACCTAAAACCCATTGGGCCCACCAAGGCCCAATAAAAAATGGGCTCTCCCGAGGCCCAACTCTCAAATCTAAATGGCAAGCCCAAATCAAGGTCCCAAAGCACATATATATATTCCTCTGATCCAAAACTCTATTGCAACAAGCCCAAACTCGAGGCCCAACACTCAAGGCCCAAAATGGGACTTAGCCCAAAACTCCACAGTAAGGTTACACAGGGCGTCCCTCCCTTGGTACGCTCAGCGTACTCACGAATCCAGATTGGCCATCTGGGACACTGGGGCAGTATGCGAGGCGTACAGGAATTACATTCAGCGTACTCCCTAGATTCACTCTTTCTACTCATTTGGTCTTAATCAGTTAAGACATTAACTCAAATCCCAGATCTGGACTCCCTAATGGCTCTTACTCCATAAAGTCAGTGACTTTAAGCCTTTGCATGGCTGATAAAGTCCCAAATCCAAATACACTCACTCTTTACTCCCAAAAATGCTCACATATCACGCATCGAGAGAACTTGACAACCAAGATCTCATTTTTATGACTCCAAACGAATAAAAGCATCTATAAGGACAGATATTATACTCTAGAGTTCATCAAACTCATAAAGTTCCAAGATTTGGACATAAAACCCCGAAAATGGACTCAAAACAAGAACTAGCACAACAATGAGCAAGTTTCGAACTTGATACCTCTGGATGATGTACCAACAAGTGTATAACTCAGATCTAAAAGCTATTTGCTCAAGCTATTCTCTTTCAAGGCTCTTTCTTCTTCCAAGGACAAACATAACAAGTCATCACCCCACTAGATCCACATAAGAAAGAAACCAAGATTCAAACCTTATGCTTCCTAGAGCTAGATCAATATGATTAGGGCTTGGATCCACAAGCTCCAAGCCAAGCAATGCTTCCTCAAGGAACTCCTTCTTCCATAATAAGCACCAAAAACTTGACTAAGGTGCTGTTTGTTTTTTCGAAAAAACCTCTTCAGACCTCTAATTGCTGCGCGGCGCAGCACACGCGCAACACTTTTCATCTCGCAACTGTTTGTTTTTCAGAAGTCTTCGGATTAAAAAACCTCTGCGCATGTTCTTCTTGGCGCAACACTTGTTTTGCCTCTTCCTACCTCTTCCAACCTCTTCTTCTTCTTTTTTTCTTGCTAAAATTTTGATTATATATTCCTGAAACATTTTTTTTGTTTTTTTTTTGTTTATTCTTGTTGATTTTTTTCTTTTTTTTTATATTGAATAATAATAATAATTTATTGATAAAATATCATTATTTTATGCTAAAATATCTTTATTTTTTTGTTAAAATATCATTATTATTTGCTGAAATATCATAAATTCTTACCGAAATGTCACACATTATTAAATTTTTGGTATTAAAAAACTATTTTCGGATTATAAAATCAATTTATTTTAATTTTTTAATATCTGCAGCAGCATACAGATGTTAAAAAAACAAACACGCTTCTTATTACAGTGTGCAGCCATTTGGTCCACCTCGTCTACTGTAGAGGGTTGCAGAGGTGGTCAGCAGACTTTATGGATTTTTTGCTTCAAAAAAACAAACAGCACCTAAATCACCAAAAAGCTCAAGAATCACTCCAATGGAGGCTTAGGGTCGATTTCTAGGGTTTAGAGGGATGGAGGCTGAAGATATTAGGGTTAGGTTATGAGATAAGGAGCTTAAATAGGGTCCAAGACCCTAAAATAGGGTTCAAGTCTGATTAGTGTACGCCCTGCGTACATAAGGTACGCCCAGCGTACTCCGAAGAACGTTCGCGACCATCCTGGTCAGTTCGCCCAACGTACTCCAAAGTACGCCCAACGTACTGCCTTCTTCACTAGTACGTCCCGCGTACGCTTCATGTACACCCAGCGTACTCGACTAACCCTGAAACCACGAAACTTCTGAAGGCCATAACTTCTTCGTTATATATCCGTTTCCGACGATCCTTATATCCACGAAAAGGTAAAGAGAAGCCCCACACTTCTATCAACTTTATTCTTCTTGAAGCCCACTCGAACTCAGATCCAAATTCATGAAAAGCCCGCACCAGCGCCTTTAACAATACATTTGGGCTCTAAAGCACAAACTGAACTCTTTTATCACACAACCTACCTTACCCACATCCCAAAAACGCCTAAACCTTTCTCCTTCAAAGCCTCAAAACCTTCTCATACTCGGATTAAGGCCCACGGGCCTTAAATAACAAAACAATCCAGCACAACATGTTACATAAAAATCACTCGATCTTTATTTCGAGTTTCGGACTGTGTACTACTATGCCGAATCTTATAAAAATCATAACTTCCTCATATGAAGTCAGATTTAGACGTTCTTTTAATGAAAATTATCGGTTTAACGAATACTACGACTTTCATTTAGATCACTAACGCTAAATAGTAGTTTTATTGAAAACTCACTTTTTACGTCATATAGCGTCGTGTCGGTTCTGTCGCGAAACTTTAATAAGTCATAACTTCTTCGTTATAACTCGGATTTCGATGAGGTTTTCGCCTAAGTGTTTCTAATGAGATAATCTACAACTTTCAATAACATTATTTTTACTTATTTTCCAGCTTTATATTTTCGTTAATTTGAATAGTTGACTTAATCGGAATCTAATAAGACTTCCAATATTTTCCGAATGATTCTAAATATAGTTTTACTTCAAATCTCGTAAAAACTATCTTGTTACAACTCAACGCTCAAAATCATATAATATTCAATGATATTTACAAACAGGCTTACAAAATACGATAATTACACTAGGTTAATAACGTGTATGTTACAGCAACACTCTCAATCACCTCCTATATAACATGGATGAACATTAGTCATTAAAATGACCAAAATACCCCTCATGAATTTTTATCATTTAGATATCCCCCATAAGCTTAATTACTTCCTATTACCTTATATATAAAGTTTGAGGCAATCGGAGGTCATTTACTAGGTTTTCCATGAAAAGAATACATTTAACAAACTATTTGAAACGCCCCATGTCATTTTGACACGCCCCCATGTAAAATCTAGAGGTCACCATTTTGTGTAGAATTTTGCTAAAAACTTTGTAACTTGCTCCCTATACCTCCAATGGCTACCAAACTTTACCAAATGGTTATTAAGAACTAAATAAAGGTTCTAAACTTCTCAAATACTCAATTAAATATTACCCACATAATGTCTTAATCACTAAGACTTTTAGATGTCATCAAAGCTATAAGAAAGCATAAAATGGCATCTAAGCACTCTAGTTAGCATTTAAGCTTTTAATGACCAATGTTCTTATCCAACATTATCAATCACTTATATGAGTTCTCACACATGGTTAGGAGGTGTTCTATCATCTTAAAACACTCCACTTCAACCTATTAAGTGCTCATTGAACACATCAAGAACATAAGGATTCTAAAATGTTTAAAAGAAAGGTAAACTAGTCCATTTTTCACTTGAACATTCCAAAGCTCACAAGGCTTGTTCCCAACTTATTGAACAATCACATAAATGCTGTCAAGCACATAAAAGCCCCCATTGATCTCATTGAAAATGCCCAATCTAACTATGGAATCCTCAATTCCATTCCATTTTCCAAAATTGACCTTGGGTCATAACAATCACTAGAGATGGATCTTTGCTAACATTCTTTTATGTTTTTGTTTCACTATAATCTCCTGAGTTTTAATTCATGTTCATGAATATCATTCACTTCTTATATGAGATTTATTATGTAATTATCAATAGATTTCCCAAAATGCCCTTATGGCTAATTATTCCATAAATTCAATTATAGATCACTCAATCCTTCATGTTCTTGAATTCAAATCATATTATGAGTATCAACTCATGATTATGAGTATCATATACTCATCAAATGCTCACAATCCAAGAATTTTATTGTTTTCATCAAAATTTCTCACATAACCATCTCAAAACCCATGTTTATGCAACATTCTCCCATCATAGATGTGTTCGATCATTCTAATTGGATTCATTTCCATCAAACATGATCTAGGTCATTGAATCCATTTAAAATCTAACATATAAATATGAAATCCCCAATTTGAATTTCTAGGGTTCATGAGGGTTTTCACCCAAGTCCTCAAATCCGTCAATGAGATGATTGGATTGAGATTAGGATCATCAAAACAACTCAAGGGAGGTTAAAAACCAAAACCCTAACCCTTATAATAAGCTAAATTCGACATTAGGGTCAAACCCACTTCATAAATCCGAATTCTAGGTGAAAATGATAAGAAACAATACCTTGAACCACTTGATTTCTTCACAACTTGCACCAAATTAACCAAGAAGGATTGAGATCCGCCCCTGGGGTTTCTATTGAGCTTGAATCGCCATCCAACCTCCTTTCTTCTCCTCCCATCGTTCTTGTTTGGCTAAAATGAAGAGGAATCATTCTTATTTTTGGATTTGTCATATTTGGTCCTTCTAGTTTACATCTTTTGCCAAATTTACCATTTCTTCATTTATTTTCACATTTGCTTAAAAGGTTGACATAATGAGTCCTTGGCCATCCCATTCTTAACATTCCTCATCTATTTAACCTTGGTGAGTCAATCCTTGGTCAAACATACTTTTCCAAATTGACACTTTGGGTCCCTTTTCTTTGAAATGTTAACATCTCAACCTTTAACTTTGCAAGCTTCATATTAACTAATGATATGATTATCAATTAAATGATTTAATTATATAAATCATTTTTCATTTATTTACTTTATTAATTTAAGAACCCGATCTTAAATTTTAGGATGTTTCAATGACTATGTCTAATCCATGCTCTTGGATTAATGACATATTTTAAAGTTCTACCCTCCATGTATATATTACCCGAACTCATAAGAAGATACTACCCGATATTCATCTTAATTAATTTATGCTTACTCTGTACCCTAAATCATCATAAATTATCAGATATACTCTTAACACGTATTTCAGGCGATATCAAATATTTCACACATAAACATATATTTAATACTGTAATTAATACTTGTACTAAAATCATTTTCATGAAAGGGACTATTCACTCACTTGTTAAAGTGATGTCTCGGATTTCGGGCAGCGCTTCGCATCTAACAATTTTCCTTTCTTTTGACGAAACCTAGTATCATTACTATATTTTAGTCTAATATTTATTGCGACTAATTATTAGTCTTGATTTATCATTAACCGAAAGTCTACTTTCATGATCTATCAAGTAAGGAATAACCAGGTAGGATCATATCGGAGGTAGGGTCTATTTGGTATACGAAGTATACTGTTTGAAAAGCCCACTTTAAACACCTCACCAAATCACAGCCTAGACATCATCCTCGTAAGTAGATCAATCAGTATGACGACTTTGAATCACTGATAAATCTTGTTTATAGGTTCATAATAATGATAATGAACTTAAACATAAGTTATACTTAAAGTAGGGTAAGCATAACTCACTTACAAGGGGGTTTAGCAAGGAGCTGGGCTTTGCGCGGGCAGAACTTCTAAGCGGAAAGCTCTTCTTCTCGGTGCCTTCTAGTGCTCCGGGACTCGCCTCTAACACTTAGGAAGTGTTAGGGAATAACTTAGAGGGTTTGGGGGTATTGGGAGAGAATGGGTTAGAATGGTGTGAAGAAAATGAGAGATCTACGCCTCTATTTTTAGGCTGTCCAGGGGTGATTCACATCGTGAACTTTTTACATTCATGTTGTGACCTTGCGTAGGCACCAGGGCTTCGCCTGGTGCTGACACGTGGCGCAGGATATAGGTAAAATAACAAATTTTAAAAAATTCATATCATTCACATACGAGCTCCGTTTTTTATGTTATTTATATCCACGCGTAGGTATTGACAACATCTACAACCTTAGTTTAGACTCTGTTGGGTAATTTTGATTTATTTTGAAAGTTATAGTTTAACAGGCTTAAGTAATTAAAGTCTGTTAAAAATTCACAACTTTGTCATACGACGTCTGTTTTTGACTGTCTTTAAATCGTTGAGCTCTTATTAACGAGATCTTTAATTCTCGTTTAGGTTGTATTGGCTAATAACCAATCAATCTAAAATTTTATTTTCGGACTGTATACTGCTATGCAAAATCTTAGAAAAATCAAGACTTCATCAAACGAAGTCATATTTGGATGTTCTCTATATGCACGTTCTCTGTTTAGTGTATACTATTACTTTCATTTACATCTCTAAGGCTAAAAAGTAGTTTATCAAAAATTCACTTTTTACGATACGCGATGTCGTGCCGGTTTAATCGCAAAACTTCGACAGGTCGTAACTTCTTCGTTATAAGTCGGATTTCAGCTTTCTTTATATGTACAGAATCCTTGTGATATATACTATAACTTGCTTAAGATTTTTTACTCTAAATAATCTTCTATCAAAAATTCGTTTTAAACGCTTATTTTCTCTAAATTGACTAGCCCGAATCTTCAGGCGTTACAATTATCTCCCTCTTAGGATGACTACATCCCGGAATCATCAACAAACAAGGCTTGGATAATGAGTCTGCATGTTATCTCTTTATCCTAGGTAATAACTGTAACTCGTATGTCCTTTCAAATAAGTATCTAACTCTTGGATTTCTTAACTGTTGGCGGTGCTTGATCTTGCACCTACTCTTAATCCTATGTTGGACTTTCAATCGTAACCTTCGAGTTACAAACTAGATATTGATTGGAGAATCCTGCTCCTTCTTAAACAGAGTTAACTTAAGATAAGTTCTTTACTTCGATTATCATAACAGACTGATGGGTTATGTTGTAATGACCTCTCAACGAATGGTGCAACGCTTAGACTCAGGCCTTTTTGAGTCAGATTACAAAATGGAAGATACCTTCCTTCATGTTCTAATGTCTTATAATCACATTCTAGCATGTATCACTTCTATCTACAAGCTTCTTACTTTAACTGTGATTGTGATACTTCTATTGATCGCTTCGATTATCTTTTATTTCAATCTTCTGGCTTAATTCAAATGCTACATCGATCTTGGTTCTCAAAACCATGTAAAATACTTATCTTAGACAGACTCGATTTGATATGACCACTAGGGTCAGAATAACAATCATCTTCTTAGTTATTACCGAAACGATAGTAACGATAGACATGAACAATATAGAATCAATTACTAGTGCCATGCTAACCTTGTGACTTTCGCTGATCCAAGTGCAAGTCTTGTGCATTCGGTATTGTAGGCCTCTACTACCATTCACACCTACTCATACTTGTCCCAAGTATTGTCTCGCAGTTTTCCATGTCACCATAAAAGAATTACACATAGTCATTTAAACACATTGGATAACATAACTAAGGTTTATATTATTTCTTGAAACGATTACATAGGTATTCAGGCTCACCCTACACTATGCCTCTTACATTAGGCTACACCACATGATACTATCTATATGGCTACTTTATAGATCCTTAATCCTAATCCCTTGCATCATCACCATCTTCATTAAGGATGATCTGGAATGCTCTTGCCTTTGGTTTTGGTGGTATGTTTTGGTGAATTAGATGTCTAAGCCCATAACTATTATTAGTATGTACTTGACCCGAGTGTAGCATGGTCCATTTGGGTTGCATATCATCAGCATAATTTGTTAGGATGGACTTTTGAGAGAAGAGGTTATATATGATTTATAATATATTAACATGAAATCATATGAGTTAATTAGTATTAATCAAGAATTAATTTGTAATTAATTTAGTGATCAAAAGAGACTAATTAAATCTATGGGGACTAATTATGTTAATTAGTTATATTTATGTGTGTTGGGCTTATGATCCATGTTGGACGAAGTTTATGTATGGATACATAAAGAGTTGGGCCACATGAACCATGGATCATAACACCCATGGGTATGGATTTGGGTCATATCCATGACCCTAGAAATCCCACATATAAACACATACTTCGTTGCCCAAAATCGATATAATGGAATTCTTGGATTTCATGATGGTTTTGGGTTCATGGAGATTCTCTCTCAAGTTCCTCCTTTGACCATGATCTGTTGTGATTCCACTTGAGGCTTCCACACTATTGGGGCTAAGCTCTTAAGGCTAGATACATCAAGACTTCAATCTCCACCATAAGGTATGTTATCTTAACTTGATTATTATGTGGTATATGATAATTGTATGCTAGTTATAGGTTTAATACCTTGGAAACACCATTGCATGTATAATTAGTGAAAACATAGATCCAATATATTTAGGGGTGCATGAACACCTTAGGAGTGTTAGAATGCTCAAAACTCAACAATGGTATCAAATCCTAAGCTTGTTTTCGATTATACTTGATGCAAATTGCTGAAAAAGCTAAAAAAAACTGATTTTCTGGCTGTCTAGGCACTGGACTCGCCATGTCCACTGATGGACTCACCGAGTCCATGAAGAAAATATCCTACTCGTCGAGTAGGTTCATACACTCGACGAGTAGGAGCCCCTGACAGCATATTTTCGATTTTAAAGATGGAATTGGTCTAGAATCATTACCTTAAACTGTTTTGAACTTATAAAACCTGTTTTTGATGTGGTAATGATTATGGTAAACCAATTTCAAAGTTATAATCAAAGTTTCAAGTTTTATATATGTTCATGTGATTCTTGAAAATTGTTGATTATGAATGTTCATGCTTATGAGTTTTGGTGGATCATAGGAATTATGTGCAAATTGTTTGATAGTGTAATTCTTGATCTTAATGGCCTTTAATGGATTCCATAACTTGTCCTCAAGTTATGGAAAACCAAAAGTTTTTTTTTGTTACCTTGTTTTATGAGTTAATTTAGATTAATGAAAAAATTTTGTGATAGTTGTTTTCAATCCAAATTGATCTAAAAGAAGTTCATAAAATATGTTTTTGTAACTTGTCCTCAAGTTATATGAAAAGGCACATTTATGAATCTTAAAACTCATAAAATTGCCATAGGTTACACAAATGAAGCGTCTTTTCCTCATTAAATTGTTTTATGACTCCATAACTTGTCCTCAAGTTATGGATGTTCAAGAGTCTTTTCATTAAAGTCTTTAAAACTTTAATTATACTCATAAGTTATGAAAATCCAAGAGTTTTGAAAAGTTTCAATACTTGCCCTCAAGTTTTGGAATTTGCAAAGTTACCTCCCCATGTATACTTTAATTTAAAATTAATTCTTAGAATTTTAAAAGTTTAAAATTCAACCTTATACTATTATAATATTAAAAGTTAGTGATTATGTATATATGTATAAGAGTAAAGTCAATCTTACCGTTAGTAGGCCTCATTCACGAAGCCAGTCTCTAAGGGGGAGTAAAGTCAACCCACCGCTTTCTTGACTGGTGGAGGGTCGTTAGCCGAACGGGTAGGATAGGACTCTAATTCTCCGTTCATTAAAAGTATAATGATAAATACTAAGTAACTAAACACTTATAAATTCCCAATCTTAGTTACTTAGGAAAATGTGAAATGGTTCTAACCCATGAAATTACACTTTGCACCCTTGTTAAGTCGTTAGTGGAGCGCGTGTGGTTAACCGGCACACTAACATGGGAATGACAATGTGTGGCAAAGGGTGACGTAAGTTTTATCATAGATCGGTGGAGCGCGTGTGGTTAACTGGCACATCGATTGGGTGATAAAATAAAGGGTACCAAGTCAATTTGCGTGGTTATTCACACCTTGTTTGTGATCCTCAACATCCCAGTCACAAACTTGAGAGGCCACAATCGAGATTTAAACATGCAATTGAAAGTTCAATAAATCTCAAAAGATCTAGGAGTTTCAATCCAATTAAAACTTAATAATTTATTTTGTTTTTCATGGTGGAAATTGGTAAATCGTCATTTACCTACCTTCAAATATTTTGTAGCTTGGATTACAGCAACCCTCTTCCAAGTTATAAAATAGTTTGTTGGGTCCTAGCCTTAATATTTCATATTGGGTGTTATGTTAAGGACTTAAATCAACTAAAACTTGAATTTCTCCCTCATAGATGTCTAAGTTCAGACAACTATGGTCTTCCTCATCCTTTTGGATAGAGCTTTCCTAATGAAGATGATATCCCAAATGGCAATCAAGGTGAAAGATCAATCTCTTTGCTGTGCATTAATAGGACTGGACATCATACTTCACCTCCTCCACCTCCTCCAATAATTCTCCCTGACCCAGAAGTTCTAGGTCACTCAATCCCTATTTGGTAAGCAAGGTCTATATGTGGTTACATCTTGGAGATTAAGTAACATATTGGCAAGCCGAGAGACTTGGGTGTCAAAGTCTTAAGGAAGTTGACTATTGACTAGGGTTCTTCAATCACTTCCCAAGTCATATAGTGAGTTCTCTAAGGACTGCTATGTGACAGATCACGACATGATCCTTATTGATCTTACCTATTTGCTTGATGCTGCTAAATTAGCAATGATTTGGAGCACTGGTAAAGCAAATTTGATTGATCTGCTTCCCAAAACTTCCATGGACCTTGACAATGGTAACATTAGAAGTTCATAAAAGCTTTCTCTTCCCAATGGAAAGGGATCGGCCATGGTCAAGTCATTTGACTCAATAGTAAAGAGAAAGGTTAATTCTGGACAATCAAGTGTACCATTTCCAAAGAGTCCATATGTTTCTTTTGCCAAAAGAAGGGGCATTGGTTACGAAGCTGCCGAATTTACCTGAAAGTTCATAAGGATGGTAAAAGTAAAAAAGGTTTGACTTTGCTTCAGGTTAAACTCCATTATATAACTCTATGAAGTCTCTTTTAGAGATTCTTAATACATGATGTAATGTAATTACATTTTGATGTTTTGAAGAATAAAAGGAAACCTAAAGAAAGAGTATGCTGATTCTGATCGCGAAGATGGATTTCGATCGTAAGGTTCGGTGATCAGAATTTTGAGCCGCTGCTTAAGAGCTATGATATATATTGCTTAGGAATAGATAACAACATGTTTTCATATGTATTTTCATTGTAAGGAAAAGTTTTTCCGTATTTTATAAATAAATAAAATTTTGTTTTAATTTATTTTATATCTCCTTGCAATGGCATTTATGGAAAATTGATGTTTGTATGTTTCTAGCAATATTGGAAATACGAATTTGATTCTTTCATTTGTGGTAGTGTCTAAATTTACCAAATAAGGAAAGATTCTCATCACCCAAGTTTCAATTAGACCGAAACTTGGAATCATGCAAGTTGTATAGTATGATGAATGAGAATTTTCATCTTTGGAAAATTAAGATTAATTCCTTGTTCACATGTATATGTGACTCAAGTGAAGGACTAAGGGATCGAGTACACATTCTTGTGCACTGGTCAAGTCCACCACAAAAGATCGATAAGACTATTCGTCATGATTTACTAAAGTTTAGTAAATATGGTTATACTTACAAGTTTAAGTATAATTTTGAAGCATTGGAAAAGTTTCGATGTGTGGCAGAACGAATGAGAAGAATCAAATTTGGCAGAAAGATAAAAAGTTTCTCAAATGTGAAAAGATGGGAGAGTACTTTAGTATCATGTTTTATGATCATCTTAATCATTGTGAGACCATATCACAATTCATCATCTAAGGACATCTTATTGCATTCTTATGGCTAAGAAGAGGAGCCATGAATTGTTGAAGTGGTTACATCAAGAAGATGAGTCATACTTCATTCCAAAACAATTCTTAGAGTTATACTCCAAGATTGATACTTGAGTGACATATCTTAAAGAAGGTTTATAACACTTGTCAAATGTAAGAGTAAAATTTTTTCTACTCTTGCACATTTGAAAATGGTAAGTTGTGATGTTTTGGATAAAACAAAGACCAACTAAGGCCAATTGTGTGAAGTGTTTGTCTTGATAAGAATCCGCACTATCTCTTGAATATTTGTTTGTCAAGGAATGGGTCTTGGCAAGAGAGTCTTATATGTCAAGAGGACTGTGGGAGTCTAAAAGATCCTGAAAGAGTTTCAAGATCTAATCAAGAATAAAATCTGCAGTTTATCACTAGTGCGTGACTTGAGGTTTATAACCTATCATGTTGACATATTCTTATTCCTGTGCCCATTCCAGTTAAAGTTGGCTTTGCATATGAGTTCTACAAGTTCTCAGTTGTTTGCATAACTACTTGGAAGCAATGGCAGTCCCTTGTGCTGCCAGGTGGCAAGAAGTTAAGGTTGCACAAGTTCGGTTCATATGAGTTTGGATTTTTCAAATTCACATGGATAAGAACACATACACCAAAAAATCTAAGTGTCATAAGGTTTCTCTCCGATTCATGAAAATGATGGTGAGGAAATCCTTTCACTATGTAGATTTTAAGTATATATCAATTGTGATATTTTCATTCTCAAAGTCGTTAGTGGAGCGTGTGTGGTTAACCGGCACCCTAACATAGACTTGTGAGGAATGGAAAAAGTCTAAACAATTGAGACTATGATTACGGCATCCCTTTTCATAGTTCTAAAAATTGTTTAGACATATATATGAGCTGTCTAAGGAAAGGTGTATGATTTTGATAAAGTCTTATGAGCTGTCTAAGGAAAATTGTTTATCAAAGCATCTCGTATCAGAAATTTGAAATTTCGTAAGAAAGTCAATAAACTATTGATTTCTAGAAGTCCAACTAATTTCTGGATACATGTCAAAGCTAGTGGGAGCATAAGTGTTATGTTAATAATTATCATGTTAGTGGGAGCATGATAATTATGATAAGTGTTGCAAGTTAGCAATGTTAATTATAGAAAACAAAAGTTTCAATTCGCCTTGAAAAGTTTTTTTGCTATAATTAAGGGAGAGGATTTTATACTTCATTCCACTTCTACAAGCTTAGATTGAGATTTGGATCAACTTTAGTCAAGGATATATATGAATGTTATGTTGGATTGGTTCAACATAAGGAAATTCTATATATGTTGTGTTCTCAAAATTCGATTATGATTACGGCATCCCTCTTCATAGTTCGAATTGTGAGAACATGGCAAATAAAATTTTTATAGCATGAATTGTGTCCCATATGCTTCAGGTATAGGATCGATTACATCCATTCTAATTTTTCCGAATGCTTAGGGCATTAAGAGGGAAAAAGGAATAGAACCGGATATGACTAAATTCATTAAGCAATTGTCGAGGACAATCTGAGGTTTACCAAATATTGGTGTAAACTTTGGAAAGGACCATATTGACATATTTTGAAAAGAGGCAACTCTTGTTCAGAAGTGATGGTCAAAATGGAAATGTGGAATTTTTTTCATAGGTGGAAGTTATTCTCTGAATCTGTGTAAGATTAGAAAACTTAATGCAAAGAAGGATGTTCAAAGGAATGTACTTTGAATATGAGACTTCGTTTCTATGGAATTGATCTCCATTGGAATACTTTGTAATGTCTGTTGCCAAGTCTTTGTGACTTTTGTGCATAGTCATTTCAAGAGAATCATTGCATATAAGTTTCGAATCTAACAGATTACAGCAAATGGCAAGAGTTTGGTATTCTTACATTTACAAAAAGGATTGGGATTGTGAAATGAGTATCATTGGAGTCATGTTCAATTGCTCTATTTCACAAAAGAAAGGACCATAGGTAAACATAGTGTGCATGCTTGGTGCATGGCATGATTATTGTTTTAATTCAAGTATTAAGTTGATAATTCGAAACATTACATGAATAATGAGTAATCAATATGGTGCTTAGATAAAAGGTGTTTTTTTTTATTTACTCTCATAGTGGTGGGGCCATATAGGATTAGTATTATTCTTGTGGTTCACTTTGCATGTTTTGACTTCCCGAATAACTAAGTTATTCAAACTGTCCACAGTCGATCATACTTTGGAAGTAGGTATTAAGGCAAGACTGTCATGAATGGGTCTGTAGTTTGTCTAGGTGGCTAGACTTAGCTACAGTATTCATAAGTGCTCCTGGAATAAGATTCAAGTACTGGGTTAAACCCACGCTCATTTTAATCACTTCATGGAATTTATCACGAGTGAATCATGAGACGATAATATCTTATATTCTTCAAACCTAGAAATATGAGTTGTTGACTATGAGTTGGTTATACATTGATTGTACGAAAATGCATCAGTAACTTGTTGTTATAAAATGTGCATTTGTGTATGATTCAACAAGTAGTTAGTACAAGCATACAAGTCGAAGTTTATCCATTCCTTTTACCTCATCAGGATAAAAGCGATATCTTTGGGCCCCTCGATGATTTAGTGATGACACCCCTAAGTGCGTGGCCAAGCCTGGACTAATTTGATTTGTTCAATTAGTCATTTGTCATAAATCGAAAATCAGGAAACAACAAATGGACAGAGAGAATGATTATAATCCATGTCTCGGTCCATATGATATCTAGAATGGAAGAATATATGATCACTTATCTAATGGACGTGTCATTGATTTGTTCAGAGTTCGACAACGGCTTTAAGAGCTACGATTTCTACTCGGGTTATGAAGTCACATTTCCAATAATAGTTTTAGACTTATCCAAGTGGGAGATTGTTGGATTAGATGTCTAAGCCCATAACTATTCTTGGTATGTACTTGACCCGAGTGTAGCATGGTCAATTTGGGTTGCATATCATCAGGATAATTTGTTAGGATGGACTTTTGAGAGAATAGGTTATATATGATTTATAATATATTAATATGAAATCATATGAGTTAATTAGTATTGATCAAGAAGTAATTTGGAATTAATTTAGTGATCAAAAGAGACTAATTAAATCTACGGGGACTAATTATGTTAATTAGTTATATTTATGTGTGTTGGGCTTATGATCCATGTTGGACCAAGTTTATGTATGGATACATAAAGAGTTGGGCCACATGAACCATGGATCATCAAACCCATGGGTATGGATTTGGGTTGTATCCATGACCCTAGAAATCCCACATAAGACCCATGGGTATAGATTCTCTCTCAAGTTCCTCCTTTGTCCATGATCTGTTGTGATTCCACTTGTGGTTTCCACACTATTGGGGCTAAGCTCTTAAGGCTAGATACATCAAGACTTCAATCTCCACCATAAGGTATGTTATCTTAACTTGATTCTTGTGTGGTATATGATAATTGTATGCTAGTTATAGGTTTAATACCTTGGAAACACCATTGCATGTATAATTAGTGAAAACATAGATCCAAGGTATTTATGGTTGCATGAACACCTTAGGAGTGTTAGAATGCTCAAAACCCAACACGTTTGGCTTTGTAGCTCCTTCTATATTTGGGAAGTCTTGCTTGAAGTGTCCTTCACCACACTTAAATTAGATTTCTCTCTTGGTCGTTCATTCGTTGGTATAGTGACCAGTCTTCCTGCATTTGAAGCAGGTCACCTCTTTAGAGCATCTCCCAATGCATTTCATTCTGCATTTGTCAAACCACTTTTCTTCATTTTTATCCCCATACCTCTTGTTGTTAGGGTCAGACTTTGGTAACCTACTTCTCTTGTCGGATCTTGAAGACCCCTTAAACTTCCTCTTCTCCCCTACCTCATCTCTTTCCATACCCTTTTCCCTAAGCTGGGTCTCCACAGTCTTGGCTACTCTAACGGCTGTCTTCAAGGTAGTTGCCATTTTTATTATTGCACCAAATATTTCACACATAAACATATATTTATTACTTTAATTAATACTTATATTAAAATCATGTTCATGAAAGGGACTATGCACTCACTTGTTAAATTTATGACTCGAAATAAGGGCAGCATTTTGCTTCTAACAATTTTCCTTTCTTTCGAAGAAACCTAGTATCATTACTATTTTTTAGTCTAACACTTATTGCGACTAATTATTTATCTTGATTTATCAGTAACATTTTCATGATCTAGTAAGGAACAACCAGGTAAGATCATATCGGAGGTACGGTCCGTTTGGTATACAAAGTATGTTGTTTGGAAAGCCCATTTTAAACACCTCACTAAATCACAGCCTAGACATCATCCCTGTAAGGAGATCAATCAATATAACGACTTTGAATCACAAATAAATATTGTTTATAGGTTCAAGATAACGATAATGAACTTAAATATAAGTTATACTAAAATTAGGGTAAACATAACTCACTTACAAGGGGGTTTAGCGAGGAGCCGGGCTCCGTGCGGTCAGAATTTCTGAGCCGAAAGCTCTTCTTCTCAGTGGATTCTAGCACTCCGGGACTCCCCTTTAACACTTAGGAAGTGTTAGGGAAAAACTTAGAGGGTTTGGGGGTATTGGGAGAGAATGGGTTATAATGGTGTGAAGAAAATGAGTGATTTGTGCCTCTATTTATAAGCTGTCCAGGGGTGATTCACGTCGTGAACTTTACATTAACGTCGTGACCTTGCGTAGGCACCAAGGCTTCGCCTGGTGCTGACACATGGCGCAGGACGCAGGCAAAACAACCAATTTTAAAAATTTCATAACTTTCGCATACAAGCTCTGTTTTTGACATTATTTATATCCATGCGTAGGTATTGACAAGATCTACAACTTTCATTTAGACTCCGTCGACTAATTTTGAATTTATTTTTAAAGTTATATTTTAATAGGCTTAGACAGTTAAAGTTTGTTATAAATTCATAACTTTGCCATCCGACGTCTATTTTCGACTGTCTTTATATCATTGAGTTCCTACTGACGAGATCTTTAATTCTCGTTTAGGTTGTGTCGGCTAATAATCAATCGATCTAAAATTCAATTTCTGGGCTGTATACTGCTATGCAAAATATTAGAAAAATCATAACTTCCTCAAACAAAGCCAGATTTGGACGTTCTCTATATGTACGCTCTTGGTTTAGCGTATACTATGAATTTCAATTACATCTCTTAGGATAAAAAGTAGTTTATCAAATATTTACTTTTTACGATATGTGGTGCCGTGTCGGTTTAATCGTAAAAAGTTCGACAGGTCATAACTTCTTCGTTATAAGTCGGATTTCAGCGTTCTTTATATGTATGGAATCCTTGTGACATATACTATAAATTGATTAAGATTATTTACTTCAAAACCACCGTCTATCAAACAGTCATTTTTAACGCTTATTGTACCTAAATTGACTAGCCTGAATGAACGGGCGTTACAATACCTGAAAAGACTTGCAAAAAGAGTGATGATTCTGGATCTCTAAGCTTTACACTAAGCAATGTACCTTAAATCTTCTTCAATACCTAAAAAATGAGCAAAATAAGCACCATCTTCTTCTCAAGAGCTCAAAGATACAACAATGGAGGCTAAGGGTCGAAATTTAGGGTTTAGGAGGTGTGGAGGCTGGTAAAGAGGCCATCAGTATGGACTTAATGGGCTTAAATAGGGTTCAACATCTTAAAACTAGGGTTTCATTAAACCCTCGTACGCCCAGCGTAATCCTTGTACGCCTAGCGTACGAGGCCTTGCAGCCACGATCAACCTCTCTTAGTACGTTAAGCCTCACGTACTGAACTTCGCACTAGTACGCCCTACGTACTCCCTATGTATGTCTCGTGTGCTAGGGTTATCTTTAAACCCTGTAATCTTCCAAAGCCCATTACTTTTTCATTATAAATCCAATTTCAACGATCCTTATATCCCTGAAAAGGTAACGAGAAGCCCTACACTTTTATCAACTCATACTTGCCTTAAAATTTCCTGAACAAAAAACAAATTTCCATAAAAGCCCGAGCTGACACTTTACCAAAATACCCCTCCCTCCAAAACACAAACGGAACACCCGAATCATCTAAATTATGTCACCCACATCCAAATGGGTCCAGATCTCATTTTCTCAAAGGTCCTAAGCCTGATAATGCCCGATATTTGGTCAGCACCCCGAAAAAGGAAACGATTCAAGACAGGGCATTACATCTGCCTTCATGTTGGGCCACCAATAAAGCTTCTTAAGATCGGGATACATCTTATCTGATATGGGATGTATCGAATATCTCGACTTATGAGCTTCATTTAAAACTAGACTCCTGACTTCACCAAACTTAGGGGTCCAAATTTGGTTCATGGAATATTGTGTTCCGTCTTCCCTAACGTCGAATTGCTTGTCCATTCCTTATTGGTTTTATTCCATTATATTTTTGGGTTTGAGGGCTTCCAACTGAGATTCTTGAATTTTGGTGGTGAGATTGGAGTGGATTGTTAGGGTTAGAGCCTTTACACGAAGTGATTTTGCTCATTCTTTCCTGCTTAAAGCGTCTGCAGTGAAATTTTCATTACCAGGATTATAAAGAATTTTTCGTAATCATTTAACAATTTGACCCACCTTCGTTGTCTCATGTTGAAATTTTTTTGATCGAAGTTGTGTTGAAGGCTTTTGTGGTCGGTGAACATGACAGACTTCGTTTTGTATAGATGGTGCCTCTAAATCTTTAACTTAAATACTACAACTCCCAATTCCATGTCATAGGTAGTGTAGTTTGTCTCATTTGGCTTATGATTTCTAGATCCGTATGCAATAACTTTATCCCTTGGCATCAGCATGCATCCTAATCCTTGGCGAGAGGCATCACAGAATACTACCAAGTCTTTTGTTCCCTCTAGGAGAGACGAGATTAGCATACTGTACAACGATTGTTTCAACCTCTGGAAGGCAGACTCTTGGTTGTCTCCCCGATCAGATTTCTTGTCTTTCTGGGTTAGAGCGGTGGGAGGCTTAGCTATTTTTGAGAAATTCCCAATGAATCTCTGGTAAAAGTCTGCAAGCACTAGAAATTGACATACTTTGTTTGGTGTTGTTGGTGCTTTCAGATCCCTAATTTCCATAATCTTCATAGGGTCGACATGAATCCCTTTGCTACTGACCACATGGGTGAGGAAATGCACTTCGTTGATGAGTCATACTTCGTTCCAAAACAATTCTTAGAGTTATACTCCAAGATTGTAACTTTACTAACATATCTTAAAGAAGGTTTATAACACTTGTCAAATGTAAGAGTAAAATGTTTTCTACTCTTGTACATTTGAAATTGGTAAGTTGTGATGTTTTGGATAAAACAAAGACCAACTAAGGCCAATTGTGTGAAGTGTTTGTCTTGATAATAATCTGCACTATCTCTTGAATATTTGTTTGTCAGGGAATGGGTCTTGGCATGAGAGTCTTATATGTCAAGAGGACAGTGGGAGTCAAAAAGATCCCGAAAGAGTTTCAAGATCTAATAAAGAATAAAATATGTAGTTTATCACTAGCGCACGACTTGAGGTTTATAACCTATCGTGTTGACATATTCTTATTCATGTGCCCATTCCAGTTAAAGTTGACTTTGCATCTGAGCTCTACAAGTTCTCAGTTGTTTGGATATCTACTTGGAAGCAATGGCATGCCCTTGTGCCAGGTGGTAAGAAGTTAAGGTTGCACAAGTTCGGTTCATATGAGTTTGGATTTGTCAAATTCACATGGATAAGAACACATACACCATAAAATCTAAGTGTCGTATGGTTTCTCTTCGATTCATGAAAATGATGGTGAGGAAACGCTTTTACTATGTAGATTTTAAGTAGATAGAAATTATGATATTTGCATTCTCAAAGTCGTTAGCGGAGCGTGTGTGGTTAACCGGCACACTAACATAGACATGTGAGGAATTGGCAAAAGTCTAAACAATTGAGACTATGATTACATCATCCCTTTTCATAGTTCTGAAAATTGTTTAGACACACATATGAGTTGTCTAAGGAAAGGTGTATGATATTGATAAAGTCTTATCAAGGCATCTTGTATCAGAAATCTGAAATTTCGTAAGAAAGTCAATAAACTATTGATTTCTAGAAGTCCAACTAATTTATGGATACATGTCAAAGCTAGTGGGAGCATAAGTGTTATGTTAATAATCATCATGTTAGTGGGAGCATGATAATTATGATAAGTGTTGCAAGTTAGCAATGTTAATTATAGAAAACAAAAGTTTCAATTCGCCTTGAAAAGTTGTTTTGCTATAATTAAGGGAGAGGATTTTATATTTCATTCCAATTCTACAAGCTTAGATTAAGATTTGGATCAACTTTAGTCAAGGATATATATGAATGTTATGTTGGATTGGTTTAACATAACGAAATTCTATATATGTTGCGTTCTCAAAATTCGATTATGATTACGGCATCCCTCTTCATAGTTCGAATTGTGAGAACATGGCAAATAAAATTTTTATAGCATGAATCGTATCCCATATGCTTCAGGTATAGGATCGATTACATCCATTCTAAATTTTCTGAATGCTTAGGGCATTAAGATGGAAAAAGGAATAGAACCGGATATGACTAAAATGATTAAGCAATTGTCGAGGACAATCTGAGGTTTACCAAAGATTGGTGTAAACTTTGGAAAGGACCATATTGACATATTTTGAAAAGAGGCAACTCTTGTTCAGAAGTGATGGTCAAAATGGAAATGTGGAATTGTTTTCATAGGTGGAAGTTATTCTTTGAATCTGTGTAAGATTAGAAAACTTAATGCAAAGAAGGATGTTCAAAGGAATGTACTTTGAATATGAGACTTAGTTTCCATGGAATTGACCTCCATTGGAATACTTTGTAATGTCTGTTGCCAAGTCTTTGTGACTTTTGTGCATAGTCATTACAAGAGAATCATTGCATATAAGTTTAAAATCTAACAGATTATAGTAAATGGCAGGAGTTTCGTATTCTTACATTTACAAAAGGGATTGGGATTGTGAAATGAGTATCATTGGAGTCATGTTCAATTGATCTATTTCACAAAAGAAAGGACCATATGTAAACATAGTGTGCATGCTTGGTGCATGGCATGACTATTGTTTTAATTTAAGTATTAAGTTGATAATTCGAAACATTACATGAATAATGAGTAATCAATATGGTGCTTAGATAAAATGTGTTTTTTTTATTTACACTCAAAGTGTTGGGGCCATATAGGATTAGTATTATACTTGTCGTTCACTTTGCATGTTTTGACTTCCTGAAGAACTAAGTTATTCAAACCATCCACAGTCAATCATACTTTGGAAGTAGGTATTGAGGCAAGACTGTCATGAATGGGTCTGTAGTCTGTCTAGGTGGCAAGACTTAGCTTTAGTATTCATGAGTGCTCCTGGAATAAGATTCGAGTACTGGATTAAACCCACACTCATTTGAATCACTTCATGGATTCTATCACGAGTGAATCATGAGATGTTAATATCTTATATTCTTTAAACCTATATATATGAGTTCTTGACTATGAGTTGGTTATACTTTGATTGTACGAAAATGTATCAGTAACTTGATGTTATGAAACGTGCCTTTGCGTATGATTCAACAAGTAGTTAGTACAAGCAAATGAGACGAAGTTTATCCATTCCTTTTACCTCATAAGGATAAAAGCGATGTCTTTGGTCCCCTCGATGATTTAGTGATGACACCCCTAAGTGCTTGGCCAAGCCTGGACTACTTTGATTTGTTCGATTAGTCAGTTGTCATAAATCGAAAATCGGGAAACAACAAATGGATAGAGAGAATGATTATAATCCATGTCTCAGTCCATATGATATCCAGAATGGAGGAATATATGATCACTTATCTAATGGATGTGTCATTGATTTCTTCAGAGTTCGACAGCGGCTTTAAGAGCTAAGATTTCTAGTCGGGTTATGAAGTCACACTTGCAATAATAGTTTTAGACTTATCCAAGTGGGAGACTGTTGGATTAGATGTCTAAGCCCATAACTATTATTGGTATGTACTTGACCCGAGAGTAGCATGGTCCATTTGGGTTGCATATCATCAGGACAATTTGTTAGGATGGACTTTTGAGAGAAGAGGTTATATATGATTTATAATATATTAATATGAAATCATATGAGTTAATTAGTATTAATCAAGAATTAATTTGGAATTAATTTAGTGATCAAAAGAGACTAATTAAATCTATGGGGATTAATTATGTTAATTAGTTATATTTATGTGTGTTGGGCTTATGATCCATGTTGGACCAAGTTTATGTATGGATACATAAAGAGTTGGGCCACATGAACCATGGATCATAAGACCCATGGGTATGGATTTGGGGTATATCCATGACCCTAGAAATCCCACATATAAATAGATACTTCATTGCCTAAAATCGACATAAGGGAATTCTTGGAGTTCATGATGGTTTTGGGTGCATGGAGATTCTCTCTGAAGTTCCTACTTTGTCCATGATGTGTTGTGATTCCACTTGAAGCTTCCACACTATTGGGGCTAAGCTCTTAAGGCTAGATACATCAAGACTTCAATCTCCACCATAAGGTATGTTATCTTAACTTGATTCTTGTGTGGTATATTATAATTTTATGCTAGTTATAGGTTTAGTACCTTGGAAACACCATTGCATGTATAATTAGTGAAAACATAAATCCAAGGTATTTAGGGTTGCATGAACACCTTAGGAGTGTTAGAATGCTCAAAACCCAACACATTTGGCTTTGTAGCTCCTTCTCTATTTGGGAAGTCTTGCTTGAAGTGTCCTTCTTCACCATACTTAAATTAGATTTCTCTCTTGGTCGTGCATTCGTTGGTTTAGTGACCAGTCTTCCTGCATTTGAAGCATGTCACCTCTTTAGAGCATCTCCCGATGCTTTTCCTTCTGCATTTGTCACACCACTTTTCTTCATTGTTATCCCCATACCTCTTGTTGTTAGGGTCAGACTTTGGTAACCTATTTCTCTTCTCGGATCTTGAAGACCCCTTAAACTTCCTCTTCTCCCTACCTCATCTCTTTCCATACCCTTTTCCCTAAGCTGGGTCTCCACGTTCTTGGCTAATCTAACGGCTGTCTTCAAGGTAGTTGCCATTTTTATTGTTGCACCAAATATTTCACACATAAACATATATTTATTACTTTAATTAATACTTGTATTAAAATCATGTTCATGAAAGGGACTATGCACTCACTTGTTAAAGTTATGACTCGAAATTCGGGCAGCATTTTGCTTCTAACAGTTTTCCTTTTTTTCGAAGAAACCTAGTATCATTACTATATTTTAGTCTAATATTTATTGCGACTAATTATTTATCTTGATTTATCATTAACTCAAAGTCTACTTTCATGATCTAGTAAGGAACAACCAGGTAGGATCATATCGGAGGTAGGGTCCGTTTGGTATACAAAGTATGCTGTTTGGAAAGCCCACTTTAAACACCTCACTAAATCACAGCCTAGATATCATCCTTGTAAGGAGATCAATCAATATAACGACTTTGAATCACTAATAAATCTTGTTTATAAGTTCAAGATAACGATAATGAATTTAAACATAAGTTATACTAAAATTAGGGTAAACATAACTCACTTACAAGGGGGTTTAGCGAGGAGTCGGGCTCCGTGCGGTCAGACCTTCTGAGCCGAAAGCTATTCTTCTTGGGG
The DNA here is from genome assembly GCF_052849685.1 of Lactuca virosa. Classification (NCBI taxonomy): domain Eukaryota; kingdom Viridiplantae; phylum Streptophyta; class Magnoliopsida; order Asterales; family Asteraceae; genus Lactuca; species Lactuca virosa. The sequence goes on from NC_136433.1 coordinate 241,930,688, forward strand.
CCTTCTGGCACTCCGGGACTCGCCTCTAACACTTAGGAAGTGCTAGGGAAAATTTTAGAGGGTTTGGGGGTATTGGGAGAGAATGGGATAGAATGGTGTGAAGAAAAATGAGTGATTTGTGCCTCTATTTATAAGCTATCCAGGGGTGATTCACGTCGTGAACTTTACATTCACGTCGTGACCTTGCGTAGGCACCAAGGCTTCGCCTGGTGCTGAGACATGGCACATGACGCAGGCAAAACAACCAACTCTAAAATTTTCATAACTTTCGCATACAAGCTTTGTTTTTTACATTATTTATATCAATGCGTAGGTATTGACAAGATCTACAACTTTCATTTAGACTCCGTCGACTAATTTTGAATTTATTTTTAAAGTTATATTTTAACAGGCTTAGACAGTTAAAGTCTGTTATAAATTCATAACTTTGTCATCTGACGTCTGTTTTCGACTGTCTTTATATCGTTGAGTTCCTATTGACAAGATCTTCAATTCTCGTTTAGGTTGTGTCGGCTAATAATCGATCGATCTAAAATTCAATTTTCGGGTTGTATACTGCTATGCAAAATCTTAGAAAAATCATAACTTCCTCAAACGAAGCCAGATTTGGACATTCTCTATATGTACGCTCTTGGTTTAGCGCATACTACGACTTTCATTTACATCTCTAAGGATAAAAAGTAGTTTATCAAATATTTACTTTTTACGATGTGTGGTGTCGTGCCGGTTTAATAGCAAAAAGTTCGACAGGTCATAACTTCTTCGTTATAAGTCGGATTTCGGCGTTCTTTATGTGTATGGAATCCTTGTGACATATACTATAATTTGATTAAGATTAATTACTCCAAAATAATCGTCTATCAAACAGTCATTTTTAATGCTTATTGTACCTAAATTGACTAGCCTGAATGAACGGGCGTTACAATACCTCAAAAGACTTGCAAAAAGAGTGATGATTCTGGATCTCTAAGCTTCACACTAAGCAATGTACCTTAAACCTTCTTCAATACCTAAAAATGAGCAAAATAAGCACCATCTTCTTCTCAAGAGCTCAAAGATACAACAATGGAGGCTAAGGGTCGAAATTTAGGGTTTAGGAGGTGTGGAGGCTGGTAAAGAGGCCATCACTATGGACTTAATGGGCTTAAATAGGGTTCAACATCTTAAAACTAGGGTTTCATTAAACCGTCATGCGCCCAGCGTAATCCTTGTACGCCTAGCGTATGAGGCCTCGCAGCCACGATCAACCTCTCTTAGTGCGTTAAGCCTCACGTACTGAACTCCGCACTAGTACGCCCTGCGTACTCCCTATGTATGCATCGTGTACTAGGGTTATCCTAAATCCCTGTAATCTTCCGAAGCCCATTACTTCTTCATTATAAATCCAATTTCAATGATCCTTATATCCCTAAAAAGGTAACGAGAAGCTCTACAGTTTTATCAACTCACACTTGCCTTAAAATTTCCTGAACAAAAAACCAATTTCCATAAAAGCCCGAGCTGACACTTTACCAAAATACCCATCGCTCCAAAACACAAACGGAACACCCGGATCATTTAAATTATGTCACCCACATCCAAATGGGTCCAGATCTCATTTTCTCAAAGGTCCTAAGCCTGATAATGCCCGATATTCGGTCACCACCCCGAAAAAGGAAACGATTCAAGACAGGGCATTACATCTGCCTTCATGTTGGGCCACCAATAAAGCTTCTTAAGATCGGGATACATTTTATCTGATACGGGATGTATCGAATATCTCGACTGATGAGCTTCATTTAAAACTAGACTGCTGACTTCACCAAACTTAGGGGTCCAAATTTGGTTCATGGAATATTATGTTCCGTCTTCCCTAACGTCGAATTGCTTGTCCATTCCTTATTGGTTTTATTCCATTATATTTTTGGGTTTGAGGGCTTCCAACTAAGATTCTTGAATTTTGGTGGTGAGATTGGAGTGGATTGTTAGGGTTAGATCCTTTTCACGAAGTGATTTTTCTCGTTCCTTCTTTCTTAAAGCGTCTGCAGTGAAATTTTCTTTACCAGGATTATAAAGAATTTTTCATTCATAATCATTTAACAATTTGACCCACCTTCGCTGTCTCATGTTGATATTTTTTTGATCGAAGTTGTGTTGACGGCGTTTGTGGTTGGTGAACACGACAGACTTCGTTCTGTATAGATGGTGCCTCCAAATCTTTAACTTAAATACTACAACTCCCAATCCCATGTCATAGGTAGTGTAGTTTGTCTCATTTGGCTTATGATTTCTAGATCTGTATGCAATAACTTTATCCCTTGGCATTAGCATGCATCCTAATCCTTGGTGAGAGGCATCACAGAATACTACCAAGTCTTTTGTTCCCTCTAGGAAAGACAAGATTAGCATACTGTACAACGATTGTTTCAACCTCTGGAAGGCAGACTCTTGGTTGTCTCCCCGATCAGATTTCTTGTCTTTCTGGGTTAGAGCGGTGGGAGGCTTGGCTATTTTTGAGAAAATCCCGATGAATATCTGGTAAAAGTCAGCAAGCACTAGAAATTGACATACTTTATTTGGTGTTGTTGGTGCGTTCGGATCCCTAATTTCCATAATCTTCGTAGGGTCGACATGAATCCCTTTGCTATTGACCAGATGGGAGACGAAATGCACTTCGTTGATCCAGAACTCACCCTTTGAGAGATTTACATAAAGTTTCTCCTTCCTTAGTAGTTCCAAAACCATTCGTAAGTGTTGGTCGTGTTCTTCCTTGTTCGTGAGTGCATTAAAATGTCGTCTATAAAGTCGATCATGAATTCATCCAAATATGTTTTGCACACTCTCTTCATAAGGTTCACAAATACGGCTGGTGTGTTGGTCAATCCTAATGGCATGAACAGAAACTCGTAGTGACTGTACCGAGTCCTGAATACTGTCTTTGGAATGTCTTCTTCTTGAACTCTGATTTGAGCATAACTGGATCTCAGATCGATCTTCAAATAATAGCCAGATCCTTGTAGCTGGTCGAACAGCTCATCGATCCTCAAGAGTAGGTATCAATTTTTGATGGCGAGTTTGTACAGCTTTCGATAGTCGATGCAGATCCTGAACGATCCATCCTTCTTTTTGACAAATAATAGCAGAGATCCCCAGGGTGAGAAGCATGGATGGATAAAGCCTTTGTCAATTAGATCTTGAAGTTGACTGGATAGTTCTTGCATTTCTGATGGTGCCAGACGATATGGAGATCTTGCCACTGGTGCTACACCCGTGATTAGGTCAATTCGGAATTCAACCTATCTAACTGGGGGCAGTCCAGGTGGATCCTCTATGAATATGTTTGGGTAGTCACACACTTGTGGAGTCTCTTTGATTTCCTTAACCTTGCCTTGCATATCCACCACAAAGCCAAGAAAGAGAAGCATTTTTTTTGTGATCACTTTCTTTCCTTCATGCAAGAAATGAATCTTAGATTCTTCCCTAATTTATATTCGTAAATCACGAGGGCTTCATCTTTAGGTACGAGTAGTTGGAAGGCTTTTTCATAGCATAGAACCTCGGCTCGGTGAGGTGATAACCAATCCATTCCGATAATTACATCGAAACTTCCAATGGTCATGGGTATTAGGTTGTCATGAAAGATGCGGTTATCCATGATGAGAAGGCAATTAGCAAGTATTTCTAAAGTGCTTTCTTACTGGCCATTTGCCATTTCTACGTATAAGACTCATTAAGTTTGTAGGATTTATGGTTTAGCATGCTTCTAAACTTATGGCCAATGAGGCTTCTGTCGGCACCAGTATCAAATAGCACAGATGCATGAATTTTGTTGACAGGAAGCGTACCAGTAACTATTTAGTTATAAACAAGCATGCATGTATCATATTGTATGATAATGTATTAGTGTAACTTGTTCCTGAAATCCTACATATTTTCGAATATAGAGAGAGAGTTGAAATCCTTTCGATTTCAAACGATAGAGAGATAACTGAAATCCTACCAATTTCAAATTATATAGAGAGAATTAAAATCCTAATGATATCAAACGATAGAGAGAGAATCGAAGTCCTGCCGATTTCGATTTTTAGACAGATAATTGAAATCCTACCGATTTCAAATGATAGAGAGTGGATTGAAATCCTACCGATTTCAAATGATAGTTAGAGGATTGGAATCCTACCGATTTCAAATGATAGGGAGATAACTATTAATATCTACGACCTTTGAAACAACTTGATGGCATAAACGCTTGTATTCTGGTTACATCTTGTTACACTAAGTTTCCTAACATGGATATGGTTAGTAATGGAAAAGCTTTGCTACTGAGAGATAAATCAACGATAAATGTTTGCATATAACCTCTTTTATCATGATCCCTAACCTTAACCTAAGGGTACAGATCGCACTGTGTAACCTTGTTAGAGATTTGAAGTGTATGAATAGTAGATTAGCTAACTCCATGGGCTGGTTATGAGTTTCATACATCCGATGATTTGTTGCCATCGTTGCTACCCAATCTGTTTTAGGTCAATTGGACTCTATACTCTAGTGTGTAGATTTTGTGACCATGGGTAACAAAATTTCTTTGGTAGATTGACATGATGGCATAGTGTGTGTGCAGTTCCCTTTTGATCATGTTGTTCGTCTTTAAGTTATCTGACTCTATAACCTAGAGTGTGAGTGGTGTATTATACTACATCCATGTTGTCTATCATGGATTTGATTTTTTGGCTTAATTTGAACACTCCATTCAATTAAGAAAAGGAAAACTCTATCGGTAGACTTGCCAATAAGAGGAACAGACTTGAGGAGCCATGGATGACTTGTTAGCTTCGTCCCTCGAGGCTATTAGTTATCTCCCAGAGTGTTCGTGAACCATCTCAGCTCTCGTGACGATATTTGCTTGCTTTAGGCTGAAGTATCACATCGAGAATGAGGTGGAATCCTTTTCCTAGGAGTATCCATGTAGGTCATTCCACCTGAAATTGATCAGTAGAGGTTGTACACCGGTGGTGTTTGTATGGTAAACTCTTCATCTGCTAGTCATTCTCCTTCTATGTTTTCTCCAACTGGTTTCTTATCTTTGATCGGTCTTGCTCTTCCTTAGATTCCTCCCCTTTAGTGGGTTCTTTAGATGGTTCGTCTTCGGAAGGATCTTTGTCATCTTCGGAAGACAGGGGAGAGAGAAGTTTGGAGACTACTGAACGATTGACCGGGAACTATGGGTTTCTCCGCTAAGAAAGTAGTGGAGCTATTAGTTCTTTATTCTTCTCCGGATTTAGGTAAATCAGGAAAATCTGGACGTTATCCAGATTATGTCACACCCCCGGACCAGACGGCGGAAATGTCCGGAGGCGGGTGACTTCGTTGTGTACTATCATAACAATTGGATATAAATGAAACAGAGCAATCCAAACATCATACATTGAGATACAAACTTACATTTTTTACATATTGTATTTGTTCTTCGAGTTACACAAAAGAGACATAAGTAGAAAATTCCAAGCTACAGCTAAATCGTCCCGCATCCGCGTCCCTTGTTACCTGCTTACTAGATCCCTGAGAATACAAGTCGTTTTGAAAAGCGTCAACTAAAAAGTTGGTGAGTTCATAATCATTTTTGTATAAAATCGTTTACACTTGTTAGAAACGTTCTTATTGTACTTTCAGAAAATCCGATATTTTCTATGAAATCGTTTAAAGTATTGCCTTGAAAATCATGGATATATGTGTGCATGGCATTACTTTTATTCATCCTTATAAGGAGTGATTTTGAAAAGTAGGGTGATTTGTAAAAGCGATCTGTGTACGAGAATAGTTCTTTCCAATAGTAATAGTCAACCGTTTCCCGAAAAATCCCTTATTTTCAAAAAGAGAATATGGTTGAAAATCTTGTTCCTCTTATCGAGTAAAATTGAGTGTGCGTTCTAGTTTATCGTTATCGAAATCGTAGAAAATCGTTTTCTCCAGAAAATCGTATATTTTCTGCTATAAAATATTCGTAAGTTCTAGTTCCAACTATGTATATGTGTGGGTTAATTTATCGTCTTCAAAATCGTTTACACACATTTTCCATAGAGTCCTACGCTTTTTAATTTCTAAAATAGCAGTATTACGACTCTATACTGTTTAGGAGAAAGAATCAACATGGCAATCGTGGACGTTCTACGCCATGAAAAAGGACAGTCAACGCAACAAATGCGGACCCTCACTTATCACGTGTAGGACAGTTAACACAACATGCCAAAATTTATTTATGAGGTTTTCCTTACATAAATTTCTAGTTAATATAACATATTCTAGTGAGCCGTTATAACCATACTAATCTGACGGAGTGCCTGTTTTGGCGTTTCTCAGGTGCCCTCGGTTTGGAAAAGACATTTGTCACCCTAGACTGGCCTGTCTAGCTGTAGCGAACAGCGAAGGTGCGGTGTGTCAACCCCGCATAGATCTATACACAAATTCCCGCTCTCCCTCCAAGAGACTCTGGCTATAACTCCTTATAGGACTTAGACGTACACTAATATTTTTATATTTAGGTACTGTTGAGATTTGTCTAACTAGAATATTAACAACCTTTTGAGTAATCGTTACAGATCCATTATTTGTTAGATAAATAATGAAATTCGTACTTATTGAATAGAAATATCGTTCTCGTTCCATATCGTTGATTGTGCTTGTTAACTAGGTGCTCGTGTTCGTTCCTTTTCGTTTATTGAAAAATAAGTCATTTTAGTCAAGAGAAAAAGTGTCATGTTATAATTTGTATAAATTTATAACTGCCGGTTATGACACGCATTTTCTGTTTTATGACATATAGAACATTACTTATGTTGTTGGAGGTTTTACGACAGCAGTTTATGACATGTAAATATTCCAGTCATAAAGGCTCTATTTGTGTATTTTCTTGACCCAAACTTTTATATTGAATATTTATAAAATACTCCCTAATAGTTTGCAAAATAGTCACAAAGTTCCCATTTTCTAAAATCACTAGAAATAGTGTCAACTTATCAAAGTCCCTTTTTATAAGTTTTATCTCTAGACATGAAAGCATAGATAAAGGGGTTAAGTTGGACACAACCAATAGTTGGAAGGCTCTTTTGTTCACAAAGTATCCTCTGTTCCTTATGAAGTTGTGAAATCTTACGTTCATGAGGATATTACTAAAATAATAATTTAATAATATTTCACACACACATACAAACATACGTATATATGCAATTATTCAAGTATTTAGGCAAGATTTGACTTGTACTCTCCCCCAAAAACATTAAGATATTGAAAAAGGTGGGGTATGAAGCTCACCTTGAGTTGGTTGAGGAGTTGTTTGGACTTATGGAGTGAAGATCTCAAGCTTAAACTTTTGGCAGAGATGAAGAACTTCCCTGTGAGGGATGTTTTCCTAAGGTGATTATCACATATTATTATGAATAAAATAATATGGATTTATGTTGAAAATTATAAAATATTAGATGAGTGGGGAACTTACTTTAAAATTTCCAGGAAGAAGTTGAGAAATTTTCCTTCAGCAAGATCCTTGTTCTTGCCTTGGAGATGAGTTTTGAGAGGAAATGAGAGGAGTGAGAGGAAATGGATAGCCCAATCTTTCTTCTACTGTCGTTGTTTTAGAAGTTTAAGAAAAAGGGAGGAATCTTTGGTGCATGGGGATCTGTTGGTCCATGCATGGATATTTGGTGGGTAAGGCATGGGATACTGTGATTTGCATGGGAAATGAGAATTTCATCAAATCACAAAGTCAACCTCTTTGTCTTATCTTGATTTAGGATAGGATCTTCCTAAATCCTAAACTTTTTAAGTAATTAAATTTGGCGTAAAATAAAGGTTTTAGGGGTCTTAGTTAAGAAAAACACGAGTTTGGTGGGATTCCCGACCACAAAATACCCCAAAATAAAGAAAATTAAAGGTCCGGAATAGTTCAAAATCCGGATCTAAAAGGTGAAATCCGGAGCCACAGCATGAATTCTGAAGCTCCTCTTAGCATTCCGGAGCTATATCCCAAATTCCGGAGGGGAGGATTAGGGCTGCGAGGGTCCGAAGTGGTTGGCAGGGAGGTTCCGGAGGCGCTGGACAAGTTCCGAAGGAAGTTCTCAAGTTCCGGAGTAAGGAGCGAAATTGGCCGGTCCGGACCGAGGTGCGAGATGGACTAGGCAATTCCAAAGTCAGGCTTAAGCGAAGTCATTCCGGAGCTTACTCCTTCCGGAGTCAACCTTCCGGAGCAGCCTTAGTCATCCGGAGTCAGAAGTAAGTTCTAAAGCAGGAGGAGGGTTCCAAAATGAGTAGCTTCTTGGTTTCTTAAAAGGTATCCGGACGAAGAGGGTTCCGGACCAAGAGGAGTCCGGACCAAGAGGGTTCCGGACCAAGAGGGTCCTTTTGGGTTTCCTCTTCCGGTTTTGAGCTGTTTTCGACTAAGGAAGGTGCTTAGAGAGATTTGGGAGAGATTCCACATACTTGGAGAGATTTGGGAGAGATTTCATATTCTTGGAGAGATTTGGGAGAGATGTCACATACTTGGAGAGATTTGACATGTGGGAGAGATTTCTCATACTTGGAGGGATTTGGGAGAGATTTCACATACTTGGAGAGAATTGAGAGAGATTTCACATACTTGGAGAGATTTGGGAGAGATTTCATATACTTGGAGAGTTTTAGGAGAGGTTCGATATACTTGGAGAGATTTCATTCTAACACTTCATGGTCATTAGGAACTCATATTGTACACTTATAAGTGTCAGCACAAGTCTCACAATAGTAATTGCTTACTTGAGGACGGAATTTCCTAGCCAAAAAGGCTAGTTGTGACATCATCCCCCCGTTAGAGGGAATTTCGTCCCGAAATTCTTTCGAAAGGTAGGGTCATGAATACGGGAATAGGTGAGGGTACCTTTGAGTTATTTGATCCTTGCGTTCCCATGTGAATATCGGCTCACGCCTAGCTTCCTCTCGAACCTTCACAATCAGCATGTGGCTTTGTTTTGTATACTTAACTTTTCCGTTCATTGTCTTGATAGGCTGATCAATGATTAGTAGGTTCTAGTTCCCTTTCGTCTTGTTTAATGGAACCGGGAGGGTTGTCCGATAGACACTTTTTAGGTTCGATACATGGAATACAGGGTGTGCGTTACTAAACTCGGAGGGTAATTGGAGTTTGTAGGCTACCGGGCCGATCCGTGCGAGGATCTCGAAGGGTCTGGTGCATCAGGAATTTAGTTTACTTTTCCTTTTGATTCGAGTCACTCTTCCCCGAGGGGAGTTCTTAAATAATACCCTGATATCCCACTTGGGATTTCAAGGTTTTAAGATGTTATCTTCATAGTTCCTTTGTCGGTGTTACGATGTTTGGGGTCGTGTTTGGGTTTGGACTATCATTTCCATATTTTCTCGAATAATCTCGGGTCTACTAAGTGTGTTATTAGGCGTTTGTCATCTTGCCGGCTGGGTATCTCTCATCTCAGCCTATCAGAGGATGATCTGCACCTCTGGCCACACAGGGCCTCGAGGGGTGCAACTCCTATGTTCAAGTGGTAGTTGTTGTTATATGAATACTCGATTAGAAGCAAGTAGGTATCTCAAACCTTGTCAATGTCCATTTCACATGCTTCTCTTCGGGATGTGGGTTCTTGTTTATCTTGACCTCGTCAGATGGGATTCCTAGAGTTTCTGTGGTCTGATACTTGTGAGTGTTGAACACATTGGAGTGTCCGAAACTGGGTACTTTGGTTAATCGGTGGCTATGGGTTATCGGCCTATCTTGGCGAGGACCTTTGAATGGTTTCTTAGAGATGGGAATCTTGGTGTCCTAGAAGTAGAGTTTTCTGGGCCCTAAGAGTTGGGACTATGGTCACCAAGGTTGAGTTTGCGTGATATAGTTGACCTTACGACCTTAGATTTATCTTGGGAGTTTTCTCCCTAGGGTTTTTCCAACCTAATGGTAGGTCGGCGTCTTCCAGTTCTTTGCTGGTGGTTGAGCGAACCTCCGATTCGAGGTAGGGAGTATCGATCCTTGATGATGGGTTTGTTTGGCTTACTCGTAGTCAGTGGTGCTTATAGTAATTTTCGTCTTTCTCCCTTATGAGTTAGAAAGGTGTTTCCTGTGGTTAGGGACTGGGTCTGATGTTTACTTATCTATTATGTCGATCTTGCGATCAGACACTATCTGTTCTTGTGACTGTGCTAAGTGGTATCGGGTGTTTGGTTATTGGGGTGGTTCCAGGAGTCGGGGTGATTCTATTTCCGCTTAGCACTTGGTTTAGGTTTCCAAGAGGTTTTGGGAACCTTTGGAGGAAGGTTGGAAGCCTTTCGGATCCCGTTGATGCCCTTTGCTTCTTGGTTTTTAATCTTTATTGGGACTAGGGAAAAGTATGTAGCATTTCTTACACCAGGACTTAGCTGTCTGGTTGCTAGGGATTTTTCGTTACCGCCTGAAAGAGTTTCGTTACCCAGTGGAGTAGGGCGAAAGTCTATTTGTAGTGCTTGGGGTTTCTAAGGTGAGGATCAAGCCTGTCCGTGCCAATTGATGGCATTAGACTTCTTGTTGTTAAGTTGATTTGGGGAGTATTGGTTGCTAGAAATGACAGGGTGTTTTATGTTCATGTTCTTATTGTTTCTAGTTTTGTTTTCGTTGTTACCATTGGGTCTATCTTGTTTCTGCTTGTTAGGTATTCCTATGTTAGTGTTCTTATCATTGCTAGTTTCGTTTTCGTTGCTACCATTGGGTTTATCTCGGTTATGCTTGTTACGTGTTCTAGTGTTCGTGTTCTTATCGTTGGTAGTTTCGTTTTCGTTGTTACCATTGGATCTATCTCGTTTCTGCTTGTTAGGTGTTCTAGTGTTTGTGTTCTTATCGTTGCTAGTTTCGCTTTCGTTGCTACCATCATGTCTATCTTGTTTCTGCTTGCTAGGTGTTCTGGCGAAACGAGGGTGCTATTATAAGGCAAAATAATCTGTAATCCGAATTCTGCCAGGTCCTTCCACTATAGATGGAGGTGACCTAGCCATACATACGTAGGATCCTTAGAGATGGTTGACTGAGGGGTTCTGTCCTAATCGCTATTCAGCCCAGGGACAGAAAGTAAGGCGGAATCGCACGTTCTTAGTTGGTGGAATCCTAACCATAGGTGATTCTAACGTTCATATGGGACCATCATGGTCCATTCGTAAGGATCCCTAGCTTCCCGTAATTTACAGGATTTGCTCTAATGAGACAATAGTTTTTGGGTTATGTTTTTAATTGACAAAAACTTTTGTGATAGATCGATGCTTAAGTTTACCGTGGAACGTACCAAAAGCTGTGGCAGGGTTCCTTGTCATCAACTCCTGTCTAGTCGTCGACTCCTTCGTTAGTCATCTCCGTTGGAAAATCTCTCTTGAGATGTCTTGTTGCACCGCACTTGTGGAAAACTGAACTTACTTCTGGGTTGCAGGTTGGAGTGACGTATGGGGCCGGGGGCCTACAGTAGCGGGAGGTGTGCCCCATCTTGTTGCACCTCTTGCAACAAAGTGTCTGGCAGGCTCCCCAATGATAGTATTTGCACTTATTGCAGGGTGGATTGTTCCCAAGGTATGATTGACTCGATGGGGGAGGAGTAGGGTTAGTGGGGGTAGGGACTGATTCCACTTGTTGTCTTTTAGCAGGCCTCTGAGTTGAACTGCCTCCTTTTTCATTCCCAAACTTTCGTTTCTTGAGCTTAGGTTTAGACTTTAGGGTGCATTGGCGAGTTGGTTTTCGTTGGTTTTCCTGGTTATTTTTAGGATTGAATTTACCTGTACTGTTTCTATTTTCGTTTGTGCTGTTGGCATTGAAGTATGCCATGACAGCTGCCACGGCAACTGTTACAGTGGCTTGGAATGTGGTGGAGTCTATTTGTAGGACCGGTGCATCGTCGGGGTATTGGTTATCTCCATGTTAAGACATGACCCTGTTGCACACGAAAAGTGAGCTCGCTAGTTTCAAGGGAGTTTACTCATACAATCGTGTCAACCTACATCCCCATGATGCAGTTATGATAGAGAGTGGAAACATATATTGCATTACGTTAAGTCTGTCAAAATAGCACATAGTTAGCAGTATAGTTGGTGGGTTTGGTTGCATGGATTCTTGGAGGATGTCCTCCTCTTGGTTTACTACTACCGGTTGCGATTAGGGCATTATGAACCTAAGGCGAGTAGTGTGGTGATCTTCTTTTACCGAAATGGCACACATAGTGCTTGGTCATTTCACTTATATTATGAGTGCCCTTTTTCGTTCCTTACTCTGCTAAGGGTGTGCTAGCCTTGATTGCTATGAGTTGTGGTCTCCAAATGACCACTGCCTAGTTTTCTGGTCTTACTTGTGGGTTTCGTAAGGCATCTGGAATGGTGTTCTTGTTACTTGTGGGGGATTGGATTCAGATTGTTATATACCAGGCCTTATCTACGGTTTCCATTACTCTAAGACAGAGAGTTGGAAACCAAGAGTCAATTCGGGTTACTTGTGGTTCAAGCGGATGTCTGATTCGTGCGGGTGTTGGCTATCGGAGTTCGGTGCACATCGATTGTGGATCGGGTATCTCTCGTGAAGGTGCGCCCTAAATTTGGATAGGAGCCAATTTCTCAACTTGTTTTTGCGTGGGTATCGTTTTGTTTCTAGGTATGTCTATTCCAGGAGTACCTATATAGGGTGTTTATGTATCTGGAAAGAGAAAGGTGAAAGGGTCTTCTGCCAATAGGAATAAGCTTGCTATGAGTTCCCTCGGCACTTTCATTCTTGTCTGGCCCTTAGTCGAAATCCTCCCTTTCACAAGTCATCTCTTGGTATTCCTTAGGATCCACTCCTGGGTTTTTCCTCATGGAATTCTTCTGGTCTCTCCTTGCCCCATCTGTAATTTACCGTGACAGGCTAGTAGAATTCTTGGCGAGGAATTTCAACTACTTGTTTGTGCGAGAATCGAGGTACAAGATATACGGGGGAAGTTTAGGTGTGGGAGGGGTTTATAGTATCCTAAAATACTCCTATAGTATCTTAAACTTGATGTTCGATTCTAGTATGCTCTTGTACTCATAGTTGGTAGGTTTTAGGTTTGTTGCAACACCACCATCACTCCCAAGCACATGTTGGTCATGTCTCAAATAAATATAGTTGATCAGGCTATATTTATGTCATATATGATTACATACTGCCTAGGTTTGACTGTAGCGTTCAACCTTTAGTTACTTTTGTTTTCTTCTCGTTATGATACTGTGTTAGTAGATATGTATACTTTTATAAAATACTTATTTTTTTAAAGTATACTTTTAAGCAGAGTGTGTTTTAGTCCCACTGTATTTATAGTTGTATATCTTGTATGGCTAGATATACCAGTTCACTATAAACAATGCTCTGAAACCAATCTGTCACACCCCCGGACCAGACGGCGGAAACGTCCGGAGGCGGGTGACTTCATTGTGCAGTATGATAACAATAGGATATAAATGAATAAGAGCAATCCAAACATCATACATTGAGATACAAACTTACATTGTTTACATATTGTATTTGTTCTTCGAGTTACACAAAAGAGACATAAGTAGAAAATTCCAAGCTACAGCTAAATAGTCCTGCATCCACGTCCCTTGTTACCTGCTTACTAGATCCCTGAGAATACAAGTCATTTTGAAAAGCGTCAACTAAAAATTTGGTGAGCTCATAAGGATTTTTGTATAAAATCGTTTACACTTGTTTTGAAACGTTCTTATTGTACTTTCAGAAAATCCGATATTTTCTATGAAATCGTTTGAAGTCTTGCCTTGAAAATCATGGACATATGTGTGCATGACATTACCTTTATTCAACCTTATAACGAGTGATTTTGAAAAGGAGTGTGATTTGTAAAAGCGAGTTGTGTACAAGAATAGTTCTTTTGAATAGTAATACAACCGTTTCCCGAAAAATCCCTTATTTTCAAAAAGAGAATATGGTTGAAAATCTTGTTCCTCTTATCGAGTAAAATTGAGTGTGCGTTCTAGTTTATCGTTATCGAAATCGTAGAAAATCGTTTTCTCCAGAAAATCGTATATTTTCTGCTATAAAATATTCGTAAGTTCTAGTTCCAACTATGTATATGTGTGGGTTAATTTATCGTCTTCAAAATCGTTTACAAACGTTTTCCATAGAGTCCTACGGTTTTTAATTTGTAAAATAGCAGTATTACGACTCTATACTTGTTAGGAGAAAGAATCAACATGGCAATCATGGACGTTCTACGCCATGAAAAAGGACAGTCAACTCAACAAATGCGGACCCTCACTTATCACGTGTAGGACAGTCAACACAACGTGCGAAAATTTATTTATGAGGTTTTCCTTACATAAATTTCTAGTTAATATAACATATTCTAGTGAGCCGTTATAACCATACTAATCTGACAGAGTGCCTATTTTGGCGTTTCTCAGGCGCCCTCGGTTTGGAAAAGAAATTTGTCACCCTAGACTGGACTGTCTAGCTGTAGCGAACAGCGAAGGTGCGGGGTGTCAACCCCGTATAGATCTATACACAAATTTCCGCTCTCCCTCCAGGAGACTCTGACTATAACTCCTTACAGGACTTAGACGTACACTAATATTTTTATATTTAGGTAGTTTTGAGATTTGTCTGACTAGAATATTAATAACCTTTTGAGTAATCGTTAGAGATCCATTATTTGTTAGATAAATAATGAAATTCGTACTTATTGAATAGAAATATTGTTCTCGTTCCATATCGTTGATTGTGCTCGTTAACTAGGTGCTCGTGTTCGTTCCTTTTCGTTTATTGAAAAATAAGTCATTTTAGTCAAGAGAAAAAGTGTCGTGTTCTAATTTGTATAAATTTATAACTGCCGGTTATGACACGCATTTTCTATTTTATGACATCTAGAACATTACTTATGTTGTTGGAGGTTTTACGACAACAGTTATGACATGCAAATATTTCTGTGATAAAGGCTCTATTTGTGTATTTTCTTGACGCAAACTTTTATATTGAATATTTATAAAATACTCCCTGATAGTTTGCAAAATAGTCACAAAGTTCCCATTTTCGAAAATCACTAGAAATAGTGTCAACTTATCAAAGTCTATTTTCATAAGTTTTATCTCTAGACATGAAAGCATAGATAAAAGGGTTAAGTTGGACACAAACAATAGTTGGGAGGCTCTTTTGTTCACAAAGTATCCTCTGTTCCTTATGAAGTTGTGAAATCTTACATTCATGAGGATATTACTAAAATAATAATCTAGTAATATTTCACACACACATACAAACATACGTATATATGTAACTATTCAAGTATTTAAGCAAGATTTGACTTGTACTCTCCCCAAAAAACATTAAAATATTGAAAAAGATGGGGTATGAAGCTCACGTTGAGTTGGTTGAGGAATTGTATGGACTTATGGAGTGAAGATCTCAAGCTTAAACTTTTGGCTGAGATGAAGAACTTCCCTGGGATGGTTGTTTTCCTAAGGTGATTATCACATATTGTTATGAATAAAATAATATGGATTTATCATGAAAATTATAAAATATTAGATGAGTGGGGAACTTACTTTAAAATTTCCACGAAGAAGTTGAGAACTTTTCCTTCAGCAAGATCCTTGTTCTTGCCTTGGAGATAAGTTTTGAAAGGAAATGAGAGGAGTGAGAGGAAATGGATAGCCCAATCTTTCTTCTACTGTCGTTGTTTTAGGAGTTTAAGAAAAAGGGAGGAATCTTTGGTGCATGGGGATCTGTTGGTCCATGCATGGATATTTGGTTGGTAAGGCATGAGATACTGTGATTTGCATGGGAAATGAGAATTTCATCAAACCACAATGTCAACCTTTTTGTCTTATCTTGATTTAGGATAGGATCTTCCTAAATCCTAAACTTTTAATTTATGGAAATATAATTTAAGTAATTAAATTTGGCATAAAATAAAGGTTTTAGGGGTCTTAGTTAAGAAAAACACGAGTTTGGTGGGATTCCCGACCTCGAAATACCCCAAAACAAAGAAAAGGTCCGGAATAGTCCAAAATCCGGAGCTAAAAGGTGAAATCCAGAGCCACAACATGAATTCCGAAGCTCCTCTTAGCATTCCGGAGCTATATCCCAAATTCCGGAGGGGAGGATTAGGGTTGCGAGGGTCCGAAGTGGTTGGCAGGGAGGTTCCAGAGGCGCTGGACAAGTTCCGAAGGAAGTTCTCAAGTTCCGGAGTCAGGAGCGAAATTGGCCGGTCCGTACCGAGGTGCGAGATGGACTAGCCAATTCCGAAGTCAGGCTTAAGCGAAGTCATTCCGGAGCTTATTCCTTCTGGAGTCAACCTTCCGGAGCAGCCTTAGTCATCCGGAGTCAGAAGTAAGTTCTGAAGCAGGAGGAGGGTTCCGAAATGAGTAGCTTCTTGGTTTCTTAGAAGGTATCCGGACCAAGAGGGTCCTTTTGGGTTTCCCCTTCCGGTTTTGAGCTGTTTTCGACTAAGGAAGGTGCTTAGAGAGATTTGGGAGAGATTCTACATACTTAGAGAAATTTGGGAGAGATTTCATATTCTTGGAGAGATTTGGGAGAGATTTCACATACTTGGAGAGATTTCACATGTGGGAGAGATTTCTAGTACTTGGAGAGATTTGGGAGAGATTTCACATACTTGGAGAGAATTGGGAGAGATTTCACATACTTGGAGAGATTCGGGAGAGATTTCACATACTTGGAGAGAATTGAGAGAGATTTCACATACTTGGAGAGATTTCACATATGGGAGAGATTTCACATACTTGGAGAGATTTTGGAGAGATTTCACATACTTGGAGAGATTTGGGAGAGATTTCACCTACTTGGAGAGATTTGGCAGAGATTTCATATACTTGGAGAGTTTTGGGAGAGGTTCGATATACTTGGAGAGATTTCATTCTAACACTTCGTGGCTCATTAGGAACTCATATTGTACACTTAGAAGTGTCAACACAAGTCTCACAATAGTACTTGCTTACTTGAGGATGGAATTTCCTAGCCAAAAAGGCTAGTTGTGATAGATTGTTAAGTATTTTTATGATTTTTAAAATGTATGTGTTGTTTTAGAGTTGATATGACAATTCTAATGTGGATACTAGGTATCTGCTGCGTGTCTTGAGAACATCCTTCAATCTCTGAAACTTTCAACCATTGTAGTTTGTCAAACTCATCGCTCAAGGTTGGTTGTTCACCGTCCCGACCATAAATAACCTTGGCATGTGTTCCAGGTTTATTTATGGTATGACTTATGTAAGATACTGACCTTAGTTGAGGCGTTTAACCTAAAGGGTTGAGTTGGTAGCTTTAGTTGAAGGTATGTTAGAATTTTTAATAATAGCTCTCATCGCGGGTTAGAGTATATATATATATATATATATATATATATATATATATATATATATATATATAGCTCTTATATATCATTGTTGGTGAGCTTTGTAGTATTTTTAGTTTTTGTTTTGTACTCCAAGACTACCAAGCACGGATGAGGGCCAGATAGAAAACACCGAAGGTCAGGACCATTTTAGCAATTAAGCCATTCTAAAATCTAGCAACCCAAGCGACCCTTCAAACCAGTTACCTCGTCCATGAGTAGTCTACTAGTAGTGTAATCCTAATTAATACTTTTATTAGGATCATGTAGCTATGCTTGTATTTTATCTATCGACAATACGATTTCTCTATAGCCATTTTAGCTCTGATACCGATTTGTCACACCCTCGGCCGAGGCGACAGAACATGTCGGGTCGGGCGACTTAGTTCATGGATCACAAGCAAATTGAATATATATCACAAGTTACAACAATAACCACACAATAGTTATATTCCACTTTAACGTTCGATTAGATGGTTCATACAGATAATAACAGTAAGTACACGAATTTACCTTAACAGATAAGTTAATATAATAATAACTAAAGGAAACTAGATTTGTTGAAATCCATGAACACTTCTTCTGCTAAAAGTTGGTTTAATGATATCCTAAGAATACATGTAGTTTAAGAGTCAACACAAAGGTTGGTGAAAGTTACAGGTTTCTGCTAACCGCAGTAATGGTACTGTTTTTTAAAAAAAAGTCTGAAAAGTATCTATTTTGTAGTTAAACCATGTTTGAAAATGCTTGATAAAAGAGAAATTATAAGTAAATTCATGCTTAAAGTGTTTGATAAAGAGAGAAATCATAAGTAAATAAATACATAAAGTGTTTGATAAATAGAGAAATCAAAGTAAATCCATACTTCAAATGCTTGATAAACAGAGAAACCGAATCTGCGGTTTCTAGGTAAAGAGATCCAGTTAATGCTTATAGTGAGTCCTATAACCGAACTATGAGACTGAAGTACCCCTTAAAACGCTTTATTGGACGTAGTAGAAATGAATAAGATATTTATCACCCGCTTCGATTGATTAGTCGAGGTTGTAGCTAGCAACCACAGGTGGGGGTGCCAACTCGTATAGATCTATACATACGTATCTCAACTCCAAAGATTAACGTTTATAGTGGTGTGGGTATACTAAGTATTTTTTTCATTTAGGTAATGAATAATGTCTCACTCATAAGGCTCTTAACTAAGGTTTATCATGAAAAGCCGAGTATGTTCGATAAGAAAATTCATACAAATGTATAATACTCGCTCAAATAAGTGGGAAATCACATGCTAGTGTATAGAAGTACATAAATGATTTCATGATATGAGTTTGATAACTCGTATATATATATATATATATATATATATATATATATATATATATATATATATATATATATATATATATATATATATATAAAGTTACCACATTCGTAGTATTTCAAGTTCACATCATTCATATATATATATATATATATATATATATATATATATATATATATATATATATATATATATATATATGAATGAATGATGTGAACTTGAAATACTACGATGTGGTAACTTTTTATGACATAAGTTTTATAACATACTCTGTCACAAAATCAGAACATTTTTACAGTAGGATAATGTGTTTTGTTGACTAGTTGTATTATTTAAAAACAACTACAACGTATATACATAAAACATATTTTTCACTTGTTTATCTGTAAATGAAGTATTATTTAACAAAATAACATTTATAAACTAGTTTGGAAATCGGTAAGTCTTTGTCATGAACAATAAATATATATAGCACATGTATTCTCCCCCAAAACGTAAAAGGATTAAAAAGGGCCTGTAAACACTCACCTTAAATGCAAAAATTCGAGAACTAAGCGTGACGTGAGAAACCGCAACGTTACGCACCTTGCGTTCAAAATAAACCAACGTGACTATTTTTTTTGTTACCTAATTAACCAAAAGGGTAGTTTTGGTCTTATTTAGCAAGAATCGGGTGGTTTTGTTAAAATAGTTAACAGTAGGGATAGACTTGCTAAATAAATTCAACAAGGGGACTGATTTCATAATTTATTTTCAAAGTAGGGGCTGTAGTGTATATTTTAAACCAAAGTTAGCGGTTCAAGACCAAATTTGTTAACATTTCTATATGGAGGGTTAAAATAATTAATTTGAAGTGAGAGTTTGATACAGAAGGGCTGTTTTGTAAAATCCTTATAACAATATAGTTGCTTTTAAATAAAATTAAATAAGGCTTGTACAATAGTTTCTCCCTCCTGACTTTGTATACAGGCAGTGGAACATAAATAAAAAGAACGAGACACATGAGGAAGCTTGGGATCTCTTGGTCCTGGTTGTTTCGAATGAAGGAACAAAAGAAAGATAATGATGATAGTTGATAGGGTTGTAAACGAGCCGAGCCGAGCCCGAGCCTGACTAAGATCGAGCTCGGCTTGTTTAATTTGAGGAAGCTCGATTCGAGCCTTAAAATGAAGCTCGAGCTCGACTCATGAACAATTTGGTGGGCTCGCGAGCCTAATCGAGTCTAAACGAGCCTCTATATATATGTATGTATGCATATATATATATATATATATATATATATATATATATATATATATATATATGTGTGTGTCTATATATATATATATATATATATATATATATATATATATATATATATATATATATATATATATATATATATATAAGCTCGTTTAGGCTTGCGAGCCCATTAATTGAAGCTCGGCTCAAGCTCGTTTAACAAACGAGCCTCGTATTTAGGCTCAAGCTCGGCTCAGGCTCGTTTATTTCGATCTCGAGTCGAGCTTTTAATGATTCGATCCCGAGTAGCTCACGAGTAGCACAACTCATTTACACCCCTAGTAATTGATACCTACTACAGCATCAAGGCAGTGGGTAGTGACTGACTTTGGAAGAGAACAACGACAAGGATAGAAGGTGGTAGCATTGAGTTGTGATAGCGGAGCTGTGATGGCAGTGGGTGGCTCTGTCGCTTCCTCTGTCTTCTATTAGGTAGCTTGACAAGGAACAGATGGAAGGCAGTAGCAACATCAGGGTGTTTGATGGTGGTGGGTCACGATGAGGGGAGGCAAAGGAGCTGCGACATTAGGTTGTGGTGGCTTTCCTCACCAGAGAAATGAGAAATGAGAGAGAGAGAGAGAGAGAGAGAGAGAGAGAGAGATAGAGAGAGAGAGAGAAGTATGAGATGAAAGGGAGGCAGGAGGGAGTGTTTGGGTTATTGTTGATTACAAAAAATGGTGAGGAAAGGTGGTTTTTGGGTGGTGTTCGGTGGTCACAACAACAATAACATCACCGTCCCTCGGTGGTGGTTGTTCTCGGTAGTGAAGGGAAAGAAGGAAAATAGAAATCGTTAAGGGAGAGTAGTAGGGAAGTGGTAGTTTTATGGTGGGTAAGGGAGGCGTTGAGGGACTAGAACGACCGTTAGAGGGCTGTCGGTCCTTCTCATCTTTTCCGGTGAGGTGAGAACGAGAGAGAGAATGGGAGTTACAGAATTTAAGAAAGAGAGAGAGAAAGAGAGATAGAGAGAGAGAGAGAGAGAGAGAAAGATAGATAGAGAGAGAGAGTTATAGTGAGGGAAGTGAAGAAATAAAACATTAATGTTGTCCTAAGAATGGTCAAAGGCAGCCAATGCATCCATGCAACACATGGGTATCTGCCTACTTGGTGACCCCATTTTTTCCACACATAAGAAATCTCAATTTGCGTGCCAATCGATCCGGACATCATAAAAATATATCAAAAAAATTTGGTGAATATTTTTGTTGTGATGATTCCGAAAATGCAATGAAGTTCAAATCCGATGTACAGATCTCCGTGAAACGGCGTTCGAAGTTTCACATCAACCGGGTTTCGATTCGTCAGCTTTCGTGAATCTGATATCGGTCTGGGCTAAAAATTATAGAATAGTAAAATCAAATACTAGACTGAAACCTAAGTTCAAAAATGTGCTCAAATTAATTTATTATATGTGTAGATACCTTAAACTGAACAATGTAGTGTCCGGTACCAGATAAAATCAGGTATATACGTGCTAGAAAGCTTAAAACATGCATAACTTTCTCAAACGATCTCCGTTTTGGACGTCCTTTATGTCCACATAATACTGAGAACATGTTCTATCCAATTTTATCATCCATGGCCCCCATGTAGCTCAAATTCGAATACTAGATTTTTAGGGCATTAGATCTCACTGATTTTTGAATTGTTTCCTGTTTGATGATGATGGTCAGCTTTTCGAGCGTTTAGAGGTATCCTGAAGGCCCTTATGAGTAACATGATCTTATTTGTACTTAATATCATCAAGGTAATATGGCATAGGTACTAGTATTGTCTGGTTCACGTTGAACTGACTATTTACAGACTTAGACCTAAATTATGGGATGTCATAATGCATATATGAGCCTTCAGCCTGACTGGACCGTTGCATCGGGCCTACAACCTATATGAACTGCTCTTCGGGCTTTTGGAATGACCGGACTGCTGCACATCGCCTACAACCTATCCGAACCGCCCTTGGTATCTTGGCCATCAACACAAAGTAGGACGACCTCAACCCACCATAACATGTTGACATATACCATAACAATCAATAACCAACAAACAGGTAATGATACAGATCTACCAATCTAACACATACTCAGCACAAAAACAATCCAATATACTGGGATACAAAACTCAATAGGCCGACATTGGTGCCTTCGACCCACAAGTACAGTGAGGAAGACTCATCTCTCAATCCGGAAAGATAGTTGAACAGGACACTGCTCCGAATATCAGCTCTATAAGTCACATATACATAAAATAATGACCATTCTCAACTACAACTTCAAAATCCTCAAAATACCTTTAGGTCAAACTTGGTCATATCTTGATCAAAGTCAAAAATCAAAGAAGTCAATCGAGTCAACTCAGTTGAGTATGCCCAACGTACTCAGCTTGTACGTGCAGCGTACTAGGGGCTTGACCAAAAGAAAAACGGGTTGTTGACCACATACGTGTAGTATACTCTAGCGTACGCCTAGTGTACATGCCAACCAACTTCTCTTTTTATTAAGAGCTTAATCCCTTAATCGCTTTCGCCAAAAATCCAGATCTAGTCCCATAATAACCTCTTAAGTTATAAAGTTTCCAACTTTATAACTTTGCATGGCTAGGAATTGCTCAATACTAAAAACCTTAAATTTTTAACTCATTAAGACATTATAACCCATGCGTGGAAGAAAACTAATGACCAAGATTGCATTTTTATGACCTTGGACACTCCAAAAAGTTTGGAAGGACAATCCATTTGGGTCTACAACATTCCATACTCAATAACATCATTGATTGGGGACAAAATGTCACACCCCCAAACCAGACGGCGGAAACGTCCGGGGGTAGAGGACTTCAATTGTAGTATCACAACACATGCATCATTGTAATCAATGTACAAACAACCATTGTATTTAGAAAGTATAAGTATTTACATGTGTTCAGTCATTGTACATTGAACCAAAATAGTTATACAAAAGAAGATATGACTCAACATAGCTCCATCTTCTCAAAAAGCTCGGGGAGTACCTGTGTATTATTTCCCTGAGAATACAAGTAATTTGAAAAGAGAGTATCAACATAAAGTTGAGTGAGTGCACAAGTGTTTATGTTTGAAAGAGTATCTCTGTATCTTGTATATGTAAACTGTTCCAGAAAATCCTATATTTTCTGTTGTACATGAAAAGTAGTGTTATTCCCATAAAACCGTTCTCTTTGTATCAATATTTTGTATTTATATTCCTTTATGAAAACTTGTAACTGAGAGTGTGCCTGGCTCCACCAGCTGTTATTGAAAATTGTATTGAACCATTGTAGTTTGTATTCTGTAAACTGGTACTTTGAAGGTGTACTTTCGTTTAGTTGTTTATACACTAACGTATTGTTAATATCTTTTTAATGAGTTATTACAACCATACTATGACGGATGGCCTGAAACAAACGCTTTGTGGGCGTTTAAACTGTTGATAACAATTGCCACTCATTAGTGTGTATGCCTGACTGTAGCTAGCAGCCTGAGTGTGGGGTTGTCAATCCCGATATAGATCTACATACAACTTGTTTCGATCCCCGGGCTGGAGATTTTGGTTATAATGTCAGCACTTTACCTTCGTTGTCTAAAATGAATTAAACAACCTGAATTGAATGTCTCATAAAAAGCATATAAACGTTACATGTATATTAGTTATGAAAACTCAATCATTCTGAACTAAATGATTGATAGTATGTTCTTGAATTAGTATTCCGAACAGGTATTTTAGTTATGAAAACCCAATCATTCTGAAATAAATGATTGATAGTATGTTCTTGAATTAGTATTCCGAACATGTATTTGACCAGTGTAAACCCTTGATTTGTTCTGAATCAAAACCCTTGTTTCTTGTAAAACAGTGTATTCTAGTATGCTTAAATCATGAATTATTGTTCTATGTATTATAAATTATACCTATTATAATTTATATGTACTTTCTGAATCTGTATTTAACTGTTTCTAGCATGTAATCCCTTGCTCAACATGTTACAAAGGTATTTGAACTGATGAAATAACTTTTATATTTATATACATACACAATTTTAAATATAAGTAAAATTTAAACGACACTCGGACAAATAACCGGTACTATAAGCCCACATCCAAACAAGGAAAAGGACCCAGAATGAGTTATCAGTCCTAAGCCTTTTAAATCTTATTTATATACATACATATATATATATATATATATATATATATATATATATATACAAATATCAATTTTGGGGAAAAATATAAGATTATTAAAAGAGTTTAATGTTTTGAGTATTTTTGATGATTTAATGTTGTTTTATCATGATTTGAAAGAATGATTTTATAACACAAAGTTCTTGTGTTATGCTTGTATTCCCCCCTTAAAAGAGTAGAAATTATGAAAATACGGGGGTATGAACTCACATGATAGGTGTTGATTCGGACAGCGTTTCGTTTCACGGAAAGGAGTTTGTTTGACGAAAAATCGGCTCAAATCGGGCAGAGTTTTGACTGGAGAGAGGTGAATTTCTCGGGAATCTCGGGACTTCGAGGCTTGCTTAGAGTTTGAAATAAGATATCGGGGCTTTAGGGGTTGTATGTAAGTTTGTGGAAGTGAAAAATATGAAAGAGTGTGAAATTTGGGGTGAAAAGTGTAAATATTTTGGACGCCTTCGCTTGCCTTATATAGGTCGAAGCCTCAGATCCGAGGCTTATGCGAGGCTGTGCGAGGCTGCCAGGTGTTCGGACAGGTGGCGAAGGAAGGAGTCAGCAGCACACGCGTCAGTCATGCGAAGGGGACACGGGGCGAGGCTTCGGACGTGGCGGCTTCTGAATGGGCCGAACTTCGGTCCAATGGGAAGAGAGCAGGTGTCTGAAGGGGTGTCCGAGGGGTGTCCGGGGGGTGTCCGATGCGAAGGTGTTGGCTTCTTACTGGACCTCGGTTGCGGTCCAATCAGATGGTGACACGGAGAACTTCGGTCCAATCAGGAGGTGACACGTGGAGGCTCGCATGCGAGGGTGACGTGTCCGAAGGTCATGCATGCGAAATTGCCCGGTTTTCCATTTTTCTTGATTTTTGTGCCAAAAACTTGCGAAAATCATAACTTTCGCATACGCGCTCCGTTTTTGACGTTCTTTATATGCACACACAGGTAAAATTATACTCTACGACTTTTGTTTAGCCTTTGTCGGCTGATTTTGACTTTATTTTTAATATTATTATTTTTAACAGACCGGGACAGGAAATCCGTTAAAAATTCATAACTTCTTCATCCGACGTCCATTTTTGTCTGTCTTTTTACCGTTGTACTACTATTAACGAGACCTTCAATTCTCGTTTAGGTTTTGCCGGTTTTGTCGCGGATCTTCGATTGGTCATAACTTCTTCGTTATAACTCGGATTTTAGTATTCTTTATGTTTTTGGAAACCTTGTTACAATCTCTATCACTTGGTTCATCCCAATCGATATTGTTAAATAATTTATTTTTTAGGGTCACTTATGTAAATATACACAGTATGATAAAATTTCTCTTTATTGTTTTAAAAAGAAATACAAATTGACCTACATTATTACATAGGTTTGAAATAACGGTTTGTTACATTATCCCCCCGTTAGAGAGAATTTTGTCCCGAAATTTGTATTACAGATAGACTAGGGAAAAAGATTGGATATTTCTGTTGCATTTGATCCTCCCGCTCCCAAGTGAATTCAGGTCCCCGTTTTGCATTCCAGCGAACCTTCACTATCGGGATACGGCTTTGTTTGGTTTTCTTAACTTCCCTGTCTAGAATCTCTACGGGTTCTTCCACAAAGTTGAGGCTCTCGTTTAAGTCAATTTCCTCGAGTGGGATCACAAGAGTCTCGTCGGATAGACACTTTTTCAAGTTCGAAACGTGGAAGGTAGGATGAATGTTATTTAGTTCCTGGGGTAGTCGAAGTTTGTAAGCTACATGAGCAATTCTAGCAAGAATTTCGAATGGTCCTATGTAACTTGGATTCAATTTGTCACGCTTTCCAAAGCGTATCACGCCCTTCCAGGGTGAGACCTTTAACAAGACGCGGTCACCAACCTGGAATTCCAAGGGTTTTCTCCTTTTGTCAGCGTAGCTTTTCTGTCTATCTCTGGAAGCTTTAACTCGCTCCCGAATTTGTACGATTTTCTCGGTGGTTTCTCGAATAATTTCCGGACCAATGAGAGCACTGTCAGGAGTTTGACCTCTAGCCAGCTGCGTGTCACCCACTTCAGCCCAGCACAGAGGGGATCTGCACTTGCGGCCATAGAGGGCTTCGAATGGAGCAGCTCTTATGCTAGTGTGATAACTATTGTTATAAGAGAATTCAATAAGGGGTAAATGAATATCCCATTCCTTCCCAAAGTCTATCATGCAAGCTCGCAACATGTCTTCCAATGTTTGAATCGTCCTCTCACTTTGTCTGTCGGTTTGTGGATGGTAGGTTGTACTCATGTCCAGCCTAGTTCCCAAAGAGTTTTGTAAAGACTGCCAGAAACGAGAGGTGAATCTACTATCTCGGTCCGAAATAATAGATATTGGTACACCATGCAGTCTAACAATATCCCTGAGGTAAATTCTGGTTAGCTTCTCCATCTTGTCGGCTTCTTTTATTGTCAAGAAGTGTGTAGATTTGGTTAATCTGTCGACGATTATCCAAATAGTATCATAACCACCCGAAGTCTTGGGTAATTTGGTTATGAAATCCATTGTAATCCGCTCCCACTTCCATTCATGGATTGCAGGTTGTTGTAAAAAACCTGAAGGTTTTTGGTACTCTACCTTGACTTTGGCACAAGTAAGGCACTTGGCCACAAAGGTAGCGATTTCGGCCTTCATGTTAGGCCACCAATATAGTTTCTTAAGGTCCAGATACATCTTGTCTGAACCTGGATGAATGGAGTATCGGGTTTTGTGTGCTTCATTCATAACCATGTCTCTGTAACCACCGAACTTTGGTGTCCAGATCCGGTTCATGAAATAACAGACTCCATCATCCCTGACATCGAAGTTTTTATCCTTTCCTCTCAGGGTTTCATCTGCCACGTTTTTGGGTTTCAAGGCTTCAAGCTGAGCTTCTTTGATCTGTGTGGACAGATGTGAATGGATTGTCGTGGTCAATGACTTTACTCGGCGTCCCGAGTCTTCTTTTCTGATAAGGGCGTCAGCTACTACGTTTTCTTTACCAGGGTGATAAAGAATTTCACATTCGTCGTCGTTCAGTAGCTCCACCCATCGTCGTTGTCTCATGTTCAACTCTTTTTGATCAAAGATATGCTGTAGACTTTTATGGTCCGTGAATACTGTGCATTTCGTGCCATATAGGTAATGTCTCCAGATCTTCAGAGCAAACACCACTGCTCCTAGCTCAAGGTCGTGCGTTGTATACTTGACTTCATGCGTCTTAAGTTGTCTTGAGGCGTAGGAGATAACATTTCCTCTTTGCATAAGTACACACCTAAGCCCTTGATTTGAAGCATCACAGTACACTACAAAGTCCTCAATCCCTTCAGTTAGAGACAAGATCGGTGCACTGCACAAGGCTTGTTTGAGCGTTTGGAATGATGTTTCTTGCTTCTCTCCCCAACTAAAAGTTACACCCTTTTGCGTCAGGGTGGTAAGCGGTTTAGCGATTCGGGAGAAATTTTGGATGAATCTGCGATAGTAGCCAGCAAGACGTAAGAATTGTCGGATTTCTGTAGGTGTTGTGGGTGCTGGCCAGTTTTCAATTGCTTTGATTTTGGAAGGGTCCACGTGTATTCCTTCTAAACTGACCACGTGACCTAGGAATTCAACCTTCCTAATCCAAAACTCGCACTTTGAAAACTTCGCATAAAGTTTTTCTGTCCTAAGGGTTTGTAATACTTGACGAAGATGTTGGCCATGTTCCTCCTTGCTTCTTGAATAGATAAGGATGTCGTCAATGAAGTCTATGACGAATTTGTCCAGGAATGGACGACACACTCTGTTCATTAGGTCCATGAACACAGCAGGTGCATTCGTCAATCCGAATGGCATCACTGTAAACTCGTAATGACCATAACGAGTTCTAAACGCGGTCTTGGGAACGTCTTCCTCCAAAATCCGTAACTGGTGATACCCGGATCTTAAGTCTATTTTCGAGAAGTAGTTCGCACCATGAAGTTGGTCGAACAGATCGTCAATGCGACGCATAGGGTATCGATTCTTGATGGTAAGTTTATTCAGCTCGCGGTAGTCTATGCATATGCAGAATGATCCATCCTTCTTCTTTACGAACAAAACCGATGCTCCCCAAGGTAAGAAGTTTGGTCTTATGAAACCATTGCTAAGGAGTTCGTTAAGCTAGCTGGATAATTCTTGCATTTCAGAAGGTGCAAGACGATAAGGGGATTTGGCTACAGGGGTAGCTCCAGGTATTAAGTCGATTCGGAATTCGACTTGTCGTTCGGGAGGTACTCTTGGAAGATCATCGGGAAAAATATCGGGAAAGTTGCAGACCTCTGGAATGCTCACGATATCTTTCACTTCTTGCTTTTTTTTCTACTACGTGAGCTAAGAAAGCACAGTACTCCTTGCGAAGGTATTTATGTGCTTTGATGCAAGAAATGATCTGAAGGTTCGTTCCGGGTTTGTCGCCATAGATAACAAGAGTTTAATTAGTTGGCAAGTTCAAACGATTAGCTCTTTCATTACATAGGATGTCAGCATGGTTGGGGCACAACCAATCCATACCTATTATGAAGTCAAAACTTTTGATAGAGACCGACATCAGGTCTATTAGAAAAGACAAGTCATTCAAGGTAAGGGTACATCCTATGTATATGTCATTGGTGGATTCGGATTTCCCGTTAGCCATTTCTACTGTGAAAGTTTTATTTAGTGGTTGGGAGTTTTGATTTAGTAGATGTTTAAAATTATGGCTCACGAAGCTCCTCTCATCACCACAATCAAATAGAATGCATGCATAAGTATTGTTGAGAAGGAACGTACCCGTGACCACTACAGGGTCTGCCACCGCTTCTTCATGACCCAATGCTAGAATTTTCCCAACTCCACCGACATTTCCAGATTTTGGACAATCTTTCTTGAAATGCCCCACATCACCGCAATTGTAGCATGCTCGGCCTACTCCAGCGGCAAGTACTTGGTTAAGTGGTTGGGATGGTATTCTACAGAATTGGGCAGTATGCCCTTTCCTGTTGCAGTTACGGCACTGCATTTCTCGGCAATTTCCGTTGAGGTGAAAATTACACTTGTTGCATTTCGGGAGGGTACCAGCATAGGGCTTAGTTGGTGCAAGGTTATTAGGGACAACAGCAGGTACAATAGGTATGGTAGCGGGTACAGTAGCGGCATGGACTGCCACTACTTGTTGCTTCTTTGAAGGTTCAAGAGAAGATTTGCCCTTCCTCTTGTTC
Source organism: Lactuca virosa (assembly GCF_052849685.1). Classification (NCBI taxonomy): domain Eukaryota; kingdom Viridiplantae; phylum Streptophyta; class Magnoliopsida; order Asterales; family Asteraceae; genus Lactuca; species Lactuca virosa. Next base: position 241,960,029 of record NC_136433.1, read on the forward strand.
CAAACCTTCTTCTTGATGTTGTTGTTGTTCTCCTTAGGTTGTTTTGGAGCAGTAACCACAGAATTCTGACGATTTCCATGGTCAATAAGTGACTGTGCCAATTCCTTCGCACTGTCAAAGGTAGCAGGTCTAGAGGCAATGACACTTGCCTGTATCTGGGGCGACAGTCCCCAAATATACCTTTCGATCTTTTTGCTCTCCAGAGCAACCATTTCAGGACACAGAATCGCCAAGTCACAGAACCGATTCGTGTAAGTTGTTATGTCTGCACTAGCCATGATAAGACCCCAGAACTCCTGCTTAAGCTTTTGAATTTCACCGCGCGGACAGTATTCCCGCATCAGCATGGCTTTTAAGTTCTCCCAGTTCATCAAATTAGCCACTACCAAAGTTAGTGATTTAACATGGCCGTTCCACCATGTTAGGGCCCTATCTGAGAAAGTACATGCATCAAATTTAACTTTGCTACCCTCCGGACAGGAGCAAATTTCAAAGATTTCTTCTGTCTTCTCAATCCATTGCCTTAAAACCATTACACCTCCAGTTCCATTGAAGGTCTTGGGTTTGGCGTTCGAGAAGTCTTTATAAGTGCACTCTCGCGAGTGCTCATGACCCTCGCCATGGTTAGAAGGATGTGCACCAGCTCCCGACCCACTAGCACCAGGAGTATTGATATGAGACATGGCAGCCGCTACAGCCGTCGTGATCGCCGCTTGGAACATAGCGGGGTCAAATTGAGGAGGTGGTGGTAGCGTCGGTGCTTCATTGTCACGTCTTGGATTTCTACGAGGAGGCATCTTTTCTGTATAAGTTAAAAGATAAAAGATGGTAAGATATCAAGAATTAATATGAATTTGATATCTCTGAACCAAAACACTTAACTCAACACGAATCTTGCAAAGAATTGGAAATAGAAATCCATTGCAAGTACAACTTGCAACAGGGTAATATGAAATTGAATGGTTATTTTTCGAAGGGTATGAAAGTACATGTCGACTGTATTGGTATATTAAGTACTTAAGGTCCAGAAAACTTGACCTTAAAGCAGGATTATAATATATCCCAATACTGAGAAAGCGTCGACATCAAACCGACCTACCGAAAATAAAATTTCCGCGGTCGTATTGAAAGTATGAAAAATAACACTGGAACATTTCTGTGATCCAAAACTTTGGAATGGATGTTTATGAGAATTGTGATAACTCTTGTTGAAGTAAAGTGCTTATCGTTTTATTGATACCCGGTTTTGTACATAACGTGAAAAGTAGTATGTACATTCGATATAGAAAGTAGAAAGTAGAAGTAGTGCGAACAATACTTGCGACGGTTGCTACGACGGTTGTTGGGTTCCGCTTCGTCTTGTGCTTTCCAGCGCCTTTCTTGGGCAGCTTGATGCTCTCTTAATTCTCTTATCTCTGATTCAGCAGCATTAAGTTTCATTTGAAGGGCTTCAGTATGGTGATGGGTGTCATCTTTCATTTCATCAAGACGAAGGATATCAACAATGTTAGCCTGCGCAACCGTATTCACTTGTAGGATTCGATTGATCGAAATCCTGGATTGATCGGCTTGCCGGGCTATTCGGTTTACTATAACTGGAAGAGCCCTATCGGCTGTTCCTCCTCTCGAGACGTTATAGAAACCTCGTGCCGTTTCGTAAGGAGGGTGTTGGCCGTTTTGTCGACTCCAATGGTTGATGTATTGGCCCCACTCGGGTATGGGTTCTGCCTCATCTTGTCTCAGTGGACGTTCCCCAGGGTTGCAGACTTGTGGCTCTGTATCTGTACCACTTGATTCGCTGTCCTCAGAGGGTTCTTCATCTGAGTCTGAGATCCAGCCTGCATTTTGTGGATTGTAGGGGTCTCCTGGTAAATTGTGTTCAACCATAGGTTCTGTATTAGAAGTAAGGTTAGTAAAATACTCTCCGTAGTATTTTAATCTTTGTTTTCTATTCTGTAGTTCTTCTGAATATGTAGGGTAAGTTTTAGACATGTCGCAACACTACTATCACTCCCAAACACATGTTAGTCATATCTCAAATCAATATAGTTGATCAGGCTATATTAATTCCAGATATGATTACATAACTGCCCAGGTTTGACTATAGTGTTCAACATCCAAATACTTTTAAGTTCTTATGACTGTGATACTGTACTTGTAGGTATGAGTGTTAGTATACTTCTTATAAAAATACTTAAATCTTTAAAAAGTATACTTGTAGTCATAGCTCCTTGCCCCGATGTATTTATAGTTTGTATATCTTTTATGGATTGATATACTAAGTTCACTATAAACAATGCTCTGATACCAATCTGTCACACCCCCAAACCAGACGGCGGAAACGTTCGGGGGTGGAGGACATCAATTGTAGTATCACAACACATGCATCATAGTAATCAAAGTACAAACAACCATTATATTTAGAAAGTATAAGTATTTACATGTGTTCAATCATTGTATATTGAACCAAAATAGTTATACAAAAGACGATATGACTCAACATAGCTCCATCTTCTCAAAAATCTCGGGGAGTACCTGTGTATTATTTCCCTGAGAATACAAGTAATTTGAAAAGAGAGTATCAACATAAAATTGAGTGAGTGCATAAGTGTTTATGTTTGAAAGAGTATCTCTGTATCTTGTATATGTAAACTGTTCCCGAAAATCCTACATTTTCTGTTGTATATGAAAAGTAGTTTTATTCCCATAAAACCGTTCTCTTTGTATCAATGTTTTGTATTTGTATTCCTTTATGAAAACTTGTAACTGAGAGTGTGCCTGGTTCCACCAGCTGTTATTGAAAACTGTATTGAACCATTGTAGTTTGTATTCTGTAAACGGGTACTTTGAAGGTGTACTTTCGTTTAGTTGTTTATACACTAACGTATTGTTAATATCTTTTTAATGAGTTATTATAACCATACTATGACGGATGGCCTGAAACAAATGCTTTGTGGGTGTTTAAACTGTTGATAACAATTGCCACTCATTAGCGTGTATGTCTGACTGTAGCTAGCAGCCTGAGTGCGGGGTTGTCAATCCCGATATAGATCTACACACAACTTGTTTCGATCCCCGGGCTGGAGATTCTGGTTATAATATCAGGACTTTACCTTGGTTGTCTAAAATGAATTAAACAACCTGAATTGAATGTCTCATAAAAAGCATATAAACGTTACATGTATATTAGTTATGAAAACCCAATCATTCTGAACTAAATGATTGATAGTATGTTCTTGAATTAGTATTCCGAACATGTATTTTAGTTATGAAAACCCAATCATTCTGAAACAAATGATTCATAGTATCTTCTTGAATTAGTATTCCGAACATGTATTTGACCAGTGTAAACCCTTGATTTGTTCTGAATCAAAACCCTTGTTTCTTGTAAAACAGTGTATTCTAGTATGCTTGAATCATGAATTATTGTTCTATGTATCATAAATTATACCTATTATAATTTATATGTACTTTCTGAATCTGTATTTAACTGTTTCTAGCATGTAATCCCTTGCTCAACATGTTACAAATGTATTTGAACTTATGAAATAACTTTTATATTTATATACATACACAATTTTATATATAAGTAAAATTTAAACGACACTCGGACAAATAACCGGTACTATAAGCCCACATCCAAACAAGGAAAAGGACCCAGAATGAGTTATCAGTCCTAAGCCTTTTAAATCTTATTTATATACATATATATATACAAATATGAATTTTGGGGAAAAATATAAGATTATTAAAAGAGTTTAATGTTCTGAGTATTTTTGATGATTTAATGTTGTTTTATCATGATTTGAAATCATGATTTTATAAAACAAAGTTCTTGTGTTATGCTTGTATTCCCCCCTTAAAACAGTAGAAATTATGAAAATACGGGGGTATGAACTAACATGATAGGTGGTGATTCGGACAGCGTTTCGTTTCACGGAAAGGAGTTTGTTTGACGAAAAACCGGCTCAAATCGGGCAGAGTTTTGACTGGAGAGAGGTGAATTTCTCGGGAATCTCGAGACTTCGAGGCTTGCTTAGGGTTTGAAATAAGATACTGGGGCTTTAGGGGTTGTATATAAGTTTGTGGAAGTGAAAAATATGAAAGAGTGTGAAATTTGGGGTGAAAAGTGTAAATATTTCGGAAGCCTTCGCTTGCCTAATATAGGTCGAAGCCTCGAATCCGAGGCTTATGCGAGGCTGTGCGAGGGTGACACGGCGAACTTCGGTCCTATCAGGAGGTGACACGTGGAGGCTCGCATGCGAGGGTGACGTGTCCGAAGGTCATGCATGCGAAATTGCCCGGTTTTCCATTTTTCTTGATTTTTGTGCCGAAAACTTGCGAAAATCATAACTTTCGCATACGAGCTCCGTTTTTGACGTTCTTTATATACACGCATAGGTAAAATCATACTCTACAACTTTTGTTTACACTTCGTCGGCTGATTTTGAATTTATTTTTAATGTTGTTATTTTTAACAGACCGGGACAGGAAATCCGTTAAAAATTCATAACTTCTTCATCCGACATCCGTTTTTGTCTGTCTTTTTACCGTTGTACTACTATTGACGAGACCTTCAATTCTCGTTTAGGTTGTGTCGGCTAAAAATCACTCGATCTTTATTTCGAGTTTTTAGTTGTACACTGCTATACTGAAACTTAGAAAAATCGTAACTTCCTCATACGAAGTCAGATTTTTCCGTTCTTTTTATGAAAGTTCTCGGTTTAACATAAACTACAACTTTCATTTAGATTGTCAAGGCTAAAAAGCCGTTTATTGAAAATTCAGTTTTTACACTGAACAGTGTTTTGCCGGTTTTCTCGCGGATCTTCGATTGGTCGTAACTTCTTCGTTATAACTCGGATTTTAGTGTTCTTTATGTTTTTGGAAACCTTGTTACAATCTCTATCACTTGGTTCATCCCAATCGAGATTGTTAAATAATTTATTTTTTAGGGTCAATTATGTAAATATACATAGTATGCTAAAATTTCTCTTTATTGTTTTAAAAAGAAATACGAATTGACCTACATTATTACATAAGTTTGAAATAACGGTTTGTTACACAAAAGCGCATAATAAACCATACATGCTTTTTACGACATGTCACCAGGTCTTTGGGTCTTGGAGTCTTGGATTCGGATCGGAGATCCGGGTGTGATGTCGTCTGGGACCTCCCGAATTGATACCTAGCAAGAGTCACAACAGATCGTCAGAATTGCCCCAGGGCCTGAGCCCCGGGAGCAGGCTCCGACGATCAATTTAGATCAGTGTTGAGGATAAACGGATTTTTCCTAGCTGGAGATAATCACTTTGGTGTGTGGATGTGTGTTTGGCCATGGAGGATCTAGGGTTTATATCTATGTAAAGCTCCCTTCTATGGCGGAGATTATGTTCTATTTATGTGGGACAATTAGGTCTATGGAGAGTTAGGTTAGGCCTTGGGCCGGCGGAACTCAGGCCTCGCTAGTAAGGAGCTGGGTAAGGCCTCCTAGGTTTGCTAGGCGAGCACCAAGAGCAGACGTTAGGCAAGCACCAGGTGTGGGCGCTAGACAAGGCTGGTGGGCCAAGTCTTGATGCATGGACCATGCTAATGGACCATACGTTAACAAAAATAGATCTAACCAAATAAGCATCAAGGTATAAACTTTATACCTTCTGGAGACGTAGGAGGGTGCAAAACTTCCAAATCCAAGTTTGCTCCAAGCTTCCAATATATTCTCCTTTTCTTATCCTTCCTATATGAACACCAATACACACACACTAATGGCTCAAGAACACTTAAAAATGGATTACGGTTTGCTAGGGTCGAATATGGAGGTGGAGGCTGAAGAATGAAGTGGTTTCAAAGATATAAGGATGCTTAAATAGGGCCCAAACCTTAAAAATTAGGGTTTGACCCCTGACCACATACGACCAACGTAGCAGTGTACGCCCAACGTACGCATACAACCTCCACTTTTCATTAAAATGCCATTTGGGACCAAATTTGTAATTCTCATATCAATGATCAAAATGTAAAATACCTGGAAATCGAGATGTCACATCTTAGGCTATAAAATCTTAGTTATGTACAACTATGATGCACACACTAAGCAACCATTATAATAATGTCAGTTCGACATAGCATATCAAGAAATTCTTCTAGGCTATCAAGCATCATACATCAAGCAATTCTATCATACAGTTCCTAAAGTTCCCTAGCCTATATACTAGCATGCAATTCTATAATATCATCAATACAAAAAACAAGAGTAGGTATCTTGGGGAATACTTTCTTTGGCTCCGACTGATTGTACATATCGCATCCTTTCTGTCGGTCTTTTTTTAGAGTTAATTTTGAAAAATATTTTATAGATCCATAGTTTGAGTCTGGAATCCCACAAGTGTTCATCCAATTCTCTCAAACCAGGGTTCTGACACCAACTTGTAATGTCCCAAAAATCAAAGTAAAATTTTTGTTTTTGAAAAACACTTTATAATCCATAAGTAATACAAAACTTTGTTTCCAAAAACATAGTTAACAAATTAGAGTAACCAAAAAATCTTTCAATACAATATCCAAGGATGATATGCAAAATCACGCCTTTGCCTTTCGCTGATCATCTAATATACCTGAAACCATGAAATCAAACTGTAAGCCAAATCTTAGTGAGTTCCCCCAAAATACCCCACACAACAGACATATACAAACAATCGTGTTGGGTTCACAGTCACCAGACTAGATTACTCTGGGTCCACAGTCATCAGACCGGATTAACCCCAAGCCCACAACATAATATTAGATTTCCCTCCCAGCCCTCAATTTATGAGTGGATTTCTCCCGAGTTTGTTGGCTTCCGCACAAAGTACTATCGCCTAAACCTAAAGGTACTATGTCGATATATGCAACAGATAAACAAAAACATATAACCAGCAACTACATGTAATCATACAGATCTACCAATCTAACAGATCACTACAGCATAGCAACATCCTTTATACCAAGATACATAACACAACCTAGTGGGTCGACATTGGTGTCTTCGAACCATAAGTATAATGAGGAAAACTCACCTTAATGTCCAAAAGATAGTCAAATTGATCACTGGTCCAAATATCGACTCTACAGGTGACCTATACAACAAACAGGAACCAAGCCTCAATCTACTATTCAAATTACTCCATGTAACCTAATGTCAAACTTGGTCAAGGTCAACGGTCAACAGTCGAAGTCAATATTCAAAAGCCACACAGTCCATCGTCAGGTCCTGGCCAAATAAGAACAGAATAATCATGATTCTTCCATTGTCACGTCATGACACCCACCTCATGACGACGCTCAGGACATAATAGAGCTTTATGCGCTTAATCCTTTAAGCCTTGCAATTCAGACCTCCCAAAAGGATTCCTCTATCCAAGAACACCATAAATATCATAGCTTTTTGGACATGCATGTCCCAAACACAAGCTAGGGAAAAACAAGGAAGAAATGGGGTTAGGGTCTCATGCAACAGTCCCAAAAGCTTACCATACCTCAAATTCATAACTTATATCAGCAAAGGGACATTGGAGATCCATAAAGTTAGAAACTTTATGGACCCCCATCACAATATCAAGACTAAACAAGAAAGATGCCACATAAAAACCTAGATCATAGCTTAAGACTCATAAAAATTCATAAAATTTAAACTTTTCAAAACAACCCTTTTCTAAAGAAGTGTTTACAAAAACCATTGTTCCCAAAATATTCTTTAAAATTAGAATCGTTCTCGACATAGTTTTCAAAACATTTACGTTATCCTAGTTTCCCAGAAACCATAAGTCCAAAATGATAGGATGTGTACGGTCACGCCTTCACCTTGACACGATCCACTGAAGTACCTGAAACCATAAACCAAAACTGTAAGCACGAAGCTTAGTGAGTTCCCTCAAAATACCAATCACACAAACGATCACATATATATAAAATAACAGCATGTAATGGGTACACAGCTAAAAGAATGGATTATCCATGAGCCCACAGTATGAGTCTGGCTTGCCTATCGGGCCCACATCTCACATCTGGCTTGCTCCTGAGCCCAGAGCATAAGTCTGGATTGCCCTCGGGGCCCACAACTTATGTCTGGCTTGCTCCCTACACCGATCAGTCATCGAACTGAAATGTCAATGTTCAGCCCTCAGTCCGAGTCTGGCATACCAACCGGGTCCTCAGCTCGTATCTGGAATGCTATTGAGCCATCAATATGAGTCTGGCATGACCGACCCGGCCCTCAGCTCATATCTGGATTGCTTCAAAACCCTCAAGCCCTCAGTACGACTCTGGCATACCAACCGGGTCCTCAGCTCGTATCTGGAATGCTATTGAGCCCTCAGTATGAGTCTAGCATGCCCTACCCGACCCTCATATCATATCTAGAATGCCCATGGGTTTGTTAGCTACAACACAAAGCAGTACAGCCTCAACCCAACACAATATGCTGACAGGTAACCACATGTGCAAATAATCATGCATACAGAATCATAGGTAGTCCTACAGATCTACCAGACTAGCATAACAAGAACTAGCATACTGATGTATATCTATTATATCCTCGTCATATCAGCAACTAGCAGGATATCAAACTAATGGGCCAGTCTTGGTGCCTTCCACCCGAAACTACCGTGAGGAAAACTCACCTCGCAATGCCGAATCATAATGAAAACCTCCGACTGGCGGCTCACGAAAAAATCCGGAACTAACACAACAAAATAAACATCCAATTAACAATTTGATTTTCATCCTTGACCAATGATCCATACATAGGTTAAATGTCCATTTTACCCTTTCTCGATTTGGGCCAAAACCTAAGCCTAATTCTTGATCCAAAAAGGTCCAAACTACTTCAAAGCCCATGATTGGCCCAATTTTCCAAATTGGTCCCAACTCCTTATTGGGCCTTATCCTAAGGTCCAATCCTCCAGTTAGTACAGAACACACTACTCAGATAGCCCATTAGGGCCCAAGAATCAAAGCCCGAAAGTTGGCCCACAGAACAAAGCCCAAAAGCGAAACCCACCAGATGGCGTATGTGGGCGTACCCCAAACGTACGTAGGGCGTACTCGAGCCTCGCATTGACCGCATACGGGGACGTTGACCAGGTACACGGGGCCTATATCAAATTACGCGGTGTACCCTTACATGTCTTAAAAACCTTATAAGTGCTTAATCGATTAAGCACCTAAGCTCAAACTTCAGATCCATGACTGAAAAGTAATCCCAAATCATAAAGTCTCAAACTTTAGTACCTAACTGGAGACACCATAAAACATGCAGAAAAGATCCTCAACTCACAACAATTGTGAACCTCTCCCAATCCAAACCTATATGATGTACCAAAACCTTAAAATAACCTTTGACTCTCTTCCATGCCATTACCAACCTCCGACCCGACGAGAAAAGATGATCAAACCAACAATTTCCGCATTTCAACCAACCTGTAACAACAACTTGTGAACAACGGTAATCCAATGCATACATTCCACAGATGCATTATGATACCTGACTAATACCCCCAACAACCCTTGACTGCTCCATATCCAAACCAACTTATTTATGGGTCTTCTAATCCCCCATCAACGCGTCAAAATTGAGACTATCACAAACAGAACAAATGAATAATCATTTCCATTAGGCCCACACCCTATGGCTGGAATACCCCCACCAGGCCCGCAACATAAGTCTAGATTGCCTCCAAGCCCACAACATCAGTCTTGAATGCCCTCCATGACCCTCAGCCCATGACTGGAATGCTCCCGATCACATACCGACCTTGTCAGAATTACCTCATTTTCCCGACACTCCGGGCTAAAGATACTCACCTCCTTTCATTACCTTGAAGGGACCTAATCAACATCCCACACAACATCGAACAAGCACAACAATGCTGAAACCCTACCCTGCACGATTCACTTTATAGAACAAGCTGCTACCCAAGCAAAACCTTACGACACCATGGTCGCACACGACCCGAGGATAGGATACTGGTCGAACTCTTGATTCAATTTCAATGGCTATAACACATCCGAAGCATCCACATAAGTCAAACCAAACCCCAATGTTACCTTGTACAACTCACAGATACACACGATAAAATACCGTCATACACATTCTTAGGGAACCCCTAATCTCATGATTCATCGAAACAATATCCCATACTTGACTGAGGGTGAACAGATTCCACCAACACGAAACTAACTCGATAAGACTTCCAATGTGATTCGAAATTGCCAAAACCTAAGTCTGTTACGAATCATAATTCAACTTTACCATAGAGGGTAAGCATACCCAAAGACCGAAGGAACATAAACACACTGCACATGAGGGTAGCTGACGTATTCATTGATCTTTAACTGTCACCACTTAAATCCTTCGGATAATTCCCACCGAATGACGAATTCAATGACCAATGGTCTAGGACACCTTGACACCTAAACCAGAGAACCACAAACACACCTGGATCTGATCATACCCGCTTCTGGAAAGGGTTCACCGATCATCTTCCCAATAAATCTGAAAGCAGCAATCCGAAGATCAAACTGACAAAACCCTCAATGACTGACACTCAACCTGAGAATACGAGTTCTCCCCCACTTAGAACCAGAACCACCACCCACAGGTGGTGAAACCAAAACATAACCCAAGGACCAACCAGGTACCACCATTCATGACCATGGAATGAGTAACATACGCAGACTAGTCCTCCAGATACGAATCAGACGAACCCCAAGAGAAACCTGAATTTTAGCTGAAGACCTCTGAATTTTCAAATTAAAACCACTTACATAGCATAAGAAGCTACCGATTATCGATCCAAACTTAACTTCCTTGCTTGCAATCTAACTATAGTCTGACACCTGGTTTTCCCATAACCCTAGAATACAGGACCATGCTCGCATCGCTAAGGTACTCATGCCACATCAATCCATCTGCGTACACCGGTACTGACATACTGTCACCAACCACTTGCGATCAACAGACCCCAAATAGAGAATCCAACCTAACTCGGGAGGTCACAAGTCTACCCACTCCTTCTATCTCGAAAAAACTTTAGGGCATGATCCTTGCCACATATAACGACAATTTAATCTGACAATCCGCCACTTAAATCCCAGATATGATTTCCAAGATGATCATATCAACCACTTCCTTCCTGTGTCTTGAGGCCCGAGGCACTACATTTAAAAAACCCTCTAGACTTCTAACCATCATACTTATTTGGGTCTGAACCACTAAACTCACATCAATATCACCACAGGGCCTGGACAAACTCAAAACCCATCCTCGCCTGAGCAGCCCAAGCCAAACAATCGACATATACGAAACCACTGCATCGAACCATGGTATCCAACCATGCTATCTTCTCTTACCAGTCCTTAGATTCCTCAAAATCTTCCTAGAATCGAGTATGGTGTTGGGTTTTAAGCACGATAACACTCCTATGGTGCACATGCAACCCTAGATGCTTTGGATCTATGTTTTCTCTAATTTTACATGCAATTTGAATTTTCCAAAGCATACATCCTAAATAGCATACAATAGAGGATATACGATATAAAATCAAGTTAGATGAATACCTCTTGACGTAGCTTGTAGTTCTTGGCCTTTCAAGAGCTTAGCACCTCAAGTGTGATGCCTCAAATGGTTCACAAACACCATGAACAAAGGAGGACTTTGAGAGAGCGTTTAAGCACCACCAAAATCGACTAGGGTTCTCTTAGAACTCTTAGAATGCTTGAGTTACCGATTTTGGCTATGGGATAACACATATATAGTATAGGATTCCAAGATTCATGGATAAACCGTAATCCATACACTTAGTTTATGATCCATATCTCATGTGGGCTAACTCTTCTTGGATACTTACATAAAACTTATCCCAACATGGATCAATAGCCCAAACACTATATATCTCACTGATTTATATAATCAGTCCCTGTTAATTTAATTAGTCTCTTTTGATCACTAAATTATTTCCAAATTAATTCTTGATCAATACTAATTAAATAATATGATTTCATAATTAATATATTATACTTGTAATATATTAATAAATCATAAATAACCTCTTTCTTAAATATCCATCCTATCAGATTGTTCTGGTGAAGGCAACCCAAATGGACCAGGCTACTCTCGGGTCAAGTACATACCAGTTATAGTTATGGGCTTAGACACCTAATCCAAAAGTCTCCCACTTGGATAAGTCTAATAACTATTATTGCAAGTACGACTCCAAAATCCCGACTAGCAATCGTAGCTCTCAAAAGCCGTTGTCGAACTCTGACCTAGTCAATGACGCGTCCATTAGATAAGGGATCATATATTCCTCCATTCTAGATATCGTATGAACTGAGACATGGATTATAATCATTCTCTCTGTTCATGTGTTGTTTCCCGATTTCTAACTTATAACGACCGACTAATTGAACAAATCAAACCAGTCCAGGCTTGGCCAAGCACTTAGGGTTGTCATCACTAAAACATCGAGGGGCCCACAGATATCGCTTTTATCCCACATTGGGTAAAAGGAATGGATAAATTTTGACTCAAATGCTTGCTTGTACTTACTCATCAAATCACACACACCAATATGTTTTATAACACCAAGTTACTAGTGTGTTTACATATGTCAATGTGCAACTGAATTGTAAACTACAACTCACATGTCTCTTTCAAGAATATAAGATATTATCATCTCACAATCACTCGTGATAAAATCCATGAAGTGATTCAAATGAGCGTGGTTTTAATCCAATACTCAAATTTTATTACAAGAGAACTCATGAACACTGCAGCAAACTTGTGCTATGTCTAAACGCCTTTAGACAATGTATAGACCCATTCATGACAGTCTAGCTTCAATACCTACTTCCAAAGTATGATCGACTGTGGATAGTTTGAATAACCTAGTTATTCGGGAATTCAAAACATGCAAAGTGAAACACAAGAATAATCGAATCCAATATGGTCTCAAAACTTTTTAATATAAATAAAACACCTTTTTATTTAATCACCATGTTGATTACACATTATTCATTGTATAATGTTTTGATTAATCAACTTAATACTTGAATTGAAACAATATTCATCCCATGTTCCAAGCATGCACACTATGTTTACCTATAATCCTTACTTTGTGAAATAGGTCAATTATAAACATTTCCAATGTCACTCATTTCATAAGTCCAAATCCTTATCGTAAGTATGAGAATACCAAGTCCTTGCCACTTACTATAATCTGTTAGATTCAAGCTTATATGCAGTGATCCTTTTGTAATAACTATGTACACAAGTCACAAAGACTTTCCAATTACAAAAGTTTCAATTGGAGATTGTTACAAGACAATTCCATAGATGCGAAGTCTCATATTCAAAGCACATTCCTTTCAACATCCTTCTTGCATTAACTTACTCATAGATTCTTGATATCCAACTCCCATTATGGAAACTTTTCCATAATTTCCATATCACTATCCATTCTTAATAGAGTCCTATCTATTCAAAATCATGTCAATATGGTCCATTCATTACTATACTTCCAACTGTTCTTAAGCAACTAATCCTTAGCGAACTTCAGATCGTCCTTGATAGTTGCTTAATAACTTAAGTCATATCCGGTTCTAGTCCTTTTTCCTTCTTAATGCTCTATTCATTTGGAAAACTTAGAACAGGAGAATACTATAGCCCATGCAATCGATCCTATATTCGAAGCATATGGGACACGACTCATAATGTATTACATACAGACCTGATACTTTACCAGTCTCTTGCTATAACATTTCCATATATAGAATTTCTTATGTCGAATCTTTTCAACATAGCATTCATATATGTCCTTGAATAAATTTGATTAAAATCTCAATCTAAACTTTTAGAATTTAAATGAAGTATAAGTTCCTCTCCCTTAATTATAGCAAAACAACTTTTCAAACCCTGCAACTTTGCGAATTGAAACCTTTGTTTTCTATAATTAACATTGCTATCTCGCAACACTTACCATAATAATTATGCTCCCACTAGCATCATAATTATTATCTTACTAGCATAACCTTTATGCTCCCACTAGCTTTGACATGTACCCATAAATAAGCTGGACTTCTAGAAATCAATACTTGTTGACTTTCTTACCAAAGTTCAGATTTCTGATACAAGACGCTTCGATAAGACTTTATCTAGGCTTCTCAAACTCATACACCTTTCCTTCGATAATTCACATGTGTGTCTAAACAATTTTGGAACTTACAGCAATAAGTATCAACTGTTTAGACCTTTTTGCATTTCTCACAATTCGAACTATGAAGAGGGATGACGTAATCATAATCGAATTTGAGAATGCAAATATCACAATTGTTATCTCCTTAAAATCTACTTAGTGAAAGCGTTTCCTCACAATCATTTTCATGAATTGGAGAGAAACCTTATGACACTTAGATTTTATGGTGTATGTGTTCCTATCCATGTGAATTTGTCATAACCATAATCACAAGACAAGGTTAGTGACAAATCCAAACTCATATGGACCGAACTTGTTCAATCTTAATTTATTGCCACCTGGCAGCTCAAGGGCCTACCATTGCTTCCAAGTTGTTATGAAAACAATTGAGTACTCATTGAACTCACATGCATGGTCAACCAACTAGAATGGGCACAAAAATAAGAATATATCAACATGATAGGTTACAAACCTCAAGTCATGTGCTAGTGATTAACAATAGGTTTACTCTTGATTAGTTCTTGAAACTTTCAAGTTCCTTAAGACTCCTACTGACCACTTGATATATAATATTCCATTGTCAAGAAACCTTACTTGACAAACAAAGATTCAAGAGTTAGTGCGGTTTCTTATCGAGACAAACACTTCACACAATTGGTCTCAGTTAGTCTTTGTCTTATCCAATACATCATAACTTGCCAATTTCAAATGTACAAGAGTAAGAAACATTTTAGTCTTCATTTGATAAGTGTTATAAACCTTTCTTAAGATTATGTCATTCAAGGCACAATCTTGGAGTATGACTCTAAGACTTGATATTTTCAACGAAGTATGATTCACCTTTTGATTTAACCATTTCAACAATTCCTGATTCCTCTTCTTAGCCATACAAGCGCACTTTAGAGTATTAATTTTGATATGGTTCCATAATCACTAAGATGATCATAAAACACGATACTCAAGTACTCTCCCTTCTTTTCAGATTGGAGAAACTTTTATCTTTCTGCTTATTTCATTCTTCTTATTTGTTCTGCTATACGTTGAAACTTTATCAATGATCCAGAATTACACTTAATCTTGTAAGTATAACCATATTTACTAAACTTTTAGTAAATCATAACGAATAGTCTTATTGTTCTTTGTGGTGGACCTGACCAGTACACAACCAAGTGTACCTGATCACCTAGTCCTTCACTTGACTCACATATACATGTGAACAATGAATTAGTCTTAATTTCACAAAGACGAATGTTCTCATCCATCATACAATACAAGTTGCATGATTCCAAGTTTCTATCCAATTGACACTTGGGTGATGAGATCTTTCCTTATTTGGTAAATTTAGACACTACCACAAACGAAAGAATCAAATCCATATCGCTAAAAATAGAAACATACAAACATCAATTTTCACAAATGCCATTGCAAGGAAATATAAATAAGATAAAATCAAACTCTTTTTTATTTATAAAACGCAGAAAATCTTGTCCTTACAATGCAAGTACATATGAAAACTATGTCGCTACAAATTTCTTAGCAATTTATCATAACTCCTAAGCACCAGCTCAAAATTCTGAACATCGAACTATGCGATCAAAATCCATCTCTTCACGATCAGAATCAGCTTACTCTTCTTTCAAGCTTCCTTTCTGTTCTTTGATCCTACAAAACATCAAAATGCAATCTTATCACATCATGTATTAAGAATCTAAAAATAGGAACTTAGTAGAGTTAGATAGTGGACTTACGTGAAGCAGAGTCGAACTTTTTGACCTTACCATTCTTGTGGTCCTTCAGGTAGATACGGCAGCTTCACAACCAACGCCCCTTCTTTTGGCAATAGAAACAAACAGACTTTTTTAAAATGGTACACGGGACAATCTCAGATTTAGTCTTTCCCTTTCCCTTGGAAAGAGAAATCTTTTCTGGACTTCCAATGTTTCCATTGTCAATGTCCGTGGAAGTTTGGGAAGTAGATCTTCCAATCAAATTTGCATTACCAGTGCACCAAATCATTGCTGATTTAGCAGAAATTAGCAAATAGGTATGATCGATAAGGGTAACGTCGCGGTCTGTCATATAGTAGTCTTTAACAAACTGGCTATACGACTCGGTAAGTGACTAAAGAACCATGTCAACAACCAACTTCCTTGACACAACGACTCCTAACATTCCCAGCCTGTCAATGTGTGACTTTATCTTCAAGACATGTGCACACACAGACCTTCCATCTTTATGTTTGCTTGCCAATAGGGCTTGAGTAAACTTGTATTTTTCAAGTCTTTGAACTTGTGGGTCGGGTAGAATTATTGGAGGAGGTGGAGGAAGTGAAGTATGATTTCCAGGAACATCACCTTCATGAGGAAAGCTTTTTCCATAAGATTCGGGAAGACCATAGTTGTCTAACCTAGACATCTATAATGGGAGAAATTCAAGTTAGTTGATTTAAGTCCTTAATATAACACCTAAAATGAAATATTAAGGCTAGGACTCAACACAATATTCTACAATTCGGAAGAGGGATGCCGTAATCCAATTGCAAAATATTTGAAGCTAGGTAAATGACGATTTACCATTTTCCACCATGAAAACGAAAATGAATTTTAGGTTTTAAATGAATTGAAATTCCTAGATTCTTTGAGATTCATTGAACTTGTCAATGGCATGTTTAAATCTCGATTATGCCCTTCAAGTTTGTTACTAAGATGTCGAGGATCACAAACAAGGTGTGAATAACCATGCAAATTAGCTTGGTACATTTAATGTTACAAATCATCCAATCAATTTTCCGGTTAACCACACACACTCCATTGATCCATGATTAACATCGAGCTACCCATTGTCATCCTTCATTAGTCCCATATTAGTGTGTCGGTTAACCACACACGTGATGGGTTTTGAGCATTCTAACACTTCCTAAGTGTACATGCAACCCTAATAACCTTGGATCTATGTTTGTCTAATAATCATGCAAAGTTGAATTCCAAGGTTATATTCCTATCTAGCATACATGGGGAACATTTTTAACTTGAATGAAAGATAGAATAACTTACCTTGTTGTTGATTATGATCCTTGAAACCTTGTGAGCCTAGCACCCCAAGTGTGATGCCTCAAATGCTTCACACAACACCAAATGCAAAGGAGTAAACTTTGAGAGAATCTTACACTTGCAAAATCGGCTCTAGCCCTCTTGTTTCTTAGTGTCGCCTATTTTGGTGGAGAATGGGTTTCTTATATAGTGTTGACACATCTCGGGTTACACCATGTAAACCCTAATGTGTCATGACTCTTCATTTCCATAACCCATGGGTTTGTAACTCCCATGGAGCATCCATGGAGCATCCTATGGGTGGAACCCAACTTGATAATCCATGGAGCCTCTTAGCCCACTATATAAGATATGGAAGATTTACATAATCTACCCATATATTTAATTAATTATCTTTTGATCACTTAATTAATTCTAAATTAATTCTTGATCAAACTAATTAAATAATATTATTAATATATTAGAACTTATAATATATTAATAAACCATAAGTGTTATTTCTCTCATTTTAGTTTATCCAATTGCATGGTGCCATGCAACCCAAATGGACCATGTCGGGTCGGGTCAAGTACATACCAGAAATAGTTATGGACTTAGACACCTTATCCAACAGTCTCCCACTTGGATAAGTCTAATAACTATAACTGCAATACTTCAGGAACCGATCGGCAATCGTAGCTCTTTCAAAGTCTCTCAGAACTGAGAAGATGATGACACGCCATTTAAGATAAGTGATCATATAATCCTCTGTTCTAGATATCAACCGGACAAATACATGGAACAGTGTCTTACATTGTGTCCAGCAGTTTGTTTCCCGATTTCCGATTTGTTTGACAAAGAACTTAATTGAACACATCAACTTAGTTCTGACCGGGCCCGGTACATAGGTCAAAACAAAATCATCGAGGGGCCCAGATATCAGCTTCTAATCCAAGAAGGAACAGATAAACTTCGACTCATATGTTTGTTCTACCACTCATTGAATTATACACAAAAGCACGTTTTATAACATCGAGTTACCAATGCGTTAACGTACAATCAATGCATAACCAACTCATAAGTAACAAATCATATCTCTAGGTTTGAAGACTTATATGATATTACCGTCTCACGATCACTCGAGATAAATTCCATGAAGTGATTCCAGTGAGCGTGGGTTGAGTCCAATGCTCAGAACTTATGAGCACTCATGAGTGTTGTAGCCATGTCCAACAACTTAGACCTCTGCAACCAATCATGACAGTCTTGATTCATACCTACTTCCGACATATGACCAACTGTGGAGGTTCAAATAATATGATATACCAAACATAATTATTCTGGAATTCAAAACATGCAAAAGAAATATAGTAAACGATCGACAAGAGATAGCAACACTTTACTCATAAATAAAACACCTTTTATTCATCATCTAATGTCAATTACACTTTACAAATTTCAAGGTTATCTAACTACTAAATCTAATATCATCCTTCAGCCCTATGCTTCGAGCATGCTGGAGATGCTTAACCCGAGTCAGTCCCTTCGTGAGGGGATCTGCTGGATTCTCATCCGATGATACCCTCTTTGCCACGAGGAGTCCTTCTTCTATTCGATGTCTGATGAAATGGTATTTTCTGTCGATGTGTCTGGATATCCCGTGATCCCTTGGTTCCTTGGCTAAGGCAACTGCAATTTCACTATCACAGAAAATTTCCATTGGCTCTTTAATAGCTGGTACAACTCCAAGGTCTCCAATGAAGTTCTTCAGCCATATCGCCTCCTTTGCTGCCTCGCTAGCTGCTATATACTCTGATTCGCAAGTTGAATCAGCCACTGTCTCTTGCTTGGAACTCTTCCAAGAAATTGCTCCTCCATTTAAGGTAAAGACCCAGCCTGACTGAGAGCGGAAATTATCCCTATCAGTCTGAAAGCTAGCATCACTATACCCTACAACTCTCAAGTCTTCACTCCCACCGAGGGTAAGGACCCAATCCTTAGTCCTCCGTAGGTACTTGAGGATATTCTTTACCGCAGTCCAGTGTGCCTTGCCAGGGTTCCCCTGATACCTGCTAACCATGCTCAAAGAAAAGGCTACATCAGTTCGAGTACACGTCATAACATACATGATCGATCCTACAGCCGAAGCATAAGGTATTCGACTCATTTCTGCTATCTCAGCCTCAGTACTAGGGCTTTGTGTCTTACTCAATCTGGCATTACTCTGGATGGGTAACTCTCCTTTCTTGGAGTCCTGCATGCCGAATCTCTTCAACACCTTATCCAAGTAAGTACTCTGACTAAGTCCAATTAGTCTTTTACTCCGGTCTCTCAAGATCCTTATCCCTAGAATATAGGCAGCTTCTCCTAGGTCCTTCATAGAGAAACACTTCCCAAGCCAGGACTTAACTTCCTGCAGAGTTGGGATGTCATTTCCTATGAGTAGTATGTCATCCACATACAATACCAAAAAGCTAACTATACTCCCACTAGCCTTGACATATACACAAGATTCATCTTCACTCCTAGAAAAGCCAAATTCTTTGACTTTCTCATCAAAGCAAAGATTCCATCTGCGAGGTGCTTGCTTTAACCCATAAATGGATTTCTCAAGCTTACACACTCTATTAGGGTACTCTGTGTTGACAAAACCCTCTGGCTGACTCATGTAAACATCCTCAACCAACTTTCCATTAAGGAAAGCGGTTTTGACATCCATTTGCCATATTTCATAGTCATGAAATGCGACTATGGCTAACAGAACCCTAATAGACTTAATCTTGGCCACTGGAGAAAAGGTCTCATCATAATCAACTCCCGGAGTTTGTGAGAAACCCTTTGCAACCAGTCGTGCCTTATAAGTGTGTACATTACCATCCATGTCGGTCTTCTTCTTGAAGATCCATTTGCACCCTACAGTCTTACGACCTGGTACATTCTCAACCAAGTTCCAAACTTGATTGTCATACATGGACTGTATCTCGCTGTCCATTGCCTCTTTCCACTTGGCTGACTCAGGGCCTGCCATGGCTTCCGCGTAACTGTTAGGTTCATCCAGACCTATCAGTGTCTCATCACTGATAAGTGTATCACCTTCCGCAGTAATATGGAATCCATAGTAATGCTCAGGTGCATTCCTAACCCTTGTGGAACGCCTCAGAGGTACAGACTTGTCAATTGGCTCAACAGAAGTTTCCTCCTCAAGTTGAGTGCTAGGGTTTGAAGTTCCTTCACCACTTGACTCTTGAATTTCTTCAAGGTCAACTTGCCTCCCACTGTCTCCTTGGCTTATGAACTCTCTCTCTCTCGAAAGAAAGCCCTCCTAGCTACAAAGACCACATTCTCACTAGGTCTGTAGAAGAGGTAACCAAAGGATTTCTGTCGGTAGCTGATGAAAATACACCTCTCACTTCGAGGTTCGAGCTTATCATGAGTCTCGCGTCTCACGAAAGCCTCGCAACCCCAAATCTTAATGTGGTCTAGTTTGGGTACTTTACCAGTCCACATCTCATGAGGAGTTTTGGCAACTTTCTTTGTGGGAACTAGATTAAGGATATGGGCGGCAGTCTCTAAGGCATACCCCCAAAATGAGATTGGTAGCGAAACTCGACTCATCATGGAACGAACCATATCCAACAAGGTTCGATTACGCCTCTCAGCTACACCATTCAACTGCGGTGTCCTGGGAGGTGTCAATTGTGAGACAATCCCACATTCCCTAAGATAGTCGAGGAACTCTGAACTAAGATACTCACCACCTCGATCGGATCGAAGCATCTTAATGTTCCTGCCCAATTGATTCTCGACTTCCTGTTTAAACTCTTTAAACCTCTCAAAAGTCTCTGACTTATGCTTGATTAAGTAGACATATCCATATCTACTGTAATCATCAGTAAAAGTCAAATAATAACGATTAGCATCCCTTGTGGCATGTTTGAAGGGCCCACATACATCCGTGTGTATAAGATCCAACAAACCTTCACCCCTCTCACAAGAACCTGTGAAGGGTGACTTTGTTATTTTTCCAAGTAAGCATGATTCGCAACTATCATCTGACTTTAGGTCAAATGACTCCAATACTCCATCCTTTTGGAGTTGGCCTATGCGTTTCTTGCTTATATGTCCAAGACGACAATGCCATAATGATGCTTTATCCAAGTTATTATTATTAACAGAATCAATACACAATACATTATTTCCTAAGTTATCAGCCACAGATACAGTTTCATACACGCCATCACAAGGTAATGCTTTAAAATAAAGAACATTATTAAAGAAAGCATTAATCGAACCAACTTCATTATCAAATGAAAAGGTGAAACCTTGTTTATACAATGCATGAAAGGAAATAATATTTCTTGCCATTTCTGGCGAATAACAACATTTATTCAAATCTAAACTAAACCCACTACTTAGCGATAAAGTATAAACTCCAATCTTGGTGACGGGTAAAGGTTTCCTATTCCCCATGATTAAGTTTATTCTTCCATGCTCCACATTCTCACTTCTTCTTAGTCCCTGCAAATCACAGATATGAATACCACAACCGGTATCAAGGACCCAAGAGTGACTTTTCATGGCAATAGAAGCATTCAGCCTCTTTAACTTTCCCATCCTTCACATCTTGCTGGTACTTTGGGCAGTTCCGCTTCCAATGTGACTTTTCATGGCAATAGAAGCATTCAGCCTCTTTAGGGTCAGAAGAAGGAGTGACAAAACCTTTCTTGGTTCCACTTGAAGAAGAGCCATCAAGGGTCCTAGCCTTGGTACCCTTCGAAGAGCTCTTCCTCTTCTTCCCTCTACCTTTCCCGATTGCCAAAACCGGGGCGGAGTTTGGAGTAGGAGTGTTAACAACCGACTTACCCTTAAGACCTGTTTCTGCGGTCTTGAGGAGTCCCGGAAGTTTGTTGAGTGTGACCTCTTCCTTATTCATGTGATATGTCATGCGGAATTGATCATAGCACGATGGTAAGGAGTGCAAAATGATATCTATTGCAAGCTCCTCAGGGAACTTCACATTAATCTTCAGCAACCGATCCACATACCTTTGCATTTTCTGCATGTGGCTCGTGACGGATTCCCCGTCCTTCATCATGGTTGTTATGATAGAGCATATGATTTCATACCTCTCTTGTCGTGCACTTTGATGGTATCTTTCCATCAGATCTTGGTGCATTTCAAAAGGGTAGAAGTCCTCATAGGACTTTTGGAGTTCCGCTGTCATGGTGGCCAACATGATGCATGCCACTTTTGTAGCATCCCTTTCATGTGCCCGGAAGTCAGCGATCTCCTGGGGAGTTGCAGTGGTCTCATCAATCTCCTTAAGCTCCTTGTCAAGGACATATTCTTTGTCCTCGTAGCGGGTAATCATCCTGATGTTTCTGATCCATTCATTGAAGTTGGATCCATCAAAAGTGACTTTCCCACACAAGTTCATAAGGGTAAAGGAGCCATTAGGATTAGAGCCAGAAGCAGCATTGTTTGAAGACATCTAAAAGAAGAGAACAAGATTAGTTTAGATATTAAGAGAGTCCTTAATAAAACACCCAAATGTAATATTAAGGCTAGGATCCAATCACAATATATTATAACTTAGAAGAGGTATGCCGTAATCCAAGCTATAACATATTTGAAAGGTAGGTGAATGACGATTCACCAATTTCCACCATGAAAAACGAAATATAAATATTAGGTTTTTAATTGGTTCTTAGAAATTCCTAGATTCTTTTGAGATTCAATGAACTTTTCAAAGGCATGTTTCAATCTCGAGTGTGCCCTCCAAGTTTTGTGACTGGGATACCGAGGATCACAAAACGAGGTGTGAAGTAACCATGCAAATCACTTGGTACCCTCAAGGTTTATCACTCAATCGATGTGCCGGTAAACCACACACGCTCCACCGATGCTATGGTAAACCTTAAGTCACCCTTTACCTACCTTGTTAAGTCCAAGTTAGTGTGCCGGTTAACCACACACGCTCCACCAACGACTTAAACAAAGTGTAAAGTGTAATTTCATGGATTAGCACCTTATTCACATTTTCCTAAAGTAACTAAGATTGGGAATTTAATAAAAGCATTTAGTTACTTTATAATATTCATCATACTTTTAATGAGAATTTATAAGTCCTTGTCTTACCCGTTCGGCTAACGACCCTCCACCGATCAAGGAAGCGGTGGGTGAGAGTGGACACCCATTAAGTTGCCATTTTATAGGCAACAACCTTATACCCCCCTTATAGACCGGCTTCATGAATGAGGCGTACTAGCGGTAAGACGAGTTGTTGTTATACATATATATAAGGGTTGAATTTTAACTTTTAAAATTCTAAGGGTTGGAACTAAAGTTTTAATCAAGACTTTACATGTTCCAAAACTTGAGGGCAAGTTTTGTAAACTTCCAAAACTTTTCATTTCTTATAACTTATGAATTAATTGAGTAATAAAAATGAAGACTCTTCATTTTTATAACTCTTGTGTTCTTTTAATGGCTTTAATAAAAGTGAGACTTTTGGTTTTCCATAACTTGAGGACAAGTTATGGACTCCATTAAAACACATTATGATCATGAATTAAACTACCATGAAGGTTACGAACAATTCCTATGATCATCTAATCTTCATAAGTTCAAGAACATGAATATGAACACTTTCAATAATAAAAAATTACACTTAAAAAAAACTTGTAATTTTAATAATTGCCATTGTAAATGGATTAGCATAAACATTACACCATCTAAAACAAGCTTTAAAACATCAAAACAGTTTAGGGTAATGTTTCTAGTCCATTTCCAGCAACAAATGTGCAAACCTTCATACGAGCAGAAAACAGGAAAACGATTTTTTTCAAGCTGTTTGCACACAAAAAAAAAACAACAACAAACGAACCAGGCTCTGATACCACTGATGGGTTTTGAGCATTCTAACACTTCCTAAGTGTACATGCAACCCTAATAACCTTGGATCTATGTTTTTCTAATAATCATGCAAAGTTGAATTCCAAGGTTATATTCCTATCTAGCATACATGGGGAACATTTTTAACTTGAATGAAAGATAGAATAACTTACCTTGTTGTTGATTATGATCCTTGAAACCTTGTGAGCCTAGCACCCCAAGTGTGATGCCTCAAATACTTCACACAACACCAAATGCAAAGGAGTAAACTTTGAGAGAATCTTACACTTGCAAAATCGGCTCTAGCCCTCTTGTTTCTTAGTGTCGCCTATTTTGGTGGAGAATGGGTTTCTTATATAGTGTTGACACATCTAGGGGTACACCATGTAAACCCTAATGTGTCATGACTCTTCATTTCCATGACCCATGGGTTTGTAACTCCCATGGAGCATCCTATGGGTGGAACCCAACTTGATAATCCATGGAGCCTCTTAGCCCACTATATAAGATATGGAAGATTTAAATAATCTACCCATATATTTAATTAGTTATCTTTTGATCACTTAATTAATTCTAAATTAATTCTTGATCAAACTAATTAAATAATATTATTAATATATTAGAACTTATAATATATTAATAAACCATAAGTGTTATTTCTCTCATTTTAGTTTATCCAATTGCATGGTGCCATGCAACCCAAATGGACCATGCCGGGTCGGGTCAACTACATACCAGAAATAGTTATGGACTTAGACACCTTATCCAACAACACGCTCCACTAACGACTAATAAGGTGCAATGTGCAATTTCATGGGTTAGCACCAAATTCACATTTTTCCTAAGTAATTAAGATTGGGAATTTATAAAAGTATTTAGTTACTTGGTATTTCATTATACTTTTAATGAGAATTGATTTTCTATCCTACCCGTTCGGCTAACGACCCTCCACCAGTCAAAGAAACGGTGGGTGAGAGTGGACACTCATTAAACCACCATTTTATAGGTAGTAACCATATACCCCCCTTATAGACCGGCTTCATGAATGACACCTACTAACGGTAAGACTGACCTTTTAATTATACATATAATATGTTAAACTTTTAATTTTATATAGTATAAGGGTGTATTTTAAACATTTAAAATACTAGGTGGTTTAATCTTTTAATAAATTATACTCTTAGTTTAATTAAACTTAAACCATGTTGTTATGGATTTATTAATCTTCACCTTTAATTAAACACTTTAATTAATTTAATAAAGTCCATAAGGTATAATTGAACTATTCAAAGCATCTTGGTTATTAAAAAATTCTAAATTAAAACTATTTAATTGATTTTTAAGTTATGAACCCAAGAGTTGCATCCTTTGAGACCTTCAAATGCCAAAACTTGAGGGCAAGTTTTGTAACTCTTAAAAACCTTTTCATTTCCATAACTTATGAAATCTTATGAGTTTTAATGTTCATGAATGAGACTCTTCATATAACTTGAGGACAAGTTACAAAACTCACTTCAAGAACAACTTAGATCAATTTTAACTAACAACATTATCATATAATTTCACTATTGATCTAATCTAACTCATAGAAAGGCAATCCATATCAAATAATACAAATAATTATCTTATTATATTAAAGTTTGACAATTTTCCTTTAATTGGATGAGGATCATCATCACCAAATCAGAACATACAATTTTTATGATTACAAAACAGTTTGTGGTAATGATCCTAATCTAATTCTGGCCAAAAACTTGAAATTCTGCCCAGAAGCCTCTACTCGACGAGTGGATGATCATGACTCTTCGAGTTGCCCTTTTAGTGCATGAACTCGGCGAGTCGGTTCATGGACTTGGCGAGTTCATCAGTCAGAGGCCAGAAAATCGATTTTTTTTCAACTTTGAAAAATAACCAAGCATCAAATATACCAGAAAACAAACTTGGCTCTAATACCATTGTTGGGTTTTAAGCACTACAACACTCTTATGGTGCACATGCAACCCTAGATGCTTTGGATCTACGTTTTCTCTAATTATACATGCAATTTGAATTTTCCAAAGCATACATCCTAACTAGCATATAATAGAGGATATACCATATAAAATCAAGTTAGATGAATACCTCTTGATGTAGCTTGTAGTTCTTGGCCTTTCAAGATTTTAGCACCTCAAGTGTGATGACTCAAATGGTTCACAAACACCATGAACAAAGTAGGACTTTGAGAGAGAGGTTAAGCACCACCAAAATCGGCTAGGGTTCTCTTAGAACTCTTAGAATGCTTGAGTAACCGATTTTGGCTAAGAGATAACACATATATACTGTAGGATTCCAAGAGTCATGGGTAAACCCTAATCCATACACTTAGGTTATGATCCATATCTCATGTGGGCTAACTCTTCATGGATACTTACATAAAACATAGCCCAAGATGGATCAATAGCCCTAACACTATATATCTCACTTATTTACATAATCAGTCCCCTAATTTAATTAGTCTCTTTTGATCACTAAATTAATTCCAAATTAATTATTGATCAATACTAATTAAATAATATGATTTCATTATTAATATATTATACTTGTAATATATTAATAAATCATAAATAACCACTTTCTCAAATATCCATCCTATCAGATTGTTCTGGTGAAGGCAACCCAAATGTATCATGCTACTCTCGGGTCAAGTACATACCAATTATAGTTATGGGCTTAGACACCTAATCCAACATATGGATCATGTTCTTTTAGTAGTACGGGCCCAATACTACCTTCCACACCTATCCATACTTTCCTCAAGAATTATCTCGGGTCCTCTACGACCCAGTCACAAAATATTCCTGAAACCTGCTCAACATCGAAATAACTGCACTAAAGGACTCCCTAGGCTATCCTAGGGTTCCACACTTCTCTTCCATCAACTGTTGAAGAACTCCTCACAATGTCAATTAGCCATTCCATGAATACAATCACATGCAACAAAGCTCAGATAATCCTTCGAGTAACAGACCCATCCCTACAACGGTTGGACTCAGACAAGAGTTGCGCATCAGGGTCAAATCTTTCACTCTGAGATTATCCAACCTTTTTCACATGTGACTTGACATATTCACTTAATAGCTAACTCACATCACTCATGAGTTCCACAGAGCACAAAGCAAGCAGCATTCGTGCAGAGGAGCCGACTGGCACTAAAATGCATTAAAATCTGACAGACCCCCTATGAAATCCTCGATCCTAGACCCCTAGCATCTTGAGCGCATCCTCGCCCTGCTCCACTCTATCAAGAGTTGCCAATTATTCCTTACGCTGAACTGCTATGAACCACGCCTATTCCATGGAAACCACCGCTACCTCATCTAAAAACGCGTCTGGCCGGCTGACCCCATACGACTCACCATACCGCTAATTGCCACACGACTCTCTATTGGTTCCAGATGACTATCACATGAATATAGTCACATGCCCCATAGTTCAAACATTATGCTAAAAGATTCAATCCCACAACGGTTCGACTCAGACAAGATCTGCGAAGCAGGACCAAACCCCTCATCCTAAGATCCTTTAAACCATGTAGCATGTGACTTAGCATATCCACTCAATAGCTAGTTCACACGCGAAAGAGTCACACAATAGCGAAACAAGGGAACTCTATAGGAACTAAGGCATCACATAATCAAACAATTCTATCATGCAATTCCTGAGGATCCCTAGCCTATTACTAGCATCCTGTTCTAACATATCACAATATCAAATAACAATATGCTATTTTGGAGTCTACTTACTGGCTCCAGCTGATCGTACACATCGCATCCTCCTTAAGTATTTTGAAAACCATTTGAAAATCATTTTGAAAATCTTTTTCCTTAGTTTGAGACTGGATTCACACGGGTGTTCTAAAGAAGTGTTTACAAAAACCATTGTTCCCAAAATATTATTTAAAATTAGAATCGCTCTCGAAATAGTTTTCAAAACATTTACGTTATAAGAGTTTCCCACAAAATATAAGTCCAAAAACACTAGGATGTGTACGGTCACGCCTTCACCTTGACACGATGCACTGAAGTACCTAAAACCATAAACCAAAACTGTAAGCACGAAGCTTAGTGAGTTCCCCCAAAATACCAATCACACAAACGATCACATATATAAAATAACAGCATGCAATGGGTCCACAACTAAAATACCGGATTACCCCTAAGCCCACAGTATGAGTCTGGCTTGCCTATCGAGCCCACAACTCACATCTGGCTTGCTCTTGAGCCCACAGTATAATTCTGGCTTGCCCTCAGGGCCCACAACTTGTTTCTGGCTTCCTCCCTGTACCGATTAGCCATCGAACTGACATGTCAATGTTCAGCCCTCGGTACGATTCTGGCATACCAAACGCCTCCTCAGCTCGTATCTGGAATGCTATTGAGCCCTCAGTATGAGCCTGTCATGCCCTATCCGTCCCTCAGCTCATATCTAGATTGCTCCAATACCCTCAAGCCCTCAGTACGAGTCTGGCATACCAACCAGGTCCTCATCGTATCTGGAATGCTATTGAGCTCTCAATATGAGTCTGACATGCCCTACCCGGCCCTCAGCTCATATCTGGAATTCCCAAGGGTTTGTTGGCTACATCTGAAAGTAGTACAACCTCAACCCAACACAATATGCTGACAAGTAACCACATGTGCAGATAATCATGCAGACAGAATCATAGGTAGTCCTACAGATCTACCAGACTAGCATAACAAGAACAAGCATATTCATGTATATCTATTCCATACTCGGCATATCAGCAACTAGCAGGATATCAAACCAATGGGCCGGCCTTGCTGCCTTCGACCCGAAAGTACTGTGAGGAAAACTCACCTCGCAATGTCAAATTATACTGAAAACCTCCGACTACTGGCTCACAAAAAAATCCTAAACTAACACAACAAAACAAACATCCAATTAACAATTTGATTACCCTCCTTGACCAATGATCCATACATAGGGTAAATGTCCATTTTACCCTTCCCCGATTTGGGCAAAAACCCAAGCCCAATTCTTGATCCAAAAAGGTCCAAACTACTTCAAAGCCCATGATTGGCCCAATTTTCAAAATTGGGCCCAACTCCTTATTGGGCCTTATCCTAAGGTCCAATCCTCCAATTAGTCCAGAACACACTACTCAGATAGCCCATTAGGGCCCAAGAATCAAAGCCCAAAAGGTGGCCCACAACAAAAAGCCCAAAAGTGAAACCCACCAGATGGTGTACGTTGGGTGTACCCTGAACGTACGTGGGGCATACGCGAGCCTCACATTGACCGCATACAGGGATGTTGACCAAGTACGCAGGGCTTACAACAACTTACGCAGGGCGTACTCTCGCATGTCTTAAAATCCTTATAAATGCTTAATGGATTTAGCACCTAAGCTCAAACTTCAGATACATGACTCAAAAGTACTCCCAAATCATAAAGTCTCAAACTTTAATACTTTAGACGTCCATAAAGGGCTTATACATGGTCTTAATCCATTAAGACCTCCAACAAGGAACAAGGGACCACACTAGCTCAAGGGACCTCATTTTTATGCCTTAGGACCCATCCTAGGGTATGAAAGGACAGCCCAACACGTCCAAAACAAATCATGCACAAAATTAGGACTTTTGGGGCAATAAGAACACCATAAAGTTACCAAAACAAGATCTAGCAATCCAAGTATAAAGGTAGAAGCTTTTTACCTTCTGGAGCTTCTTTATGAAGTGATGATCCAAGATCCACTAGCTTGCTTAGCTCTCCCATCACCTAGATGCAACTTCTTCTTCTTCAACCGCACAAGAAGCACACTCTTAGCTCACACGCACACACACACACTATAGAGGTTAGGGTTTTCCAAAAATGATTCTAGAACTTGGAGGCCGAAAAGATGGGGAAAAGGGTCCATAATGATGCTTAAATACTCCACAAACCCTAAAGGTTAGGGTTTTCACCCGGACTCACGTACGCCCAGCGTACTAAGGCGCGCCCTGGTATGCTTAGCGTACTCACATGTACGCCCAACGTACTACTCATGTTCCCATAATCACCATTTTGCCATTAGGGCTCCCCATGGCCACTTCTTTCCAATCCAAGGACCAAAATGACATAATTAAAACCCAATGGACGAATTTGAAATTACTTGAAAACTGGGGTGTTAAAATATCAACTATAGATTTCAAGGGGTGTGGGCAGGTGATGGAAGCTGAGGGTAAGCTAACCCTAGCCCTCAATTCCTTTAAATAGGGAAGAAATCCGTGAAATTAGGGTTTTGCATCATAACCACTGTCACGACGTGACCCTCATGTGGTCACGTTGTGACGTTCAAAGCATACGCACATTTCATGGGGCATGGTTACATTGTGACACACATGTGCTCACATCGTGACCTAGATCAAACTCTACTAAAATTTGTTTAATAATTTAAGAAATTGTTTACGTAAACTGGGTGTTACATCTCATATTTTAGTAGCAAACAAAAAATTTATAAAAAATTCAAAGTGGAATACAATCAATTCAGAGCTTAATACAATCATCACAGTTTATTACATTCAATTCACATATTAATACAATCAATTCATAGTTAAATACAATCATTTCACAACTTAATACAATGAATTTATAGTCTAATACACAAAATTCACAACTTAATACAACAAATTCACATTTTAATACACAAAAAGTTACATTCTCAACCATATTCTCAACTTAAAACTTAAATTTCAAGATTTTAATTCACGGCTTAATAAAGCAGTTTAGGACTCTCATTCACACTATTCATAACATCAAAAACATATTTGATTTTGTTAAAGCATTTCATCAAACACCTTGTATGCAACACATAAATTCATAGTTTAATAGAGCATTTCAAGACACTTATTCATAGTTTAATAAAACAGTCCACAACTCTCATTCATATTATTCACATCTGAAAAACATACTTGATTTTGTTGAAAGGTTTCGTTAAACACCTTGTGTTCAACATACATATTCTCAGTTTAATAGAGCATTTCAGGACTCTCATTCATAATTTAATAAAATAATTCAAGACTCTAATTCATAACGGCTTAAAAACATACTTAATTTTCGACGGTGGTCGACTTCAAATCCAGATTTGGCGACATTAGAGCAACGGTCGACAGCGGTAGTCGATTTAAGTTCCCAGTGACATGAGCAGCTATTTTTACTGGTGATTTGTTGTAGTGATTTTTTGATTGATATATGATTTGTGGGGATGGCTTTAACATCTAGATCCGATGTAGATCTGGTGAGATCTTGTTAGATTTGATGCAGGTCTGGTGATTCACCGGACATTAGAGAAAGTGGTAGTAGAAGTCGTCGGAGAAGTTAGTAGTGGTGATGTTGTCGACAGAGGAAACGGATGTGTAACCACCACCAGCCACCGAGAGAATGAGAGTTTTCATCTTTTCTCTTCAGATTTGACCAAAAAAAACTTCTTTGGCTTCAGATCTTAGAGTTGCTCTGGTGAACTCAGCTACTAGAAAAATTCGTCAAATCATAAACCAAATATTTGAAAGAAGGTGGAGACGAAGAAGATCTGGAAGGAGACGGTTGTGGTGGATCCTCACCAGAACATCATATATATATATATATATATATATATATATATATATATATATATATATATATATATATATATATATATAGTAGAAAATCATAGATCTAGAGGCAAATATTGTAGATCGGAGGTGGAAATCACGTAACTGGAATCGGATAGAGCGTGTACATCTGATGTCATTAGTTTAACGGTGGTAGGAGATAACGATGATACATCGAAGATGCAACAGACAAGAGGTAATGGTGGTTCTAGATCTGAAATTCATGTCGACAGTGATGGCGGTGGTGAGGTTGTCGTCGGCGGTGGTGGTTGTGTTGGTGTTCATCAAAAGAGGTTGAAGGAGAAGAGAGTTTTTTTATGTTCTAGGCTAATTATGAAAGAATGTTATGTGATCAAAAATAATAAAATGAGTTTTGCACAAAGACCATTGTGCCCTTCTTGTCTTTTTATATTTATAAAAACCTTAAGAAAAATCAAAATATTAAAAATATAAAAATAACCTTAATTATAAATTAAAAATAAATGATTCCTAACATTTTGTGTTTTCATATATATATATATATATATATATATATATATATATATATATATATATATATATATATATATATATATATATATATATATATATATATATATATATATATATATATATATATGGTTTCAGTATTTCTAAGGTGGTTCGAATTTTGCTTTTTGGTATCACAGGTTCGACTTTATGTTTTTATTTTCTGTCTATTTTCGATTTTTATGGAAGAAAAGTTTGGTTGTTTATGTAATAAAGTTACAAGAACAAGGCTTTCTCATTTGATCAATCATTGTTTTTAGAAACAAGATGGAGTTGGTTTTTCACTTTCATAGCTTAAATCTCAATCTGAATTGGTTAGATCTTGATTCCTCATCCAATACACGTAAAACCGAACTATTTTGTTTTTATTATTTGAATTATAACATAATTATTGCTTGAAAATTGAAAAACATGGAATGCTTTCTAGAGTCGTTTTGTTTGTATAAGAATAGCACTTTTTCGCTTTGTTTATAACCATAACAACTTTAAATATTATCAGGTGTTTTATAAAACCATATTCAGGGAATCTCACCTCTTACTGTTATAAAAAAGTGACCAAATTATCTTTATTTCAAAGGGATTAAAGTTGTATATTGTTTTTATAAATAAAGAACGTAAATTTGATTACTAAACTTCAAAGAGAAGACATTTCTTTTGTTTTTAGTAGTTATTCACTTATTTGTTTTGTAGAAAGCATAATTATGCTTTTACATTTTTTTTATTAAAATGGCAGGTCCTCTACCCAAGGAGGAACTATATTACAAGATGCTTGTGACAGAGGGAATATAAAGTTCATTGCCCATTCAAATTTACATCATTTAACCAGCGGTTTATGAGTTAAAAGTTTATTGAACATTTTGTAACAATTTGACAAGTTCCAACAATATCCCTAGTGTTCGTATCGATACTTGGTGCTGTTATTGTGCTGTAACAACCCAATTCTTGAGAACTTCTGCTGCTATGTTGCCCACATCGAATCTAGCAATGGAATGCCCTTTTGGCCCATGTGATTTTGGTAATTTTGGTATATCCAATATGATAGTTATGTTTAGCTTTTTTGTAGCTGTTTTTTTCTATTTTCTTTTGTTGTAAATGGATATCTCAAGCTCCTTGCTGGTATATTTTAATTTTATTAATTTATTGCTTTCAAAATTTCTTTGATGTTATTTTGTAAGTTATAATTTTAAATAATACGAAAATTGTGAAAAAAGTCTTAATATTTTCGAAAAAGTTTAACTTTTAGTCCCATTTTTTTAACATAAAAGTTTCAATTATTCCATTTTGGCTCAAATTAACAATTTTTTTTTTCTTTTAACAGAAAATACATATTATCATGTAAAATCAAATAATCATAACTTTTCTATTAAAAAAAGAAAAAAATGATACTAAAATGAAACTTTTTTGAAAATATTAAAATTTTTCTGACAATTTCATTAAATAATATATTTAAAATAACATGAATAATGATGTATGATTTAGTAAATGAAAAGAACTACAAAAAAGGAATAAATTTATACATGGTGTGGTTTTAGTCTTTACATGGTCAATTGGATTATAGGATGCTTCGGTGGAGACAATTGAGTGAGATTAACGAGAAATCATGGATTAAAATTTGGATAAAAATTGTGGTGCCAATATATTTAGGATTTTGTTAAAGCAAAGTGATTACTCTTTCCAATATTGACAATCGATTTTTGTAAAAGCAAAGTGATTACTCTTTTCAATATTGATGAAGTTCTATTTTGGTTTGTTGCAAACAATCCAAAAAATTAATAATAATAAAAAATACAATTATAAAAAAATTAAGGGTAATTTACTTCAATCGTCCACTTCTATATGTACTAAAACATATGATTAGCCTCTCTTTTCAAAAATCAATCCGGATCGTCATTTATTTGTTTAAAACATTACACAAATGATATTTGTGGTTTCGGATAATCTGCACATTTCATCTCTGAATTTTTTTTTTAATACATAAAATCTCTATAATGTATTTTTCTTAAGCGTTAGGTCTCTAAAAAAACAAAAAATAGAAAGACTAAATTATCCTTGCTTATTTCTTTTTTAATTTCTCTATTCTTTCTTTGTTATTTACCTATTACTTTCTCCGTCTCAAAATTATTGTCCATAGACAAAAAACATACAGATTAAAGAAACATTAATTACCATTAACTTTATACAACAAAATGTTTTGTCTTTACTTTCAATTTAATGTTCCATTCAATACTTAGTTGGTTAAGTAATAATGAGGGAATATTTTGATAAAAATGTTATTTAATTTTAAAAATAGACTAGTATTTTAAGATAAACCAAAAAGAAAAAATTGATTATAATTTTGAGACCGAGAAAATAAAAAAAATGTTTATTAAACAAGATGGGTATCACTCAAACCTTCCACCTTCACCTTGAGTATCATCTTCTTCGACCTCCAAAACTATAACGACTTAACTAGACACCACCTGCACACACTCCTTCTTCCCCCTCTCTTCCCTCCCATCCCCTCCCTTACATACAAACCTACATAAACTTTCCTCATTCTTGCCCTAAAACCCACATATCATCGGAAACTCTACTCCCTTCACCGATCAATATAAAAACCTTATGAAATCTAAAAGACAGCCGTGTTTTCTCAAATCCATTTCAGAAACCTCTGAAGCATTCAAATCAGTTGCAAAATAATCTGTGAAGAAAATTATCTACTTCAAAGAAAATCCTCAGATGTAAAAAAAATAAAAAAAAAAATAAAAAAAAAATTAAATAACTATGATACAATACGTCAGAACCCAAAAACAAAATCTAAACCGGTTGAAAAAAAAAAAAAAAAACCTTATGAAGCAAAAAATCTAGCGTAAATTAGTTGTAAAAAAAGCTCTATGATGCAATGCACCATATGCAAGATCGAATGCAAATGTAAATTAGTTGTAAAAAAAGTTCTATGATGCAATGCACCATATGCAAGATCGAATGCAAAAACTGATGCAAATCGATTCAAGATGTATAATCTGATACACCAGATGCAAGATGAAAACAAACCTAAATACACCTGATGCAAGATCGATTCAACAATCCCCAAGCCTTTTTCGATTTATGAAGTGTAAGACCAAAATGGAGTCGATGAAGATGGAGAAGAAAAAAATGAGAGATGTGTTGTCGGTTTAGGAGGGTGAGGGTGACGACGGAATCAATTTTAGTCGTCATCTTTTTGATTTATCAAGAAAGAGATAAGGGGATGTTGGATAGGGTCGGATTGGTCGGACCTAAATAGACGGGGATGAAGAAAATTGTTGTGCGAAACATGAGTAAAATTTCTTGATCTCACATATTGTTGGTTTTAAATTTTATTAATATTCTTACTCCTTTAATTTAATTAAGAATTTAAAAAAAAAAGTAATAATAATAATAATAATAATAATACCAACTTAGAAAATTTATAATTTATATTTTAAACTACTATATTTTTATTGATCTTTTTAAAAAAGATTGACAAATAAAAAAATAAGAGTAAATTACACGAATGGTCATTATGATTTGGGGTAATTTGCACGTTTGGTCTCTAACTTATTTGTTTAACTCGGAAGGTCTCTACTGTTTGTTTTTGTTGCGCGTTTGGTCATTGTCTTACCTAAAAACACTATTTTGCCTTTGATTTTTTAATTTATTTAAATAAACACGTCTGCAATCCCACTTCCACCTCACCTTACCTTACCTTACCCACCCCACCTTATTTAAATAAATTAAAAAATCAAGGGCAAAATAATATTTTTAGGTAAAATAGGGACCAAGCGCGCAACAAAAACAATCAGTAGAGACCTTCTAAGTTAAAAAAAATAAGCTAGAGACCCAGCATGCAAATTACCTCAAACCATAGAGACTATTCGTATAATTTACTCAAAAAATAAATATTTGACCTTATCAACTACAAAAAATAGTAATTGCATAAAATAGATACCAAAATTGGATATGGATGACGGTGAGTCTAAAACTATCAAATTCATCTCAGCCATTTAAACTCCCCCTTCAGTCAATCTTAGCCGTAATAACTCAATATTTACAGTTAATCGGAGGTTCAGGCTCCTCCGCACGCTTCCTTCTTCTTCTCCCCACGTTCACAGTCCGTTCAATCGGTTTAAAATTTTCTTCGATTTCCTCCCAAAAACATATGAGATCATCTACAACCTCTTCCCTAACTTATTCGTTTGCTTTGATCGCTCCTCATTTATCTCCTATAATCGCTAACCTCTTCCGATCACGTCTCCTTCTTCAACTTCTCCATTCGCTATATATTGAAATCGGTTCTTTCCATTGAAATTCATTTTTTCTCCTAATTATCTCCTCCATCAGCACCTTACTTAGTTATTTGATACAAGTATACAATGACTATGATGTACGCCCCTATGACTTATGAATATTATGTAATTTGTTGCAGGATCCTGACACTCATTGAATTCACATGGATTGAGCTTCTTGAAACAAACTAGTCAGTAACAGTTGAAGAATTGGCTGAGGTATGTGTGCTTGGATGTGATGATTGACTTTCAAAGTCTCTCCGTGATGGGTTATGAGCATAACTACAACCTATGTGATCATGCAACCCTAATTGCTTTGGATCTAAGTTTTTCACTAGTTGAACATGCAATTGAATACCAAAGCAATAAACTCTATATCTAGCATACAATTTTGAAAATCATATAACAAAAGGGTTTTGATGATTACCTTACTTGTTATATAGTAATAACAAGAACTCCCTGTAGATCCTTGACTCTTGAATGCTTAGTGCCTCAAATGTTGCACCTTTAATGGCTCACAAACACTACTAGCAAAAGGATGAGAGGAGAGAGGAAGGAAAGCCCTAAGAACTTCGGCTAGGGTTTCTATCAAGAATCATTGGCCGAATGTCATAGGTAGAGGGGTCCTTATATAGTTGTGGGCTGCTAGGGTTTCTGGAGGAAACCCTAATTTCCTGCTTAAGGCTTAAGCAACCCAAGGACTCTCCAACAATAGGGATTGGACGAAACCTATAGGGCCTCCCTATAGTTTTTGTCCACCCCATTCTAAGGAGTCCAATAGCCCAGTCTTACAACTGTCAATGATTTGCAAAACAGTCCATGTTCCTTTAATCAGTTCCTTTAATCCCAAAATTATTTCCAAATTAATTTATGATTAAATAATAATTAAGTAACATGATTTCTAATTAACATATTATTTTCATAATACATTAATAAATCAATTTATTATTCCAAATAATAAATTCAATCTCTCTCTCCAAAAGTCATCCTGTCAAGTTGCTAGAGTGAAGGCAACCCAAAAGGACCATGCTACTATTAAATCAAGTACATAACGATTATAATTATGGTCTTAGACACATAATCCAACAGTCTCCCACTTGGATAAGTCTAATAACTATGATTGCAAGTATGACCTCAAAATTTGACTAGCAATCGTAGCTTTCAAAAGCCAATATTCCTCCATTCTACAAGATATCGTATGGACATGAGACATGGATTATAATCAATCTCTATATCCAAGATTTGTTTCCGGATTTCTGTTTTATGACGACTGATTCAGACTACAAATTGAACACATCAATTCAGTCCAGGCTTGGCCAAGCGCTTTAGATGTCATCATCAAATCATCGAGGGGACCACATATATCGCTTTTCCCATTAAGGCAAAAGGAACGAATAAACTTCGACTCATATGCTTGTACTGCTTACGCATCAAATCATGCACAACAA
Organism: Lactuca virosa; assembly: GCF_052849685.1. Classification (NCBI taxonomy): domain Eukaryota; kingdom Viridiplantae; phylum Streptophyta; class Magnoliopsida; order Asterales; family Asteraceae; genus Lactuca; species Lactuca virosa. The sequence goes on from NC_136433.1 coordinate 241,998,076, forward strand.
TATGTTTTATAACATCAAGTTACTGACGCGTTTACGTATTATTAGTGCACAACTGACTTGCAAACAACAACTCATATGTCTCCGTTTCAAGAATATAAGATATTATCGTCTCAAAATTACTCGTGATAAAATCCATGAAGTAATTCTCTGAGCGTGGGTTAATCCAATACTTAAAATCACCATTTCAAAAGTACTCACGAACACTGCAACAAACATTTGCTATGTCTAAGCTCTTAGACAATCTACAGTCAAATTCATGACGGTCTTAATTCACTACTTACTTCCAAAGTATGATCGACTGTAGATGTTTTAAATAATCCAATTATTCGGGAAGTAAAACATCTGAAGTGAAACACAATAACAACCTAATTAAATATGGTCTCAAAACTATTGAATATAAATAAAACTCATTTGATTTAATCACCATATTAATTAGGCTTTATTAATTGTATAATGTTACGAGTAATCAACTAATCACTTGAATTAAACATTAGACATGCCATGCAATAAACATGCATACTATGTCTCTTTATGGTCCTTCCTTTGTGAATAGATCAATTTGACATTATTCCAATGATGCTCATTTCACATTTTCAGTTTCTTATTAGAACTAGTAAGAATTCCAAATTCTTTTCATTACTAAATGTGTTAGAGTCTACCCTTCCATGCAATCATCTTTTGTAATTTCGAGGCTTCAAAGTCACAGAGACTTTGCCAACGACATTACAAAATGATCCAATGGAACTTTGTTACTTAAAACAATTTCATGGTAATGAAGTATCAAATTCAAGGTAATTCCTTGAACACCTTCTTTGCATTAAGGTTTCTAACTCACATTCAAATTCTAATCACCGACTCCCATTATGGAAACATTTCCATAATCCCATATGACTATCAATTCTGATCAAGAATTATCCCAATCTGAAACATGTCAGTATCGTCCGTCCAAATGCTATTATACTTCCAACTGTCCACATTCAGATTGTAATCCGAAACATGTCCACATTCAGATTCTTTGCATTAAGGTTTCTAACTCGCATTCAGATTCTAATCACCAACTCTCATTATGGAAACATTTCCATAATCCCATATGACTATCAATTCTGATCAAGAATTATCCCAATCCGAAATATGTCAGTATGGTCCGTCCAAATGCTATTATACTTCCAACTGTCCACAAGCAACCAATCTTCAGCGAACCTCGGATTGTTCTTGGTAATTGTTTAACAAATTTAGTCATATCTTGTTCTAGTCCTTTTTCCCTCTTAATGCCCTAGGCATTTGGAAAAATCTGAACAAGCGAATACTATAGCATTTGTGATCAATCCTATATCTGAAGCATATGGGATTCGATACATAATGTCTTACATAAAGACTTGATACTTGATCAATCTTCTGCTATAATATTTCCACATATAGAATTTCTAATGTTAAATCACTTCAACATGATATTCATATATGTCTATGACTAAGTTCCATTAAATCAACTGGACTTCCAGAAAATCAATTATGCTCCCACTAGCATAATAATTATATTATTGCTAGCATAACAATTATGCTCCCATTAGCATAACACTTATGCTCCCACTAGCTTTGACATGTATTCAGAAATCGACATGTATTCAGAAAATCAATGCTCTTGATTTTCTTACTAAAGTTCAGATTTCTGAAACGTGATGCTTTGATAAGTCTCTATCTAGACTTCTCAAGCCCATACACCTTTCATAGTTATCATGCGTGTGTGTTTAAACCCTTTCAGAACTTATAGTAATAATTCATGAAGGTTCAAACTATTTCTTGCCATTTCTCACAATTCAAACTATGAAAAGGGATGTCGTAATCATATACGAATTTGAGAAAACAATTATCACAACTGCTAACCAATTCAGATTTAAAATCTACTAGAGAAAGTGTTTCCTCATAATCATTTTCATGAATTAGAGTGAAACCTTTTGCCACCTAGATTTTATGGTGTATGTGTTCCTATCCATGCGAATTTTTCATTTCCAACCTACAATCATAAGATAAGGTTGAGGACAAAACCAAAATCAAATTTAGTTTCCCTTCCATGGACTGAACTTTGTTTACTCTTAATTTCTTGCCTTCTAGTCGCACAACGCCTACCAATCCTTCCATGTTGTCAAGCAGCTCACTTCCATTGACCAATGTACTATCACTGACCAATGTGTTATGCCTACTGCATTCAAATGAGGACTCATAGAACTCACATGCATAGTTAACTTTACTGGACGGTGCATGGAAACAAAAATTTGTCAACTTAACACGATAGGTTATAAACCTCAAGTCGTGTGCAAGTAAAACTAAACGGTTTATTCTTGACTGAATCTTGAAACTCTTCAAGACCAATAAGACTCCCAGTGACTTCTTGACATATAAGTTTCTGTCTCAAGGAACAATCCTTGACAAGCAAAAACAAATTTTCAAAAGTTACTGTGGGTTCTTATGAAGAATACACTTCATTAAATTGGTCTTAGTTTATCTTTGTTTTAACCAAAACATCACAACTACCAATTTCAAATGTGCTAGAGTAAGAAAAATTTTCTACTCCACATTTCATGAGGTGTTATAAGCTTCAAGATTCGATTCGAAATTACTAGAGTGTGACTCTAAAACTTGATTGGAAAAACGAAGTATGACTCATCTCATGATCAAACCATTTCAACAATACTAGATTCCTCTTCTTAGTAAAAAAAATTCACTAAGATGTCCTTAGAGGATCAATTTTAACATGGTTCCATAATCATGAAAATGATCATAAAACATGATACTAAAGTACTCTTTTTTCCTTTTCGATCGGAGAAACTTTTATCTTTCTGCCTAATCGATTCTTCTTATTCGTTCTGCCACAATTTGAAACTTTTCCAAAGTATCAAAATTACACTTAATCTTATAAGCATAACCATTAGTTAATTATGACGAATAGACTTATCTTCCTTTGTGGTGGATCTGAACAGTCCACATCAATGTGTACTAGATAATTTAGTCCTTCACTTGTCTCACACAAACATGTGAACAAGGAATTAATCATAGTCTCCCAACGATCCAGATTCTCATACATCACACAATTCGAATTATATGAATCCAAGTTTCTATCCAATTGAACCTTGGGTGATGAGAATTTCTTTTCATTTGGTTGATTATGACATTACCATAAATGATATATAATCAAGAATCAATCCACACTTAATATTGCTAAGAATAGAAATATTACCACCAATTTTCAAAAATACCATTGCATGGAAGAAAAAAGTAAATAAGATAAAAACACAAAATTTACTTTATTGATAATGTGCAGAAAAATTATCCTTACAATGCAAATATATATGAAAACTATGTTTCTAGATATTTCCTAAGCAATCTATTAATCTATCATAACTCCTAATCAGCAGCTCCAAAATCTGATCATCGAACTATGCGAGCAAAATCCATCTTTCACGATCAGATTCAACTTGATCTTCTTAAACTTCCTTCTTTCTCTTAGATCCTGCAAATCTTCAAAATGTGACTATCACATCATCTAATAAGAATCTATGAATAAGAACTTAATAGAGTTAGATAGTGGATGTACCTGAAGTAGAGTCATACATCTTGACTTTACTATTTTTGCGATCCTTCAGGTAGTCAGGGCAGCTTCGCTTCCAATGTCCCTTGAATTGGCAATAGAAACATATGGACTTGTAACGACGTAATTTTTCAAACAAAAATTTTCATTTAAAAACCCAAATATCTCATTTCAAAATCACAAATTTCCACAAACATCAAGTTATCAAAACACATGTCTCAAAAACTATTTATAACACAAATCCAGCATCCTAAAAAAACATATTTCCGACGCAGGTGTGTGCACAATCAAGCCGGCACCTTCTCGTGATCCTAAAAAGTACCTGAAACACATAACACATAACACGGTAAGCACGAAGCTTAGTGAGTTCACCAAAATACCACACATAGCTCATTAGCCAGTCTAGGCTATAACTCAATAAGACCCTCCAGTCAATGTGTCTCAGTGGGACCCTCTGGTCCCAACTCAATAAATTCATAGTAACAATATTCAGCATAAATCACAAGACATGATGCAAAATATTAAGATACACAGATAAGCACAATAAACATCTCAATCACACGAAAGTACCACTCATGGTAAGTATAGTGAGAAGACTCACGTCGTAAGCTAGCAAGTAAAAGTCTCGTAGTCGGCAATCTCGAACTAGCCCCCGCCTAACATATTAGATACGTATTTCCAATCAATACTCCACTCATACTCAATTACACCAAAGGTTGCTTTCTCATTCTCTCTAACTTTTGGAATGGGTAAAAGACCATTTTACCCATCCATGGTCTCCATTACTAATGTTGGCCAAACCTAAAAGTCAACAGAAGTAAATCACGAGTCAATAGACCCAGTTTGACCTGACTCGCCCAGTGCACTCTTGTGACTCGTCGAGTCAAGTCGTTCCTCAGAAGTTTTTGTGAGGATCCAGCTCGTCGAGTTAACCCCTAACTCGCTGAATAACCGCATAGCCAGCTCATCGGGACAAACCCTAACCGACTCGTCGAGTCGGCTCCTTGACTCGGCGAGTCCATTCAGACGATTTCAAGGCAGAAAACCTTCCCAAAATCTAGATCTACACTCTCAAGGCTTATTTATCACGTAAACTCACAGACTTTACGTCCATGCATGGCACTTAGGGCTTGAAATGCCAAAACACACCTTAAAAAGGGTTTTTCACTCAATAGCATTATTATGGTTGAATAAAGTAGGGACTTTTGGACTGTAGGGACCTCACATGGTTCAGATCTGAAGTTCAAACCTCAACATGAACTCAAAACACTCTAAGTCCTCTTATTAGCTAGAAAAAGACCTAAACTCCCAAATCATGAGATCTACTCAACAAAATGAGAAAGGTGCAAGCTTTATACCTTTCCCAGAAGCTCTGAGGTGAAATAGCCACTGATCTAGCAACTCATTCTCGTCCTTGCCTTGGAATCCTTCTCTTCTCTTCAAAAGATGCACCAAACAGTCAAGGTTAGCTCAAAACTCTCTCTCTCTAAGCTCACGGGCCAAATAGGGTTTACTCTTAGAGAGGTATAGCCGCAAATGAGGCTATAAGTGCCCTTAAATAGGCCCCAAACCCGAGGATTTAGGGTTTCTCATCACAACGTCTACTCGGCGAGTCGGCTCATGGACTCGTCAAGTAGGTCATTAATCCTACGTGGCACATCGCAACTCTAATCGACGAGTTGCAACACCATCTCGTCAAATAGCTCATTGGTCCTTAAAATAATTAAATAGATAAACAATATACCTGGAAATCCGAATGTTACAGGACTCTTCAGGAATGGCACATGGAACTATCTCAGAATTAGTTTTTTCTCTTTACCATATGGTCAAATAGTTTGACCTTGGCCAATCCCTTTCCATTAGGAAGAGGAACCTATACTGGACTACCAATGTTGCCATTGTTAAGGTCCATGGAAATTTGGGAGATTGATCCTTCAAACACATTTGCTTGACCATTGCACTTTAGCACTTTTGCTTCAGCAACAATTAGCAAATATGTCAGATCAATAAGGGTCACGTCGTTGTCAGTCAAATAGTAGTCCTTAACAAATTGACTATATGACTCAGGAAGCGAGTAAAGAACCAAGTCAACAGCTAGCTCCTTTGGGAAAATGACACCCAACATTCCCAATCTGTCAAGGTGTGAATTCATTTTAAGAACATGTGCACACATAGAATTTCCATCTAAGCGAGTGAAGAACGTGGGTCGGGGAGAATCACTGGAGATGGTGGAGGAAGAGTTGGAGAAGTATGATTTCTAGTTCCACCATTTGATGAAGGGAATATTCTTTCACCTTGATCAACTTGTGGAAGATCATCTTCTGAACTTGACATCTATAAAAGGGAGAAAAGAATTCAAAGTTAGTTGATATATATAATCCTTAATTATTAACCCAAATTTTAAATTAAGGCTAAGATTCATATGTTCGATTCGAATTCTGAAGAGGGATGCCGTAATCAAAATTTGAATCTATTTTAGGTAGGTAAACATTTACTAGTTTCAATCTAATGAAACTCCTAGATCTTTTGAGATTCATTGAATTATTCAATGGCATGTTTAATCTCGATTATGCTCTCACTTTGTGACTGGGATGCTGAGGATCACAAACGAGATGTGAATAACCATGTAAATTAGCTTGGTACTCTTGATGTCATTTATCACCCAATCAATGTGCCGGTTAACCACACATGCTCCATCGATCAATGATAATTTACGAGACACCCATTGCCAACAATATTGGATCCATATTAGTGTGTCGATTAACCACACACGCTCCACTAACGACCAATAAGGTGCAATGTGCAATTTCATGGGTTAGCATCAAATTCATATTTTTCCTAAAGTAACTAAGAATGGGATTTTAGAAAAGGTTTATTTACTTTATGTCATTATACTTTTAATGAGAGTTTAGTGCCCTATCCTACCCGTTCGGCTTATCCACTAGTCAAGAGTGCGGTGGGTAAGAATGGATATCCAATGGCGGTCATTTTACAGGCCGCTTCCTTAAACACCCCTTATAAACCAACTTCGTGAATGATGTCTACTAACAGTAAGACTGACTTTTCATATACATATATACATAGATTAAACTTTTAATTCTATAATAGTATAAGGGTGTATTTTAAACTTTTAAAATACTAGGGGTTTAGTCTTTTAATAAATTAAACTTTTAATTTTATTAAATCTAAACCTTTTATGGATTTATTAATTATCTTTTAATTAAACACTTAATTAAATTATTAATAACATCCATAAGGATGTATTTTAAAACCTGTTACAATACTAGGGTTCTTAAATTTAAGATTTCAAAATCAAACTATTTATTTAAATTTTAAATTATAAAACCATAGGGTGTATTTTTAAAACTATTCAAAAATACTAGATCAAATTTTAAATAATTAAATTAATCAATTAATTTCGTCTTTATTTTAAAATTTGACCAAATCATATCTATTGATAAGGATATAGCATTACCCTTATTGATAAGGATATATCATTACCTTTTCAGAAAATTCAATTTTAAGAAATAAAAACGCATTATGGTAATAATTCTAATCAAATCAAGATATGAAAATTGAAAAATTAGGCATCTGACGAGTCAACTCGTCGAGTTCTGGGCTATGAACTCATCGAGTCCCATAAGGAACTCGTCGAGTTCAATGAACAGATTGACGAATATGTTCCCTCCTCCTTTGGACAATTCACATATGCATCAAATTCAACCCAAAAACATCATTGGCTTTGATACCACTGATGGGTTATAAGCATACTTACAACCTATGTGATCATACAACCGTAATTCTTTGGATCTAAGTTTTTCACTAGTTGAACATGTAATTGAATACCAAAGCAATAAACCCTAGATCTAGCATACAATTTCGAAAATCATATAACAAAAGGGTTTTGATGATTACCTTACTTGTTATGTAGTAATAACAAGAACTCCTTGTAGATCCTTGACTCTTGAAAGCTTAGTGCCTCAAATGTTGCACCTCTAATGGCTCGCAAACACTACTAGCAAAAGGATGAGAGGAGAGAGGATGGAATGCCCTAATGTCAGACCCCAAAACCAGAACGGCGGAAACGTTTGGGGGCGGATGGAGTGACTTTATGTATAGTATCATAACAATTGAATAGTAATGAAACATAGCAACATAAACATTCATACATTAAGATTTCATGTATTACATTGTTTACAAAATTCTGTTGTTCAAAAATTGAATACAAATAACTGAAAAGTAGGAAAACATGAGACGATGACGCCGACCCTCAAGAAGGGTTGAGTACCTATCTACTGGTTTCCTGAGAATTCAAGTGATTTTTAAAAGTGTCAATAATTAATTTGGTGAGTTCATAAGCATTTTTGCATGAAAAGGATTTGTAAATGTTTCATGAAATATCGTTTCGTATTTTTCTAGAAAATGCGATATTTTTTGTAATATGAACTGAAATTTTAAGTAATTCATTTGTATCTTATCCTTGTAAAGCAATAATGTATAGTTCTAGAAAATCCAGTATTTTCTTAAAGGTGAACCGTAGTCTTAAACCCTAAGACCAAGATGGAAGTGAATATTCTACAGAAAATAGTATATAGTTTCATTTCTTTTTATAAAACTAATGAAGTGTAAGCTTCCCGTAAACCAAATAGTTTTGCTAATCCCTATGTGAGTTATTATAATCACGCTAATATGACTGATATGCATGAAACGACGTTCTTCAGGCGTCGGAACCGAGAATACATTTGTCATCCCAGACTTGCCCGTCTAACTGTAGCGAACAACTGAGGTGTGGGGTTGTCAATCCCGTATAGATCTATACACAATGGTCTCGCTCTCCCTCAATGAGACTCTGGTTATAATATAGGACTTAAGGTGTACACTAGGTAGGTACGGTGAAGGAAAGTCTCACAATAGCATTAACAGATTTACGTGAACTATGACTCCTTTTTACTTGCAAAATAAGATAATTATACCTTTAAATAATTATATGTATCTTCGAAAGGTGTGGTTTGTGGCTTCCAAACTATACCAATTATAGTTTATCTTGTTGGTTTGAAACTATTTATATAATCTTTTATATAAATATAAAGGTGTATTCTAGCATGAAAATATGAAATCAAAACATAATATATTTTGGTGTTAAAACCAGCTAGATTAGTAAATGACTATAAGGTACCATTTTTTCTTGTAAATCTATCTTTTAGTATAAGTTCCCAAAAGCCATGTAGTTTTACAAATCATAAGTTTTCTTATGACTTTATAACATAGATTATGTTTGTTTTATCAATATGTAAATCATAAATATTTATACCAAAAACCAGTATATACAGAACTTGTGTAAATAATATTCTATCTGTCACACCCCAAAACCAAGAACGGCGGAAACGTTCAGGGGTGGAGGACGTCATGTAAAGTATCATAACAGTGCAAAGTAGTAAACAAGCAACAACATCATCCATTGCATTAAAAGTAAAGTTTTAATACATGAGTGTTCTTTCATAGTAATAAGACACCAAAATATGTAATCAAAATAAAAGACGAGTCTTGTCTGTGCTCCGTCTTCTCAAAACCTGGTCATCGTACCTGTCTATTAGTGACCTGAGAATACAAGTTATTTTGAAAGTGTAGATCAGCATAAAGCTGGTGAATTCATAAGTATTATGGTGTCATTGATTTGAAACGCTGTTATGAAAGACTTGTAAATATTTGATGAAACATTTAGTATAAGTGTGAAAACCCTAGAAAATCCCATATTTCCTACTAGTATAAAAAGTAGTCTTCTACCAAGACCCAAATGCTTTGAAGGTTTGCATTTCTGTATCAATGAAGATTTTTCCCTGTACAACTATTATTATAAAAATATAGTCTACCTCATCGTTTATGTGAATGTGTCACAAAATAAAAGTAATAGGTAAAATTATATAATCATTGAAATCGTATCCTTTTGCCTTAGGATAAACACGACGTGGAAACTCGCCGAACAGTACAACCGAGATCATTCGTCGATGAACAGGTCCCGCTGTAGCTAGCAGCCAGGTGTAGGATGGTCAGTCCCGTATAGTATATATATAGTATTTCTCTCTGTATAGATATAGTATTTCTCTCTGGATAACATGTAATAGTATCTCTTCATATAGTTGTATAGACTCATGAATGAACTGACTCTTGTGTAATTCCTTGTAATAGGAATAGTACTTTGTATCCCCTAAACTATACCTATAATAGTTTACTGGAATGTAAATTGAATGTCCAAGTAGGTTTATACACCCTTGCTACTCAAGAGTGTTGGAACTGAAGAAAGAATGAAAGCTCTCATATCAATACATATATACATGAAACATAAGTGTATAGATATGGTTTTTAACAGTAAATTGAAAGAGGTTTTGTAAAACATTTAAGAGTTTTGAACAATAAATAATAATGACTTGATGTCAGTTTATAAAATAATTCAAAAGTAATTTGTTGATAACAAAGTAAAAATAACTTAAAAGCATTGTATTTATCACATTTTAAAGTATGTGAAATCAGTTGTTTGAAAACACAGTTATAAATCACATGTGATTGATTCTATAACTTTCTGTTTTCTACTTGTATTCCCCCCCCCCCCCATGAAAGCATTTAAAATCATTTAAAAGATTGATTAAGGGGGTATGAACTCACCTGTAGTGAGTGGTTTGGATGAACGGATGATGTAGGATGCTAAGTGTCAAGTGAAGACTTGAACACACACAAGGATCCTAGTTAACATATAATCACACATATATGTATCCAATTAGTCATTAAACAACTAATTAACCAAGTTAAGACATCCTAAGACATGTAAAACACTTGATTTAAGTGCTTATAAGTGCTAAGGATTGCATCTAAGGGTTGTAGGACATTGCAATTGAGTTTAGGGTTTAAGGGTAAACTCCTTTGGAGTTTACAGTTTTGTGACAATAACTCATTGACTTTACGGTCGTAAACCCATGAGTTTACTGCCGTAAACTCATGGTACTTTGACGATTTTGTGTTTTGAAGCCATAAACATCATAAGAAGCATTCCTACTTCATGTTTAAGCCTTAGGAAGAGATTAGGGCACCATTTCACTCCTTTAGGGAGTTTACGGTCCTTGGACCACTTCTCCTTGGGTTTACGGCCGTAAACCCAAATGGTTTATGGTCTTTTGATGTTTTCAAGTACTAAGCACATCAATGAAGGGGTCTAGGCTAGTTTCCAAGGCTTGGTAAGGGACTAGGGCCACTTTGGCCCCTTTGTTAGGGTTTACGGTCCAAGGTGTTCTTGGACCGTAAACACCTTTGATCTTGTGTTTCTTGGGTGTTTTCTTGATGATTAGAAGTGTAACAAGTCTTATAATACACTAGGGTAAGAGTACTTACTAGGTAGAAGCTTGAAAAGGTGCTAAAAGTCCAAGAACATTGTGTGTGTTCTTGGTGAAACTTGAAGATCTACACTTTTGGAATGATTTTACGGATGGAATCATGTAAGATCACTAGATTAAGTAAGATATCAACTTTTTAGGGCTAGAAACACTTACAAAGTTGAAGATCTTGAAGAAAATTCGGATGATACTTGAGAGAGAAATGGGTTTTGGATCTTGAAAATGTGAAAAGTGGTAAATAATGACTAAGTGTCATATTTATACCCCCTTTTAGGGTTTACGGCCGTAAACACCTTTGTTTAGGCTGTAAACTCCAAACTCTTGGAGTTTTGGGACATTATTGTTGCACAATAAATCCTAGGACATCCTCTCTCCTGTTATCTCCTGAAGTACTAATCTTAAAACACTCAAACTTATTCCAAAAAGCTTGAAAGTTAGCAGAAACAGTTCTGACTTCTATTGAAGTGAATGGTTGTACAGAATAGAAATTTCGGGTTGTCACATCATCCCCCCGTTAGAAGGAATTTGGTCCCGAAATTAGAGTTTAAGAAAATAAGTAGTTACAAATAACTAAGTAAAAAGACGAGGATATTTCAGTTTCATCTGATCCTCTTGCTCCCAAGTGAATTCAGGTCCTCGCTTGGCGTCCCAGCGAACCTTCACTATCGGTATACGACTTTGTTTCGTTTGCTTGACCTCCCGGTCCATGATCTCTACTGGTTCTTCCACGAAGTTGAGGCTCTCGTTGATCTCGATCTCGTCGAGTGGGATTACAAGAGTCTCGTCGGACAGACACTTTTTCAAGTTCGAGACGTGGAAAGTAGAATGTACGTTACTGAGTTCACGCGGTAAGTTAAGTTTGTAAGCTACAAGGCCGATTCTGGCAAGAATCTCGAAAGGCCCTATGTACCTTGGATTTAGCTTTCCACGCTTTCCGAAGCGTATCAAGCCCTTCCAGGGTGAGACCTTCAATAGAACACGGTCTCCCACCTGGAATTCCAACGGTTTCCTTCGTTTATCAGCGTAGCTTTTCTGTCGGTCTCTAGAGGCTTTCAATCGTTCACGAATCTGAACGATCTTCTCTGTCATTTCCTGAATGATCTCCGGACCCGTGAGAGTGCTTTCAGGAACTCATCCTTTAGCTAACTGGGTATCACCCACCTCAGCCCAACACAGAGGGGATCCACACTTTCGGCCATAGAGGGCCTCGAATGGAGCAGCCTTTATGCTCGTGTGATAATTGTTGTTGTAGGAAAATTCGACAAGGGGTAAATGAGTATCCCATGCCTTCCCAAAGTCGATCACACAGGCTCGCAACATATCTGTTGGATTAATGTCTAAGTCCATAACTATATTTGGTATGTACTTGACCCGACCTGGCATGGTCCATTTGGGTTGCACTTCACCGACACAATTTCTATGGATAGTCTTTTGAGAATAGTATATTTATGATTTATATTAATATATTGTGAGTTCTAATATATTAATATATAATCATATTATTTAATTAGTATTGATCAAGAATTAATTTATAATTAATTAAGTGATCAAAAGGAACTAATTAAATATGGACTCTTAGATATATATGTGTAGTGGGCCAAGTTCATTTAGGTTGGGCTAAGTCTTCATGGATAGTCCATGGAGCTTTAACCCATGGATCCTAGGAAATGAAAGGTCATGGGTATTAGGGTTTAACCCTAATCCTCCACACTATATAAAGGGTCTTATGGTTCATGAAATTGGGGCTAGTGGCTAGTGTGGATACACTAAAGAGGGCAATAACCGATTTCATAAGTGTGAGCCAAGTATCCATATTCTCTAAAGGTTTTCCAAGGTGTTTTGGTGATTTGTGATTCCACTTGAGGCTTCCACACTATTGGGGCTAAGCTCTTAGAGTTGAAGACTTCAAGCTTCATTAAAAGGTATGTATTCTAACTTGTTATATTACCCAAGTATCAAGAATTGTATGCTAGATAGGGTAATACCTTGGAATATTCATATTCGCATGTATAATAGAGAAAACATAGATCCAAGGTATTTAGTTGTATGTACACTTAGGAGTGTTAGAATGCTCAAAAAACAACAGTGGTATCAGAGCCTAGGCTTGTTTTCTTGTTATACTTGCAAAAATGGCTGAAAAATCGAATTTTGTTGCTGTCTGAACAGCAGACTCGCCGAGTCCATGAAGGGACTCGATGATTCCATACCTTAAAAGTGTTCAAAACGATCCAACTCGTCGAGTTGGTTCATGCACTCGACGAGTTGGACCCCCTGGCAGCATATGTTCGAGTTTTGGTGCTGGAATTGGTCTAGAATCATTATCTTAAACTGTTTTGGACTTATAAAAACTATTTTTTGATATGGTAATGATTATGGTAAACCAATTTCAGAGTTGTTATCAACATTTCAAGTTTTATATGGTTAATTTTATGATTCTTGAAATTGTTGATATGCATGTTCTTGAACTTATGAGCTTAGATGATCATAGGAATTATTTGTAACCTTCTAGGTAGTTTAATTTTTTATCATTATGTGTTTTAATGGAGTCCATAACTTGTCCTCAAGTTATGGATAACCAAAAGTCACAAGTCATTAAATCCATTAAAAGAACACAATGGTTACATAAGATGAAAAGTCACTCATTTTAATAAGCCATTAACATATAAGTTATGAGAAATGAAAAGTTTTGAAAGTTTACAAAACTTGCCCTCAAGTTTTGGAACATGTAAAGTCATAATTAAAACTTTAGTTCCAATCCCTAGAATTTTAAAAGTTAAAATTCAACTCTTATACTTTATAATATTATAAGTTTAATAATATTTATATATGTATAAGAACAAAAGTCGTCTTACCATTAGTAGGCCTCATTCACGAAGCCGGTCTATAAGGGGGGTATAAGGTTACTGCCTATAAAATGGCAGTTTAATGGGTGTCCACTCTCACCCACCGCCTCCTTGACCGGTGGAGGGTCGTTAGCCGAACGGGTAGGACAAGGACTATAATTCTCCCTTCATTAAAAGTATTAATGATAAATACTAAGTAACTAAACATTTATAAATTCCCAATCTTAGTTACTTAGGAAAATGTGAATAAGGTGCTAATCCATGAAATTACACTTTGCACTTTGTTTAAGCCGTTAGTGGAGCGTGCGTGGTTAACCGGCACACTAACCTGGATTTAACAAAGTAGGCAAAGGGTAACTTAATATTTATCATAGTATCGGTGGAGCGTGTGTGGTTAACCGGCACATCGATTGAGGGGTAAATATTAAGGGTACCAAGTATATTTGCATGGTTACTTCACACCTTGTTTTGTGATCATCGGCATCCCAGTCACAAAACCTGAAGGGCACACTCGAGATTGAAACATGCCATTGAAAAGTTCAATGCATCTCAAAAGATCTAGGAGTTTCAAAACCAATTAAAACCTAATAATACATTTCGTTTATCTTGGTGGAAATTGGTGAATCGTCATTCACCTACCTTCAAATATTTATAGCTTGGATTACGACATCCCTCTTCCAAGTTATAAAATAGTTTGTTGGGTCCTAGCCTTAATATTTCATATTGGGTGTTCTATTAAGGACTTAAATCAACTTACTTGAAGTTCTCCCATTGTGATGTCTAGTTTAGACAACAATGATCTTCTCAAATCAAGCTTTCCTAATAAATATGACTTCCCGAGTTTGTCTCATGGAAGTCATACTTCTCTTCCTCCACCTCCTCCAATCATTCTCCCTGACCCACAAGTTTAAAGACTTGAAAAGTTCAAGATCACTCAATCCCTACTCACAATAAAACATAAAATTGGAAGTCCTGTGTGCATTCGTGTCTTAGGACCGAAGTCACAGATAGACAGGTTGAGAATGTTGGGTGTCATTGTCCTAAGGAAGTTGGCTATTGACTGGATCTTTCAGTCACTTCCTGAGTCATATAGAAAGACTACTATGTGACAGGTCACGACATGACCCTAATGGATCTTTCTTATTTGCTTATTGCTACTGAATCAGAAATGATTTGATACAATAGTCAAGCAAATATGGATGGAAGGTCTATTTCTCAAACTTCCATGGACATGGACAATGGTAACATTGGAAGTCCAGGAATACTTTCTCTTCCCAATGGAAAGGGATCGGCCTTAGTCAACTCGGTTGACCGGAAGGTAAAGAGAAAGTCTAAGACTGGAATAGCCTTTTGTACCATTCCCAAAGAGTCTATATGTTTTCATTGTGAAGAAAAAGGGGCATTGGAATCGAAGCTGCCCTCCCCACCTGAAAGGAAGAAGAATAAAAAATTTTGACTCTACTTCAGGAAAGTCCACTATCTAACTCTATTAAGCTCCCAGTTGATGATTCTTAATACAAAATGTGACTCGGTTGCATTTTGATATTTAGTAGGATCAAGCAAAGGGAAGGAAACTTAAAGAAAGAGTATGCTGAATCTGATCGCGAAGATAGATTTCTATCGCTTGGTTGAAGATCGGATTCTTGAGCTACTTCTTAGGAGTTATGATAGATTGCTAGGAAACATGTAACAGGATAGTTTGCATTTCAAGTTACATTGTAAGGAAAAAGTTTTTCCGTAATTTTGAAAAATAAATAAAAGGTTGTTTTACTTTATTTTATATCTCCTTACAGTGGTATTCATGAAAACTTGATGTTTGTATGTTTCTAGCAATATTGGAAATATGAGTTTGATTCTTTCGTTTGTGGTAGTGTCTAAATTTACCAAATAAGGAAAGATTCTCATCACCCAAGTCTCAAGTGGACCGAAACTTGGAATCATGCAAGTTGTTTAGTATGATGAATGAGAATTTTCATTTTTGGAAAATTAAGACTAGTTCTTTGTTCACATGTATATGTGACTCAAGTAAAGGACTAAGGGATCAAGTACACATTCTTGTGCACTAGCCAAAGTCCACTACAAAAGATGGATAAGACTATTCGTCATGATTTACTAAGGTTTAGTAAATATGATTATACTTACAAGCCTAAGTATAATTCTGAGACATTGGAAAAGTTCCAAATGTATGGCAGAGCGAATAAGAAGAATCAAATTAGGCAGAAGGATAAAAGTTTCTCAAATCTGAAAAGATGGGAGAGTACTTTAGTTACATGTATATATGATCATCTTAATGATTAAGAGACCTTATCACAATTCATCCTCTAAGTGCATTCTGATAGCTAAGAAGAGGAATCATGAATTGTTGAAGTGGTTAAATCAATAAGATGAGTCATACTTAGTTCCAAAACAATTCTTAGAGTTATACTCCAAGATTGTAACTTGAGTGACACGTCTTAAAGGAGGTTTAAAACATTTGTCAAATGTAAGAGTAAAAGTTTTCTACTCTTGTACATTTGAAATTGGTAAGATGTGATGTTTTGGATAAAACAAAGACCAACTAAGGCCAATTATGTGAAGTGTTTGTCTTGATTAGAATCCACACTATCTCTTGAATATTTGAAAAGAAAGTCTTATAGGTCAAGAAGACAGTGGGAGTCTAAAAGATCCTGATAGAGTTTCAAGAACTAATCAAGAATAAAACCTGTATTTCATCACTAGCACACAACTAGAGGTTTATAACCTATTGTGTTGACATTTCTGTGCCCATTCCAGTTAAGTTCGCTAGAACATTTGAGTTCTACATGTTCTCAATTGTTTACATAACTACTTGGAAGCAATAGCAGGCCCTTGTGCTGCCAGGTGGCAAGAAGTTAAGATTGCACAAGTTCGATCCATATGAGTTAGGATTTGTCACTAACCTAGTCTTGTGATTATGGTTTTGACAAATTCACGTGGATAAGAACACATACACCATAAAATCTAAGGGTCACAAGGTTTCTCTCCGATTCATGAAAAATGATGGTGAGGAAACACTTCCACCGAGTAGATTTTAAGTAGATAGCAATATTTGCATTCTCAAAGTCGTTAGTAGAGCACACTAACATGGAGTTATGAGAAATAGCAAAGGTCTAAACAATTAAGAATATGATTACGACATCCCTTTTCATATTTCTGAAACTGTTTAGACACACATGTGAGCTATCTAAAATAAGGTGTATGTTTTTGATAAAGTCTTATCAAAGCAATCTAGTATCTGAAATCTGAACTTTGGTAAGAAAGTCAATAAAGTGTTGATTTCTACAAGTCCAGTAATTTCTGGATACATGTCAAAGCTAGTGGGAGCATAAGTGTTATGCTAATAATCATCATGTTAGTGGGAGCATGATAATTATGATAAGTATTGAAAGTTAGCAACATTAATTATAGAAAACAAAAGTTTCAATTCGTGAGGTTGCAGGGGTTGAAAAAGTTGTTTTTCTATAATTAAGGGAGAGGAAATTATACTTCGTGTCAATTCTAAAAGGCTTAGATTGATATTTTAATCACTTTTATTCAAGAATATATATATATATATATATATATATATATATATATATATATATATATATATATATGAATTTATGTTGGATTGATTCGACTTAAGGAAATTCTATATATTGCGTTCTTAAAATTCGATTATGATTACGGCATCCCTTTTTATAGTCAAATTTTGAGAACATGGCAAACAAAAAATTATTATGGCAAAAGACTGGTCTAGAACCATGTCTTTATGTGAAACATCATGAATCGTGTCCCATTTACTTTGGGTACAAGGTCGATTACATGTGCTATAATATTTATTCTTTCTGAATTTTCCAAATGCCTTGGGGCATTAAGGAGGAGAATGTCTACAATTGGATATGACTAAAGTGATTAAGCAATTGTCGAGGACAATCTAAGGTTTACCAAAGATTGGTTGCTCAAGGACAGTTGGAAGTATACTGTTAATATTGGAAGGACCATATTGACATAGTCTGAAAAGAGGCAACTCTTGTTCAGAAGTGGTAGTCAAAATGGGAATATAGAGTTGTCTTCATAGGTGTAAGCAATCTGTGTAAGGTTAAAGAAACTTAATGCAAGAATCATGTACAAAGCAATGCGCTTTGAATTTGAGACATCGTTTCCATGGAATTGCTCTCCATTGGAATACTCTGTAATGATTGTTGCCAAGTCTTTGTGGCTTTGTGCATAATCATTACAAGAGGAACAGTGCATATAAGTTTAAAATCTAAACAGATTTCGATAAATGATTGGAATTTGGAATTCTTACATTTAAGACAAGGATTTGGGAGTGTGAAAAGAGAATCATTGAAATTATGTTCAATTGATCTAGTTCACAAAGAAAAGGATCATAGACAAACATAGAGTGCATACTTGGTGTATGGCAAAGCTATTGTTTAGAAAAACACAGTGTACATGCTTGGAGCATGGGACAACTAGTGTTTTTAATTCAGGTATAAAGTTGATAAAACTGAAACAATGAATAATGAGTAATCAGTATGGTGATAAATAAAAGTGGTCTATTTATATTCATAGGGTTTGATACCATATTTGATTCATTTATTCTTGTGTTTCACTTTGCATGTTTTGACTTCCATAAT